>NC_090700.1:54954566-56278549 GCF_040954835.1 Lepisosteus oculatus
ACTAAGATGAGTGTGAAACCTCCCTAAAGGCAAAATTAATACCACACACCAGCAAATAAGGAAACAAGGAGCAGTGCGTGATTTAAATAAATAAAGAACAATACCAGTAAATCAATGGGTTATCTTACAAATGTAAGAAATAACAAAGAGTTAAAGGAGTTTCATAAGTGAAAAAAATGGAAGGGACAGCAGGCAGGGCAGGGTGCAAGCAGACTGACCCATTAGGGTCCAGCAGAGATGCTGGAAAGAGACAGGAAATGGGCAAGAGGATAACAAAAAGACAGCAGAATTCAGAATTAAATCAGGGCACTTGCTTCCATAGGGTGGGAACAGGCATCTCATCTCTATAAAAACTTTATTCAACATGGTAATAAAGAATGATGATAAAACATATGCTTGTACTGTATGTAGAGTCTTCAAGAAAAGGTTTTTCACTTTGTTGTGCATTTAAGTTTTACTATTAGAAAGTTCTATTATTCTATTATTAGAACGTATGCCAAGCCTTTTTGTTATGTCAAAGCCTCAGATGTACAGTATGTATATTAATTCTGTATGCTTTGTCTTTAAGGCAAATAGTAAAAAAAAACAAAGAGACTCAGATCAAGAAAATGCAGCAGCCAAGAACAGCCACAACCAAAAAGTTCTGCATGCTATGAAATCTTTTGATTTTCTGAACTCTCAATGAATGTGAGGCACAAAAGTTCTGGGCATTTACTGTTCTAGTACTACAAACCCCATATGTTAGAGATCCGTGATGGAACAATGACTAAAATTATCAGTCCTTTCTTGAAGTCACACATTTACATACTGAATATAATCTGAGCCATGAATGCATTGAGTCATATTATTGTTCTACAGTTTGTTATTGTAAAGGCAATTACAGTGTGACACACAAACAATGTATAATGGACAAATTAGGAAATTTAGCTGTAAAGAAAAAATACTGACAATTATTATGACTTTTATCTGTTCTTCACAAATTGCACGATTTGCATAAACTGGTCTTAAATTAGATTTTAATTAAAACATGCTCCTTGGATCACACTCATTCAGGTGGATACAGATGTAAATTTTCCAGAGTTCATTGAATGGAAAGCAGGTTATTTAGGATGAATATACTATAAAGAACAATACCAGTACATCAATTAGTAATCTTACTAATGTAAGAAATAACAAAGAGTTAAAGGAGTTTCATAAGTGAAAGGAATTAAAGGGACAACAGGCAGGGCAGGGTGCAAGCAGACTGGCCCATTAGGGTCCAGCAGAGATGCTGGAAAGGATCCAAAGAGACAGAAAATGGGCAAGAGGATAACAAAATGACCAAGACAGCAGAATTCAATCGGGGCACTTGCTTCCATAGGGTGAGAACAGTCATCTCATCTCTATAAAACTCACAACTCATCTCATCTCCTTGCAACTCCCAATTGGCAGCCCACTGAAACTCAGCAGGTGTGAGCCTGGTCAGTACCTGGATTAGAGACCTCCTGGGGAAAAACTAAAGTTGCTGCTGGAAGAGGTGTTAGTAGTGCCAGTAGGGGGCAATCACCCTGTGGTCTGTGTGGGTCCCAGTATAGTGATGTAGACATTTCATATGACCTATAAAGATGAAGCATATAACTGAGGTCCTGACTCTCTGTGGTCATTAAAAATCCCAGGGTGTTTCTTGAAAAGAGTGGGGGGGTTACCCCAGATACTTACCAAATTTCCCCCTGGCCTTTACCAATCATGGCGTCCTAATAATCCCCATCTCTGAACTGGCTTCATCACTCTGTTGAAGTGCAGGTGGGGCTGCACACTGGTGGTGGTGGAGGGAGTCCACATTACCTCCAAAGCGCTTTGAGTGAAGTGTCCAGAGAGTGTAAGCAATTATTATTATAACAATGGCTAGAAATTTAAGAGCATGGCTTGCAAATTGGGCCCATAATCCTTGTTGGTTGGTAGATGGTTTTTGATGTGATGACGTAATGATCTCTTATAATGATTCAGATATTATATACACCTCCCCTTAGTTTCCTCTCATGTAGTCCTTTGACTGCAGTGGGGCACAGTGAATCAGCTGGTGTCCTTTACAGCCTTTGACAACTGTAGTGGTTTATTACAAAGGGACATACTGTGCCAGTCAGGTTCACTCCTCTTCGTATCTCCCTTGGCAAAGTAGCAGCAAACGCATCCTGTAATTGTGATAATCTCTTGCTTTGAGCGGCAGCTAGGAATGAGAAACTGTTAAGCAATGCTTGACCTCTTGCTGCATTCCCAGGGAATGATTAGAGGACATTATTTGCACAGTTTCATGGATGAACTGAGTGACTGTTGATATAGGCCAGACATGTGCCTTAATGTTTGAGCTGCCTTGCACTTTAGTGATGTGTTGGTTTGACTCACAGTTGTCCTCCCCCTTCAGTTAAACTGTATTGTTCGACTTATTCCAGTTTCTGCTGGCAGATGTGCTTGTGTTTGTTTATGATTATCACTTAGTTAATGGTCTTTGACAAACCATCCAAATACCATTAAACGGTGCTTTAAAAACTACACAGCTGTTTTTTTCCCCATACAAGCATGTTGTGATACAGTAAGTGCCAACATTGAATCTGAGTTTAGCCAAAAACATGAAAACACATGCACTGGTAAAATAAAAAGGTTTTTTCAATGATATTTTTTGTTGTTTTTTAAACTTAGCAAGGGTAGTTAGTCAAGTTTAATCAATCAATATATGCCACTTTTTGATCAATACTCTATGGTTTCTGGCCTCTGGGGTAGCACTGCTGCCTTCGGTTCTCAGATCTGGGGTCCAGTTCTGGATTTGAGCACCTTCTGTGTGGATTTTGCATGTCCTGCCTGGGTTCACATGGGTTTTAACCCAGGGCTCTTCTTTGAGAAATGCTAGCTGGGTTAGATTATGTCTTTAAATTGTTCCCAATTGGTCCCACTCTTTCCCCTAGTCTGCTGTGTTAGGTTTAGAGATGCCCTAGGCTGAAGTGGCTCTGGATAATGGATGGATGTGTAGTTTCTATAATCCCTGGAAATGCCTGACTTAATATAAATTGACTTCCCTTTGCTGGAATAAAACAAATCTTAAAGACAACATGATTACAAAATACTACTAAATGAAAATCTATTTTCATTTATAGGTCACAGTATAAATAGTATATAAACACTGTCTCGCTGCATGGCATTTCTGTTTGCATGTATCTTATGTTCATTCCTTTCATAATCAAACTTGAGACAGTCTAATATATTTAGTCAATTGCGTATCATATTTGAGCTCACGTTAATCAGATTGGCTGAATATGTCTGCAGAAGAAAAACTGTTGTAATTCAGACAAATGGATCAGCACCCAATAGTACTGAAGCTATATCAAAAAGATTAGTGTGCCTTGAGTTTCTCTTAGGACATTTTCTGATGGTGTAAATGACACAGTTAGATTCTGGTTTGTCTATACTTTTAACGTAAACATCTTTTAATTCATGGTAAGGTAAATTATTTTACATTGCCTAGATAAAGGCATATCATTAGATAGCATATCATAGCATTAGAATTGAGAGGAGGCCATTTGGCATAATGGTAGTTAGTTTATTAATCCAGGATCTCATTCAGATGTACAGTATATAACTCTTGTAGCAAATATTCATAGGCTCCATTCTGCTACTGACATACACATATGTTTCATTAGTAAAGGACTTACCCCAGTTTATAGTGATGATAATGATCCGTCTACATTGGCATTTGGTAGCTATGCCAGATGTCTAGATGAAATATGTCTGGATAACACTGGGAAATTCTAGCAATTTAACTATTTTTAAGCAAAAGGAGCCGAGCTGAGCAATTGAGTAATCTCAAGGCATAGCTGTATGAATAAAATTCATCCACTTCAAGCATGTCTAGAAAAACTTGTATTAGGCGTAGGTCTAGGCAGTGTCTGAGCAGCCTCTTACTTCTTAAAAGAATGAGATGTTGACAGTAAGGGCATACAGTAATTGTCATATATACAGTATAATATAATAGTATAGTATAATAGGTCTAGATGACTTATAAGCTCTTCCTATTCCATATAAGATGGCAGTTCCATTTTTTTAAATGGTCTATTAAACATTGGCTGAAAGGAGCAACAGTTTCTGGCTTCACATGTATTATGAATGTAAAAGTAGGATTGGTACATAAACTTCTTGTATCACATATGACAAATGTCAGTATTCATCTGCATACATAAAATGTATGATATACTTCATTATACATTTTTATTTGCATCTGTGTTAGAGTTCAGTGTAAAAACGATAAATCAATTGTCTTCATATGCAGTAGCTTCATTGTTACTGTAATTAACACTGCTACCGAATAATCTTAAAATTTAGAAACGTTTGCAGAGAGACAGACCAAATGGCTTTTTTTACTAGAACAGTTTGCTGCTTCATGCCTGTTGCCCCTGTTTAAAGGAGCACACGTCTCCGTTCCTGCACTGTGCTTGTTTTGGAGTGTGAGCTCTGGAGTGCACTCTTTTACCATGGCGAGGGTGTGTTACTGCTACAGGTCAGTCGGCCTTTTCACCGACGCTGCAGGGAAGAGGTGCTCCAAGTCCAAATGCTAACCTGTATGTAGAAAGACTGTGGTTGCCTCTGTGTGAGAGAACGCTAATGGGCTTGTAATGTGGTCAGGCCTCTTCCTGGTGATAAGCGGTACTGTGCAGATTGTCATCTCACTTGATGCAGTGGGCAGCATCATAGAGCTGGATGAGAATAATACTACCCACAGCAACAACACAGAAACAGTATAATGACCCTGCGTCAGTGTGCAACAATAATTCATTTTTATCGCTGGGGAGAGCCATTCTACTGATTCTATTGTTGTTGTTCAATGTCTGACATGGCATTAGAATTTCTTTTGCAAAATGCTGTGTGGTATGTCTCCAAGCTGTTATCAGCTCGTTTCCTGTGAGCATGCAACTGGAGAGCTGGAATATCTATAAACCTGAATGTTTTTTAATGCTGAATAGATTAGGATTTTGGATTTTACCCACCTGAAGTTAAATGACCTGGTTTAGGTCATGAAACAATCACTACAAATTCCTAAAGAGAATCTTCCCACTAATCAAAATCAAAGTGAATCAAAAAATAAAACCAATTCAAATTGCTTTTCCCCTATGTCTGCTCTACAGCTGGAGGCTGTGTATTTTCTCTGTGTACCTAAGAAACCTGGATCTTTTACAAACAAACTTTACCTGAAAAAATGCTCTAATATTTTAACTCCTTAATGCACTATTTAAGCTCTAAGCTCTGGAACTCTTTGCCCAAGGATATTAGAGAGTCACCTTCTCTAAACTCCTTCAAATCTAAACTCAAAACCTTCTTCTTCAGAAAAGCCTTTACTTAACTGGTTCCATTCTTCACTCCTCTGCTCTTCTTAATACCACCTTCCACAGTCTCCTCTATTGTTATTGTTGTATTGTTGTAATTATAATTGTGTCCTATCTTGTGAAATCTTCTTAATTATTGTTGTAGTCTTCTTATTTATTGTTATTGTCATCCTGTAAAGCGCTTTGAGAAGCCACCTTTAAAGGCGCTATATAAAATAAAGTTTTTTATTATTATTATTACTATTTGAAGCTGAAAAATAAATTAAAAAAACATTGTAAAAAGGAGCTGTTTAGTTTTAGACATTTAAAAAGTACAATGTATAGTTATTTATACAACAATCTACATGGTTATAAAATATTGATAATTTAAGATATATCAATTTATTCTCTTTGTTAAATCTCATTCCAGTTTTGCATGCACTCTGTGGTATGTCAAATGAGTCAAATGTAATATTTTCTTCATTTGTAGTGTTAAAATATGCAAATTGTCAGTCTGGATTACTCGCTTGTTTACCATATCAGATCATATGAATGACCATGCGTAAGACATTGGGGGAGTCTGAAAAAACTGTAAGGATAGAATTGTTTATGTGTATCTCAAAACATCAAAACCCCTATAAAAGTTTCATTCCTTTATATAAGTTCAATTTCATAAGAGAATTTCAATAGTGTTTTTTTCAATTGAACACCTTTTTATTCACACTGTCTGGCACCATCCTGAGAAACAACAACTGAGCTGTGTGCAGGAATATCAATTTTTGAAGATATAACTTTTCATGCTTAAAGTTATGAGAAAAAAATCTGTTAACTTAGACCTACTGCATTTTTACAATGAAAAAAAAACAGTCACCTGAATGCAGAAACCACGCATATACAGTGTACATATTCTTAAAACACATAATTTCATCTTTCTATTTAAAAAATGCTTTATGTTGCACTATGAACATAACTGAGATATTGTTGTGCATTGAGCATGAATGCTGACAATGTTTTTGGAAAAGTTCCAATGCAATGCTAGCGTTTTTGTGAGCAGTAAAAAAGAGATACTTAGGTACTTTATCAGAAATATATTTTATAAATACTTGTGTTCAACTGTGATCAATTTTGTTTTGCAGGGCAGCAATAGATGCACTCGCAGCACTGTTAAATTCAAGTAAGTTCTGATTCTTTTCTTTTTTTAAATATTTATACAGTAAATAATAATAATTATTATAATGTGGATAAAATATTCAATTTGTAACAAAATGCACAATGGTTTTACTACAAAACATGATTTTGCAACAAGTTATGCTTTTACTAAGTCATGCATTAGACTACAGTGTTCTGCAACTTTGTCATAGTAATTTCTGCTGCATGTGTAGATGGATAACGCGTTGAAACTAACATGGTAAATCACAAAATTGTTATGACAATCACCTCCACATTTTCCTGTTCCTAAGCTACACTGAAAGGAGTCCTTTGTGCTCCAAATGATGGCTTTTTATTTTATAGCTGGGAACATCTTTCGAGTTCATTTTAGACTATCAGAGCTTCAAAGAATGTATAACAAACAATTTTATAGAATCAGTCTCTGTTAATTAAAATAAGCAAGAGTGCTATGCACTAATACTTAGAGAGTATACAGTATTCTCCACCAGAGTGTCACAATAACTTTTTCACAAACTGTATGACTGTTATGAAGGAACAATTCGGTACCTCAGTGGCATCTTGGAGAGGAATGCTGCATACTGTACAGCCATTTTCAGGATTCTCCTAGAGGTGGAAACAAAGACAGGAGGAATGGCATCATTTGCATCAGCAGTGCACCTATTGATTGTACAGAAGTATAGCAAAATAACAGCAAAGATTTTAACAGCACATACATTTTGCAGATTGTAAATTTCATAACTATTTGATTTTTTTCAGTGCAATTAATTAACTTCATGAGTTAAGGAAATATAGCTGAAGGATCAATGTGTGGTATTTATACACTGCTATAAAAATGCACATTTGCACAGAAAATTATGTAATAATGCAACACCATGAATAACCAGGCATGTTTATACTGACAAGCAGCTGTTTTTTCAGGAGACAGAAGGAAGACAGGGCATAGGTTCAAACAGAACAGACTAATTCAAGGAGGTATTGATTTTGTATTGCATGCCTTTTAAACCAAGCCTTTACATAAAAGATTGGACAAATCAAGGATGGAAAACCCTTGAAAAGTGTATTTACTGTTGTCCATGCATTGGAATGGTGAGGACAAAGTTAATTAAAACCCTCAGTCTTTAGTTAAGTTTGCAACATGCATTATACAGTATTATTTTAATGATATCAATTACATTGATAATGCCCTCTATACTGAATAATGGAGTATGACTCATTACCAGTACAAAGAAACAAAAAAAATCCTAAGGCCATATTTATTGTAATAAATTAAACTGAAGGAGATGCACAAAAACCTGCCTTTCTGACCCACTGAGACCTGCTTCAAATATAGTAGCTATTATTGTGTCAACTTCAAAGCATTTATCTGCATAATTGTATTCACATGGCTGGCAAGGAGATATTTTAAAAGCACAATTTTAACTAGACAGCTGCTTTACTAGTAGTCTGTGGGAGTGTGGCCCAAATAATGTCTGTGGCAAATGCAAATTCAAATTAGTGAGGACTACATTTTAATGGAATAGTCTGTTTAGGAAATGTGCCTTCTGTAACAAATACATTTTTACTAATCCGGACTATAAATACAGTAAGTAAAAGTGTAACAATGACCCTGTTAAGGATAATGCTAGATTATTATTATCAAAACCCTGATTTGTGAACAGAATAATGACACTGGATGAATGGTGTGGAAGTCCATTGCAATCCATCAGAAGATCCCTGAACAGATACCAGGAGGCCAGGAAGTATGTAATGACCAGTTTTATAGGAACAAGTAAAAGGTTTACTCCATGCTGAAAAGAGAAGAAAGAAAACACAATGTTTCGGCCATCGAGCCTTCTTCAGGTGTGGACACCTAACCCTAAGTATCCTCTCTGAAAGTCTAACCCTAACACCTCTATCCGGCATGGAATAAACCTATTACTTGTTCCTTTGCAGCCTACACATGTTGACGCAGTTACCCACCTGAACTACTACTACCAGTTTTATGTCCACTGTGTTAAAGCAGGCTGATGTGGTGGCCATGATGCTCTTCTTCCAGGAATATAGCACAGCAGACTCCCAACAGGAGAGCCCTCTCCCCAGGTGGAATACCAGGTGGAGCACCAGGCAGCTAAGACTCCTATTTTTACAGCATGCACTCAAGCACCCTAAGCTTCTGGGATAGACTCCAATGGATATGCGCCTTCCCAAAATAGATGCAGTGCTTGGAAGCAGGGCTGCATTGGTCTTCCTTTTTGAATGCAACAGCAGGAGCAGCAGAGTTTTCCGCCTTGTAGTCTGGTCTTGTCAAATCTCAGAAGCTAGGCGAGGCTCATCCTGTTCAGTACAGGCATGCAAAACCTCCAAGGAAAACTATTCTTTACATTGATGAAAAAACAGACTTATGCAGACCTTTAGGTGCCTCATCCCTCAGGACAACAGTTTCAAAGTTAAGCGATGTCTCAGCATAGTGAAAATAGATGGTGTCTGGGTAGCAGTGATGTCAATACATCACTGGAATTGCTGGTTTGGGTGATATGGAAGAGTTCTGATCTGATGACTTTGATAGATGTACTAATTGAAAGGACAATAATGAAGACAGGTCTCCAAGCAGTGAAAACTGCATGTCACCTTAATGGGAGCTTTATTTAAGGTTAAAGAATCTTAAAAGATGCTGCCCAGTGTACCTATTGTACATTTCCTGTAAATTGTATCGCAGAGAGAGATGTCTCATTCAGACTTACTTAGTGGCAGAAAGAAAGCGTTACTTTAATGGATAGGTTAAGTGAGAGTGGATTGACAAGTAGCAAAATCAAAAGCCGTAATTAGTCTTTGAAAATCATTAGGATTCCTTCAATAACCTTTGAAATTTGGGTGATACAAGCCAGGTCCCCATCTTGTGTGTAGAAGGATTCTTGTACAGCTTTTCTGGGGATTAACCTGTTCATGAAGTTGAGATGCAGAGTTGCTTTTCAGTTTTGTGAATTCCTTGAGATGTTCCACCATTCCATTCTGTTCTAATGAGCTAAATGCTCCCCACATGAGTGGTTCCCTAAGCTTGATTGAAACTGAAACCTGTGCCATTAATATGGGGATACTCTCAGTACCTCCTGGGTCAAATGTCAATGTGGAAATTTCTCTTTTTTCTCTTTGGCATTGTCCTATACCATGTCATTCACTTGTAATTTTCATCCTTTCCCCATCTGCAGCAGAGCTGTCATGCTCGTCCTGAGCTCATTACTGATCATAATTAAAGGTGACAAAGCACATATTCTCCTGAGGCTGGTGCTCACGGAGAACCGATTCCTCCACAGTTCAGCTTTTATGAGAATCCCTGTGAAATCCTGTTAAGAAACAGCCAATATTATCTTCATGGTTATTTGTGGAAAATACTGTGGTAAAACTGCAATTCTAATAATGGGGGACTATAAAATACTGTAAGGAGGAACTAGGGTTTGTAATGGATACAGATCACTTCAGAACATTGTGAGTAAAAATAATATTTCTCTAAAGGTATGCTCTCCCTGGCTGAAACATTTCTTGAAACATACCAGCAGCCATATCACCCTGCAACTCACAACTGGTAGCCCACTGAAGCTAAGCAGGTGTGAGCCTGGTCAGTACCTGGATGGGAGACCTCCTGGGAAAAACTAAGGTTGCTGCTGGAAGAGGTGTTAGTGGGACCAGCAGGGGGTGCTCACCCTGCAGTCTATGTGGATCCTAATGCCCCAGTATAGTGATGGGGACACTATATTGTAAACAGACGCCGTCCCTTGGATGAGATGTAAAACTCTCCTGGATGAGATTGGCCCTTACCAATCATGACCTCCTAATAATCCCCCTCTATTTTTGGCTACATTACTCTGCTCTCCTCCCCACTGATAGCTGATGTGTGGTGAGCGTTCTGGCGCACTATGGCTGCCGTCGCATCATCCAGGTGGATGCTGCACATTGGTGGTGGTGGAGGGGAGTCCCCCTTACCTGTAAAGCGCTTTGAGTGGAGTGTCTATATAAGTGTAAGCAATTATTATTATTATTATTGTATGGTTTGTAAAGCTTCACACAACATACTGCGCTTGGCTCAGTCTTCTCACCATCGTTTCAATCATCATATCCCCCAGAATTCGACTCTTAACAACATTTTCTCAAAGTGTTTTTGCAACAGGTTAGCTCTACGGCATAACAAGAGTTTTTTGTAAAATATTCCCATCTTATTTGTGTACCCCCAGCTTGATCATTATCAGAACTGAATAGCCTGGCCCGTTTCTTTGCATTGAAACCATAGGTTTCACTTATATTATGGATGAAAAAAATACACTAAGTAATAAAAAAAATGTAGATGTAATAGTTCAAAATGACACAGTAGTAGCTTTGGTTGCACAATGGTTCTGTGAAATAGGTGCTGAGCCTCAGATCTCTTGATGACATCTGCTTTGTTTTGCAAGTGATAATGAAATGTACTGCACCGTAAAACTGCAAGAGTAAAATAGTTCAATAAACATTCACTCAACATCCTTTCAGGCTAGTTTGCATATTGTTATTTTTCAGTACGGTGTACTTTCAATGCAAAAACAAATTAAATTAGTGTTGAATTCTGCTTGCATAAAAATGCTCTTAGCTATAAATTCGTGAGTAGTAAACAGAGAGGTAGGCTGTAATAATAAAGCATGTTAATCTGCCTGTAGGTGGCAGCATGACCATGTGATTGAATGCTTCTGCTTTGCCCATTTGCCCTATCAGGTTTAAATACAGGCTATAAACCTGTTGATGTAATATAGAGTCTTAGTATCTCTGCCTGCGCATATCTTTATGTCTGGATTCTTTTAAAAATCTTATTCAGAGGCATCCTTGCTATGCAATAGTCTGATTAAAACCCTAACATCCTAGCACTTCTGATAAAAAAAAAATATTACTACAATAGTAAGTGGTTAGGAATTTATTTTCTATTTCTCAGCTTCTGTATTGCTGTTTATGTCAAGTGTGAGTCAGAAACGATTGAAATTCACCAAACATTAACTGCATTCACAAATATGATCTTGTGTTGCTCTTGGATTTAATATCTATAATTGTCTTTTCATTTGGAACGAACAATCATGAAAAAGCATGACCTGAGACAGTATTGCAACTGCTTCTTTAAGGCTTTTCTTTGTTAGGCACGTAATCATGACTGGTATTTAGTTTTCTTAATAATGAGATAAACCAATTTTCTTCTAATTTTGCTAAATCTTTTTCAGTCTTATCCTTTTAAAATGTTCTTTGAAAATTATACTGTTATTGTTTGAATTAAAGGTGTTTTGAAGTGGGGGTTGTGAATATTATTAATCACACTGCTGGAAATGGTTGTTGAGCTGCTGGTTTATCATGTCGTTGCTTTGCAGGCAATAAAGATATAGATCTGTAGACTCATGTAGCTACAGTATATAGTTACCTTAGATGATTTAAGGTATTTTCATACATATTTTACAAAGAAAATCATTTAAAAAAACATTTGAATATGCCCTGCATGTACAGTATGCTGTTTTCCAATTTCTCATCTAAGAGTCATTGTTATGTGGTTTTTTAATTTCAATATGGCACAGAGATTGTTAAACCAACTCTAATGCCCCATTTTTAAAGAATATTTATTATGTGAATAACCTGCGTCAATCGGAACATCTAAAAACCAGAGAAATGTACAAACCAAGATCCAGATGATTTTTGATTATAACTGGATTTATTTGGTATTAGCTCATGCCTGATTTCTGAAAATTGATCCACTTGAGTTCCAGGTGAAATCCGTTCCATTTTTATTATTAATTAATATTTCAGTAAGCTGTATTCTCAGCTTGTGTCCTGGCTGGCTGAGACACCTGCCCCAAGCACTGAGCTGAGAGTAAAGTGAGTCCTGTTGAGTATGAACGCCAGCACCCAAAGTGTGCGTGGCCATAAACAAACACGCTGACCGGGAAAGTGATACGAGCAGGCGTACTAGGCTGAACACAGCTCATTCTGACCTGTGGTGGACAAGTCTTTTTTTGCTTGCGAATCTACAGGGACTCTAAAACCAGCTTTAATTCATCTGTGATGCACAGTTTTGGCTGCATTCTAGCATTTGTTACATGTTGTGTACATTTCTCATGTCCCTGGCATGCACTGTTTCAGCAACTAGCTAAACCTGTAATTGATGTCTTTTACATATTATCTTGGCAGACTGGCTGGCAATCTTTTGTCTCTAAAGTGAGTGGTTGGGGTTTCTAAAATTCCTTCAATTTCAGTCTTTCCAAAACCAATAGATTGAGAGCAACTGTGTCTTTATTATGGATTAAAGTGTATTTATCTTGTTACATGGTTAACACATTAACAGTGCTAATGTTTAGAACATTATGCCCTTTGAATTTGCACATAGTTTTTCAAATATGAACTGCTCTATGGCCTTTCCTTAGCATGACCGAGCTTTAGCTTCATAAATAATAAAGACGAAAGATGAAAATCGTACAGTTTGGCTGCACTTTTCATTATGAACTTCACATCCACCAGCTCCAAAAAGTTCTTATAGGAAAACTTGTTCACTGTCATGAAAAAGGTGAAGAAGGTTAGCTATGGTTGTGTCTAGTGTCACGTCAAATTGACTCTGAAACTGTGAGTTGGGCATTTGGAACATTACACAGGAATTTATATTAATCCACTGTTCTTCTTTTTACCCATTCAACAGTAACTGCAGAAGGTAACTTATCCATTCTCTAACTTTACCCTGGAGCAGGTAGTCTACCAAAATGCAGCTTTTTATGTCTGTATCATACATTTTGTATTTTAATCATTACATTCAGCCAGGCTGTTAGATATTAGTTGTATGGCAGTTAATTCAAGTATGATCTGCTGTGCTATTGCAGTGAATTGTAGGACATATTCTAATTGCTATGTGGATTTAATCAATGCTAAGCAAATAATTCCTCCAGTAACAAAACAGTTGCCTAGATGTGCTGTAATGCATTCCATGATAGTTCATTCAGCTTTGCAATACCATTGCTCACAAACCTTGGCTTCAAATTCAGAGTACATTGGTACAGTAATGTTAATTATTCTGCTGGTTGATGCAATGAGCCTGTAATGTAGAATTGTGTTACAGATGCAATGCAGGGTTTTTCAACATATTCAACCAAACCCAATGACATGTATCACCCCTCAATGGTGTAGAACTGTCCATTTTTCACTTCTGTGCCTGTGGTATAAATATCTTTATATTCTTGTTTGACAGTCCCCGTCAAACCCTGAAGGATTCAGAAAACTACTCTTCAGTAGAGATTTTTTTTGCTTCATTTTGTGTTAAGTATTTTACAGAATCTCTGTTATTTTCATTCTTTTTAATAGGGAAGAGGCTCAGTTTTTGAAAAGCTTTTCCCAAAAGCAAAAGGAAGAGGTAACTTCCACACTGAACAGTACAAAGAAAGAAAGAAAGTGAAAAACTTGTTTATTTTTACTTTTCATGGAGGAATAAACCTTGTTTTGTTCCTTTGCAGTCTGTGCTCTGACGGTCCCAGCCCCTGCCTTTAAGAACACAAGACCCTTCATGTTGGACTCATGTTTCTCCCCTCTCTCTCCCTGCTATTAGTGTTTAGTTTATTTTTATCTTCTGTGCCAGCAGAACACCTATTTTCATTAGATTTTTAAATAAAATGTACCGTGAAGCATAACACAAAGAAACAAAGCAGCACTGTCCATATAAATATTAATAACTAATACAGCTGCATGAAATACATATTTACCCAGAACAACAGAGTAAACAGACAGGAGGCCAATGCAAATGAAAAAAACCTCTTCTTATGCTAATGCTGCTAATATATTAATTGATGCAAAGTTCATTCCTGGTTTAAAAAATAATAAGAAAAAAGGTCTATGCACTCCAATTAATTATTTTTAATCCATTTAGGACTAAAATGTAAGGCTCCTTCTGGATTTGAAGATAATCACAAAACATATGTTATTTTTCTTAATTAATAAAGAACCTGATAATACACAATAATATCAAGGAGCACAAAAACACAGTGAAATCACAGCATGTTTTTATCTTAAAATTATTTTTCCATTAAAAAAAAATTATCAACACATAGCTGCAATTTGCATGAACAAAGCAATTAAATAATTGGGAAATTAAGAATACTACAATAATTGAATATTGCTAAACAAGTGGAGAAATTACTTCAGTGAGATCTTTAGTTCTCTTTCCTATTATTTTACATTCCAATGCATTATTGCCATAACAACTAATTGCATGGAATTTTGTATTTGAGATTGGAGATGGCACTAAGCTTCTATTATTGTGTAATTCTTTAAGTTTGATAATAGTTTTCATGTAAAAAGTCTAATAGAAATGAAACTAGCACATTTTCAGTTTTGGTCATTACAAGTAAAAACTTTTCAGCTCTAGTCAGTTGAGTAATACCATACAACAGTGGTTTTGAGAAATTAATTCCTGGTACTCTTTTAAGGTGTTCCGTCTAAATATGAGGATTGCATCCACACAAATAACCAAAGTTTCTCAATTTTTAGAAGGCTGTTTCTGACAAATTTCCTCATTTATAAGAATGATTCATACTTGTACAGATGCAGAGGTTTTTCATTTTCCAAAGGAATCTGTTTAATTCTCTGCTACAGCACTTCTGTTTCTTCCTATATCCAATTTTGTTGAAAAAAAAACAACACCACGAACGCAATAGATTAACTGGGTAGGACTAAAACAATCCTGCAATAAGTAGTCTAATGTAATTCTTTGTGCAGATATTGCACATACAGTACATGTATTTCTCAAGTCAGGCAGTGGGCTTATGAAAAAAGGAAAAGGATGAAACCAATGAGTCTGGGATGAAGAAGACCAAAAAAGAAAGAGGCAGAAAGAAGTAGCAAGATGGAAGGATAAAGCCAAGTCGCTTTTTTCCCTCCCAGAGTCCAACGTCCGCTGCACTGTGGGCAGGGGCTACATCTCTGCCCTGCTGAAGCTGTACGAAGACTGGCACCTGAAGGACACGGACAACAGGCGTGTGCCCATCCGTCGGGCCCTTCTACACTGCCTGCACCACGCCACCAGCCTCCCCATGGGCAGGAGCGCCCTGATGGAGCAGGGGGGCATGCGCCTCCTCTTCCACACCACGCAGGTAAACTGCCCCCTCGTGGGACTGCGCCTGTCACATTTAACACGCCCAGATGAACGGCAGTTTCTCTTGACTGTGCTCTTGTGCTTCCAAGTTTCTTGCAAGATTTTATGCCACACCCATCAAAAGTGACTTTGTTTTGTTTCAGGAGTTGCATTCTCATCCACAGAAAATCTCAATTAAGTCTAAAAACACCCTTTTCACCCCTTACCCAGTCTTTCCTTTCCTCTGTGTATTCCACAACATTAAATCCTTTCTTTGCTGTTTTAGACAGCAGCCCCCTGCAGTGCAGTAAAACACTTTTCATAAACACAAACATGGACATACAAGTATTTTATTTTGTAAATTTAGAAATGTCAGATGAGAGCTGTGATGAACAGATCTTACAGAAATACACTGATAGATATTGGATAGATCTTGACTGAATAGTATCTTCTGTCACACATGTTCTGTATGTATAATTTTTCTGCATTCTGGCCCGTGTCTTTGTAGTGCTAGTGAGTTATACAGTATGAAGAATACGAGGAGCTCTAACCACTGTGTTCTTAAGTGAGTGACTTGCAATTCTTGCTTAGCTTTCACAAAGGGTGTTTGGCAGGTTTTCATCACTTCCTTCGAATTGGGCTGACTACTGGGGTTTGCTGCTGCTGAATTTTCCTGCTGAGCGCTGTCCAGGGTGCTGAATGGTGTGCAGGATTGCATAAAAGCAGTATAGACTCAACTATTGTGATATGAATTCTCTCCCAAAGTTTTGTAAACCTGCTGCGTTTCATCTTAATTTTATCATTTTAAAGGAAACTAGTGACACTGTGTGTTTGCTATATGCAGGAGGACACTGAAGTGCCTGTAGTAAATGCAAGAAAGTGGTATAATGGATCATTTAAACTGTGAGCATTTACTGTAAACTGTAAACCTATTTCATTGCTGGTTTGATTTTGACTTGAAATGTTTGATTTTATTTATGTAGTGCTTTCCTTTGGTTTTATATAATTAATTTTCCTCTGCAGTGAGCATGCACGCAAACATGGCACATTCTACTCTCAGAGTGATTTCTTTTGCTCATTCCATGTGCTCATAGTCTACCTGATGCCATATATACTCACTTTATTAACAGGCATAAATCAATATGATATGATGCTCTAAAACCATGATGTACAAGCAGGTTAACACTACCTTGACTTTGAGGATAGCTGGTGAAGTGATACATGAGCCCAGGGTAGAGGTATTGATTTTTTTTTCCAAGAGAGCTAGAGATTTGAGAACTTTGAGAAAAATTATTATACCTATATAGCACACAATACACACATACAGAATGCATACCCTTGTAAAAGCACACAAAAACGTATAAACCATTTAATCATAACTGATCTGTTAAAGGAGTTTTCATTCACAAGTTATGGTGCTTGTCAGTGCTGAGCTGCTCAAGTTGTTTTAGAAACCAAGGTGAGCTCTGCCGTGCCAGTAATCCTTTGTGCATCATAAAGTATCTCTGCTCACTACATATTTGCTGAGATGAGATTATTAGTAATTATTATTCCCATAGACTAGCGTTAGGAAACTGAAACAGACAGCATATTGTAGCTGTATTAGTCAAAATGAGCCATTTCAATTTATGGTAAAAACTCTTGAAAAATTAAACTGACTTTTTTGCTTACTGTTGTCTACTACATTTTCTGGAGTTGCAAAAGAATAAAAAGGCAATGAATCTTCATAATAATTGTCCAATAGCCAGGAAGATGGAGTGTAGCAAGAAAACAGTGTACTGTTATATTAAGTTACTATATATATAGTTATATATAGTTAAGTTATATTAAGTTACTTAATCAGGAACAATACATTTTAATTCTTCATTGAAGTTAAGTGCTTTGTTTTGTATCCCTGGTATTTTGATTTTATTAAAATGGATTGTCAAGGTTTTGAGCAGTAGTGTGTAGTAAGATGCACATTGCACTGTGCATGCATTTAAACAATGACAGAAAACGGATACAATTATAATGGGAAAATCTGCTTTTACCATTCAGACTGCACTTTGGCTCCTTCCTCATCTCTTTTGTATATCCTACTTTTTTTCATTGTCTTCCCTTTTCTATCATTTCCATGTGCAGTGCCTCCAGTTGCTAGTCCTAAATGGTGCTCTATAATTTGCAGGGATGATTTTCTGATGGATAATATAGCTGTTTCTGGTGCTTCTGCTGTTTCTAGGCCTGCCTGGCAAATCAGGCTCTGGAATCGTTGGTGATGTCCGCTACCCAGCTGATGAGGAAGTGCTACCCCAAATGCCCCTTTCCGCTCTCTTCTGACCAGAGTGTCTACAGCTTTCCCCTGCCTGGCAGTCCTCCCTCAGGTGCCGACAATGCACCATGCCCACAGGGTAAGACAAAGAGCTTCAACACCGTATCCAAGGTAGAACGGCTTAGTGAGCATTTTATCTACAACACTACATACTGTAGGCCATCAACCTTTACGTCAAAGACTGACTGGCCAGTAAATTAGGAATTCCTGGTTAACTGAATAGACTCCTGTGTCAGGCAATGCACGGGTAGACTGAAGAGATGAAACCACCTCCAGTTACCGTCCTTTGCCAAAGCAATCCCCACGTGACCATCCTGCTGAAAAGTGAAGGAACATACAGGGCAATCCCACACACCAATGGCCTTCACATCTCACCTGAAAGGGATTTAAACTGAATGAAACAGGATTGGATTGGAAATATTTCAGAACAGTTATGAAACATATGCTACTTTTTGCTCAAGCAGTTTATACTGCATGGGTTTCTATTATTTTGGTCAGTATGTTTTGGGAATTGGGAGTCTTGCAGTATAACGTGTTTATTTTATAGACCTTTCATTTTCCAAACTCTAAAGCTTAAAAAAGCTGAATATTAAAAAAAACTCCTGAAATAGATTACTTTGAAAACGCCTTTATGATGCTATTCATGAATAAAAGGAAACTTTTTGCATAGTCCCTAGAGGTTCTTGAAAACTCTTTGTTTCAGGATCACTATTTATATGAAGGCAAATATTATGAAAGACTAAACCGAGGTGCTGCAAAACAACAATGGGTTCTAAACCAGAAATATCTGAATACAAAAGTCTCTGCTAGGAGCAAGCACTGATAGTGTTCCTGGATAATCCTGCTAAATATCCAACTCTTCAACAACTCTGCTATTGTTTAGTACAGTGTTGATTAGTGATTTCCTACAAGATATAAATAAGCTGAGTATGTACAGTAAGTAATATTATAGAGGTGTCAAAGCCCTGGACAGAAATATGAGAACATTCAAGGTCATCACATGTGGATGGCAAGTCCCCAGACTCAGAACAACTTCAAACAATCCGATTTTCATTAGGAGCACCACAAAGTTTCTTCTAAATTTCAACAAGTCAACAAAAGTTCCTCTACCACAGAATAAAATGGCACTCTCTATTTTCAGTTTGATTACTTTGAAACGAGGATATCTACTTTCTTACCTCAGGGAAAACATAACAGGTATGACCTAACCCACGCTGCATAAAAAGCCATAGCTAATCAATTTAAATATTTTCAGGGCAGTTAATCAACATTGAATCCTTGCACTAGCAGGTCTAACTGGTTGTTACTTTGTTTCCGAAATACACGTACAGTATCTGTTTATTAAAGTGTCTTACTTCACAACTATCAGCATGTCATTCTGGGCAACACTGGCACAGTTACCCTGGCAACATAAAGTGATAAAGTCTGCAGATGTTAATCACTCTGTCAGCTGTCTAGCTTACTTCCCTGTGATGTGAAGTTGACTCTAGTAATAGAATTATAGAATCTTGTGAGCAGTAGGCTTCTCTGGAGCTCAGAAAACTAGTACCGATGTAATTTCCTTGTTGACTGTTGATATATTGTGCATATTCCCTTCTCATATTTGAGTATTACAAACCAAGCATGCAGAATGTCCCTTGTGCTTTATCATAGTGAACAACAACACTGTTTCGCTTCTATCCCCTCCAACCAAAAATACAATCTTTCTCTATAAAAGTAGGTAATACCCTAAATATATAAATAATAAAAATAAACCTATTTAGTGCTGATTTCATGAGACTATAAACCCTGAATATACACAGATACTTTAAAGGAACATACTGTAATATCTTTAGTGCTGAACAAAAGGAGCACCCTTAAGGATTTACTTTATGCATTCTAACCCTGCATGCAATCATAAAGTCAACCCAAAGGGCTACCATCAGCTCAACCATGAAACCAGGTCAGAGAGTCACAAGAAATTAGGAGGTGATATGTTTTAGAACTGAAAACAGAATGTGCTTATTTCCTAAAATAGTTTTTGGAGTCAGAAACTAATTACTCAGCTGTTTCATTGCAAATTACTAAAGCTCTGTGGACCTCCATAAAGTATATTTTTGGGGTCAATTTGTTACAAGTAATCAATTGATTTAAACAGAAGGAAAATCCCCCCTTCATTGTAGACTATACAAGAGAGGAGACTTTTTGACCCATTTTTTTTGTGAGTTGCCAGCAGCTGATAGATTACAAAATGATCATCAGCTTCAAGAGTGTTGCTGGGCAATCTGCACTAGATGCCTTTTTCTCTGTGTCTTAGATCAGCTGAGTAAAAAGATACCCTTATTGGTCCCTGGATACAGTAAAAAGCACAGAGCCATACTTCAAACAGAAATGTTACTCCTGCAAAGCTATTTTTGGTATCTGAGGCACATCATACACAGTTAATACTGAAACTAAAAACTGAAAGTGCTTTGTATAATGAAAACAAAAGCAAAGTACAATAATTAATTAATGGCGCTAATCTAGTATTAAAGTTTACATTCTTTTGTGTGGCGTAACGACACAATCAATGTCATAATCTTTATGCCAGAATTGATTTATATATTTCTGCTGCATAAATTATATGTGTCTGTGAACCATCTGAGTACAAAAAGTTCCTTTAGGTTATTTCCTGAGTTTTCTTGCCTGTGCAATTAGCTGTGAAATGCTACAGTAGCTATGCCTGAATCTGGAGGTTTCTTGACAGACTAGAGAGCTCTGTGTTTAAGGGCTGCAAACTGACAGCAACAAGAGTTTGTACAGCTTCCATGTACAGTAGTTCTGTCACCTGTTATAGGACAATGGGCTTTTTAACATCCCTGCTGCTAACATTCCACCGATTGCAGGGCTTGTGCAATAATGACCCTTCAAATTGAAATCTCTCCCCGTATCCTTGGCGCCAGGAGGCAGATTGAAGTGTGGCTTGTCATGGATCATTCTGACTTGCTGAGGAAGATTTGCATTTCTTCTGTGATTTATTTTTTTTTAACTTTTTGATGTAACCTTCGCTTTGCCCTCTGCCTCCCCAGTGGGTTTCCCAGGCCAGCACATTGAGCCAGCATGTTTTGGCAGACAACATGCTGAATCAAGCCATAACGTTACAAGCAAGATTTCTCGAAAAATTATCCGTCTGGCAGAACAGTGCATGCTAATGCTTGAGCCCTGGAAACAGGGAAGGAAATGGACCTGCAGAAAGCTCAGAAGACTTACTAGCACAGTAAGTGCCCATTGATGCAGAGCTGAGTTCTCAAGGCTTGATTTCTCTCTACTTTCACGTAATAATTGATTTATCAGTTGACCCCTAATGTACTGTACATCAAAATGATTGCAGATGATGTGCACTATTTAGTTGCATCTAGATAACTCAAAGTTAAAAAAAGGTAATCTGGTAAACTGCAGTGATCCCTTCCTGAATTGTGGCTAGGGCGTAAGAGAAATTATTCCGCTAAACTGTCTTTTATTACTTTGCACGGCAGTCCTAATCAAGTTTTCATACTTGGGGTGTTTTCTGATCTCTGTTTCAGCAGTGCCTTACTAATATTTAATTTAACTGCTATTAGTAGCTTACAGCTGCACTGAGCATTGCTTTAGCATTACAATTGGTCATGCTTAGCAGCAAGCAAGTAAGTACCAGAAAGAGGTTGTGTTTTGGAGTAGTGTTAAGTTATTTAAAATGGTCTGGGACCTTCACATTTATATATTTCCCTTCTTTTCTTTCTAAGATGGTGACGTGGAAGAGGAAAGTGATGAAGAGAAAAATGATGAACTGGAGAGTAAGGAAGAAGTAAGTGATTTAGGTATAGGATTGGATTCCCAAACTTGTCTCGCACAAAAGGCAAACACAACATCTTTGTAGAAGTCTTACTTTTCACCGTTTTCCTTCAAAGTCATCTACCATTCCAAAAAAGGCCTGCATCAACAGGATTCTGCAAAGGAAGGTTCAGAAGGAAACTCCTTTGCTTGGCTTTTCGATATAAAACACCCCTTACCCTTTATTCAGAGTTTTGCAGTCATCACCATTCTTCCCCATCATCACCGTCAGAGCTGCTCCCTGGCTCATTCCCCTAATTGGGGGTCAATGGCTGTGTTGTTGTGGCAAGGCTGTCATTGTCTCAAACAGATTGTGGATCTGATCTGTGTTTGGTAACTGTTAAAGGAATCACAATGCCAGTGCACCTACTAGCTGCAGTTTCTTAGCATTTTGTTTATGATGGGTAGGTGGGTTGAGGGCTTTACTTCATTTCCCAGTACGAAAATGGAAAAGCCGTGCATTCGTATGATTTATTACTGCTATTCCCTGGGATGTGCTTTATATTTCATTACTGTTATTCTCAAACATTTGCATTTTGTCTTTCTAAAAACAAACATTCAAGCAAATTCATTTAATATGGAAATACTTCTTTTTTCACTAGTGGTATATGAGAAAAAATATACTAGTTTGCCTCATTCACCATGCATTATGTGTGAACTCAACATATAGTTCCAGTGGATGCAATTTTTTGCATTGGAAAGGTCAAATTGCTGTAGAGAGTGCAGATCAGTCTGTGAAAATGTGCTGTTGAGCACAGCAGTGTGCAGCTGCTGTGTGCACTAGCTTACTATAAATCACACTTAATGTATAAGAGAGCATGCCATGCACACAGTTTCACATATTTACACCTCTTCCTTGAATAAATGGCACGTGATGTCCTTTATTATTACTGCTAGTAAATT
The DNA here is from genome assembly GCF_040954835.1 of Lepisosteus oculatus. Classification (NCBI taxonomy): domain Eukaryota; kingdom Metazoa; phylum Chordata; class Actinopteri; order Semionotiformes; family Lepisosteidae; genus Lepisosteus; species Lepisosteus oculatus. The sequence goes on from NC_090700.1 coordinate 54,977,188, forward strand.
CCAATTGTGTTTTATACGATGACAGTTATGGGAAAAAGCAGCGTCCTCTAATGCTTGCATATTAAGGGTTTTGATTAGTAGGGATGATTCAGAAGAATTACTGCTGTCCTGGTATCTCATTTGCAGGCCCTGAAAAACTGTATTATGTTTGGTTTCCCACCAAGACTGAGACTGAACTCAGAACTTTGCCTTCAGAGCTGGAATAAACAAAAAACAATTTTCCCAAATAGTACATTACAGTACTTTGGACAAACTGGTAAAACAATACAGCTAAATTTTACCAGGTTACACCAACCTTTGAAAAATGTACTTTCAATTACATGCAATATATTTCAAATTTAGTTATTCAAGAATGTTTCATGACTTCCTGATGTGGCAACTGGGAAGCAACTGTATCGTGTACGTGAAGCTGCCTGTCAATATTTAGAGGGAAAAGACCTTCTGGACAGTGGACATCAAGAATAACTTAAATCCAAGTGACTTAAGGAAGATACTGTATCAGAGGATGGAAAATGAATTATTTTGTAGTTTCCGTGCAGCAGGCTCCTGTCAATGTATATACAGAAAAATCTGAGTTGTTGAAATCTGATGTGTTTGCAGAAACACAGATTCCCTTGACGTAGCCGAGAGTGCTGACACTGTTACGAAAGCCGTATTCACAGTAATTCCAGTAAAATAATTAAATGACTAATCTGTTCTTTTCAGAAATGAATATTCACATGGATACTCACATGAGCCCTCTGCAGACCCAGCTCACATTAATTTAATAACAGTTGCTCGATGCCACATTAATCAATGCCACTGCGGCCCTCCCCTGAAAGTCACAGACGGGGGAGCCAGTCTATTCCACTTGTTGCTTCTCCCATCATATTTTTTACACTTATTTGCCTGCTGTCTGATTTTGCCATGGGCTATGCACAGCTATGTTCGAATACGGACATTTCTGCATGCTTTCGCGACTGCGTACTGATAGAGATAAGAGGGAAGAGGGCGAGGCTGTCACAGACAAGGAGGCCCATTCATCATGAGTTGTTTTCTTCGAGGGAAACCAGCAGGGCGTTCTGCTCCACGAGGTTCTCCTGGGGTAGCATGCTGCTTAGCATTGGCTTCTTCCGACGGAGGTGGCAGACAGACAGTCTGCGGTGTTTTGTCAAGCAGTCAGTTATCCATAGCTGTGCCCCAGCTTACCTCTGACTGCGTGGCTGCTGGAAGCAGTCCCTGCTGAGTCTGTGCCTGCGCTCTTCCCAGAGCTGAAGGCTAGTATTACAGAACAGGTGGTGGGAGGGGGCAGTGGGCTGCCAGCTTTACAGTAAGTGGTTGTTTGTGATTGTGTTGCGATCGATATTGGAAATGGCAGGGAAGAAGGTGTCTTGAATGCATGCTCACTGCACACGCATTCAGCCTCCGTTCAACAGTAAATCCTGCTGTAACCTATCTGTAATTATATTGACATTAATGGCTCTTTTCCCTTATCTTAATCCCCATTAATATGTAACATTTTATTTTCTTTTTTAAGCCCCGATGTTGTGGTGGTATCTTTTAGAGCAGCATGGTGTTGTGCTGCTAGTACCTCACAGCTCCAGGATCCTAGGTTCAAATTGCTTGTTTCTTTCTGGAGTAAAAATGTTTGCAGCCCCTAAATGGAGCTTGAGAGAACCATCTTCAGTAAAATAAAATAGTTTAAATGCAGATTTTAGTCTGGATTAAGATCTCTTAATGAAAGTGTTGTTTCAGAAGAATCTGCCTACTGTACAGTATGTGCCCACATACAGTACAGTACTATTGTAGGTTCTGTTCAAAATAAGCAAGATCAGGTAAACTGTTTTTTTACCTAACTCAATTTTCTGAAGACAAGATGGTTTTTCTTTAAAGAGAGCTGTATGATTACAAAATATTCAAGATTGTTCTATATCTATATCTGTATTATAAGTTAATAAGAGCTAAGGTCTATTAAAAATGTCAGTTTTAGTTTTTAAAGACTGGAGGTGTTGGAAAGCAGTGAACTGTCAACGAATGCCATTGTTTCCTTTGGCTTGGGCAGGATGACGACTTGGAGACAGATTTGACGCTGTTGCGCATGAAGCCGGAGCCAGATCGCACCCTGGAACAGCTGGGACAGTATGTCAGACTGTGTCCAGAGCTGCACCATGACTTCAAGGTAAACCTCTCTCAAAACAAATCTCTGTTTCATTACAGCCTCAGAAAAAAGGAGTTCTTCGTGGTCTTGTCGTGGGCTCCGTTGTTGTTATAAGGTTTTGAGAACTAATACAATTGAGAGCCCCTCTTGCTCAGTTGGCTGCTAGCTATTGTTATTGTCCTAAAATTCCACATAGTCACAGAAACAGCAGATTAAATCATTCCAGACACTTAGGACTCTCTGGGGAAAAAGGAGCCTCCTGTTTTCCAGTTGAACAAGGATTCCTGTTTCATTTTTAAGTTTGGAGAAATCACTTGGGTTGATTTTGCTGATACCCTTGAGGAATAGGAATACGGAATTCACATTCTCTTGCAATCTGTGTTGATGAAGACTAACGAGATTGAATTCCTTTACTCTGTTTGTTTATGACATGCCTTTCAGGCCAGCAATTATTTTGTTCATTCATTTTGAACCTTATTAAAGGGAACAATATCCTTTCTGTAACATGGTGACCTAAGCGGAAAACAGAACTCTAAATGAGGTTTTAGTAGTATATTGCTTTGCTGGTATAGCAAACCCTGTTGACTCTGATAGAATTTGTAATGAATCTGGCCCTGACTTGAGATATTGGTATCAAGGATTTTTAACTGTGAAGCAACAACTATAAGATTGGGAAACGTTTCCTAGAACACCCAGTGCTTCTGTGATTTTTATGTGTTATTGTTACAGACAAAACTGGATAACAGCGGGAGCGGATCAACAGTCATGCTATGTAGATGTCTCTGACACATGGTCATCTCATTCATAAGAAAAAGAGAGAAAAAACATAAGCTACAAGTCCACAATGTTAGAAAAGAGCATGGCTAGCATTTTAGTTTCATAGGTTACTGACTACAAAACTCAGATTTTCAAACTAATCTCTACATTAAATGTGCATATTCTTTTTTATTTGTAAAACTCAACAGATGATACATCTTGGGTGTTCTAATACATTTCTACACCAAAGTACAATACATTTCTTCTCTTCTTTGAGTGGGAGGTGTGGCAGTTATTATTTTGTCTGTATACTAACATCTGTCTACAAAATAGTAGTAATACAGAACAATCAAATGGAAAACTTGAATAGAAAGTATAAACTGCTGTGGGAGTATAATACATTTTGGTCCAGCAGAAAGCATCAGCCACAGTAAGATCAAGGAGAAATGCAGGGATGGGTTAGACTTTGCTTTCAGAGACTGGGACAATGGTCACACTGAGATGTTACAATGGACAGTATTTTTAATGTGCTGGAATAATCTATTTTCAGGAAGTGATAATCATGATTTTTTATCTCAGGTACTTGTCACTAAGATCACTTCCAGTCTTGTCACACATTGTGTTTTCGGGACAAATACACCTGATTTACAGGTTGTATTTGTTATATGCTGTCATATTGCACCGTATAAAAAGGGGTAACAAAGATATTTGTCACGATTGTAGTCCCTCCCCCTTAAGGGTGCTCCGGCTTGTTAACCCTGCCTCCCTATAAGAGCCAGATGCTCACTCTGTTCCGGGCTCTGCATTGCTTTCTGAACCAGCTGCGCCTGGGACCTAGAGCGTCTGGTTCCATTCCCCCTTTCCCCCCAGACCCCTCACCGGATCCTGCTCTGGTTTTTAACGTTGTTTTGTTCGTCTTGGATTCGTCTGGACCTTCGCCTGCACTGGACTTCCTTTTGGACTGTTCACCTGAACCACGCCCCCCGGAGCACCTTCGTCACGCCCCCCCGGTTCCTCTACCAGCCCAGTTCCTCGTCTCCCCCCTGTGTGTGTTCACTCCCTTCCGGATTGTGTCCTCTGCATAGGGTCATGAAAGACACTTCGTAACAATATTATTCAGCTTTTTTTTTTCTTTTTAATAAGAAAGACAAAGGACTATAGTTCTATAGTTCCGGTTTGGAGTTCTTGATTTAGTGATATGTGTGTGAGAGTAACTCAAAAGTTGCCTAATGGGTCTTCAAGCTTATTTCAGCAAGTTTTAAACCCACATAATTTTTCTTCATAATGAGATTGACTATGTTTCCCTAACACTGTTAATATGTTTTACTTAGAGACCAAATGTGAGCCTTTGTGAAATAGCACCCTCTCCATCGAAACTGCTTGAGTTAAACCCACAGCGATACTCCTTCGTCTCGCGATGAGTATAAATGAATAGAAATGTCAGCGCGCTCTGAGTTAATCTTCCTTAGCTGCATCTCAGCGAGCCTGGTGCCACTGTTTTAATTTAAATAATATCACTTATGAGATTAACGGCTGGCATTGAAAAATTTTGCCTTTCCAATTAATTTATGGCTGTCTTCCCCAATGCAATAATTCAAGTTGGCGTGAGACAGCATGCAAATGAAATGATTCTGGACCTAAGCATTGTAGAATAGAGATGGACTTTACATAAAAAGGTGAACATTCATTTATTCCTAAATATCTGCTGATGCAATCATTGCGTGAATTGGGGTTGGGATCAGGAGGAAAGGTATAAGGCATGAGAAAGAGTTTTAAAGAAAGTTGGAAAGTAATGTGGGGAAAGTTAAAGATCATCACCTTGTAACATGAGGTAAAGTTTTAAGCATCAGATAATTTTATGATGTATTATGTATTAATGACTATGAAAGAAAAAAATCTGTAACAGTTTATACGAAACTAATGTATGTTCACTGCTGAGATTTATAACTGTAATTATGCATAAGCCTGCAGTGTCTGGGACATTCTAATGCATCTGATAGACGAACTGGGATTACTTTAGTGCTTACAAGCCTTTCACTTAATGTGAATCCAATCTTTCACAGTTTTATCTGCAAAACAGAAAATGGTGTGAACAAGTAAAAGATGTAATTGGTTTTGTTTAGATTCTTCAATTTTGATATGTTGACTAGACATCGTTTGTATCTAGGGTGTTAGCAGGATATCAAAAAGCTCTGAGAATATTCAGTGGGTGTCCATGTTTTTAGTGATTTTTAACTATTAGTACATTGTTTCTCTGAAGCAGAATAAGGATACTGCAGAACCTTTTCCTAAGTTATAAACTGGATCTCATGCTGAAGGGCACAATCATTCAAGGTAGGACTACATTCTAGATGGGATGTCAGTCCATAGTAGGGCAAGCACATACTGTACAGGGACAATTTACAGACACTGATTAACTGAGCCTTTCTGCCCAGTGGAAGAAAACTGAAGCACTTGGCAGAATACATGTACAGTAGGCAAAGAAGAAACATGCAAATTGCATATAGACAGATTCACAGTCAGATTTCAAACCCGGGACCCAGAGCTGTGTGCCAGCAGCACTATCATGCCACCCCCTAAAGCCCTATTGTCATATTTAGAAGCTGTTGTAATATGGCTTAGCAAGGGGCAAGGGTGGGGTTTGTATAGAATTTCTTCACTTGGAAATGGCACTGTTGCACCTGCAGCACAACTCAGGAAATATGTGTCAGTTCTATATATAGTTTATATTTTAAAGAAAGACAAGAAGATTCTGCTTAAGTTGATCCCAGTTTTACTTGTAATACTAAATGTCAATATGTATTTAACTTTGGTAAATGATTTAAACTTAAACCCCCACAAAAAATATAACAGTATTTTAACATGAGAGCCCACTGTAACTTTTGATCTATGTGGGATAGATGTTAGCCATCCTCTCTCAATTTCCTTGCGTATTTTGTATATTGCATGAAGAACCCTGGAGACTTCTGAACATGTGTGAATGCAGACATCTTTTGCAGCGCTTGTGTTGATTGAGCACTGAAGTGTCCCCTCAATCATTTTGTGTGGAATGGAAACTTCATTTGGGCCATTGACTTGCTCCATTCATTGCAACAAAAGTACACTGAAATAAAAATTGGAAAGCTAATGTCCTGAGTTGGGAAACCAGCTGAGCAGACCATAGATCTCCTGATTTAGACAGATATCTGTTATAAGAATAGGTGGCAAATGGAAGAGAGAGAAAAATAGCCCTAGAAAACTGCTGTTTTGAATCCAAGAAACCAGAATTAAACCTGAAACACCTCACTAAACAGCACAGGTGTTAGCTATCTGAAATCTGAGTTTGCATGAAGACAAAGCCTTCATGCAAACTCATGCCTGGATGATATTTTAGTTATAAATAAAACCCTGATTTGCAATAATCTGCTGCTGAGGTGGGACTCGCACAGTTCGAGGTCTGGTAGAGCAGGCGGAGGTCAAAGCGTGGTCCAGGAAGCGTGGTCAGAGCAAAGTTGGGGTCAGGTCCAAGGAAGTGCAATAAATCACAAGGGGATCACAAGGTCCAGCAAAGCAAGGGTCAGAACTAGGAAGACACAGTAGAGAAGCACACAGGGGGAAATTCCTGGTCAGAATCCTGGAGAAACAAACAGGATACAGGCCAAGTGAGCAGGGAAGTAAAAACCAAGGATGGTCCAGGAACAAGGTACAGAATGCAAGCAGGGGTCAGGATACAAAACAAAGCACAGCTATTGAACTAGCTAGAGACTCAAGGGGCTCAGAAACAAAACCCTGTGACAGAGCCCCGAGCCCTTTCAGATCCAAGTCTCTATCTTCTGAGTCACCTGGAGCAGGCATGGTTGTAAATGGTCTCCAGGTGATCCAAGTCTCCTGTAAATTGGTTTCTGCTACAACTGGTGCCGTGAGACAGGTTGGACAGTGATGTAACTGGCTACTGTGTCAATGCTATGTTTGTATTATTTCTCTTCATGGTTCACCTGGTGACATATGGTCACTATTGAATGAAAAACAAGCACCTATTTGATAAAACACACATCAATCTTTCTGTCTGTTTACATTTGGCCCTTCTTACACCTAATTTTATGGTTCTTCCCAATAAGGAAGAATGGAAGAATTTGTTACTCTGTTCCTGTGTTACTCGTTCCCTGGTTGCTGAGTTGCTGTCTTTATCCATGTGTACACTCACTAGTGCTTGTTTTGGATTCTTGACCTGGCTTGTCCTGACCTTACTATTGGAGCTCCTCCTTGGCTTACAATACTTATAGTATTGTACTTATAGTGCTCAGGCCCTGGCTTGCTCTCCCTATTAAGCTGTGGTTTGCCTGAATTCTCCACCTACTCTGATGTTTGCCTCTCGCTTGGACTCCTCCCCTGACAAAGGTCAGCCTCTCCTGTCCACTACAGTAGCAGACTTAACAGTGACAATAGAATATCATAATGACAATACAATAAATCACAGTAAAATCATGGTACAATCATGATAAAATCAGATACGGCAAGCATATATACTGTAGGTATGCCAAAGCATTACATAAGCTGAAGGCAATGATAAACTGTGAAATGTTCTTTACGATGGTAAAATCGGATACTTCTCCATGATAGAACAGTGTTTATTTTAAAAAGGTAACACTCATAAAAATAGACTAAAAATACATGATCTCTTTTTACCACATACTGTAGTTGAAGTGGCTTGGCTGATGTTGTAGTGGTAGTTAAAGGATACAGGAATATTTGAGCCTAAAGAAGATTCCCTACATAAGCCACCTAATGCAACATCATAAAGCTCTTGGCTTTTAAAAGAAGAATGTTAAAGTATGTACTGTAATTAAGTACAAGGATATGGGAATATTTGTAAGGTGACCACTTGTTGTAATGAACTTCCTCATTTGGCCAAGCCAAGAACCGACAGCTATGAGTGCACAGTCTTGACGTCTGCCAGCTTGAGTTTTGAGAGGGTGAGTTGCTATTTCGGTTCTAGAAGGTGACACCCTTGACCTCTTCTTCTGATTTGGGGGAATGTTATACCAATTATGCAAGGCAGCTAAATGAATATTTCAGTTCCACTTACCTGCTGGGAATCCTTAATGCTTAAGATATTCTGAATGTTCTGTCTATCGGATGCTATAATTGAGGAGCCTGATCAGTTCTCAAGATCAAAGTAGTTGTTGCATGTTGCATGTTGTTGAATGTGTACTTTATTGTGTCATATTATTATGTCAGAGACATTACCAGAAACACTAGGTGAATGGTTCCTCAAAAGCAGTGCTAGTTTCATTATCATTTATTATTGTCTTTTATTGGAGGAAGGCAAATGGTTTACAAAATTGTTTTAAAAGCTCTATATTGTTTCTCAAATTAGAAAAAAGTGGAATGAGTTTGGTTGATTTTTTCTTTAGGTCTTTGTTGTGTGAATGTGTTTCATCCAAAGGACTAGATGAATTTGATTAAGTGTCTACTGAAACTGCTGGGAGTTTAGCTCCATTTGTGATCACTGCTCCTGCTGGTCTCTATCAGGGAAATAGCAGTAAAAGCACTTAGTCTATGAATTTCTGTTAAATTGCTGGTGCTTGTGTAATTATATCAAGCTCTTATGAACTACTTTAATTGACTGAGCACTTTAATCTCATTTATATATAACAATGGTGCAACATATTTAAAGAGTATTTGCATTCTTTTGAGTCGTTAAACCATTAAGGACTTTCGTCTGGAGTCCATGTTTACCTCAGATCTCAGCTGGACCCTAGCCGATAGCTGAATGCGCCAGGAATTCCAGCTGGCTTGCCCTGCCACTTGTACTGACTTGGGTGGGAAACCTTGTGTTGGCCAGTGAATGTTGTGTCATGTGAGCAGTGAGCTGTAGGATTTTCTCTGTAATTTACAATGATGTTAGCCAGTAACAGATGTGGTAGGACACTCAACATTTCTTCAGTCAGTGGTAACGCTCTGATGCTCTGTGGGCTTGGAGTATGTCAAATGACAGAATGGCTTGAAAGTATATACAAGAAACTTCCCAGCGCTGGTCAAAATATGAGGAATTCCCAGTCCTATGAATTAGATGATTAAATTCCCATTAATCAGGAGCACATGACAGGTGTCCATCACCTTCCCTGGACAGGACAATCTCTAGATCCCAATTAGAATGGATTGGAGCTCTGGTGGAACTGAACACGGGTGGAGCTTGTACTCAGGTCTCGTACTGTTTATAACGACCGTCATTAACTGAATGTGTACCTAAAAGAGAGCAAGTGCATTGCATTTTCTATTTCATATGTTTAGCTAAACAATTTAAGTGGATAAAGAAAAAAAAATAAGGAATACAGATGTTATTTAGAGGGTTATAGTGCAATACACAATTACATATTAGACATGCTTCAGTGTATTTCAGAATAATTGCATTAATGCCCTGTGTGGCCTTAATTCAGTATTTCACTAAAGAGACACTGTTTTTAAACTACAGGATCTCGACTCAGACTCAGAGGCTGAGGACAGTTCGGATGAGGATGGTTTACTCGATACGGAATTTGACCCTCGTCACCAAGACTGCACTGGCGACAGATTAGCAGAAAGGAGGCTGAGATGCAGTGAGGCTCTGCGGACACCTGAAGGCGCCTATGATACCCCCAGAAAACAAGGAGATCTCCAAGAACAAAATAAAGCCTCCAGCGCAGAGGGAGGCAGTGGAAAAGGAGTGGCCCAGCTGAACGCCCTGGACGTCCACAGGCAGTACCTCAGCAATGGAGCAGACAGGCAGGAGGGCCGCAGCCTGGTCGACACACTCCTGGAGAGGCATGGAGCCACCATTTTCCACCACGATCCTCGGCTCTATGCCACCACTGCTGTCAACACCAAGTCCATCGCCAGATACTCCGTTCTGGCCTTCCCAGACTTCTGGGGCCACCTGCCACCACCCTACAGGCAGCCATGTGCGGAACGGAAGGAAGGAGTTCAGAGGTATTCGTTTCCTTCACACGCACTACTCCTCTTAAACGGAGAGAAATATGTAGGTCGTAAAAGAGCTGTGAAAGAATGTCGGAGTTGAAAAACATTTGTAATATACGCGATGCATTTCGTATGGTAACGTTAACATTTCTCTGGTTAACTACTAAGTCATTGTTACCTGCTGAAAATATTATGATATTTAGGAGTAGGAGGTCCTATTGTAGGGATAAACAGGGATGGTGGTCCTGGTGAAATTCAGTTTCATAGTCCACCTTGAACCATCCATTTCTTAACATGTGAAAAAGAATAAAATTAACATGCTGACTTATTTAATCCTTTGATTCAGAAATCATTCGGGAGGCAAAACTTAATAGCCCGCATCCTTCAAGGATGAAGGCTGGTTGCTTCTGACTTGGATTGATCAAATAAAACTTGATGAATCAACCCACAAAGGGGCAACGTTTTTTTTGTGCAACGACAGAAGTTGAGCCAAAATGATGAAATTCGAATTTATGGTCAAGACCAAAAAGACATTCTTAATTAAAACTGTGAGAATGAGAGGTATAAGCAGTGAGACCCAAGGGAAGCGATCCTCAAAGAGAATAATGTGTGCGGAAGGAGTTTTCACTGTGCCCCACAGTGAGAGTTACTCTGAGATTGGTTTCAGTGCTGTCTTTTTGGGAGAGCTGAGAAGATCAATGGGATTGCAGCCCTGTAGTGTTTCCCTTTGACTGCTGTGAAGCAGATCTCAGGGGAGCTATATACCAAGAACTGACTCAGTCTGGCCATCTACCAAAAAAATTCTCATCTGAGGCAGAGCTTCTGTAGATGATCAGGGGTTAAAAAAATCAAATCTTCTGCTTTTCTTGTTTTTTTTTTCTCTTTTTGGCTTGAACAACTCTGCTGCTTCCAAAACCCACTGTGCAGAGGCATTCATCATGTCATTACACAGCATTGATCTGAGTCTGGCACAGCCTTGGGACAATTGACTGAACTAATGTCTGAATTTTGACACCAGCAGTGACTCCTTTTTTAAGTGTAGGGACTGATACACATATACAGCACACTGACACCACCTGTCAGGGCTCAGATCACCTCTGACTCATTGACAATGAGCATTTTGAAAAAGTCACATTTTTAAAAGCTGCAAATATATTATTACTGAATGTAAAGAACCATTGGAGTGACATTCGTGTGCTTTACAGTGAGCCCATTTGCGCGATGGTTCAGTATATGGAAGTGTAACCTTGGGGACGCCTTTTCTTGTCATGAAATGATGGTGCAGACAGGTTTACGTCTTTGGACTTACATCCTAAAGGCTTATTTTTGTGTGTGCCTTGATGTTTGTATGAAATACAGGCTGAAGCTCGCAAAATGGTCTAAGGCTTATAAAAAGCATTGGAGATGGTTATGGGTCTGATAGGTTGGCATGCATCATTAGTACGACAGGCACATCTTAAATTTTGTAAACCATTTTAAGATGTTTTTTAAATGGCATCAGAATGTATTCTTGAATTTTTTAATTAAAATTATTATTAAAATGATAACATTATATACAGTAAGAAATGTTATACATTCTGTATCTCACCTTTTTTACTGCGTTTGTGTCATTCCACAGTAGCCACGGGGACATGTAGCTCTTCCCCAAACGAACGCATTCCTCAATTATTATACACTCGAGTCGTTTACTGATTCGCCCCTCCTTCTATCAAGCCGCCCCCTTCTCTAATCAACCGACAGCCTATAAAAGATCTGAGCTGCCATGGGGAACACGCTCAGTCATTTGAGCTGTCAGAGGGTATGATAGTCTGTTCTTGCGAACGAACTTTAGAAAAATAAACCGCTCTTCCTGACTTCTAAACCCAAACGCCTGACTCCTGAATTCGCCCTGACCCTGTTCTGCCTGAAGCTTCCCCATGGCTCGTTTTCCTGCCTGGATCCAGCTCTGTCTGCCTACTTATTCAGAACTTCCTCTCCGCCTCTTTTCTTTCTTTCTTTTCACTTTCAACAGTTTCCGGAAATCGCCGAGCATCTACAGTGGGATTGCCCCCTGTTTTCAGACGCAGCTGTCTGCCCGTGCAACCGTGTTACAACACATGTAGTTGATCTGCCACTATGGTTTCTGTCTGTAGCTGCATCCAGTTTTCCGTAGTGCTGCTACCAAAAATGCCATCTTAAATTAGTTTTTTTTTTGCTTTTGTAAAGTGTGAACTTTTAATAGAAGAGGACCCATCTCTTCTACATTAGCACTGACAGGGCATTTACTTTACCAGTGTGAATGATCTTTGTTGCCCCTTGAGGACTCTTTCATTCTGTTTGTAATTTCTGCAGCTAAATGCATTCTGGTGCCAGGGCTGTGTCAGAATGGACCTCCCTGGTGTAACTTTGTTTTTCTCTTAGATGGGGACTTTAGCAGTTCTAGAAAATTTCTGCCAGGAGAACACTTAAAATAGAACATCTCCTGGTGAATAGCAAGAGATTGTGAAGAACCACTTTCCATTGATGTCAGCTGACTCATTATTGACACCCCCAGCTGAGAAAAGCCCATCAGTCTGTAGGCCTATTGTATAGTGGAACATCCTAGAGAGACTTCTAATTCCACTTGTTGGATACACTAAGCATACTGTATATGTTTTAGAAATAAAAGTAGGTACTGGGAGTTTCTTGTTGTGAAGGTTAAAGGTTTCACAATAGCTCTACTATGGGAGAATCATCAGTTTAACTTCTCCACTATCATGTTTTTGGAGCAAATGTTTATAGAAAGAGTTCTGTGTTAAAATACAAAGTAGGTGGTTTGTATTCTCACATTTTTGGTAGCAGTGCTTGCAGTGTTCCTGGGTTTGCTAATGAATCTGTCAGTCCTCAGAGTGTTGGTTACATGGTTTCATTCTGGGGATAGTGGTTTCATCCAGAGCAAATTCAGCCACAGCCCTTGGTGGCTGTTGTGTTCTTTACCAGCCCCTTATCACGACACATTTAGTCGATATGATCAGGGCTTCAACGCTGCAATTCTCAGAGAAGAGTGTGATAAAGCAGTCAAGAGGCAGAACAGTGCTGGCTGAATTAGTTCAGATGCTCTTGAGGTAACTTGTGGGTGTCAGCCAGTCTACCCAGCAATGTGGTTCAAGCACAAGCTGCAGGTGGATGAGATTATGCAACTGCTAAACAAAGACAAAAGGTGGGCAAAGTGGTCTCCTTTCATTTGTGAACTTTCTTAAGTTCTATTCCAATAAAAAAAGAAAGGCAAAAAGGTGAGCTAGCTGATTGCTTCTCTGGGTGCAGTGTTCTCTGCTCCTGCCCCTGATCTGGAGATGTTGGGACCTGGAGGAAGAGAGAGAAAGAGTTTGGTGGCCATGGGGCTGCAGCGAAACGTCAGCTTCAGCTCTTAGTCAAGTCGAGAAAGACATTGCACACAAAATAGGCATTTGTCATCCACAGAGGAGGCTCCATGGATTTAGTTCTCTTATTCAACATTTCCTTTGTTCTGCATATGAATCACTCTTGTACTTTTTTTCTTTTAGCTTTCCTTGGGACCTAGTGGACTAGTGTCACCTACTGTAGGTTGAACTGGAAAGCACTTCAAGAAATGTACTGTAGGCTAGCGTATTTCAAGACATCCTGGGAGAGTGGGTGAAAGAAAAGTTTTCAATTTTCATTATAAATTTGTCCACGGAGTTAAAAAAATCTATGCATATTGACAGTAAGAAATAACATTGTTCTACAGTTTCTTCTGATGATACCTTTAGACTGTTGCAGATCCTCATGCTGTCAGATCTATTTGAATTATTATTGTAACAACACATCACCAGTAGAATAAAACCAGCTCATCTCTGACAGTCTCAACCCACCTCACTTCTCTATTAGTGGGTGAACCATCCTTGAATAGTAAATTCTGTTGCACAGTGATAGCGAGAACAGACAGCAAGTGGATATTCCCATGGTATCCTTTCTGACACTTCCTGCTTAAATCCCAAAAAGACAGAAGGCTCCAATAACAAGGAGCTTGGGAAAAACTAGGAAACCAAAACACTTTATTAGGAAAGGCCTCTGATGGGAGTGCAGGTTCGGCCCTGGTAGATCAAAGATTGTTGATGGAAATCTGGGCTGACTCTGCTCAGACGTCTCGTGGGGCTTTGCATAATGTGCTGCTAGCAATGGGTAGCTTTGAAACCAGCCAGGTGTCTTTACCTTGCTGTGCAACTCCAGAGCATGCTGCTGGCTGGGCTTCAGCATTATCAGTGATAATTGCTTCCCTCCTCTGTTTGTGTTATGGGCCCCCAGTCTGAAAAGAAATCTGACTTCATTATCTTGTCTTCATGTCTCCCATGGTGGCTGTAGTGCTAAGCTGAAATTACTAAAAAAATGACAATTACAAAGTAGTGTACTGTACATAAAGAAAAAAATACAGAATCCCTTAGGGACACACTAAGGCCTATCAAGGATGGGAAATCACAATCTTATAACGTTATGATTTCCTTCTGAGGAGTTTAAGCCAATTTTAATCTAAGTTCTAATATGAGAGAAACCCTAAAGGGAATTAAGTATCAGTCTGTATCGTAGTGCTCCACCTGTTGTTGTATGCTACATACAGTATATTCTTGTTGTTTGAATTCATGGATCACATCTTTGCGTATTCATGGATGGTAAAAATATAAGTATATGATGTCAGCGGCATTAATCTGTAAAGCAGGGTTTAAGAAGTAGCTTTATTCTATCTATGATGGATCTGGAATAATTTGCAGGCTTGATGAAATAGAGGCAGTGATGTGGAAGAGGCCTTGAAAAGGTTAGGAAAATGTCTGTGTCTGCTGCTTGATCTTTTAACATCAAGAGAGGGGAGATGGGAGAACTTCTGTACAGAACTTAATAGAGGTGATGTATCACACATCTAGGCTAATTACTAAAGAGACTTCAGAGGACAGAGAGAGAAAACAAGATCTCAGGGCTCTCATAAACTACCTGCTGTACAAAGGAAGAATAAGAAAAAGAGCTTCATTGAAACTAACAAGTTCGGTCTCCTCTGTTTGGGTTTTCCAGAAAGAAAGTGTTTGAAGATATCCAGCGCCTGCTGTGCCCTGAGGATATCATCAATAAGGTGGTTTTTGATGTGGAATCTGACAGGTACAGTGATAAAAATTAAAGGCCGGGGCACCGAAATGGTCAACTGTGGTGGCTAAGTAGCTATCAATTGTGCGTGCTGCATAAGAGTTTTTTTTTTCGGAGGAATGGTTGGCAAACTTCACAATTATGCCCATAACAAAGCATGCAAGGGTTTATAAAACAAGATTACAGATATTCATAAATCTAAGTCCGCTAGTTTCGTAATACAACCAATGTCACGATGATTTTCTTTTACCATCCCAATAGATGCTTTTAGCTTGCTGTCTTTGCCATAGTTGCAACACCTGTTGTCTTTTTATCACCTGCGGATCTTTGAACTGGGGGGCCATCTTTCAGGGATCCAAAGAAAAGATGTGGCAGAGGTTCACTGTGCAGTATAGTGAATATTCATTAAAGGTTAATGACTCACTCTGTGAACAGCTTTAGTATGAGACAGTGGATCCACTGTTATAATTTCAGGAATCTGCATGTATTGTATTCCAACAGAAAATGTCGGGAGGGGGTTTTATAGCTGTTTTGTTTTGGAGTGGATTTTTGTGTCTTAAAAATAAACACACAAGAAAAAAGCACAAAAAAGTGATTTGCTGGGGAACTAACTGTAGAACTTTATGACAATGAGAGCAACATTTTCTTTTACTCAATTAAAACTTTACTGTCTGCATCACTGTTCTTTTGTCACAGCAGTGAAAGCGGGGCATGTCAGAGAAATGTCACAGATGGAACCTCTTCCAGTTTTCTGGCTGAGGCCCTGCAAGCTGTTCGAGTTGCAACTTAGATAAACAACCACTCCTTGTCAGGGCTTAGCAACTGCTCAACCACCCTCACTGCAGGAGACGTGTGTATTTACATAATCATAACCAAATAATCCCAAACATTTGTACTTAGAAACACAGCTCTACGACAGGAAGTTCTATTGGTTTTCATAGCAGGCTTGAGCAGATGCTGTGGGTCTGAGCTCAGCTCGTGTCAAAGTCACCAGAGCACCAGCCCACACTGAAGCTCTCATTCATCTCTGAATGTTAACTGTCCAAAAAACTCGCAGAAGTGCGCAGTATTATATTTTTAAAAGTAATCAAAATCATATACAGTAAAGACTAAGAAACAAAGATTTCACTATCTTTGGATGGACCCAAATTTTGAGTGCTTAATGGTGATTAATTTGCAGTAGAGTTTTGGCTATAGGAAGGAAAAGGTAGTTAGACCCCACAAGCTGGACAGAGTGCGTCAAGGAGCTGCTGCAGGGCTGAGGAATGAGAGATGCAAAACAAGCAACTCTGGGAAAGACTTGGCTGGAATGACACATACAAAATTAACTTTCATATTTCTGAAATTTACTGACCAATGAAAATAATAAAGCAAAAAATTCTGTTTCAGTGGTGGCATGTCAATTATTTTCGGCACAAGAACCAAGAGCAAGGCTTAGAAAAAGAAATAAAGCACAATGTTTACAGCTCAATCTACAGTGCCTGGTGTGTTGCCTATGCAGGAGAAAGTATTCTCTAAAGAAATTCCTGGAGGAGCTGAGATTTCATTGTCAAAGCCACTCCTGAAAATGAACTTCCCTGAAGAGGGCATGAGGGCTTATGAATATTTTCCCATCACGCCTCTCTAATCGCAAGGTATTCCATTAGTGATGGAAGCTGAACAATCAGTCCTAAGAGACTGTAATTGATTTTCATTCCAAAGCTGCCTCATGGTACAGAATACGCTGTTATGTTTCTTTCATAATTAACTGCAGCATCTAATATTCATGTTTATTTTTTATGTTCTAGTCAAAGAGGATGCTTTTGCTGAGCTTGCATTTTTTACATATACTGAACAATATCCCATAACAAAAATTGTAGTTGAGTAACTTAGATCTTCTTTTATTTGATGGCTTGCTGGTACTTTGTGAGCAGGTTTCTGGGCTGATGAGGACATTTCTGTATCTGCTCATTTTGCCTGAAAGCCACCAGGCTACAGTATGCAATGAATGCTAACAGATATTTCAAAGAGATAGGTAATATGTTAGGTAAAATAGGGTAGTAAGTTACAACTCACGATCGGGAGTTTAAGTGGTTTGCTAGCTGAATAAATACAATTGCAGTTCTGTCAGCATTGGTAACAGGATAAAGGTGAACACCAAAACTAAAAGTCTAAAAATGAAGACATACAGTATGAGAATAAACAAACACATTGTGACCTTATATAGACATATACTGTAAGGATAGGCTGCTGTATTTATTATATTATGTGCAAAACCCATACACTACTGTGCAATCACTGGAACTTCAATCAGACAGGAAAATAATGAGAAAAAACAGTACATGTATGCACTCATGTCACTCTCCCAGTCTCACCTAAAAGGGGTGCAGAGTAATGTATCGTTTTGGTTACATTTCGTTTTCCTTTGTGCTCCCCACCTCTCTCCCTCTCTAACTCTTCTGGTCTTCCCTCTCCCCATGACCTCCTCAGCTTGCAGAGCCCTGCAGATGATCCTGACTCCCTCCGGTTCTACTCCCAGTTCGAGTCGGGAAACCTGCGGAAAGCAGTTCAAGTCCGCAGGTACAGTATTCCCTATGGGATTCTCTTGTCCGGAATACCGGCACACTCTGCAGCTCCAGCCGTATACAGAGTGTACTGGTGGCTGTATACAGTATATACTGTACTGTATGTGTCTCTAGTCTCTGAAGTATCAGCATCAACATTCAATTTCCTGTATTCACATCTTTGCATGTTCATGTAAAAAATAGGTGCTCTGTTACAGTGAAGACATTTCCCTCTGAACTTGTGATTTAATCATGTTAAGTGACATCTTTACTAACCATAGGACTGATTCCTGGTGTTAAGGGAATGTCGTTTTCAGACAGATTAGGTGAAAAGAATTTCTGTTCAGCCTGAAGGAGGGAACATTTTGTAGGGACTTGACACAGTTGCTTAATTCTTTAAAATCAACAACAATGCCACATGTATTTTCCAGACAAACTGGTGATGTACTTTCTCAGTCAGTTTGGACTGTAGCTTCAGTGTGTTTTGCTGTACTATATGACCTACTCCCCATCCGTGCAGGTGTGAGTATGACCTGATTCTGAACTCAGACGTCAACAGCTCCAGCCATCACCAGTGGTTTTACTTTGAAGTCAGTGGAATGAAGGCTGGACTGCCCTACCGATTCAATATCGTCAACTGTGAGAAAGTCAACAGTCAGTTTAATTACGGTAGGTGCACACAGTAAAAGAGAAGGCAAGTACGATGTAAATTAGTCATGTGGATTCCTTTAAATCCCTTTTCTTGTTCATTCCTACAAGAAGCTCTCATTGATTGTACTTTCAAACCTGCCAGCACAGTATAATGTACATGTTGTATATTGGCATCCTTGTTGAGTAATAAAGACAATAACACCTTTAATAAAGTCTTTGGTGTCACTTAATCACAGCCACAGCTTGTATATTTTCACATTATCATTCTGTACTGATTGAATACACTTGTAAATGTGCTACTTACATTTTTCATCAATAATACATAAGAAAACAGTAACAAAGATCAACAGTGGATCCTGAGCAAGGTACATTAGCCTTTAAAACTATTTATGTTCTTGACGTTTGCTTGAAAAAAGTTGCTTTAACAAAGAAATAAAAATCAATATTAGTTGAAATATGATATATTAGGAGTAGAGTCTCTCTTGGATCATTTATGGCTTAAGCTGAAAAAAGTGTATCACCGGCTCAGCTGGGGCAACCTGATGGAAATGGACAGATTCTGCAAGGAGGAGAGGTTGAATATAAATTATAAGAAGTTTAATATGTTGAAAGGTTACAGGAAGAGTTTTTTTCCAAAGGGAGTGTTCACAAAATACTAATTTAGGTATGAATTTGAATATTGTGCATTTAGAAATTTATTTTTGCAAAGTGCTTTACATGGGGTGGGGGGCACTTTATCCATACCTGAAGGGCACCCCCACCTTTAACAACTTGTAGCCACACTCCACAGCAGATTGGGTGGAGAAACGACAATCGTTATCGCCAATCAAATAAAGAAGAACCTTTGGAATGCTAGAGTGTGCAGGCTTAGAGTAGGCTTTATCCCATTCTGCACACCAGGCTAACACCCCTATCCTTATGGACAGTGCCATGGGGATCTTTAATGACCAGGAAGTCCAGACCTCACTTCATCTCACATTATATGTAACTATGCTGACAATTGCTCTGCTTATACTTAGCATACAATTCTGAAACTCATACAGGTATTTTGTTTTTGATGCATTCTTAGAAAATAAACAAAATATTGAATCTACACCTTGATTCATGCTGAATCTGCTTAGTTTACAGTAGGTCATTAATAGAATGAGTAATTTTAGCGGCTGCTTTATGTGATGAAATTACCAGTCTTTAGTGCTGTGCATTGAAGAAACATGTCATGGTTTTTGAGAGCTACTGTAACACATTTGGGTGAAGCCTACATCAAGTGTTTAAAATACCATTTCTGCTTATAGAGTGAAACATCACAAATTCACAGGTAGTCTTTAAATTAGAGGAATGCAGGTTAGAGTGATCTGACAAGCCACAGTGTACAGCACAGTCCTGTTGCATAATATACTCACTGAATCGGAAACTCATTGTAGCATACAGTCTGGGAAGCCGTAGCAGATAATGCATGTGCTTCCAACAGAATAAGCCCAGCCACCTTTTATTTTATTGAAATACTGTATTAAATGATTAAATTTCAGGATTGAGAATAAATGAGTACATGAACAACATCACTAAAGGAACAAGTAAAAGGTTTATTCCATGCTGAAAAAAAGAAGAGAGAAAAAACACAATGTTTCGGCCGTGGAGCCTTCTTCAGGTGAATGGAATAAACCTATTACTTGTTCCTTTGCAGCCTACGCATGCTGACGCAGCTACCCACCTGAACTACTAACATCACTTAAGGTGTTGACTAACCTCTTGCTGACCTGAGTGCTGAAGGGTTTCTCTGTGTTAAGTAATGTCTTGCTTGTGTCCTCTGTGGTTAGGAATGCAGCCTGTCCTGTACTCTGTGCGAGAAGCCCTGGAGGGCCGGCATCACTGGGTGCGAACGGGCAGTGAGATCTGCTATTACCGGTGAGCAGGCCTCTGTCTGACTGCCTGTCTGTTTGTCTGTGGGATTTCCTGTGCATACAGGAGCTCCATCTACCGAGAGATGCAGTTACACTACAGCAGAGGTATTGTTACCACAGATATTAGTAGGTTTAGGGTTAGGTAAGACAGAACATTCCAAGGGAAGGAAACGTTGGCACTTTTCAGTTGTATCTTACTTGCAATTTTTTCTTAAAATTACCACTTATTTAACTGACCTTTAACAGTGAGACGGATTATAGTGATTGAAGTTAAATTAAGCTAATTACATCCTGAGACAGAGCTGAAAGGCCAGCATTGTGCACATCTACTTTACATGTGCCTTCTACATATACTGTAGTAGGAGTTAATGAACACTGCTCCAGATTGCATAAAATGTCTGGTCATTTTGTCTAGACAGAGACGTGAACATGGAATTTTACAGGAGTGTTTTGTGTCTGGAAAACAGCAACAATGAATGTTTTGATTCTTATCTTTTGTTGGGTAGAAACCATTCCTGTCAATGCACTCCACCAGCCCGAGGTCAGAAAAGTCACCCTTACTACACCTTGACCTTCACTGTGACCTTTCAGCATGAAGATGACGTGTGCTATCTGGCTTACCACTACCCATACACCTACACTGCTCTTCAGGTATTTGGGCCTTATTCTCCAACATTAACTCTGCACCTCTGATCTCTTCAGAGTCTTAATTTTAAAATTGTGGAATCAGCAGTCATGAATCTGTCAGGCAGTAGCTTACAGTATGTAGCATCAATGGTGTGATGAAGTAGGAATATGGGTATTTTCCTCTTAAATTGGGCATCTATTATTTCTTTACATAGCAAGTCCCACAGTGCTTTCCAGGAGGGACAGGATTAATTGTCTCTCACTAAGAATACTACAAGCTTTCAGGCTCCGAGAATATCAAGGCAGTGTCTGGTGAAAATTGTGAATAAACTGGTACATTTCTAACCAGCAGCACGTGATGAATGGTGAGTTACTGTTTGGGAAATCCCATTCATAGCTTGCTAATGACAGACTCCAGATTAGATACAGTGATGTCTGGACTACTGGACTAAATGTGTGCAGCTAATGAGTACTTCTAGTGGGTGAGTTAGTCACGATACCCTTGGAGCCTCTTTGGAAAGCAATTTCCCTAAAACCTTCCATCAACTTCCTTTATTATTTCTGAGATTACCATAGTGAGCAGGTCTCAGAAGCGAAGGCTCTAACAGTCAGTTCTTCAATATTGTTTCTTGTCTGTCATGTTTGTTGAAGGGGAAATTGCACACAAACCTAAAATTAATCAAGGCCTCAGTTGTAGAAAATATATCTTGCTGTTTGTCATGTAAATAGGTCTGATACAGTATATACTGTACTTTTAAAATCTAAATGGTTTTTGATTTTTCCATTTAAAAGCCCTTTCAGTTTATTACATCTGGATGTATAGTAACATACATATTTACTATTAGCTCAAGAGCCTTCTTTATGTGATTGTACCAATTCATGTTCATTTGTGCCTAGTTCGTGTTCATCTTGTCTGGATGTTTTCATAATCACTAGTTCATGTCCATTTTGTCTAGATGTTTTCTTAATCCTCTGCTGCTGTTCCTGTGTTTGTCATTCCCTGTTTTTGTACTGTATCATTTGTAAATTTAAATACAGTAGTTTTATAATTGTACCAGAATCTAAACCATTGATATACATCAGGAAGACAGATCCTGAGGCCAGTGGGCCCAAGACAGATCCCTGCGGTACACCATTGCCTACTTCTGTCCAATTAGAGTTTTTGCCCTGAAAGATGATGTAGTGCTTCCTTATTAATGAAATACTTTTTAGTGCATGTCAATTCATTACCATAGATTCACACATTTGATTGTCACATTCAAATTTGAGAATTAGCCTTTTGTGAAGTATTTTATTAGACTTTTGCAGGAATTGTAACTATATCATATCATATGTCTTAATCAACTGCCAAATGTCCTTGTTGCTTTTAGGTTAGTATACGTTTAATAGGAGTTTGCAAAAAATAATTCCATCAGTAAATTAATATTATATATGTATATTATAATAATTAAACTGCGATGTATTGACGTCCCACCCACGGTGTATCCTGCCGTGTGCACGTTACTTGCAGGGATAGGCTCTGGCTCCCCCACTACCCTGATTTGGATAAAGGGGTTAGAAAATGGATGTCAACTGCTGTTTAGTCTTCAGTGCATGCCATTGCTCTTCTACTCCAGACCCACCTGCAGCTCCTGCAGCAGTCGGTGGACCCCAGCAAGGTGTTCTTCCAGCAGCAGACCCTGTGCGCCACCCTGGCTGGGAACCCATGTCCTCTCGTCACCATCACGGCCTGCCCAGCGGCGCGCAGCTGGAAGCACCTGCACCAGCTCCGTGAGTACGCAGCAGCCCTTCCGGGAGCACGCTGGTGCCACTCAGGGCGGGGGCCGGATGACCCATTCTTTCAAACTAAACCGCGATGTTGACTTGGATGAGATTTACGGAGGAATCGGCCTTTCCTTTGTACAGTGAGTTTTGCCATTTTTCACTCTTTAATTAATTCCTCTCCTGGAAGGTTTAATTTGATTTCCTCTCATTGCACAAACCCAGAAGCAGCTGGTGCATTAGATAACCACAGTGTTAGTTAAAGTGGTTATTGTATAGTTAGGTGTGACGTTTATATTTACAGTATATTAGAAACCATGAACAGTCCTACAGTGTTTGTTTGTTTTTTTTACATTAAAATAAAAGTATCCACCAGCTCTTAGTTGAAATATTGTCTCTAAACATCTGATATAAAGATTCTGACTCTTGGATCTAGTAGACAGGATATGGGTCTTTTAACAATGTACCTAGAGTCTGGTTCCAGATGGGAGTGTATAGTTTCAGAACACTCCTTTCATGATTAATATTTGTACAATGACAACATCCCCTGTGAAATCTTTTGCATTTGTGATGTTGTACTGTATGTAATACAACAATGTAATAATGTGCACCATGAACACTCTTCAAATATGGAGAGGACCAATCAACAACACTGTTCTGTCGAAAAGCTCCATTTAGAGTTTGCTTCAGAGGTTATAAAGCCTAATTTAAACATTTGAGTAGGTAGTTGTGTCAGCATGCATAGGCTGCAAAGGAGCAGGTAAAGTCTTTTTCCATGCTGAAAGGAAAGGAAAAAAGACGTTTCTTTTCGGCTATGGAGCCTTCTTCAGGTGTGGACACCTAACCCTAAGTATCCTCTCTAAAAGTCTAACCTAACACTTGAAAAAGGCTCCACAACTGAAATATTAGGTCTCTTTACTTTTCCTATCAGAGTTGAATACACCTTTATTTATTCCTAACAGCTCATTTAGACTTTCTACTGAAGTACTGAAGACAAAAATACTGGATATTGTATTGAAGTCTAAGGATTAATTTTTTTTAAAAGATACAAAGATTAAATTTTCACAGCTCACAAACACAGAAGGGTATTTAGGATTGCCTTTGCAGTCATCACTATTAATACTTATTAGCCTCTTTTTAAAGTTAAATAGGATTGAGAATGGAATGGTTTCATTTTAACAAATCTTCCCATCCGTATGTCCCATCGGACAGGTGGTGAGCTGGATCAGCATGTTTCAGCTGTGCTCTTGGGTGATGGATGTGTGGGAGTCCAGTAGGAAGGCAGAGAGACTGGCTAACCTCCTGTTCCTGCCATGCAGATCAAGTTTGGTGCCAGTCCAGTGGGGCGTGGTGCGAGGTTCAGTCGCCACCCGGCCATGGCGCCTGGGACAGCTTCTCAAGCCCCTGCCCTCCCTCTAATTAATATTAAGGAGAGCCATATGCCAGGCACTCCCCTAGAGAGACTCTGCATATGGTATACAGTGAAATGCAGGAATTTATTATCATATCAGACTGCCATATTTGTTCTCAAACTCAATTCCTGTAGGGAATGAAAAAGCTTTCGCTCAGCTGTGGCCTGGGTGCCATTATGATGTGATTAGGAGCCTAGCAATGACAGTTGTGGCATTTTTTAATAAAGAGCTATTATAGTACTTGACATCTTCTTTAACATTTGAAAGGTTTTATGGGATTTTTATTTTTCTATTGAAAATTATTTTTGATTCATCATACCCAATTTTTTTTTTAATAGAGAATAAAGTTCATTCACAAAAGTGGATAAAAAGTATTCTATATTGAGAGGCATCGGAAATGCAACAAATGCTATTGGTTCCAATAGTCATCTGTTACATTTTAATGTGTTTGTGTATAGTAATACTGTATATGCAGTTTTTATGCAGTGTGTGCTTTTGACTCACCATCATGACTTTAGAAACTGGGAATTCATAATGCAAGTTATGTGCAAATAAATCCTTGTGCAAACTGCAGAATTGCAGACTGCAAACTTTTGAAAGGTTTTATGGGATTTTTATTTTACTATTTAAATAATAGACCATTTAAAATTGCAGACCTTCGGCAATGTACTTTTGAGCCTTTCAATTTCTCTTTTTAATTTTGCTGCTTGATCCCATTTTATACATTTTAAGTAAAAGTTCCCTAGCCAATCAAATAGTGCTTCATCTGTGCTTGTTATAGCTTTTATAAGTTATCTGGCCCCTCAAAACCATTCTTTAATTCTCAGAGGTGCTGTTCCCTTTTTATGATATTAAAGTGCCATGTGGAACTATATACAGTACAGGATAAGGACCTCTGGGAATTCAGTCCTCTAAATTAGTTCTAAATATGGTCATTCTGTACCCTCAAAGCAACATACAGAGAGCCATACACTGACATACTTTGGAATGCATGGTGTGTTTGGACTTTATGCCTAGCAGATATGAGGAAGTGAACATCAGGATCTAGACTTTTAAAAGGAGAGAAATTGAATCGAAGTGAAGCATTAAAGAGACTACTATGATGGAAGTTAATTACTCATTACAATCTTAGAACAGTGTGAATAATTTTAATATAATTCACTCGTTTCTAATCCTGGCAGTTTGGAAATAGTGTACTTCTTTCTCTTTTATTCAACCATCCCTCCCTTCATTTTCTAGCTGCTTCTTTCAATTCAGGGTCTTGGGGGAGCTGGAACCTATATCAGCAAGCAAAGGGCGCAAGGCAGGATACACCATGAGAGAGCTCACTCTCCTTTTAAAAAGCGTTTTATGTTAAGACAAAACTCTTCATTTGTAAATTAAGGACAGAAGGCCTTCCGAATGTTAAGATCTTTGCAGCTTAATGTGTAAAGATGATGAGCTGAGCTACCAGATGTGACAGATCATACATTCCTCTTAATAAACTTTCCCATGATACCAGCATATACAGGTAGTTGCTATTGTTCATTTGGCTTTTCAGGGGTTCTGATATCTCGCTTTTCAGTTAAAGAGGTAGACATTCCAGTGAGGGATGGAATCCTGCTCTCAACCCCCTGAGCCAAATATAAAATAGACAAGAGATTTATAGTGCTGTTCTTAATGGATGTGTAAGGGACCCTAATGATAGTTTCATAAATATATGTCATAATAGTGATGATAAATTAAGAAGTTGTAGGCTTTTAGAAATGACAGGAGACTGATCTTTACCAGCATATAATTAATAGTGCCAAACTATTATTGACAGTTTGATGGAAACTCAAGTTTGCACATTAATAATGGTACCATTTGTGCAATCCGGAGAGCAAGGGATTAGGTATTTTCTAGGACATAGACCAGACACATTAGAGTACATGTCATTTTTAGCCATTGCTATCATGTATACTGAATAATTTGGTGTCTGGTGTCACCCTTTGTCATTAGGTAGCCACTATTCTCTGACTGGTGGTCAGTGTTGCTTCCACTGTCCCTGTCTGACCAAGCAAACATGCAGGTAGATGCTGTTGATAAGATGGTGAAGGTGGCAAGATATTGATGTTGCATCTAACAAAGTCCTGTCAAATGGTGTGCATTGTATCTGATGTGGTGACACATTTATGCAATATCCGGGTTTAAGTGCCTGCTTGAGCTAAAATTTGTTCCATTTCTTTGGGTTTCCCATACCCAGGAGGTATATTTGAGAGAACTGTTGTCTCAATGTACAGGGCCAGTATTAGATGTACTGTTTAGCAAGACCATCTCTTTTCAGCAAATATCGAGGTGCTTTATGTGAATCACCATACCATAGGCATCTGGTATGGTATTTAATATAATCTGTGGTATTAGATTTAAACTACACCATTAACTGCTGTGTCTGTTCAATAATGAATATTCTTTTCTCATTAAGGTCACAAACAGCTCTCTTCTAACTAAGGAAAAGGTCCATATGAATATTAAATACAACCTCATCCTCTGAGACTGAAATACATATGAGACACTAAAGCAACGCTTGTTTCTGGAGATTTAACATCAATTAACACTGAGGCTGCAGTGGACCAGCCAAGAGAAACATATTTTCTTGACTTCTAATCCCATTTCACCCTCAAATCATTTGTTTAGCACCGAACAAAAGATCTGGCAAATAATGATCCTGGAATTTCTGTGACCCAATTTAGTTAAGTTCACTAATTAAATCAATGTTACTTGGCTGTCTACAGCTCAAATAATCAGAAACACATTAAACATAACTTAAAACCTGATAATTGATTAATAATGCAGTATAGGTCATGCATAATTGACTGTAGATTATAATAATTCAAGCTGTTTGCATTGCAGTGGGAGGGTGAACTGATGAAAGGCTCATGGTAGCACACTAGTATGTTTCCTCGCTGGTTAAGTAGAAACCTTGCCTAAAAGAACAGAAGGGTGGAAAAAATTGATGTGACAGTGAAGTTAAACTGGGGTTCTGTCAGTAAAGAGTCAGTTAGATTCCAGTTTATTAAAGCCATAAGGTTGCATTACAGTTTGGTGACTGTACCCGGAAGCTGTGGTGTTAAAAGAGCGATAGTTTTCTTTGGGGAAAATAGATTCCTATCTAGTATTCATTAGCTGAAAAGATGGAAATCCTGCGGTTGGATTTTTTCACATTTCTAATCTTCATTTTTAATGACTTTCATGCAAATCAAAGTGGCAAAAAAGTTATTATGCAGGGCTGGAGACTGAGACCGAACTGGAAGAACTACAAATATTTGTGGACGTGTTTGAAGGGGATTGAAGAGTGAGGATTAAACAGGTATATTAAGGGGTCAGATACTGAATTAGAATTAATGCTCTAAGTGTGGCTTCAGATGATCCCCAAGGAAATAAACCGGAATATCTGACTCAAGTTTCCATGTACTTTTCATTGTTCCTTATTTGGTTTTAGCCCAGAACAAAGACATTTACACCACATAAGAGTTTGATTTTAAATCTTTAATACTAACAAAGTGAACTCTTCCAACATTCTTGAAATCATGATCATCAGTGACTCAGGGACCCATGGACACAAATGGAAGTTTATGTTAAGTGGAAAAAAACAAGAATCATCAAATTACACATAGAGCTGTGGGAAATACTCCCTATCTGTGGTGCTATACACTGACTCAGTATTGTACCTGCAGTCTTGTTCTCTTATAGCCATCACCTTCTAAAGACCATGGTAAGATCCTGTGAATAATTAGTTGAATTACATACTTAAGCACTTAGTCTGGAGCAAACCCAGAAACCTTGTGCTGTAGCTCTCAGAACATTCAGGATCCATAGAAAGAAGCTTGATGGGACGTGGCAAATAAATCTCAGGCTCCTCCAATTGATGTGTTTGTATATGTGGTATAGTGTCCTAGTGTTCCATAGATAGGGAGTTAATTTAATATACCCCCAAAACACAAATTCTGTTTGAACTGATAGAAAACTGTATCTGTTATCTTGAAAATGTTTTTAATTCTGAGTAAGAGGATGCAAGACAAGTACAACAACACACTTCTAGTGTAGGAACTGTACCTGTTGCCAAGCACTTGATTCAACCCAGATGGTTTTATATTAAAAAGGTGTGCAAAAACATTTTTTTCCACATTGCATAGTTCTAGCTTTCTGTTTGCTCCTCTGCAATAAAAAAATAAATAAAGCATCTTACTTTACAGAGGGGACTGTGATATGATGCTGGACCATCTGTTCACTTGCTAAATGGGTGAATTAAATGCTACAATACAGCCTCAAAGTTCCTGGAACTCTATATGAGTCTCACAACTTCCATAGTCCATTGCTAAAATAGCCCATTCCAGATACATTACTAAAAGATAATGGGACTGGAATCACACAAGGTGATTGAGCCTCTTCTGCAGGTTCTCTGTGTCCCTCACAGAATGATGCCAGCAGTGAAGCTAGGAGAAAACCTTGAGAAATTGCATTTATTCTCATTCACAAAATAGCTAATAAAAGTATTTTTCACTTTTCTGCTGTATGTTAAAGAACTCTGCTGGTAGTTACAAACAATTTAGGAATATATGTAATACTTTTTCTTGCTTTTTCCTTTCTTGTGTATTTATATTAATGTACTGTATGTTCATTCTACCACTTTATCAGTTTATACAGAGAATAATAGCCTACGATACCTTTTATGGTTGCATTGTCATACTTAAGATCTGGAGGGCAGAGTTATTCAGGATTAACTCTCAAACAGTAAAATGACTGCTTTTCATGTTCAGACTACACAGAAAAATAACAGTGCTGTTTTTTTATGATTTGTATGTATTTTATATAGTATACAGACAAATAGCATGCATACTAGTACAATTGTAGCATAGAAAAACTGCTAAAAACGTGCTAAAATTGCATTTACTTAGAAGTACAGTACATTGCACAATCCTACAGAGATAAAGAGCAAGATACAGCTAGTATTTTAATATATTGCTTCTACTAGATCCTGTAAAAACAGAACCAGGTCATTTTCATTTGTTGTACCCAGATGTAATGAATTACTCCTGTTTAAATAGAGTAACATTCTTTTGGCCGCATCTCAAGATTCCATAGAAGGATTGCAGAGCAGCTCAAACAGGATAGAAGCTCGGGGAGTGCCCTACACTCCAGATGCTTGTCATGGGTTGAGGCTGGGCTTTATAATTATCTTACAGTAATCAGGGTATCACAAGAGACAACTTACACACAATTGCAATGAGCATCCAAGATTGAATGGGCTTGGGTTTGGCAGGGTGTAAGAGAAATAGGCACGACGGAGCTTTCAGCTTGTATAATGGCAGCCGGCTCTGACGGCCATATTTTAAATAAAAGACCTAGTGTTCCCCCATTTTATGATGGTATGGTAGGGTTGTCATAGCAGTGAAGCCAAATGACAATTAGTAATTTCAGAGTCTTACAAAAAGTTCAAAGCACTTCTTTGTAAGTGTTCCAACTATCCCTACCTTTTGAAGCCTTTGTTAGATTTTTCCAATCCTAAGAACATTTAACATTTTTTACAAGAAGAAGGAAATAATTTAGGTTTATTTTTGACAGAGCCAAGTGTGCACCCCATTCACTTGAACAAGACCTGGAGTCAATTCAAGCATTCAACTACCAGACTGCTGCAAATTATAGATTCGGTTCAAGCAAGGCGCCTGTAGCAAACAAAACGTGGACAATAAGCATGGAGTTCATCATTTGTGACTGGAGGTTAGATCACATTTTTTTGAATTCAGTCTGAGCCATAGTAGCAAATATCTTTGAGACCTTATATTGTCTGTTTAACCTCCAAGAGTAAACTATTTCTTGTTGAACACTGCAGCTCTGAGTTCCTTTATTTGGGATCCCTTTAGCCAAACTGTCATGCTAAATGGGATTATGGTGGCTAATTAGCATATGAAGAAATGAGCTCAAGTTAATTGCACTGGAAAGTTTTTAATTAATAAATTGGAAATTAAAGCTGTATTTTTGCAAGCTTCGCAGGGCATATTCATCTTATAATTAGAAATGGACATTTCTGATTTGTACTAATTAGACCCTATTTGCATGTGCAGCTAGGAATTAGAGGAGAGAATGAGATTGCTTTCTGTTGCTTGAGGCTAGCTTTGTTCTTTGCGGGATACAGACTTGGCTGTTTAGTGTCTTTTGCCGCAGTTTCTGACATTTGAATCAGGTGGATGGTAGCTCTGGTCATCTTGGGAAGCTAGAAAATGATAATTTGGGATGTATTGGCTAATAAAGTCTTGTCTGTTGTGGATATGGGATATTGTTTAAACTGCAAGGTGGGGGACTGTCTTTAATGCCCAATTTATGCCCCTGGCACAGCTTGCTGGTACATTAAATCAAATATCTGGGTATATCCTGAAATAATGTATGTCTAAATAGCCTATCTTAAATATTTAATGATCAAGCTTTATCACACTTTCTCTCAAGGCCTGTAACCTGTGGAACATTTTTATTGGGATCCTTTATTGTCTTGAGTTAAACTAGCAAAAAAAAATGATGATGATAATTTATATTTTACTGTATAGTGCCAGGGCTGTCAATCTGTTCAATGCATCCATATCCTGCCCAGTACACAATACACCTGTTGAGTCAAGTATAATAAATTATAATGTCTGGCTTTCATTATTATTTCTCTGAAAAGATTCAATATCAACAGATATTGTTTAGTGAGGCTGTCTGTCCCAGTACTGATCAGAATCAGCCCTGATCGGGTTCTGGTCTGTGACAAAATACATCTACAAAGTGTTGTTGCCTGTGGCAACTTCAAAACTAGGATGCATTTAACTTAAAAAATATCATTAATTTAATTTTTGAAACATCTTAATTGACCAAACATTCCACAAAGACTCTCTAAACTGAGATATTGTGACAACACAAGTTTTTAAAGAATTGTAACTGTGTTTCTCAGGAAGATTGAAATCTTTTAAATGCTGCATTTAATATTGTTTTATTTTTTTTGTCTTGTGTCATTCTAACACTAAAGTGCAGATGATTATACATCTTTATATTGCACATTTGAATAATGATTCTTCAGTCTTATTTTTGTAAAATGTATTTACCTCATTCATTGTTCTAAAAAATTCAATTTTTTACATTTAAATGTCATTAGTGCTACAGTATATTGTCAGCTTTATTTTTTAAAAGGTGTATCTAAGGATGTTTATTCTTAACTGGACAAACAATCACATTTACTGTCCATAGGTAATGAATACAGTATTTGATAACAACAGGGCAGTACTTGAAAGTTTTAGAAACTTAACTGATGATAACTCAGTTTTTAGCCTTAACTAGCCTTAACTAGTGCTATGACTGGTACAGCTTTGATTCTTTTAATGCATAATGTGTTCCACACTGCTACCTCGGAACCTTTTGGATGTAACTTAAACCAAGATGACAAATATTTAGAGTCTTTTGAGAAAAATCTCAAATTGATAATTAAACCTGTATTTTGGTGAAATAAACAAAAGCTTAAAAAACTATCATTTATTAAGGAAACTACAAACAGGATGTAATACACAAGTTATTATTTAGAAAACAATTTTTACAATTGGAGTGCATTCAGGGACTTGACCTTAAGCACTGTTCCTTTCAGTGCCCTAAACTTGACAGGAGGAAACGGAAGGAGATTGGTTTAGGCTGTACAGCTCTCTCGCTGAAGAACTTGTAAGTTCTGTCAGATCTTCTGTAATATTGTTCTGTCACTTGCTGTCATTGAGTATGGTGCCATGAATTGCGATTATTGCAGTCTCATAAATTAAGGGTGACAGTCTGATAAATTGTCAAGCCATCTGATCTCCACTGAACTAGTGCTGTAACTAGGTAAACCCAGTTTGTGGGCTGTTTAATCCAATGCCTCAGCTGTACAAATATCTCATTCTTCAGCATCAGGAAAGGCCCCACAACATGAAGGACTGTTAGATCAACACCCTGCACATTACAACACTAGCAACACATTGATCATGATCAATATTAGGCCTAGTGCAAAGCAATATTAAAGAAAATATACTTTTTGTTTGCGGGTACGTTTCATTACCAGCCATGTGAAAGGACTGGAAAAGTTCAATGTTCCATTCGAAACAGTTTTTCAAGTGAAAGCAGGTTAATAAAGGGTGTGTTGGGAGAAAAGAAGAACAAAGAGAAATGCAAAAAACTGCTCCTACAGTATGTTGGACACAGGGA
The DNA here is from genome assembly GCF_040954835.1 of Lepisosteus oculatus. Classification (NCBI taxonomy): domain Eukaryota; kingdom Metazoa; phylum Chordata; class Actinopteri; order Semionotiformes; family Lepisosteidae; genus Lepisosteus; species Lepisosteus oculatus. The sequence continues at coordinate 55,009,229 of NC_090700.1, forward strand.
GATTTGGTGCTGTGTAATTAAAGTAGAATAAGCCATGGCAAAGCCTTCAGATGAGCCGATTTATCCACCATACTGTGCAGACAGTGCCTGTGACTCCCCTGTGTTTTCATACTTTGGCATTGAGACGGCCATCACTCCCCATATAAAGAGGTGCACATTTTATTTTGCCAGGGGATTGATTTACTTATTATAGTGGGAAAGTACAGGAAAGAAATGTGTTGAATCCACCATTTTTTCATTCTTGCCACATGCTTCTCTCCTAGCCTGATAGTTCAGATGTCTGATTGTGCTTTTATTCAACGATTCATTGATTGGATTGATAAACTATCTATTCTATCTGGGTATCTGGGTTAGAATCATTAACTGCGAAGTGATGAAAAGAAGACATCCTCAGAATGCTTCGTTTTCTTCAGCTGTACATGTGCCACCTTATGACAGTCGCCTACCACAGTACCTGCCCTGAGAAGTGCATGCAGTGTGGGGTGTCTGAAAGTTATGTGCCGGATGTATCCCTGTTTGCCATGCTGCTCTGTGAGCCAGGTTGCGGCAATGGACATAATGGATGTTAGCAGATGAAAAAAAGAAATGTAAGTGTTCCAGGTGGAGAAGTCAATGTTTCTAAATGTCTGTTTGGTGAATTTGTCTGACTTTCTCTGGTCCTTTCTTAGTCATGCCTGTTTGGGTGCTGAACAGGGTAGGGGAGGCGCTTGAAGCATTAGTGCTCTTGTTACTGGCATCATGAAGTAAGAAGTGGCGCAGGAGTTTAGTTGCACATTCGCACAGTAGCTACTAATGGAAGCCAATTAAGCTTTCGGAATATAGTTGAGCAGAGCATTTCTAAGACGAGACTGTAGAAAATTAGGCTGGCAGCAGTCTGGTAACAAGAACATTCAGGGAGCAATTTTACAGTACAATGTGCCCTTAGATGATGATGGGAATGTACTCACATTCTATTTGTTTGTTTATTGAGGTAATCCCCAGAAAGCTTCACTGAGATGAAACCTTCCGATTTCAAGGGGGGGTCCCAGGAGATGTTATGCTGGAGAACAGAAGCGGGTGTGCATTATTTGAATGAGAATAATGCAAGACGATGGCAATATTGAGGTTACAAACAGCAGCAAATGTCTTTCTGATCTCTCTGCAACAGCTCTATAAAAACCTTTGCAGTCTAGTCTCATTCATCTCATTTAATGAAAAAGCATTTCCTCAGCGTGAAGACTTTTTGATTTATAATCTAACAGAAATGTAAGAACTTATTCTAACAAATAGGTTTTTAAGTTTTTTTTATTTATTTTTTTGCCTCAAATCAATGTAAATGTCAAAATGTATTTCAAGTTTTAAACTGTGCTTATTATACCTGCTTGAAATTTTTTTTCTTTGCCTCATTGTGTAAAATTGCTGAGGGATGGCTAGATAATAGATAGAGGTACTACAAGAATTCTGCAAAATCTTCTTTGTAAAATACAATTTATGCTGCAGAGGTTTGTTGCAGGTACACCCAGTTGTAAATCACCTCGAATCGACAATAATTCTAAGCTGACTACACCCGTGTACCAATTAATCAAAGTAGGTGAAAACCTATCTTGTTAGTGATGTTTTGTTGTCTTTTTAGGTCAAGTTGTACAAACAGTCCCAGGGAAGATGTAAAATTCTCTAAAGCTGAGCTGTTTTTTCCCTTCTGTTCAACTGTCTGCCGGGGCCTGCTTTTTTTCCTGGCCTTTGAGATGTCACAGTTACTGCCCGTTAGTGTGTTTGGAAAATAACCACAGGGGACCGAAGTGAGCCACTTCATCACAGAGACTCTTGTGTGAAAAGACACAAAGTGTCCAACGCCACGTAATTGCTTGTAATGTAATGAACGCACATGTGCACGATGCAGCTGAGTGGCATTAATAAGACATTCATCAACAGAATAATTTACACTGGTGGGAACTCCTGGAGAACGCACAAAATGTAACACAGGCTCATTACCAACTCAGCCCCAAAACACGCTCTCTCAGATCTGGTGTTGCTGTGCAGCACCGCGTCTCTAATAAGTCTCTGGCATAAACCAAAGGCATCATTTTTATTGCTGCCAAGGCAACGCAGTTTAAGGGTGTATGATAATAAAAGGTACAGTATGACTCTCACAACGTGTCGGGCTAAAAGGAAAACTGGCAATCCATTTAGGCTGTTTTTAAAGTAAACGTTTTCTGCAGGGCTCATACTTTGTGAATGAAGAGCCCTGCAAGCACATTGGTATCATTAAATTAATCGGGTGGTAGAAGAAAGCTCCTCTTGTTAAATGAAAAGGCAAATAAATGCAGAAAAGGGCAGGCTAGAGGATGTTGGTTTTCCCTGAATATATTATCATTAACATCATTAAAATTTTAATAGTTTGTCTGGGTCTGCGAGCTTGTGAGTACACAACAGGCATGTGCACCATCGTCACAAACGTCTGCAGGAAAAACTCTCCACATGGCCACTCCATGTTCTTTCCATAAGTTGGGTTTCTACAGCAGGGATTGAGTTTACAGAGAAAGCCCGAAAGCTGCATGAAATTAAAATGTATTTTATTTTTAATTAATTTGAATTATCTTATTGTTGAAATCAAATGTACTGTAATTTAACAGCTGCCCTGCTAGTGGCACTCTGGCATTGCACATGTCTCTGCAATGAATATGCTGAATGTGGAATCTGCATTTTTGCCATTTTTTGAGGCTTCACTGTAATATGGCTTACTCTCCTGCCATGCGTGGGATCTTCAAGAGAACTGCGGACATCATTTTTCTGTGCTGCAGAAACATGCCGCACAGACACCCACATCCCTTGGCAATCGCTCGTACTCCACGGCACACAAGCGACGCCTCAGGGCAGCGCAGAGCTGAGGAAACATGTCTGCTCATACATGAAGTGGGGAGTCAGAAAGGTGTCGCCAGTGACTGTGGTGTGGCACAGCTTGGGGGAATGGTTGCCATTTTGCTGTAGTCTTTGTGTCCTTGAATTCCTTTTCTTTTTCACAATGTCTGTTCAGTTTGGGCAATCTGTATGACAAGTGAAGCAACATATTAAACAAAACCCCACTGTCTTTTTAATATACCTACACGCAGTGGGAACGCCATTTATTTTAAGACTCGGCTCTTCATCAAGGAGTCCTGACCTGCTCAGGAGCGAATGAGATATCTACACATACTGTATAACACTCTACCAACATGCCCAGCTGTTGATCCCCTTGAAGCATTGTGAGGTACACAGCTGAAGGAGCTGAAAGGAGAGAGTGCCAACTGAAGTATCTCTCATAGGGTAACACCTGACAAGTCGCTAGTGTCAAGAGACCTTTACCAATTCCTTCCTCGGAATTCCTTTTACCTTCAAGCGCAATCCCGGTTCCCATAGTGAGACCTGGAATGTAGGGATCAGTCTGTACTGTTCTGGTTGAGCCACGTGGGAGCCAGTGTAAAGGTTTTATAGCGGCTTACTAGAAGAACATTAAATCCACTGATAGTATCAGTACTTACAGTAGTGTATGTCTGAATTTCCGCTGTTTACAAACTGTAACAGAATCAGCACAGGGCATGGAAATAATCTAGAGCATAGTCGTAAATGATTAATGCAAATGCAAATATGACTGTTTTGAAAGCAACACACAATGACACTACAAAGAGAAACCAGTCTGGCTCTAAACATCATTATCTTTGCTGTGGCATTCACAAATGAGTAATTCTAGCTCCTGTAAAGGAGACATTTGTATTCCTCAGTGCACCTGAATCTTAACATGTGCTAATGGTCACACTCGTGGTGCAGCACGGACAATTCTTAATTCGAGTTTGTTTTGAAATTTAGCCCTGTGAAAATTGTTGTTTTTTTTACCATCCAGTAGGTAATTTTCTGAGAAGATCCTCTGCTTTGTTTAGAGGACATCAAATCCAGCTGAATATTTGCCTCTTTTGTATTTTTAATCCTGGGTGAATTGGCAGTGCCTGTGTTCATAAGAATTTATAAAGAATGTCTGGGCTTTTCACTTTTATTAAGCTACTTTAATAAAGGGCAAAAGAACAGAGCTTTAAAACTTGATGTGTTTGAAAATCTATATGGTAATACATCTGTATGAAGCTAGAAAACAGAAGAAGATTGACCTTGCCAAGATTCTGGTGTCAGGATGCTTCAAAAATTGAAATTAAAAAGCATTTTCCATCTCGCCAGGCTCAGTGATGTGATGTTCTAGTTTTTTTTTGCTACAATGTGTAGAAAATACTGCATATACAGTATAAGGAAAAAAAAACATTAGATCTAAAATGTTGTAAAATCACAATTAATAAAGAAAGGATCAACATATTACTGATATACATTTAAGACTGCAATTTTAAAAACCTTCCCAGATTACATCATATTAATCTAAGTATTCTTTTTACTGAAATGTTTCTCCTTAGTAGTAATCATTACAGGCTCTTTCCTATGTCAGTTAAAATAAAGTTTCAGAACATTCAAAGTATTTCAGTAGTTCAATCAAATTCTAATTATTCTAAAAAGACAATATTGACAAGGATATATTTTATTTTTTTATATTTGTTGTTGCCTGGTTGGCAAAACCCCTCACTTGTGAGGAATGAACCAGAGAGGCAGTTGCAAGGGTGTAGAAAGGTAGAAGAACAAAGTGTGAGACAAGATCCGTACCAAAGGTACTCATCTATGCAAGAAGTGCAAGGTTAAAATTTGCCTTCCTCCAGAATTTATGTTTAAAAACTTAATATGTTAAACGGAACAATATGTCTGTTATAATAAGTTAAGTTCAAGGATCTCTGTTTTAAAATCTTTGTTTTGGGAGGATTATATTTCCATTCCACCATGTATTCCATTTTCATACCTCACAACTTCATATTTTGCTGTGCCACTGTATGCTCTTCTAAGTTTGTTAAAGCGAACTTTATGTAAGTAGGTGTTTTTCTATGAATAGTTTATCATATTATTCCTTAGAAACATGTTATAATAAAAAAATGAATTCCTTAATCCCCCTGAGACTAGATAAACAATCAACCACAGTCTAGACAACGCTAAGAAAACCAAAGCATGGTTTGACTTCAAAATATGTTGCAAAAATGAAATTATTATTTTAAACTGCTTGGGTATTACCCATTTTCTTTCTTCTCCCTTTCTTACTGATTTATTAATGCATACCGACAAACACTTGGAGAATGTAAGCACATTTAAAATTCCTTCTTTGAATCTGATGTAGTGGAGCTGCATGCATTACAGTAATTGTGCATTGTGGATTTCAGATTCCTTATCTGATAAAAGGAATTAAAACATTTCTCTGTGTAGTGGTACTCTTTTCAGGTGGGATTATTCCCTCCTTTCTTTAGAAAGGCAATGTTTAGAAAACAGGGAAACATTTATTTCATATCAAGAGCACATTAAAAAATTTAATTTAATCTGGCAATAGTTGTCTCCACAACCATTCAGGCTAGAGAGGGAAGAAGAAGAAAAATGTTTTTTTTTCTGGCGTTTGCATTGATCCTTTGGTAACGAGTTTCTGCAGGCTTTTTGAAGATGCTTTTTTTCTAGTTAGTTGATGTATTTAATGTCATTCTGGGGGTGGATGAAAATGGAAACAGTGGAACAAACAAATAGCTTTCTGCAGCATGAAAGCCAGGCTTTTGGGTTTGAGTAATAAGCTGAACTAGATGTATTTCTACAAAATATGTATTAATTGGAATAAATGTATATTGGTGTTCTGTTTGAATGGTTTTAGGATTGTAGTGATTCTTGGAGAGAGGCTTAATTTACTAATTAAAACATTTCGTTATGTAGCTGTTCAGTACAGCAGCTGAATGTTTGTTGCTTCTGTTGTTATTTAGAGAACACATATCCTTTATTTGTTCTCTTTGCAAAGCCATCTTAAGTGATTGTAAGTGATTGAAAAACAAACAATTAAACATTTCTTAAGAACATAGGAAAGTTTAAAAATAAGAGGAGGCCATTCGACCCATCTCATAAATTTGGAGGTGCTTTGGGTCTTCATACTGTACATGAAAGTGAAGTTTCACTAAACCAATAATATGATTAGTGTTAAACACTGATCAATGATTCTGCGAATTTTGGTTACAATGGCCGTCTCAAACATCCAAAAAAACACTTGTGTTTTACCATTGGTGGCTGTGATCCCCTTCCTGTTATAAACTAGTGGCATGTGAGGCATAGTAATACTATTCCTAAAATAAAACAATGATTTGTGTGGCCACGACAACATTCCAGGATTTTCAGCAACAATATTTTCACTTAATAAACCAGTTAATTTCATGAGAAATCAAGACAGCAGGGGCAACAACCAACATCCAAAACATACACACCTTAGAAAAGCTATCGTTTGATTTGAAAGCAGGTGTTTACAGAAGCTGCCTTTTTCACTTCTATGCATCTTTTACTGACTGAATGTTTCATTTTATATGTTTTTTTAATAGCAATTATTTTGTTTCTGCTTGAAATTAAATTAAAAAGAATTTCAAATAGAAATATTTTTACCAAAATCCACGCAGCTGTGTTTTGGTTATCTATTTAAAAATGGAAAGAAAGGGTATAGTTAGTTCAAAATGCAGTCTGTGCCTGACTAGATAAAAAATATAATTGCTTAGAAAAAATAAACGCAAAAACAACAGCAAACCAGTAAGTACTGTATCTCTCAAGAAAGCATTTTGTAGTTAAAAATGAGAGTGATGAATATCTTATAAAGCTGGAGGGTGGAATTTCATTTTCCTTCAAGGGGAACTGGTGTAGCTTGGAAAAATTGATAATTTATATTCCGATTTGAGGAAAATGTGTGACTGTGTCAGTGGGGGTGTGTGTGTAATGTACATGTTCTTCATTCAAATCAGATCCCCACACATTCCAACCAGTTCAAAGAGGGAAAATAGTACATTACCAATTTTAATTTCAGTCCTTTTACAGTCTATCTTAATATGCTGATTAGGACTGATTTCTTTGCATATGTAGATATAGTACAGGAATAGATTTTCCAGTCTAACTACTACTATTAATACTCATTTGTTTTTTCAATTTTATAAAAGAAGGAGGGGTCAAGGTAGTTTTTGTATTATGGGGTTTAGAATAAAGAGATACACATTTGCTAGGAGCAATCTTCAAGGAAATATTATCTTTTAAATGGTGTGTGGTATTTGCGTAGACTGAAATGGGAAAAAGAGACTAATAAAATTCATTAAGCAAAGGAAAAATTGAAATTCAGTAAAGCTTGAATTCATTTTTTACTACTGCTAGGGGAATCAATGATTGTGTGTGAGGATTCTCTTGAGATGGGAGTTTTCGATAGATGATGAGTACTGCAGGTGGGGAGGAGATGTTCAGCTTCTCATGAACAGAAGAGGGTCACACATTGAAGAGAACAGAAAATGAGCAATGCGTGGGAAGGCGGTGGTTGCTGTGAAGGTGATGAGTTTGTCTGAAGACCCCAGATTGCTGTAGGGAGAGTTAGCATAGCTAACAGCACCTAGGGTTCATATTTATCAAGATTATTTCCTCCATTTAGCAGCGTGCATCATTTTGTGTGTGGAGGGCAAAATGTGAAACATTACCGAAACTAACTTCAAATGCTATTCAATAGGTTTTTTATTCTTTTAGTCTGGTGTGGTCTTTTTCTTTCCATAAAATATATGTCGAACCATAAAAAGGTTGAGCATATTTGAACAAAAAAGGCATGATAGCCCAGATTCATTTTTGTATATTTATTTTAGTTAGACACATGCTCATAAAACTTCATAGGAAATTGTTGGCAGCTACAGGTACATAGAAAAACAAATATGCCAAAGTTAATAAATTATCAAATGCATTATATACTGTCTACAGACAGCTCTAAAATTTGTTTGTCAGCACAAAAATCCAATTATATGTGTCTTGGATTTAAAACAAAAGTAGCCATAATAATAAAAAAAACATACAGTACCAACTGTATTTATATTTCATTTAGTTGTTTTCAATTTTGGTCATCGCTATATAAAATGATATGACTACTGTGGAAAATGTATGAAGTTCAAGAGAAGTGCGGATATTTTTATGCAAGCAAAGAGAAAATATTAAACATTCAAACATTTTGAAATAGTAAATATTTTGAAGTGACTTGACTCATGGATTCAAAACCGTCAAACATAATTGAGTAATCTCGGACAACTTAAAGCTCACCAACAAAGTAAAACCCCTGGAAAATGGAAGCTAAGTGAGTGCAATTAGGACTAAGCAAAAATACTTCTTTACAAAAAGAGATAAAACTGTTAGCTCTCTTTTAGTTTTAGGTTTTCTCGACGTGATTTGAGAAAAACCACAGTTATATTCTTATATTCTTAACAGTAAAATGAGCAAGTGCAGGAAAGGTTTTTTTTTTCCTAGCCAAGTTTCAATTCCTTAGTCAAAGGACAGGTTCTGCATCCCATATCCTTATCATTTTACTGAAGTATTCAAAGATCTGGCCTGGAAATAATTTCTAAAACATACCTTACAGAAATGAGATGATGAGTACTGACTGCCATGAGAGTGTCTATTTTAAAAAACTATTTTACAAAACGCATTCTGGAGACTATGATGTATTTTCTTGTCTGGTGCAGTTCTGTGAAAATGTTTAGATGCCTAAAGAGTAGAGGAGACAGATTAATAATAATAATAATAATAATAATAATAATAATAATAATAATAATAATAATAATAATAATAATAATAATAATAATCAGCCTTAAACACTGAATCCCAATGTAGGTTACAAACAACTTTGCAGGTTGGAGGAAACATCTACTTGCACTTCTGCCACTTTGCCCCAACATCTTGGGTCTACAGTAGAAAAAGCAGGAATGGGAAGAATTGCTTACCATGCCCATGGCAGAGGAAGCATAGCTAGACTGGAATATGTCCAGGGCAGCAGGGTTAGCAGCTGTGTTCTCTGGAAAACTGCCATTGAATGTTGCATGAGCAAGTAGTCTTTGTAGATGGATTATGTTGAATTCCCCTTTAAAGTTTAATTATTCAGGGGTCGGTCTGTTTGCAAACTCGCTGATGCTATTTTCTTTCCCAGGATTTCTGTTTTCTAAACATAATCCTGTGTAATTAACAGCACCTTTCTGCCATTGGCTACTGTAAACAAAACACAGCTTTGCTTGTTGTGCGGACTGAACAGGAAAAGGCTGATCTACCTCACCAGAGGAAGTCTTGCAACCTGGCCATTCCTCTACTGGGAAGAAGAGCGATTGAGAAAGATCTTCCATATGCTGTAGAGGCTGCACTGCTCAGAGGCCTCCAAGCAGGCTGCCTCTTTATGACTGGTTTATAAACCTCAGCCTGAACTTCTCCCCTGCAGGTAATCGCCCCTGCATAGTGCTGACAGCTCGGGTCCACCCGGGAGAGAGCAACGCCAGCTGGGTGATGAAGGGCACTCTGGAGTTCCTGTGCAGCACAGACCCTGTGGCAGAGAGCCTGCGCGAGACTTACATCTTCAAGATCATCCCTATGCTCAACCCTGATGGGGTCATCAATGGAATGTGAGTCACTTCTCACTTCATTTCAAGATGATTGCAATTAACTACGCTGCTACAGTATGTCAGGAGTCTCCAAGCCTGAAGCAGAACCAAAGACTTCCATATATTAAAAGTGTCTGTAACTGCTAAAAAATGAAAGGCCTAAAATGCAATCTAGTCTTAAAGTATCAAACGTGCACCACTGTGGTGCAGAACCTAATGTCCCAACCCAGATTCGAGTTAGCCTCTCTGCTCACTTAACCTTGTTTCTTGTTTACTGATTTGACTACAAGTTGTTAGTTATTGCCGACCACATACAGTACTCCAGTCTGAGTCATATTCAGAGCACAAGCAGACGCAAGTGGAAATTAAGAATAGCAGCTTTAAGACAGAGCACACAGAGTATTTCTTTTCACAGTGGCTTAAGGGGCTTTGGGAAAAACACAATCTGCCCAAGTGTTTTGTTGAAGCAGCTTCCATGGGATCCTTTAAGGAACAGCTGGAACAACACAAACCAAATGGCTTCCTCGACTCTGTAAAGCTTTCATTGCCTTTTGGCATTTGTACCGTTTTCTTCTCTGTGGGTACTAAGCATGTAAAAACATGTTAATTGCAACTTGTGTGATGAAAACCATTTAAAAAGATTTGGTAGGTCTGATATTTGGTAGGTCACCAGTGTGGGCTCATGATCTCACTGGAACTCAAAAATAATCTCTAGCTGGCTGTCTACTGTGAGCTGATCCATTTCACTTTGAATATGCTTTGAATATTTCTTCTGGTATGATATTTATTTTACTAATTGCAATTTGCAAATAATATTAAATTGAGCCAAAAGGAAGGAAACTGAAGTATTTTGACACCTGAGTCAGTTACAGAACATGCCTCCACTCATCGTTAGATTGGAACTGCATGCTGCCCACATTACCTTAATTCCATATTTTCTGGGATATACAGATGTCACAGTTTTATCTGAAAGGAGTTTGATTATATTTGAAAGGATTAATCTTTCACTGGCCTCAGCACTAGTTAGCTGTTAGTGACCCCTGCTGGAAGTCTCTCGCCCACACCTGAAACAATTAGAGACTCATAAATTGACTTAATAATTAATGTCAGACAGTTTCTTTTTGTGTCATAAACCCTATTCACAGCTTGATGCCAGACCCCACCTCCACCCTGAATAAGAGATTGAAAAAAACAGTGTAGTTGTGTAGTTTAACTTGACTCCCCAGAATGATGCATTGGCCACCCCACACCAGCCCTTTCTCATACAAGAACAAATAGAGATCCACCTCTTAGCACTGGCATCTTAATGCTTACAGATATTTGTCTCCAAGAGAAAAAGTATTTCAAAGACTGCTTGATGTTTTTTTTACCTTGAGAAACGGCCTTAATGTTTAATTGAGAAAATGTCTACACTGTTGTTTCATCAGATTGCATTTCACTTAACTTGTGCCACTCCGGCAACAGAAGAATAATACAATCTCTTTAGTTTTAATCCCTGTAATAGCAGTGCTACTCTATTGACAGTGTATTCTTCACTGAGGATGATCAATAATCCACTTTACCTTTCCCTACCCATCACAGATCTGATTTCCTTTTGGCAGCAGGGTATCATACAAACTGTACATCGCAGTATCTTTTCATTGTTGCAAGCCAGGTTGCCAGGGAGCCTGAAGAAAATGAATTGATCAGATTCACTTACTATATTATACTATTTGTTTGGACTGGAGGAACGCGCACTTGTCGATAGAAGCAAGTTGCTGCGGGTCTCTGGTAACTGAAACCAGTATTTTCTCCATTCAAAGCATTGTATCAATAACAGCCAGCAGAGACAGATAATGTCCTCTGTCTCTGAGAGCAGCAGCAGCTCGGGTCTTAGCTGATATTTATCTTTTAACCTCTTCAGAAAGTTGCAGTTTGTGCTTTCAATCTGAGCCTCTGCTTCCCAAATTCATTTTTGTTCTTTTTTCTTGCAAATAATTCATCTTAGTTTTTCTGAAGTCCCAGTGTTTCTGATGTTTTCATTAGTGTTCTTGGCTGTGTGAGTTTCCTAAATTAGGGATTTCACTTGGCAGCTATTTCTAATGGATAAATTGCATAATATCACATTATGAGCAAAATCGTTTCCAGTATTGAAGAGTCAGAGAGTACTTTTACTTTGTAAGACGTATAACCCGTGTCTGTGCTTATTTGAATCCCTGAAGGCAAAGTGGAGAAATTCAACATTTTTCCCAGTTAGCAAAATATAAAATTGTCCCAAAATCATCCAATTGCTGCTCACATCCATGAGAACAAATTGATAGCTTTAGATTAGAGAATTGGATGGCATTCAGTTGATAGAAGTTGTGTGATAAACAGAACTACTAGAGATAGAATCCTGGGGGTTAAACAGTTGTTAGTGTTGGAATAATGATTTTCATTTTAGCTTTTAGAAATTAGTCCAGAACTTTGTGACGTACACAAGCAGGTGCATATTTCTTGAGTTCTTTAGGTTTGTTGTAAAACTGTGTTGTGCAGTTTCAGTATTGTATTCTTTTTTTACTACTTTTAAGAAGACTTCTAGAACCTTGTAAGTTTTGTTGTTAATATATTTATATTCCAAGTGCGATTTACACATATAACACACAGGCATAAACAACTTCGAGCCCACATTTAAGCACACAGGTGGCCTTCGAATTGGTAAACACCCAGCTTCATTTATATGTAAATGTACCTTAAGTGTTTCTAACCTTATAAATTCAAATTATGATATGATTTCTGAAAAGGTCACATTTGTTTACTGCAATTTCGGGAAATTCAAAGACATTAAGCTATGAATTTTAAATTGCCAAGCTCAGAACAAGATTTTTTGGTATTTTTGATTTTTAAAACATTTTGATTACCTAGTCTCTGCATCACTGCACACTCGTTTTCTGAAGAGTCCAGGGAAAACACATGTAATTTGGGAGCAGTTGAAATGAAAGAGCAAAAGGAAGGGACAGTGCCTGTAAATCACAGAGAAGCACCCAAGTGATTTACAGTTTACATACTTAAATCCCACCTACCTCATAAAGCACAGTAGATCTATAATTGCGTTTTGTGCTCTTTATAAGCTTTGCCTTGAGATCAAAGTTCATATCTTGGCATTTACAGTACATTGTAATGATCATTTTTCCATTATATTCTCATACATGCATTTCTACTACTCAGATAATACATTTGGCAAAGATCTTTATTACATCAAAAGTCATTTGGTGATATTATTTTTAGGTGCTCTTAATAAATGTTTTATAAATTTAATAGATTTATTGAAGCAGTTATAACGTTATAAGGATGCATACCAAACAGTTATCACAGTTGCAGGTCTGAAAACAGTTAATTCTGCAAATTTTGCCACTGGGCCACTCTGGTTCCATTCTATAATCCAAAGACATACTTGTAAGTGTCACGCCCTCCACCTACCACATTCTCACACGGAAACGCACCCGTGCTAATTACTCTCCAGCTCTGAACACTTCTGCCAAACGACACCGCTCCTGCAAATCAGCCAACCACGACACTCCATCAATCAACGCACCCTCTTCCTCACACAATACTTAAACCCTTAAGAACTATCTGCTCTTTGCCTGGTATTGGTCGTTCTTCGGAGCTCCTACCTTGCTTTTGTTTCTGTATCCTACTCTCCCTTTGTAACGAACCTCAGAACTTTCCTTCGACCATGTCTACTGTCTTGCCCTTTTGGATTGGAAGCCTCCTCGTTGACCTACACCTTTTGAATCACGGAACTGCCTTTTGACTACGACTTCTGCCTTACCCTCTTCTGGATTGGAAACCTACTCGCCTACCTACTCGCCTACTAACCTCGGAACTTGCCTCTCGCCTAGCCCTCATTCCCTCTGGGAACTTCTCCCTCATCTCTAGACCCCCTAAGGTCCTGCATAGGGTTCATCTTCACGTTTGCTCAGCGGGTCATTCGTGACAGTAGGTTAGTTGGCTTCAAGGAAAGTTGGCCCTAGGGCGTTCATGTGCAGTTTTGTGTCTATGTGTGTGCCCCCCAGTGGACTGGCATCCCATCCAGGGTGTGCCCTGCCTTGTGCCCGTTGCTTGCTGGGATTGGCTCCGGTTACCCTGCGACCCTGAAAGGGAAGAATCTGTTAGAGAAGAGATGGATGGAAGTGCTAATCTTATCACACACACTTTTACAATGTAGTGTGCAGGGTTACATTAGACTGCTCACTAATAAAGACATCATACATCTTTTTTTTCAAGTAAACTCTGGGGGATCAGCTTAGAATCTATGAAAATCTCAATGAAACTGGACATTTTCACCTTTACCTTTACATTTTCTTGAATTCCAATATCGCATCCTGGTACCGAGGATGTATCAGTGTCAAAACTACATCATCAATGTACATCAGTTAATGCTGTTTTGGCATGACTAAACCTGCCCATATAGCTAGTAGCACACACTAGGCAGCCTGGCAGGACTGTCAACTACCAGGGAAATCTTGCGTAAAAAGGTGTTCCTTTAGTTTATAGAAGATGGACAAATCTCCTTATCTAATTTATTTATACATTGTAAAAAAATGGTCTGAAATGGCCGACAACAATAATAATAATTTAATAAAATGTAGTAGTTTAAAGTGTACTGTACTGTATATCCTTTGAAATAAGATTAGTTACATGTTAAATGTTTAATTGTACTGTAGATTAGATTTAACTGAAATGTTTGGCATTTTAGGAAGATAAAACACCACTGGAGAGCAGAAAACAACTTCAGAGTATGTCATAGTACACACGGATAAAATACAAAGCAATTGGAAAACCTTTTTCTTAGACCTACAACAAAGAAATGACCATTTTACCATGATAAATACTTGTCCTTCCCCAATCTTCTAAGCAATTTCACCACATACTGAAGCATTTTCATGTAGGCTCATGGTGCATTCTATTTGGTTTCATGAATATTTTAACATTTACTATTCCTCTTTCCACAATGATGCTGACAACATGTTCAGGTTTTAAAGTGGCACAATGTTATTTCCAGCCAACAGCAGATATACTGTAGCGTACATGTACAGACGCAATCTATGCAAGCAAATGTCCACTCAGACACATTTTTCATGACTCTAAATTCTCTAATTTGGTCACATTCTAATGATGACACAGTGAGCCGATGAATATATAAAGGGATAATTTATTTGGCATTAACTTGTTCAGCTAAGGAAAAAGATGTCACTGTTCCTCACTTACAAGGAATGAACCAGGGAGACAGCTGTCAGGGTGCAGTTGGGTTGGGATGTGAGAAAGAGAGCTGTGATAAGATGGCGTGCATTTATATGTAGGAGGGAAGAAGTGTTAGATTACACATTGACCTCCTTCTTGAACTTCTGTTAAATAAACACTATTTTTATACCCATAAAGAAGAAGATTCACAGTAATACGTTTGTGATTAATTCAACACTGCCTACTACAGGGATTCAGTTATAGCTGCTGTCGACTACACAGGACTATACCCTAGTGAGCAAACCCAGTTCTGGAGAGCAGCAATCCAACTGGTCTTATGGGTCACTCTTACAGTATACCATTAATATAAGCACTGGAGCATATTAGTTAAATGGGTGAATTAAGTCAGAAATGGCTGACTGTGCTCCTTGAGAACTGAAGAGTGTTGGCATTTTCATTGCACAAGTCACCTGCTGAAGTGGTCAAAACGTTATTTTCCAAGGGTTTGGGTATTAATGATTTACAGGTGATCAATAACACGTGTCTGGTCTTGCCAGACAGGGTATATTTCTTTCTACACCAGAAAGCTGTCTCTTCAACTGCAGGAGAATTTTGAGCTGAACACATTTCAATGTGATTACATCACCTCTGTAAAAAGGCCAGAGCAGCACTGCTGCACTTTTGATATGTGTTAGCAATATTGCAATTTTATGATGTATGTCAATGCCTGCTTACCAGCACCAATCCATTTCTTGGCCAAATAGCGTGACACAGAAATTTATGCAAACCAACAGTTAGATGTCTCCTCTGACCCACTTCTTTCCCTCATTGTATACTTATGGCAAAGTGATAGAAAAAGAAGGTATTTTATTTAATAGAACAACTGAGGAAATTGCTCATGAGGCAACAAGGTGGCAGTTCCAAAAACACACCCAAATAAAATATATTTGGAGATCACGTAGAATGACATCTACTGGCTGTTCTTAATTGGATTAAAAAATGATGATTAATTAAACAGAGCTGATTGATAGCCGACAGATAATCTGCAGACTAAAGTAAAAAAACAGTTTTGGAGGTGTAATGTCTAGGATTAAGACCAATTGTACTTGCTTGCATACACGTTGGTTAGCCCTTTAACTGAACCTCTTAAAACCATTTCAGTCTCAGGGTTCTTTAGAGTTAATTTTCTGAAATGCTTAAACCAAAGTAAATAAAATTTGAAACTGACACTGAATAATTGTCTTATAACTTCACCATTAAAACTAATTACACCAAATAGTCACTCTGTTCAATAAGAACAGATTTATGCTAAAAAGTGCAGGGCACTGCATGAGCAAAATAAGCTATTTTTAGTCTCCTGTTTGATGATATTCACTATGTGTAAATGCTCCTCATTGAAGACTGCATGTTCTGCAGTGACTGACTACTGGGATTCCAAAACACAGCTTGCTGGATTTGTAAAGTGTAAGAAAACGTCACACTTCTGAGAGGCTCTCTCTCTTTGCTCCTCTATTGGGGAAGCCACCAGGTTTTCATGTTTGCAAAACAGTCCCCATGTAAGAAAAAAAAATGCACATGGGACCAACTCAGGGGAAGGCAGTTATTTACAGCAATGGCTCGAGTAAAATGAGAAAAGAACTGAGTCAATGAGACCCCAGGGGGTTAGTTTCAATAGCCTTTTCTAAAAAACAGTCAAAATAGTTTATATTCTTCTTATTACTATGACAGCAGAATTACCACCGTGTACTGTAGCTTGACCTCATCATATCTAAGAAGCTGGGAGCGAGAAAAGCTGAGTCTGTTCTGTACTGGGCTGGGAGCCCTTTGAGGAAAACCAGGTTGTTACTGTGAGCTTTGCTACCCTGACATGGTGTTGTATGAGGTGCTGTTTTTTGGCAGAGACCTTAAATCAAGGTTCATTTAATATCCCATACAGTTGCACTTGTTTAAAAGGGTAGAGGTGTTAACCCTGGTGCTCTGTCTAAAGTTCACCTTGGGCTTGTACAGTCTTGCCCTAAAGCCCCCTTTAACTCAATTAACAGAGTAATTAGTCACCTGAGCTTCTGTGCAGCAGGAATGCTGGTGCAGAAAGGCTGTTCTGTGATACCCATGTGGGGGCTGCATGTCAGTGGTGGATGAAGCGAGACCCTTCCCCTAGCTGAAGTGCTTTGGGATTAAACGTGCTGTAGCAATACAAGGATTATGATGCATTAGGATGGCTTTCATTTGTGGTGTCATGCAGGGATGTAAATTTTCTGATTTTAGTAGCAAAAAAAAAAGATCATTGAGGGGATTTTCAGTTTTGCCTAGAGATGATATAATTTCCATTAGGACTTACTTGTATTTCACCTTCGGAATAAGGAACAGCAATACATTGGAAGAGAAGAGGAAGACCGAAGAGAAGACAGTGTAAACCTTAAAAAATAAGGAAAATTTTAAAAATATTTATTCTGCTAAATATTGAGCAAAGTGTGATTAAATTAGCTATTATCTTATGTTTTTTTTTAATATACTGTATGCATAAAATATCCACACTTCTGTGTCACATTTAGGGATCTGCAGGACAACAGATGCATAAGAGAACTAGGAGAAAACATAAAAGTAAAAGTACTCACACATCTATTCTTCTGTAAGACTGCAGTCACTGTACCTGTATGTCAATAATAGCCAAGGTCATTGTTTCATTGAAAATCTAGAGAGATATAAATGCTGGCCATGATACTGTAATTGATATTTGGGGTGAAATAAATTGCCACTGCCACAGTGCTGCTTTTTGTCACATTCTCTATTAGCTTACAGCTTGCTGTGACTTTTGCAGACTTATATTCTGTTTCTCTGTCTAGCTTAAGGGGACAGAACATAACAGACACAACTGGTTTTCCTAAAGAAAGCGAGCTGCACCTTACTTCTGTGTCAATTGGGAAAACTGAGTTCAAACTACACTGGATACAAATGTCAAGATATTGTTTTTCTCCACTGAATACCATTCCTTTGGCCCGGCACTGAGGAAATCTAAACAGTTCATTCCTTACTGCTGAGCCAGAGGGAGTATTTGCTCATGAGGTATCTGTTCCTATTGGCAATTTGCTATTTTAGCTGGATTATCTCCAACTGGTCTTGGGCCAAAACGTTGGTAGGACTGATTTGCTTCTGTCTTGAGGAAACTGATTGCTTTCCTCTACATTGTATTTTATTTTGTCAATAATTTCCCTTATTGAGGATTAGAATGTTAAACGTTCTTGATGTTATGATTTTTTTCATGTGTACAGTGTTTTTCTCTGCCCTTGGTTTTACAACATAATTCATCATACTTACATACTGTACCTTGCTCATTGTTGTTACTGAGATGAGGAAACATTAGATGCCAATAAGTTGATCAAACATGTTATCTATTGTTAGACATCGGACATTCTAGGTTTATTGGCTCATAAATCAAGTAGCCATTTCTTGACTGAACTAATTACTATATTTCCATTTTGGGATAAAATAGTAAAAATGTGATATTTTGGTTAAACGTTACATCAAAAAACATAAAATATTAACACTAATCACTGTGTCATTAATATGTCATGCCATTTGTTTGCCTTACTGTGCTTCAAGGGAAACTACAGTCCCAATTTCTTAAACCAGTTATGAAATCTTGGTAACAAAATAAAGTCATTGACATTATAGAAAAAAAATACAAATTTCGAATTAAGCAAAAAATCGTTAACTTTGTGGAAGTACAGTAGTTTAAGTTGCCATGTTGTTGCAAACTCGCATTTGAGGTCATGATTCTGCCATTCCATTTCACTAGTCTTCATAATGACTAATGTACTGTGATGTATGAGTGCATAAAAATAGGTTGTGCAGCAGACATTTCACCACAGAAACGTTCCAACGTGATCAGCATGCAGAGCTAACAAGTAGTGTTTGTCAGCAAAACCACATTGAAATCAAAAGCAATATTTGTATTTGTAAAAGTGATGTACAGTATTGTATTCACATGCCTGCTTGTTTACGATGTTATAGGACCACCCATGTCACCAGAAGTTTTGTTGCCTCATTATGAATCGCAGAACGCGGCACTGCGCATACCTAAATGTAATCTATGTTGTCATGTAAATTGGAAGTTTTACATGTTTCTGTGTACATTCTACTTTTATTGAGGTTTGAAACGCACTCATCCATGCTGATTCTTTCAACCCCTGAAATCTGAGAATAACGCTGCAGTTCCCCTTTAATGACTAAGTCTTACAGATATTGATGTTGCACTGACATCAATCTTAAATTTCAATATTTCAATATTAATTTTCAATATTATATTTGGGGAAGTGGAGAGCACTGAACAAGTCTACAGAATACAGTATATCACACATTACTGGGGGTAATCCCTTCCGATAGACCAACATCTGGTCCACAGGGGAGTTCACTGCTCTCTTATCTGCTTAATGCCACAGAAACCAGGATAGGTTCTGTTACAATGAGCTGCTGCAGCTCGGTGTTGAAAATTGCCTACCATTTACTGTGTATTTATCCATCCATTGTCAGAAACCCACTTATTCTTGTGAGGGTCATGATCAGCTGGTGTCTCTTGCAGAAGCAGAAGGCACAAAATCGGAATGACTCCTGTCCCCGGGTTGGGAAGTCTGTGCATTACAAGGCCATGGAATAGGAAACAATTTAGAAATACCAGTCAGCATGTTTTTGGGAAAATGCTGGACTCAAGATCATGTGAAAAGCAAGAATCAAATGCCGGAAGCTGCTGTCCTAAATACACAATGACACTATGCTTCCCTACTTATATTTATAATAAGTATCAGTCATAATTTTCTTTTTCACTTGAAAAAGATTGTACAGGTTTAGAAAAAAAATCTTCACTACAGCACATTTCCTGTATGTTTGACGACAACAAAAAGTCAAAATGCTTTCATTTGTCAGGATTAGAATTCCACATTTTAGGTTTGAGTCAATGTCAATGGAGCTAGCAGTCTAACAGTCTCAGTTTTTGTACAAAGAAAGTGAGTTAAGTTAATTTAAACTGCCAGGGCTTGAGCGAGACATGTTCCCCAAAAAGCTGTGTATGTTTTTCAGTCAGTCCTGTTTTACAATCCTAAACAGGTACTGTATATGAACTAAAATGATTTTAATTAAGATAAAATACATTTTCGGACTAATAGCAATTACTGTAATGGCTTGCTTCAGATTATTCACAAACTGTTAAGTACTTCCTATATTTACTGTATATTATTGTACACTGTAATATATTTCTGTATATTTTAAAAGTTGACATTTCACTATGAAACTACCGTTTTTCCATCTTAGATATGTTAGGATAGATTTCTCTTTCTTATTCATAACGATATAAGCTAGTTCACTTAACAGAAAAAAAACTCTTATCAGGGCAAACAAAATGAACATTTCAGTTTGCCTGTGATACAGAAAGTTTTTTTTTTTTTAAAAAGAAACAATATAAACGTTATTGAGAAACACAGGGGTCAGCTGTATTAACAAAGTTTGATGCATTGGGGCGGTCCAGCATACGACATTGACGTATTGTGAAGCCTCCATGAGCAGGATCGAGACAGCTGTGTGATGAATGTTGCGGTCTGTCAAGGAACACCTGTTATTCATCATTCTGCTTGACACCGCGAGACGCAGAGTAACCAAAGCTCAAACCCTCAGCCTGCTCCAGCAGTGGCAAAGATGATCTGTCTCTGAAAGGACAGGTGTCAAAGATTTCAAAAAAGCTCCTCTGATGTTAAAGAGAAGGGGGGCTTATACAAGCACAAAAGGAATCCTGTCATCATACTGTAGTTGGAGAATAATGATTAATTTCCAAGCACACATTGTTTCTTTGTTGCAGTTGTTTTCATTTTATTCCAGATTTCTATACTGTACTGCTTTGGCTCAGTACAATGACATTTGACCTCTGTGATACCAATGAAGCAAGTTATGACATGATTTTACATCTTGTTTTCTTCGAGGTAAACAGCAGTAATGCAACTATTTCTGTCACAAAGTTGACCAAGTCTCATCTTGGTCTCCTGCATCACACACTTTAAAAGATTATATATTCACAGATTTTGAGACTGTTATTAGTTTCGTAAATGTAAAACCCTGCTTATGAAAGCAATTCTATTTTTTGTTTTCTATTTTTTTAAAGGTTTCCTAAAATCTCTTGTATCTGTATCTGTATCTTAGTGAGTTATAAGTGAGTTGTAAAAGGTTTACACACCACAATTTAAAAAAGGCACACGACAAACCAATACTAACTGTTTTATCCTGAAATATTTTTTAGAGATAAAGATCTTTTGGATCTTTTATCTTCCTGGGAAAATATGTCCAGTTTGTTGGTTTAGATTATATCTGATGATTAATCAACAGAATCATTTTTATTCAGCTGTGACTGTAAGTATATATTTTGTGTACAAAAGAGATGGATAGAAATCGTTGGTTGGTGTCAGTGCTCTAACAGTTTAGTCCATAGCGTTATACCATTTGGACCCTGGAATAGAATTTCATATAAAAAAACAGCAAGGACAATAACAAAACATTTATTTTATATAAATCCTAGAATTCTAGAAGCACAGGGCCATAGTACAAAAGGCACAGTGTCACCTTGACCTTGGTACTGTATATGGAAAAAAGTGTTCTGCAAAGTACAAATTCCATTCGGACAAATACCGACAAAGAAAGTCCTTGACATACAGCATGTTTGGCTTGGGCCATTAACAACAAGGAATATAATAATCAAGACCTTGTATTGAATTTGAAATTTGACTGATAACCAGTGAAGAGTTTCTAAAATTAGTTATATGACCATGCTTTCTTGACCTCCCTAGATCCCATGCAGAACAATTTAGAATATACCTTTTAAAATACTATAACTTTGTTGAATGTTGAGTGTCATCACCCTCAGCGTAGCAGTAATGAATCTTCATTAAATTAAAGCATGGAAACGTTTCTCAGTGTCAACCTTAGACAAAGAAGATCTGAAGTGTGCAGTGTTTCGTAAATAATACGTTCTGAACCTGTGTTTTAAAGGACAATGGGGAGTCAACCTGCTGAAATTTGTAATTTCATATGGATCTCCAGCTGTACTGACCTCATGCTTAGAACTTAATAACATGACCTTTGGCTTGTTGCAATTTAAATGTAATACATTTTCACATCCATATTTGCATATATCCCAGACACGTATTAAGCACAGAAAAAGCCAAAGAGACATCAGGTTAGTATGCAGATAAATGAGCCAATTGTCTGTATAGTTGTGAAAATGAATGCCATTGCGACTAATTACTTGACCCAGAGTTAGCATATAGACATTGAAGAGGACAGGTCCCAAAATAGATCTTTGAGGGACGCCAGAGATAACAGAGTGGACATCAGAGTTAATTCATCCCATGGTGACAAATTGTTTTCTGTTAGACAAATATGATTAAAATCACTTTTGTACATTACCACAGAGACCTATTTAGTTCTGTAAATGATGTAGTGGCACATCACGGATGACTGTATCAACGGTAGCCTTTTAATCCAGCACCATAAGGATAAATGGTTCAGTGGCCATCTGGAGATCATTTACTACTGTACGTTGGGCTAAGGCAGTTTGTAAGCTGTGAGTGGGTCTAAAACCAAGCTGAAGAGTTTCAAAAGGCTGACAAAACAGTCTTTTTTTCTAAAAATGTAAGCTTGGTTTATAATTAGTCTCAGGATATAAAAGTAGATTATTTCAGTGCATGGGAGACTACAGCCACTTAAATAACTAAGGGAATACTTTTGGATTATAGAGCAATTATAGAAATAGTGGACAGAATTTCTTCCTGGTGAAAATGACCTTAAAGTTGTTGATAGAAACATAATCTATTTGGGCCGAAAGTAACAGGAATATTCTGTAGGCATCTGTAGGTTGTCTATATTTCTGTATATACTGTATTGCGATTTTGTAAGGGCAGACACATGAATTGAATATGTTCTACAAGGTCAAAGATCAGAGGTTAAAGAACGGCCATTTTCAGTTTGGTATAGACAAAAGTCAACTTAAGCAAAAGTTTAAAATATGAACCAAGCTTTTTTTTGGCTGAGATGTTAATATAATTAAAATATTTTTCTTTTGTACAGAATTGTTGTGGGCTTGAGTCTGCTAAGAAAGGAAATTAAATATAATGATCATAACATGACAGTAAACAGTTGGGACAAACAACAAGAATTGGGCAGCCACTTTCATATAATTGGGTTAGCTGAAAGTTTAGAGATTGACATTTTGGCTTCTCATGTTCCTCTTGGATTTCATGGTGATAAATTCATGGTGGATTTCATGACTCTGAGCAGTAATGTCAGTCAATAAATTGGGAAAGTATTCTTTCCCTGGGGATATTACAGAGTTTAATCCTTATTGAGCTGGTGACTTTTTTATTATTAATCTATTGGCCTTCAACCGTGACAGTGAGCAAGATAGGCAGGGAGCACACCTACAGCTTTATCTTTCATTATAGGTCCTATGTAGTTTTTTTTTCAACAAACTATCTGTCTCCCATTGTGTAATGTCGTTGATGGCATTGTAAAATAATAGGTTTGGAAGAGCTTTATAAAGTACTTCCATTCCAAAAAAATAATCTTTTTTTCAAACATCATTACTGTACTTCCATTCTTTCATATGTTAAAAATCTATGCAGCTGTTGTTGATTTCGAAATACATTACATTACAGGAGCATAACTTGAATTACAGAGATTCACAAGATCTTAGTTGAAAGACACAAACATAGGGAAAGAGATACCCTTGTGAAGACTATCACCCCGGGGGCAAACACAAGGAAGATAGAGCAAAAGCATCTATGACTGGGCAAGTATGGACCAGGTAGAGAAGCTGTGTGTGTCAAGAGAAGTATGGAGCCTGCACTGTTGTAATCACATTAGTCCTGCAACCTAGGGATCATTGGTAAGAAGGAGAGCAGATTTTAGCTGAAAGACTAAATAACGATGCTCACCTCTTCTTTTTTTCAGAATGCCAAGAAAATAAGAATGTTTTTTTTACTTCTCTAATCCCTAAAGTCTTGTTTCACAAAGAAATTATACAATAGACTATATGATTGATGACCGACCTTGGTGACCTATGAAGCACCATCTGATGCTGACTGCTCGAAATTAGGCAGTGCTACTGTATGTGTATCCGCAGTAGGCATCCACAACATCCCTGCAGAGCGAGAGGCTAAGGCTCTCACTCACGAAGCAGAGCCCATGAAGGAGGCATGCTTTTCCTCACCATAGGTGCACTGTAATACATTGCCAGCACAAATAAGTGAAATTGTGTACAAATAGCTCTACAGTGCTGTCCAAAAAAGACTTTAAATCCTTGAAAGCACTCTCCACTTTAATCATTTCTATGTAAATACTCTGAAACACCTTCATTAACCAGCATCTAACAGTGCCTCATATCCTGTGCTTTAATTTCCAGCCCACTATTAAAAAGAGTTACAACTCAGGACAGTGAGGTTTCTAGCAACCATGTAAAAGTTATGGGAACAGAATGCAGCTAACCAAGATGTTTTAGTAATATGGTATCTATTTATAATCTATCCATGCACCATATATAGCAGATCGTATACTGAATGTACATCCAAAAATGGCTAAATATCAGTGGCCAACCTGCCTTCTGTCAACTTGTAATTGCAGATACTGTATATATTCTCCTGTAGTCAAATAGGGCTCATTCACTTTAGTCTCTTTATGATGTATTGCTTTGAATGACAAGCTGTAAACTTATGTTAAGGCAGCACTGTTGGTATTAAAGGGATTTTCCATTCAAAACAATAATAACGGATCGCTTGTTGGTTCCCTTCCAGGAAACACCAAGCATATCTTTTGCTGTACTCAAGACCTTACACTTTATTTCATGGTGCTTGTGCTGTCCTAGGCAGGACTTCTGTCCCTGATAACCAATGCCCTTGCATGCCCTTTCCAGCTCTGCTCGACTCGCAGATAGTGCACTGCCCCTCTCTTAGATTAATTCCATCCCAATCCAACACCTGTGGCACCCCTCCGTGTATTCTCCTCAAGCCACCACACAGCTCACTAAATAACAGCAAATAATGAGGATAATTGTTTAATTGATAGCAGTGGTAGCTGAGGCTAACAAAGAAACAGAAGGCCCCAGGGCCTCCAGAACTTGCCAGATGCTCTGATGCCTACTGAGAGGTACTGGAGTTCGATAATTCTGACACTGACTCACATGGCCGAGGGGGAAAGGCTAAAAAAACTCCCCCAGTTGCTGGAATGAAAGATACCCATGTTCAAGCGGAAGAGGTTTTCTCCTCTCTCACTCTTTTCTTTACATTTTCAGTTAAGGAGGAATCTATCAAATAATTTCTCTGCACATTTTCTGAGATCATATCTTTGATTATATGAGGGACAGTATTTTGACAGAAAACACCATCTATTATAGTACACCATAAAAGAGATTAAATTCCTGCTGTTACACCATAACCTTCAGAAGTGAATTTGAAGGTAAACGATAGAATATATTGTATGTCTCATGGATATAACCACCTTATTATAACAACCTCAAATAATCTGTATCCAGAAACTGAACACCCCCTTCATTAGTCCCCATTTAGCATTTTTAAAAAGAAGAAAAATTCTCCATATGTCAGATATAGTTGCAGAAGTTGTATTGTTGATCATCGGACACTGGTGCCACACACAATAATAGTTAGGAAAACCCACTTCCTGAGCCCGAGGTCTGGAGGATCTCGCCCCGTCACCCTTGGACCTCCATGTTTCGTTTGTCTGTGTGGTCCCCCCTCCCGGGGATTTTAACTTTGTCGCGTCCCAGGATGGATTTCTAGTTTATGGACTCTTGGACTGTGCTTTGACCTGCCCTTGGACCCGTTTGGATTTGGATGCCGTTTTGTCTTCCCCGTTCACTGTCTCACGGACCGTCACTATTATTTTGTGCACTATTAAGTCCCCATGTGTTCCTTTTTACCACGCCTCCTGTTTTCTCCACCTCTTACCGCATCGCATAGGGTCTTCTACAAAATCTGACACGGATTTAAGTCCGTGTCCGTTACAGGTTAAAGGTGAGTTATTTGGAGCATTCACTTAAGCTGCTTTCTACAGCTACTGTATTAATGAAGGGACCTTTCAAAAGCAACCTACAAGCCCCCAGCAGTGATCAACAACTGAAGCTGATTTAAACCTACTGTAACCATAAGACTGGCAATCATAGATTTCCCCTGTTCCTAAAGCCATAATTCCTGTTCCAGGTGGCTCAACGAGGATGAAAATACATTTTAAAGACTCAGTATCTCATGTCCAATCGATAAGTAGGAAACTGTTTTTGGATGAACGAGCCTAGTAGCAATAGTATGGATCAGTCTGTTATTTATACTCTTAATCACTGATGTTGTTTTGATGAGAAAGGCTTGTCTGTTCTTTTCCTTTGTTTTTTTTTTGTAACTGCTCAATACTAGATTGAGCCATCTCTGATTGTAGTTTCTTGACATCCATTAATTGTCTGCTCTTTTAAGACTGGACAGAGCCAATAAACTGTATCAGTTTCATATGCCTTACAGTTTGGGGCCTATGTGGTAGGCCTAATGTGAAGTAATTGATTGGTTCATAGACAATGTGCATGTTAGAGACAGCAATCCAAATTTGGACACTTACTGACATGCTAATTAGCAATTTTGTCTCTAATTTCTGCATATAAAAAGATGCATAGACTAGTCACATTCATTGTTTCTTGATCATTTTGACTATTTAATGCATGGGTAAGTGTAAAACTGCCAAAATTGAAAGATGTGGAAGAAAACCTTTTAGAAACTGTTCTGTTGCTCTATATTTGACAGAGCATTTCCATTACATTTGTACTTCATACTTCCCTTTTTTCCCCATGGAAAATAATGTCATAATACATGTATATTGAAATGCAAAAGACATGAGCACCAGAATGATCAAGGTGTTTCACCTGACCCAGCAGAAACAAGAGCCAATGCAGAGTCTCCTGTTGTGAAAGGAACATCAGTCATAGACAGATTAAGTGAACTGAGTTTATTTAGCCTGAAATGGAGAACACTAGGGGGCTTGATTCAGGTATTAAAAAACCTGAAGGCATGGACCAAATCAGTTCAGCAGATACTTTGGAAATTTGAGCTACTTTACCAGAATCTAAAACATGACATTAAGAGAAATCAGCAAACTTGAGGATAGTAAGTGATGTTCATTATAAACCATTGTTTTCGCGTCGTGGTGCAGAAAGACAAATAGACTCCTAAACTGATGTACAGTACAAGTGGGAAAAATCTCTATTGTAGCAGGATTTTAAATGGTCTGTTCTCAGGCCACAAATAAAGCAAGACAGTCATATAGTAATACTGTGTTCCCTACAGCTATTTGGGAAAAAAACTCTGCTCTTTTACAGCACTGGCTAACCTCTTTCTGAATAACACCAGGATGCTAAACTGCTTCCTAACACAAAAAGCTATGAATAAGCTCTGTGTACCCAAAGGCCAGTCATTTGTGTCCTTCATTGTATAGTGAGGAGCTTAACAGTGAATTCACTCTTCTCGGTCAGCCAAATGGTCAGGTGACAGAGGGTGTACGAACATTTCTCCACTGTCTTCTGGGAAATGCAGTCGAGGCAAAAACCTCCATCTTGTCTCTTCCTTCAACCCTTCCACAGTGGTTTTAGTGTTTTTTAGGTAGTCCTAAGGTATAATATGCTATATATCACTGGTGGGAAACAATTTGGATTAAATAGTTACTGTAATCCATTCTAGTGACTTATGTAACAGATGCCTTCCTAAATCTGCATCTAATTTACAAACATAGTGTGTTTATCTGACTTCTCACATTTAAGACAACCATGACTACTTCTATATGCTCACAATTTTCATTTTGAAAGGCTTTGACGTGAGAAAAAGAAGTGAAAAAGAAGGCTGTTTAAATCAGCCCAGACATTTTAAAGGAAGGAAGCAGGCCAATTAAACGACTAAGGTCACTGCTGGGTCTGAAAATCCTGGCAAAGATAGGTCAAAAATGTAAATGTATTCTGTATCTTACACAGCAAGACACAATGAGAGAGGAATGGAAATTTACAGCTCATTATGCTGTTACGTTCTCACACGTCTTGGACACTTCGTTGAGCTTGGCTGCCTGTATTCAGTAAATGTGGCCGATTTGGCAGCCCATTTCCGAACACTCTGGTAATTACAGGAGGCCACAGAGATGGAGGGGGGACTCATCTGCATATTCTCAGTAGTAACGAGTGGCCAAGCTTTGTGTGGATCTAAGACCTTCTGATGCAAAATTCGCATCATAACACACAATTTATGCCACAGTGAATCTGAATTCCAAATGAATTCTACTGATTGCACAGGGATTCATATGGCCTTGACATACACATGGATTCGTAATGAAAACTCAGACAGTTTTCTATCTTTTCTTTTGCATTGTCTTTCTCTTATTAATAATTTTCATTGCTGAAACAGATTTCTTTTTGCCCTTGATTGTAGAAGCAAATACTCATTAAAATTTCCCCTTAATATTGCAGCAGCACAATGACATTAAGTGTAACCCAAGCAGCTAAAGACCTCATAATTAGACACATCAAAGGACCAGGTAAAAAAGGGCACCATCAGGCTTTTTCTTGATTCCATTTAAATCATTCAAGAAACTGCTGCTCTGACACAGTGAACTAACCATTTCACATCAGGGTCAATCTTGAAAGGGCCCATGACTGATTTCTGTAAAGAGGTACGGTGGTATCATATCAAAGAATGGGTTTGGAGACTCTGCTTTTTCAAGGGTGCTGCTGCTGGGTTATCTGAGAAAAAGGAGTCGACCCCGTTCAGGCTGTTTATTCAGAATGTGCATTCATGCCACCATCAGAAGCATACCAGCAAAGGCCCAATCTACACATCCAGTCCCCTGTGCTGAGTGACAGGTCCCCTAGGGCAATGTGAGTCGAATAATTTGGAACTCCAGGCAGTGAGTTAACCATATTAGCATAAGAGCAGCCTTTTTACTCAACCTCTGTACTCTGAAGCAAACTCAGAGACTGGCATGAGAGATGATGCCAAAACTAATATTTTTTTTGGTCATCTGCAGTAGTGTTTAAAATTCACAATATAGTTGACCATATTGTAATGTACAGTATATACTGTACATTCACGATTTCTGTACAGCTTCTTAAACAGTGTAAAACTATATTTCATAAAAAGAATTAATACATTAATTAAATATATTAATTACAAATAATTAATACATCACTATGGCGCTCTTTGTTCTTGTGGTGCTATCCATCTATCCATCAAGAATCATATGCTCAGTTAGTATGGAGATCATCGGTAGCACATGCCAGCTGACTAGACTGGTATCTATCCTGGTGGCCTGCAGTCCTGTCATTACAAAGACACACAGTCACCAATGCTGCTATGCAGCTTTTAGCAAAATCCTCCACGGTCCCTGGCCCTATCCGACATGCTGTTTGAATTTTTATGGACCTGCTTCCAGCTCGGCACCTCATCACTTGCCCAGGAGAGGTTGCAGATAAGGACCCTGTCTCTCGCTGTCGCCGCTCTGCAGCTCCCCTCCTGTCGCCCATGTCTCCTCGAGAAGAATTCCAGCTGGATTTATTGCTGCCTTCAGGGCTCCCTCGAGGTGATCTTTAAGGAAGTCTAGGGCCTTTGCCATCGCTCAAGAAGAAAGGCGGAGGATCGAAATCATTCATTTTTCACTTCCCGTTTGAGTTTGTTTTATTATTTTTTTACCTTCACTTTCCCAAGACAAAAATGGTTTTAGATTTTAGTGCAACCTGTATGTTAAAAATGTTCTTCCTCTTTTTATAAATCATCCATATCTGAATGCATGCACCTCAAAAGGAAACATAGGCAAAAAGCTGGAGCTCATCCACACACAGAGAAGACAAGTGGACTGTTTTAGGCTTTTAAGTGTAGGCATTATCTATGGGTTAACTGTGTTCCGTAAAGTACGATAGTACTTTAAGTAAGAAACTTAAGTACGATTAACTTAATTACTAACAGTAGCATGAAGAATTTAGCATTCATTACTAAGTGCCAAATCATAAGTTGCATACCAAGACCTTTTGAAATCTGGGACTTGGATTCAACAGTTGAACAAGACTGGATCCTTGTGTATAGTCTTTGTGCTGCGGGAGACACCTCTTTCTTGGCGACAGTGCAGTAGTGGGATAATGGCCCTTCAGAGTGGTAAATGGTTGTTATCTGGTCCATTGCTCACAGAAAATCACTGTCAGCCTTTGCTTCAGGGCCCTTGACAAAACACAAACAGGAGACCTGTTTAATATGGTGCAGCTGTAATAAACACAAAGTGAGTGGAGGCAAAGGATTTACTTTAAAAAATGGATTTGTTTCTTGAAAAGTGTAATACATATTTTAATACATTTTTTTCCTGGCCTTTCACATGTTCCACAGATTTTAATTTAAAAAAAAAACAAACAATGCATCTGTGATAAAAGACTAATTTTGAGAACATGTGATCTTGAGAGATGTTACAAATGAGAAGAGGCTATTCTACCCATCTGGCTCCTTTTGAGAGACCCAGCTTTTCTTCTCTAAATCTCAGCCCTGGAAATTAGCTAGGTTTTTGAGAGTAGGTACATTCTTAGTGGCATTTGCCAATTTTAGTAATGCAGCTTCTATAAAACGTTTCTCCGTATTACCAAGAGAACCGCATGGTTTGGGTATATTTTGAAAGTGCTTGATTGGAAAATGAGTTTGCCTAAAAACATTCATTTTATTGTATGCTTTGTTATAATCAGACTGTTTTAATTAGGTCAGTAACTTGCTTGTCTCAAGAGAGACGTTTCTTGCAAAAGAGAGTACATCTTTACGCTTTATCCCAGTGAAAAAGCCTGCTGTATATTAAAGCTAATCGTGACCTACTGTATCACTTTTTAATATGTCAAGAGATACCGAAATAGCCTTTTGCTTTCCAGAATTGCAAGTGATTTCAAAGGAATGAAAAAAATGCTTGTACATTTTTCTCACGTTCTCAGGCACATGGGTGCTAATGTAACCCTACACATATAAACCTCCATAGTGTTCACAAATTTAACTTTACTACATTTTTTCTTTATGAGTGAGCTAAAACATTCGCTTGAAACTTTGTTTAATTTATTAACCATAGCAGGAAGACTCCATTACATCTAATAGAATTCCTAGATGAATGAATATTCCACAGTCTATGTTAAATTCATCTGTTTTGAGTGAGGACTCTTGTACTACTCGCATGTGTGTTACAGTATGTAATTTTTCTTAGTCTACTTTCATTCATATCTAATTAGGAACTGCTCTACCCATGACAATTCCTTTCTTACTAAACTGAAAGCAACTTTTTGAATATGAATTATGAATAAAGCTTCTTGTTTTATGAATACTCAAAAGATTGCTTCTTTAATGCTATCCTCAAACATTACTGCACTAACACAGCAGAGTGTATTAACAGTAGAAATATTTTTGAGATAGATTTGTATTAAAGACTTTAAAGTAAGATGATAGCATCTTCTAAGAAAGCTTCTACCCCAGAGCCATAAGACTCCTAGACTCCTCTTAAATCCTTCCCCAATTACACCCATCTGTTTTTACACTGAACTCAAAATACTGCCCCTGCTAAATTTTGCACACAGCTTCTATCTAAATGCTGGTTAAAATTATAGCTGCTATCCTGTTTCTGTCTACAAGAATTGTGATATCCTTTTCTATGTCAGTGTTATGTAATCTTTTATGTCAAATGTTATGTCGCTTGTCATGTGAGGAAAACACTCATGTACATAGGACAATAAACTTGAACTTGAATCAAACCCAAAATCAGTTCAGATCAACTGTTCAAGGCACAAGCTGAGTCCAGTCATCATCAGTTTGAGAATCATTAACTATCCTGAATCATTAACTTGATGGAACTATTCAAGTCAGTGCCTAAAGCTCTGGGTTTGGCTTGGCATAACATAAATGTGTAACTCCCAGTTTAGGAACCTGTGCAGACAGAATAATCCGGAAGTGACTGGAGAAGGGCTACGGGGAAAACACAGTGAGGAATGGAAGGGATGGCGAACAGGGGGTGGTGCCAACAGTGTATCCAGGAGCAAACAAGTCCAAAAACAGTCCAATATAGGAAATCCAGGACGCAGTCCAAAATCCAAAACCAGGTGATCCATCCAAGACAAGACGATTAAAATCAGGAACAGGGACAAGGAACTAGGAAATTAAAAACAGAGTGACATGGCCAGGCGCACCGAGCCCCGGACTCAGCTGGGTCAGGATGCCGATCGGAAACTTAAGCCTTCAAGCCGCGGGCGTAGGGCGACTTGATGCTAGGCTGGCCTCCGGGCATCCGTCTTCCAATACTGACCCCTGAGCTACCGGAGCACCGGGTTTAAATAATGGACGGAACAAGGAGCAGGTGTACGTGATAATGAAACTAAAAATAAAAAAAGGTTGGAGCGCCCTCTAGAGGAGGGATGAAAGTCGTGACAGTGTGCATACATGTATATGGCAACCCATATGTCTCCTCAGTGAATCAATTTTGCTTGAGTTTAAAAGGTGTGCTCATGGCATCCACACCTCCTCCAGGACCCTAGAGCCTCCTGCACATTCAAGACACTGGTTCCTCCTCTGGGAAGACACCTGGCCCTCTAAACCACTAGTACCTTCATATTGTCTATTACACCCAGGTGAAACCGAGGAGTATAACTCTTCAATCTGTCTCCAGCCGACACTGGTGATTAACAAAACTGTCACCCATCTGCAATAATCATCAAAATAATCACTAACTCAAAAATACTCTATTACCTCTTCCAGCTGATCCTGTTTGGTCAGGTACACCACTCTTTGAGTCACAGCACCAGCCGCTTGAATGTTTTCTCACTCCATTCAGACCACCCGTCAGTCTGCTCATGTTGGGAAACTGTGACTCTGCAGGATTCGGCCTTCACTTTCTTAACTCTGATCTCTTGCCTAAGAGAGGAATATACTACAGCACCGACAAGCCATATCTATCTCCTTGAGGTCCTAACAGTGTCTGTCAGCCCTGTTTCTCAGCAGTGCAATTCATCCTCATTGAGCCTGCCAAATGATCCTCTACACAGCCTGTACAACACTTGTGAGACTCCAGAGTACGGACCTAAACTGTATTTTCAGGCCTGCAGGGCAGCTCAACCCAAGTGCTAATTTAGCACTCCACCACAGTAAATTCCCATTCACCCTCTCCTAACAACCTGGAGTCTGAAAGCCTTTTCTTTCAGCTGGACTTATAACCCTCTGAATTAGCCCAGAGGTGTGGCTACGTCCATGCAGTGCCTATCAGACCAACTCCTTTTCCTCACATGGAATTTCACCATGTGCTCTTAATTAACATCTGGTCGTCCTGACAGTTCGCCATAGTAAAGGCGGTAAATACTTTGCTATAATTTGAATAATATGGATGCAGATATTTTAATTACATATTTATATATTTTAAAATATACATCTTTTTTTTATTTACATTTTTAGATTTTTCTGACATTTGACTTTCTTCTATACATTATTTAGCTGGAACTATCAAGTTTTGATAACTTTAAAAATATGTATACAGTATATATATATATCATAAATATCATTAGACAAAATAGGACATCTTTGGAAGGCAGTGAGTACTTTTTAAGGTATGGTATGCATAAAGATGACAGGAAGACGGGAAAACAATGTAAAAATCATGAAAATTATGGGTTTATAAAAGTGTATAAAATAAAACTGTTAAGCTTAGGCAATTGGCTTTGGTTGAAACAGGCACTGTTATCTCATTGCTTCTCTTTTCTATGATTTATCATTAATAACAGTAATGACATGCCCTTTTCATGAAAATAATGGAAATCAGCCACAATTCCCAGCTGCTTTTACATGTTAAGAAAGGAAAAGCCTTTTTGGTGGTGGATTGTAAAAGCAACAAAAAATAGGTAATCTGAATCATCTGTGCATATTAATTTTTGATTGTTACTGTAAGATGACCAGGGAAGGGTCATTCATAACAGGTATTTTCGGAATTACCTACTTAATATACTTGACATAGACCTGAGCAAAATGGCCTCCAAGAAGAACCAGCTGACCTGTATATGGAAAGGGTCTACCCAGAGAAACAACGAGACACAGCTGAGCCTCATCAGGAACCAAAATATAAATGCCCCAGAGGCAGTGAACCAGTGCGGAAGCTGATAAGGTGAATGTGGTTGGGAGAGGGGGAGAGGGGGAGTTAAAGATTGGATTAAAGAATAACAGACTATTGGAAGGAGATATGGTTTACGGTTTTCGGATTGTGGATTGAGGATTGGATAGGGCGTGGATACGGACTTTGGAACTCGGATCGGATCAGGATTAAGAGAACGAATTATGGACTGGATTTGGAAGATATCTGGACAGAAGAAACTCCACGAAAATTAAGAATGAAAAGTGTGGTGTGAGTAATTTTCTCATTTATGTAAACTTTCCTCAGGAGACACCACAATTGGTGGAGGGTGGTGCCCGCCACTGCTCAGGACTGAGTATTGTGGAAATTAAGCATTTTTTGTGGGTTTTGTTTTGCCTGTGTAATCTATCTAAAAAAAACACAAAACAATGGAACAGTTAATACATCAATTGTCCCAAGCCACCCTCACCCAGTTTCAGGCTTTAAAGGGACAGCAAGAAGCTATCCAAGCACAGCAGGAAGCAAATAAGATTCAAACTGAAACTTATCAACCTTCATCTTTACAGACTGTCATCGAACATGTCGAACAAATGAGAGAAAGAATCAACATTGTTGTTCCCATTGTGAAAGAAAACCTGGAAAAAGCCCAGGCCCAACAAAAGCAGATTTACCATAGGAGAGCTATTGCACAAGAATTTCAGCCTGTGGACAAAGTATTGGTATTGGTTCCGACCCAGGAATGTAAATTCCTGGTCTCCTGGCATGAGCCTTATGAGGTGGTTGAAAAGGTGGGTCCGGTCAACTACAAAGTCAAGCAACATGACAAACGGCATCAGCATCAGATCTACCATGTCAATTTTTTTAAAAAATGGCATGGTGCAAAAGTTCTGCTCACCCACTTCTCCCTTGACCCTTTGGACGAAGAAACTGGTGCGGTGGGGGACCTGGCTCCACCACAGAAGCAAGAATTACAAGAATTCCTATCACAGAACAAAGATTTTTCCAGGACACCAGGTCGAACCCACCTCATCCAACATAAGATTATTACAGAACTAGGGAAAAGGGTAAGGTTGCCTCCCTATCGAATACCGGAAGCCAAAAGGAAATTAATTAAGGAAGAGGTAGGAAAAATGTTAAGAATGAGAATAATAGAGGAATCCCAATACTATTGTCCAATAGTATTGATACCCAAGCCGGATGGAACTATTAGGTTCTGTAACGATTTCAAAAGGTTAAACGAGATCTCGCTGTATGATGCATACCCTATGCCTCGTATAGATTAGGTAATGCCCGATATATCAGTATGCTGGATCTTATGAAGGGATATTGGGAAGAGCCGCTGGCTGAAGAAGCTAAAGCCAAGACCGCTTTTGCCACCCTTGAGGGGCTATACCAGTATTGGGTCCTACCGTTTGGTTTACACGGAGCTCCAGCTACTTTTCAACAATGAATGGACCGAATACTTAGACCATATTGTGATTTTGCAGCTGCCTTCTTAGATGATGTCGTAATCTATAGTACGACATGGGAACAACACCTACAACACCTGGAAGCAGTAATAGGAGCTTTGCGAGAAGCAGGATTAATGGACAATCCCAATAAATGTTGTCTGGGGGCCCAGGAAGCCAATTATTTCGGCTATATGATTGGGAGAGGAATGATTATGCCCCAAGATCGAAAGGTGCAGTTAATTAAAAACTGTCCTAAACCGTCTACGAAAAAGCAGAGACGAACGATTTTGGGACTTGCGAGTTATTATCGCCGCTTCATTCGAGGATTTGCCTCCATTGCCGCCACTCTGCATGACTTGACAAAAACAAGCTGTCCTGAAAAAATAAAATGGAAGAGAGGGCCTTTCAGGACTTAAAAGTAACTTTATCTTCTCAACCGGTCTTACAGGTGCCTGACTTAGCAAGACATTCATGGTACAAACGGATGCTTCCAACACTGGGGTTGGGGCCAACTGTCACATGAAATTGATGGACTGGAGCACCCTATTTTATATATTAGCTGTAAGTTAAACCCTGCGGAGAAACATTATTCAACACTAGAAAAAGAATGTCTCGGGCAGAAGAAACTCCAAGAAAATGAAGAAAGAAAAGTGTGGTGTGAGTAATTTTCTAATTTACGTAAACTTTTCCCCGGAGACACCATGGTACGTTGAGTGTAGGAGTATTGTAACAATTTGTTAGAAAGGGGAAATTCTCTTTGGAGATCTGGGGTTCACCTTCCCTGATAATAATCTTCTCAGCAACCGTTTAGAGTCTTTTATCTACATGTGATAACATACTCTATGAAGTTCTTTCCTCATGTTATCCATTGCAGTCCATTATATTTTTTTCCTTTCTTAACACATGCAACAGAGGCATATAATAAGACATTTAAGAAACAAATTCTGTGAATCTAATCAGATAAAATATTTAATGTACAGGTATTAAAACAGACATTTTTACACCGTATGGTTATATATTGCCTTAGAAATAAAATGTCATGGACTGCAGAATGATAAATGAGTAAAGAAAATTACACAGAGGAACACTTTAAAATCCCTGGGATTTTAATAAACTGCTGTTGAAGACCAGGAAATTAAATGAACTCACATCATCATTTTAAATCGTATCCAAACAGAAACAATAAGGAGCACATTCCCATCATTTTCTCAATAGGAACACATTTAATTCAACTTTATAGTGTAATCCTTGAAAAATGATAACCAAACAGAACTTTTTGTTACATTCTGTGGCAAAACTGGATTAGTACATTTTTTATTCAAAGTTAACTAGATGTTTACTTACCTGGGTGCTCATGTGAAGTGCAGGTACAAAAAGTGAGCCGAATGACTCTTGGAATGTCAAGAAGAGTTCCTATGAGGTTTTGCAGCTACACTTGCCTAGTCCACACTCCACTGTGACTCCTCAGTGGTGCTGTCCATTGTGCAGTATGATCCAGGTGGGGCTGCACATTGGTGGTGGAGGAGAGTCCCCATTACCTGTAAAGCGCTTTGAGTGGAGTGTCCAGAAAAAGTGCTTTATAAGTGTAAGCAATTATTATTATTATTATTATTATCATTATCATCAACATGGAGAAACCAATGGAGTGCAGACAAGGACAGTCCTAGGGCAAACGTGGGGGGACAGGTTTGTTCCCAAGAATGAGAAGTACAAAAACATCCAAGAAAGAAGTAATTAAACATGAGAATAAACCAAATGTGTATTCTGACACAAACACATAGAATCTGACACAGATGACATAGTTGGAGTCCTGCACAGGATTTCTTTGGTTTACTAATGACTTCCTGCAGCATAATACTAATTGTAACACAATTACAGTATATGACAAATGCCTCTTTAGTGTCGGCAAAGGGGATCTTTCCTAGTTTTTCCAACCACGACTGAAGAACTCTTCCAAGTTCCTTTGCCTTTACCCACAATTTGCTCTTTTTCATGTGTTGCACGTGTAGTATAGTCACACTATATTCAGGGACCAGAGATGAACCCCAGGGGGACTTTTAACAGTTGCCAATCAAATCTCTCCTGCATGTCTTTGAGATGTACAGTAGGAGCCAGGTCAGGTGCCTGGATCCAACCTGGGTTTCTGTGCCCTTAGTAAAATATGCAGAAAGACAGCAAGCTGCTGGGTGCCTGATATGAGCAAAAATAGACCCTTGAAATAGACACTAACAAAGGAGCCATACAATCTGAATAAGAAAAGAAAATATTTCAGAATCTGGCAGCAAACAACAACAATAACTGTGGAGCAAACGAATTAATGTGAAATATACCAACAATTGGGCTGCTTCTGTCAAAGCCATTGTTCCCAAGGTTGATGTTACTCTCCATGATAGCTGACTCATCCAAGCAAAGCAATACTAAATACTCTCTTTCCTCTATTGCAGAAGCCTTATGTGTACTAGGTGTGAATCCTCAAAAACAGAAATATTAAAAATAGTAATTATAATTCCATCCTGCCTTTCTTTACATTGGAATTATGCTAAAGTGCCCCATGTGGCGCTACAATATAACACATAGATAATAATAGTGCCAGTGGTTGCCCTG
Organism: Lepisosteus oculatus; assembly: GCF_040954835.1. Taxonomy (NCBI): domain Eukaryota; kingdom Metazoa; phylum Chordata; class Actinopteri; order Semionotiformes; family Lepisosteidae; genus Lepisosteus; species Lepisosteus oculatus. The sequence goes on from NC_090700.1 coordinate 55,047,156, forward strand.
CACAAAAATGCCAGATCTCCATTAGCATGTTTGTCTTGTGCCTGTATTAAACTAGAAAGAAGAGAACACACAGAGAGCACAAACTGTAAACAAAACCTGGGCTGCTCTAGTTTTAGAGTTGTGTTGAATTATGGTTGTTGAATCTCTCTCCTGACCATCTTAGAAAGAGGAGGGTGAAAGTCTTGAAATTGTGAGTCTTGAGGATTGTGAGTAGGGAGGTAGAGTGCAGGGCAGCTGAATACTATATAAAGGACCTGCCAAAGACTGACGAATTATCCATAATCTGCTGCCTGTCACTTTCTAGTGAGGAGCTGATGAGTTTTTGAAAGAAAATTACCATAATTTTGGGTTTCCAAAGAAACATTCTCACGCATTGTCAGTCTTCATTTTAGGCAATTTGACAGAAAGAATGGCAGTTTCAATGTTATTATACAGATGGGCCTAAAAACTACATGCTCTGCATTTTTCCTAACTTTTCATTCCTTCATTCAAAGCACTTGTTTCATCTGTTCTCATACTAACAGTTTGTCTTAATTGCAAATCAGGAGTGTTAAAAGAGAAATGCCTCTTATTCAGCCAAAAATGTTTGCCAGTATGAAATGTGAATATTTATATATGAATAATCTTGTGATAAGTTAACACATAGCATCAATATTTTTTACATTATTTTAAGAGTTATTGAACAAAGAGCGCAAAAGTATTTTCACCTATTCCTGAGTGCATGCTATTTAACACTTAAATTAAACAAAGGGAAACATTTTTCTATTGTGCCTCTCAGTCAAACGAATTTGCTGTAGAATAAGCAGACTCGTTTTCTCCCAATCCCCAATTCCCCAAAAATAGTGACGTAGATGCCCTTTTCTGAAAAACAAAAAGTGTTCGTGTTTGCAACTATCTTATGAAGATTTCAGTTTGAAATTAAACAAAAACATTCTGGGAATTGGTTAAGTGCACATTCCTAATTCCCAACTTTCCAGTGATGTGGTAAAATAGATTAATATTTTATATCCATTTTAGCAAGGATGAGTCAGTGCGTGTTAATTTAAGGAGGAGGGTTAGAAGTTTGTGGGTTAGATGTTTGGGAAATTATTTGAACTGAGAGAGAAAGGAGCTCCTTTGAAGTCGGCATTTCAGCATTCTCCAGCTTCACTCTATCCACTGCAGCTTCCCAGACTCTTCATGTCTTCCTTTTGAGACTTCGGAAGTGAAACACCAATCCGTTACTCTGCTGACAGTTTTCACAGTGAGCCTGAGAGAGAGCTTTAACAGAATGAATACTAGAGAATAGGATATTTTGGTGGAAATGTTCCATGTAAGCTTATGAACAGAGTACAAACAGAATAAGGAGTGTACTCAATAAGCAGCCTATTGGTTTATAGCTGCATTCATGGGCAGCTGGAAAAAAGCATAGATGTATTTCAGTCTTTCTGATTTAGTGCTTCAAGAGCTTGAAATACTAAATGTGTTTGAAGTGATAATGTAACTTGGTGAACATTGGAGAAAGTCACATTAACTTCTTCTAACAAATGCTTCCTTTCACATTTGCATGCAATCAAACATTTTTATCACTGACTTTAAGTCAAGGTAACAGGACATAAAAATATTTCCCAACCTATTAATATTTAAAATGTAATACTGTACATTATGAATGCAACTGTAAGGTAATGCTTCATGCAAATATTTCCCCCCATGATGAATATAGAACACATAACTCTTCATTTTGCAGACCAGGATTTGCTTCTTATCTGCTAAAAGGAAAAATGTGAAGATGTCAAGTGAGACATCATAATAATTCTTGAAAACAAAAACAAAACGTTTGTCACTCAACATTTTTAAATTTAATTTTCATACATGTTGTATTTTTCCTTATAAAGTGATCTTGAGTCTGTTTAGTAATAACTCATTAGATACTGTATGACAGACCCCAATGTTTCTGGAAAATGCTCCATGACCATAAGTCTTTTAGAATGTTTTTTATTTGTGATTTTTTTATTTGTTTTGTTACACTACAGAATGTATTGTTAATAAGGCAAGGTGAGACCTTCTAAGGACCTTAAGAGGGACTTTGTATTCATTCACTCAGACTCTTTTCGCATTTTGTGCTTACAATGCAAGTAACCTGACCTGTAGATGCACAATACTAGGAAACCGATTCCAAAAGATTAAAATACCAATACCAAAAGAGTAAAACTTCCAGATCATATTTTGTATTTTTCTTAACTTCTTCCTTATGCGCATGGATTAGTTTTCATTGGGAAAATGGCGACTTGCATTCTGTATTTCAGAGACAAAGATTTATTTTCCTTCAGGAGATCCTGGAGGTTATACGCCGAGCACAGGTGTCAGAGTCAATCAGTTCCACACCATGCTCTCAACAGAACTGACAGATTATTACCATTCCTTAAAATTATACAAAGCATCACACCACACATCATTAATTAGATAAAAGGGACCTGTCTTTTTGAGATCTCGATTCAGCATGAACAATTAGGATTCAGATAAATAACCATCCTATTTTTAAATTCACTGATGCTTCGGGGGGAGGAGTGATTGCTTCAGGGAGGGAGCTCCTGACACTGAAACACTTTTCTTACCATTAAGAACAGCTAAGATGATTTTCATGCCAGATTGTCTTGCATTTTGCTTTGTGTGGCACTGTGTGAGGATCGGTTACACTGAGATATTTTAAGTGAGTTGTAAAAAAACAAAATTGCACCTTCTTCTTTTTCTGCAATCCAAATGCAATTATATTTTGTTTTCCTTTCTTAACTAGATAACCCCTTTTTAAAAAAATCATTCAGATTAAATATACCGATTAAGATAGCTACTATCACAAAAATATTTTAAAAAAATCAAATCATAATTCTCAATTTTGACAAAGCATCCTCTAAATCTTAGCATGCATTTTTCTCCAGATAGATATAGAGCATGATTTTGATTCTGTCATGTACTGTGATTTTGGTGTAGATGCTAAGAACAGTCTATTCTTAAACCTTTCAGCCCATTAGGAAGTGAAAAAACAGAGCTGTATGGAGTGCAAGAATAATATCTGTGCAGTGCTCCAGTCCTCAGGAAAAATGGGTTCTGCAGAGTTCTGATAATGTTAGCCTTATGCAAAGATGCATGTTTATAGAACACTCAGCCTTGATGGTGTCACTGTGGCACCAAGATCAGTGACAAGACCCTTTCCCCTTGTTCTTGCTGATGGACCTAATGTAGCTTATGGTACACTACGATTTAGATTATAAAAGAACAGACTAATCAGAACCTGATGTGTAGAACTGCAAGCACTGAGGGAATTTCTGGGTCTAATTAGCTTACAGAAATAATCAGCACTGAGCACACTGGCACTGGCTTCTATGACATTAATCTTATCTTGACTTATTACAGCAAAATGACATCTTTAGGAGGGAATAAATTAACCCGTTATCTTCCGCACAGAAGACATCTTCTTCTTGATCTAGAGCTAGATGTCTTTTCAGGCAGGTTCACTTTATCAGACACTATACATGTGATGCTTACAATCATTGGCGTGCTACAACAGCATACAGATGGTTAGCAATCAGGACCTTGTGCTTGTCCTAGCAGAGTTTACAATGCTGCAACCTTACAGTGCTGATCTGTGAGGTCATGTCTCTGGTACTATGGAATCAGTTATAAAGGGCCAGATTGTGTGTACTGATTGCTTCCTCATGTACAGTATAAATTGATACTGCTATAAAATATAACATTATGAGCATTAATATATAACATGAACACCAAAAGAAACTCTTTTTCTAAATAAATAATGTTTTTTTTTTACATTTTGGATTTTTCATTTCATATTTTGAATTAGTCAAAGGTGTGTTTTTTTTACATGTTGGCCTGCAGCCACAATCCCATCAACCACACATGAATGCCAGGTTTTAAAAAATAAAGCATATGGATGTTAAGGTAAATGTTTATTAAATGTTTCAATGCTATTTTGATAAATCGATGGCTGCTCGCGATACAGCTGAGTACAGTAAATGCACTAACTCATGTAATTAGTGAGACAACTGGTTGAGCACATTTGAACTGTTGATTGCCAAGCCCGGTGAAAATCAAGGAAGGAGATTCTACGGATACAAATTCAAAGTTAGCCGAAGCTAAAGTTACATCAACACTATTTCCCAATCATTGTGATGCAGTAAGATCTAATATGCACTCCAACCTTTCCTTATACATACAGTATGAACATACTGTATGGGAAACATTTCCTTATACATATGAATGTCAATTCCATGATGAATGCTGAAACTAAAAAAGAAAAAAAAGTCTGGGCCATGAAGCTTTCTTTAGGCGTTGTGTATTGTGTGTGTGGGGGGGCAGCAGAAATATGAAATAAAGGCGAAGAGCAGGGGTTTATTCATGCAGAGCATGGCCTTTGTTTTGGGTCAGAAGCCTTCTTGTCGGTTGTCGTGTCCACTTTTACATCCACTACTTTCTGCAGAGACAGTCAGTCAGCAGTTCTTCTTCTGCAGCTTCACCTCGGAAGCACTCGTCCTGTTTAAATGAAAGAAAATGAATTTCTAGTTTCCAATTTTCGAGTTAATGGAACTAGTGCATACGGTGCTTCCAGCGTACTCTGCTTTGTGAAGAAAGATAAAGAGCTGTAACACCTGATCCGAGGTTTCCATTATTTTTAATGATAAAGATAAACTCCTTGATATTGTGGCTCGGAACTTCTATTCTGAGGTGTTTAATGTCACTTTCTGGGGTGGCTGCTTTGTGGTTTATAGTTGTCTGCCATGTTCAATGCTCATTATTATACTGAGCAGGGGTTGATAGAGATTTAAGAAGAAAACTAGGATGTAACCCCATTAGGAGAGGCCAAGAAAGCTATTCACTCTATGAGTCTGTTTTGCCCAGGAAATATCAGAGGAAATTGAACTGTCTTTCTCTACTGAGAAAGAATGGTGGCTTTCCTGTTTGGAGGTCTGGTGTTAGAGCAGGCTTCTACTTGGAGAAGTTAAACAAGCTTCATGTTCTGTTTTAAACTTAATTACAGGTCATACTGCAATACTATGGGTAAGAAGAGCCAAGAATAATGTATTCATGTTAGGAATGTGACAGTACAGAAAAGTTTATGAAAATAAAAAGGTGCAGCAGTTTGGCTCATCAACCTTTCTTTGGAGACACAGAGAGGTGAATCTCTACCAGTTGTGCATCTCTCATAATGAATCCAGCCGATTAAAAACAAATTCTGAAAGATCCCAATTCATTAAACTGTGTCAAGTGATATCATGCCAACAAGAAAGGAAAAAGATTACCTTTTTTAAAAAAAAGAAAGATGTTGTTGTACCATATGATTCTCTGCTCCATAAAATAGATAGATGGCAGTCACGACCTGCAGCAGACTGTGACAGAAAGATATTCATCTGCAAAGCATTGAGATGAGAGGGCACTGATCCCAGGAATTAGATGTTTGAACAGAACAGAGGTCAATAGATCAACACATTGACAGGATTTCCTCTTAACTGAGCAGTGTGTTTACTGCATGACCCTGGATGCTCACTCCGTTTGTGCTAGTGTACTTGTATTTCAGAACATAAAACAATATAGAGGTTATTAATTCAAAAGGCCACTTTATTAAACCAGGCTGGATTTTAAAATCACAAGACTCATCTGTTTTATCATTAATAAGATAGATTGGTCACCAGTTCCAAATTGGAATACAACAGTTTTTGGTACCAGGGCATTCAAGTCTGAGTTTGTCTTGTATCTGAACGAGAGATGTAACTCATTTTGAAGCTGTTTTTCAAATACTTGCTCAAAGGATTGTTAGTATACTGTAGCAACACACAACAACTTTTAACATTAACCATCCTTTTTTATTAATCTGGATATTAACTCAAATTACATGTAAGGTGAAGCTAAAGGTCGTTACATCTAGAAGAGGCCCCGGCCAGCATGGAAATGTAGAATAATCAGCCAACTTGATAACTCAGTCCTCAAGAGATGGCAACGCACTCTTCACTTTTATTCGGTTCAATTGTGCCCGTGGCGAAATGAATTTCTGTAATACCTGTTGTGTGTTTTTACTGCCCACATTAACAACATGATGCTTTCTATGCCTGGGACGCTCACATTGGGCAGGTGGTAGTGTGTGGGCTCTTGGGCATCTTACAGCCTATTCTGGCCTGCTGCCGTGCTGCACACTGAGCTGTGGAATTCAGAGGAATTCCAAAAATGGATTAAGGTCTGTTTCACCAGCATAGCTAGCTTTTCACCTGTAAGGTCTATTTAGAAAGCAACAAAGTGAACAATTTAAAACAAGACTTATTTAATGCATCCCATGCTTTTCTTGATTACCTTGACAAATAATGAAGATTATTGTTTCTTTAATTCTAATTTTCTCTGTGCTACTGTATATATGGGACTTTCTGTTACATTGTCATGTCTTTAGAATTCAGAGAAAAGTAATATTGGAAGAGGCTGTGACAAATGTATGAATTATAGGTATAAGTACCATGGAATACATGGAATGCAATATTAAGCAGGCCGTACAGTCTCCTCATGCCAGGAGTGGAGATAAGGTCCTATGGTGCTATGGCCTATCACTCCATGGTTATCACCCCTGACAAGCTACATTTTATAGACACCACACAGTCTCAACCTAAACTTAAAACTAGCCAGCAGAAGTGTAGCAAGTTCAAGCCTGGTCAGTACCTGGAAGGGAGACCTCCTGGGAAAAACTAAGGCATCTCCTGGAACAGCTGTTCATGGGGCCAGTAGGGGGTGCTCACTCTGCAGTCTGTGTGGGTCCTAATGCCCCAGTACAGTGATGAGGACACTATACTGTAAAAAGGCGCTGCCCTTTGATTGAGACATAAAACTGGCACTATGGCTGTTGTCACATCATCCAGGTGGGGCTGCACATTGGTGGTGGTCGGGGGGATCCCCATTAGCTGTAAAGTGCTTTGAGTGAATTGTCCAGAAAAGTGCTATATATGTGTAAGGAATTATTATTGTTAAAACATGGTCAACTAACATATAGGGAGAAAGAAATAATTCATTTTTTAAAGTACAATTTGCTATAGGAAAATCAGAACAATTAAACATGTATTATAGTGTTATATACAGTAGCGTTGTGCAGTATATGGAACTTGTGAACTTGTATAAAGTATCTGCAGTGTTATACGTTATAGTAGAAGAAACTACTGAGAGAGGAAAACCATGACAGCGCTGAAAAGTGGATATACGCTGTACCGTATGGTGTATAGACAGAGTTTTTAGTGGGGAGCTGTGTCAGCATGCAGGCTTCAAAGGAAGAGGAAGAGGTAAGAAGCATGTGAGAAAGGGCACAGCAGGTGAGACAGTGTGTATACAGTATACTGTATATTTCCTTTCTCAAGACAACTATCATAAAAGTGACCCAGTAAGACAGCAGCTGAAGGGGCTGGCACAGGAAAATGTCTGGAAGAGGCTTTTCTTTTTTCAGTCAAACAAATCTTTACAGTTTTAGTGTCGTCTTAAATATCACTTTTTATCTCGAATGAAATACTACGCTGCAAGATTTCCAGCTAGAAAAAATAAACCCAACAGATTTTATAAATTCCAACAGGATTATATCTTACTGAAGTGCTTTGAAGATCAATTTTCCTTTTCCTAGGGTTGTTTCTTAAGATAGCATATTCTGATTAATAATTTAATAATGTTCTTTGGTTCATGCAACTTGTAAATGATGATTGTGGTTTAATCTTTACACACTGAACAACAGTATTCCTAATTAAATCTTTAACAATCTTTCTCCTGCTGTGACACAAATCCATTTTGCATTTAACTTTGCATGCTCATGCGCCTGGGTTTTCTCAAAGAATATTTTTCAGATATGACAGGAAAATTAAAATATACAGGCTCACTAGTTTTTCTCACAGTACAACAGCTCTATGTGTTTACATTTAGAATATATATTTGTTTTACAAATAAACTAATTTCTGATTTTTTTACAACTAATCTAGTGCAGAATAATGTCTGCCTCATCATATTACCCTTGCTATATTCCATCTCATACTGAATTTAAACATACATGGTTTTAAACCAGAGTAGTGTACTAAATATAAATATTAATGTATTTCATAGAGCTAAGGCAGACCTATTCTTCACCTACTTATTGTTTTTCTTTTTGCACAATAACAATCATCAAACAAATCTCTAATAATTAAAGTAGTTGTCAGAAAAGAAAGTAAATGAAACACTGATCTCAAAGAAAGTCATTAACAAGGTTGGTGGTGGTGATGGAAGACCTTTTCGGTCAGCGTTTGTAATAAGAGTTGCAAGAACCTGCATGTGATTTTGTTTCAATTTCAAATGGTGTTTTTTCTGTGGTGTAGTTTGTGCCATGTCATGAAAGGTGAAAAGGGAGGCCACTGGCTCATTTCTATTCTATGGCAGTAGCTTTGTCTGTTAATTTCCTGAGACAATTGACCAAGTGCTACTGCGGTTAGGTGGGTTGAAGTCAGCCAGGGTTTCTTTCTACCTTTGGTTCACAGTGTCACCAGGGAGAGCTGCTGCATCATCTTCTGTCTGATGCCTTAGCTCTGCTGTCCATGCTCAGTGTGATAAGGTAGTGAATGATGGTGCACATGTGCACATCACTCAGGATGCCTGCGGACTGTGGACTGGTTCAAGGGCTGCAGTGATGACTTTGAGATGATCAACACCTGCAGTAACACTAGGCAGTAAATAAGAAAAATAAATAAATTCCAAATTTAAATGGCTCTACTGTCTATTAATTCTGAGTAAAGTATGGACATGAAGAACCAATATCAACATGCAGGCAATTCATGGTAAAGGCATATGGTTAGGCCATAATTACAGAGAACTGTCTGCAAGTACTACACCAACAGACCTGATAAGTGCAAGAATTTCCCCCTGTATCTTCATCCATCTGTGCTGGGATCTAACCTATGTTTTGAGTTCAATGGGAATTTCAAGGCCAGGGCCATTCTCTTCCTACATTTGCCTTGTACAATGAAGGCCACATGGCATCTGTAACTGGGCTTTGTGCTCTAATTTGTTCTGGCAGTCCGTTCTTGCTGGAGTGTTTCTGTGTTCTGAATGATTTAACACAGTTCACCATTTTGTATCAATCTTGTCTTTCCAAGATTAAATTGACCAAAATGTATTCAAGACCTGGAAAAAGTCTGCAACAGATGTAAAGTGGCATCTGGTTACTAATTCATATGGGCTGCTTTCCGAGTTTCTGTCTGTGGGATTGATACCCAGGCTGTACAGACAACCAGAGGGGATGAATTACTGTAGATTTAAAATTTGACAAACCCATGCATAGAAGGGAGTGTTGTAGCACTGTGTTTAGAAATCTCTGTGGGAATCAATACGTAATTTATAGTGTACATAAAGATGGATCCATAAGTGGTGACTTACGTTATTCTATATTGAAAGGCACCAAAACGGCCATGTTAGTTTTTTATTCCTTAAAGATTTATGAGTGTTTTAAATGTACTGTATCCATTCATTGAATTGATTAAAATCAATTAATCTAAGATAAGTGGCAGCATAGTACTAAAAAACCAAGCAAAGAAAAACATATCTAAATTTCTACTCTAAAATCTCAGAAACACTTGATGTTATTCATCTTGGCTTCACTGCTATGATCCTAGTGCCCTTTCTCCTCCACGATGTGCACTTGTCAGCACTGATGACCATTTTTGCTCACCGCGAGCTCTTCAGTGCTAAAAGAAGAGGAAGCATTGATAGAAGAGATGTGTCTCTTGATGACAGCACTGTAAGCTCAGAGCTCACAGAGGCCAGTCAAATCACAGGAGTTCCAGCTGCACTGTGAGCTGATGATACCCCAGGTAATCAAGACCACTAAACCCCATCTAGTTGAACACAAGAAAATAAGGTTGCAAGGATGCCGGAGCCCTTACCAGGAACAAGAGGATGTTAAGGGATGGGTTACAAATGGGAAGAGGCTATTTAACCTGCTTAGCTTATTTGGTTGCCAATGGCTTATTGAAGATCACACCCATACATTTTGTGAAGGTTCTTAAGGAATCAACTTAGCAGGTTATTTTGGAAACACACAACACTTTGTGTACAAAATTCTACTGTACAGTACATACAGTATACTGTACTTCCAAGTAAGGTGAAGGTGTGTGCCCTCAAATCCTTTGTTAAGTGCTGAGCATAAAACAATTCAGGTTTTGGTATTTTCCCATTAGATTGAGATATGGAATTATTCTTGTTGCTCTTCTTTAAGCTTTATCTAAGACACCAATATCCTGTATACAGCATTGTAGATTGTACACAGTATTCTGAGATATAAAAAGTGCATTGCATAACTTTTACAATCCTTTCTTTGAAATAAATAATACAACTGTTACTACAGTACATACCATAGTATTTATTTGGATGTATTATTTGCTTCACTACATTGTCTCAACATTGCTTAAATTCAGCCCAGTGTTGCATTTCAGAATGATACCTTTTCTCTTTGAACCACTCATATTTTACATATGTTTAAATCACTGAAAATGAAGAAGCGATGACAGCTTTTTATATAAACACGTAAATACATCATCTTAGGCTTGAGCCTCTGCCTCTAATGACATTGTTAATTAACATTCCCAAGGGGTCATGCACAATCAGCTTAGTGCTACCAGTATTTTATTGGTATTAGTTGGTCAGCTGTGTGTTAGGTTTGCGATAAATCAGTGACCAGTGATACTTTCTTGGCATTCACAGACTTGCAGTGACATCAATGAGAGGCATGTTACTCCTCCAATCGGTACCAGCTCTCCTGTCAGTCACTGTGGGGCCAAGAGTATGTGAACAGATGAATGGCTTAATGAGTGAGGGCTGGCAGAACCTGTCTGCCCGTTCTCAATCTCTCACAGGCAACAACACAATGAGTGCAGATGTTAACAACTCGTTGTTTCCAAACTGAACATAAATTGAAAAATACCAAAAGCTGATCAAGAAAACATTTATGCAGCAGTACTTAAGGAATTTTATTTAAAGTTATTTGCATTACCTGAGAACAATTTAAAAGTTTGAAGGTGGCAACAGAAGGAATGGACTGTAAGTATGGAAAAGCAGGGGGTTTTACTTAACTAATATTCACAAAGATAGTTGGCGTGTATTTGAAGTTCAGTTTTTTCACTGGAGAAAAAAAGTTTTCAGTTTCCTGGTAATTTACAGTACTATGCTGTGCTTAAGAGAACGGTTAAGCTAGAAAAACTGGAAAAATGTATGAAAATGACAAATCAAACATGAAAAGAGTTTGTCTTTTACTGGAAGTATAATAACACAATGCAATAAGTGGAGGCGAAAAGGTCTGGGCTTAAACTTACCTGCTGATTTATTTACTTGGTTACTGAGCTTTTAATCTTTCTAAGTGTCTATTCATGTTCTTTACCCAGGCAAGGGAATTTCAAAATAATTTTAATTATGAGAAGCGCACTAAATGGCCAGGACAATGCGATGTGTTTATGAAACAAAATAAATTATTTCTTTCAGTTGTAATGCACCTTATTTTCTGATCTTCCTTTATGTAATGTACACTAGACTAACATACACTCTAGGGATGAACATAAACACCATGAAAACAGCCTTTATAAAACACTGGCCCTCCCGCTTTAGATATCCTCCAGTTTGTATTGCTACAGTAAATGCAATCCACCATGTAGCTTGAGTTACTCACACTTATCAGGCACTATCTTTTAGACCTTAGACTTTCTGTACCTGCAGCTTTCGGCTTATTAACGGCTCTCATATATTGCCTCAGGATAACAAACATTACCAGAAAATGCTTGCAGGTGAAAGCAAAACAAACAAACAAATTACAGCTAAGGGGACTTTAGCAACACAAAAGCCAATTTAATTTAATTTAATTTTTTTAGAGGCTGATGTTTATTTTTCAAATACTGCATATCGTTTATAATGTATATAATTTAATAATATTGTTTATTATTGAAAGTTGCTTAATATGAAATATCTAATACTGTATATCATATCTTAATGTGAAAAGAAATTTGAATCTCAATTTTTTTCAGCAAGTAAAACATTGGCAAACAGAAAAAAGTTTAGGTTTTATGTAGTGCAATTAATTTCAGAATACCATGTAGAAATCTGATATACGGTACATTTTTCTTAATGAATAATCAATCATTCTGACAGCACCTTGCATTGCCAACAATAAATCATGAGAATTTAAAGTAAGGTCTGTTGCACAAGAACTGGAAATTTGTAATTATTCTATTTCATATCATAATTAAAGACTTGCAGTTACAGTATGTAATTGGTCCTCAAGACATTTTTAAGCTTTGTGCAATTTCACTGTATGCTTCTTCAGAATGCTAGTATCATTAGATCTGATCCTTTTGCTTGTGAAAATTGTGGTTTGCAGGTTTCCAGATAGACTTGCTCCTCATTTGGAGTACAGCACCTCTGAGTTTAATGTTTTATAGCGTGTTCTGCCATGCACTGACCCTGTGCACACCTGCAATGACAGATAATGTTAATATCCAATGATGCAGGATGCTGGAATGACCGACGCTACACCTGTGTCTTATCTTTTCCATTAAACTGGATGTATCATTGCAACAAAATAACTTTTCATTTTCATTTTCGTAGCAGAAAGAAAATTTGATTTTCAGAGTTTTCAGAGGAAGATTTCCTCTTCCACATGGAAGACCGATGGGGACCTTAGCACATAAGTACACACACCACATCAATATTTTACTCGTGGTCCAGCAGGGATCTTGGCTTTGCTGTGTAGGTTCAAACACAAACAAACAAAAAACTGTACAAAATAAATGAAAACCCTTCTGCCCCGTAGCTCTTACTACACACAGTGACAGTACAACTCAGTATGAAACACAACACAAAGGATTAAACAGACTGACCCGCTGCAGATCTCGCCACTGTATAGCTACTACCTTGTACCAAAAAGGGTCTGTTGACCCCCCAAGGTGCCAAAGATGCCTCTTAAATACACCTGATCAGTGGATTTACTCCACTTGTCAGTGCTTTGACAATAATTATACCCAAGTATTCCACTACAACATTCTGTTTATTATATTACAGGATTTAATAGTTCGTACATTGGCATCCTGTATTTGCAGCCCATTGTCCTTGTACACCCACCCAAAATGAGGCAGCTGTTTTGAGGTGATCATCCCAATGTCTGCCTGTGCACCTGACCTGGGCAGCCTAGACAACTATTAAAGTAATGCACCAAAAGCTGAATCCCTCTTCAGGGGGGATTGAATTAGATATTGGTACTAGTCCCAAGAAAGTAAACTCTTATCTTACACAATGAGACCTCTTCTGCATGCACAATTAATATATATATACAGTATGCTGTTACCAAATCCATTTCTGCAATTACAATATTATTTAGTACTTAGGACTCACTCAACAACTTTGCTTAACAATTATTTCAATGCATCTTTTTATCTTTTTTTTAACCTTTTATTTCAGTTCCTCAGACTTGTAGACTGTTTATGAAAACTCCCTTTTAATTAATTTCACTATCACCAAATAATTCTCTTTATACAGTATATGGGTGTGCATAACAATTGTACATTACAAAATCAGAAGCCTTTTTGATTTACAGTAAGTAGAAGAAAGAGATGTCTTAATCCTCTTGCACTTTTGGATTGGCACAGCCATTTTGATTGCGATTTTTGTTTTAGAGCAGCTCTTTTAGGAGTTTTTTTTAATGGAACTGCAGGCACCGCTGTTCCCTGAGTGGAGAGGACCTGAACAGGCAGTGGCTGAAGCCAGACCCGACTCTCAGCCCTACAATATACCACACCAAAGGCTTCCTCTACTACCTCAACAGCATTGGGAGAGCCCCACTGGTAAGACTGGCATTAACGACTGTCTCCAAATTGGCCATCGTGAGGTTACAGTAGCTATGGGCCTATCTGGCAAGATCACTACTATCTCTATATTCACACACATTGAACTTAACATTAGATGTAGACTTGCCTGGTGCAGGATTTAAGAGTTAGGCACAACTTGCTATAAGAAAGAGCTGTTACAAATTCAGGATATACAGTACCATCTAAAATTCCTAGCTTCTTGAGTGTTTCTCGCAAGTACAAAAAATGCAGTGGTTTTGTCTTTACAAGCTGATTAAATCTGAATTTTTCAGGGAGCCTGGTTTAAAAAGATAAGCATCAATTTCTACTTGTTTTCATAAATATTATTTTAATATCTGGCGTTCTGAAATTTAACCATCAGTCTTAAGAACATTGAGAGGAGAGGTGTTTGATCTTGCTGATGAATAAGGTGACCAAGATGCCTTTTCCTTATGCTCTTGGAATCTTTGGAAAACTGCAGAGGAGTAAACATTCAATCAATTATTGAATAACCAGTGTTTGTTGAATATTGTGATGAGCATTTTGGTGACTATTGTGTTGTTGATTGAGTCAAATAGTGGGGTTTTTTGAAGTGTCATGATGCAGGGAGGCATGTCCTTCAACACAAGTATACTTTTCATGCATATTAAGAATTGAACGTGACTGCTCAGGGATACTTGGGCAAAATGCTTGAGCCAATGGAGAAGTTTGCCTTGCCCAAGTTGGAAATTTAATAAGGACTGGTCAGGCATTCAGCTGACCCTGTGCACCAGACTAGAAGGTGATCAAGGAAAAACATCAGGAAGTCTGGAACCAATTTCCATTCTATTTTTCATTCTGTCCTACTATTAGAAAAAGCCCCGAAGCCTGCTCTGACTCACCTGGGGCTTCCCCTCTAGGTATTCTGTGACTATCACGGCCACTCAAGGAAGAAGAACGTCTTCCTGTATGGCTGCAGTGTGAAGGAGACCCTCTGGGAGTCTGGTGTGCCTCTCCATGCCTTGATTTTTAAGGAGGATCCTGGATACCGGGTATCGCCACTCTTCTTTGGGTTTTCTCCTGTACCGAAATCCGTTTAGAGCTCCAAAGTGTGGCAGCAGCAAAGTCATCCTGCGCAGATTTAATCATTCATTTGGTACTGATAAGACAGACATCTGTAGACTTTCATTGAATAGTATTAAAGCTGTGGCAAAAAGGAAAACGAAAAACTGGTAAAAAAACGCAATGTCGCAAATGTGACAGTTTTTGCAATTTTGTCTTTGACAATATCAAATTAGGAGAAATAATTACAGAAGATAGAGAGAGCATTGTTAAACCCTCAAAGGTTATAATTAATGCAATTAAACTTACAATTTAATATGAGTTCTTTAACTTGGTATTAGACACTTATAACCTGAAGGTGTATAAGTGTAAAGACATGACTTCTCTCACAAGACAAGTTAGTGGAAAATATTTTTATGATACATACGTAGACAAGTCTAAAACAATAATAGGGTAATTTAAAAGTGACTAAAACACAGACGCAGTGAGAAATATTGGATGGTATTTAGTGTTTAATTGTATTTTAATGATTTCTATGTAATTGTCTTGTGAGTTTCAATAGTTTGCTTACAGTATGTGCAAGCATTATATAAATATATCTGCATCGTTAAGGACAGCACCTTCAAACATTTGCCAGTCACATTAAAGAAATTTGAAGCAACAAATTTCTGGGATAGGGAAGAACAAATTGTTCTGAAGTGCAAAACTGTCAAACTTATCCTGGCTGTGGTTGTTTCAGACTCTTCCTAAAGTCCTGGACAGAATTGCTCCGGCCTTCTCATTCAACAGCTGCAACTTCCTGGTGGAGAAGTCGCGCGGGTCCACAGCTCGGGTGGTTGTGTGGAGAGAGATGGGGGTCCAGAGGAGCTACACCATGGAGAGCACCTACAACAGCTGTAACCAGGGAGTCTACAAGGTGGGGCGAATTGTCTGGGTTACTTTCAATGTTTGCAATGGAGTTGTATGCAGCTTTCTTAGGAGACCATAGCATGTGGCATTGCACTGAGGGTAAAACAAGATAAATGACTCACTGAAGATATTATGTATCTTAAAGGGTACCTGCAGAGAATTCAATTTTTTGTAAAAGAACTAGAAGGAAATTAGCTTAAGACAATTCATCAGTGTAATATCTGCTATCAAGAGCTCTTCAGGATGAAGTGGGTGTGCATGAGTAAGGACCTTGTTTGGTGTCATTGGATACCAGTGATTTAGAGATTTGATCAGCTTTGAGATCTAACTACAAAAACATGCATTAAAACATTCTCTTTCCAGAGCTTTAACTCTCTGGACACTGTTCACATAAAGAGCATTAATCCAACTACCTCGAATTCTGCAGCTTTATTATCAAGTCTAAAATCTGTTTGCTGTGCTATATTGCAGCAGAATGGTTAATCTGGGCATTTTGTCAGACTTGTGTAGATTTGTTGTACTGCAGCTTATTCATTTTCTCAATGTTCTTGGTGATAAAGCATTGAGTATTGTTGTGTCAACGGGCAGGAATAGCCAGTAACCAACCAAGATGTCAGATGGCAGTCAATGAGTTCTAAATGAGGAGGCATCTTAATTATGTGCATGACTGCAGAAAAGACATTGATGCATCTAGCTTAAGATTTGGCAGCTTTGGGATCTGTCCTTCGGGGGTCCTGGTCATTTGTCTAGATAAGTGCATCCAAAAACGACAGAAGGGAACAAAAGGATGATGGAAGACAAACCAGACAGGACAGTGAGAAAGATAATTTGCTGTTGCAGCCCTCATATTTATGAGCAAAATAACCAAGACAATACCTCCTAGCTCTTCTTCCTGAAGATTTAGTACCTGATCCAGGTAATTTATCACTCCCTACCTGTTCTTGCTGTATATTAGAGAAGGAAGGTACAGTTTCTGCAAAGCCACTACAGAAGAGACTCTTCACCCTCAGATCTTAGCTGTGACATCATCGCTTCCTCCTCATGGCCACAGGCTGCGATATCTCACAGTTTCACTGCTACCACTTTAACACACTGTTTCCTAGGAAACAGGGAGTTGTATGAATAAATGCAGTAATCATTTGTAACAGTGTCATCTTATTAAAATAACACTTTTCCACTTCTCATCCAGCCACTAGTATAATTGTATCTTGGATCAATAATGTATTATGTCTTTTACAATGCCCTTTTAAAAGTCATCAGATGTGGAGGTTTGTGATTCTTCTTCATGAACATGTGCTGTACACTGAAGAGGCTTGTCCCTGTATTAAGAATGATCTTTCGAGTTCTCTAAGAAAAATGACTGCACCCAACACGTTCAAACAGAAACAGCCCTTTTAGCTCAGTCTCCACCCTGATTGAACATATTTGTCTGCACAGCTCTTGGCATCTTGAAATAATTTGGATGAGGCCTCTGAAAATGTTGCTCCATGAATAGAGCCGCTTTGCCACACACATTTAGTATTGCCTCAGAATGCTCTACAAGCAAAATAAAAAGAACAAAGATGAAAAATCAGCAACTTAGTCATCACTTTCTCTTTATTAATTTACAGCTTTGCTGTTTTTTCTTTTGCAGGCAATTAAGAAAAGGTCAAGAGTATTATGATAAAATATTATCTGCACACTGTCCAGAGAAGACTAGCTTTCCAAGATAAAAAATGCATTTCTCTTTAATCTTAAAATGAATTTATTTCTAAGAATATTGACAATTAATGCTCCATTCCTGTTAAAATTAAACAGAAAATGCTTGTTGTAATATTTCAGTGGAGGTCCTGCTATAGATATATAGGCTAGTATAATGTTTTAGGCTTAACATAATTTTAAATTCCAAGTATTCTTAATATTTGCAAAGCTTACATTGAATGTTGATCAATTAGTGGTTTATACAAAACTTAAGCTTAATATTTCACTTGTTTCCTGTGATAATGCCATTTTCTGAAGATATAAAACCATCCCTTAGTTTTATTTAAAAGTTGGGCTAATTCAGGGACTGAGTAAAAATAATAGAAATTCTCATTTCAAGTCTGATTGGGGATACAGAAGAATTGTAAGCTGAATTATTGTATACTATTTAAAGAATCAAAGGATAACTAGAAACGTCTTACAAACTATCTGACTTATTTTAAATGGATTAATGAAATGACTAAGCTGATATTTTCTCAGAGTTCCAACAGCAGATTCCCAGTCACTTATAATGGCAGGAGGGACTAAATTAATATACTCTAGATGACTAATTTTTATTTTTTGTATAGAAAACGTTTGATGAATTATGAGATTGATTTGATGATGAGAGATGTTGAAGAATTTTAAAGAGTTAATGAGTTGATGAGATGTGCAGTGTGACGTGTCAGAATGTCGTACAATATCTTTCTGGACATTTCATTGTCATTTAGTGTGCACTCTGTTGTCTGCTTGCTAATTAATCTTTTTAAAAGCTTTACAAACTATTTCCTTTTATATATTTTTTCATTTTTTCATTAAACCATTCATACCACCAATTTATAAGTTGAGATTTTTCTTTTATAGCTTTGAAATGTGATGGTACAATAACTTTGAAATCCTTTGTCCATATGGAAGTTGTAAATCAGGAATCTGGGCCAAACAAATTAAATGCTGGACTTCTGGGATGAGGGCTGGCATGATGGTGCAGTGCTTAGCAGTGCTGGCTCACAGCGCTGGGGCTCCAGATACAATACTGGATCTGGGGTGCTGTCTGCGTGAGGTTTGTGTGTTCTACCTGTGTTGCTGTGGGTATTCACCTGCTGCTAATGTTTCCTCTCACAGTCCAAAAACATGCTGGTAGGCTAATTGTCTTCTGAGAAAATTTACTCAGGTGTGAGTGTGTGTGTCTTTGTGTGAGAGGTGGGGAAGTGGATAGATGGATTTTGGGGGTGATCCACAATTAATGAATTGGGAAAAACACATCTGCAGTACATGAAAGTCAAGCAACCCTCTGGTTGTCTTCTGATTAAAAATCATGTAATGTTTCATGCTGATATCAGACAGGCCAATTCAAGAGGCCATCTCAGTTTTTAGAAGGCCTGAATGTGCAGCACACACCTACTGTACTGTACCTGAAATTAGTGCAAATGTGAAATAATGGGCTGAAATGAAACTTTTGGTAAATAGGGGTTTTACTATGCTCTCAGTCAGTCACTAAGTCAGCCAAGGGGTCTTTGTCAAGAGCTACATAGCTGCAATATCATGTTATTGGCATGTGTATTGCAGAAAGCAAAGGAAAATATACATTGTATAAATACAATAAATTAAAAGCATCTGAATAAATCCTTTCTGTCAAGACTGTTAGGCATTAATTTAAAAGAAAACTCTGGAAAATACTTTCCTCACTGAAGTAAAGCAGCTCTGCATTTTAATGTTTTGGATGAGAAAAGAAAATAAAAGGATTGAAAGAAAACGTATTTTCTTCTTCAAAGCAAAAGACTCTTAATCTAAATTACTGAGTGCTCTTTTTTGTTTTGTGCACCCTGCATGTGAAATTCAGGAGGCTTTACACATCAGAGACAGACCAAGTGTGAGATTTGCACTCCTTAGAACTGTCCAAGAGAGAGTAATGGCATGCGACTTCTGACAAACTGAAATTTATCCATTTTGCAGATCAGCAGTGACAGAGACTCTTGTCATTTCTTGATGCAGAAAGATTCCAACCATCTAAGGGGGGGGGGGGAGCTTCAAAAGAACAGTGATTTGCATCACAAAGATATCACCTCCAATCACCTTAAGCATGGAGCTTGAGTGCAAAAATAATGTATTTGAGTTTTAAAGTATAATTTATCAAGTTTAATTTAGCTAAGGATACAAAGATCATAAAACTTAGTTTATTTTTTTCTAAAACAAAGAGTTGTCAGTATTTTCCTTTTTTGATTACTCAATAATTTGAAATAATCTGCTCACTGAGAATGCTAGTGTGCGAGTATGAGTGTTTGTCTGTGAACTGAAATTGGTGACTAGACAGTCCTCATCCTGCATTCAGAGCAAACTATTTTACTAGGGCTCCAGTGAGAAGCACCTTAAAGCACTTTAGTTTAAATGCTTATTGGAAAAGCAAAGTGCACCTACAGTTTGCAATGCCACAAATTAAATAGTCATTTTTTGGTTGCCTGAGACACTCATAAAATTGGATGGTCAGTGTGAATAAAATTCCTGAGGTAAATGTGGTCCTTGTCTTTGGAGTTTTCATCTAATTTGATAATCAAGGAGAGTGACATTATCAACCCAGTTTTACCCAGCCTATAAGAAAAGCTTTTTGCTGTTTCCTGACATTAGAGTGAAAGCAGTTTTGTGTAATGAATGTGTGCCACATACTTTATCCCCCAGTGGTGGTGTTTAAGAATGCTTGGTGTTTTTTTTGTAAATATGTAGATTTAAATAGTGATGGCAGACATAATGAATACATTTAGGTGTTCTTTGTTGAACAGCTACAAAACTCTTATTGATTAATTTATTATTTGGAGGCAGAAGACTTTTTTTTAAGAACTGGGGTGTATGTCAATGCTGCTCTTCCAGACTGAAATGCTCTAGATTGTAAATATTATATATTTAAGTTTTTAGAATTGAAGGATAGCCAAATAACTTTTTTTTTCTCTGAATGTCTGGTTTTACAGTGCATTGAAACATTACCACAAATGCCTCCTGAGGGTGACAAAAATACAGTATTTTCACCTATATTGCAAATATTACTTTCAAGTTCACCGAGAGCCAAATGCAGACAAAAACCGATTGTGAACTCTGAATGACATGGACATCCCTCCTCAAAGGGCAGACAGCACTGCATTAAACCAGCCAGGAGAAGAATGTTGAGTCCTTTAGAATCCCAATTAATGCACTCCAGTGGAGAGGAAGTGAAGCAGTGCCATGGAGGTAGGAATTGTAGCTGAGGGGCAGGAGATAATGAGGAACACTTTTCAGGAAACTGTATTAAGCCATGACTTATTAGATTTCAGTACATGTAATGAGGTACAAAATTGATACGACAACAAACATTTTGTTTCACCTTTGCCTCAGACCTTTAAAGGATGTTTACTATCCAATTTTACACCTTCTATATTGAGTTGTTAAGTATAAAATGAGACACAAAGTGGTGTATGTTAGACATTTCTAACATGGGGCTAAGTGCCATGAGGCACAAGGCTACAGGTCTTTGCAGAGTCTTACTGCAAGAAATGAAATGCTACAAAAGATTTCAGCATAACCAAACACTATCTGATGTCTTATAATTTGGCATTTTTTTCCAATTCTATTATTAATTAATATCTTTTTGTTTATTACTTTGTTATATGCTTGGCCCTTGTGCAACAATGTATGGTCTTAAAAGAGCTTGGAAATATCATAATTCAGCATGGATTTGCTCCGAGTCTAAATTGAGAGCTGTGTAGCCTAGACGTTGCTGGTTTGAGACAGAGCTATGCCATTAGTCAAGTGTGACCAGGATTCCCTAATCTCAGGTTAGCTGATGATAAAATGTCCTAATCCCAGGAGAGGGATTGTCAGAGACTGAGCAGCAGTACACGCTTAGACAAGTACTGTCATGTTACTGTCATGTACTGTAGGCTTTAGCAGGCTGAAGTTCTCTCGATTGTCACTGGGAGCTTTTTGGGCACCTGTGATCTTACATTGACATCAGTGGGAGACATGTCAACCAGTGCAATGACAGTCAAATGACAGTACTTTTCAGTGATTTGGAGGTTCACTGTATAGAGTATGTGCACACACCTAATTCAGGTGGCCTATAGAATGAGGGAAACATTCAATAGGAATAAAATTCTATAGAAATAAAAAAGAAACATATATTGTAGTAGTTCAGGTGGGTAGCTGCGTCAGCATGCGTAGGCTGCAAAGGAACAAGTAATAGGTTTATTCCATGCTGAAAAAAAAAGAAAGAAAACACAACGTTTCGGCCGTGGAGCCTTCTTCAGGTGTCATACTGTATACACCAAGACATTCAGTGCATGGCTTCAACTCTCACTTTACCTTGGGTGCCACAGTGGTGAGACTCACTGCACACTTGCCAACACAGCCCCTGTGACCTCAGTAAATAATTTCTGAAGGTCACTGTGAAAGTGTATTTTCATAAAATATTCATCAAGATGTAATCTGGAAAAATAAAGCAGTCTTAGAGAAGTAAAAATGTCTTGAACACTAAGCAAGGAATTTCACTTTGAGGGCATCTCTGATGAATGCTTCTTGGAGGAAATATCAACCTATTATCAATTTCCTGAGTGCTTTATGCTCAGTACTGCTTCTGGGGACATTACTAGTACGATAGCAACTTACAAGACTATTTGAATGCAGCTCTTTCAAGCCACACAGACCTGTTAATGAGATACTTTGGGATTTCAGTGTCGTGCTGAGACCTTGTCTGCTGACAGCCTCAAATCTGTGTAATTTACAAGAGATCAGAGGCTACCTTTCTGAATGAATAGAAGGTTTACATTTCAAATGAAAGGAAAGCAACAACCAAATAACGGATAACAAATATTAGGAGATTATGATGCACAGCGATGTTCATATATTATATGTGTTAGACAGCAGTGTAATTTAGCAGGAAAAATGAATGTTTTTAAAAAGAAAACGTCCATCTATAGAGTAAGAATTGGAATCAAGTAATTAGCTGATGGTGTTGTTGAAATGTTGATGTTCACTTCTGTTTCAAGAATATACTGGTGGGAAAATACAGAAATGTACAATGGTGTACATTAAGTCTAAGTGAAGATATAATTTGGAAATGTAATTTTAAAGCTTCTTCACTTACTGGTTTAATCATACTGTATGTAGTCAAAGATTGTGAATAGCTGGAAGTTAATTAAGAGCATCATCAAAGCCTAGAGCTCTGGCACTTACACCATCCTGATAAATTTTTAAATGTTCTTGGGCAATAACACATGGCCGCATATTCCAGATACTGAATGGGAGAAATATTATACAAAACAACTTCCCATATATGGAAAAAGAACAGTTGCCATATACTGTACTTCACTGAGCACCTAAACAATACTTGTACTTGTATATCCTAAGAGGAAAGGCTGAGGGATGATTTGATAACTTTTCTCAAAACCTTGTTTTGGGATCAGGAAGTTCTTCTACATTATAATTAGATCAAGATTAATTAGAAATTAGGAATGGACACAAGATAAATTTTCTTTATAACTCACATAACATATGGGTTCTACACATTTACTTTTTTAAATACTATTACATTTGCATGTTACTATATATTTTTTAATTTTAATCATAGATTAATATGCAAAAAACACAGACACATACTATACACAGTATATATATATACAGTATATAGGAATTATGGTGGGTAGCTGCGTCAGCATGCGTAGGCTGCAAAGGAACAAGTAATAGGTTTATTCCATGCTGAAAAAAAGAAGAAAGAGAACACAACGTTTCGGCCGTGGAGCCTTCTTCAGGTGTCAGGTGACACCTGAAGAAGGCTCCACGGCCGAAACGTTGTGTTCTCTTTCTTCTTTTTTTCAGCATGGAATAAACCTATTACTTGTTCCTATATAGGAATTATGGCAATGATTATTAATTAGCTCTGGATATTTCCAAACATATGAATGCAGAAACATCTCAAACAGACATTTAATTTCACTTTTTCATATACTGTGTAAAATCAAAGCCAGCAGCCACAAGTGGTGCTCATCAGTGCAGCATGCATGGATAGGTGGTGGGGGATTGACAGTGTGGGATGTTCAATTACAACTAGAATACTGTAGAGCCAGTATTCAGCCAGTCCTCCTTCCACTGCTGGTGAAAAGGGTAAATATATACTGCATGTGAGCACAATACAATTTAAGAAGTTTGTTCCACTCTAGATGAAAATGCATGTGACTAGGGTCTATAAATGTATGGCTTGCACTGTGGTTTGAATTTAGTTAATGCATAGTTTAGAACCAGGTAGAGCTGTCAAGTGAATTTAGAAGGATGTTGTATTTCAGAAGTTTTCCAGCTACACACAAGGAACAGTTTGTTTAAATCATATTTCTATGGCATTGAAACTTTAAATCCCTTCATCAGATGGTACTTTCTAATGCCTGCAGAAAAAGGTTTAAAATATTGATAAGATGTGGTGACCTATTTAAAAATTCTAAAATGCCATTGAATTGTACTGTAATTAAAAAAGGTCCCAATATACAGTACACAGTAATGTCAAATACTTCAGATAAAAAAATATTTTTCCATTTGTATGTGTGATTTATTACTGTATATAACATTTAATTTGCTGCTTTATACTGTGCTGTTTTAATAGGTTGTTTCTGAGCTCATTGCAAATAAAAGAAATACTTTACAGAATACAACTACAGTACCTTAATATAAGGCAAGTGGAAAATTCTGATCAGATTTTTTAAAATCACTGTTGAAATTGCTAACATTTTTATCACGCAATCTTTATGAGAGCACTAAAACAAACCTCAGTTAATATTCTAGTGTAGGGATTTTCCACTAATTATTAAAAAAATGTATGCGCGTTTCTTAATAAAAGAGTCTCTCTCCATATAATAACTTAAAATGAAACACCAACTTCCACAGGTTTAAGTACAGTATTTCAGTAGGGTGCTCTCTGTGGAGTTCTTTAAGTGGTTAAGGTTGACCCAGAGGTGATAAGTAGAAACTCTTAGTCAAGTATCCAATATGGAGAAGGTGTCAGCATGCAGAGTTAAGAGGGAGTCAATGTGCTGTATTGAGAAGGCTTCAGTATGCCAGTCCAGGGAGGAAGGGCTGTGAAATGGAAAGATTTGTATTCTTTATGAACAGGGCAAAGTTTAAACCTTGCTATATTGTTTTATTCCCGCTCATAATCTTTGTATCTTTACTGATGTAATTCTTCAAGGTATTTTAAAGACTTACTAGAATCAAGATGCATTTGCTATTAAACTTTTCCCTGAACTGAGGTGTTCAGTTTCATATAATTAGACCTATTAATTAAGTGTCGGTTTGCTCAAAATGGAAGGCAGAAAATATCAATAACTTTGGTTTAGTCCAAAATAAAAAAGAATCAGCCTGTTTCTATGTCATGTTTCTGACATGGATCAGCGTATACAATGTGGGTAGTGTGGAACAGAGCCTGTTAAGTGGTGGGATACATTGGCACCAGCTGGTGGTAACTAGCCTTCAATGTGTGACTTGTTTCAGAAGGATCTTTTTGGAAAACACCGTTGCACTACTGATTATGATGAAAAGGCAGATCTGAGCTGCTTGCAAATTTAGAAGAACTGCTCAAAGATTAGTTGTGTACTAAGCTGTACTCACACTCACAAAAATAATTTTAATTTGCTTCCAAAATTAGTTATTTGTTTTTGCAGATATGTTTTATATTAAAAACTAAAAATGCATTTCCTCACTCCTATCGATAAATATTAATTAACACAGAATATTTTCCCTGTGTCTTACACTAATGTATTTTACATTTGTATTTCACAGTACTCTCTTTCTTGATTTTTGAGTCATTTTAAACTCTTTACATTGTTTTTTTACATTTTCTATAATCGATTCGTTAAACCATTTGGATCATGAATATACAGTATTATTGATAAGGAAAAAACTGAAAAAAGCATTTCATGAACTGGCAAGAGCATTGTTAAGCAAAAATATTCCTCTACTAACATCATTATAGTTATATTTTAAAATAATATCCTAATTTTGGTCTTCAAACAGCTTTTGTATTTACTGTACATCAGCTAAAAAAACTGCAGTGCTAATACAGATAGAATGATGATGTTAGTGAAAGAATTAAAGTTGAAGCTTAGACAATGACCTTCTGTTCCTTCAAAATGCGACACCTTGTCAGTGCTGACACACAAAATAGGAAGAAATATTCACTAAACAATACATTTTTCACATAAATTTCAAATGAGCCCAAAGATGAGACATCTAAAATCTCAAGACAGCACAGGCTCTGTATTGTATCACTAAGAACATCCTTCATTAATACTCCAAATGTAGAGGTAATACAGTGTTTTAAAATGGTATGTTTTCACAGCATAAAACATTCATGAAGTGCTGTAAAATAGTTGAACCCTGACATTTTAAATTCCTTGATTTATTTCTCAGAATAGATTTTTCTTCTCAATAGAATAGGATCGTAATGCAGATGTGACTGATAAGACAAGCTCACATCTTATGCCTCCTGCAGACTACGCATCTTCAATTGAAGCCATGTCTCAACTTGTTATAGAACAGAATGTGTGCAAACTACTTTGCCACTTGACTGGTGGCATTTACCTAGAGTTAACAAGATCCAGCAGGAAAGCGCTAATCACAAGATAAATGGAACAGCCTGCTCGAAAGGGCAAGAGCACTGTCTCAAGTGCCTGTCAATTGTCCCTCAGACTTTTTGGCTACCTTCTTTTAAACACAAGTAAAGCCATACTGCTCTTTTCCAAACAGTATGAAATAGCGGCAAAGGTAAATTCATAAATCACCTGCAAATCGATTTTTCCTTTTTTCTGCAATATGCTGCCAAGGCTTTTAAATAATTATTAGGCAGCGTTTAACTGCCTTATACCAACATCACAGAAAACCAACATCTCCTAAGATAAGAATAAAAAAAAAGCTTTTCCTTCTTAACAAGAGGGTATTTAAAAAGATGATTAATGGATGCAACCTACACAAAACATTTTTCGTTTATTCATATTTTGCCGACTGCTTTCTGATCACAGGAGATAGCACATTTACTGTATAAATTCCTATTAGGGACGTCCTACAAAGTTTCTACTTGTCCTATCATTTACCAGACTTTAAAGATCGAATAATCTTAAACTGTGGCAACAAGTTTATCTTAATGACTGAGTAAGACATACTGTAAACAGGAACATATAAAACTATTTGTTAAATGCAAATAAAACATCCCAGGCATTTCTCCTTGCTTGCCTGCACAGTATAAACTTTATTATTGCTATAAAGGGAAACCATTTTGGGATAGTACAAGCATATTGCTCTGTGCTGTTTTTCTATAAAAAAGTCCAAAAAGACTTTCAAAAAGAGATATTTCTCATTGAAGTCTTTAAAGGAACTTGTCTAAAGGGAATAGCAATTTATCCAGTACCATGAGGAATTCATAGAGACCAAAAAGAAACATGCTAACCATTTGAAATATACTTGTTGTTGTTTGGATATATTACCACAGATATTTTTTCTTCATTGCCTGAAGTTAAACCTTTCCCCGTGTTTGAAATGATACAGCTGAATACTGTATGTAACACAAATATTCAGATCCCTGACCACCTGCATTATGGAATCTAAAAGATAGTCACAAAGATCAGTTCTGCATTATTCAAACTGAGCTGAGCTACAAAGCCCCAGAAATACCTGAACACAAAATGAACCTACAGCCCATCTCTGCCTGACCAGTGTTATCTAAGAGGATGGTGTAGTAGATATATAATTGGACACTAGGTGACATTAATTTAAATCTACAATATAAAAAGCAACACACTTTTTTCTCACGTAGTGTATCTGTAATATTGTTTAACATAGTGACACCTGGGCTGCTCTGTTGACAGATTTGCTCTCTGTGAATCTCATTAATAGGATCCTTGCCTGAGGCCTTGTTGTTTCATAGTATTTTACAGTTTGGTTTAGTCTTTGCTATTGCTTTGCTCTTGGCTAGTATTCTTCTAAAAATGCTTGCAACTTAATGACTTTCAAAAACGTTTTCCGAATATATAAAAGGAAAAACAAATAAACCAACAAACAGCAACATCTCATTCTAAGATCCAAAGTGTAAATCAAGATTAATCTGGGTTGGGGGTTTTGGCAGAAGTTCTCTATTAATTTTGCACTTCATGAAAAAGTCCTACACACTCAAAACAAAATACAACACTCACCAAAAAATGTGACTTGGCAAAAGCAGTTGCTTGAGGGATGTGCTGCAAAAATAATTGTACCCTAGCAATTTAAATGTCTCACTTTATTCCAGCTTCCTTTTGCAAATTCTTTATGGAACATTTGTTTTTTTAGTCTCTATAGGAGTTCAACAGCCACAGCAATTATTACACAAACCGCAGCTGGGATTTTAACTCGCAAATGCACAAGAAGTACAAATCCTGATCTACTTTTGTTCTGGGCAACCTGTCAGATAATTTGATAGGCCTGCATTACAGTGGTGTAAGTGGTGGCTAACCTGACCAGCAACTGAAGCAGGCCGCACTGCTGTGACATTACAAATATAGAGGAAAATTGATTTTTTCCAAGTAAACAGTCTCAGCTGTATGCTTTCCGCACATGTAAACCTCTTCCCCTTTCTAAATTATTGAACACCTATCCCCTGGATGTTATGTAGTTTTCAGTCACGGAAGTCCTGTCTCGTCTCTGTTTCATTGCCGCAGGGGTAATTGTGCAGCACGTGCCAGCAGGGGAGAGAGTGGCAAACACCACAGTCCCTCTGCAGAGGGCTGCAGGAGCACTGGCGCCCCCTGTGGGCCAGCAGCACCCACCGACAGCCTCGCCAAGCATGCAGGAGTGGACTGACAAAGAGTTGCATGTGGCCATGTTTTAACTTTCCTGCAGAGGTAGTCTGCACAGAAGGATAAAAGTGCCAGCAAAACAGCAAAGGGAAGGCAGGGCTGGCACAAAGGAGCAAGAAGAAATACCCATCAGGGAAATCTGACGAGTGTGGGAAAACTGTCCCTTTCACTCTTTAATGAAGGTGAACACAGCTCACAGTGGTGCAAGAGGGAAAAACTGCAGAATTGGGAAAAAAATGATGCAAAACAAAATAGAAGTGTTGTGTATGCAAACAAAAACAAAATATTTATGAAAGGGACAAATGCACTGATACGCTGATGTCATATTACATTAGCAGGAAATGTGATAAATTACCACCTCTCTGGGCTAATGAGAATTCTTCTCTTTATTAAAAAAGAACACCTATACTGTATGCAATGAAATGCATTAGTCCTATTTAATGAACACTTAATGGAATACACATGGGGAAAAATATATAATGGAAATGTGCTGATAACATGCTCAAACAAGCAGGTGTACAGTAGTTAGGCTATAGAGCAATCATTTGCATTGACTAAGAACTGAAGAGATTCTTAGTCAAACCAGGCACAAGCTAAAGTTAGTGGCTTCATACAACCAAAAAGTCAATTAGCAAATTGAAAAAAACAACAACTCAAAATCAAGAAACAACCTATTTGGATGATCTTGCATTAGTGGTCTTCATTTCTCATTGTTTGATACTGGGAATATGGAACAAGCTGTCCAGCCATGTTGTTGAATGATACTCTGTGTTCCTTGAAGAAATGGCTGTATGAAATCCTTGGATTATTATTTACTAACTACCAAATGGGCTAGAAGTGCCAAATGCTCTTGTCTCCTTGTATCCTTTTTATTTTTCTCTGTGTTATAGTTACTACATGATAGATATTTTGAAAGGGACACTTTACCCAGGATGCATGGATAACAGCCGCCTTTCTATTCTTCTACAGACTCGAACCTAAAACATGCCTACATGAGTTTTTATTAAATTGTCTGCAAGCTGCAAAAACTGAGCCCTCAAGGCACAGAGTGTGCATTAATTGGTACTGTTCATACGTGTGTGTCAAAGAGAAAAGGAGGAGACTACAACAGTGAATAGCTGCAAGAACACAAATTTCATCAGGAGGTGAAACCATCATACTGTCAGTCTCTCAGTTTCTCCTTTGGACCCCCTGTGTGTTCTGGTTCTCATGCCAGCTGAGCACTTAATTACTTGCTTATTACTTATTGAACCTTTAATTGAACTATTTTCCTAATTGGATCTTCTTAACTATGTCTTCACTCAATCCTCGGTTCCCAGAAATAACTTGCTTTAAGTGTTCAGTTGCTTTGGCAAACAAAGCTCAGCCTGTCCTCAGCTTTTTCAATAAATTGATTCCTCTGCAGCTGTCTAACACCTTTAAAATGGTTACCAGGTAATTCTGCATTGTCGCACAGTTTCAAACACTTCCATAGTAAGTGGTTCTTGCGATGCACAGGATCGGTTGCCAATTGAATGGAACACCTTACTGTATGTAAATTTTCCCCTTTAGTTTTGATTTATCATTACTTAAGCTCTATTGTATTAAGCACATTGAGCTCAGTATCCAATGAAGGGGAAAATAATCCATATTTAATGCTTATGTTATTCAGCCACCCCAAGGTGCTTAAATACCAGATGCACAGGCATTCAAATAATGTACCTAATTGATTTTTGAAACCCAGTAATTGATATACTTTGCAAATTTTTAAAGAGGTAGAGAAACTCTGTACCTCTTGTTTAAATTAAAATCCAATAGTTTAACTAATCAATTAGATACAAGGGGTTCAGAGCAGAAGGTCTGAGCGACCTTACATACTGTAGATGGACTTGAAGGACCAGATACTGAATCGTTTGTGTGTGTGCATTAGGGTCTGCAGCTTGGTACCCGGGAGCTGGAGGAGATGGGGGCAAAGTTCTGCCAGAGTCTGCTGTCTCTGAAAGGGAACACTCTGCTCTACAGCAAGAAGCTCATTAAACACGCTTCTGCGCTTCTCAACCTGGACGACAACATCCTAGATCACAAGTCCCACAGGTGAGTCCACTGCCTCGCTTCTGCTAAATGGTCTAAGCAAAGTGAGGTATAATATGTCAGTGGCTAAAACACTGGAAAGCCCATCCCACTTCATAGACAGACTCAGTGGTAGACAATGCCTGCTTGTCTCGAGGGGCAGGAGACAGACTTCTATGATCTAACCTGGCCAGAACAATCATCAGTATCTTAATTAACAAGTGAAATGTGCTGTTTAATCCTACAAGCCATTGCTCTCATCACAACCTGATTTGAACCTCATGCTGCTTGAAGAACTGGATGGGAATGGGGTATGACATTTCAAAACACTGAAACATTGAAACACGGAGAAAAGGAAGCATGAGACATCTGTGAAACAAAAAAAAACCTGAACTGAACTGTTACACTGAATTTGCTGTTAAGAACATTAAAGTCTCCCTCATCAGGGGGAGTGACATTTTAATTTTTTGGCTTAACTGCAGCTTGTGTGAAGGTGATGTATTATTCTGATTCTCTGTTTATACTGTACTTTTATCAGTATGTCTCCTTGTTTCTTTGGCTGATCTTATGGAAATACAGTATGTGATGGTCAGGGAGACAGATTACTAATTTGATTTTATCGTTTCTGACTTTTACTGTACATGACATACCTTTTTAAACCTTGTGCAAAAATAGTATCTTGTGCCTCTGAAACTTCAGTTGTACACAAGCTATGGGTTGTGATGAGAGCCCGTCTGACCTTGGTTCTCCGTCATGCCTGGTATACTGACATACACTGCTCCCCTGTGAAATCTGTGCAATTGTAATGGAATTGGAGACACCTCATGTTTTAAAAGCAACATTGAAGATAGAAAGCTTCCAGAAATTTCCAGTTCCTCAACTTTCTTACAAGAGCTATAGATTGCAGAATATTTGTAGGCTAGTCTCATCACATATAATTGTCTAAACTGTTCTGTTAATTTAAAGGTTTTTAGATCCCCTTTGCATGTATTTGAATTGGTACCTCATATTTTCATAAAGATCACATATCCAGGTTCCTTTTTGTCCCTGCAGTGAAGTAGAGTCTTTGCCTAGAGTATTATATAACCCCAACACAGAATACAGTCCAGTATTGTTTCTGGATAACCTACTAATCAGTGTGACTTCTGAAATACATTTTTACATTCTGCAATCATTTCTGCCAGAGAAACCAATCAAATGGTAATTGAAAATAAAAGAGTGCTTTCAGCAACCTTGAATACAAAACACATACAGTACTTAAACCTTTTGTTTGCAGCTGAAGTAACTAACTCTACTGCATTTACTGCACTGCTCATTAAACATGTTTTAGTTTTGGTAAAGCATTATTTGAAATAGATTATTTTCTTCCGAAGCTTATTGTGTTATTCATATATCCATACACAGTACAGTATTTGGAACAATTATGTAACAAAACACTCATCCATCATAATGAAAATCATTGCCTATTCCTCTTCCTTCACTGTAAATCAATGCATTGATTTTAGCTCCTGGGATGCCAGGTAAAATAAAATATATAATTTGAAATTCTATAGGCCTTGATAAAAAGTGTAGATTATGTATGAATTGTACATTATGATAAAGAATGGCTGCCGTCTTTTAAGTGGTCAAACCATTTTTTGCTTATAATCCTACATGAGCACCAAGGATTGTATCATCTGTCACAAAACAAAATGTATTGCCTCTTCTGAACCTCTTGTTTCCAAATGTTTAATCCAATAAATTATTTCTTAAAAGCTGTAAACAAAATGTTTTACAGGCTTGTTAAAGGTGGGTTTCCAGATTTTGTTTGTGAGAAGTGACCACAGTGGATTCCTCTATCATGAGCTCTTTGACCTTATGTTTTCAGGGGCTTTGCAAAATTACTGTAATGAACTCTCAGATCAAAGAAAGGCAACATAAAACATAGCTGAAGCTTTCATTCTTTTTATGCTGCAGTAGGGTGCAATTCAAATAAATTAAATAGGTGTGTGGAGGTTTATGGAAAGCGTACTCTCTAAAGTATAGTAAAGCAAGGATATGGAGTCACACCTAGAAATTTAAAAGGAATAAATTTAGGACAGGACACACATGAATTATAGGAATTGTAATTGGATGCCTTCACCTGATTTTCATCCCTTCTTACATTCTTAAAGTATGCATACGGTCATGAGTGGATATGAATCACACATCAGTGTACAAATCTAATTCAGAGCAAACATTGTTCTTATATTGATTTAGATGTGCAACTCTAATAAACTGTCAGTTTGGTCCTTGAGTCTGTGAGAAAACAGGCTAACGTGTCATCTGCAAAAGTTGTTGTTGGAGGATAGATTATTTATGACTACGGGTTTCTTCGAATTTTGCTCAAAAGTAAGGGTTCTCTTCCTATTTTTATGGGTTGTGGTTGTATTGGAAGAGGACAGTGGGAGTGTGGAACAAACTATCATGCTGGAGTATCAAGCTATTATATTGTACTGTACAGAGAATGTTGTTGAAGATGAAACCATGTACTCTTTCAAGAAACACCTGGATGAGATTCTCCAATTAGAATAGAACCTTCTTTTTATGAAAATGTTGTTTGGATTGACCCTCAGATCAATTAGCTACTACTATAACTACCAAACGAGCTAGATGGCTCAAATGACCTCCACTCATCTGAAACCTTTCCTGTGTTCTTACCAATGGGCAGATAAAGATTTGACCTTAATATTACCACTGTAAGGGATTAATCTAAAATGTTATGCCTATGGGTGTCGTTTGTCCTAAAATGTGAGATGAAAGCTCAATATTTGTAGTCAAAATCCACAGAAAGGAAGTGAATTGTTACTAGGTATTCAGTTTATTGTGCATACATTAGAGGTTAGTAGACTTCACTGTCAAAAAATGAGAAAGAATCCCTGGTTATAAAGGAAAAAGCCACATTGACGCATATGCAAGTGCTTTTGTTGTTTTTTTTGTATTCATGAATCTGCAGTATTCCAGAAAGCAAAGACTCTGTTGCTTTAAAAATAACCAACTCCCCCACAGTTTATGAAAGGCCTTCATGTTTTCTGTTGTGCAGGATAACAAGTGCTGAGCTTTACGTGTCTAGATGTCTTCTGCCTGCATTGAAGTGGCATTCTGATCAGTCTCTCTGACAGCCAACACAGCGGCTGTCAGCAGATGAATATCGCCTCCCCTTTCCAGCCAGCTCACTGTCTGCATGATGCAGACCCACGCCACCTCTGCGCTCTTCTTTTTTCTTTTTCCTACTCTTAGCCTACAGATGCAGGGAACTTTGCCATTGTGAAATGTTCACCTCTCAATCCAATCCATGTAATTGCTTCTTTCTGAGAATTAAATACTCAATAAAAATCCTAATTTTTATAATTCTGCTATGGTCACTGCTCATAAACAAGTTTTAAATTGTAAAGTACATTTATGCAAACACATGTAACAAAAAAATTGAATAGGGTGTTTTTAAAATGCACAAAAGAGCAATCCGGTTTATTTAAGATTAATTTGTTTTTGAAATATCAATCGAAAGTCGAGCTTTATAGCTTATAATCAAATCTTCACTGAAACCAGAGTGATCTCCCAGCCCATAACAGATTTTGCAAATCAGTCAGCACTTTCATGTCCTGCCTTAAAACTCAATTTTGTGTACCTTTGTGTACCTTTTAATCTTGTATGATTTATTGTATTCAGTTGTGTATACCTGTCTCTATCCTTTTATTAGAATGCACCTTGAGATGCAGTGTCATGCAAGAAATAAAGAAATAAATATCATTCAATTATTTATTTCTTATTCTTCTTATTATAAAGACGTTATTCAAAATTAACACATGTATTCTGCTGACCTAGCTATTTATCCATCCTTCTGTCCTGTTTTCAGTTTTAATTTTTTATTCACTGGCCTGATAAAAATATCAGAAAGCCTTGTCCTCTTTTATATACAGTAGCAGCATGAAGAGAGACACTTTCAGATACTGTGTCTGCTGTCCTACAATGCTCAAGAAAAAGGAATGTAATAGATTACTGCTTTTTCAATTTAAATCTTAGGACAACACAAGACCACGATTATTCATTTTATTACAGTGATGGTCTTTTCATGACACGTTCCACACAATTTCAAATTTGTCTCAAAGTTTTTAAGAGTCAATGCATTCACCCATAAATCAGAAACATAAACAATATATTGTGTCACTATGTTCATAATTAAGAAATATGCGTTTTGAAAAATAAGATGATTAAAAGGGCAGATAAGTCTGACAAGTTGAAATTCAGTCCATCAGTCAACCTGTATGGATCTTGAAAAATAACATGGATGAATGATAGAATTCTGGACTTTTTAATTCCACTACTCTTAAAATAAGTATTACCATTGTACAAATTACAGCATTTCCAATACACCTACTTG
The DNA here is from genome assembly GCF_040954835.1 of Lepisosteus oculatus. Lineage (NCBI taxonomy): Eukaryota > Metazoa > Chordata > Actinopteri > Semionotiformes > Lepisosteidae > Lepisosteus > Lepisosteus oculatus. Next base: position 55,081,958 of record NC_090700.1, read on the forward strand.
CCAGCAATAGTGTAGAGGCAATAGCTATACTAATCCAAGATGTAATTGCATTATCAGCAGAAGTGTATACAACTTTTTGGCAAGGCCCTTTTGGAATAGACAGTTTATGATTGAGACGCTGTCTGTTTCTATTTGTATTCACTTGAAATGGCTAATGACGTTTCTGCTTCCTGAAATCTTTCCTTTAATGTTGCCAGACATGTTTGCTTTCTCTCTACACCAAATCACCCCGCCTCAAACAAGTGAGAAAATGTTTCATTCAGCTCTGCAAGGCAGAGCTTCATATTTTGTACACATTTATTTTAACAAAGGAACTCATAACATATTTACAAAACTGCTGTTTTAATCAAGTTCAGTGGAGCTGAAACTCTGGGGTCCAGAGATCTATTGCATTTGCAAGTCTTGCAGACAGTGTAAGGATCAAGCTGAGCACAAGTGTGTTACAGATTTGAGTGCATTTTAGTTTTGGATGGAGTCTCTATTCAGGCTTTCAAAATGTGTGAAGTCAGTTGTAAAACATTTTTACATAGGCTCACGCGGTAGGTAAGAAGCACTACTTGTCAACAGAAGTCTTCTAATCAGGACATTTTAAAGTCATTTTGTGTGTGCATGTATGCAGTACTCAAATAACCATGTTTTTATAACCATTCAAACACATATATCAAGATATTTACCATCCTTAATTATTTAAGAAAATTAATTGGAGGAGACCAATTAGTGCATCTTGCATGTTGGGTTACTGCTGTATGAGCTGATTGACCCACAGTTATTGTCTAGTTGTTTCTGTTCAGAATTACCTTCAACAGCATGGCTTTCCAGCTTTTTCCTGACACGTCTTGTCTTTGTTATACAGAATAACCTGTATTGACCCTGTATTAAAAGAGATAAAGGCAACACGATAAAGATGTAGATACACATAATAATCACATGGATAAAATAATTAAGATAAACAAACACACAAAGTATGTACTAATGTAGTTACGGTATATTTGTTGCTATAATTTCACTGTAATTTAATCACAGCATCTGGACTTATTACCCAGATGTAATGGTGGCACTGAAACTGAAACAGCAGTTACAGTACGTTGACATCACTCCCTTTGGACCTAGTTAGTGTTGCAGTCTCTCTGAGCAGATGACCTGGACACTTGGCACAGAGAGAGGAGGGATGCCATGTGACTCTGAGACTGTTGGTGCCTGTGGGCAATCATGATCAAATTCCACTTGAGGACAGGTCTGCAGTATTCACACATACATACTGCAGCGAGCTCTACAGGGTGCATACAGTCTGTGTATAGACTAATTGCTCTTCAGACTAGTGCCTTGCAATTCGGCTGGCAGTCTCAGCCCTGTGCTGAGCAGTCCTTTATGTCCCTAGGTATCCTTTGGAGCCACATTCACTAACCATCAGGCAGATTGAGAGTGAAACTGAAAGAGCATCCATCCTGCCCACTGACTCCGATCAGTAATGATCAGATCAAAATTGATTTGCCTGAGGATGACTGACACTGAAACATGTACTGCCATTTATTTTCCAAATATACTGTAACTTGAGAGATTGACTCCCAAGCACACCTCATACAGTATATTATTCCATCAAAAAAACAAGTAATAGGTTTATTCCATGCTGAAAAGAGAAGAAAGAAAACACAGCGTTTCGGTTGTGTAGCCTTCTTCGGCTGTAAAGGCTCCACAGCCGAAATGTTGTGTTTTCTTTCTTCTCTTTTCAGCATGGAATAAACCTATTACTTGTTCCTATGCAGCCTACGCATGCTGACGCAGCTACTGTACCCACCTGAACTATTATTTCATCACATTTACAGTATACAAGCAAGGGCCTTGATTAGTAATTGGGCTAATTGAAAGTTGGAAATCCCTCACACAAAGATAGTATTTCTAAACAAAGTAGCAGTAAAGCTGATGAGTTGTGTTTTAATCTCCAAAGTATTTGCATTCCTGAAAACTGTAGCGGGTCCTCAGCAGATCAACCTAATTTGCTTTTAAGCCACAGTTAATTCATTATTCTCTTGCTCAGTGTTACTTTAGATACAAAGCATTCATTACAATGCTTAAGCAGGTGTTTAGTAAACCTTGCTCAAGGGCCAATTGCAAGGCATAGATAGAATAGCCCCAAAGATCCTCCCAAAATAAACCTTCCATTTTACTTAAGCTAGAGGCATTTAAAAAAAAGGTGACCACAAAAAGGTTACTAAAAAGCATACAACATACTTATCTTTTCAGTTCCATGGTGATTGTGTTGTTGGGTTTTGCTGTCAGTTTTGAAGCTTTAAATGGACTAGGATGCTCACCTCTGTCTTACACAAGCTCTATACTTTGCAAAGGACTGATGGCAGGCAAATTTTAAAAACACAGACCAAAATATGCTTGATTAAAAAGTAAGAATACTTTACAATCAACCTCAAAGTGGTTGGTTTGAGGACTACAGTCTGATGTGTGTACTGTTAAGAGTTTGGTTGGATGTCTAGGAGCACATCATTCTTCTGAATAGGTCTAAGGCACAGTACATGCCACACACATGATTCTGTCAGCACAAAGGTGTTTAAGTGTTTATCTCCATGCTGCATTTTTTATTCTGTTTTTCTGTCCCACTACATAGACAGAGGAGTCAAACACAGCTTAGTTTTTACAGGCACATTCAGGTACTGTACATGCCTGACTTGATGCACAGTTTAAAATAGCTGGAAATCACTTGCAGATAAATAACATTTGTCCATGTTTTACTTTTTTGTTAATAAACCATCTTTTAAACCATGCATATACGGTATGTCTAATATTTGTACAACAAAAAAGTAGCCTATTGGCATTTTGGTGTTTAGTGATATTGTTTGAATTGAGATTAAATATGACTGTATTGGTTTTAATTAAACTAACATTAGAAGAAAACAGCATTGAAGTAACTGCATATAAAGTGAAGCAGAATTTTGCTTCTTATAGTTTTAACTGCCTTGCATTCAAGGCAGTTAATAGGGAAAACCTTTAACAAACTAGTGACAGTTTCAAACAAAGATGAGAGATGAAAAAGTTAATCAAGGGAATTATAATTGATCTTTAACAAATTGGTGAACCTTAATTCCTGATGCATTGAATTCTTCTGTATTTCTGTGTGATAGTGTCACACTCACACTCACTTAATCAGAAACAGCCTTTTATCTAAAGTGTCTACCAATTATTTCCAAGCTTTCCAGATGCTGCATTTTGGTCTCACAGTCATGACAAGTCTTTCCAACACATTACTTTCAGAGAAGAAGTGAGGATTTTAATCACACTGCTTAAAAAAAACAAAGAACAGCTACTGATCCATTTGAAAACATGGCCAGGAAAATACATTTTCAAGTACATTTTTATTTAGAGAGCTCTTGATCAAAGCACAAAGTGGAAATGGAAACACTGCTTTGGGCAAGTAAAATTGTGTACTCTCCAGCCCAGACTATTAAGAAACCCTGCCGAGAAGTGAGAAAAGGATTGACATGGCCCTGCATTCCTCAAGGTTTTCTAATACTTGATGTGCAGCCTACAGTATGTACTGTATGATCCAATCCTATTCTTCAAGTGAAAGTCCTTTAACTTCAGGCTGCAATGAAACTAACAGTGAGTGTGTAAAGAGCAAACTATTATTTCACTCCCTGCATTTGCATACAATATTCCCCATATTCTGCACCTTTCATCGTAGTAAATGGCTAGGAATTACAGTAGATGCCTGTTTTTAACAACACACGCTTTATTGCAATATCTCATAATTAAATCACGGCCCCACTTCACCTCATCCCGTTTTTATAGCTACAGCAAAATTGAGAGCATGTGAAGTTCTGAGATACTACACAGACTAGACTGCACCCATTACTGTGTCATTTGTTGTTCAGTACAGTAATGAACCTGTGCTCATTGCATAACAGTTATGAACAGAGTCATTATTGTCTAGAGTTCTCTGAACTGTGTGTGTACTGAAGAAACAGGTGATCTACTGTATGTACTGTATGTCATATTCCCTTGGTGGAAACATTTCAAAAGGTTTGTTGTGAGCCTGTTTTCATTAGTCTTCAACTTCTTTTCTCAGTTTTAAAGGCTTCTTTGAATAGGCAATTGATTGATTTCTGTAGTGGCTCAGACCATCACACATGGACCTCAATACCGATTGCATTAGCATGTCACCCTGTACATCTGTGCTGTATTCACGGATGTCCTGTTTTATTAACATAATACCTTGATTCATCACTAAAGAGGACTTGGCTCCACTGCTGTAGAGACCACCTGAGGTGTTAATCCAACATACTGTACCAGTGACATGAATGTTTTCTTAAAATGACATTGCATGTTGGAATATTTCTGCTTTTTCTTTTATTGATTTTCAAGTCCTGACATTTAACATATGATATCATCTCACTTATGCTTAAATAACTCTTTTACTAATGATATGATTTATTGCTTGTGCAGCGAAATCACTTGAGTGTGTTTCAGTCAGTCACAGATGATCAATTATACAAAATGGCACCCTAAACATTTAATAAATATTTGGAATTGGTATACTTTGACTTTCTTAAAATATGCATGAATAAATAAAATGGTCCGTTTCTCTTGATGCTCACTCCATTATTTCTCAAGGAAGTAGGACGTTTAGGATTTGTATACCACAGCACTAAAAAGCATTCTAAAAAAGCATGTGTCCTTTTTAAACCAAGTTATATGGTATCATGTTTGAAAACACAGTACTTTAAAATATCCTCAGTATTGATTTTAATCCATTTTCAGAAAGTACAGTGGCAGTTCTTTTTCAAGTATCTGTAATGGTTTCTGAGAGCATCCATTGTAAACAAGACTGGCTTACCCTGTGCAGTCGCTCTATCTCCCAGGGGGGGTCTGATTAAAACACTGTCTCCTGCCGTCACAGCGACACGCACACTCCAAATCTGACAAGCCAGACGCAGCTTGTTGCTTTTAATCTGCAAATTAAATGATTTGTGGAACTCCAATTTGTATTCTTTTATTATGGCTATTTAAAGTGGTAAGCAGCTTAGTCGAGTAAGTAAATTTATTGTGCTTTACCCTGAAAATAGATATTCTCCGGTCTCAAGTGTAGAACAGTGCAGAAAACACAGGGATGGGCAGAAAGTTTGTTTCAGTATTATAATGTTTAATTGATTCTAATATTGCATAGACACATTTCAATATGTTGTATAATCTTGTAAATTATTGCACTTTATATAAAGATATTTTGGTTGGCAAGGTGGCACATTGGTTAGCATTGCTGCCTCGCAGCTCTGAGGCCCTGGGTTCAAATGTGAACCTGCGGTGCCGGTCTGTGTGGAGCGGAGTGTGTTCTCCCCATGGTCATGTAGGTTTCCTCGTGGTGCTCCAGTTCTAGTTTCCTAGTGGGCTCCTCCCACAGTCCAAAGACATACTAAGGGGTTGACATACAGTACTAATTGGCTTCTGGGAATAGTGGCCCTGGTGCAAGTGTGTTAGTGTCTGTATGTGCTCTGTGGTGGACTGGCATCCCTTCAAGGATGTACCCTGCCTTGCACTCATTACTTGTTGGGATAGGCTCAGGCTGCCCAGCAATCCTGAATTGGAAGAAGTGGTTAGAAAATAGTGTGCCATTACGCAAGAGCGTGTTCAGTGTGGATGAAGGGCGAAGCATTGTCTCAGTAGCCACAGCTATACAGGCCGATTAACACAGCTGTGAGGACACTTTAAAATTATACTTAACACCCTCTGAAGTGCCGAGCAGGGCGACCCCAAGAAGGGGAGGAGCTTCCACCAACAGCCCTGGAGGGTATTGTGTCTGAGCGTGAAGCTGCCGTTTTATCGGCACTTTTATTTCCTTTTTCTGTTCTCTACCGGGGCAGGCTGACCCTTTTCACACGTTCGGTTTTTATTTTGTTTTGGCTTTGAGCTCCCTCCTGTTTCAGACTGGACTCCGTCAAATAAGGAAAGTCCAGTCTGGTCACTAAGTGGTTCTTATCCCCAGCCTGGATGTTGCGGTGCACAGCAGGGCATTTTTTTTCTTCCTTTTTTGTTCTTGTTTTTTGTGTTATTTTCAGTTTTCACTAAACTCACACCGGTGGTTCCACCCCTCAGTCATGGCATCAACTTATACAGGTCATAAGGAATCAATCAGATGTATTAATTTACAGTCTCGCACATGGATTCTATATTTATTTATATAACTACAAAAACAAGCAAAACAACAAACTTAATAGAATATATCTGCTGTGATACAACTGTACAGATTGCAAGGAACTACCTGAATTACAAGGAGAAAGTTAAAAATACATTGACTATAACATGTGTTATGGTGCACCCTCGTAGATTTTATTATATATTGTATAATATCTCACATAATTACATCACATTCATATTCTCAGATATATATTTACTATCATGAACTAAATATCAAACACCCTTGGAACAATAGTTCAATTCTAAAGAATTATTATATAAATAAAGAAGTTTTACTCAAAAATCCATTGGCTAAACTTCCATTGAGTTCAAAGTTCCCACCGAGACGACTGAGCTGGACTGGGTTGACCATGGTCCGAGATGGTAGCTGCTTGCTCTGTGCAAGGAGTATCCTGTTCCAGAGTGAGGGCAGTTGTCTTCTTGGATCCGGCTGCATGGTAGGCACACAAAGAACTCAGTTCATCCTGGCTACAGCTTGGTGCTTAATTTGGTGCTGATGTCCAGTATGTAGACGAAAAGAACTAAGACTATGTCCAACTGGGTTACTTTGTTAATAAGGCTAAACTAACAGTGGGTTAGTTTAGACAAATATTCTTATTTTTTGCACAAAGAATATATGGAGAAAAATTCAGTACTTTACTGACTCACTCTCAGACTGCTTGCAGTCAGATGTTTACAAAAGTTAGATAGCCAGTTGGAGAGAGAAGAGGTGCCAGTGAGTTAACCAAAGAAAAATGAGTTGGATACTAGATTTTAAGGTGTGACATTACAGTTGGTGATATGTCTGGATGTTATAGTATATTCCTGCTATCCACCTTGCAGTTCCCATATTGATGTATCTTCCTTTGGGTGATTAACACCGACCTTGGACCCATTGTCTTGGCAAGAAACAGACTACAAAATCAAGCATATACAGTAGATCATTAGGTGGCTCAGCTTTATGATGTGTGTTATCAGAGGAGCCTCTTAGCCATGTTCTTTTGAACTTACACAAAAGGACAGCAATCTGCATGCTCAAGGCACAGAAGGTTATTAGAAATCTTAATAACACATAATTCTTAGTGAAATAATATGCCTTATTGCTACAAAGGGCATTAAGATATTTTAGAATTTGGAATATATATCTATACGCATCCCAACAACAAATTGTTGTTAATCAACAACATTACTGCTATAGCTTTGTACCTTAAACATTGTGTTGTCAAGTATGATGTGCCAGTGTGAAAGGAATGAGGACTATCCACACTCTCTTCCAAAGCTGTGTTCCAGTTTCTCACTATAGGCACCAACTATAGATGGTGATGTCACGACCCTAGAAAAGAATTTTGTATTCTGCTTGCTAATGGCAAATGATACAATATTAAGGGTGTAAAACCTCAAACATGGAATCATACTGCATGTGACTTCAATGTCAAATTAAAGATATTCACAGCTGGCAGATTTACAATACACTGAATTGCTCTTTTTGACACAAAATTGGAATGCATAATTTAGCAGATGCTGATAATAATAATGTACTTACAAAGCGTAATGTATAGTCATAAGGCATGATATTAAAACCAGTGGATCTGGATTCCTGTATGTATTAAAACATGAACATAAAAATTAGATTCTCAAAAGCAGCTGGTTTTACAGTAAGTAAGTATTTGTAGACATCCATCACCAAATTTTAAAGTTCATAAAAAATATACTCTTAAGTCTGACAAAAAATTATTGTACAGTACAGTACGTCTATTGTGTGACAATGGAACCTCTTTTTTATCTCAGTATAAATTTGCTTTTGATTAAAATTCAGAGATCTTACAGAGACCTTCTATATCTGTCTCTCACAATTTCCAAATCAGACCTGTGCATACATTAAAAAACAGTTTCAGGCACTTTATTTGCTGTTTTCCATATTCATCTCTGTATTCCAGTCCTTGCTTTCCAACCTTATAAGCTACAAACTGCCAGAAGATTTAAGATAGGCTGAATAGCTTCCTCTCATTTGTAGCTATTCCTGTGTTCTTATGGTAGTTTGATAAATGCTTATTGATGAAAAACTTCTTAATATGACTAATGTTAACCCTGGACAAAACCAATAACATTATCAGTGTGACCAGCTCTACCAGACACATGGCTATTCTTTGGTACTGTGGTATGACGACCCATTTCCCTTTAACAAGAAAAGCTAATGATCCTGATCTCATCTGCCTGGAAGATTATGCACTGACCGTCAAATGTCAAAACCATGATGATCCCAAAAAAAGGAATCTTATGGTTATATCAAGGTATAAAATGTTTTCATGTTGTTCCTGTAATATACAGTAATATATTTCTAAAATATTACTGTCATTTGCAAGCTCATGTTTCAGATTGAGCAGAAAGTCTTAATTATTGTTTCACACAATGACAATTCTTTCTGTACAATAATTACAGATGCCATTTTTTCATCCTTTCAGTTTTACATTTCTTATATTTTATCCAATCTCCTTTATAGCCAGTTGTGTTTCTGGTGCAATAAACAGACCAGAGAGTATATTATGATGTACTGTACTAAGTTTTTTTGATTGAATGCTTGTATTGTTATAATTGGAGGATTTATTCAGAATTACTAAAAATTATATATATTTTAGGACATTTCTGAAATTGTAATCCTAAATGCTGTGTCCGAAATCCTAAATAACTCCTGAAAGGTGATGAAAACTGACCCACTGGATCTTGTTGTGTTCAACAGTGTAATGAGAATATTATGGTGTGACTGGCAGTTAAAAGGAGGAAATCAGTGTACCGAGAACCATCAGGATACAACTGGATGAGATTTTTGGATGAATAAGAGACTAGTGACAAAATGGAGGTCCCCTCATAATAGGTTAAGGGTTCCCCTCATATTACCTCATATTGTTAAAAATAGGGTCGTAGGACAAAACAGACCATTTTCTTTCCCTTTTATATTTCATCATTTAGATTGGTAAATTAAGTTTAGGTAAATGAAACTGTAATGAGTGTGTAGGCAATAATGATTTAAGAATAACCTGGAAAATCTGTTGTGGATTCCTTAAGCCCTAGTTAGCCACCCCTGCTTTATTCCACACAGGGCACTTTCTGGAATCTCTGGTCAGCAAGGTAGAGAGCTGCTTGGTGGTCAACAAATACCAATTCCAGCAGCAACCTTGTATTTAAGGTACTGTATACAGTACAAGATAGTTCAGGTGGGTAGCTGCGTCAGCATGCATAGGCTGCAAAGGAACAAGTAATAGGTTTATTCCATGCTAAAAAGGCTCCACGCCTAAAACGTTGCATTTTCTTTCTTCTCTTTTCAGCATGGAATAAACCTATTACTTGTTCCTTTGCAGTATAAGATGACTCCATGTGCTGACATAGTCAAGTCTTGCTTAGCTTCTGATAGCCAATGAAATTAAACTTAAAAGAAGTGCTGCTGAAATACACAGAAATGCATATTGGTTTATAATTGAATTGTTCAAACATATTGATTGTGAAATCAAAATGGCTTTCACGAATTAGGTTAGAACAGTACACATTTAATACATCTCAACTTAATATACTGTAACTTGCAAAAGACGTGCACAGTTCTTGTGCCATTGAATACACTGCTGCACTGTACAGTAGCTCAGTTATAAAAAATATCTCTTAACTTACAAGCTAATCTCTCCAGGCTCGTCTGTCATGAACAAGAAAGCAGCCATTCATCCATGGAAGGGGTAATACATTTTTTCCACTATTTTAATTGAGTTTCTTTTTTATTGGCAGCTAATAACCCATTTAAAAATCATTTAAGCTCAGGGGTGGGTAGCTCAGAATAATCAATAAATGCTTGCAATCACCATGGATGATTTTGGTGAAAGAGCTCAGTTTAATTTTAGTTGGAATCTTAATTATATTTCATTCTGCTGGTTCAAAGATTATGGACAGTTTCTGCAAAGATGATGGAAGATTTAATATAGAGAAATGAAAACCATATTCAGTGGTGTAAAAAAAATCTGTGTTGTTCTGCAATCTAGTAGCTGGCTCAAATTCCAATAAAGCTATTGCAGTTTTATTGTAAAGTTACTGCAGATTCCACCAGCGTTTGTGCTACTGTTGGACACAAACAGTTTTAGTCTTTCTTGACTGAATTGTCATTAGACATTTTATAGGTATTTTGTACTGTATGTATATATTCATGTCTGTATACATATTATAGTGCATACAGGTACATACAGTATACTCAGATTAAGAACTAACAATTGTGTAGGGGAACCAATGAGAGGATAAATAAAATCTTAAAATTACCTAAATTTAACACATAAGGTTTTCAATATGGCAAATATATTTCATATACAGTATGGTGATTTTGACTAATGCCATTTTAAACAGAAAAAAAGCTCCCAAATTCTTCAATGGAAAAGCCCCCAGCCTCCAAAGTTATTTGAATTGACATGTTTCATGTAAACCATCTAACTATATATTGCAGCCCACATAAAAAAACGTGGCTTGTATGACCTCTGACATGTTTTGTTTTAAGTGACATGTGTCATTTAGTGTGGCAGTTTAGAGTTTTCTTAAACATGGATCAGGCTGCCATTTTCGACGACAAAGAAAGCAAATTGTTGTCACAAATTTAATGGCTTATCTGTTCAAGTACAGACATCTAGAATAAAGATCTAGTATGGACTACAGACCAAACATTCTCAATGAACAATTTATGAGAAAATACTTGGACATTTTTTCTTTTTCTTTAATTGTTGATCTTTGGTATACTGTACTGTGTGATATATAGTATCATTCATACTGTAGATTTATGAAGTGCTGGTATTGTTCAAATATTAAAAAAACAGTTATTGACAGAGTGATCCAATTTGTAAGTAAATGAATTATTGTCTTTCTGATGATCATGCTGTAAAGCCGATTTCAAAAGCTTTCTATATTCTACATTTTTTATTCAATTTCTCCTGGTTTATCCTATTTATAGAAGACAATTGTGCCTAAACCTGAAAATATATTTTTGGATTTGATTGAAACGTTGGACAGATTACTAAAAGCTCTATCAGCAGAACAGTCAAAGCTGAAAAAAACATTTTTTTAAAACAGAGAATGACATGTAATTAAATGTCATTTAGAAAAATGATGAGTAACACAGGCACAGACATTTAAGATCAAGAAAAAATAACTATGTGATGAATGAACATCCTTCTTGATAGGTCATTTATTAGTGACCTAACCTTGGAGACATAACATGCTGTCTCTCTGGGTAGAATGTTTAGGTTTTGTCATTCTAATGGTAGTTTGCAATAATAAATTGTTTCAATTAGTGATGGCTAGAGATGAGGGAAATGTTAAAAAAAAAACAGGTCAAGGATATGCAAACCTTAGAAGTGGATTATATTGCAAGTTACCTTTGGTTCTGTATTTTATTTTAAAAAAAGATGCAATTGATGCAATTTTTGACGTTTATAGAGCTTACAAGTTTACATAGTCATACTGTATGTCGACGATTGCTCTTAGTATTACATGTACAGTATGTACCGTATAAGTTATGTAGTCAGGTAGGTTTTTATGAAAACAGAAAAAGTCTGCAACTTTTTAAGTTGAAAATATGGAATTTGATTATCAATGCATAATGTATTTTACTATCAGTTTTAAATTTTAACATGAGGTGCAGATAACCTTCTTATGCAGAAATAATGCAGAAGACAACCAGAAGTATTGAGAAGAAATTCCTGAAAAATAGTGTATTCAGTTTTTGATTGCGAAAGGTGACAGTTTTACTAGTTTTTACAGATGAACATTTTAAAATATACTAAAAAACACAAAGGTGTGTATACGTGAGAGTCATTCCAGGTTCCATGTTTGTCAGACGAAATATTGGCTTATTGTAGTTAATTGCTGTTATTACTGTACACACATCTCATAGCTCTCATTGCCCCTTATTATTAGAGGCCGTTTTATAATTTGTCAGAAATTACTGTGTTGATTCCTTAATTATTCTTTAGATCAGCTTCAGAGCAGTTTTGTTGAGGATACAGACAAAAAAACTGTCCAGTCAGAGGTTAACAATCAGGAACTCACCTTTTATACCTGATCAGACAGTGCACACACATACAGAGCCTTGTGCTGGTGCTAAAAATGTCATGAATAGTTTCTCTGGCTATTCAATTGTGATATTTTCTGCTTTATTTCCCCTCTAGGACTTTGATAACTGTTGTTATTATTTTTCCAGAAAGACAAGCTACAGTAAGTCAAATCCCCTTTTCTAAGAGAGAAATGAGGTTGTTAGCATTCAGGCTGTTAACATTTATTATCAGGCAAGCTGGAGGAAATTGTAATAACCTTGGATTAGTTATTCTTGAGGTCAGAAGGCGATGTTTGAGAAAGATCACCCCTTTTGCTCTCTCCTCATTGTGGAAACAGTAAGGAATGTTGTATTATCTCAGTAGATTGCAAAGCTTGATTGTGTTGGGGTTCACTGAAGGAGGAACATAAATAATCTGATTAAGATTGCATTTATACATAATTATAAAACTGTAAAACATCCTTTTGATGTCAAGATTTACTCAGACAAATTACTGTAAGTCAGCTCTGTACACAGACAACTACTTTGCTACCAGAACCACACACTCATTTTCCTGTTATATGTTTGTAGCCTTCCAGATCATATTTTTCATTTATTTTAACACAGAGTTGCTTTCTTTAAACTTGATCCAAATTTCTTGTTATTCATAATCTGATTTCTAATATGTATTTTAATGAACTTGCTGCTGTTAAACCATGGCTTGAAAGTTTGTTTCGGGTACCCAAGTAATATCAATATTCATATTCAGTTTCTTTTTTTTTTCCATTAAGGGAGATGATATAAGGGTTGAAATCCTGAAGGATACAGTATGTACCAACATCTTTAAAATCAACAGGATGATACAGTACAAGGCCATAGTTCTTCACACCACCTAAGACATGCTTTAAGAAGTGGCTTGATGTAATTCTTGGACATCGAGATACAGTATTACCACATAAATAAACAATATGAAACACTTTTCACATAAATAAACAAGACGAAACTTTTGTACACTTTCTCATACTCTTGGATTTTTATCTTACTGTATCAAAGGTATTAGTGTGAATAACCCTAATGGATGGTCAGTCCACCTCTAACAGCAATTGCAGATACAAAATATTAAGGTACTGACTCCATAAGATGTTCAAAGTGTAACGGAAGCCAGTCCTGACTCCCGTGAAGTGCGTAGTTTAGGACCCTGTGCAGACGGTATAATTTCGAAAGTGACGAGAAGAGTTACAGGGAAACACAGTGACGAATGGCGAACAGGGGCAGTGCCAACAGTGATCCAGGTGCAAGGGGGGAGCGCAGGCAAACAAGTCCAGAACTGTCCAAAAGGGAAATCAGGGCGCAGTCCGAAATCCAATACCAGGTGATCCATCCACAACAAGACACGAATAAAAGCAGGAACAGGAATAAGGAAGTTAAAAACGGAGTGATGAGGCCAGGTGCTCTGTGCCCCGGAGTGAGCTGGTCAGGACGCCGTTCAGAAACCTGTGCCCTCAAACTGCGGATATGGGGCGACTGGAACGATGCTAGGCGGGCCTCTGGGCGTCCGTCTTCCAATGCAGAGCCCTGAGCTTCAGAGGCACGAGGTTTAAATTATATACGAGGAACAAGGGGCAGATGAACATGGTAATGAAACTAAAACACAAAAAGGGTCGGAGTGCCCTCTAGAGGAGGGATGACGATCGTGACACAAAGGTGATAATGCAGCAGGTCATTGCACTTCCTTGTTTCATTTGCCCAGATACAGTACCAGACCTGTAAGTCCTTGAGGTCATCTGAACCGACATGTTGGCCAGATCAGCTACTGATGCAGCAGAGGCTTTGTGCTTCTTGTAATGTCACAATTTTTACACAATAGCACGCTGAGAAATATTCTGAATCTGCTACAGCTTTTCAACACTCAGGATTCGTGTGACATACTGTATCAGATGCAGATGGAGGGGGGTCATATTTTCAGAAGGGATGTAACTTCAATTATACTTGAAGCGGTGGAGACATTGCCTTGAATGCTTCCTCACAATTGGTGAATTAAATTATAGTTTGACCAAGGAAGAGGAAGTTTCATCACAGCTCATTTCTGTTCTCAGTCCTCCCAGAGGCTTGGAAACATTTTCCAGTCACACTGCCTCTGTAGCCTCTAGCATCTCTTCCTTTCATGCTGTGTGTGCAGCTATTTCTGGCTAATTATTATGCTTATAACAAAGCACAGCATTTGGATTACCATGAAGAAAAAACTCATTTTGAAATATTTATAAGCAAAACATGCTGAATGACCAGAACTGCCCACAGAAAACGCTTAGCCATCATGAAAGCTATGTATAGCACAATAAAGAGATGAAATAAATACACAATCACTGGTGAAAGGTCAACATTGATAAAAAAATAATTCAAATGATGAAATAAACAGAGGGTGTCAGAAAACCTAAAAGGGTGGCTTGGTGTGCAATGCCGGGGTCCTGGGTTTAATTCCTGGCGTGTTATCTGTGTAGAGTGTCTCTTTTCCCTGTGTGGTTTTCTGCAGAGGCTCTGGTTTCCAACTACAGTCCTAGAGTTTATTGGCTTCTATAATATTTGGCCCTGGTGTAAATGTGTGCATGTCTGTGTCTGTGTTTGCCCTGAGATGGACAGGGAACCTGTGTAGGCCTTGCGCCCATTGCTTGCCGAAATAGGCGACAGCTGACTCCAGTCATTGATAAAGTGTTTAGAAAATGGAAGGATAGATTTAAAACTCCTGGGAAGGGAATAGCTACTCATCAACCTAACGAACGGCAAACCACTGAGAAGAATTTGTGAAGGAAGCGAAGCTGGCTTTAGGACAGAAAGCATCAGAGTGCTACTGAGTGGGTTCTTGTCAGAGTTTCACACCACTTAATTAACACACACAAAACACAAGCTAATTTATTGTAAATCTCCCACAAAGGGAGTGTCACTTTGCTCAGCTGAAATTCATTAGCAAATGTTGCAAGTGTACCTCTTTCTGCAAGTAAGTAAGGAGAGGAAAAGGCTGGTTAAGCACAGTGTCTGCTAGTTTTTATTAAACAGAGAAGGATAAAAGCCAGTTCAATGGGGTTATAGGCTACTTATTTTGTTAAGAATATGGATGTATTAAGTTGAGGTGGTTTATAAATTGAATGTCCCTTTACACAATACACTGGCTTTTACACTGTGATGCTTTCTGACTTTAAAAGTGTTTTAGGAATAGGTCTTCATTTGCTTTGTATGGATTCAAAAAGCATGCTTCAATCAATTCTTTTTTTTTACTGTGCTAAAGAATACTTAGCTTCAGAGTTTAAGGACTTTTTCTATTTTCTCGGTGGTGTCAACACCTCTGTAGAGCACTTCTTTTTTTAGAATTTTGTGCAATGCCAACTGGCAGTAAGTCCACATCTAAGCCTGGATTCATGCTGCATCTTTTTACAATGAACTGAGCCAAAAATGCAGCTCTCATTTTAAGTTGTGTTAGATCTATAAACAAAGTTGAATTTTCTCCATTTAGTGGTATATTTTAGATCTCATATTTGCTATAATCTTCAAGACTGGTCACTAGGGGAAAATTGCAAAACTTAAATCCAGTTGATAATGAGGAGAGAGACTAAACTGACCCCTGGGAAAACCACAAGCTATGAAGATTATACTTTTAGTGGGTAATAATGGACTAGTAATTTCTTCAGTGTTGAGGAAAATGTAGTAGTACTGTTACAGTTTAATATTTATTGAAAAGGTTACACAAGTACGGATGGAATTAAAACTTTAAAACTGATATAAACTGTATTTTCATTTAAAGAAAATATTATTATATATTGTGTGGTGTCACCGGGGCAAAAGCAGGTGTAAAAGGGATGTTACTCACTACACACTGATCTTCTCCATTTCTTTGTCCGTTTGTTTTCCAATTCAGATCCGTAATCCGTTGCCCGTATCCTTAAACAATCCAAATTCCAAAGTCCGTATGTCCACACAAATCCGTACTGTAACCAAGTCGTAATCTGTAAACCGTAGTCCGTTATTCCTTAATCCTTTCAACCACAATCCTAATCCTCTTCTTCCTCCAAAACGCATTCACCTTATCGGCTTCCGTACTGGCTCACCACTTCTGGGGCATTTATATTTTGTTTCCTGATGTAGTTCAGCTGTGTCTCATTGTTTCGCTGCATAGGCCTTTTCCAAAAGCAGGTCAGCTGGTTCTCCTTGGTGGCCATCTTGCTCAGGTCTATATCAAGTATATTAAGTGTTTCATTCTGGAAATACCGGTTATAAATGACCCTTCCCTGGTCCTCTTACATTCCCTCCCCCTGAGATCAGCCCCGTCCTTGGGCGGTCTAGAAAAAAATAAACAGTGCATTCGGGAGAGGGGATCTACATTCCCTTGCTTCCTTCCGGGTCTATATACCGTTCGGAATTGAAACCTTTGAAGACTAAGACCCCATCGTGTAGTTCTATAATTTTTATCTATATTTTGTAACATCCAGGTTAATGGCGCATGATCTGTATACAATATAAACCGTTTTCCCAATAAATAATACCTTAAATAGTCAAGGGCCCATTTTATTGCTAGACATTCTTTTTCTATCATAGAATAGTGTTTTTTCTTCAGGATTTAAGTTGCGACTAATAAATAAAATAGGATGTTCCAGTCCATCAATTTCTTGCGAGAGTATGGCTCCAATTCCAGTGTCAGAAGGATCAGTTTGTACCATGAAAGGTTTATTAGTCCGGTACTTGTAAGACGGGTTGAGAAGAGAATTGTTTTTAAGTCTTGAAAGGCCCTCTCTTCCAATTCAGTCCATTTTATTTTTTCCGTCTTTGTTAAATCGTGCAGAGGGGCGGCAATGGAGGCAAACCCTGGAATGAAAGGCGATAATAACTCGCAAGTCCCAAAAATGTTCGGATTTCCTTATTAGTAGAAGGTTTGGGCCAGTTTTTAATTAACTTTATCTTCTGATCTTGGGGCATAATCAATCCTCTCCCGATCATATAACCAAGATAATTGGCTTTCTGGGCCCCCAGACAACATTTATTTGGATTGGCTGTTAATCCTGCTGCTCGCAAAGTTCCAGTCACTGCTTCCAGGCATTGTACAGTGGATGTTGTTCCCATGTCGTGCTATGGATTACGACGTCATCCAAGTAGGCAGCTGCAAAATCACAATATGGTCTCAGTATTTGGTCCATTAATCTTTGAAACGTTGCTGGAGCGCGAACATGAGATACGGGACCAGCTGATTCCAATTTTTCCCATCCTTTTGCATGGCCTTCCTGAGCATGCCTTTCAGGGTCTTATTAAAACGTTCTACTAGACCATCGGTTCGACAGTGATAGACAGAGGTTTGGATCTGATGTATACCCAATAGCTTACATAAGTCTTGCATGACTTTAGACATAAAAGGAGTTCCTTGATCAGTTAAGATCTCTTTAGGAATTCCGACCCTAGCGAAAAGTTGTACTAGCTCCCTAGCTATGTTTTTGGTGGTGGCAGCTCTCAATGGAATGGCTTCGCGGTACCTCATAGCATAGTCCACTTTTACCAATATATACTGGTGACCTTTGGTGGTTTTGATCAGAGGTCCCACCAAATCCATCCCAATCCATTCAAAAGGGGTTTCAATAATTGGGAGGGAAATCAAAGGGTTTCTATAATAAGGTTGTGGAGCAGTTTTCTGACACTCCGGGCATTCCCGACAATACTTCTTGATGGCCTTATAGATCCCTGGCCAAAATAACCTAGTGAGCAGTCTCTCGGCTGTTTTCTTTACCCCCAGATGTCCGCCCAGGAGGTGGCTATGGGCCAAGTTGAGGACCTTCATCTGGTAGGTCCGGGGAATCAGGAGTTGTTCCACTTCTTCATGTCCCTTCTGCTGCACCTGATAGAGGAGATTGTTTTTTATCATGAAATATGGGTAACTCAAGGTACTATGATCATAACACCACTTCCCATAGATTTTCCTAACATGTCTTTGAGACGCATGTCTCAAATTTCCATCTTCTAATTGGGCCATCCCAAACCTACCATGATGTTCTGGTGGATCCAAGTCCGGTAAATCCATATTTATGAATTCATCTCCAAGTTCAGATCCTCCTTCTTGTTGGTCCGCCTCATCAGGGACATCGAGAGTGGCGTCCCCCATGCCTTCAGGACAGGGAAGTGGCCTTCACCTAGCTGCTTGGACAGTGTTCCAAATTTGGAGGAAGTGGGGACAGTCTCATCCCAGTACCACAGGGTAAGGCAACTGCTCAACGACTCCGCCAGTTGAACAGTATGTTCCCTTTTCCGTAGAGATGCTAATTTCTGCCGACGGATATACAGTACCTTTGTGTCCCCGTGGATACAAGTAATAGGTATCCCCTCTGTTCCCCGGATCTCCATTTCTTTGGGAAGTATTGTAGGGGTCACCAGGGTCACAGTACTTCCGGAATCCAACAAGGCCTTGACGGGTTCTCCCCCATCTTGATTTTCTTAAGGTGGGGATCCTCGTAGGTTGGGACACATGCCGTAAGGTAGTTACACTTGGCTTCATCTCTTGGGTCTACTTGCATGGGTTCAGACAGGCAGGGACAATGGCTGGCTAAATGCCCTTCTTCATGACAATGACATGACAATCTCCTCTTTTCAAAACTCCCCTTTGTCTTCTCTAATCAAGGCCTCCATGGCATGTTGTCTGTCCACTAAGTCCACTGCCTGATCCAGTGTCTGGGGATCCCCATCACTCACTTCCCCTTTCAATTGAACAGGCAGACTCCTCACAAAGTGATCCAACACCACCCTTTCTACCACCTGTCCTGGGTTTAATTCTTCTGGCTGGAGCCATTTCTTTGCCGGATGTACCAGGTCAAACATCTGAAACCTAGTAGGCTTGTCCATTTGGTATCTCCAATTGAGACCGCTCATATTGCCATGGTTACCCCTAGTCTTGCCAAAATCTCCTTTTTCAGGGTCTCATAATTTTCTGCATCTTCTTCTTTTAAATCCTAATACGCCTTTTGGGCTTCTCCAATTACATAAGGTGCTACTCTCCCGGCCCATTGCTCCTTGGGCCATGCATTTCTAGAGGCAGTTCTTTCAAATGTGGTTAAATAAGCTTCCACATCATCAAGTTCCGTCATCTTTTGGAGCCCAATTTGTTCAGCATGACAGGTGTCTCTCCCTGTTACTGGGGTCTGTCTGATTTCTTCCTCTAATCTTTGTAATTCTTCCCTCACTAATATCTGCTCCTCTAGAATTCGATGGTTAGTTTCAGTTTGAATTGTATTTGCCTCCTGTTGCTCTTGGATAGCTTCTTTCTGTCCTTTTAAAGCCTGAAACTGAGTGAGGGTGGCTTGGGACAATTACTGTATTAACTGTTCCATTGTTTGTTTGTTTCCCCCACACATGCAAAATGAAACCCCCCCACACACAAAAAACTTAATTTCTACAATTCTCAAACCCGAGCAGCGGGTGCCCGCATCCTCCACCAGTTGTGGTGTCACTGGGGGAAAAGCAGGTGTAAAAGGGATGTTACTCACACCACACTGATCTTCTCCGTTTCTTTGTCCGTTTGTTTTCCAATTCCAATTCGTAATCCATTGCCTGTATTCTTAAACAATCCAAATTCCAAAGTCCGTATGTCCACACAAATCCGTACTGTAACCAACTCGTAATCCGTAAACCGTAGTCGTAAACTGTAAACTGTAAACCGTAGTCCGTTATTCCTTAATCCTTTCAACCACAATCCTAATCCTCTTCTTCCTCCAAAATGCATTCACCTTATCGGCTTCTGCACTGAGCCCGCTTCTGGGCATTTATATTTTGTTTCCTGATGTAGCTCACCTACAGTATGTCTCATTATTTCGCTGCATAGGCCTTTTCCAAAAGCAGGTCAGCTGGTTCTCCTTGGCGGCCATCTTGCTCAGGTCTAAATCTAATATATTAAGTGTTTCGTTCCGGAAATACAGGTTATTAATGACCCTTCCCTTGGTCCTCTTACAATTGAAATATTATATTTATTCAGTTAAAAATAATTAGACCTTTTTGATCTCAAGAGTTTTTAGATCAGCAAAATGTCTTACCACGCAAACATTTCCTCACATTTCTTAAACTAATGTTTTCTAATTTAATCATTATTTATGCATACAACAAAAACAGTTGGATTTCAATGATTTTTAAAAAAATATTGTTAAATTACTGTAAGTTGTGTTTTTCTATCCTTACATAGAGTTTGATTTCAGATGGCTAAATCAGTTCAGTTCCCTTGACAATGTTGGTGTACTGGCTGTGCATGAGTGGGGGTTGGTCCGCAGGTTTGGAAAGGTGTTTTCAGCAGGCAATGTGCACCACTTTCAGAAGTTAATTTAGTATTTTGGTAAAAGGCAAGAGCAGTCCCTCGATATTTTCACACATAGACAGTAATAGTGGATCTGACTGCAGCGAAAAGCAATTTCACCAGATTTAAATGTAATTAAATTGTGTGAGTGACTGCTGCTCACACAAAAAAATTCCTCTCCATTATCCATCTTCTGACTAAATTTACGTCAAAAAGGAGAAAAAAAAGGAGCGCCGTTCACTTGGTATCTTTCCGGTGAACTTGAAAGTGGTTTTCTTAATTTCCTGGTGTGTACTTTCCCAGACACTGGTGGTTTTCCATCAAGCTCATTATCATATCAGAAAAGCTGAAACCAAGACAGTGTCTGATCAGAAAATACCAAGATTTTAATAAGAGGCTTTGAGAAATATATTGACGAGTGGAACACAGTATGAACAAAAACATGCATTCACTCCTCTTTCATCATTTAACAACCTTTCTGTAAGGCAGCCTCGGCTTTCTGCCAGGAGCTCATCTACAGCAACGGTATCAATTTTTTATGCTCTTAAAAGGTAACATTCTGAGTCTTAGTCCAAAATAAACAGTAAACTCCATGAATCTTGTATAAAGGTTGAGACGGATGCCATTTTTATCTCCTTTCTCTGGTTATATATGTCTAATGACAAACAAGTTTCAAGAGCAGTAAACTGAGTTGTGCAGTGTTCAAACCAGAGAAAACTATGAGAAATTATGTGTGGTTTTGTACAGAGCATCACCAGTGGGTATTAAAGTAGTCATTTTAAAGGACACATATTATAGTAGAACAAATTTTACTTCTATCTGATAAAACCTTTGAGGAAAAGGACAACAAGATTTTAGATAATGACATTTACGGTTTTGTTTTGTTTTTTCCATTGATATCAGTGCAGCTTTTTGAAATAATTTAAATCATTATTTAGAAATTTCCCATCTCCTACAGATGATAAACGGTGTTTCCACCCTCCAGTTTGACATCTTGTAATAATTAACTGTGTTGATGGAAATACAGTTACATAGACAAAAATAATGGATTTTTTTAATTTAGTAAATAATTACAAGAAGGTATAAAAAGACGTGGTCAGATAATGCCAGAAATCAGACGAAATGATTAGTCTTGTATAATGAAGACTAATTATACAAGCTTTCTTTTTACAATAGTGTGAAGGACACCGTACTCCTAGTTAAAGCAACAGCATATTAAGTGCAACTTGGCTGATTTTGTAATGAAAAACAGAGTTCTATGCCTTCAAACATTTTTGATTTGCTTAGGTGAATGGTGATGTTGGTAAAAACTCCTGCTATCCTGTGGAACAGCTTTAATATAAGTTAGGAATAAAGAAAAAAGAATGGATGTACTGTACTATTTATTGAGCAAGAACTCTGGTCATATAAAAATAAAGATATCTAGTCATGTGGCAAGTGTGTCAATAAAGAGGAAAAAGTGATTAATAACAGCAAATCCATGAAAATTCTACTGAGTATTAAAGTAAAGGAAGTGAACATTACCACAACCTCTGGAAACCTCCCACTTGACTTCACAATGTGGATTTAGAAATGTTGTCAGATGATAGACATAAAACACCAGGTGACTCTTGGCACTTTTTACAACTCAAAAGGAAGTGTCAAATCACTACTGAAGACAAAGTTAAAGGTCATTTTAATGTTCAGTGTGAACTTGAAAAGCTGTTGTGTCTCTTAAAAAAAAAACAGGATAGCACTGTAATCAGCTCTGGTCTGCATAAGACAGCTCCCGGAGCTACAGAAAAACCTGCAAAAAGAATTATTAAAAACCTGCACTGAGAGGAATGGTGGTACAGCTAGCCCTTTTAAGGTATTTGAGGGTTTAATCTGTCATCAGTCCTAATTTGCAGGCTGTTTACTAACCGCTTTATTGCTTTAGTCTGCCTAAAGTACATTTCTCAGTCATCTGCGCTCTAGGTTTCATGCTCTTTAGACCATGGCAACCTCTTTTGATGCTTGTTCTCAGGAGAACCAGAGCATTTTTTGAAAAATTGTTTATCTGACATGGCAGATCAATTACTTGGTGCAGTTTTCTGGAAACTTCCTAGGTTTTAGGCAGTATGATCATGGACACAGGTTTCAAATGCTTGTCATGAGGGACTAGGGTGACTGCTTATCAAGTTTTAATGTAGCCCATTACACATCTCCTCAGAAAAATAATAGCATGCTCCTATAGAAAATATTACATGAACAGGGCAAGAGATGGAGAGACCCCTGTAAATATTTAAATGTTCAAAGAACTGTTATTTATTTAGCAGGAAGCAATCTACAGAGACCGAGGCCTACTTTCTAAAGTTGTCCTGGCAAACTAACAAACACACTGCCATGCCCCTACTTCATACACACAGAGGCATAACACAGGCTGACAGAAATTACAGCCCATAATTAACTGAAAACAATAGAAACACAGAAAACTGCCCTGCAAAAGGAAAAGCCTTACTCTTTATTTATTTCATCTCAGAAACTACCTCAGTTGTTCTGCTAAAGCAAAAGGGTATGGGGTTTAGGAGTTGTGAAGTGATTTATGGATCATAATGAGTTTCAGGAGTATTTAA
Organism: Lepisosteus oculatus; assembly: GCF_040954835.1. NCBI lineage: Eukaryota > Metazoa > Chordata > Actinopteri > Semionotiformes > Lepisosteidae > Lepisosteus > Lepisosteus oculatus. The sequence goes on from NC_090700.1 coordinate 55,105,086, forward strand.
AGATCACTCATAAGGGGAAACTCCAATAAAGTGTAAACTTTAAAAAAAGGCAGCAGAAAACAAGTGAGAAACAATGGTGCACTATACTATACATGCTTTTTCTATTCCCATTTTTTTTGGAAGCTGTCTCTGCAGAAGGCAGCACAGCTGTATACTCTTCACACCTATTCTTTTAGCTAATTTGTTGTTGAGGGAAAAAGTTTGAAATGATTATGGGCTTTTCAAGCGGGGCAGATAAGTCGTGGTCATGACTGTTTATCTACAAAAAGCCTCAGAATTAATCCAGACAGACATGTTGTCCTCATAAATCATTATCTCCACCACTTTCAGCATCACAACTGATCCACGTTGATGGAAGAATCTCATTTTCACACATTTGATAGTGCCTAAGGATCTGAAAACTACAATTTGTGAATCGGCTGAGTTAGAATTGTTCTGCCACACCATTTCCGCCCAATTTAAAATGATAAGGCTCTTACTTCTGCTCTGTTTTTAAAATATAGTGGAAAGAGAATCTCAGTTTCATTAAAGTCATGACAACAGCCAACAAATACAGTACCATGTTATCTTTCTTTATTATACCAAATTTTCAAGGTTGATGAAAAAGATTAGAATTACACAGGCCATATATAAAGGAAAAGATTGTCAATGAACAGATAAATCCTCAATCAAACAATCTGTAGCCCAAGGGACCAGTCTCTGATGATATTTGCACATACTTGTCGATGTTATACCTACCCACAAGCCCTCCTTCCTTCATGCTGACCCTCCCACTGATAGCCCTTGAGACATTGCTCTTTTACCCTTCTTTCCTACATGTTTCTGTCTATTTACAGGTTCATATTCTGGGCAGGTCTTCCTTTTTGAGCATTAAAAATCCTTTGCGATTTCATTGTGGGGTACTTTGTCATATTCGCACAAGGGCACCATGTTCATGAGCATACTAGTTCCATGTGCACTAAACTCAAAAAAAGGTGGGTGAAATAATCAAAAACATCTACAGGAGTCCCTGAAGTCCAGGTAGAACAGCTAGATTGGAAAGTCACTTAAAAAAGAAACTGGCAGATTTGTTGTACAGAGGAGGGTGCTCATAAGGAGCTAGGTTTTTACCAAAAGCAAGTGTAATTGTCTGAAGAGAAAACTCATATTACTTTCACAATAAACAGTATTTGGAAAGATGCAATGAAAAGGAAAATGTTGAGCTCTGAATGGATGTCTTAAACTGTGTTTTTGAACTGAATGCACTCAGCTGAGAAAAACAACCACTGTACTAGTATCTCCACTGTCAGTGGGTTCAAAGTGACGAATATAAATGTGAAAAAATGAGGTTCACCTTAAGAAAAACATGTTGCAGGAAGCTTGGAATTATATAATAACCACCTGGCTGTGATACAGGTTGTGTTGAGGGCTGATCGATATTTTTTGAAAGCTGCAAACAAGTGCTGTTTCTCCTTTTAAGCTATGAAAGAGACAGAGAAGATCTTTAATCCCAGACCTGCAAATTTAGAATAATCAATGAGAGATGGCTTTTTCCCCTTAAAAGGGAGAGGCAGGTTAAAGTTCAAACTGCACAAAAAAAGCTTTTTTGATGATGATGAATCAGTTACTGCTTACTGAAGACAAACCTTTCTTAGACCCTCTGAAAGGGCATGTGCTTTGAACAACAGAAAAACCAATAGCTCATACTGTAGATGACCAAAATATACTCTTTAGATGCATTTGCTTCTGATTATAAAAGTAAATATTACATATTGACTTTCAAGAAAAACTGTTTAGAGAAAAACTCCTTGTAAAGAATAACTTACATAAAATATTAAATATAAATTGTACAAGTATCTAAACATGAGCAGCCAATCTGACATGTTATTGTAGCCTATCCATCTCATTCACCAGTGAGATCTACTGGACTCATAATCCCATCATTAGCATCCTTCATTGCCAGCCAGGATTCCTTCAACAAGCAGCTGGATGAGATCCTTGAATTAATAAACTTTGAATAAATAATCTGAAAATAATTTGCTTGAGATGCAGCTCATACATAAGTGTTCAATATGTCATAACACCAAAACAAACATGCATAAAAAGTCTGGGATATTTCCTTCAAATGAAACTCAACAAGAAAGCTTTAACACTAAGGTTTCAGGCAGTTTAGAAATGAGTACTTTATTTCCCTCGCGGCTAAGTGAAATTATCCACATAATTGTGTCATCAGTGAAAACAATAGGGAGGGGGAGTTCCACCAGTACACAGAACTGGAAAGGTTAACTTCTTTTATTCCCTTCCCTGACTCATTCCCCCTCACGGGGGCTCCAGATTCTCCCATCAATCTCTAAGCACATATTCACATAGACATAGACATGCCTTGATCTGTATGTTGTTAGCGAATTCAATATTTCTTTGAAACCTGATTTTGGTATGAAGGTATAATGACTAACTGTCAGGAAGATGCATGGTGTCCTTTCGGCAGAGTAACACAAACAAATGAGGGCTGGACTGGTATTTCTGTGATCCCTTAATTAGAGCTTCGACTAGAGATGAAGGCAAACAGCAATCTATTTCATCATTGCTTCCAGGCCTAACTGCTCCCAAACCCACTCTCTGCCAGTTATTGCCGCTTCGGCCCTCGATCCTCTCCACGCCATCCTTCGAGGTGATTTTCATCTCTCAATTCTTTCTCAGCAACTTTTTATATATTTAATGCCTCCTTACTTGCTACATTTTCACCTGGGCTAGACGAAAGCTATGCTCACCAGGGATTCAGCTTCCTCCAGAAACACAGTGAAATAAGCCAGTAAGAATTTAAATAAGGCATTTTTTTTATTTAAGAAACCTCATCAACATCATTTTTCCACAGTGTTTTTCTGTGTGGGATTCTAGGACAGCTGGTTTTAAAATAGAGCAAATGCCTCAAAGTGGCCCTCCCTGTTTAGCTCAATAACGTTTACTCTGCAGAGCATTGCACCTGCCGGAGAAGGCCGGGCGGGTGAGTCTCAAGCTTATCTGTTTAAAAGTGATCAAGGATGTGGTCACTTTGAAAGCCAAGGACAGGGCATAGCCGCAACAGCTCAGAATACAAAATCATATAGGGTACTTCTTTAGGCTTATTTACATCAAACATAATGCAATTATGGGTGAAAGGGTTACATTTGCAACAACATTTGCATTTCATAACAGAGGTGACCCAAAAAGGATGCAAGAAAGTAAAGCACCAGATCCCTGAGAAGGTGTAGATTGTAAACAGCAAAAAAAAAAAACTTTAGAGGTTAGTCTATAGGAGCTAAAAGTTACTAAATGTTTGTCTGTTTTGCCTTGCATATCCCGTAACACTATACCTGTTCTTATAATACATATTTAATTTATTATGTTCCTGTATACTTTTTATATAAAAATTGAGGTTACCCATTCGCACATACAGGGTATGGCCAGTTTCTGTGTTTGCATCAGAACATTGTTTCTCAATCACCACCCTTGTCTCTGTTGTCCTACGACAGTGTGACACATACTTTTAAAACAAGATTGCAGATAATGTCTTGAAAGATTCTGTCCCATTGCTCTCGTTGTTCAACCAGGTTCTAGCTGATATACTGCAACAAATTGCACATTGGGAGGAACAATACAGTACAATACTTAAAATGTGAAACAGGGAGCTGACAGATAAAGAATCAAATCCACCCTGAAGATATCAAACCTAGAAATATATTTAAAAATCCCAAAAAACAAAAACATTGTGGCAGAAAAGCAGGAGAAACAAACTCTAATCTTACAAAAAAGGTATTTCAGTTTAAAACCAATAATTACATAAACACATTTATATTAACACTTCCGGTGAGTGCTGGTAATAACCACTTAAAATGAAAACAAAAAATGGGATTCCTTCATGCAATCAAGCATTCCAAGGTGTGTCCTGTAAATGTTCTACTAGGAAAGGTAGACAAGCTGAATATACTGTACACAGTATATAGGAAAGATTGTGTATTCTCAGGAACATGTTTTCTACACTAAAAAGTAAAGGCATTTTAAGACTAGTATTTGACTTACAGTACATGATTGACTGCATTCAATGGAGTCTGATTTTTTTGCATAAATATCATTATCTGTAAAAGACAGTCCTGCAAATGTGGCAGGTGGAGTAATGAGCTCTGTATATTCATGAAAACTGATGAAAGAGACACTGGAAAGGAAGAAAAAACTCAGATTTCGGCTAGTTCCATGTACATACTCCACTATTTATATAAGATAGTTATGACAAATGAAATAAAGCAGCACATATTTATATTACAGTCATCAGCCCATTGCCTGTTGCATTCATTTTTCGGGAGACATATGTGAGCTAATTGGATGGGCATGGTGTCCTGTCGCACATTCTGCATTTAGACCCTGACATTTTTAATATGTCAAGAGGAGGAAGCTACTGTTTCTGAAAGCATGGCCAAAAGCAGGCCCTTTGTTTTCTACACAGCTTGTGCTAGTGAAAAGCCTTGTTCTTGTTCCACAATGTGAACTGATTTTTTTTTACTGACTTACAGTACTTTCTAACGGTGGCTTAAATCTGTCCCTTAAGGCTGAGAGCTACAGTATGACCTTTACCAGCCCAGTGTACAAATGCTGCAAACAGGAAAAGGCAAGCTGGAAAAGGATGTGAATCTTCACACTTTAAAAGCACAAATCTTTATCACTCAGTACCCTTCAATTGCTGGGATAGGGCTACTTTATTAATGGAGAAATTATGTTCAATCATTTTGCTTTTTAAAGAAAAAAAATTGAGGTTGAAACGGGAAAGAGCAGGGAAGGCTTAATAATGACCAGTTTTTGGATTGTACTGTAATCTTAAAGCAGTAAATTCCACATTGTACTGAAGTCATATGTAGTACAGAAATACAGTATTTCTTATTTTTGTGGTGAGTTTGTGTTTATTTTGAATACACAACATCAAAACCAACAAAGGTAGTTTATTAAATGAACAATACAGAAAGCTGTTCCATTCACCACAAATTAATCACAATCATAGTCAAAAGTAATGGGTTTCAGAATCTATATGGCTTTACTGAACTGCATGGATGCTGATATCCCACTTTGAGAAATATGCTTTTTAGTGCTTAGAAAGTACTGTAAGTACTCTCTCTATAGTCTTGGGGTGTCTTTGTTTTTTTTTATTTGTTTAGTTGAGAAACAAGAACGGTGTTGCTTAAAAGTATCTTAAATAGTTAACCTACTGAATATCTTTCATTGTACGTGGCTAGAACCTACATGGTCCTGATTTAGACATGTTTTAGAGCACACTGAAGCATGCAGGTACACACTAACTGCACATTACACGTTGATATCCACCCCCTGAGTGAAAGTGGGGCCCTGATATTTCTGGGAGGGAATTGGATAAGCGTGTGATAGTCTCTGTCTCAGACCCTGGAAAGGAAAATGTATAAAAGAGTTTTTTTTTCTACAGCTGAAAAAAGAAAAACACACCATAGGTTCTCTAATTGGTCTGTAGTCATTTTTTTTTTCATTTGAAACCAAAGGTAGAAAAAAAAACATGCACACATGAACACACAGAGAAGAGAGACACTGAAATCAATTTGCCCATCACATCCACATCCCCCTGTGGTTCCCTGTTATTTTTAATCTGATTAGTGTGGCTGGGCTGCATGTTGACTGTCAATCAGAGGGCTGCAATCTGAAGGTTAAAGCCTCCTTCTGAGGGTACATGCACAGATGCCAACCCTAGCACTACGATTTTAAAGCCAACTCACTCTGCAATCACCCCTTCTACTACCAAGGGGTAGAAGAAACTTCCCTAACATTAGAGCTTATTCCGAAACTGCCACGTCCTTTCCCTTCAATCCGAGAAATGTCTTTTCCTTAAGGCAGTTAAAGCCGAAAGCAGGAGCAAAATGCTTTCTTTTTTGATCTTCAGGTGTTGAAGAAGCAGTAGCCTGACTGCCACCGGCAGCAGATGCAAACTCAACTTGCTGAAATCTAGCCAGCAGCACACACAGCATGTGTGCTTAAGCCACTGTCACTGAAGTACTGAAGTAAAAGCACAGAGAAATCTTCACATTTAGCTAAAAAACAAAACACTATAAATTGCATTTAGTTCCTTCAAATGTTTTGCTTCACTCATCCATAGACAAAGTTTAGGCATTTACAGTATGCTATTATGAGGACATCTTGGCTTCCATGCTTTAAACTGAGTTGTCCTTTCATACTGTACCACTTGAACCACATCCATGTTTCAGAGGGTTTTTTTTATGAACTGTGGATCTAAATAGTCACATTGTGCCATAGGCTCAGATATTTAAATCCAAACAGTTTAGTGGCCTGGTAGTATTTGGCTCTGGGTGACTTTTTGTGCTTTGTTTCTAGTTTTTGTGATATTAAAAAAACCCAAAACAAACAAGCATTGCAGATTAAGGCTGTCCCATTTTCTAAATCATGTTGTCTTGCAAGAGGTGAGAAGATTTTACTTGCAAAATAATGCATATTGATGTATACGTTTGTTAATGTTTCCAGTGTTATATAATAACTAAGCATATGAATAGCTAAAATAACAACAGAAGGGTTTTCTTTTTCTTAAAAAAACGGAGCTGAATCAGTCTCCTTGCTGCTAGTTGCCAGAAGAGGTCTTTTGGAAATGAACCAGTGGTGCTGAGAGGCGTGGGAGTGTGTCAGTTCAGAGGACTACACACATAATCCTTCAGCTGAGAGACCACACTTCCCAGCACTGCCTCCATTCCATCCCCCAGCTAAGGTAAATAGTGTTAGATAATGAATTCGGATATTAATAGCTTCTTCAGGGAGACCTCTGTGAATCAATGTAATTGTAATGGGCCCACACGCTACAGGGAGTTCAGCACCTATCTCTGCAGACAGCTCCTGCAGCCTTCCTGCTGTACATCTGAGAGTGGAAAAACCTGCGAGGGAAAATCACAGCTAAAAAAGTCTTTTTGAAATTACTAAGGCTTTAACTTTAAAGAGTCCCATATCAAGAGTCAACAAAAAAAGGGCAGAAAAGGTGAAGGAAAAACATAATCTAGGACTACCTAGATCAACCATTGGATATTTACGTTTGATTGAGATGATTAATAAGAATATAAAAACAGTACAACCAAATGGAAACCAATTGAGAATTAATCTTGTATGAGGATATTTCTCAAAGCTCCAAACATCTACAGTAAATACACCATATCACACAGTCTGTGTATATCTGTCCCTGCTATTGCTTTTTTCCTGCGTTTTCTAAATTCATGTTGAAAGTACGCTACGATATGATTTCAATATAGGTGATCCTCTGCTTTAGCTGAAATCATTATTTCCATAACCTTACATGTAATGGAATTCAAACCTATTGGTCTACAATTACTTGATTCAGTTTTCACACTTTTCTTGTGGATGGGCAAGCTTTTGCAATTCTCCAGTTCATGGGTCCTACCCCTGTCTGAGCAGCTGTTGCAAGAATTGTGTCAGTTGAGTCTGAATAACATTTCTTCTTTCCTTGAGTACAGTATATTTATTAAGATACTATCAGGTCCCGGGAATGTAAACTATATTGAAGTATAGATGGTTAAATCTAGTTGTGTAATGTTGCACAATATGAAACAAAACCATTGGAAATATGGAATAATAGCCAATAATAGCTGACTGAGGTTAAAAGAGAAACAAATTCAAAACATCTTGAAGAAAAGGTATAGTATTGTTCGGGTCTGCTGGGGAACAAATATGCTTTTTTAAGAAATGTCTTTGTGAACCTGAATAGTACGCCATTTTAGAACTTCCACCAAGGACCTACAACAAAAGACTGTATGTTGTTGCTTCTTGATTCTGGACAAGGTAACACTTGACGTCACCGAAAAGTAATGGCAGCAAACAGACAGCAGTTCCCCGATGGATTACTGTGTTTTCCTTTGCAGCTCATTTGAAGATGATGAGCCTCCTTGTGTGGAGGAGATCGAGTATCAGAGTGACGGGTGTGGAGAGCACAGTGGGGATGAGCTGGATGACGAGGTCAACGGGAACACGGAAAGCTCCGATGAGGAAGATGAGGAGCATGGAAGCGGCCGCTTTGCCACCATCAGAAATGGCCTGCTGTCCTGTGACAGGAAGCCCTGCCCATTCCCGAAGTTGCCACAACCACCCGCTCTAGAAACGCTTAACACGAATAGGAATGCCCACGGCAGTGTTAACATTTCCAGCAACAAGTACTTGAGTTAAAGGTTTACATCTGTATAGTTCAGGTCTGCCATTTAATGTGCAATACTATACATACACAAGGCCTGGCTTCAGTCTTCAATAGTTTAGCACCTAGAGTAGCTATGAAACACATATATTTAGTACATATTGCCAATTTTGAATGTAAAACATCCTACTATATGTCCTTCCTTGAGCTCTCTTTATTGTACAAAGTGTTTATTTTTTAAGCAGGCAGTATAAAATTGCTAGTTTTGGGTGCCTTTTTTATATTAATATAGATATACATAATTAAAAATATTGAAACATATGCATGGACAATACAATAAAAGGGAAGCCACTTTAAAAGGGAAATTTATTCTAAAAGAAGAATCTGACACAAATCACAATAAACCGCTGTCCCCATCATACGAGGTCATGGTGTAATAATTACACAGTAAAACATCTCTGTGTAATGCCACAATACCAGTCTCAAAAATCATTCCTCTCAGTGTAGAAAAGATGTTGTTTTTCAAGACAGAGAAGTGCTCACTTGGCTTATTCTGACACCCACTGCAGAGGCTGTCAACTACAGATGCTGCCACTCAAGAAGGCGTGTCATTTCTTAGAAACATGGCACCTGTAACACAGCGTGGCACAGTACATTATATGATTTACTGGCCAAAGACGATCAATAGGTGGCACTTGTGGTGCATTAGAAGTTAGTAAAATGGTTGCTTCATTTAATCTGATTCCCTACTGTTTATCATCTTTAAATCCACTTAATATGGAATATTAATATGCAATTTTGTAAATAAAAGGAAATTTTGGTAGCTGACAATGAAAATATCAGAAGCATAACATCTCTGAATGCCATAAAAAATATTAAATTAGGAACATAAATATATTATACATTCTGTTTATCACTGGGAGTGGAAGCTAAAAATAAATAAAAATACACAACATTTACTGTGGTTATTTTGGAAATGTTTTAAACTTTTCAATGAAAACTTGCTATTGCTAATGTAAAAAAAAGTTGTAGTTTTACTACAATACTAATATTAATATGAAATTATGTAACTAAAGATATTTTGATAGCTGAAAATAAAAATAGTTTCTGAATGTTATTAACAATATTAATGTATAAACTAATATATAATATATCATATAAATATAATAATATATTTATATACCTGAAAGTAGTACCATATTTCAGTTTCTTCATAAACATCTGCGAATACACATTTTTATTTATTCGCAGAATAGTTTGTCTTACATATTGTTAAGTCACACTGTTAGATGCAATGAGGGAAAAAAATAATACACAATCAGGGTTTTTGAAGTTGTTGAAGCGCCATCTCACAGCTCGCAGTGGGGGTGTAATGTAGTTTTAAAATGTTGGCCATGTGAATCGAATACGAGAACAAAGATTATAATTCCTGATGTGCCACATACACAAATCACATGAGTTCAGATCTACAGTCTGCATCTACAGTCGGCAACAGCCCAAACACACCACGTTAAGCATTCACTGTGTCACCTAGCGTTTTTACAAAGTAGTGCAGTCCCATAACACAATATTTTTTTTAAAAACATGCGGTGCGGTGCAGTGTGGTTGGGTGTGTACTATACACGCAATCTGCTCCATTATTTGCTGTGCATTTTGAATGGCTGGATCTGTATGAGGTTTGTGAGGAAATATTTAAAGCTGTGTGCTGTGAACTCAGGGCAAAACCTGTCTCTCTGAGAGATTAAACGTTTTAGAGTGAATTGAACTCAAATTCAAATGTTACAGGATTCAGTGCTACACTACGGTGTCACATTTTAAGGAAAGACTTCCATAGTTGATAATCAATTGGAGAACTCCTGTGACTAATGCCAGTCTGAGCTGAGGTTCAGTCAGGTCTAAAGGATTAGAGCCTACCCTAGACTCCGGTGAGTCTTTTAACTTCATTCTAACTCCCTGAAATTTGTCAAATGCAAACATATTGTTGAAACTGTTGTCTTTAAGTAAATGTACTGGAATATTACTTATTCAGATCAGTCAGTTCACACATTGTTTGAATTAATGTTGATTATGTATAGTTAATACCATACTTTCATATTCTAGTCACAGAAATTACACTTGGCAGAAAATGAAGTGAAGTAATAATCTGCCAATAGTTGTGCAAACCCAATGAGATCCGACAGTTCTAAAATATTATCTGAGTGAACTCTATGCATTTTATAAGGCTACAGTACATTTACAAAAAGATATTCATTTAATTATAAATCTTGCATTTGTCCCTCTTGTTCAGCTTAAGAAATTATCTGCATTTGTTTGTGAAGTATCACATACAGTATACTAACCAATTTGGATTTTGGTGCTGAAATAAATCATTGTGCATTGATTGATGCTCTTCAATGTAAGCCGTGCCAGAGAATGGGTGACTCTATGTTTCCATGTCTTGGTGCCAGATAATATTCTTCTATTTCCAGGACCCTGTGCTCCCTGATTGTACTTTATTAGGACTATAAAATGTGCCTATAAGGACTGGGATAGAAGGCACATGTTGAGGACCAGGGTGAATAATATTTAACGGTGACTGATTTGAGCAGCATCAGTCAAATTTCATCTGTGACTACATCTTCATTTCTTCACTTTATCATAAAGATTTTTATTGCAATATTCTGGAAATATTCAATTCAGAAAATAAACACAAATTCATCCAGCATAGACTCAGTCCATCATGGTACAGCCTGCATTAAAAAGACAAAATCATAGTGGTGTTTTTGAAACTGCAATAGATATTTCTATAGCTAAACTGTAATTGCAAAGTTTTTTTGGCTTGTGTGGCTTTTCATGTGGGAAGGGGGCATTGAATGCACATTTTATGTACTATACAGAGTCAGCCTACAAACTGGCTCAGTCTTTCTGGTTTTAAGCTTGCAGGATGCAATTTGTACTTGCAATCAAAATGTCAATGAGAAAGAACAAACTCTATTTTACAACTGACAAACTGATATTTAATAAAAGAACATGAACTCAAAAAATACTTGTAAACTCAAAAAATAAAAGTAAATATCCAGTATGGATTTACTCTCTTTTCTTTCTAAAACACATAACCTTGAGAAATGCTGTATTTGGTTGTGTCCTACAAAGAAGACTTCAGTGTTATAGATTATGCATATTAGAAAAATAAAGTTTTATTTCATGTGCATACAGGTTTTTAGAAATTTAAATTTATCCATGCAAATCATTCCATGCACCCTGTGATACTTTCTGTGTTTTTTTAGACACAAGCTGAGCTCTTTCTCAGCTCCATGCCACTTTATGCAATCCCCAGTGATACTGGCAAGATCTGCCCCCTCTGGAGAAGAACTGAACTTCACTCAGTGTTTGAAATTAAAAATAATCTTTCATCTGTTTGCTTGTTCTTCCAGCAGCTTTATTTTAAAAGGGCACTAGGAAAGAACATTACTTTTCACAAGCACAGCAAGGGATACAAATACAGAGATGATGAATGCAATGGAGTTTGTAAATTAATTTGGTGGTTTTCTAAAGTTAGCTCTTTGTTTCTTTATTGAATCTAAAAAGTGTTTTTGTCTCATGAAGACTACTCAAAGGTTTAATTCAGCCTAACCAGACAGAACTGGCTTCTTTCTTACCACTTAAACATCTAGTCCATGTACATATGTGTGTCTACCATTCTTTCTCCTGTGATCCTAGTGCATTGTTCTTGCTTTTGTTTTTCTACTTATTTTAATTCAATCTGCTTTCATTCCATCTGTGATGCACAGAGTCAGGTCTTTCTTGTTACTGTGGAGCCACAGGACATACACTAAGGACATAAGAATGATTATAAATGAGAGGAGGCCACTCAATGTATCTAGTCCATTTGGTAGTCAGTAGCTAACTGATCCAAAGTTCTCCTTCAGTCATTTCTTGAAGGAAGACAGAAAAGAACATTAAAGGTTTTAAAAACTTGGCTGTGTAGCTTGGTCCAGACTCCCACAACCCATTGGGTAAAGAAGAGTTTGCCATTTTAGAAGCACTTGCACATGGTTTCCACTTGTGCCTTTCACTGGGTTGACGAAACCCACACTTTCTGTCATCTCGTCTGCAGTATACTGTAACTGCATGCCTTATTGTGAAGCCTCTTCATTTAGTGCAGCACTCATACAAGCCCCACTGAAAACATAAAAAGGCCATCTGTAGTGAACCATTCCAGTCTACTGGCCAATTGGGTGTTCACATCTAGCAGACCTTCATGCCACTGGTGCCAGTTACTGACTCACTGAGCCAGTTAAAGAAGAAACAAGTGTAGCGATATTTTTTTTTCAAAATATCAAAAATGGACAAATGGACATCACGAATAGTGTCTATTCATGTTTCAGTTTAAACAAGAGGAATCCAACTATTTAGTAAAGCTTTTGACATGTGCTTCTAAAGCCTTAATGTATTGTGTGATGTTATTTCCACATAAATATGACTTACAGCAAACCAGCTGTTATGCTGCAAGAGCTGTCAGAGGCTCTTACGATAATGCTCCAGTACCTGTAGTGCAGCTCTGTAGCACATTGGTAATCCTGTTATCAGAGGGCTCCATCATTTCTTTTGGATTGCTCAGTAAGGGGAGTGCTCACTTCCAGCTAGGAAGGTCATAATGTCTGCCACAGTCCCTGCTATCTCCAGTCACTTAACATCTCTGTATTAATTATCCAAGTGGTGCAATATAACTGCAAAAATAACATAGGCTGCACGACAAAATCACATGTAAAACAACTTTTTTCTATAAATGAAGATACTTTTGCTTTTCTATCTGTGATCCACTTGCTCTCAGAGAATTACAATGATATCAGGGGTTCCACTGCATTTGAACCACAAACCTAGGCTAATGAGCATTTGAAATGTGCAAAAATTGCAAGGCTGAGGCTGTGGCTCAAACAGGTCAGGCTTATAAGCAAGTAAAGATGAAAGCATTTACTATTGGGGTTAAGGTTGGGCCATTGGTACAGTGGTTAGACTTGCTACCTTGCAGTGCTGGAGCCCTGGGTTCAATCCTAATCCTGGGGTGTTATCTGTGTGGAGATGGTACTGTATATTTTTCCCATGTGGTTTTGCCCTGGATGCTCCCACAGTCCAAAACCATATGGGAAGTTTAATTAGCATCTGGGAAAACTGGACCTGGTGTGACCATGTGTGTGCTTATGCCTCTGTGTGCCTTGCGATGGGCTGACATCCCATTCAGGGTGTATCCCACCTTGCACCATTCGCTTGCCAAACGAGGGTCCAGCTTAGAGCCTACAGTATAACCCTGAATAGGATGAAGAGGTTAGAAAGTGGATGCATGGATTGAGGCCTTGACCCATTAGTGTCCTCTGAGTATGTGGATTGGGACACAGTGTAATGCATCAGTATCTCTGCACACAGAAAGATCTGCAATCTCTGGTTACTCCGGATATATGGATGTATAACAGTGTACGGGTGGAAGAAGCAGCAAACTCAGTGTCGAAAAGCATTTAATCGCTAATTATAAACCATTACTTAACTGTTTGCTTAATTAGTTTTTTGAAGTAGAAATGTATCACTGCTTTGTTATAATAAAAAGTTAAATTATATATCAATTCAATGATGGACAGCGCCGGATAATGTGTTACATGGTACAACAGTCCAAACAGAACTAATTGCCTATGCAATTACCTGCACTTCAACTGCAGGGAAGGCTAAACAAGTGTAGTGCACATAGCTGCATTGCAACAGTTCAGTTTTGTTTACTTTCTTCCCAAAATGTTCTGAGCTTTTTACCTTTTGACTTGAGGCTGGATCTCCAGGGGCTGCAAAGTGTTGGCAGTGAAGAACACGTATTTGGCCCCTGAGAGTCCCATATTACTTTTTAACAAATACACTTCAAGACAGGGAGGCTTGCATTTACAAAACTGTGTTGAATTATTTAGCTCACATTCTAGCTTTCCCCTGCGCTGTGCAGAGCTGTATCCAGGCAGCTTCCTCTGAGTTAGCAGAGGCCTGGGCTTCCATTAGATCTGCAGGTGTGTTTTGTTCTGCAGCTGATAACAGCTTCTTCCCTTTTTGAACAGGATCACCAGGATTTGAAATGAACAGAGCTGGAACAGAACTGCAGTGGAAGTGTGTGTGACACAGAAGAGCAGGAGGTGATACTTAACAACTAATCTGAAGCCAGTATAGAATCTGGCAGAATTCTGATGCTCTATGCACCTTTTGCTCATAATAATACAGCTTTGTTAAAATTTCAATACGTTGGTTATGTTAAAGGTGAACTTGTCAACATTTAACAAATGTCAACATTCCCAAAATCATTCCTTTAAACATATTATTTCTAAATAATAAAGTAAGTTGGTTTTTAGACATTTTAGACTTTTTTGTTTTAAGTCTCCGGAGCTCTTCTCTACCCCCTCTTCCTCCACCCAATAAAGGTTTATACCCCAGAGGAAGGGGTAGCTCTCAGCCGTGGATTCCCGGAGGTTTCCTTTCAGTTAAATGAGGTTTTTCCTCCCCCCAGTGCTGTGCAACTTATTTATTTGTATGGGCGTCGGGAGCCGCCCATGAAGGGGGGGGGGGTACTGTCACGCCCTCTGCAGCCAGAGGGCGCTCCTTCTCTGTCCTGTCCCTATTTCCGGTCTGCTGTCCTTCCTGTCCCTCTCTTTCCCTTGGGCTATATATTTCCGGGTCTTGCACTCTGTCCTCGCTCAGCATTGATGTTCGGATGTCCTGAGACCCGCCTAGCACCAGGGCGCCCCACATCCGCTCCCTGAGGGCATAGGTTTCTATACGGCATTCCTGAACTCTTTGCACTAATGAGCCCGGGCCTTTTTCCCGTCTCGCTGCTACGCATATGGGTCTTTTTCCGCTCTCCTGCTCCCCACGGTTAGTCCCTTTGGACGTCCGTGACAGCTGTGGAAGAGCCAGAGTCTGTCCTGGCAAGCAACAGGAGCAAGGCAGGATACACCCTGAACGGGATGCTAATCCATCACAGGGGAGCCAAAATTCAAACCTGAGATCACAACCAAAAGCTACATGCAAATCAAAGCCTGGTATACCTTTTTTCCCCACTATATAATGGATCATAATTAGAAACAATCAAATGCCCTTCTTTTTTTTCTTAAGATGTCCACTCATTGCTCAGTGAAATCCCTCAATACACTAAGTCAAAAGCTCAAGCCTCTGAAGAGCTTGTTTCTGAAGAAAGTGTTTTTGTTCTCTATTGTGAAAGCATCACATTTTAAAATGCAAATCCAAATCAAGGCCAAGAAGGAAAATGGTATCATACTGTACATTCACTACTTCCCTCTTTGGGAAGAAGGACCCCATGTATGTAGCAGATGAGGCTTTTTGAATCAGTGTGCAATGTCTCAGTACGATCAACATGAATATAATTAATGACTTATCTATGACCTA
Organism: Lepisosteus oculatus; assembly: GCF_040954835.1. NCBI lineage: Eukaryota > Metazoa > Chordata > Actinopteri > Semionotiformes > Lepisosteidae > Lepisosteus > Lepisosteus oculatus. The sequence goes on from NC_090700.1 coordinate 55,120,663, forward strand.
CACACTTGTCTCCTTCAAAGCTTACCAAACCCACAAATGTGTTCAGCAATCAGCTGATTCCCTCTGCAGATAGATTGTCTAATGAGATACTGCCATGGTAAGTCCCTGTGCTAAGGGAAGGAGGACTGGCTTCATTGAGATGCTGCAAACAAGAGGAAATGCACACATGGCTGCTTTTCTTAATTAGTGTTTGCTCATCCTAGAGTGTCATCCTTCTCCCACCAAACAACAAAATCTGCCTCAAATCTTCACCCCCACCCACATCAGTGGAGTCTCCTGTAGGATTTCTTATAGCTCATTTTCCAAATTCTCTTCAGTACTACCTTCCCTTTAAAGTCACGAAGCTCCTTGACCTATATCTGCATTATATTATTATACAGATTCCATTACATAGCAACATTCACTCAATAAAGAGTCCACAAGCTTGAACGGATAATTGTTTCTTATCAAACATAGCCAAAATGTACAGTACATCCCTGAAAACTTTATCTCCTTGCTGGCCTTTGCTTTTACAAATGGATGTTCCTGGGGATTTGATGGGGTCTCTAACTCCTTTATTGTAATTAATTGTCTTGTAATTGTCTTTAATGAGGACCATCATGTATTTGGTCCTCCTGCATCTATTGCTGCAGAATGTTAAAGTTTAAGTGCTGTACATTGTACATTGCATTCTTTTCTCAGCATAACTGTTTACAGCAATAGGAAACTGGAGAGGAAAATCATTCTAATTTGTTACATTTAACTCGGTTTCCTCATAAGAACAAGCTTATCAAAAATTACCCAACACACCTCCCAAATATTAGCTTTAGCATTCAGATTTGTTATATTATTATTATTATTATTATTATTATTATTATTATTATTATTATTATTATTATTATTATTATTATTATTAGTAGTAGTAGTAGTAGTAGTAGTAGTAGTAGTAGTAGTAGTAGTAGTGGTATTTAATATTCTCTGATTAGTTCCAGAAGAGCATTTTACAGAAATGCATATGTGTGGTGTACAGCAACTTAATTAAAACATACCATTTTAATTGTTAATGATGTTGGTAATTGCAGAGTACATGCTGGAAAGTACAAGTACAGAAGCAGTACATGTAAAGGAGACATCTGTGCCGCAAACTGCTGATATTAGTAGACTATATTGTTATAGGGCTTCCAAGTGTGGCTTTAACTATTTTTGATTAAATTATTGTTCCCAGGACTGCAATAAAATGTTCTTTGAATCTGATTGAGCTTATACTCTAACTAGGCAAGGATATTATCTTCAGCAGAACTGTTATTAAGATTTACTTGAAATGGAACTCAAAGCATTTTTAAAGCTATGAATGTCTGATATGATGTTCAGATATCTTTACATATTTAAACATATCTTGGGAACTTCTGTGAATCTCAGCAATCCATTATCCATATCTAAATCAAATGATCTTTCCAATTAAAGATGTTGTTACACTAGTTTCAGAAAACGCTCTCTACTATGGTTACCTTCTGAAACCCTCTTATTTAATCCATTCCATTTTCACTACAATCAGCTTCTTAATTTTATTTTATGTTACTTCCAAAACATCCTCTTCCTATATTTAAAATTGAGTTAACATATAACTGGTTTCCCAATTAAATGTCTGATTTTTCTTACACCTAGGGTTTCAGTGGCTTAATTAGACCTGTCATTAAACAAAAATAATCTTAATAAGATACTTATATTTGTATAATCTTATAAAAGGATGCAGAATTTTACACATGTGCAAGTAATTTGAAATCAATATCAGAAATGAAAACAAATAAATGACTCTGATTAAATTCTTAAATATACGAAACTTTTTTGTATTGCCTAACATTTTTTACACCTGTATTTCCAGGTTGCATTTATGATTATACCTAGTTATATCAAGAACTCAGTAAGAGGATTATACCACTACAATTTAGCTACTGTTTACACTCACTGTGAGTCTGCCACGTTAACACAACCCTCTGGATCATATGCACTTTGCCTTTACATGACCTTCATGTGAGCAGTACTTGTTTCATGGATTTCTATGAAAGCTGATTGTGTTAGAGCCATGTACCACTGTTGTGCTGTCTTATACTGTAAGAGAATTATCATTGTCTACAGAAGTGACTTGGCAAAAATACTTCACCTGTATCCCAAATAAAGTACCTTTACTGGTCAAGCTGATCCAGTTGCTGTTCTTCGCAAATGTTGGGACTGGGTACCTCTGATGAAGTCCAAGAAGATGTTCGTCAGAGGTGAACCTTCAGAAGTAATTTACTGTATTTTTGTGGGAAAAAAGGATGTAGATGACATTACATCACATGCAATAACAAGAACAACATCAAGTAAAGAATCCCAACCTTCAGAGTACAGATCTATAGAAAATCTTTCACTAGAAAGCTGTAGTTTAGTCTCACTGTATGTGTACTTCTGTTCTTATACTTTACATTTCTTTCATACAAGAAGAAGTACCATCTTGTTTGATGTGATGTTTCTAAGTAAGTTGCATTTAGTTCAATTTGCATGAATAGTGGGCTGATTGAGAAGCACTTTTCCTCCTTCCATTCTGACATTATTCCTCTTGCTAACATTTCAATAAGTGAGTCAGGACACAATCTAGGATTCTGATTCTTACAGCAATAATACTGTATGTACTGTACTTTTTACATTGTAAAATACAGTATATAAACCCAGTTATTAAATTTCAGTTTTTGTGAATATAAAGTTTGTAGTTTAGTGTCACTGTTAATTGCAATCTCTGCCCCAACAATTCCTTAATAGGGTGGATTAGCAGACATCTCTAGATCCTGTGAATGAGGTGATGTCACATCAGTTTTCTTTCTCCTCCTTCTGACAGACTCATGGTAAACATCATTTTAGATATCACTGCCTGACTAACAGATAACAAGAATTCTGAAACCTGCACTGCATGAGTTATACTGTGCTAGCACAGTAAAATGAGAAGAAAATGACTTCTGGCAAAAATACCACAATACAGCACCTGTCAAACATGACAGGAGTTGACTGGTACAGAAAACACAAATGCATTAGCGGGAGCAATCACATATGAGATAAACAACAGAGTCTGCAAATGCATTTGAAGGAAGATAATCTGGAAGGAAGAGTATAAAATGGAGATTCAATTTATTATGGGTCTTGGAAACTCAAACGCCTTCAGAGACTAAAATAGCTTCCAAAACACAATGTGCTGAGGCTCCATTTTATCCTGGAGGGCACAGCATCTTCTGAGACAAAAACCAAACAAAACAAAACCTAACACACAACAGCTACTTCTCAATTTGTTGAGCGGAGCAAATTGTCTTGGACATTTTTCCACCTGCAGCTCAGAAGATAATTAATGGGGAGAAGGGGGGACTATAGTGTGACCCAAAGGCAGTTGCTACCTAAAAATGGATTCATTTAGCAATAAATCAAGAAAACAAAGAAATACTAATTACTAAAGTCTCCACTAGGCCTTTCTATTTCAAGGTGCATGAAACCAATTTACCAACATAAAGCTGAACCACAGTTGTCCAGGGTAGCCCTGCCACCTCTATTCAATCAAAGACATTGTGGCCTGTTCTGTTTTAAAGCTTTGCCAACTTCAAGACATGATGAAATTCGTTGTTCAATAATCTCTATTTCTGAGAGAATCTAACTGTTATACAGTTTCTTTATTCATTCTTTTTTTCTAAAATTCTCATAGGATTTTGTTAATTTATGACACACCACTTTGAAATGGGCTAATAATTTCATCTTCATGACTGGCTTTCTTCTTTACACCAGTAATTGCCATGTGATGATACATACCTGGAGCCAAGTTATGTTACATATAGGCATTTCATTAATCTAATTTGTCTTTCTGTCTCACTTTAATTAGTACATGAAGAGTCAGTTACTTAAATTCACAGAGTAAAGGAGTTCATTAAAAGGAAAACGTACTCCAGCATGCAGACTTACACAGCCACCCATCACCTTAAATGGCATCTACACAAATGTATATTTCTTCTTAATTAATGTATAGAAATGGCATCTCATGGATAATGTCACCATGAAAGGTGATTAACATTATTGCAGTGCACAAACCATGTTAACATTTCAAAGGTATAAATAAAATTTCACAACAGATGAAAAAGATCAGAAATGTCCTTTTGGTGCTCCGTCAGAAACACATTCATATACAGTATTATGATCACATAACATACACACAGAAATAGGCAGTCTGGTCAATTTGCTTTGCATAGGACTTCTAGACATTAACGTTAGGGGTTGAGTTGCTGTACAGCTGCTTCCCTAGATAAAGGCAAATGCTGAAAAAAGTGGGAACTTTTGGTGGTAAACCAAAATGGTTCTAAGTGAACTAGGTTTTTCTGTGACCTTTTACCTTTAAACTTTTCACACATGGAAACACAGCTATAATACAGACATATGCACATTCACCTTTATCATCTCTGTCAGTACCTCCAAACAAAACGGATCTAGTCTTTAAACTAAATTGAGCTTTTAGGGTTACTTTTCTAATAGGCACAGGAGAATAGTTTGGTTACAGATATTGAATTTTAAATGCCTCAGAATTTCCTCTGATGCCTGCTTTTAGAGGTTACTAACTTAATCTTGCTTATAATCTTTTAAAATAACACCTTATGTTTCTGTTTAGTGAATGTGGAAATATGATGAGATTGCTTTGACATGTTTGTCATCTTGTTGGCAGATTATGGTTTGGTGGATTATCCAGATGCAGCTTTGATATGGTTGTATACACCCTAAATAAGACAACAAACCTTATGAACAACAAACCTTATGAAGCAGGACTAAAAGGAGCAAAAATGTAAGATGGCTATATTATTTTTGAACATATTACTGTTTTAATTCTGTTGAAATGTTATGCATTGATAAAATAGTCAGGAGACTTGGCTGCCTTTGGTAAATACTGTTTTCCTAGCCTCTAAATTTCTGGGGATTTGTTTCTTTTTCTTGATCTCACATAGATCACCTGGCCTAAAGAAAGGGAAAGGGCTGTTGAACAATGTCTTGTACTGTATTGAGGTGTTCTGATTATTCTATTTACTCATTTAAACTCACTGTGAGTAGGACCTCAATCAATACGATAGCACAAATTAAATTAGTAAAATAAAGATGCAGACGAGAGGCCATACATGTCAATAATCACTAGACCAAAAATGTCCTATGGACCACAGAATGTGCCAAGACTGCAACCAACATGCCAACATTACTGTGAGAAAAAGGTAAACAATGCAATTATAGACAAAGGCCTTAAAAGGATGAGAATATGAGAAAGGATACGAATGAAAAGAGGCCATTTAGCCCATGCAGCTCACATGGTTGTTAGCAGCTAATTGATCCAAATATCTCATCAAGCTTCTTTAATGAAGATTTTATCAGCCTACACAATGTGCCTGGGTAACTTGTTCCAGGCGTTCAGGCTTTTTATATAGAGATGTGCCTCCTGCTTTTGGTTTGTTATTGCTTCTGAGGATATTCAATATTGGATTCGTGGGTAGAAGCAGAGGTTAGTATAGTACAGAAAGAGAGTAACCAGATGGTACTGGGAATCTGAGTGGTTCTTATGGGTTTGTTGGCCTGGCAGTCTCTGGGGCTTGAAAATATACACACCCCCAACTCTCCAAGAGTTGCTTGGAGGCTCTGCCTTATGACTGGCAACTGGGCCCTCAGGGGTAGAGAAGGAAGAAGACTCCCCTGACACCCTGACAGTCAATTTGAGAACAAATCTCTCAGGGGATAGAAAAGAAGAGAGATATACTTCCCTGACTCACTGAGAGTCACTGCCTCACAACAGGGAACAAATCCCTCAGGGGGAAGAAAAGAGAAAAAGCCCCCTGACTCGAAGAGTCACTTTGAGAGACGCTGCCCCAGGGGCAGAGAATGAAGAGAAAGAATTTCCTTGATTCGCTGAGTCACTTGAGAAGGAAGTGAAAGGAGTCCTCTGACATGGTTGGAGTTGTTTGGAGAGGCACAGCCCTGTGTCTGGGCTAGGCTCTGAGAAGACAGAGAGGAGAATTACTGTAGTACAGTAAGTCAGAGCTGGTGAGAACAATGTGGCCAGGGGTCCCCTCTACCTTGGGGTCAAGGTGGCGCTGCCAACCTGCGGTCGGGGAAGTGAGCCTCATGAGCAACATGAAAAGAAAAGGGAACAGGAGGGAGATGGAGGGAACTCAAAACTTTTGATGTGAGCGTTAGTGTGGATAGGGTTTAAATAATAAGGGAGATAACGGAATAATAGAGGAAGAAGAGGAGCCCCCAGCTTGTCCTCCCGGACCTTCTCCTGGTGGTTATCTTTTCAGGTCTCCTCCCAGACACCATTCAAGTTTGTTATCAGTTTAGGCTCTTCCCCTTGTGACCCTGTACTGGATAATTAGGGTTAGAACATGAGCATATGGAATGATGAGATCACTGCTGGTTTTCTGCATTGACTGGGAAAGGCAACATCTTCATGGAAGACCCTCTCAATGATCCATAGTGTTGGGCGGAACCCTCTTTGCTTCAAATGGTCAGTTGTGAAAGGTTTTTCCTTCAGTACCATGGCAGAAAACTGACAGGCCAGATATATCAAATATCAATGTAATATATAATGCTTGCATTATATTCTCAAAATAATTTCAAAACATCATTCAGTTAGTATTGCCGATTGTGTTCAGGATAAATCTGCATTAAAAAAAACATCAAATGGAAGTTTGTTTTTCTAGAAAGGGAATCTATTCTGCAGACTAAAGAACCTTAAACAAACTTTTTGTGGCAATAAAATGGAAAATTGTTGGCCAGCAGGAGTCCAATGTCATCATAGTGGAGATAGAACCATGCAGGACTGTCTGTCATGTGAATACTATCTGAGTACAGAAGGAAATAAATTAATTTTTCTCACAAATGATAATCCCTATTCACACAGGTCATTATAACCCTTTTTGCTGTAATAACAAAGTGACACACAATGAAAGAGCCAGACTTCCCAGCTCTTTATCACCAGGCGGGAATTCTTGGAGGGTGAAGAAATGATCCTGTTTGGGTCCAGAAGGAAAAAAATTAGTCTTTTCACAGTCTGATCCGAGTTTCTATTTAAAGATGTGAAATTTCACAGGTTAAAAAAGAGTCTACCCTCCCTCAGAAAATCAGGTAGGGAAAGGAGTTTTATATAGAAGCTCTATATAGAGTGGCAGATTCTGTTAAATGGGTGCCAAACAATGACTGCTTTGAGAGAACCACACTTCAGCCTGGAAAAATGCAAAGGAACTAGAGGTGACTTTTCTGAGAAAGTGTTTAGAATTCCCCATAACTCAAGTCCAATTTAATCTCTCTTCCTTATACCCTAATAGAATATGCCCTGCATTTCTCAAATATTCACGTCAGACATACATTCCAAAATAAAACATGATAAAGGCCTCTCTTTTCTAATACAACAGGAAAAATTAATAACCAACCAGCAGTATTTATACAGTAAGTTAGCAGATGGAGGATATATACAATGATTGCAGGCTCACCGATTGGCTGTCTTTTCTTTAAGTAACTTTTATATCCATCACTTTTCTTTTTATAGATGTTTCTGTTTAGCACATGTGTAGCAGTTCTAGTGTGGTCTATTGGCTAACTGACAGCACTCCCCTGATTTACTGCATGATGTCTATCTTTTGCAATTATAACCACAAGAGGTGCCATAAATAGATGATAAGCCAAACAATGAACATTTCTCTTGGGAACTATTACACTTTAATGACTTCACGATCATCTCCTTGCTTGATTGAACTTAAATGCAAGATGTGACTGGCCCAATACTTCAATACAATGTTCAAATGTACTGCATGAGATGAGATTTTATTGACTAAGAAATCACACACCTAAAAGCAGAAGGAAAGCAAAAAATTATTTGTAAATTTTTTGTAATTATTTATTTTTAATACCTTATCTGTATCATCCTCATGTCAGTCTCTTAAAATTGCCAGAGCTCTTCAGGTGTATCAACAAACATTATGCAAATTTTACATGGATAATAGGAGCTGTGCAAGTGATACACAGGACCCAGTAATTTGTTCCACTTATTTCCTATATTAACGTATGATTACTAATACATATCACACGAATTACAGTAAAATACCTTTTGAAAAAAAGACTCCATCTGGTAAAACACACCCACAGTACATCCTTTAACTCTACACAGGGGACATACAGTAGCAGCCCCTGTTAAACATGATGTACAGTCATTGCCACAGAAGATGTATGGTTACCAACACCCTTCTGACACATGATAGGTGAGTTTTGCACCTCTTGATTGTTTCACCATGTGCAAGAGAAAACGTGATACTGTGGTGTAATAATATTTTTTCAGAAATGAAAAACAGTTGAAACAGATGCCATATCCAGGGAACAGATTTTGAGGAGTTTGTTCATTTGTCGTGACTTAAATGGCTGTACAACAATATACAAACTGTTTTTTTACTGGTCTGTTTCTGGTAATGGGGGTAAGTTAGAAAGACCACAGTTTCCAGTCTGCACTTGAACAGTTAGGAGACTGTACACCTCCATGTACTGGAGACATTCTGTGCCTCGGTGAAACAGGACAGCAGGGATCAGCAATCACAAAAGACTCAAAAACTCTTATTTAATATTGTGACTGGAGACTCCATTTCCAGATCACCTGGCACTCCTGAGGTACCCATACATAGGCAAACAGTTCACTGTCTAAACAAAGGCAATAAAACTGGTTTCAAACACAAACAAACTTTAACAAGTCTGGAATCACAGGGAGAGCTTTGTTTGCTTTGTGGTTTCCCCGCACACAGAGCAGAGTGAGGTTATTCATGTGTGGTAAAAACTAAATGTTAACTCAAAACAAACACCTGTTTCCTTAGTTTTATACCTGAAATGAAACACCAATTTGTTTTTGTTGTTATTTTTCCTCACTGGCAGAATAGCTTTTCTCCTGCAACCAAACCATGGCATGCCGGTCCCAGGGTTGTGCATGCGAGATTCTATACATAAGAAGATACCATTATGTGGAGTATTTTCTTTAAAATATTTATGTACATAATATTTTATATAGTACATCATGTAGGAGGATTAATGGCATTTTATTTTTTAAGATAATATATCATTTGTTAAATTGTGTATTTATTGGAGAAAGTTTTATATCAGAATTCTGATTATTATTCTATTTAATTCGTTTTTGCTTTATAGTGGAATTTTCTATGAGGAGGAGGAGTTTTACCTAGAAAAGGAGCTACTCAAGAAAGAAGAAAGCTTGAAGTACAGTTGAGTAGGAGCTGCCTACAACAATGTATTTTTAAAGCAATGAACGTTTATATTACTGTAACTATAGTTTTGTGTGTGTGTTTTTTTTCCTTGGGTTCATTTGTATGGTAGCGCCGACAGGGACGATTCAGCAGCTGCACCCTCCCCTTGAGCCATGCATGCGCAAGGCAGGCTGGGAACAGCGCCGGAGGGGCGGAACCTGGGTTACTTGTATATAAGGGGACCGCGGCGGAGAGGTGCCCTCTTCCCTTCTGTGTCTGGCTGAAGTGCTGGTGTGCCAATCCCTGTAGCTGCATGAGGACAATAAATGTGCTGCCAACGCATTTGAGAGTTATGTCTGCTACTCCGTTCCTTACTGAAACCTCGTGGTCGTTACAGTATTTTTCCACATTTTTGGCAGGTAAGGACTTTAGGAATATAGTTCCTCACAATAAACAGGTTTGCAGTTGTGGCTTATTAAAAATAAGAATGTTTCTTCACACAACAGGAAAATAAAACAAGTTTACTTCCAAAATAATAAACAGCTATGACAACCCTGTAATAATAATTGAATAAAGTCAAAATATAAAGCCTAAATCAAAACTGTCAGCTAAATGACACAGCCTTATATACATGAAGGCTAATTGAACCCCTTGTCAAAATGTGCATTACAATCAATTATAAATTTGTAATTACACTCAAGTGAAGTGTTGGGGGCTGTAATTAGTAGCAGACTAGCTGCAATTGCAAACTTTTCCTTAGGACAGTCTGTCAGTATGGAGAATGCTGTTCACTGTAGTAAGTAAAACTATATTGTATTTTTCTATTAATATTTAATAATAATAATAATAATAATTTACACTTATATAACATTTTTCTGGACACTCCACTCAGTGCACTCACCACACATCAGCTATTAGTGGGGAGGAGAGCAGAGTGATGAAGCCAGTTCAGAGATGGGGATTATTAGGAGGCCATGATTTGGCCAGGATGCCAGGGTAACACGCCTACTCTTTTCGAGAAACACCCTGGGATTTTTAATGACCACAGAGAGTCAGGATCTCGGTTTTACATCTCATTCAAAGGACAGCACCCTTTTACAGTATAGCCCACAGGGTGAGCACCCCCTACTGGCCCCACTAACACCACTTCTAGCAGCAACCTTTGCTTTCTCAGGCACACACCTGCTGAGCTTAAGTGAGCTATCCGTTGTGAACTGCAGGGTGATATGGCTGCTTGCAGCCATTTTGTCTGGTATTACTTTTTTATCTGATGTATCCATCTTCTCCCACCTATATTTTGTCCATCCAATTTTGTTATTGTTTCTGTGCAGTTTTTAATATTTGTTATTGTATATGTACTGTTCTCAATGCACAGAACTTTCTGAAAGCTGTTTTCTTTGATGAGCACTATATCGAAGTTTAATTGAAAATTAAAGTACAGTAGAAATTTCATATTTTCAAAAAAAAAACAACAACAGCGGCATCAAGAAGGGATTTGTTCTTTGAATTTTCTAGCTTGGAAAATCTTTGGTAAACAGTAGTGTAATACAGTGAGAGGAAGCATTGCAAGAAAGCCATCATCTTGGCTCAAAGACCGCCTTTTAACTGGGAGAACCTGAAGAGTGAGGTGCAGCTGGTCTAAATGAGTAATTAACCCTTGGAGGAAGTGAGATTCCATGTGTGCAGAAGGAGCTGCCAGGATCGTGTCTGCGTGGAATTAGCCACACCTCTGGGCTAATTAAGAGGCTTTTAAGACCAGTGGAGAGGAAAAGGATTTTAATCTGTATCTCGGCTTCAGCTTGAAAGAGAAGATATGATATTAAGAGGGTGGGAAACGGTACCTGTTGTAAAGAACTGGGGCTGTCTTGCAGTCTTGTTGGTTTGAGTGAGCTGTGACAGCTTAAAACAAACAAGTTTAGGATGTACCGAGAAGCGTAATGGGTTATGTCTGGACAGCCTACTGTACATGTGTCATGTTGTAGTTGTTTGCAAGGCTCAGTGGGTTTGGCCAGCTGAGCCAGGGCTGACTGGAGGTGTTGTTGCTTGGAAGGTAATGCATTGCAAGGCAGGAGTATGAGGCACCTTCTCCTCGCAGCTGTGAGAGTCTAGATGGCAGAGGTTGAGTGCCCTCAGCTGAGGGATAGCCATAAGAGGGAAAAGGGCAAACTGAGCTGCTGCTGTGTCAGTGAGGCAGGTATTGCTCACAGAGAAGCTTCCCTTGCTGGGTGGCATCAGGCAGGAAAGTTCGAGAAGCTCTTCTATTTGAAAAGATGAGTCGTAGTAACTATACTATGAGACTATTGTAATGCTTATTTTGTGAGCTCTGTAGCACATGGTGCAATTCTTCATAATAAGAACTAGAGGACAGAATGTGTTGTGGAGGCCTGGAAATATTCTGGCCTTTCATGTCGGTGATGCCCTGGCTTTCTTTCAAGAAATACTGTAGCTGGATGATTTTTGGGTGCTAGTAAGCTAGAGTGGTTGAGTTGCCATGTTTTACCATAAAAAGGGTTACAGACATTAGTAAGTGGGGTTTATTCTGGCTATAAAAGTTTTTGACCATGTCACTCAATAGATCAACTTTATTTGGTGTCATTTTTTCAGTGAATGCTAGGGATTGAATGTAAATCTGGGTTGTTGATTGCAATGGAAAGAGTCACCCTGAAAAAAATATGTTTTGTGTATTTATGAAGTGCCAACCTAGAAGAGATTTCTGTAACACTGTTTTTAGATAAATGTGAAAATGAAGCATACAAAAAATCTACCTGCTCATGATGAGGACTTACTGTGGTTACCTGTAATTGAAAATAAATTGATTATCAAAATTATTGGTTAATGTGTTGTCCATAGGCAAGCACTAATGAAACTGCAGTTACTTACTGTACATAAATGCTGATGGGATTATGACAGCTACATTTTAAACAAAGAATATTGGATAATAAATCTTGTGCAAAATTTCTCTACAGGCAGAATGTAAATTAATACAACTGATGCATGTCTGCAGAAGATGATTTCTCTTACAGATTTTGTTGATATTGAAAATGCCCACTGTGCGACTTATTGTGAATGATGTACGAGCATAAAAGATCTAGAAAACATGTTCGATATGTTTCACTGTTTATCTTTAAATATTAGGGAAGCATCCTTTTTCAATTTCATAAATCATACTGCATACTGCCATTAAAGCAAACTCATGTGCTATTTTTGAAGAATATTAATTTTTGTATACTGTACCTATACCATTTTGGATGTCTCTGATTTCTCATTACTACTATACACTTGAGTAACTATCTGTTGCACAAGCATTAAATGTCATTGGTAGTGGGACTGGGCAATGGTGATGACGTTACATGACCTGTAAAATAACCAGTTTGCTAAAAATACAGAAAGAAACCACTGTATCCTCCTCATTAAGAGAATAATTTTGTATGCCGGTGGTATGATGGTGCATCATCTTGGTTCGATTTACTAGCGGTGGTGTCAAGTCCTTAGCGATAAAACAAGCTTTTCTGTAGATCACACAGATGGATGTTGGTCATTGTCTCCCAGTTATGTGGAACAATCTGCTAATTGGGTATAATTGATCAATTGTTGGGGAGCCCCTTGTGATATGGTCTAGTCAGGTGTGTCTCTTGGCCATAAAACACCACCTGTAGTGACTGATGGCAAACTGACTGCACTGGACATTGATCAAGTCCAGGAACGTACTTGCTGCCCCTCCTGAAGGTGCATCCTGACGCCATTGTGCTGCTCAAGGATTAACAGCTTTCTTGTGAGATGACTACTGTATGTGAAGTTCAGCCATTGAGGCTGTATATGCCAGAGTAAACAACATTGAACAATGAATATTTGTGGGGTGAGTTGCTAAGATGTCTGGCTAGTGAACAGTCAAGGATTGTCCAGAAGCTGTCGTGGTAAAGCTGCAGACACCCAGAGGATGACGTCTGTAACATGATGCATAGCAGACATAACATAATGATGTCCCAGACACACAGCTTGTATACTGCTCCCAGTGTTGATTGTGTACACTGCTAGCCTGTGACTTTCACAGTAGATGCCCTGTGCATGGCAACAATTTTTTTATTGTCATTAATTTGTCTCTTTTACATTGGGATTCAATTTTTTGATTGAATCCCAATGTAAAAATAGCTCTGAAAACTTGAAGATTTTTGTGATGTTTCTTCAGCTACTCGATATACAAATCTCTGCATTATTGTGCAAAAGCCTTGTTATTTTACACTGTTCTCCACCTTTCACTCAGTTTTTCTTGCTTAAAGTAGAAACAATACAATTATCTCTTACTGATATTTAAGCCATTGTGTTTTAAGATAATAATTCCCACTTACATCTTTGCTTTCTAACCTTTTAGCTTTTTTGATATGGAGAGATGTACAAAAAATGTTAATGATGAGGAAAACCTGAGAATGAGTCCTTGGTAAGTGTGATGGATTAGCTTCTACAACACTTGTGTTGTCAGTGGCTCATGTCTAGTTTACCTTGAGCTGTTGTGATTGAGTTTTGGAAGACACTGTTCAATATGGATTAAAGATTGTAAAATGATGAGCTTGGCTTCTTCCCAAACTACTGTATTAATAACAGTCAAAGCTGTATAAAAGTAGAAAGCATTAGTGAAGACTCTGAGTAAATTGCAGTGCTCATAACATACTGTACACCTGGTATTGTAACTCTGATTTGTCTAAGACGGCTCTGACTTTTACTGATATTCAACACTTTGCACTTCATATAGTTATTGTTAAGTCACCAGATTCATTAGCTAGTCTGATTCATTATTATAATTGTCGTCATCACCGCTGTGACCCTTGCCAGGAGCAGGCAGATTTCTGACAATAGATAGATGGATCATCATCATCACTTCCATTCAATTTCTCTTTTCCACTTTGAAAGTGCAGATTATGCCTTAACTGTGATGATTCCTTATTGATTTTCCAGTTTAGGCATCCTATATCAGAATGCTATTCTCAACTAAGTGGAGGATTTTCTTTAATTAAGATTTAATCTGATTTAATGTCTGCTGGCAGACTGATTGATACCCCCTAGTGGACAAAAACCCCTTATCAGACAGCTGATCGATTACACGGATATAACACATTCTCAAACAATGACCACTGAAACATTCACTCAGACTTCAATTATGATACAAACAATGAGGCTGGTGTTTGTCGGTTAAGGCTGCTATCTAGAGATTCACCTGACCTCTGCAGTTTTAAACAATAAACCCTATAGTATTTACTCAATGACTAAATATGAAGAGCTCTCTGTGTAAAGAACGGGCTCTCATTGGCTACATGTGGTTGGAGTGGTCAGCATGAGTCAGACTTTCATCGCCTTCCCTGACAAGAAAAATAGACAGATCACAATCTTGTTGAGTGTGCAGTTCACTCTTGTATCATATTACAACCTCAACTAAAAGCAGTCCTGCTAGAAAACTGAATGACATCCAGCTGCAGGTACAGTATATGTGACATTTCCTGTGCTTAATACTTGCTGATGTCTAACATAATTTTTTACTGATTGTTTATTGTTCCTAATATCTTGGTCAGTGAAAATGCAAGTGATGATAGAATATCATACAACAAAAGAAGAAAATCTAATGTTTGGGATCTTTAAGATAAGGTAATTAGGTTAGGATATCCTATGAAGTGCTATGGAGCTGTATAAACCATTTCAATTCAAAAATGAAAAATGACATTTACATTTTTAAATTAGTTTGTGAGACAAAATAAAAATAATCTGTGTTTGCTGATTTAATCCACAGGGGTGGAGTGGCAGCTCTGTGGTTCAGGATCTGCACCTGTAGCTGGAAGGTTGCTAATTCAAATCCTGTGGCCAACAGAGGAATCCTACTCCGTTGGGCCCCTGAGCAAGGCCCTTAACCCCAAGTGCTCCAGGGGTGTCGTATAAATGGCTGACCCTGTGCTCTGACCCCAAGCTTCTCTCTCCCTGTTGGTGTGCCTGTGTGTCTCATGGAGAGCAAGTTGGGGTATGTGAAAAGACAAATTCATAATGCAAGAAATTGTATATGGCCAGTAAAGTGATCTTACCTTAAATGTTCTGTACAAGCTCTAAAATAAAACGAGCAGAAGAAGGTGGATTCAAGCCTTTTCATTTGAAATATCACAGGATTGCAGGAGTGGATTTACCCTGGGTTGTGGAGATATGGAATCCAGGTTAGGAAAGATGGGGATGAGTTGCTGGGGTCTGGCATAAGTTCTTCCCAATCAGATCAAACGATTAACAGACCATTGGCTCAACAGCAAGGAGCTCAGAGTTAATTCTCGCTTTAGACAAGGGGGCAGGGACTGGGGATCGCTTCTTTCATTTGGAAGGTACTCCCCCTGTCTATACTATGAGAACATGTCCAGCAGCAGCAAATCCACTTCCAGGACACCAAAGTAGAATGGCCGTTGAACAGCGGACAGTAAAGAGATCAATCAAAAGACATAGCTTTTTATCACACATCAGTGTCTTTATGAAAAAGGACTGACTGTAGCTTGACATGTGCCTCCTTGTGGATTCAATGGAGGTCATCTAGCAGTTGATGACCAATAGTAAGTCATAGGTTCATTGCACAGTACCAATACCCTTAGAGTTTTGGAATCAATGAAAAGAGAAACCAAGTGATTTTCCAAACCTTAGTGATGTGTTTGTAGATACTAATGTCGTAAAGTACATGACCATTTGTCTATGTCTAGGTCTGCTTGTGACTTTGCTTGCTGTTTTGTGTATGTTACTCTTGAGATAGATGACAGTGTGCAGAATGTGGGGGTTTTGTCCCCAAATAGTCCAAGTTAGATAAACTCACTGCATCAGATTTCCATGCCTGGACAAGCTGGGCCCAGACGTTTCCCTGCATATAGGAGCATACTGAGCACATTTGATGAAAAAATTATCCAGTTTCCAAAATTTTGCCAGTTTCCATTGTAGGGCTTACAAGCACTACAACACTACTACATTCTATGTGAAATCTCCCTGAGAAATCACTAGGCCATTTAAACAGAAACAGATGGGACCTCAGCAGCAAGGCTGATCATGAGCTTTCAGCCACACATTTGGGGTACAGCTGCTAATTAAAAATTAAAAAGGAAAGGCTTATCACTGTATGTGCAGAAAATTAATTTTATTGATAATGATACGTTTAAAGTGAAAATTCTTGAAGAAAAGTGCTTTGAAATAAAGGTTCTTTTGATTCTTTGAAACCTCATACTGTCTTATCAGTATAAAACTATCAAATATTGTACCAGAACCTGTAGGTACAGGAGATAAGTCTGCTTTCTTCTTATGTACATGAATATACTGTAAGTCTTTCATTTAAAGTTTTTATTTTCTTTGAGTGATCTTGTATTTTTGTTTTATTTAAAAACATAAAATAGGAACAGAAACTCAGCTGTTACCCTTGTTAAAGATTAAAACTATTAATTACACTATAACATTCCATGAAACATAAAATGATTTTGTGAATGAAAAGTGAAAGTGAATTTGAAAACAATATAACCTTAATACGTACAATCACCTCAATCACCCTCAGTAAAATCTAAACAAATTATAGTGTTTTCATTGAGTGTAGTTTGCAGTAGCATAAAGAAAGGTTTTTTAGACGTTGTATGTGATGTCAGCGAGGTAGCAGCCAATCCAGTTGGCTCAGTAATTGAAGAAAATGCCCAAAAAAGAATGAGAGCTGAGCTGTAATCATTATTTCCAAAGGTCAGGACACATACTTTAGTCTGACACATAAAATCACGCCTTAAAAATTACAGAACAAATTTGTTTAATTTCTTCAGGCAGAAGAAACCTCGTAAAAATTAAAGTAAGCCTGTGATTAAAAATTGAAAATCAGTGGGCAGAGACTAGTAGACTGAAAAATTAATAGAAAGTACAAAGGAAGCTGTTAGAATTAATAAAACATTGACTGGGTAAGAATCACCCTACTTTATTGAATATTTTGTTTTGTTTTACCTTGTTTAGTCTCACTTGTGATTTTTCTCATCCGGTATCTTATCCCCTTCATATTCTTACTTTTGCATTTTTAAACACTTCCTCTCATAACCTTTTCTGTTTTGTTTTTCTTGTTTAGGAGTTTGAAATGAGAGTTGCTTGTGTCTGAGTGTCAGTAATGAGGAAAGATGCCATTAAGACATAAATACATGAAGTCAGGATGATGGTGTAACTTAGTGGAACAAGAGATGTTTATTATCTGGTTTCACTGCTTCCTCAGCCATCCAGGAAATGGAGGTGCTCTCCTGAGCTCTAACCCTGTCCTTGTCATAGCCCTGAAACCTCATGTCTTGCCCACATTTAAAGCCAAACTCTAAATCCAACTTCAATGGTTATCTCAACACTAACATTTAATTCGAGTTCAGACCTTTGTACTTCCTTCTAGCCCATTTACTGTATAACCCTAAGGCTGTGATGCTTTAACTGTGCTTAGCCAATTTACTATACCTAGTCCATGACTAACCCTTTCCTAAAACTCAATCTTCAAGTTTCTCTGATCCATGAGTCTAAACGTATTCTACCTCCTCTTAACCTATTCTATCCTTCTCAACCTTGTTGTTGAGTAATGTAGTCCTTACTGAACACAATGAGCTGATTTCACAGACCAAGGATATCTGTATTATATTATTAATAAGTACATTATTATTGTTTAACATTACATTTTCCTTGCATAACAACCTTCACCTTATCCTGACAGGAATGGATAATAATAATAAAAATAATTGCTTACACTTATATAGCGCTTTTCTGGACACTCCACTCAAAGCGCTTTACAGGTAATGGGGACTCCCCTCTACCACCACCAATGTGCAGCCCCACCTGGATGATGCGATGGCAGCTATAGTGCGCCAGAACGCTCACTACACATCAGCTATCAGTGGGGAGGAGAGCAGAGTAATGTAGCCAAT
The DNA here is from genome assembly GCF_040954835.1 of Lepisosteus oculatus. NCBI lineage: Eukaryota > Metazoa > Chordata > Actinopteri > Semionotiformes > Lepisosteidae > Lepisosteus > Lepisosteus oculatus. The sequence continues at coordinate 55,138,838 of NC_090700.1, forward strand.
TCATAGAGGGGGATTATTAGGAGGCCATGATTGGTAAGGGCCAATTGGAAATTTGGCCAGGACACCGGGGATGACAATGAAACACGGAGCACTTGCTCATCATCTCTCCCAAACATTCTCCGTATTTGTCTTTAAAGTCCATCAAGCTTGGAAAGCTAATTTCACAACCCATGTGATTCCAACATGTCCAACTGTCCATGCTTTACATGTGGTCCCTATACACGCACTGGAAGTGCAATATACAGTAACACATTGGATATTTATTCTTTTTTTATTTTCTTATATGTGACTTTTGCAGACTTCTGTTGCACATACAGTATGTTAATACCTGATGGCACACCACTGTGCTGTGGCTGAGAATCACATCAAAGACTGGACAGGGATTTAGGACTGTGCACATTGCTTTCTTAGGTAAGCCTGTCAAAGCTTTCTTGCTTGCCCAAAGATAACCTCATCAAACCCTAGCTGGTTTATTGATTCATTAATACTTTTCCACCTTTCAATCTGCAGAGCATTTTGGAAACCTGGGAAGTTCATACCTTTTCCCCATATCTAACCCCTTTTCTGCTAACATTTATGAAAACGTAATATATTTTAATAGGACTGGTGATGTTATGATCTTACTTTACTAACAGGTTAATTAAAAATTAATAATCTATCTACAGTATAGCCCATTACAATCAGATCATACCCCCAGATAATGGATTAAACAGCTGCGGGTTCTTAATAATTTAGATCAGGCAAATCCCCATCAGAGCTTCAGGCTATAACCTTGAAGCATGACTCTTAAATAATACATAATTGTTTTTCAAAGTTAAAATTGTTATTTTATTCCCCAGTAATTCCTGTTTGATATTTTATTTCCCAGTATTCCCTGTTTGATGACAGACCGAATTTCATGGAGAGGTCTTCTGTGATTCCTAGTGCCTGGGGTATACAGATATAAAGGCAGATTGATATAGACAGATGTGTTGAAAGATAGCATGATATGGAGACAGATTTATAAACTACCCTTCCTGAAATGGATAATAGTTTTTTTTTTTCCCACTTTTGCCAGCTTGCTCATGGGGACACATTTACCTTATAAGCATGCCAAAATAGGGGTTCAGAAACATCTGTCTCCTCCCTTGCTCATATCTGTCTTAACAGTACTGTATGTCATCCATTTAAATCTAGATTACATGGGGTACAGGCTGCACCTAACTGCATGGATTAACACAAACAATTTTGTGTTTTTAATGCATAAACAAATCATAGCATTTATTTTATGAAATGTCTGGACCAAACCCTCAGATCATTTTTAAAATTCAACCGAAAGTGTTGATGTTTTTACATTCTTCTTCATATTGTCACAATTTCTCACAGACATGTAAAAAGAAGAGTGGTATCATGACATTAGTGTAGAATTGTAACATACTGAAAACTACACTATATTGCGCAATACAAAGTGCAGTATCAGAAACAGATGAATAAACAACAAACAATAATGCTAATGTTGGTTTAATAATCCACAGTCAACCAGATAGGCAAACCAGCTCATACTGTAATTTACCCTTATTTCAGCCTTCTTTACTACATTCAGCTACTGTGCACATACTGTATACAGTACCATGGTATACCATGGTAATCATGTACATTTATGTATTTTTTAGGTCACAATCATTTATGACACAAGGACACAATCATTTATGAAAAGAAAATGTGATTTTCTAGACTGAATACTTGATTCTATTCCCCAGTATTAATTGTAAATGTACAGTACAGATTACACTCCTGATGTTTTATGAAGCCAATGGATGATCGTCAAAAGTGAAAAGCAGGGCTCCAGAACACGTTAGAATGAGGCAAATTGGAATAGAAACATTTTTCATTTTTTACCAGCTTGAGGTAAAGAAAGTGTAAATGGGTTTACTGATTATGTTCTGTACCAGAAATGAATTATTCATCTCATTAAGTTAAGAACAGTAGTCAATTGCGGTTAGAGTTATTCACTGAAAGAAAGAGGTCAAATTAATAAATTGAGGCTGTTGTTTGTTTTCTAATATTCAAGTCAGGCTAATAGAGAAACATGACTTTGTTTAGCTTTGCATTAGTGCTAAATTTAGAGGATACACATTAAGCCCACTCATGTGTGGTTAATGCTTGGTGTCATGCAGCAAGACATTTTTCAACCTAATTGGTACAATTTTGATACGTACTGTATGAGTTCAAGTCTATTGTTAAGTGCTTTTGTCTGTTAAATATTACTTAGTTTGACTGTGTTTACCCAGGGATAGGCTGTAAACGTACATACTGTGATGTGCTTCCCCAATCCACTGCTTTTTTAAAAGTACAAATCTGCCTGTGATAGAAAATACCCAGCAGCCAAAAACATAAATGGATATATTCTTATGTCAGACCAGAGAGTAACATTCTTCCAAAACACTCCCATATGATGATTCTTTTTACACTTTAAGGAATATTTTAAATAACATTTCACGAGGAATGACAAAGACCCAAAACGAAAGCATCATAGACTGAAATTGTGGCTTAACCTGCTTGGCTGAGGGTTGACCTCCCGACCAGAGGACAAGGAGACCAGGACCCCCCTGCAGGGTGACCAAGGGGCAGCTGCAGAGGTGGAGATGGGGTGGAAGTGGGATGCAAGAGACCTGCAAAAAAGAGAGAGAGAGGGATCTCATAGGTATTTATAGCATTTGGGAGAGGAATGGATTGTCAGGAGTGATGGCCAATTACTGACAGCTGAAGCTGATTGAATTTGGTTGTTGTCATCCTTCCCTAATTTTTGTTATAAACTCCATTTTGCTACTTATTTTAACAGATTTGCTCTACGCATAGTGCACATAATAAAAGATGCTTTGCTTTGAATATTTTAAAAGTATGAATTGTGAGATTGCACAAATAAAGGGCAACACTGGACAGTGCTTAATTTTCTTGATCCATTTCCTACAGGGTTACATGTAAGTCCATACATGTGGACACTACTGTTGTGATTTTAAACAAAACCATCTTATAGCGTATATATTTATACAGCTGTATAAGTACCATAGGTATCCTCTCTGAATGCTTGCAGTGCCATTCCCATCCCATCTCACCTAAGAAGAACCCTGCATATCTCTGTTTCCTGAATGTTACAGAAGTCTGCATAAGTTTCACATTGGTCAATAAAGGGCTTTAATGTGAAATATTCTTCTGGAAGAAAAACATAATACTGACAAAACACCTCAGAACAACTATTAGATTCCTTTACCACAAAGAAAGGTAGTTTTCTTTAACAAGCATACTACCTATGCTTTGTCCCTATAGAGCAAGTTTCAGACCTTAGCATAAAATTAATAATTACATCTGTTTCTCCTGAAGAGTGCTGAATGTTTCTTTTCATTCTGCTGCTCTTCTCCATTACTTTTCACATTTCTTACAAATCCTGACTTGGCTGGAGGCACAACTGTGACTCCAGATAAGAGCCACACAACAGGAGCTACACCAAATTACCTGTATCAAATCTGCCTGAAGTGGATAATGGACCACTTTCCAGTTCTGGGTGGGTGAGGATAATACTGCACCCTGAGGAAAAGTACTGACAAGTTTCAAGATGCACATCAGGTCCAATAATTAATGTCAAATACAGAGACAGATGGCTTCTGGTTGCAGTCGAGGCTAACAATAGAAGCGCTCATGCTGTAATATGGGGAAATGAAATCCGAAGGGATGTAATTGGTTAGATTGAGCATCTTGCTTAAGCTTAAATAATACCTGAATCTGTGCCTTCTACAACAAGAGAGAACTCTATCACTATATTAATTTATGGAGCTTGCCTCAAACCTATCTCCTGCTTTATTAACTAGACCTGGTACTACAGTATATGACAAGCCAATAATTAAAAACCTCCTAGAAACAGCCCTGTAACCAGATGTAAGACACATTTTTTGTCTTTTGGTATTCACACATTTAGTTTCTAAAACCTGGAACGCACAACTTGGAAGATAGTATTCTCATCTGAAAGAAATATGCAATGCTATTGTAGTTAAATCCCTTTCCGAAGTTTAAAAGTCAAGTTTTTATGATGATGAGAAAATAAGATTCCATATACTTCTTTACAGACGTTCTGGAGGGATAACAACAAACCATCCACTCACTCAGCTAAATCACTAAATCACAATCGTTACCTACTTTCACTGCACATCTACATCTACATATCACTACATACAAACTCTTGCACTTACCTAATGCATTTTTCACATTCGTTACTTCAAACAACAGGTGAGAAAAAGAAAAAATGGAACAAAAAGAGGTAAATATGCTTCCTGTGTTTTGCATTTGCCTCATATTGCCATCCATCCATTTTCTAACCATGTCTTCTAATTCTGGGTGCAGGGGAGCCAGAGTCTATCCTGGTAAACAACAGACACAAGGCAATGTACAGTACATCCTTAATGGTTCTCCAGTCCAGCACCAGTCAGGCAGACAAAAAACACAGACTCATACCAAAGTCAACTTTCCCAGAAACCAATTAAACTACCAGTATATTTATGGGCTTTGGGAGGAAACCGAAGCACCTGGAAGTGCTTGTCTCTCATTCACCTCATGCATTATTTGTGTATACTGTATGTGACCAGGACCTCATTTCTAGCCACTAGCCTTCTTTCCTCTTTCGTCTTCTTTAATTTAATCTTGACCCACTCTTCTGTGCTCTCTTCTGCTTGTGTTTCAATTTATTCTTGTTTAGTTTTCTAGTTGATTTGTTAACAAGCTACAATGCTTATAATGCATATTTTAATTAAAAAATGTCTGCGTGCTGTGACTCACATGGCGCTTCAAACTTGTCGTAGATTTCAACTCATAATGTTGCCCCGTTCTCCTTTTCTTCAGTATGTTTAACAATAGCTTTTCCTGGTTTGCTAATCCTGTATAAAGTATTGCCAGACTCTGGAGTACCACAAGCATTTCTTGCGTCTCCGCAGCTTTTCATTTTGTACAGTAAAAATGCAAAGTACTTTAGTTCTTAGAATTAATCAAATTTATGCAGTGCATACATCACATTGTTTATCTGAGTACCAATCAATTAAGAAACAATACAAATTCATCCATTGCAAAGTAGTAGCCCCGTTATAGTCAGCCTGCTGTTTGCCAGACATAAAGTAAATTCACGAGGAATGACAGCAGCTGAAAGTTTGTGAAAAATTAGAATCGTTTATTGGGATGTGGAGATTTGGCGTAACCCGCTTGGCTGAGGGCCAACCTCCTGGCCGTTGGACGGGGAGGATAGGACCCCCATGCGACCAATTGGGCAGCTGTAAAGGTGGAGAGGGGGTGGAGGAGGGATGCAGGAAACGAACGAGGAAGAGGAGAGGGTGACGTTTGATATATACGGAGACCGGTTGCTTACTTCAGGATTAGTGAGAATTGCAGCAGCTATGTTTAATGATCTCGGCTGCCTTCATTCCTCCCGAACTTTCATTAAAAACTGCATTGCGCAAAGGTGAACTTCATGTCACGAAATTATTTTCTGTATGAGGTCTAGTCACACAGGTTATTGCATCTGGTCTCTAATTTCACTCAATCAAATATGCAATGTAGTCTTTGCGGATTATTTTCATGAGCGTTTCATTTTGGTTAACTAAAATGAAAAACAGGTCATAGACGAACATTTTCAACATAATTTTCGATTACTACGTTAACACTGCCTGGGTATTACACATACTGTATCAAACTCTTCTGGAGTGATGCCACCCTTAGGACATTGCTTGTAGTGTTCTGACCCTGGAGTATGAAGTAATTGGTCTGTTTCTTGAAAAATCAATGACACTGTACGCATGCTGCGCATAAGCAATAATAAATAAATTGTTTTGGAACAAATACTGTACAGTGTACTGATAGCACCATCACTCTAGAAGACAATGTGAGGAACATGGGTTATCAGAAATGTTAATTCCAAAATCATCGGAAACTAAGCTCCAGAATGCATGACAAGGAAAACACAGGATATTAATAGATATTAACATGTGCCAAAACTGAAGTTCACATTCAATCTTCTATGATGAAAAGTCAGCAGCCTTTAACCACACATACCCTTCTTACATCATTATTGAGAAGGTAGAGTGTAGTACCAGCAAATTATTTGATAAATAGTTTCCTTTGCCATGTTCCCTTGTCCATGTTCAATATTCACAGATACAAATCTTAGAGTTAAACCCTTCATGAGGGCACTTTTTAATATGGAAATATAATCACGCAAGGAACCACCAGGGATCTGGCTGTGTGCCCTGAGTTGATCTGTATGAATCTCTTCACCTGAGTCTATGGTCTATTAGCAGGATACACATTGGGGGTTCTTTGTAGCTAGAGAGAAGACAAAATTCATGGTTGATTTAACAGCAGGCTGATTGCAGTGAGTCTTGGCAATAGCTGCTTTTCTTAATATAAAGCATATCAACAGGTTTGGCACAAGACATCATGAATACGCATAGAGAATCTGAAAGAAAACAGATATTCTCCAAGGCAATTTTAAAGGACATTTTGTCCGAAGGCTAAAAAAATGTATAAATTATGTACAACCTACATGCAAAAGTCAAGGAAAAAAAATAAAAAGTGATTTTTATGCACAGATGACACAAGTTTGGCAGGAACCCCATTAAATTGCATGAGAGGCACCTTTGTCACATTAATCAACTCGTTGTTTTTTTGTCAATGGATGACAGGGACAAATGCCGTGATGCCATTTTAAAAAAAGGCCAACAGATTAGTTTTCTTTAGAAACTCAGCTTCTTTAAGATAGATAAAACAATTTTAACACTTTTCAAAAGTGTTTAAAAAATCTTCCTTACTTGCTGGTTTGGCAACATCAGTACTGTTAAATACAGTATAGGAGGTTGGGAAAATTAATAAGCATTGGCAGCAATATTATTATTATTATATTATTGAAGCAAAGAAATAAACCAAAACGCCCTAAATAACCACTATGAGCAGAAGGCCAAGAGCATTATGGAGTGTGTGGCACACTCCCTGCTCCTCCCATCTGTACAGGCGCCTGTACTGTACTGTATATCGCCAGATGAACACTTTTCAAACATTCACTGAACTTCTATGTGACGTCTTGCATCCCTATATATTGTTATTCTGATTCAGGCAATCAATCTGTGAACGAATCTTTCTGAAATTCAAAAGAAATGAAAGCTCATAAACTAGTCATGTTTATACCAATTTGGGAAGATGAGCAAATACTATACAACCAGAAAATAAATTTCAAAACGATTTTGATAAACTTCATATTTGGGTAAACAGCTGGCAGGTGAAGTTTAATGTCGATAAGAGCAAGTTTTTGCATGCAGGTAGTAAAAATGAGAACTGTAAATACAAAATTACTGGAAAAATATACATGCCTGACTCACAATATTTGGTGATAAACAGTTGAATCAGTTTTATTTGCCATTGTATTAATACATTTATTTTGACACAGAAATATAGACAATATGCAGTAATTACAATAAAAATAAAATTACCAGTTTACTAATTACTATATGTGTACAATAAATATAAATTATTGTATACAGCACGTATTGCTTAAAGAACAGGTAATTTATTATCATTGTGATACATTGTGATAAATCATGTTTGTTAGAACTATGTATAATATGTGTTATATAATTTACATATATTATATTTTCTAATGACTATTTATACCTAATAATTTACAATCATTAATTTTATTAGTGTTATGCATATTTGTGACATATTTCTTTTGGAGACAAATAAGATATGTCTTCAGACATCGTGTCTCAAGAATGTAATTATTTTATTTAATGAAATTGTCAATAGTATGCATACAGTATTATTAGCAAAGGAAAATACTAATGGGTTAATAAACCTTTAATGCTCTACAGATTTGTCTGAGAACCACAAACAGCTGCAGTACTTACTTACTGGAAGGTTTCTGGTTCAAATCCCGCGGCCGGCAGAGGAATCCTACTCCGTTGGGCCCCTGAGCAAGGCCCTTAACCCCAACTGCTCCAGGGGCGCCGTACAATGGCAGACCCTACGCTCTGACCCCCAGCTTCTCTCCCTTTCTGTGTGTCTGTGTCTCCATGGAGAAAAGCTGGAGTATGCGAAAAGACAAATTCCTAATGCAAGAAATTGTATAGGGCTGATAAAGAAACATTATTATCACATTATTATTAAAAGGCTTCAAAGGAGGTCACACTGGAGGAGCCTTTCTGTGTATTCCCCTTTCTGTCCATGCAGTAGAACTGTCTTTGATGCGATTGATGATGAGACATAAAAGAAAAAGATCCACTTATTTTACCCTGCCATTTCCCTCAGTAACTTTTTAGACTCCCACAACCCTAAGTCTCTACAAAGGCTTGAATGATTATTTTCTCAGTCATTGGAAATGCACGTTTGTCATGTGGCAAAAGCTAGAAAAATGCATTCTAAATATTTGAAGTTTATTTCTTCCGTAAAAGAAGAAAATGTTGTAGCGGAGCTATCCAGCCTAAAGGCAGGCCCACGCAGTAGAAGCGCTGGGGCCGTGCTCCTGACCTTCAAAGGCCTACACCAGAACTTTAACCCCTGACCTCACACACTTACAGTAGGTGGGTGGGACTGATCTCCCTCCCACACCCCTGTAACACTCCTAGCCTCCACAGCTTCAAAACCCTCCCTTTCTGATGTCTATGATAGAAAAATTAGGACTGAAGAAAGAGCCAAAAAAAACCTCCTTTGTTTTTCTTCGAAAGAACTGTGATGAAAACTAGCAGCTTGCGTGAGTGAGCTCTTCTGATGAATTGTTCAAAAAGACCCCCACCCTCCAAACGTTTCAAATCATAACATAGCTCTGTGAGGAATTTCATTATGGCCTAGATTAGAGCAATCAGTTTCCTCTGCAAGAGAAGAGAAGGGGAAAAAATGGCAGGAGCAGATAACATGACATTTCTTCGGCACAAACGTGGTTTGCCTTATCACAGGCTGTAATAGGCTTTGTTCCCAGATCTCTTTTCCCTCTCCTTTCCATTTAACCTCGCCCTATTATTTCTGCAGCTTCTGTTATATTCTGTCAATGGAGACATATGGCCTACTTCTGTTTAATAACACCAATGCCTTGTTTGTGCTCACAATTCTTTAAGCAGAAGCAGTTTCAAAAACCTCATAACCCCAATGACATATGTAGTTTACACTCCCATTACACACTTCTTTTTTTCAGTATTTAAATGATTCTCAACTGGCCTGTCAAGTTGAACAATGACAATGGAATTCCTGTGTGAGTGGTTTAGTTGTATTTGCTGGTGTTGACAGCCTTAAAAAATGAAAATAAATGACTTGCTTGTTGTAAAATATTATTAACATATACAATGTTCCATATAACGGAGATAAAGAGTTAATGAACATATTCATCAGTTTACTTAGGCTTGTCTGCAGCCATGCACACTTAGAATATGTGGCCAATTTATATCACTAGGATGATGATAGAGAAGAAAAAGTTCTTCCACCAAAATGTGGGAAGTGAAATTATTTAAACCATGGCATTTATTAATTTTGTTATATAACCAGAAAAATCAAAAACCTGTGGCAGCAAATACTTCACATAACATTTGAAGATAAACACTGCAGAGAAAATGCAACAGTATAATTTACTGAAACAAAAACAGAAAAAAATTGTGTTTTAGATGAAAGGCAAACCCAAGCAGGTACAGTACCTTCCTACATGTTGATTTTCACAGCTTCTCTTCAGCCCTTTCAATTCTCTCTTGAGTTATCACCATTAAGCATGATGTATGAACTGGTACCTGGTGGCATTCCTATCTCTAAAACGGAATCTGACACACTGACCTTTTAACTTTTTTAACCGGGTTCCTCGTGCTTGCCAACTACACCCACATGGTGTTCAGTAGCTCAGGGATCTTTTGTATTTTCTAGCCTTGGAAAATATTCTTCTCCACCTGGCAGATGTCCTTACTTGGCCCAGTTTTACCTGCAACATGGTTACTGACCTTGTGGTATAAAAGACCCAGCATTCTAAGTGCCCGTTCACCTTGAATAATGCTACTTACTCTGTCCTCCCTCTACTGTCTCCCTCCTTCCTTTCTTGTAGATTCTGTCCTTTTTTCTTTTTTCTTTAGGTGTGTAAATATTTCATAATTTTATGATTTCTAAAATCAAGGAATGCTTTATAGATACTGTATCCTTATACTGTATGTTCCCTACTTGTATGATACCCTACGCACTGGTACAAAGCACCTTATTTAGCTACTGTAAATAAGGTGCTTTGGCTCAATTTGCTTATGGGGATACGGAATGATTATTAGTGTCTATTAGTTAGGTTTGGACCTCTTAATTTAAAGCATTGGTTCAACAGCTAGAAACTTTTAATGTTAATGGAAATCCGAAGTGAAAAGCCTTGATGCTGTGTTTTTGTCCCGAGAGATCTATTTAATTTCTTGAAGCTTTTTATAGTATGAACCACCAAAATGCCAGAAAAGTAATCAAAGTAACCTTCCTCAGCTGCAATCACACCTTTCAACAGCTCAACATTCCCAGCCGTCAAACTCATAACTGTGTGACTCATCCCTTACAACTTTCCCCCCTTTGCTTTCTTTTTTCCATTCTTCTGTAGGCTGCAGCATCTGGTTATTATCAATTATCATGACAAATGCAACAGTCAGATACCATTTTCAAACTATTTAGAACATCTTCGAATTTGGAACTTTGTTCAGGTTATTTTCTGAAATTTGGAAACAATTGAACTTGAAGCAACACATATTTTTCTAGTTGTCACCAGTTTTTTTTTACCATTTTCAATGCTTGAATGAGCACAAAAACTACAAAGTGTGCATTGTCAAAGCCATTCACTGTTTCTTTACAGAGTGAGAAAATACTTTGTTCTCTCTCACAGGAGGGTTTATATCGATCTGCAGAGTGATGTTGCTCTAGCTAAGAATGCTGCTCACTAAAGCACAACTATGTATTAATTAAACAATGAAGGGTTAAACTCTTAATAAATCATTTATAATTCAACTTTAAAGTGTCTATAAAGTGTTACCTTCACAAGATCCAGCTCAGACAGCCTGAGATTTTGTTAAGGGAGTCCCTCAATCACCTCCCCACCCACAAACATTCACACAATCTGGGGAATGAGATACAGCCCAAGTGTACAAAGTTGGAAGCCACTGCAAGGTTTTAGCTGGCAGCTCAAAGAGCCAATGAAACATGAAATTAAATTAGCATCTCTATAAGTTCTGGAGGCAATGGAGCCTCACAGGAGTGATAGACTTTCTCTTGGCGCAGTCTTCTCCATGACACACTGCTGTTTTATTTGATCATTTCCTTTCTCTTGAAGTTATAAATTGTTTCTAATAGAGGTGGCCTGTGGGTCTCCACCGTATCTTACTAGCATGTAGTGTACAGTAGGTCCGACATTTTTATTGAAAGTAAAACCTTTAATACGGAAGGCATTCTAGTTATGTCTAGCTATAAAATTGGTGGATGAGCCATCATCCTGGAGTGCCACAAGCCAACAAGTTAAATGGGTGACTCCTAAAGCTTCAATTTTAAAACCTTTGGGACAATTTAGTTTCAACCTATTAATCATAATTCATTCAATTTATTAATTTAGAGATCAGTGAACATGCCAATATCTCTGTAGCTCTCAAGAACAATATTTGACTATTCCTGACTTAATTAGATCAATTAACACATTATATTATTAATAATTCCTTACACTTATATAGCACTTTTCTGGACACTCCCCTCAAAGCACTTTACAGGAAATGGGGATCCCCTCCACACCCACCAATGTGCAGCATCCACCTGGATGATGTGACAGCAGCCATAGTGAGCCAGAACGCTCACCACACATCAGCTACCAGTGGGGGAGAGAAAAGATGAATGAAGCCAATTCATAGATGGGGATTATTAGGAGGCCGTGATTAGTAAGGGCCAATAAGAAATTTGGCCAGGACACTGGGGTAACACCCCTACTCGTTTTGAGAAATGCCCTGGGATTTTTAATGACCACAGAGAGTCAGGACCTCAGTTTTATGACTCATCCGAAGGATGGCACTTTTTTACAGTATAGTGTCCCTATCAATGTACTGGGGAATTAGGACCCATGCAGACCACAGGGTGACCGCCTCCTACTGCCCCCTCTAATATCCCTTCAAGCAGCAACCTTACTTTTTCCCAGGAGGTCTCCCATCCAGGTACTGACCAGGCTTACACCTGCCTAGCTTCAGTGGGCTGCCACTTGTTAGTTGCAGGGTGATATGGCTGCTGGTAAATAATAGTACAATGCGATTTATCTAATAACCAATATAATTAAGCATAACTAACACAAGGCCTATATCAGTGTAGGCCGTTATGTAGTTATAGAGTTTGAAACCCATGGTAAACATGATGAAACCTGGGAAATAAATCACACATGGCAAGCAAATCAAAGTTTTAAAGCTAAATAGGGTGACTCCCATTGACAGATTGCAGCCTGATGCCACATTTCAAGTAGGGCTCATGCAAGATCCCTCAGAGGGTTCGTGAAGCTGTTCATGTTGACAGTAGAGCTAGGTGAGGAAGAAAACACAAACAATTAAACAGTGCTCTGTAGTTCTTCTGATCCATTTTTTGTATGGTATGCAATACAGATCTAATTAATGATTATGCTGCAAGTACAGGTGTTAATATGTCTTCAGGAACATAAAGATGTTCATCAGCACAGGTCAGCCACAATAGCGTGCTGATGCTCAGAAACATTTGCTGAGAAGAGGCAACAACCCCAAAATATGGAAGTGGGTAACAGAAATGAAACAGTGGGTTGATCAAACCAGCAAAAAACAAAATATTGAACATACTGTATGAGTCCACATTTGAGCTGTTTGTCAATAACCCATGACAGTTTTCTTGAAGGCTGGCGGGGTGTGGTACAATAGTTGGAGTACAAATACATTAAAGCATGAGGTTGGATCAATATACTGCATGGTATGTTTCAGGCTGTTTCTCTATCACAGTTGTCAGGGACTTGCATGATATTGAAAATACCCAGACTGCAAACAGATGCAAGCAGACCCACCATGCCATTTCCACAGCAACACATCTTGTTGTACAAGAATTCAATGATTTTACATAATTTAGTGAAAACCTACTTAATAGAGTAGTTTAATACTTAAACCCACTTGCAAAGATAGCAAGTCCTTCAAAAAGTCCTGTAAATTGGTCAAACTCTAAATAAGGAGAAAAAGAGGAGGGATTCAAAGAGTGAGTTTTATTGGGGTAGTTCATCTGGTTGGAGTTGCTGTTGGAATCTCCAGAAGAAATAAGAGAGATCCCATAAGACCAATACAGAATGCATTGCTACAAATAATAAAAATATGTATGTGTGTGAAGTTCGTGTAGTGAAATGTACATCAAGAAAGCTTTATAGTAACACCTCCAAACCAGCCAGATTGAGAAAGCTCTTGATAGCAGCTCTAGAGAATAGTATTTGAGCCAGGGTGGAGAAGGCCCCTGTAACACTCGAGCAGAATCCTTAATTATGGAACATGGTAAGCATGCTTACTTGTATTTAAATTCGACGTTAAACTTTGTAACTTTGGAGGAGCAAGTGATTTACACATGCAGATTGGGATTCCTTGATAAGAAGGGAAGTGCATGGTACCGCTAAAAGGAATTGGCAGTCGTTATTGAAAATGATGACATTCCATCTCTCTCTCTCTTAATCATCTGCCTTAGTTTGTCATCTGCAGTTGTAGTCCAGGCTAACGCAGTAGTGCAGGGACTTTATGGTGGAAGCAAGGGCAAAGGAAACAGGCAGCAGTGGCTGGGAGAGCTCCTACAGACAGGGGAAGAGGATTGATGAAGATAGTTTGCAGCCCAACTGGAAGGGAGTGGAGCTTTGACTGGGTAGAGGAGCTGCTGAAGGGAGGAAGGAAGTACCTGAAAGGAGACAGGAATCTGCTCTGCTCTTGAAGAAAGTCTGAGCCTTGGGTACTGTGTGGAACAATTTGGGGAAGAGAGTCTGGGGTTAGCACAGGATAGAGCAATGCATTGATGGTGATAGAGTGAGCAAAGGGGAACAAACAACAACTCATAGGTTCAAACTGTTGGTGGATTGTACAGCTGAGGGTGAAATGGGGGCAGTGACTGCTGTAGTGGGAGCAGTGGGGAAGAGCAACCCAGCAGAAGTTGAGCAGGTATGACATAATATTTTGAACAAAATCCAGCCTTTTACTGATAAACTGTATGGGAGAAGGACCACAAGATTTCAACCTTTGGCTAAAGTTCCAAGTGTCATTTAACACAGATTCAGCCAATCTGATTTTCTTAAAACATGACAGTCTAAAGGCAAATTTATTCCGGCCCTGTTAATGCCCTTGAACTCCCCAGAAAAGTGAACCTGAAATTGCTTAGATTTGAACTGCAGTTTGCTTTAAATTTGTTTGTGTCACGACCACTAACCGGCCCAGACCAGCTCCTGAGAGGTCTAATCAGTCCCAGCAGCAGGGTGATAATTACAAACGCCACCGCACGTGTTAATTCTCATCAGACGCCTTACTGTGCGGCAGGCTGCATTATTTAAGCCTCCCTTACCCGCATATCACTGCTCGGTATTGAGTTCACTACATGTTGCTCTACCTAGCGTTTCTTTCCCTTTTGCGTTACTGGATTTTCTGACTTCACCTTTTGCCTTCGGACTTCGGTTCTCGTCTCGCCCCTAGGATTGTTTGCTACCAGTGACTATTTTTCGGTATTGACCCGGCAGCTCTTGTTTCGACCACGAACCTGTCTCTCGTTCTGGATTGTTCGGCACCAGTGCCTTTACCGGATATTGACCTACCTTACGCCTTCGGACTACGACTCAGCTCCTGGATTTGCTCTGTCTGCCTACTCACCACCCAATGTTTCCTGCATCTGCATCGGATCCTTTTCACCACAACCTAGCTTCGTTACAGTTTGGTTTGAAAGGAAAGGTAAAAAAAAAGGTGAGTATCTGACTTCCTCTCCTGACAAAAGCTGGATTATCATAAAAGAATGAGGCCACCAAGAGAGCATCCCATTTCACACAGAAAGAAAGAGCCTGCAACAAAATGACTACTATAAATATGCATTTGTAGAGCTGGTAATGACAAAGAAGAGGGGCAACCTGTTAAATGAAAGCAGATATATACACAAGTAACACAGACACTGTCACAATCTACCTCAAATAGTGACTTAGTTTTAATTTCAAGTCATCACCATTATAACTACCATCATCATCACCATGAGCGGCAGTGGCAGATGTTTCACTCCACTGCTGCATGGAGGTCTCCCCAAGGTCCACCAAAAATCGCTTTTTGTTGTCTGGCATTCCTGTCTCATGCACAGATGTCTTAGCATTATCTTCCGTGAGGCCTCCCTGTTAGTCTTTTGTTTTGGAATCTAGTTTAGACTTTTCCTGGTCCAGCATTGATCCATTCTTCTCGCTTCCTGCTGAAAACTCTAGGGACAGAAACATAATTTTCTTTCCCTTGATTGTTTTTAATCCTCTGGATGTGCTCCATCCCAGTTAGATTCTTCTTTTTTTCCACATGTTTTTTTTTCAAGATTTACATAGCAGGTACCTTCACACTTTGTTCCTTATGCCATATTTTTCATACTCTTGATATCTCTGAAAACAGATTTTTGCTCCAAGTTTACATCTGGCTTCACTCAGTTGGTGCATTTTCATTTAATCCACCCAGGTGTGGGCCATAGGTAATTGTCCAACACAAGGTCCTTACAAGTAACAGAGCACTGACCACTGCAGGAACAGCATAACTAATATACAAAATGAACCCTGTTTGTACATGTCCCAGCTCAGGAGCCTGGGGAACATTTAGAACTACATGATAAGTGCAAGACTCCTGAACACATGCCATTGCAACTCTGGTAATACAACACATGTATGCGCAATAGTCTACCAGGAATTACCTTCCGGCCAAATGGTGAGGATGATTTATTTGTGCCTTGCAGTAGATACATTTTATAAGCATTGAACAAATATGACATAATACAACAAATATAAGCAGGGGAGTCTATTCCTGTCTGCCCCCATTAAAGGCTTTAAATCACAACTACAAATCAAGCAGCCTCCTCAACCCTTTTCCTTCAAGACACTGCTTCCACTGCCGAGTACTGCCCGTGTTAAAAATTTATAACTCCACTCTCTGACACCAAGGTATTATTTATTTACATCTTAGAGGTTATTACAATGCTTTCTCAAGGCTCTTTTTATGGAATACTAATCACAAAATCACTCCTCTGGGGAATAAACACTGTTTCCCGTTTGGGTATTTTAGTGATAATGTAACTTACCGTGGAGCCGTGCCCTGAAGTCTCTTGTTACTACTTTTTCTGGGAGTGAACTATGCAGAGCACTAGGTCTCTTTTTCTGAGTGTAAGTTCAAAATTCATCCTCAGAGTTTTGAAATATTTTCCTGATTTTTTATTATTCGATTTCCATAAGCTATACAGTATTTGTCCAAAAAAAGGATTTCTACAACTAACACACACAATAACAATACAACCAAACTATGTGCTGAAAATATCAAATACATCTTTCAGTCTTAGGAACAAGCAGACAAGAGGTTGGTTCAGGCAGCTAGCATTGTAGGCTCAAGCCTGACTGACATCCAAAACCACTGTAGCTTCAGGTTGCTTGCTAATAAAAAAGCAGTTGTATAAAAACACAGAAAGAGTCCCAGTCTGGAATCAAGCCTAGGCCCCAAAGCTGCCAGGTCAGTGCCATTCTGCACTTTCCCTTAATTAAATTATATACAATAGAAATCTATACATGTTTCCTAAAAACCCAAAGAGAAAACTTTCACCTGTATTTAGTATGCCCCATGGTAGATTTTGTTTTTTTAAGATTTAAAAAAGTTAAAAATCTTTTTAATTTAAAGAACTGCATACATGATCTTAATGTTCTGAACATACAGTAACTGTATACTGTAGATACAATCCATAAAAGAGTATAAGGGAACAATATCAGTAACTCAAATGTTGAATCGCATTGATGCTGTCAACACAATGAACTTCATTAGGGTCACCAAGAACAAGAGGATACAGTTGAGAGGAAATTGAGAAAAAGTATGTAAAGATTAGCAATGGGAGGTCATTTCATTTAATTTTTTGACTGTTAAAGCTCAGTATGTATTCTGTTAAAATAAGCAGAAAACTATTTCTCCATGAATCCCCTAGAGGTTTAACATCTGAGCTTCCTACAGCCTACTTATCTCGCTTGAGCTGTTTATCAAGCATAAAATAATTACTGTCAGAGATGAGGATCTACTGTGCAGAGACTCCACATTAAGTCAAGCAAGCAAGTTTTCTATTTTTATTTATAAATAGAAAATGGTGCCCTGGTTATCACTAACCACCCATCACTACCTTAACCTTGCATAAACCACTAAGTACTAAATTCTTAATTATGATATACTGTATGGATACCGTTTCCCTTCATTTATATTGATTTCATAGTTACTTTGCTTCATTTAAAATAAAAAAGAAAATTTAAGAGAAAAACTAAGGGGGAAATTTAACTTAAATTTCTTTCTGAAATTGACCACTCTTCATCAACAGACCCCATCACACACATGATTCCTTAATTTATTGCTGTAAAATGTTATTTTTAAGTTATTAGGTAAATCCACATTAGGTGGACCCTTAACATGGATTATGCTTTTTATGTGGAATATGCAGCAAACGTGTTCGGATTGCATTCCTGACTTGAATCAAGCAGAAATGGTCCTTGTTGAGATTTATTCAATGACATAATTGGATAATATAAATACATTTAATAATGCTGGTAGTTAGTCAGTATTGGTAAGTACTGTAGATCAGTAAGTGAAATCAGCCATCTGTATAGGCCAAGAAACCTCAGTCCAGGTCTTCTTCTCATGGCATGGAACAGCGGACTTGAATGACACTTAACACCTTACCTGACTTTATTCTCC
The DNA here is from genome assembly GCF_040954835.1 of Lepisosteus oculatus. NCBI lineage: Eukaryota > Metazoa > Chordata > Actinopteri > Semionotiformes > Lepisosteidae > Lepisosteus > Lepisosteus oculatus. The sequence goes on from NC_090700.1 coordinate 55,156,789, forward strand.
AGCAGCCATGACCTTGATGTGCTCCACCTCCACCTTTGTTTTATTGGTAAATTAATGTTCAGCTCATGTAAAGTTCCTGAAGATGACATACATCCCACTAACAGTATAACTTTGATTCTGCTCACCACAGTACAGATGTGGAAACAAAAAAAAAAACAGAAAATAGAAAATAGAGGAAGAGAAAATCTAAATACTTTCACTCCTAAATGAAAAAAGGACTAAATCATGCCTAAATGTATTTAAGGGTATTTATTTCAATGGTTTTTTTTAAGTATATTGCAAAGCAATTCCTAATGCTCTTTATTGTACAAGAAAGCTGAAGGCAGTTTTGTTTTGCTGTGTCTCCCCAGGGCTTTGATGACACAGAGTAGTTACATAACTTTTTTTTTATTTATTGTACCAAAGATGTCATGTTAAACTTTAATACTGCACTCTTCCTTTCTTTATTAATACTCCTACCTAGGAGAAACATGTCTGACAGTGGTGCAGACGAGCTATGCAGTGCTTTTTATTAGTCTGTGTGCAGAGACCCTTAGAATGACCCTGACTGTCACACACTACCCTGGCTGAGAGCTGCTGACCGTGGCTCTGTGTAATTCTGTCAGGCCAGTAGGCCACTATCTCCCAGGTCAAAGTAAATGCAGCAAAGTGTCCAATCAAGAGATTGACCATCATCTGAATAAGAACATGTCACCAATGCGAGGAGCTTGTTATCTTGTATATCTTGTTCATTTGGTTGCCATTAGCTTATTGATTTACTTATCCAAATCATTCTTCAAGGGCTCTCAGAGAATCCACTTCAATAATGTGGCAGGGCAGCCCAGCATTGTGGAGAAATGTCTCCTGTTTTCAGCCCTAAATGCACAACTTTTAATTTTCCACTTGAGTGGTTGGGACAATACTCAGTATGGGTTCTCAAGAGACATTAGGGCAGGCCTTTTCATGTCCTTTTGATTTTCAAAAAATATTTATGATCCAGCTAATTGTATTTGCTTCATGTCTTTTTAGCAATGCATCATACTGTTCAGGTGGCCCAGTGATTATCTATGTTTAAATGACAAAAAACACAGATGATAACCTACAGTATGTATTATAGCACCATTATAAATCTCTACTACAACCTTGTGTTATGTGTTTTTCATCATTTTCTGCCAGAGTCGCATGTCAGTGAGTACAGAATATTGAAATCACTTGCACAATAACTGGGTAGTGCAGGCAAATTCTGGAGTTAACCTTTGTGAATGTATATAATATTTGCGATTTCAGCCTCCAGAGAATGGCAGCTAAATAGTGCCTCAGGCAAATGTGTTCAAAATCCAGGCACATGCATGCAGTTCAAACCCCATTGATTCAATGCCTGGGAGCTGCTGGTGCTTGAACATAAGTCATAGAGGGAGATGCAATTTTTTAACTATATTGTCCAAAATCCATTTAAAGACACACAAATGAAAGAAAACCTTACTGACTAAATTATATAGCTTAAGATTTAGGTGTGCAGCTCTCGGGTTTGAAACATAATAAAACACTTTTTCAAACACCAAAAATGAGCAGAAGAGCAAATAAATACAAGACCAAATCAGAATTGATGATTCCAGTTACAAAATATCATGAGACAGAGAAATACCAACATTAATCACCACATAAAATAAAATATATTGCAGCAATGCAAAATCAAAATAATAAGCTGGAGAATAAGGCAAATAAATGAGATGATATAAAAACAGTGGCAATATGTTCACTCACAGGTCACCTTCCTTAATTTCTGTTGTGCTGACTTAAGCCTTAAATAACAATTCTACAATTGTGTTTCTGTAGGAAACTGCCATGACAGGCCCATTAATTGCTTTGCGCATTCACATTTTCTAATGTAAGCCACATCTTTGTGCATTCAGTTATTGTTCCTTGTTCTATTTGTGTCTGACTTAAAATGCACTTCGTGTCAGCCTGTGACTGCAGCTGCTACATCTTGCCAGTCTGTCCTACTTGCAATATGGGAATCCATTTAAAGAACTTTGATAATTAAAAAACAGAGATCACTTATGTTTATTTGATTGTTAATCTAAGTGTGATTCAGTGAGCTTTGGCTTGCACTGCCCTATTACAGTTATACTGCTCTATAATACTGAACTGCACTAGTTCTTTTTCCACATCTGATACCTGGGACTACAGGCAACCCCAGGATCCCAAGGCAAACTGTTCAATAGATGGTCTTCAGAATGAAAACTGCAGACACATACACTTCAATTCCACAGCACCTGGATATTACAATGCAAATATTTTCATTATTGAACTCTGCAACATCTATGGAATGGATGGAGCACTTTTTTTTTTGCTGAAGCTCAATAAAATATATTTCCCATTTTTCACCTTTCCAAAACTCAAGGCAGGCTCGCTCTAAATAAATGCTATTGCCCCCTGCTGGATATCATTGTCCCTGCTGGATATCAATACTAGGTAAATAGGCCTGTTTACAACCTTTTTGGATTCAAGGTCAAAATACTGTAAATCTGCTGTATTTTTTAAGGAACCCTGAACTAGAACTAACTAGAAGCCAAATAATTCCATCGCTGCACTATCTCTCCACAATAACTATAATGGAGATATATGCATCTCTTGCTTCTGTGCTTTAGACCATTTTTCCATTCTTCCATCCAATCTTTTACCCCAACCACAGAGATCCCTATTTCTTCACAGGACTCTTGAAAAAAATCAATCCCATCTGATTTCAAAGAGACACTTCCCATCATTTCTTCCGTAACAGTGAGGTTTTCCCATTCCGCCAAACTACAGGCTGAGTTAGCTCAGGTCAAGATCATAACTCAGGAGTAAATGGGACTGCAATTGTATCAATTTATATTGCTGGATGAAAAGGGCTTTGAGGGGATAGAGAAAATTTGGGTTATTACTCTGAACTGCGAGGCCAATGTGGAAAAGATGTCTGTCTGGATTACGTACAAAAACGCATTTGATATTATCCATCTCATTGCTAGGAGACAACTTCGTCTGCAGCCCCATGCAGTGAAAATATGAAAAGATGAACTTGTAGAGGTCTGGTTTCTTTCTATATGTAGCTCAATATGGAAGTCAGCTGGACCCCAACTGGAAGTTATTATTGTTATTTTTATAAGTTTGGTCTATCTGTGCTTTTTATTAAGATAGGCAACAGTGTTGATTTTAATGCTGCTCTTTGAAAAACATTTACATACAGTAGCAAGTGACTTCAGTTCATGAGTAATCTGAGGCATCCTACTAATTAAAAAAATAAAAAGCTGCTCATTTATAACTGCTTTCAAATACAATTCTTTTACCTCAGGATTGCAGTCATGCATTTTCATAACAAAAGGATTGTCCAAGACTTACTCTAATTTATTTTAATGATACAGGATTCCAGAATTTGAAGTGACACTTGTTTTAAATTATCCCCGTGTTTGCATCATTTACACCTCCAGCCAGGGGTTTAGTGTTTACTCTGAGAACCAGTGGAGCTCTACGTACCCAATGGGGCTAGTTCACCTCTGGGCCTTGTCGGTAGCGGACTGTTAGTGAGGTCCCCAGGTCAGACGTCAAGGTACCTTTCAGCCCAAAACCAATAAGCGTGGCTTGCCAGGGGCCTGCAAGGTGTCAGTGATGTTAGCAAGAGATGCGCTCTCCCATCAGTCAATGCCGGCTCTCCTTTCAGGAGCTGTGGAGCTTTGCACTGTTTCGGACGATGAATGGGCTCTGTGTCATAGAAGTACGTCCACACATCTCACTCTGTCTCGCGGGGCTCCAGGAGCCACCAGCAATTTCATACTTATTAAAAATAATATATTAAATTATTATAAATAAATTAAAATACTAGTTCCAGATTTATGTCACAGTACATTATTGGTCACATTGTAGCTATTCCATGTGTTAAAATAATCAAAAAGGCCAGAACAGGTGCATTTTAAAGCAGGTAAATGACAAAATTGAAAAGTACGAATGTAATATATGTGCAGCTATGTCATAATCATGATGAGCCATCCTATTATCACAGACGTACGTAGTTTTGTACATAGAAAACAAAATAAAAGTTAGAAGCTGAGCAAGTGAAACTCCTATTGCATACCGATGAGCGACGAAACTTGATATAAGCCAAGAACAGATGCATGATATTTCCTGTTTTCTCTTTTTTTGCCTTATTTCAAGCAAGTTTGGTCAGATAAAGTATATTCCCCTCATTAAGCTGAATCGGATAAAGAAATCATGCAGTAGTTATATGTAACAGACACTTATATCAACAGTTATATTAACAGACACTCCGACTCAAACCTGTGTCGTACAGTGATATAGACGTGGGTTATGTCATCCCCATTAAACAATGTGCTTATCGTGCAAATCCTGCGAAACTAAAAGCATTGCAGAAGGTGATAAACAGTACATTATTTACTGGAGCACAGCTGAGTTCAAAGAAGAAAGTTTGTGAAGCACCCCTGTTTATTGGTACTAAACATTGATGAGACATCACAGTTCTGTACAGATTACAGAAAAGTGAACGCTGAAACTCCACCAGACATCATATATACTGTTTAACCATAGTCAAGGACTGATGTGCTGGTCCCTTTTGTAACAGGGTTACTCCCTGGAAATTAGATGCAAGACGAGTATTATTGGACAATATTGTGTAGCTCTGGCAGAATTTTTCTGTAAACTGAATAGTTATAGAGGAGACATGTTGTGTATCGCCTCTTTTTACACTTGAAAGAACATTCCAATGTTAATGCAACACGGAAGATATTATTAATAACCTTTTAAATCTGAAGCTGTTAACTCTACTTCAGGGATCACAGTTTCAAAATAAAAAAGACTTTTGATCGGATGAGAATGTCATGATTGTTACATGACAATTTGTTACAGTTACCATCAGGAGAAAAATCAGTGTATTTTTCATTTATTTGTGGCTGCTGTAGTTGCACCCTTTACAATGGCTGGATAGTTAATTCTTCCCAATTGCTTTGTCAGTCTGTCCGTGGGGAGAATTGAGGGGGCGGGCTTTCCTTGACATCTGACAATCCTCCATACGCTTAAGTGAAAAATTAATAAAAATGGCAATGTAAACATCATATTTACAATTGGTTGAAAAAAAATGGTTGTAAAGTTCTCTAAAGCCTTCTCAGTAAAGAACGAGAATTCAGGTAGGGAGCTGTGTCAGCATGCGTAGGCTGCTAAAGATCAGCTAAACAAGGGAAGAAAACGCTTTCAGAGAAAACAACATTTCAGGTGTGAAGAATACAGAACCCCAATTCAACTGCAGCCTAAACATTGCCCCAACACCCTGCCCCCGCTGCGATTAGAATATACACAAATAAAGCACTGAAAGCTTGACTGTATGTAGTAAGGTGTTTTGCAGAAGTAGGGATAGTGAATCTGGCTTTATGAACTCGCTTACACCTGGGATTCGCTTTATTCAAAATAAGGGTTTTGAAAATTGAACCAGGTACTAGATTTTATTTATATAAAAGTTATTGACATCTGAAGCATCCTGTCTCAAACATAGGAGTTTAAATAATATTCACATTTGCTCATTCATATTTTCTATTTACTGAACACATTCTGATATATAAAAATACAATTTTGACAGCTCATTTTGCTTGAAGAATTTAAAATGTCTAACAGAAGTCTGATTTAAATGAGCAAGTGGCTCTGTTAAGGAGAGTTTGTGTTACCACACCACACCTTTTTGAATGGGGGGTTGGGCAGAGTGATGGAGACTGAAATAAATGACACAAGCACTACAGCTCCCTGAAGTTGGCCCCCCTACAGAGAGTACAAATGATGAATCACACCTCATTCGTTAGTGCTATGTTTGTGCCAGTTTGAGCATTGAAATTAATTTCCCAGCTTCAGTCTTTCCCATGATATAGTGCCTTCTTTTTTGGGGGTGTGATGTTACTCAGCCCCCCTACAACGTCATAGTGGAATCGGACCGGTCTCATTCGTTAGTGCTGCATTTGTGCCGGTTTGTGCCATCGAAAATAACTTTCCAGCTGCTTTCCTTCCCAATATATAGCACCTTATTTTTCAGGTGATCAAGTGACCATACACGGTGACTTTGACCTCCAGTGACCCCTTCTGCCAAGTTCAAGTGCTGTTTTACTGGTGCACTTCAGTCCCAGGTAATTCAGGAAAATGCCATCACTCAAAGTAATTAACCAATTACAATACTTCACTAATCACCTAACCTAGTACTTAAACCCTCACTTCTTACCTCTCCTCACCTGGTATTGGCCTGTCTCCCTTAGCTCCTTACCTCACTGTTTACTTGTGTCTTGTTCTGATGAATTTCTCAGTTCTTGATCACAGACTTTGGCCTTGGCCTTTGTCTCGCCCTTCGAATATTGCCTACCTACTACTAGATCTCTCAGTCTTGGATATGGACTTCGACCTGGATCTTGCCTTAGCCTAACCCTCTGAGCTTCAGCCAAACTCATACATTGTGTGGAGAATGGATTGGAAATTCTGTATAGAAATTAGGACGATTTTCACTTTTCTATACAAATTCCAGTTTTTAACATACATTCTTGAAGTATTATTTTAAAGGACTATCAGGTAAGATATCTGTAGCGGCAATGCTTATTAAAAATATAGGAATTCAGTTTGCTGCTCCCTTACCAATCCCTATCTCCCTCATCTCAGTGGTGCTAGATACAGAGGCCATTCCATTTGGTTCACATTTATGGTGTTTTTCTAGCTGATAGAGCTTCCTGATAAGGAACAACTCCCAAGGCTAAGATTCTCCACCTACCCTAATTAATGGTCATTTCTGGTGCCATACTGTCTGGGAGATTCCTTGGGAGAGTCGCATCCCAGGTTGTTTACAACCCTAATGTCAGAGAGCATGGTTACTCATCCTCCACCTTAATCAGCCAATCAAGAACTGGTAGGGCAGGGTAACCCCACGTGGGTCTCGAATGCCCACGGAACATTAAACCAATGAACGACCATAGTTCCTCTAGGCTCCTCCAGGACATTCTCAGACTCATCTCGGACAATCACGTAACGGCCAGTGTGTCCGAGTGCCAGGACTTTACTTTGCTCTAAGAGTCGAGAACGGAGGTCGCCCACGCATTACCAAAGGATCTGCCTGAGGTTAACCCAGAAGCAAGCCTCGTGAACTGCGGGTACCCCACTGCGAACGCTCACCAGATCAACGAGTGAACTACAGTCATAATCTCAGCACAATCTCAGGATTCAGGACTAGTGCTACATCGGGAACAAACTGGTCTTCTTCCTGTCTAAAGAGTGTGACTTGCTTGGACCACCAGTCACTTTCCGTGTGCACAAACTCGCTAGTTCAGCCAGGACTAACTAGCCGGTCTTCAGAGAGCCCACTGCCAGCGCATCGCAGCAGGAATCTCTCCCTCCTTCTCCCACACCTCACACCAAACCAGGACTGCCTGGCACTGGGCCAGAGGACGCCGACTGGATGCAGCAACAGCCTGTCACTGTTCCCTTGTGTCCGCAGGAGATCTGAATCCACACAGATTGGATGAGTATTCAACATTCTGCATTACAGCTCAAGAATTCAATTGTTATCTCAACCTGAGTTGATATCAATTCAATTCCTGTGAGTGATGTACTTGCCTTCGATTATCTAGTGTAGAAGTTGTAATCAAAGTTAATGAAACGGTATAAATGAATGGTATACTGAATGTATGTCCCTCTTGGTTTGTAACTCTTCGGGATTGAATATATACCTTTTGTATTCTGCCTACCCTCACTCTTAAGATATGTTATGTTTATATGCACATTTTATGTATTAATAAATGTATTGTCATGTATTAGTATCCGTATGTGTTAGTTGCTGAGTTATCCCTCAAGGTCGGTTTTCTATTAGCCATCAAAGAATCATTTTGTGACTTACTGCCACAATTAATAATTGTCCCAGTAAATGCACAAAACCCCTACATATCCCACATGATTTCTTAACACCTTCTGGTTCTTTTGGTTCAAAGCTCCCCATTAGGCCTTGGCTGAGTTCAGGTTTGTACTTAGAAAATGATTGTTCAATCAATTTGAATCTATTCTTTGCCAGTATTCATTTTGCTTTCAAAATATATTTCCAGTACATCTGCATTTTTCTATCCTGAAGTTTTAAATTTTGTCAGGGTGTTTCGTGTTCTGTGGACTATTCGGTATTGTAGACATTACAAATTCAGGACAAGGAACATATCTTTCCTTGAGGACAATAGGGACCAGTCAATAAATCGTAGCAGTGCCTACAGGACTTCATTCATTACCACTCATTAGGGAGCTACGGTTACTGGCATAATTGCTCTGAATTGCACTCAGCCTCTGAGTAATTAAAGACAAAGAAATCAACTTTTATGATTACTTTAATTGAAATGGATAATTTTCTAATTGTGTTGAAACAGAAGTCTGTATCAAGTATCATCTTTTGTGCAATTTATACTAATAAGTTTGCTGTGTTTTGTTTGGCTCTGATTAAGTTAATTCTAGACCTGTAGTTTTGATATCAAACATCAAACAAATGAATGAAAAACAAAAGGCATAAAAATGAGCTGTCCCATTATCCTTGTGATCATTTCCATTGCAAATTTGGGCTACTCAATATTCAAAACTGTTGGCATCACTGAACATTTCAATATCAATTGGAACTAATATGATGAAACCTTTGGGTTTTCATGGCAAAAACCTAAACATAGCTTTTTTTTCCAGTCTGAACAGATATATTTAGGAATACTTAAGAGGATTTATCACAAATGCCCTTTATGTAATTACTTTGCTATTAACAGAGGATGCTGATCTCTTTACAACTAACAATAGATGTATTTTTTTAATACAAAGATGTACTAAAGTACTTTTGTAAGTGCCCATTGCTCATCTCCAGTTTCCCTTCATACTGGCACTCCAGAGACTAATGTGCCTTAAACAAAGACATCCTGTGAGATTCGTACTGTTGTCATTTCTGCAAGGAGCTCAGTGGAACTGGACAGAAGACAACGGGAGGTGTCACTGCCAGCATGGACACCAAGTCACAGAAATGGCTTTGAGCTCAGCCAACTAGTGCATAGCTCAGCCAATTGGATGCCCCCTTCTGGGGAATCCTGGACAGAGTCAGTTAATCACAGTGTCCAGAAATGATCCTGTGATTTATAGACTCAAGGGTTCACTGCATACATATGTAAAAGGGTTTTTTCCCTATTCAGTCACACAAGGTCCGTTCTCCCCACAAAACTGAAATTTAAATACAGCTGTCTCACTTTCTGTGACATCACCAGCTTTGTATATTGCTTGTATTCCCTCTTCAAGTGTTTGTATCTCACTGTTTATACTGTACTATAACTCCATAGCGCAAATTTAAGTGCTTGTTGGGGTGGAAAGACTTTTCACTGCTGTTGTTTACCCATTATCTTACATTTTTTACATTAAAGTAATGAGCACAGGCCTGTTTAAGAACAAGGACAGTAACTTGATTTTTTAAAATTCCTTTGAGGAAAAGGGGAGAGAATTTGAACAAACAAGAAGGTCCATAAATAGGAAAGGTACTCAGTGACTGTTTTGATGCCAACGTACATAAAAGTTTGCCTTGGAGGAAGCTGGCGGGTGAAACGTGAGTCACCAAGTTATGAAACAAATATATTATAATTGATATTTTTCTTGCAGATGACTAAAGACAACTTTAGACAACTACATTTCCTACTGAAAATCGAAAAACCTAAAGCAGTGTTTTCTATGTGCATGTTAAATATATAGTCAAAAGCAAACTTCAACTTTACTACAGCTCTTGAACAAGAGCAAGAATACAGTATACAGGAAAACAATGGTGTGAGTGATCAAGAAGACTGGCTCATTCAGAACTGTCTGCCAGAGTCCTGCCACAAATTTTGTTATTTCATTTACTCATGCATTAAATATTTTTTAATACAACATCCTCTATATCAATATGGAGTAATGCCCAGGACGGCTCTCATCTCATCTTAGAACTCCTGTATTGCATTGTGTTGGAGCTGGTCCACGTGTGATAGAGCTGGTGTAAAAACATTGCTGACTCTGCAGAACAATAAAATAAACCACGCATGCTATCATCCACAACATTGTAGAAACACTGCTCAACACAGGATTTTATTATGATGTGCTATTGTATCGTTATATATATATATGTAGTTGGCAAAAAAAATACAAAAGCAACATTTTTTATTCCTTTAGGTCTGACTAATACTGTCAGTTAATATTGCCAAGGCAGTCGTCCATTTCCATCTAATGTCATTGTACGTTCCTACATCTGAAAATCAATTATTCATTTAATATCTAAAAACAGGCTGTTCATTTTTCCATGGTACTGCTACATAATTTAAAACATGACAGCCCAGCAGTCTGAACATCACACTACAGCAGAAAACCAGGCACCAAAACTAATACTACAGAACATCTTTTAACTAAGAACTAAACCAATATAATTTTACTTTTTTTCTGTTATAGGATTTAGGAATATAACATCTGAATGTTTACAAATGACAGGGAGGCCATTTTCCCTAGCTTATCTAGCTTATTTGTTTTTTAGTAGCTATTTGATCCAAGACTCTTTTCTTGAAGAAACCAGACTTATCAGCTTCAGAATCATGTTCCCTTTTCCACATCCATTTGTACAAAGAAATGCCTCCTGTCTTAGATTTAAAATGACTTTCATGTAGTTTCGTCTTGTATTCTGTTTCCAGGCTGAATGACCTCCTCTCATTTCCAGCCTTTCTTGTGACCTTACATTCTGTTGTAGTGTACCAGCTCTCAGGAAGGATGCCTACAGCCTCTTCCCTTTAAAAAAACAAAGAAAGATGTGATGCTACATCCCAGAGCAATTCCAATGACTTTTTGTTACTTGTAGTTGTGCCATTATGCTCTGGTCAACGTTTTCTTTTTTTTTCCACAACAAAAAAGCCAGAGCACGCTGTAAGGCTCCAATAAGCAGTCTTAGCACAGAAAGAACTTTGAAACCATGGACTGGCCCTCCTGTAGCCATGATATAAACTGATGATGGGCAGTCCTGGAGTATCAGTGTGTGTGCAGATTTTCAATCAAAAACCTGAAGGCACCTGACAAGCCAGGAGAAGTTGTTAAATTGATAGCATTTTAAAGAATGTTTGGGAGGGTTAAAGGCAGACGAACTAATAAAACTCAGATGATGCAACTCAAACCTACTGTACTTCTGACGTAATCACCTCAGTTCACCTATATATCTCCCCTTCCTGTCCTCCTCCACCCATCTCCACATTTGCAGGTAGCCCTTGGTTGCCTTTCACCAAGCATGGAGGTCACAGCCTCCCCGTCCTGTGGTCGGGAGTGTGGCTGTCAGCCAAGCCAGTTAAGCCAAAGTTTTCACCAAATTCAATAGACGATTCAATGCTACACAAACTCTGCTGGCTGCTGTCATTTTACCTGTTGAATATGAAGCTTAGTGAAGTTTAGGAAACATCAACATAGAAAGGAAACAATGTTACCTGCTTATCAAGAGAAAAATGACTTTGCTATCAATAACATCTTAGGGGGACTCACCAGCAGTGGAGCCAGTCCTCTTCAGTGATGAATCAAGGTCTTGTGTAGACCTCCCAGATAGGCATTAGCAATTTGGATGGTAATTGTAGACCAATTTATAGGGATGTCCTAGTGTGATAATCTGGGCAAGTGTCTAGTTGCTATAGAATTCCCTTGTGTAGTCATTAATGACCTGTGGACTACATGTCCTGTATTGATCATGTCCTGGGACCTCACTTGGTGTCCTTCCTGCAGTCTCACTTTGCAAGATGAGCATGTGAAAATGTTGCCTTGGATACCCTACTTGCCAGACTTGAGACTGGATATTTGTGAAACGAGCAAGGTTGATGTGTGGCATCTGGTGTTCAGAGAGCAGTTAAGAGTCTCATACAGTACTTCAGCACGCTCAAGACGAATGAGAGAGAATCCCTCAGGGCTGCACCTGCAAATCTGTGACCTGGTGCAAAGCTGCCATTGCAGGTGGACAGTCTGTATTGCTTCTAATGATGGGCACACATGGCACTAGCTTGAGTCTTTCACTGCAGGTCCTGTGCAGACGATAAATGTCAATCAGAATAAATAATTCTTCAGTATGTCGTGTCTGTTCAATAAAGTGCTGAGTCCCTCTGCTAGAAAAAGATAGTCATTTTCTAAACAGTAACTTCTGTTGTAAGCCAAAGCTTCTTTCAATACTCAATGTGTAAACTGTTTGCTAACTTTGAAGTTTGTAGACCTTTGAACTGTCTTATTCCCGTCAGAACATTGTGTTATGGGGCAAATAATATGTATGAAATAAATTATAATTAGTCACGATCCTTGAAAGTATGTCTGATGATTTTGATAAAATAACATAAAATAACAGTTTTCCAAATTATTTGCTTCTCTAGACATTGGTCTTTTCCTTATTCAGTTCTGGTTTAAATGTAATTTAGATTTAGTTTTCAATGGATTAAATTCATATACCATATAGTTTCAAAAATTACTTACTCAGACACATACTTTAGATGGAAGTTTGTAATTTCAAAGCTGTATGTGCTGAGAATAAATTTAAGATGAATGAACAGTTCATATAAAAAACTGTATATACAGTATATGCATTCTGAGAAATTCTGACATGATAAAATGTTTTAATCTTAATTCCATCAAAGAATGTTCTAAGTTCCATTATTTGAATGCTATTAAATATCACTGAGCCAAACATGAATAATGAGAGTTTTAATAGAACTTGGAGAAAATGTCAAAATAATGTAAAAAGAAAAATTATGTCACTATTAAAAAGCACATACATGGATTTCTGTCTACTGTATGATGTCTTAGGACCAGCAGTAAAAAGGGTTAATGTCACATTAAGATAACTTGTTTAGAACTTGTTTGCTGCAGGGATAGATTAACCCAATCTAATTCTAACCTTTTCTGAGCACCCTATCTCTTATAATAATGCACATCAATATTCCTTAAGGTGAGCTGTCTCTCTGATATTCCATTAAAAATGCACAGCTTTGCATTTAGTACAACTAAATTACTTCCTTTGACCTCATTTTATGTGTTCTAAGATATTTTAAGAAACAAAGGATACATGTAATAAAAACATATGGTAGTTATAAAGAAAACATTGTTCTTGAGAAAAATCAATATTATTGAAGCAAAAAAGCTTTATTCCTTGTAAAACAGTTACCAGAAGTCACTGAAAGAAAAAAAGCACACAAATAAAAGCAAAAAAAATTAATAAACCAAGTCTGCATCGTTTGTGTTGCCTCATCTTGTATTCAGGGTGTGCTGGTGACCGTTGTGAAATGACTTAACCTCCCAACTTTGACACACAGGTCAACTGCCCCTGAATGCTTTAATTATTGTTGACATTTCTTTTTATTGAATACACAGGAGTGAAAAGGCAGGACTTAATAGCACAGAAGACATGCAAAAAATGATTGATTGCTTCTTTGGTATGCATGGAGCATTTAGAAATGATCGATCAGTAATATTCCTCAAAGGGAACAGTGATCACATGTTTCTGTCACATTTAATGCATTTTTATAATTACAGATTCATCAGAGAGGAAGGACTGTTCACGTCCTCTTAGGACCATGACATTTTGTTTATTGATTTGTTACTAATGCATTGGCAGCATGAAGGGAAGTAGACAGCAAGGAGACCAACTTTACATATCTCTATACCAACAACAAATCTCTTATTTCATATATTCATTTTATCAAATACAGCTTAGTTGAACAACTGTTAGCATCACTTTTTCTTTATTGAAAAAAAGCTAAAAATAACTAGAACAGATTGCTCTGAAAGGAACTTTAAAAGAGATCCTTGTAGATGAGCCTCTTGCAAAGATATCAAAAAATTATTTTCTTTTAGCGTAGTAGCATGCATCATGACATTAGTTAACTCGCTACTCTAAAGTGAAAGCCATTTGATTTTTGGAGATTATGCCAATACAAAAAAAAATTGGTAACCTGAGTCTAACTCTGTGTTCTTTCTCAAGTTAAAAGGAGGAGATTGAAGCTGCCACAGACAAACTTTGGAGGACTTATCAAGATTTTGCATTATTGACTGAGCTTATCTACATGCAATGATAAAAGCTGTGATAAAGCTCTCTTCTCTTTGAAATAAACAGTATGAAGGAAGAATAAAAAGAGTGTTATCTTTAAATCCACAATTAATTTCCCAAAAGACAGAGGCCACATTCTGCAACATCAGAAATGGAAGAAATAAAATATTTTGCATCATCACAGCGCCAGGTGGTGCTACCGTATGTGCTAGATCAGATGAGCTAATGAGCTGAATGTCCCCTGCATGAGTTGTATGGGCTGAATGGGCCCCTCTCATTTTTAAACATTTCTTAAACAAATAAAATTATTAAATAAAATTGCCAAGTTGGAAATAAGTCTGGCCTGGATTACTGGTTACATTTTAAGAATATAGTTATCTATTCTGTCAATAATTGTACTATATTTAAACCCCATTTGGTCCAAGTTGCTCAGAGTGTTAAGATTCTTTACTTAGGGGATTAAAACTCAGGGCTGAATTCTTATTACATCATTTGATAACTGTGACCAGGATTCCCAGCAAAGAGGAAGTTTTAACCAAACAGCAACAGAGGATATTTCTTGTCCTGCTGTGCTCCAGCAGTTATTGTGAAATATTTTAAGGGGAGAAGCAAGGGTTAGTAAAGTAGAGAAAAGTAGCTCCCGGACTGCACAGGGAGCCCAAGTGGCCGATTAGATTGGCTGACTCGGCAGCCTTCGGGGCGTGAAAACACGAACACCCCTGACTCGCATGGAGCCTCTGGAGAGGCGCTGCCTCACGACTGGGAACTGGGCCCTCAGGGATGGGGAAGGAAGAGGAAGACTCCCCTGACTCACTGAGAGTCGCATTGAGAAGCTCTGCCTCACGACCAGGCACTGCCCTCAGGGGACAGAAAGGAGGACAGAAAGGCGCTGCCTCATGACCAGGAATTAATCCCTCAAGGGGGAAGAGAAAGAACCTCTGACTGGAGGAATCGCTTTGAAAGGCGCTGCTCGAGGTGTTGTGAATGACGAGAAAGATGCTCAAGAAGGAAGCAAAAGAAGTCCCCCGACTCGCTGAAAGTCGCTGCCTCAAAACTGGGATAAACGGTAAAATGAGAATTAGTAAGTTAAAGATCCTGAGAATAATGTGGCCGGTGGTCCCTTCTGGCTCTCACTTGAGATCCTCCCCAGAAAGGGTCAAGGTGCCACTGCCATCCTGATGTCAGAAAAGTGAGTGTTACGACCCCAAGTGTCTAGGGGTAAAGGGGTGTAACATTTAGGATAATTCTTTTGGAAGCATGTGGTTTTTGTTGAGGGACTAGGAAGCGTGATAACAACGGTAAGGAACTAGAGCGCCAAAGGAAAGAAAATAACAAACAAAATGGAGCTGGCTAGGACAGTGAGGGAAAGGTAATCTGACTACAAAAGAGAACCCGAAACACACGGTCTTCGGCGTCTTCAACACCATAGCTAACCTGCACTGACTACCCAAAACCATACAAGACAAATGGCACTCACCCATACTAAACTAGTGTACTAATTCAAAATCAACTAAGTATGTTAAGTGTACCCAACAACCTAAACTAACCTTATATACAAGAGTTCACACAAAAACACAAGTGAACCAGGAATACAAATAAGGGAAAATAAAAGTAATCAATAGGAGCAGGGTACAAAAGAACACAAAAGTTGAACATGTAACACTGGAGCAAGGTAATGACAAAACAAGGATGAACACACAAACAAACGAAAGTACAAAGAAACTAACATAAACCAACAAAACAACAAAGCCAAAGCTACTGTATACGAAAATACACACACACACACAAAGTAAAACAAACCAACAAACGAAGCCGAAGCAATAAAAAGAAGCGAAGCAAAGACCAAAACCAAACAGGACCGAAGTCAAACGAAAGCCCTCTTCTTCCTGAAAGCCTCCATGTTATATAGTGAATAAAATGAGTTCTGATTGGCTGAGGGCTGATTGATGATGACATCATACTGAAACAGTGGAGTTTCACTGTGGAGACACGCTCTGGAAGGGGAAGATGGTGGGTCAATGGGGAAGGAAGAACAATCAAGGGTCAGCAGTGTGGAACATAGAAAAAACACACACAGAACACACACTGGGACATAAGAGTGAGCTTCACTGACCCCCCCAAAGATGGATGCCAGACCAACACATGTGAGGACAAACGAAGTGTGTGGCAATGCATAATTAAAACAAACAAGAGAAAAGAACAGGAGAGGAAGGTAAAGAGACTATGTGTGAGCCTGACCGCATAGTGGAGAGGAAAAACACCCTTCGTGCCAATTTAGGGCAAAACCTCTGGTGGTCCTGGCAGAACAGACGCCCCCACTATGGGCATATTAACAATAGATAATGAGTAGCTGAAATGCCTGAGAGTGGTGTTGATGTGAAGCACTGAAGAGAGGTGGAGGGCAAATGGCCCACTGTTTAAATAAGATGAATATCCAAGATAGCTCGGGCAGTGTTGGTGGCAGCTCCAATTCTGAAGGAACAAAGAGTAAAACTGAGGGTAGAGACCAGTGTTCGAGACAGAAACTCATAGAAACCTCTGACCAGACAGAAGAGTAATTAGTAAGTGGGTCTTTAATATCTTTGAACATTTTCTGATATAAGTGCTTCCATCAACACAGAGATCTTACTTTGCATTGGAAGGTGTCACCCTTCTTTCACGGGGATAACTCAGTCAAGAGCATTGCTACAACCACAAAAATTGCATTGTTACAGTATACAGAGGGATTTTCTTTTCAGATATGCAAGTTGTAAAAGCAGCACTTACCCTGATTAAACTACTTACCCTGATTCTGTATCTGTTGCTGTTGGGGACTTTAATCAGGACAACCTGAGGAAAGTTATTCTGAAATATTAGCAGCATGTCTCCTGCCCAACAAGGGGTTTAAATACTCTTGATCACTGCTGTACGACTATCAAAGATGCCTACCGCTCTACCCCTCACCCACACTTTGGACAGTCAGATCATCTGTCGGTGCTTATCTTGCTTAAAGACAGAAGCTGTAGTGGGAGAATGTGTTGACAAGAACAGTATAACACTGGATGGAAGAGACAGATAAAGTACTGCAGGACTGCTGTTAATCTATGGATTGGGCAGTGGATGAGCACACTACAGTAGTCACTGAGATTATTAAGAAATGCATGGATGACTGTGTGCCTACAAAGACAGTTCACTTTTTTCCTAACCAGAAACCATGGTTTACTAGTGATATTTGCAGTAAACTGTAAGCTGTAAGTTCTTGATTGCTTCCGCCTTCCCAATCCCAAACGTTATGCGGCAGTGCTGAGGAGACTGACGTTTCAAGGAGGAAAGACTCAGGAGAGTAATAATGTACAGGCTGCTACCCTCGGAGGGAAGTCTGACCCAGATATTGCTACTGTATGTAGCTGCTGTGCATCTTCCTGGCCTATGTACTGAGAGGCCTTGCAACAGTACCTGAACCACATACCTGGACTTATTTTGCTTTAGGGTGTTTAGGGTTCTTAAGCTTTAAGAGGTGTTCAGAGTGTGGGGTATTAGACACAAGCTGGATGTCCCATTCTCTGACACATGCCCTGCACTTTATGGGACTGTTCAAAGTTTTTAAGATCTCACCTAATTAGTCATGTTCCCCTCCGAGATGTCGGCATGGAAGATCTCGTTGTGCCTCACAACAACCGGCAGACCCCTTTGGAGGTATAAACAGCAGCCCAACCAGAAAGGTGTGGTAACACACATCCTCTACAGGTAGGTTTCTGTGCAATGTCCTGAACTGTGCAATGTCCTGTGCAATGTCCTGTGCTGAACCAGTAGAAACGTTCTTGTACTGCAGGGGCCTCACTCCCAGCCCTCGCTGTGTTAGAGGGGGCTGCGGTGAAGAGAAGACTGTGACCCATCTCCTGTTGTCCTGCCGATTTGCCGAGGCTTTCTGGGCCCAGTTTCAGGACTAGCTACAGGCCCTCTCATCTCAAAGTGCCCTCCGATGTGTTTGTCAGGATTTGGGCCACAGTGAACAGTGGAGAGGACGCGCTCTGGAAGGGGAAGAACATGTTCAAAGGAATCGAGGTTCCAGTCAAGGGAGCAGGTAGCCTGGCCCCGTCCATTATTAGAGATGACTATTACCTCAGAGACCTGTTGAGAGCAGGAAAGGAGGAAGCAGAATATCTGAGGAGAAGACAGGGCATAGGACTGAGTTTCAAAACCCTGTGATATTTCTAATCGTGTAAAGAAAAATTACATTTTTCATGTTTTGGAAGCAATTCAAATGATGTGAACTAATGCACCTGAACAAATGTAAACTGTTGGCTTTTTAACCTTATCTAGGTGTGTGCATACAGAATACACTGTTTTGAGAATATAGATATTATTGTTTTCCTTTTTTTGATTCTTAGTATTTATTTGTGAAAATGAAATAAAGTTAATAAAAATCGTAAATCGGTTGTTGATTTCAGAAAGCAGGATGGAAAGCACACCCCTATTCACATCAATGGGGTGGCTGTAGAGGTAGTTAGCAGCTACACAATCCTTGGGACCTTCATTACTAATGATTTAATGTGGCCCCAGCATGGAACTGGAGCAACAGCGTCTTTACTTACTCAGACAAATTTGGTCTATCTTCAAATATTCTTATGACCTACTGCAAGGGCACTATTGAGAGTGTGCTCACGTGTGGTATTACAGTATGGTTTGGCAGCAGCTTGATGTCTGACTGAAAGGTGTTACAGGGGGTGATCAGGTTAACGGAGTCCATTATTGGAGTACAGCTCCCTTCTGTTGTGGGGAGACTCCATGAACCTCTCTTCTGCTCTATAAGGAAAAATGGTAATATTCACTCCTCTACGCAGAAATACATTAGATGTTACTATTTTAACAGTCTATGTGTGGTATTAATTTTCTTATAATCTGTAGTAATTTAAAAAAAATACTCAATTTGGGTGGAATCTTTGGAATGAGTCCTATCTAAAGAAGGTAAATTGATCTTAAAAAAGGTAAAGTACTGTATACTAAGAGTTAAATTGTAATTTTGTCCAAAAGACAATAATTGCACAAGGCAGAATTGTTTTGTCTTAGCCTTACAGTAAAGGAAGGTACCCAGATAAACCTGAACTAGTTGATTTGCTGGTTACAGTGCTACACATAGTGTAGAAGCAACAGAGTTGTCTGTTGTTTATGATGCACGCAGAATGTGGAGTGTGCATTATGGCCACAACTTAAAGTAGGAAAGTCACTGTGTTTTTACTGTGATTGTAGACTGTGATTACTATAATCACCATTCGAGAATGTGATAGTAATGGAAATAAAGTAGATCTGATAGATCCCCCTTAGAGAAAACAATTGACAAGGTATACACTGTACAGTGAATGCAAAGTATACTAGGAGTTAAATTTTCATTTTACTTCAAATAATTTTCTAAAACATTCATTTTATTTAGACCGAAAATAAAAAAAGACCTACTTTTTATCTTAGACTGGTTGTTAGTAAAACAGCACCGATTAGAAAATAATGGGTTTAAAAGTTTAACGTGCTGGGGAGAGGGTTCTTCAACTGTGCAGCGAACAAAAACGTATTTACTCAAAAACCAAATCCAGTTTTCTGGGATAACTCAGATAAAAAGTTAATAATTTCTTATTTTCAAAAAGTGAAGTGTTTGAAATTATCTTCAATGTTGTGTGAATACACACAGAAATACAATGTTTTTTTTGAAACATTCACATTTAAAGTTTACAAATAAGCAAGTAAAACAACTTTGCTTGGATACTTTCTTTATGGTATACTTCTATGCTTTCTGTATATGCTGTATCTCAATTACAGCAAACTATTGTAAATTAAGAATTGCGAGTATATTTTAGGTTCAGTTCCAGCACTGCTATTGTATTCTTAAACAATGTACTGTACAGTAGCTTGCCTGGATTGCTCCACCCAGCTGTATAAATGGTTATCTGGGTCCCGAGAACAGTCCTACAATGTGCCAGCAAGCACCCCAAGGGAGGTCATGGATTCTAAATCAGGCTGATTCTACAGAAACTGGAACAAACTCTGGTCTGACAAGTCACTAAAATTAAGTGCAGACTTCACATATAGAGGATATTGTAACTTCTTTTAAGGAAACACAAAAGTGTTATTGCACAGATAGTATGATTAGTTTTAGTATTGCACATCTCCATGTTAATATTTCCTCAGTAGGAACTATGTTTGCATCAACTTTTGTCCACTATGACCTTGAATCGCCTGAAGGAAATAATTTGCCTCTATTATCATCTTTATTTACTGTACCTTGTATGTCATTACACTGAAATGTGATTTAAGTATTCAAATCCAGGTCCTCACACCTTAAACCAATGTGTTTAACAATGATATAAGGTTCTAAGAGCACAAGTGTGACTAAAAAAAACAAGAACAGTACATTAAGGATAAACATCAGTGCACAAAGTAGTGAATAACTGAGACAAAGCACCCAGTCACACCATCAAAGCTGTCTCATTGGGATTTTAAAAAAAATGTTTGGATTAAATCCTCGAGAGTGATAAATTACTGCCAACCAGCTGCCCTTATACCCTTTCTAATTGATGTTTGATGTTTTTATTTCTAATAAATATATTGCTATTCCATTCTTGAAACAAGGACAAAAATATGAATTAAAAACACATTAACTGCAGGGAACATATTGAAAGAGATTGTCAGACAGGTACTGTAGTTAGCCATATAATCTGAAATACTGTATGTTTATTCTATTTATTAAATGCTCTCTACCAAATGTTAAATGCTCTCTACCAAAAGAGATGTTTACAAATAAAGTCAGAGATGAACAACAGTTATACATACTGTATAATGACAGTATTTATACTTCTGCAATGAAAGATAACAGTTCATGCTCTGGATGTTTAACATTGTAAGAGAGTTTAATAATCCTCCAATTTTATGTCTAGAAATTTTTCATGCTATAGTACTTATATTAGATTTCAGTGTGTTATTAGTTTTTGTATTTTGCACTTTGGAAACTACAGGTCCAAGTCCCAGATATTTTTCCACAAGGCTGCTGAACATTTCTGTTTCTTTAATATGGCAACTTTGTCCCACTCTACCCTTAATTTTAAATAATTTCCAATTGAAATCCATCACCCTATTGTGAAAGGTACACCTACAATGAAACCACTGTATCAATAAACATCTCCTCTGTGCTTTTGGTTCATATAATAATCTGTATACCTCTGTGACATTGACTCTGCTGACTCTGGTTGTTATTTAGACTGTTAATCAAAGAATAATTGAGATATGCTGTAAGATAAAAAAATAGATTTATGGTAGAATATACCAACTCATCCTCAGGTGTACTGTAGATGTGGACTGTACACCACTGTTAAAGCGGAATGGCTTCAGTCTGACTTCAGAGCAGTTCAAACTGCAATTGCCTCCAGTCCACAGGTTTGGATCTGTGCTGTGCCGCTACAGTAGGTGAAATGGGAGCAGGGGTTTCAAAATGCCTGAGAGTTGACTGAGCACTGCTGGAACTGACAGACTCTCACTTCATGGCTGAGCTGGGAATCCGGTGGCTGACAGGGTGCTGGCGATCAAGCAGTGCTGTCAGTGGGACCTGCACCACGCCCCCCACCTGCGCGGTGGGCGACCAAGCAAACAGCACTCTACGGACACAGATGTCCTTCATCTCGTTCCTGTGCTACAGCAGCGAGCGGAGTTGCTTGAAATTTCTTGATTCCACATTTGAGGGCGTACAGGAAGAAGAAAGGAGAGCATGCTGCTACATTCCTTTGCTTCTCCATATGTTCTCTCATTAAAGCCGCCTTCCTCATTGACACATAAAAGAGACTTTCACTGAAATCCATTTGACCAGTGCTAGGAACAAATCTCAGTATGAAGTATTTTTTCCACTTCAAAACCTCACCCACCCGATTTCGAGTTGCCTATTTAACCTAACTTTCACATCTTGAGAGGCGGAAGGAAACTGAACCACACAGCACAAATTCACATGAATCTGGGGACAACATGCAAACTCCATACAGACAGCACCCTAAGGCTGGAGTGAACTCAGTGCCCTAAAGCTCTAAGGCAGTGCTCAACCACCATGCTGCTACTGGTGTCCAAAATATTTGGCACTAACGTTGTCACTGAAGTAAAATTAGGATATTAAATCCTCACCCACCTCTCATTTTACATTTCATTTGCAGCCTGCTGAATTGGCAGGCTGTACATATCTCGGCTCGACCCCCTGCTGAAAAGTGTGTTATATTAGAACTGCAGAGAACTGAAATTACATAAAGTGATACTAGACTGTACTATCAAGTATCTTTCTGGAAATTTTTGTAACCTACCACATTGCCATGCTGACTTAAAGAAATCAAATGACACTGAAAGATAAAATTCAGTATGTGCAATATTATTTTGGTTTGTAACATGAACAGATTTATAAATGCTGGTAGTGCATATTCATTTAAATATTGAGATCTTTAGTGCAAAATGGAAACTACAGTCACAGCATGTAGTCAAGCATGAAATACACTTCAAATAGAAGTTCAAAGTCTCTTTGAAACTATGCTCTGATGTGTTTAGCAGAATAGTACTCAAATTATTACATATTATGAACAAGTAGAGGTTAATTCCATGCTGAAAACTAGAAAGGAAGAGTTCCGGTTTTGGAGGCTCTCCAGGTTTGTCATGACAGCTGAAACATTTCCTATTACTCTTTCTTTTAACTTTCCAGTGTGGAATTAACCTCTGCTTGTTCCTTTACAGATTGCCCACTGACACAGCTCCCCTGTCTAACCTTTTCTGATGATGTAAGAGTCCTGGATTGAGTGGTTTTGGGAGCTGGGCAATGGAAATGTCATGTTTAATTAGCTCAATGGGTTCCAGGTGTATTTATTAATAAGACGGTACCCAAGAAACTCCATCTCCATCAAGAAACGTTCAAGTGGTTCTAACCACACACCGCAGATGTACTGTATGAAATCGAACTTAAAATACATTTTTATTACTGCTAAAATGAATTGAGTGGTCAGGTTGGTGTAAAACAAACAAACAAAAACTTAATTAAAACTCAGGGAATTTTAAGAGTTTGAGACTGCAATTCATTATATGCTGTACCTGTGGTCCTGTGAAAGCAATTTGTTGTTTCAGAAAAAGGTAAAACACTCAATTTGACTGATTTTCAAAGACCCCCATAAACAAAATGCAAGCTAATAAGAAAAACTTTCACTCATTACAAATTGGTCTGCTTTTATGTCTAGAAGTAAAATATCACATTTTATTTGTAAAAACAATCCAGTATTTATTTACTAGTTTTGTGTGTTTCAGCTTTTCCAATTACAAATGTTTCTTTAAGAGAAAAGTTGTGAAAATCCCTTTGTATTTGTTTCTATTGAGAAAATAACCTAAAGGAAATAACAGAACACATTAAAATACACAATGCAAATTGCTCTATAGTCTCAAACAGAAGAAATTATGAAGCAACTTGAAACAAGTATTCAAAATCCTGGAAGAAATTTGAAAGAAGTGAATCCAATGCACTGCTTCTTGCTCAGCACAGAAAGAAAGTTGAGATTGCACAGGAGGTCATTTAGAGGCACTTATTTACTCAAACTACAGTACTCAGCAATGTTGCTGAAACCCATTCCACTGGGTTCTTCAGGACATTACTGTACTGGATCCTAAGATCAGTGATCTACTAACATTCAACAGTCAGATGAGATCAGTAAGATGGATCAGATCATAACCTTTCTGATTTTCTTATTTACTGTAAGTGCAATCATGTGTACCTCAGCACTGAAGCTGTACCTTGCACCAGGTCTCCAGGAGTCTTGGTCTTCCATTAAATCTTCCAGCTGTTTTAGTTCTTGATGATCAGGATATCATTTGCCCTACAGTGGAGGAGCGTTCATGACACAGGAAAACTAAGACCTTTGCATTGTGTTCTCCTGCTCTTTCCACTCTGCCTATTTTTTATGCCTGGAAGGGTGTGCTGGAAACTAGCCAAGCAAGCTGGAAGGGTGTGACTTCCTCCTGTGCTGTTTTACATTCGATCTCTCATTCCATCAATGGAGTCATCACTAGGAAAGAGCTGATATACTGAAAACCTGGTGGCAGAGTGATTTGCAGTAATGTGCTTTTCACACTGGATTACATTAATGTCTTTTAGTGACAGAAATAGAAATTTCACTTACACAAAACTTGGGGGATTGGTGAGCAGGAATAAATTTTAACTAGTCTTTGAAAACTGCAATGAGATTGTAGTGCTTGTTATTATAAAGACATGAAATTACTGCCTGTAGAAAATTGCCACCTTCACACCTATTCAAAGGCTTCCAGAGAAACAAGAGCAGCTCAGCATGTACAGTAGATGGTATCAGGACAGAACTTTTTAATGATCAAATCATAATGGTAAAAGGTACCCATTATTAGTGTTTACCGTTTACAAGGAATTAAAGACCATTTCTGTGCTTCCTGGTTTGGTATTGGCAAACTAATGCAACGAATGCTATTGTATGCACATCATGTTTAATTATTTTACCTTAGGTTTTACTTTGGATGTATAATTTCACCTACAGTAGCTGCAAAGTCTTTTAGAGTATCAGAAATGTTTTCAAAAGAATTGTTATTTTATTATCAACTTTCAACAGTAACCTACTAATCAACTGCGTTCATAATGTTGAAGCCAAACAGAAAGGCCATTATGTATGGTCTTAGAGGAAAGGTATGCTCTTTCAAAAGATAATAAAACAAATTTAGGCACACTATTTATACTGTGCATTTGTTCTGCCAGTAGTATTTTTTATCATTAAAATAACAGATCATAAAATAGATAAGATCACCTTCTTGGTCGTATACAATTTCTTGTATTAGGAATTTGTCTTTTCGCATACCCCAGCTTGCTCTCCATGAGACACACAGGCAGGGAGAGCAGCTGGGGGTCAGAGCACAGGGTCAGCCATTTATACAGCACCCCTGGAGCAGCTGGGGTGAAGGGCCTTGCTCAGGGGCCCAACAGAGAAGGATTCCTCTGCCAGTTGCGGAATTCAAACCAGCAACCTTTCAGCCACAGGCGCAGATCTTCAGCCACAGAGCCACCACACCACCATGAAATAGCTGTTAAGCAGAGTTTTACAAAAGCATCCAAAGTCTACATTTAATTCAATTTATTTTTATATAGCGCCTTTCACAACAAGGTTGCCCCAGGGCGCTTAACATACATTTTGTCAATACAGAACAGAAGACCAGAAGACAATGGAAGAGAGGAACCAAAAACTCCTTAGTAAGGAGAAAAGAAAACCTCTAGGGGTCCAAGGTCAACCTGTTGCCCAACCCCTTTGGGCATTCTAACATTATATACTTAAAAAAAGGAAATAATGAGGGTATTAATACATCCATCCATTTTGTCTTCTGTGTGTTAGTACTCCATGCAGATATCTGTATACCATTAAATTAGTAACTTCAAATTCAAATTGGGTTAGTAACTTCAAATTCCTTGGCGTCCATATCACCGAGGAGTATGGTCTCTCAACGCCACCTGTTTGATCAAGAAAGCGCAACATCGCCTGTACTTCCTAAGATGGTTGAAGAAGGCTAAGATATGTCCTCAGATCCTCACTAACGTTTACAGATGCACTACAGAAAGCATACTGACAGGTTGCATCACAGTGTGGTATGGCAACTGCAGTATTGCTGACTGCAAAGCCCTACAGAGGGTGGTGAAAACTGCCCAGTCCATTACTGGGGTTGCCCTCCCATCCATACAGACTGTGCTTGAAGAAAGCTCTAAGCATCATTAAAGACCCCACACACCCCAGCTACAGACTGTATGACCCTCTACTATCTGGAAAACAGTACCAGAGCATTCGGGCCCAGACTACCAGACTTAGAGAGAGTTTTTACCCCCGCACTATCAAACTATTAAACTCCCAGTCTCTCTCACCTACAGTACGATCTGAACCTGCCTTCTTTCTTACCAAAAACTCAAACACACATTGAAATCTACCTCTACTTCACATGTCAAGAAGCTCACTCCCCATCATTTTCTATCCTTTATTTAATTATGTTGATGTATAATTTTGCACATCTGATGTTGTTTTGCACGTTACCTGTTACCTGTTGTTGTTTTGCACATTGCTAGTTGTCTCTGTCTTTCTTTTATTATACAATTGTATTGTTGTTTTTTGTACCATTTATCATCTGAGAGCTAGGTAAATAGCATTTCGTTATACCTTATACCTGTATATGAGTATAATGACAATAAACTTGAAGTTGAACTTGAACTAGACAGACAGGTGCCTGACCTCTGAGAGGCTTGTAAGTAGAAGGATTTTGAAGTCCACTCTGTACCTGACAGGAAGCCAATGAAGAGATCTAAGTATGGGGGTTATATGGTCGTACTTTCTGCTCCTAGTAACAATTCTAGCTGCTGCAAATGTATACAATACATTCAAATTTTATTGTTTTGGATTGAAACATTTTTCTTTTTATCATGCTAAGCTGCATCGGGAGAGGAAGGTAGTGTGGTGGTTAAGCACTGGTGCCTCACAGCTCTTGGACCTTAAGTTTGATTCAGTTCCTCCCACCTTCCAACAGCATGCTACTGTAGCTGCCAAAGGGCTGTTGGTGTCTTGTGCTCACGTGTGCAGCCCTGCATTGGATTGGCATTGCTAGTCTAGGACAACAAGGAAAGTAAATGTCTGAGGCAGAAAAATAGGAAGAAAAAAACTTTTAACAGAACAAAGTCACACAATGGAAAATAAATGTTATATTGAGAAAACTTTCACTTCCACAACAAGCCAAATTAATTGAATTCAGAGAACAGAAGCTGAAAGATTGATCACTGCTTGCCAGTAATTCCATTCAATCTGATTGTGCACCAGACTCCCTCCTGCAAGATACAATCACACCAGCAAATATGTGCACACTGACTCTATTAAGTAAGCCTAGTCAGAGCTCATGGCACCCCAGTTTAAAAATGTAGAAATTAACACAATGTGGCAGAATTTCCAATTGAAAAAAACATTGTACAAGGAGAACAAATTCAAACTACACCTTGATTAGTTCATCAGATCAAGATCAAAACAAAAACTAAATATTCAGGTGGTAAATGACTCTTTTTATCCTTAGGGGTATGATGCAGCTGATTAAACGAAATAAACTTTCCATTTTGGGGTGATTTATGATTTCAACAAGATTTTCTAAGAGCTTTATCTTTGACTTCTGATTGAAAATTGGAAACGTATTTGTCCACATGCATGTATTTTGCAGCATGTCTATCTTGATCCTAAGAAAATGCAATAATAACAAACTAACTCCTTTTGCACATAACAAATGGATATCATCAGCATTGGCTTGTGTTAAAAAGAGTTGACAAGATTCAGGTTTTGTTGATGTACAAAAAACAAACAAGATGAGGTTTGCTCATTTGTAAAAGGTAAAATAAAAGACGTGGTTGTGCCATGATCCCATTTTACTGTATATTGGCAAGCACGTATTTTAGACTTGTGCGCCACCTGTTGTTTAAGCAAAACTTGCATCAATAGAATTAATCTTCTAATATGATTTAAGACACTGATGAGTTTTGGAGCAAAGGAATACACTGATCTGCTTCACCCAGTCAAATACTTATTAAATGAGTTGGAAATAATTCAGATGAACAATTTGTCTCTTTGTCTACATACTTGTGTTTCAGCTTATAGTGATCACAGCAGATCCCCATTAATTATAAAGGGCTGGGGTGTTTGACTTGAATGGAACATGTGACCTATACCACAAGTTTGTTTTTAGTTTCTGTTTCACAAACCTGTCACAGCCGTTTACTGAACCTGCAGCTGCATTTCAAAAGCATTTTAGTTAATATGCTGCATATTTCACAGTGTTAAAAGATAATTATAAATCACAGAATGAGGTTCTGATATCATTTTCAATAACCTCACGTGCAAGCACATTTTATATTTAACATGGTGACATGACAAATGGTCCAATGATGGCTTTTTAACCCCATAATTGACAAATATGAACACCAGGGAATATTCAAGAGTTTGTTCTGCCACCAAGAAAAGACATACAGTAGCATTCAAAAATGTCTTTGATGACACACAATTGCACTGTCACAATCTTTCCTTCATGCTCAGCAATAAACGGAGCTTCCATTTGAAATGAAAGAACAGGATCAAGAGCACAATCAAAACATGGCTGGCCTTCACTAGATACTGTACATACACTCACACAGATGCAATACATGCCAGTCAGAACCAGTATTTGCCAGAATTATTGAATTACCTAATGATTTTTAATCTTTGAACAGGAGAAAACCTGAACAATAATGAAAAGTAAATCTTTCCTATAGAGTTTTGCAAGTGCTCTACTTAGCGTTCAATAAAATAATTTTATAAAGCACAGCTTCCAATGTTCCTCTTTAAAGAGCTTAACTTAATGCTGATTTCTGTCTATAAAGGGTGAAGAAAAGGAAGAATTGCAATGTGGGCTGAGAGCTAATAGAGCAGGGTCCTATAAGCTTGCCTATTAATAAAACTTAATGATTAAATATACTCCACTATGGTAATACCATCTGTCACTTTTTTCCATTCCTCATCAATAAACTGTTCACATACCTCTTAACACTGATTGGACTTTGTTCATTAAACATGGATGTCACATTTATTATATTTGATGGATAACTTCTCTTCACTCCATTACATTACATCAAGCAGCTGACCTTTATCAATAACCCAAGTCAATACTCACTACTGCCTCATATTGAGTATTGTAGCACTATATTAATGTAATACTTGTTTGAGAAAACAGATTTTTCTTTTCCTTTGTGGAATTATACTAAAGGGATTTGTTAATGGTGTGCAGGCATTAGTTTGCAAATGCTAGACTTGTAAATAAATCCAGCTGTCAGTCTATATATATAGGTCTATCTCACAAACCAAAATGCTTCTATTGTTGTTTTGTACAAATCTAACATGAGAACAGGCTAATGTTAATTTAAAATTAACAAATTGTTTTAAAAAACAGTGCAATGGAATACATACTGTACTGTAAACTTTTCTTCACTTATTTCATGTGAACCTTGCTACAGAGTCCCCAAGCATTGCCTGGTATCCACTGTTCAGAGTCATGGTACTGTATTTCACAGTGTGAAGGGCAGACAGTGAACTGAATGATTGGTTCTCACTCTTTTATTCCTCAGATAAATTAAAGATGAGATAATTCATTATTATCCTGCACAGTATTTATTGTTTTAAAGTCCTTCCTTTTCCAACTCTACAATTGGGAACGACATTTAAAACCAACATATGGAAGTTCTTCACTGAATTTAGGGAGGGATGATGACAACCAAGCTACTTTCATCCTAGCAGCTATAATAATATCCACTCCCAACACCATTTCTCAGAGCTATATATTGTATATCACACACAAACTCCTCTAAGCAGGAAAAATGAACAGCTTTCAACTTTGTTTCTGATGGGTTGTGCTAGCTCTTACAGAATAGGGGTATCAACTGGCTTGATTGATTGGCTTGGATGACTTGATTTGAGCCAGTGATCTCTGGACTACAACACCCATCTTGGTTACAACCAGAGAACTTTATTAGTGTGGCACATTAAGAGATTCCCTTATACATTTGTTATTTAGGATAACATGATTCACATCTTTACTTCTGTACATGGTTTATAGACACATTCCACATTATTTGTGGTAGTTGTTCAATAGTGTATACTGTAGGTGTATGGTTGCAAAAATGAAAGCATTGATCAACTCAAATATATTTAAAAAAATCCATATCAGTATAGAGGGAATTGAGATCTTGATACATGAAGATATCTAAAACATCAACAGAAATTACAGAAAATAAAGACCATGTGAATTATCTGCTAGTACAGATCAATAGGTCTATAATAGATCACAGCTTCTGGTAAGTTAAAGTGAATTACATGCAATGGCTCATATCTGGCACTTTTAAATCATTAGTATTTCTATAACCTGGGGCACATTCCTTCTTTAAGATCTGTCTTGCACCTCTAATTTTACCTTGTAGAGTGGAAAACCCCCATCAAAGGTAATCATGCATCAAATATCAAATCCACATCAGTTTAACCTTAAACCATAGCATAACATATGTGTGTAATTTGATCTTGTTAATATTTTCTTGCATTTTCATGAACATTTTTTTCCACCAGTATTAGGATGTTACAGTATGTAAATCTCCCTTCCACATTTTCATTCATTAAGGTGTTTCTTAGTGATAAACCCCTGTGACTGTGTACCAATCTACTTTCTAATATCCAACTACAGATCTACTGTACAATAGCCGGTATGCATGGGGACATCTTATTTCTTTGTTTAAAAATAAAATATGGAATTACCTGGAAGTTACCCTTCAACTGTCTCTCGAACCCATCTCTCCACCATGTTCCTGTTGACCAGTGATAAATGTTACAAATGAGTGGAAGCCACTTGGCCCTCTTGCCAGGAACCTGTGCCACAGGCAAGGTCTCAATCCTGGAAGACTCCTTTTAAAGAGTCCTTTAAAAAGCCGGTAACCTCTGGGATGTGACAAGTTAAAAAACCATAAGACTCCAAATCATTTGTAGAAAGGATACAGTTTTCTCATAATCTTCATAAATAGCTACAGTACCATGAATTGCAAAAACAAAGAGGAACATTTGTTCAATGATTATGTGCGTTTTATTAAAGCCATTTTACATCTCATTGCCTGGGTGGTCTGCAACATTGGCGAAGGTTCATCTTGGGACCAAAAGGAATTACAGTGATCTCGTGTTGTAACATTAAGATGACGAACAGCAGTGGGTAGAAGAGAAGCCTACCTGATAAGAAACTGCTCTAGCTTTAGAACATCATGGATCCTCAGCACTATAGTTTTTGCTTAATTTTAGTAGTTTTGATAAATGTCA
This sequence comes from Lepisosteus oculatus, assembly GCF_040954835.1. NCBI lineage: Eukaryota > Metazoa > Chordata > Actinopteri > Semionotiformes > Lepisosteidae > Lepisosteus > Lepisosteus oculatus. Next base: position 55,187,743 of record NC_090700.1, read on the forward strand.
AATTAAAAAATATCCCAAGCAGAGATTAAGAGGTGAACTATTTAGGACTGAACGCAGAAAGACTGTTAGTCAAGAGAAGTTCCTGCAATGGACATTCACAGGTCCTTAAAAAGACAGCAGGAAAAGATCTTGGGAAGAATCAGCCACCATCAGCCTTAATGAGCAACATGTTTGGATTTTAATAGTTGTTAGACTTAGGCTCTTATGTTCAATGTGCCAGATGATTTGTGAATAATTAGAATTTAAAAAGCACTAATATTTACTGCTGAGAATTTGTGTCACATAAATATCTAACAAATATTTCACTGTAGTGCATTTGAGTTTATGCATTTGTACTGGAATATTATCAACCTAATATCTAAGTTGTTTCAACCATTTTGATACAAACAGTAATTAAGGCATCAAACAGCAATTATCTTGGGGACTTTCTACCGCCTCCAATTTATTACAAAAAAAGTGTTAGAATTTTAATAGGGAAAATAATTTATCAGGTTTGAAGTTATCATATCACAAAAGACCTTTCGTTTAGAATTTACTGCCAATTGCTAAACATGAAGTCCTAGATTATTTTCTTCATTTGGTTTGTTGCTTTGTGCTAAATATTTGATTGATACATCAAGTCAGAGGTGCTGCTACAGCTGAGAATTATTTACATTTACATTCTCTTTTTTAAATGATTGATTTGTGCATGGCTAACCCCATGGAATCTATTTCATTATTAAGAAATATAGACATCTGTGAAAGAATATTTTAAGATATCTTCTGTAAATATGAAATGACTACTGTTTTAAATAATAATATATTTCAGGATTTTTGGGTACATTATAATTTAATAAAATAGGCAAAGTGCTAAATTCTGTGTGTTTATGTAAAAAACTGTACATCATAAATCAAGGAATAAAATATGATTATTTCCTGAAGGGTGTTTAAGGCAATTTTAAATTTCATATGGTAGTACTGGTAAATAGGAAATCCCAGTGCAAGCTTTGCAAAAGATTTCACCCTGCCAACCATATTACATCTGAGGAATTACAAGTAATGTAATTTATCTCATATGAATTATTTTTATTCCAAATTGTAATGATCAAACTAAGCACTTTTATATGCAAGAGGGAATTGAATGTCACAAAAATCAACAAGTTTATAGAGAAATTACTCATTACCTAAATACATACTGTAAATATGTCAGCAAAAACTGCTCTCAGTTTTTTATATACAGTATGTCTGTATCATATTTGCACAGTGGGTTGGAACATTTGTTTTCATTCTTGGTGGCAGAACTACTCCAGGTCAGACAGGTTTGTTGGGGACTGCAATGTCTCATCATGTCTCTCCCTTTTTTTCTACTGGTCAGGATGTGGAGTCAAGTCAGGATGTGGAGTTTTGGGAGACTCAAGAACAATCACTCTCATCAGAGCACTTCAGTGCAGCCTTGGACTTGTGCATCAGGTCATTGTCCAGGTGAAATGGGACACAATTTGAACATACAGGTATAGAAAGATTAGGTTTTCTTTGGTGACTAAAGCAGATTCTCCCCTAGGATTCACTGATACTTTGACCTTTCCCTTTCTCCCTCAATCCTGATAAATTTCCCAGCCTATTCTCACGAAAAGCAGCCCAATATTGTGTTGCTTCCACTACAATTCTTGATAACTGGGATGATGCTGACAGATTTTAATCTTTGCATTTAGATCATAATAACATCACTTTATTAACCCTTTACAATTTCTTGCATTAGGAATTATCTTTTCTCCGTGAGACACACAGACAGGGAGAGAGCCTGGGGTCAGAGCACAGGGTCATCCATTGTACAGCACCCCTGGAGCAGTTCAGGTTAAGGGCCTTGGTCAGGAGCCCAACAGAGTAGGATTCCTCTGCCAGCTATGGGATTTGAACCGGCAACCTTCTAGCCCCAGGTACAGAGCCTTAGCCACAGAGCCACCGCTCCACAGTGATCTGTGATAGTGTCCCAGATCATACAATTCATCTAGGACCTTCTTTCTATCATATGGAATTTACAATGAGTTTTTGCTGGTAGCAGTTTCTTTCGTAACACTCACCCACGCAGGCTACTATTGGATAGTGTCACTGCTGACTTCACAGACACATCCTTAATCTGTTTTCTGCTTGCCCGACTTTGTGGTTTGAATGAGTGACCAAATCTACTGTAGGTAGTGTCTGGGTAATGTGATGCACACGACGGATGCTTTTACTCTGAACTGAAATTAAACTGCTTAGATTGCATACAGAAAGAGAGATTTATGTTAACTGCAACTTTACAATTGTTTGTTTGCATCTGAACTGATATAGAGTTGTCATGGTTAAAGGGTTGGATGCCTATTGAGAATTCACCTGCAATTACTATTTTTAATATATTTTCTTTAAAAATCTTAAATTGAATTCATACTATCATCATTTTTAGTACAGACTGTCTGGAACATTCTAAATATAAATATATATATATCTATTTTAAGTGACATTATATATAACCATACGCTTGATGAACTACTTCCACTGTCCTAGTCAGACTTGCTCCTTTAACTTTTCTTGCTTGCTGCAACATGTCGTCTTGTCATCTGACTGAAGGTCTTGGCTGTGCTTTTTTGTATCGTGGGATCTTGTCATGTATCGGAATCCTGGGCTCCAGCTCAGTGTGCCCTCAGTCCAATGATGAACCTTTTTCATTGCCACACACTTCTACCCTACTGTATGTTTCATTTTTTCAGTCTCCTTTGATTCCTAGAACTAGAATAGAAGGTCTCTTCATGCATTTTGAAGATATACGGTGTTTTTGAATTAAGTTTCTACATATTAAAAGAGACAGCTGACATACTGTAGGCTATAGGCCCATTTCAACTCTGCTGCTTATTTTAGACCATGCTTTCTGAGAACGAAATTAATTGATTCAAATGCTCACAATCAATGACTTCTAGATGAATGTCACTTATTTCATTCATCTTGGGAAAAGCAATTTTAACTGTAGTTTCTTTTTAATTTCTTAGATTTCCTTTTTTTTTTTGCTGACTTCATAGAACTCTTAGAATTCTAAAAGCAATTCATTTTTGTGCTGGTAGAATGATATCGTCAGTGGAGCGTGGTCTCCTCAAGACTGCCTTGAGAGCTTCTTCCCATGTGCTCCTGGAAAGTTTGTGGTGAATTCTCCTTGATCATCACCTTGCTCAGTCCTGACATTCGTTCTCTTCTTGTGTACCAATTCTTACTGTTAAGATTGTAGAAATCATACTGATAAGGCCAGTGCAGTGTCTCTTATAATGTTCCTTCTTTAAGATGCAATCCCTCAACCAGGGGAAAATGAGGCACAGCCTTTGACAACTTTAAATGTTACATGAAGAAGGACAAGAGTGATAGCAAATGTATTATAATACATTTACATTTTTTTCAGGTTTACACATTCTAAAGCAAAAATTTATTTAAATATGGGTGATCAGATTTCTTTCAGAACAAATAAAGTCTTATTTGAATGTTGTAGCAACATCCCTGATTGATTAACATGGAGCACAAATACCACTAAAATAAAATAACTATACTTAAAAAACACATCAGTGCTCACACGTACACACATCTGAGTCTTGTTAATCTTGTTACTGCTCTGTGTTCATTCCTTCACATCACTCTTAGAAAGCGATCTCACCAGGCTTGGCTTGAAAGGACTCCTGCTAAAGTAATCAGATTATTACAGTACCTTTCTATCTTGTGCATGACACTAAAAACTAATAAACAATAACTACAAATTGAAACAAATAAAATCTAAACATAAAATGCAGAGTTCAAAAGCTGTAATTTGTAGGTACAAATGGAAAAAGTACACTGATATACCCATACAGGATGGTGCCTATCAAAAATAACAACATTATTGTCTTTGGTTCACTGCATTGCATTTCTTTCTAGTCTAAATGTGTTTTAAACGATAGTCTGAAGGTAGATGAAACACAGATTGGGCTAACAGCATGAGGTGTCATCAATGCCTCTCCTTGCCTGACAGAGCTTGATGGTGGGTACTTACACACAGTAACAATAGTAAAGCATCTTTCTCCCCAGGGACACAAAAACTAGGAATGCAGAATCAGCCGTGTGTTACACATACTGTAACTATGGAATTCCAATCACTACCAAAATTACAGATAATTGTCATTAGGAAAAAGAAGATGACTTGTTAGAAAATAACTTACAATGTACATCTTTTTAATGCAGAAGAAGCTTGCAAACTGTTAAAAAAATAAAACTGCTGCAAATGAAAAGAAACAAAAATTATTATCAGGGAAATCACATTATTTGTAGCATTTTGGGGCAAAAGAGACTTCAGTTAAAACTTCCCCAGGCAGAGGCCTTTCCTCTGTGACTGCCGACAGAGCAACCTCAATCAATGCTGATATTGATAAAGGTACTGTATTTCATTTGCGTCACAATACATTATAAATAACGAACAACAGGGAGTTAAATTAAGGAATAGGCACACTTAATTCTTCTTTGAGATGTTTTCTTTTTACATCTCACTACTGCTACAGGGAAGAGTGAAATCGAGATACTTTCTCATGGTCTTCACAACACCAAGAATGGATACAATAGGCAAAGTGAAAACAGCTCCTGTCTTTCCTTGGGCAAAAGGAAAAACAAGGTTGCTCAGATTTGTTGTTTCAGAATTTGTTCAGCAAGCAGAACATGAGAACATACATTAAATGGAAACTTCTTAAAAGCAAATACAGAAGCAACACTAGAAAGTACTTGTTTCTACACAGGGAATTATTAATGCATGGAATAAATTACCAAACCTACTGTAGCTCTTGAGCCTAATGCACAGAGATCTTTCAGAAGCCCAATGGTGTGATGGAATCAGTCAGTGCACACAGCAGCAGTGAGCTCTGGTGGGCTTGGTGGCCTGTGCTTGTCACAATATATTCTTGCATTTCAGTGTTAAATATAACAGAAAATCTGATTTTTTTCCCTTGCTCCTGAAACCCACTTTTCTCTATCTGCTTCATGAAATCAGTTAAATCCGTTGCCTACTGTAGTGCAAAGACTATACAGTTTTGCTGCTTGTACTGTATATGGTCAAAAGACTTTTACTTTTGGAATCACTTACCTCAGGAAGAATAGGTATCCGTTTTTTTAAGCTATCGTGTGTATAGATAATCATGTCTACTTTGTTAAATACTGTATAAGGCACTGATGAAGGTGCAAATATATACAGTACTGCATATTTAAACTCTTCTATTACTGGTTTTACTGGCAGAGAGTATCTGTACTACTATTGGCATGCAAAGCATTTGCAGAGCGTATTGCATACATTATATATTAACATACTTCATAGAATAATGCAGAAGGAAAGTTTTATTAAGACAGAATTTTTTCTCAAGGACATCTTGGAGAGAAAAGATCAAAATAGGGTGAAGTTTATACTTACTTATTACAGTAAAATAACTGCATCTATTCTGTACTCAGATGTAGGCTGGCTTTGTTTCTAAAAGGGGTTACCAGTGAATCATTAGAGGTTGAAACGAAAGTCTTTTAATGGAAAAAAGCCATGATGATGGCAACTTTTAAGTTTCAAGAATAATCCCCAGGTTTTTGGGTAAATTTACAGTAGGAATTGGTGCTCTATTCTTTTTGAGTACCAGGATCACCCATTATACTTTTAAAGAACTGCATGTGTCTGCTTCTTTCTCAAAATATGATAGCAGGTGTGATGTATTCAACACCTGGTGCTGGTTTGAAAAAGGTAGTGAAGGTCCCAAATAGAATCATACTGATCTGAAAGCCTCATTTGATTCCCTGTTTAAGTAAAATATCAACAGTATGCCATGAGATGTATTTTTTATCTTGCTGCATTAACAGTGGTTCATTAACTTAGAATGAGACATACCAAGTGTTTTATAATGTTTCTAATAATAAGTTAAAAAACTCTATTAAATTCAATACTTTGCACCCTTAAGCATACAGTAATATGATATTTTTCAAAAAAATAATGAGTGAGGGTTTTTAAGCTGTGATAAATACTATTAGGAAACTGCAGCAATAGTTTAATTACACTAAAAGAAACACTAATGAATCTTCTCAGATGTATAATTAATATAAGAAAATAATTTTAGTATTAGAAAACCTATGAGGTTAAAATAATTCCTCATATCCTTTTGCAAATAGACAGATATTTTATTCAGTGGTATTGGGGCAGTGTTCATTCCTGAGGGTACTGGGGCAGAAACCAGGAGAGATGTTGTATCTGTCTTCTTTAAAGGAATAATTGTTTCTCAGAAAGATTTAATAACCATGTGACCCCTAAAAAACACAGGTGCTATAAATAAAGCAAAACAGTAAATGAGCAAGACCACTCTCATGAGAAATAGAATTTCATGTTTCAGTTTTTGTAATTGCCAAATGATGATTGATCATGATTAACTAACTGAGAAATCTTCCACTGGTGTCACCTGGCAACTAACAGAAGAGTGTGCAGTCTGAGATTAAATCCCCATTGGGCTACCTCTTGTATTACACTTCTTGTTTATTCTCCTCAGATAAATCCAATGTCTTACCTTTATTGGCTTTGCATTTAATTCTGGATTTCTCTTTTCCCTATCAACTGTTTGTGGGTAACGAACAAGAGGTAACCTGAAGCTTCTCCAGGGATGTGCTCCTTCAATGTGGAAAAGCAGTGAGGTAGAGTATGCCCTTTTGCAGTAACCACCACGGGCATTGTAGAGGAATTCACAGAAAGGGAAAAGGCTGAGTCTCAGAGACAGCAATGAAATCCATGGTAACCAGTCCACAGGGGCATTCAGTGCCATGTACTGTATGTTAAAACAGCCTTTATACTGAAGAGCCTTTGCAGATTCCATGCCGCCCTTATGCTAATACAATCAACAGGCTAGCTGCAACAAGGGGCTGAATGCAGCAGTTGACTAGCTAAACACATTCTGAAAGTGACAAGGACATTTGTGCACAAATAAATATAGAACCACGTGAATATTTTTGGAGACAGGAGAGAAAAATCAGTGTTGTTTAACCTCTATGCCTCTTTGTATACTGACCTTCTTTATTTGTTTTTTTTCCTGTGGTCTCATTAGTCAGAGAAACCTCAGGTACATATTTCAGGTCCCTGAGCGTACAGTATAATATTTCTTTTTGTTACCTACTTCCCAGCCACAGTACATTTTATGGCATTCTACCAGCAAGAGGGCACATCAGGACACCAAGTCAGAAGTGAAAGGCACACCGCAGCAGTGCGGTCACATATACTGTAGATTTTTACATGTGTTTGATCACACTCAGACAATGTAAGGCATTCACCTATTTTCATTATATTTTTTAAACACAAGATTTAGGAATAAATGTAGAAAATAGAATCTATTTCTCTAGAATGCGATTATGATGTAACTGGAATCCCAGGGAAACAAATACACAGCATTAATGAATACACAACGATCCAGAGAGGCAGGAAAGACAAAGACCTGGAAATCTAGCAAAAATGTTAATGGGCAGTAAGACACAGGAACTTAACTCATATGAATCAAGGGTCTCGGAATCCATGTAGGTGAGACCTATTAAAATGTCGAAAGGGCACAGTGTCAGACATGCTTCCGGCTATCAAACTCAAATATTAATTAGAATGTAATCTTACATTGTGAAATCAGGAAAATAAGTGTAAAGTAAGAAATGGGTATCATTTCTTAATGATTTCAAAAAACCATCAGGGGTGTCAGCAGTTGAGACTTAAATGGCATACTGTACAGTATATGGTTAGCAGTTGCTTAATAACTCCCTTTGTCAAAAACTAGAATGAATGCCTGTATACAGTAGATCTAAACTTTTCAAACAGTTATGAGAGTAATAGAAAACAGGTGACAATTAGGGAACTGTGGGTACAATATATTAAGCTTTTTTATTATACTTAGAAACTGTACTGTCAAAATAAAAGTTTACAACTTAATGAAATCCAGAAAGGAATGAGATAGTTTAGGCAATTTTATTTATGTCTGATAGTGTGGAGAAGTATTAAAAAAGACAAACATTGTGTCAAGGTACACAAATGGTACAATCTGTTAAATCTACGTATATAACACGATAGGAGGTACATAACACAGAAGGCAACAGGGCAGCAATGTGGGATTTGATTCAAGTATTTAAAATCCTCACAGAAACTGTAAGGAAATATATTTTAACCAAATATTTTTAAACTCTGGTCTCAATGGCTACTAGCCCCGTTAGCATGCACAGAGTCAAATGCCTCCCGGTGTCATGAGAACGTGGTCAGAGGGCTGTCCATGCTATCTGCCCCCTCTTAACCGGTAATTATCTCATGAGCTCTAGCATACTTAAGCCCTGTCTTGTCCACAGTCACTCAGTCATTACGATTCCTACTTGTTTAGGAAAGTGTTTTTTGCTAACCAGCCTGTCATTATGACGAGGAATCAGACCGACTTCCCGATCCCAGTCTCAAGGTGGAATCACATGACCAGCTGGATCCTTGTCTTCCTCCACAGCAAACAACAAGACCTGCAGGGCTGTGCAGTTTCCTTGTTCTGTACTGCTCAGCTGTGCTGTGCCTCTCCTGTCTTTCCTGTCTTGTTCATCCCAGCTGCATAGCTCATCCCCTGCTTCATCCATTTGCTGTCTGCCTCCACAGTGCATCCTCAGTTCTCACCTCTCAGTCTGCCTTCAATTTCAATTCAATTCAATTGCGACCTATAAAGTAGATTCCTCAGCCTGTCATACAGAAGCAGCAGTCTCCAGGGCTGTGCCACATCATAACACTGTCAAGAAATGGCTGGATAGCATCCACAAATCAATTACCTGCTACCAAAAGGCCACCTCTTGTTTGTAGGTACTGTAGGTTAGGTCCCGTTTTCAGGCCACAAAGGCCCATGGGGGAACGGGGGGCAAGGGCCACCATTTTTCTCAACCAACTGACACTGGAGGTGGAGGTGATGTGGTCACCATCACTCTCCAGCCAGCCTATTACCCCCAGAAGGATGAACCCCCAGTACTGGCACTCATTTGGAAAGCAGGCTGAGTGGACCTGGGAGCCGTCTGGAAGGAATTAGAGCAAGCTACATCACTTGCCCCTACCTGGGATTGGACCCAGGACCTTCCAGTCAGGAGCTAGACACCCTTGCCTCTGAGTTACCAGAGCCCCCCTTTTACTTGTAATCTCTTTTAAATTCTTTTGTCAGTCACTACTCTGTTAGCTCTGCCTAATCTTTGTGAATCTATTTCAGAATTTGCTTTGCTAAAGCCCGAGTGTTCTGCACATCTCACTTGTTACCCTTTTCACTTTTCCGATAGCTCCACAAACCTCTCACGAGCTGAGTTGTGCATTCAGGTTTCTTTCTGTGTCATCTTTGTTGAAGGAGTTCTGCAAAGTTTTCAAAACATGACAACCTCTCTAGCACAGAGGTATCCTGGTATGTTTTAAGTACCGTGGTGAATATGTGGCAAATAAAAAATATACACTGTATATAGAATATAAGAATGTATAAGAATGTTCGGTATGCTAATTTTCGCTAATCCGAACATGAAGAATTTGTACCTTGTAATTCGTTATAAGAATGAAATTTCTGATTTTGGCCGAGAACCTTCTCCGAGAAGTTGAGTTAAGTGCTGCCGAACAGCTGTGTGTTCCTGCATGGGCGATAGGCATTGTGGTCAAGGATGCCTTGAGACAGCAGTGCTTCGTTTATGATCACAGCCGAAACTTGTGCTCTCATTTTCAAAGTGTTTTTTTGTGTGTTTGTTTTGTAGTTGCTGTTCATTATTGGGTCTTAAGGAAGAGAAAAAAATCTTTAACGTAATAGTCAACAACAGTGTGCACATCATTTTAGCCTATTATGAAAGAATGAAAAATTTAAATATGATATCATTCGTTATTTTACATCTATAGTTGGCTTATTTGATTAGAACTTCATAGTTCACTAACCTTGCTACAATGGTCTGTATGGTATTATATGTTTAGGGTGGTATTTGAGTGAATTTGCTTTTGGTGCGGAATTTCCCCCATAAGAAATAATGGAATTTTTATTTTCAATTTATGATCTCCCGCCTTCAGAACAGATTTTCAGGAATGAATTAGGTTTGGATACCATGTTATGAGTGTAGTTTTTGCATTCTTTTGCAATATGTAAAACGTGATAGTCATTACATCTCATCTCTGAAAAAACAAGCTGGCATGACCTGTTAACTGGTGAAATGTTCAGAAGGATCTCAGTAGAGGAAACGTTCATTAAAGGTGCAGGACAAAAGGCCACGTTTATGTTACCTGACATCAATCTTCTATCCCTGTACCATCCTTTGGATTCCCATTGATGGTCTCTTCACAATATATTCAGTCTAGAAACACTGAAAATACTGCACACACCAAACAAATTAATCCAAAGGCCTGTTTAGAAATGGAGAAGTTTTGAGATCTAAACTATGTTCTGCTGTTATCAATGTATGTTTGAACTGGTCAAACAGATCACCTTAATCATTGAGTTACTCTCTTTTTTTCTTGGTCAATGTTTCTGTTAAGGCACAGCCAGTTTAGACAGATCAGCACCATTAATGATCGTCTCTGACCTTTGAATTGCATACTTCCTTTTTCATGATCGAATTGATCAGGGATACCTTGAACTTTGCAAACAGGAAAACAGAAGGAAGGGGGCTGAAGGGAACTAAGAACAGAGAGCAGCAGTAAATAAAGTTAGGCAGGTGTTTTAATTGTTTTAAATTATGTTGTGTTGATGTTTTAAATAAACAGCTAGTGATATCTATTGTAACATGACTGGTGTAGGTAATGTGATAAGAACTTGCAGCTAGGCTGCAACAAATAGCATTTTGGAGAGCATTATGCCCTTTCAGACCTTTCTTTGAAATATTTTACTGTTGTTTTAATAGGGATGATAAGAACTACAACTCCCAGGAGCCCATGGAATTGTACGATAGCCAATTAAGTTTATGAAGCACACTTATTCCCAGTTTATATATAATATAAGGGTGCTGTAGTTACACCTTTTGTGTTCTTTGAGGAGACAAAAATCTCCAGCAGCCAGAGAACTAAATGTGAAATAGAGCTACATGAGAGAACATATGATTTGTTAATAGCATATTTAGTTATTTAAAAGATACTGTTAACTACTGCTATACCTTTCAAAAACTGTAGCAAAACATAAGCTTTGATTAAATGATTTTGTGAAAACTTTGAGAATGTATAATCGAGATGGGTGTAGGTAAGTGGGCATCAGGCAAGTGTGTGGCAAATGTTTAGTATTAAGCACCTTCTGCAAACTCAGAGTTTCCACTTAATTTTGTAGCATGAAATTATTTAAAGACTTGAAACACACTGGTGTGCTCAGAACCCTTAAATATTCTCATGGGGGCCCAAGCCTAGACGAACTGAGATCAGGAGAGTAGGTCTGAACTATTCAAGTCCAGAGGCATGGAAGTTTGAAAGTTTCCCAGCTTGCTGCTCCAGGCAGCCAGGAAGGGAGAATAGTGCCCCCTGTGGAACAGACAGGGTGAGACTATAGCAGTAAGTTCTATTTAATCATTCTTGCAGATCCTCTTTAATTAAAATTAAAGAAATGCAAAGAGGTAGTCCATTGGGTCCAATTTATTTCTCTTATTGGAATGAATTTGTTCTAAAAGTCAGTTTCAATTGGCCGACTTTTTGTAGTGGTAGTTAATAGTTGGAAACATATAAAATATTGATGACTCCAAATTATTATATGGAAAAATCTGTTCTCGCAAACCACCGGCTCTGAGCAATCACTTAAAATGCTCCCCAACAACATTCACTTAAATTAGCTTTATTACACTGTTAAACGCCTGCCTAACATGACCAAGAACTACAATTTTCTTCAGCAGAAACAATCCCACCACTCTTCAGTCATAGTTTAGATTCGTTTTATAAATGAATGTTTAATAGATATTTCATCATTCTGCAATTAACTTCTACAGCATGTTAATAAAACATCCCTAGATATTCAGTTATGAACTGACTGAGTCAGATGAAACAATATACTCTATATTTATTATGAAAACATTCACAGACAGTGACCAAAGTTATAATCCTTTAAGTAAGGTAACACACAATCACTAATCACAAGGCAAGAAAATCAAAAGGAAATATATATTAAAAGTATTGTAGATAGTACTATCTTTGGAGTGATATGTCATTAATCATTAATACAGTATTCCTTATTACTATGGCATTAAAGTTCTGTACTTATTTGCATGATATTTTCTCAACTGCTCCTACCTTAGTGGTATAAAAATGTATAGTGCATGTACTGTGTGATTAGCTATGGACATTAAATAATCCACGTACTTTATACAAAAAGATGAGCTAATTGCACTCACTAACACAAAGGGAGTGCGGTCGGTTTGTTTTGCTTCACACATTCATGCATGGAAGTGTCCCTAGATACATACAGTACAGGCTTGCTTTTCAACAGTATGATGTATCACACAGTTTGTACTTTAAGACAACGAGAGTTGAAAAGAATATTGGGAAGAAGAGGTCTTTTCATATTTACCTGCTACAAAGGAGTACACTACAGCATCACAAGAGTGAAAAGATGTAAAAAAAAAACTGAAAAAAACATCCACTATTAAATTATGAAATAGCATTTTTAATGATCAATCTTTGTAGCGCAGTATCTGTTCCCTTGGGCGATGTATCTTATGAATGTGTTCTGCTCTCTTGGGGATCCACAATGAAAGTGAGCTGTTAGATCTTGTTAGTCTGTTCCCAGTTTAGAGCATTTTAAAGAAGACAAAAGGAGGATATTTATCCAGTCAGGTTCTTAATTCCAGTCTGTATGTCATTAACATTTATGGGCTTTTAAGTGGCTGAACCACTAAAGCTTGGCAAGAAGACGTGTTTCACTTGCATTAGTGACCTGGGCTGCAGGCTGCAGTACCTTTGCAAAGTCTCCTTTTTGCCCTGTGGAGCTTGTAGGTGTGACACTGGTGGGTCTGTAAAGTTAAGAGTACTCACAGTCACTGTTTCACTCCTGACAAAGCTGATAACCATCAACAGCAGTCTTGGCTGTCACCAAGAAAAACAAAGGGTAACATCCCTGCAGCTGTCACGCCCTCTGCAGCCAGGGGGCGCTCCTTCTCTGTCCTGTCCCTAGTTTCCGGTCTGCTGTCCTTCCTGTCCCTCTCTTTCCCTTGGGCTATATATTTCCGGGTCTTGCACTCTGTCCTCGCTCAGCATTGACGTTCGGATGTCCTGAGACCCGCCTAGCACCAGGGCGCCCCACGTCCGCTCCCTGAGGGCATAGGTTTCTATACGGCATTCCTGAACTCTTTGCACTAATGAGCCCGGGCCTTTTTCCCGTCTCGCCGCTACGCATATGGGTCTTTTTCCGCTCTCCGGCTCCCCACGGTTTGTCCCTTTGGACGTCCATGACAGAATGCTGAGCCACCTACTGACCCCGCGAGCGGCGCTTTTTTTTGTCTTGCCGCAGTTTTTTTTTTCCTCTGGGCTGTTTTTTTTTTTTTCAGTTCCTCTATTCTAAACACTGGATATCACTCCGATCTTCCGTGCCTGTGAGCGGGTCCTGCACCTGGCTTTCCTCGGGTAGATCACTCCGATATCAGTGATTGAATGTTGAGCTGGCTTGCCTATTCTTATTACTGGATATCACTCCGAGCTTCTGTGTCTGGAGCGGCTTCTCGTGCCTGGCTCTTCCTGGTCTTGCTCTTTCCGATATCAGTGATAGAATGGTAAGCTTTCTGCCGTTCCTCCATGCCTTTCGCTGGATATCACTCCGGGCATCTGTGTCTGTGAGCGGGCTTCGGTCTGGCTTTCCTCAGGTTTTCCACTCAGATATCAGCGTTAGAATGTGAACGTGCCATTTGCCCAGTCTGCGGTATTTTTCCCCGGGGTTTTTGTGTTTTTTTTTTCCTTATTTTTTGCCTTTTGTTTTGATTTTTTTCTTCCTGGTTTCCCCTCCTTTTTGTTCCCCCCTGCTCCCTGTGTCTCGGAACTTTGGTTCCTACCTGTTTTTGGTTCCTATATGTTTTTTGTGGTTTGTCTCCCTGGCCTTTCCCAGGTTTTTGTCTGTTGTGTTTGTGCTTGTGTACTTTTTTGTTTTAAGTCTCCGGAGGTCTTCTCTACCCCCCCTTCCTCCTCCCATTAAAGGTTTATACCCCGGAGGAAGGGGTAGCTCTCAGCCGTGGATTCCCGGAGGTTTCCTTTCAGTTAAATGAGGTTTTTCCTCCCCCCAGTGCTGTGCAGCTTATTTATTTGTATGGGCGTCGGGAGCCGCCCATGAAGGGGGGGGTACTGTCACGCCCTCTGCAGCCAGGGGGCGCTCCTTCTCTGTCCTGTCCCTAGTTTCCGGTCTGCTGTCCTTCCTGTCCCTCTCTTTCCCTTGGGCTATATATTTCCGGGTCTTGCACTCTGTCCTCGCTCAGCATTGACGTTCGGATGTCCTGAGACCCGCCTAGCACCAGGGCGCCCCACGTCCGCTCCCTGAGGGCATAGGTTTCTATACGGCATTCCTGAACTCTTTGCACTAATGAGCCCGGGCCTTTTTCCCGTCTCGCCGCTACGCATATGGGTCTTTTTCCGCTCTCCGGCTCCCCACGGTTTGTCCCTTTGGACGTCCATGACAGCAGCAGGCCAACCTTGGAAGGGACTGTAATAGTGGCTTCCTGCCACTAGAGGCAGGTAAAGCCCTCTATCATTTGTAAATAGACACACAAGGAGATAATTAGTAAATTAAGTACAGGAGATGCGTGGTGGTGGTTAATTATATTTGTATGTTTATTAATTGCAATGTGCTGTAGTTCTATTTACCAATTGCTTCTTGATAATGGTAACGTTTATTTTTAAGGATTTAAAACAGTGAATGCTAAGTTGGAACAGTTTCTTTACTAATTTCCACAGCTGAGATTGTTCAAAAGCTAAAAAATCTACTTGCCAGCAGCCTACAAAAAGAAATCATTATGAAAGATACCTAATCACCATCTCTGAACAGACAGGGAAAAAAGTTGCTAATCATTTCATTTATCTGGACTGACTCCCTTGAAGCATGAGCAAAATTACTTTTAAGGGCTTTTTCTTACTTTATTCACTAGGAGAAGAGGTGTTTCTTAATATCTGTGTCTGCACATGACCCTTTTCTGTGCATAGCTTTCTAGCAATTTAATTCAGAACTAAAGTGATTTTCTTACTCAGGCAATTATCTCAATCATCTTTAGAGGCTACTGTTAATCCTGATCACAGCATCACATGCCAGGACTATTTTAAGTATCATATTCTGTTGAAATGCATGGAGTATGGTTTGCAAATGACCTAATAGTTTTAAATTATGTTGTGTCGATGTTTTGTGTATACTGTTGTTACATTTTAGATAAATACATTGCACTTCGGCAGCCTTATGTAAGAGTCTATCATTTTAAAATTGCTTCTAAAGATAGATCACAATCCGGATGTTAGGTGTCTTTTTTCAGCTAAATGGCCTGTGAACCAAATAAAGAAATCATTTAAACTACATGGAACTAATTAATTTGTGATGGATAGGATCTGTATGGACAGCTATAATATGTATGTCCTCTGTATAAATTTCACATTTTCTCCTTGAAATAAAATAGCACCTTATTAACATTGATTGTATTTCATTTATTTAAAAAATAATACATGGTTAATAACGTACAAGCACCATATATAAATGACACATCTGTTTTCAAAGAACTTAAACAGAACTCTTTTTCTCTGCACAAATCTTTGATACTTTCATGCAAATAGTAATATTTGATAAAAGAGGTCTACAATAATCTCAAATTTATGTCTATCTATATTGGAAAAACTACCAAATATGTTTTTAATTGCTTCAGTGTCTGAAGATCCTAGAAAAATATGTGCGATGTTCAGGCAAGGAGGAAAAGAATGAAATGTATGACATTTCATTTTTTTGCATAACATCTCCCTGCCATTTTTCTCCTGCATATGCACACCAACTACAGGAACTGATTAGTGCAATTTTCACGGTGCAGGGAGCTCACGCAGAGCCCTTCACTGCTCTTCCAGGCTTTCTCTGCTGTGCAGGGGAACAGCCCAATTAAAATTCTGCTGTGAGAACGCTGCTCCGGCTAAAGATAAGTAAAAGCTAAAACTAGAAACATTACTCGGTTTGAATATGGGACATCTCAAAACATTATTGATTTTTAAAAAGCGGTGTAATCATTGTTCTGGATCAGTCAAGAATGGAAAAATGGGAGGGCTGTTCTTATGTAGCACGCTTCCTGTAGTTTCTTTGTTTTATTATCCCTGGCAACTCGTTTTCTCTATTCTTCTCATGTCATTTGGTGTTTGTACCAATTTCAAGTAACTAGATCAATTTCCTACTTAATTGCCTGGCAACCTCTATTAGATACATGAGTCTCCAAGTGCTCCCTGCCAGAGAAGGACATTTAAATCTCAATGCATCAGTGACATAGCAGGATGCACCAGCCGCATTGCATATTAATACCTAAACTTATCAAAACCGCTTCTGTGGGCCAGCTGTTGGAGAGTTGTTACTAATGTTAATTTTTGCTTTCCCTTTTTTCTGGGTCATCCTCAAGAGTCCGTTCTCACACTCACTGAGCATACTGCATATTTCGGGACTGGTCTGTATTTACTTTTACTAAGCTTTTATGACAGAATAACACTTGCCCCACTTATTCAACGGACAAGAGGGCATAGCTGCAAGTGTAGCTGCTCTGGATGTACTCTGAGCTCTTCATATACAGTAGCTTTCTTTAATACCCTGTAGCAGCTTCATAACACACATTATAAATATTGTTCTATTAATGCATACAAAACTAAAATTTCATTAAAGACATCAGGGGATATTTTATTACCGTTAAAAAGAAAGAAAGAAAGATAAAAAAGATAGAAAAAAGAAAAAGAAAGATAAATCTACTGTATACAACAGACTTACACAACTTTCAGCGATGCTATTCATGGGTGTTTCAAGAACACTTCTTT
This sequence comes from Lepisosteus oculatus, assembly GCF_040954835.1. Taxonomy (NCBI): domain Eukaryota; kingdom Metazoa; phylum Chordata; class Actinopteri; order Semionotiformes; family Lepisosteidae; genus Lepisosteus; species Lepisosteus oculatus. Next base: position 55,204,718 of record NC_090700.1, read on the forward strand.
TGACTTATCCTCATTTATAATCTAAATGGCCTACAGGGACATTTTACCTGAAATATAAAAAATAACAGGGTATTTTAATTAATTGTTTCTGTCGCTTTTTGGATAGATGTTCTATCAAAGTTTGGAAGCCAAATTGCTGAGAATTTTTAGTTGATTCTAAATCCACATGCAGAGCTCTGAAATCTAGGATGCAGAGAAACACAGCTATTCAGATTTTCATAAGGATTTCTAAATAGCAAATAGAAACTTGGGACTTGTTAATTTCCATCCATCCATTCATTTTCTGACCCATTTTATCCAGTACAAGCAGTACCATCTCTATCGAAGGGGGTGACCACCCAGGGTCCCATGCTTTGGGGGCCCTGTGCATGCCAGATACCCCCCCCCCCAATCCCCACTCCCCAATTCCACTTCACACACATATAAAAATCTTAATACATACATGTTTTAATATTTTCATAAAGCAACACACAAAACTCTTATTTTAACTCAAGATGAAGTCAGTGGGAGAGTAGATGCTTTATTCAGAGCTGGGTTGTGTCCTGCGCTCACTATGTCACTGGCCATCAGCTGCAAGCTAGATGTGATTGCGGCAGAACTAAACTAAAACGTTAGCCGTTGGAAAAAGCAGAGATGGGGACAAATATAGAAAATACCACAGTGGGTGCGAGAAAAGGAAAAGGAAGCAGAAGAGGGAGGATGTAAATGTGTCCCTTAAAGGTCTTTGGAAAGGTTCGTTGTAAAGGTACCGATAACATTAGCAACAATGGCGATCAGTAGTTGTGTTCAGTTCTGTCTTGTTTGCGCAGGCTAGTTAGGCAGCTATTTCATCACCTCAACACTGCTCCCTGCCACCATCCCTACACACAAGAACCACCCCCACCCTGGGCCCCGCCCACCCCTTGACATGGCCCTGAGTATAAGGTTACACTTGTAACTTGTAACTTACCTTGTAAGAAAATTATTGATGCATTCAAGTCATTCACAGCTCACCTGGAGCAGAGATGACTGTGGTGTCTGCATAACCAGGGTTAAATACTCCTGCCCTAACCTTGTCCCAAATCCAAGTCCTACTAGAAGCCCACTCTATAAACGTGTTTTAAGGCACACTTTGACTTAAATCTTAATCTAAGGCAAAATAACCAGAATTTACTACTCCAAAACTAATTCAAACACCAACCCCAGCCATAACCATAAATCTGTCAATGGAATAACATACTGTAATAGTACAAGTTTAACGTAACATCCCTGGATGTATATAAAAGAAAAACATCAGTGCACTGCAATGCCAAACCTTACTGGGGTACAAAACCAAGGAATATCAACAGTAACAAAGTCTGTAAAGATTAGCATCTGCTCCTTAGTGCTCTGACCTTCTTACCTGCAGACTGAAGATCAAATGGGCAAGTTTGGTCTCACACTCAAAACAAGAATATGATTTGTATCATTTCTCTACATTTAAATTCTACACTTAACTATGAATTCTACATTTCTGTTTGCTTTTTAACTACTTTTACACATTATCTAGTGGAAATAAAATGAAATAAACACCTCATTATTTTTCAAAGATAGATTTCCTGTATGAGTTCAGTCCTTTTCATGCTCTCCCCCTAAGACGTGTAATGTAAGGGAGACTGATATAATATTACGGTATCTTGTATTTCGAAAACCTTTCCTTCAGCTTAGGTCCTGTATGGCACAGGGAGACAGGACGACACACTCCTCCAGCATGCCCACCTGTGACACTACTTGCCCTCTGACACCCTGCATACTTCACAGCACCCTGCTGGATGTCAGGGCCGACTGCAGGAGTGATGTCTTTAACTGATGTCAGTTTATGCTTGCAGCTGCCACAATTAACTTTTTTTTTATTTTAGATTTGCATTTCTTAATTTTAAGTCCTTGAAGTTGTAAGACTAAATTAGCTTAAGTAGCTCTAGGTATCTCTGGAAAAAATGTTTTAATCTCTTCAGCTATTTGTCTAAGAGATTTATGACTATTGCTTCCAGATTTTGTACTTCTTGTCTAGATAGGTCCTCAACTCACAAGAATGGGCTTAAACTCCAATCTAATATTCTAATCTTTTTTTTTTCATTTTACCTTCTGTCTTAAGTTTTCGCTTCACTAAGTTCTTGCAATGAAAATGAATGAGATGTCACAAGAAGCAGGTATTTAAAATTCTGCGGGTAGATTGAGATTCAAGAGGAAAGCATGTATTAGAGTATGCTATGCTTAAAAGAGAATCTTCCTTTTTTGTCAGGGTACTGTACATGCTCATAAATACATAATTCATTTTATGCAGCAACATGTAATATTGCATGATTATCATACTGAAGAGCTAAAAAACTATAAATCAACAACCTACAGTACAGCTCATATACAAATTGGGGTTTTGAATTGTTGTTGTTCAAAAATTGAAATGTATTATTACAGTAAATACTACTAATTCACAGTAGTTCACCTTGGTACCCTCTAATGAAAAGAATAGTTCTACAGCTCTTCCTGTTTCTGAGACTTGTTTGGTTTGTCTTCCACTCCCCCATTGAAACCATTACTTACTGTAAATCCCAGTTTCCCTGTTTACAGCACCCATTTCACTTGGGCAAGTTTTATGCTAGACCACTTACTGGACCAGTGTTAAAAGGGGGTAATGGGTTTGTACACCTCACTTCCACCCTCACTCATCGCTTGTATGAAGAATGAAGGTGCCATTGCAAGTCAGAATACATACACTAGCAGCGGGTGGTATTTAGACAGACTCTAATTTACATTTCTACATCATTCACATATGCCCTTTAGAATGTGTTACTGTCCAAGCCAAAGGGAATGTGTACAATTGTTATACTGTATACCGTATCTTATTTTCATCGTTTCCATTTAAGAATAAGAGTAATTCCAAAATTATTCAACAAGCATTTTGTATCAAGATAAAAGCCAAACTAATAAAATGTCAGCCACGTCTTCCTAACCCTGATGGTATTTATATCTTTATTAATAAATCCATTATACTGTATTTATATATATATACATATACTGTATATACTGTACATATATTTGATCCAAGCTCTCAACATATAAGGGGGGTTTTATACTGATTAATTAATTCAACCATATAACCAATAATATTTAAGAGGATCATAGTCGGCCCACAGCAATTCATACTTCTTAAGAAAGTATGAATTTTCCAAAACCTTGCAGCACTCGTTTTTAGAGCTGATTCATTAAACTGCTTGAAATACAACGTAATTGTATCTCAAAAGATATAGGCATTATTTGCAACACAGGCTGAGTCCTTATCATCTGGATGATACAAACAAGATGTCAGTTATACTGTGATTCCTTCAGTGGGACACAACTGCTCAATCAAAACTGTAGTTTGGTGGATGTCAGTCAGCCAGGCAATAGCACACTACAGTATGTGAAAGGTTGCACACCTGTCTGTATGGTGTGAACACACTCCATAGCACTTTGTACTTAATGTCATTTATGAGGATTTGATATTCAACACACTCAAAAAGTGATGTTGGACTTTGTTTTTTTTTTTTTTAAATCAATAAGAATAATGAAATACTTATGAAAAATGACCTAAGTTATCTCCATCCAGCTTCCAGCATCTGATACATATATGACCGTCAAATATATTTTAGAATGTCCTTTTAAATGCTTTTGCTTGCTTGTTTTGACTTTATTCTGAGAAAAATAGAATCATAGATAGAAACCAGAAACCACCCATGGCAGTACTATATATTACATCAGAAGTGACATGAAAGATTTTCATGAATGGGTTATATGATGCAAAAGCATATAAATCTAAAAGCTGTTGAAAAAACAGTCATCATTTTACAGAAAGGAATAAGAGGGCAATTGAATGGCATGTTCTTTTCTGTTTTCATTAGCTAAAGTAGTTGGGAGACAAATTAAAACAGAGATAGGCCCAATCTCACCTAAAGGCAATTGTGATTTACTACAGTGTTGTGCTTATTCTTTCCCACCTTTGAAGTTTAGCATGACCAAGGTAAGACATGTGACTATTCCTTTCAGGAATAAAAAGAAAAGCTGAAAATATCCATCTACACTGCATTTCCGTATAGCTGCTTCAAATGTTCATTATATTACAGATTGGGTTCATGAGATGGGATATGATATTTGATTGTTGAAGAAACTATTAACTTATTTCATATTTTTATTAAATGTCAGGTTAAAAATAATTGTGGTAAAATTCAACTTCTAGAAATACTTTGTATACAGAAGATGCAAAGAAAATAATGTTTTCTGTAATTCCTGTATTCACATCTTTGCAAACATCTTTTCCTGAAAATACTCTCCACTTTTGTAATGTACCACAACCATGGATAATGAAGATGCCAGAAGGTGATGAGATCCTGTGACAGAGTGCTTGTTATTTTTCTTTCTTTTACAATGTGAAATACTCCAATATTTCCCTCTACCCTTCTGGTATGTTTGAGAGAGTTTATGTGATACGAATGAAGTGTGAATGATACTTACCCTTTTTGTTGTTCCCCTAAAATCACTGCAGTGTTCCCCGTTGGAGTATTGTGTTGTGTTGGACAACATGGCCACCAGTCACCTTCTGTTTGTAGTTTGTAGTTCCCCACACTGCCACATCAGCAGCACTAAAAACACTGCTGATCTTAAAGGAAAAGGTTTCTAGTAGGCCATCTATAAATAACTAATGTATGATTATTTGTTTGGTTTAAAGGTATAAAAGCCGTTGCATGACTTTGTTAAACTTTACAGGTTACTCTGGATTTGTATTAAGTACTTTATTTGTTTAGGAATTGTCCACCAGATATGAGCAGGTCCCTTTAAGAGAGAAGGGCCCTGGGATAGGAGGGGCTATAAAAGGGACTGGGAGAGCTCAGTATGGAATAGGGTGCCTTGGAGGAAAGGTGTGGAGAGTACTCCTGTGAAGGTTTTTTTTTTGTTATCCCTATTTTTTGGGCAATAAATCCAGTTTTGTTTGCATTTGAAAACTGCTTTGTGGGAGTTTATTTTCTTTTGAGCCAAGCCTGGTCACTTAGCCGGTGACAGATCCCAATAAGTCTTCCCTAGAATAAGGAGGGTTTGTGTTGCCTGATCACTGTTGTGTATTTACATATCGATCCCTGTCCCTTTAAATTGGACTACAGACATTCAAGAGAATCATAGGTGTGATGGGAGTTAGATACAGTATGCCCTACATGTGCTAAGAGAGTCATGCAACTCTGGAAAATGTGTGATTTGATCAGTTGATATAATTTTGGCACAAACCTTTAAACAAAAATGAAAAAGGTGATTGTGTTCAGAGAAACCAATATATTCAAGGTATAAGGAACCTGACAACACCCTCCCTGCACAATGTTCTGTGATCAAAAGAGAGCATCAGAATTGGACAGTAATGGCTGGCGATATTATAAAAACATAATATTGTAATGACCGCGAGTTTCGGTACGGAATGGAGCAGGCAGGGGTTACAGCGCTGCACATTCACTAACACACACACAGAGGGGAGAGGCTGTCTCTTATACAGGTCGGTATACAGCCATATGCAGTCCTGTAGTCCCGCCCCCAGGCGCTGTTCTCAGCCAGCCTTGCATGCACATGGCTAAAACGCCCCGCGTAGCACTACAACATCATAAAAATAGTGGTTATAAAAACTGTTTTTAAACTAAGTTTTGTATTTAATTAGGATTAACAAATAGAACCCGAAAATAGGTACATTATGTCTGAAGAATGCCTATCGCCTTTGGTCATGTGAAGCATTTTCTTGCAGTTCTTCCCAGCAGAGACTGATAAGTCTTGCAAATATTCTTCAATCTTAAATTCAAAACTTCCCTCAATGCCACTCTAAATCCCTCCCAGCGAAAAACAATCAGAACAATCGAATAGTCATTTTCTACAGCTCTACAATTCAGCAAACAATTTCTAAGCTGATAAATTGAGCCTGGTTTGTTTACCTAATTATGATTTAATCACACATTCTTTTATTAGCCAGACAATTATTGAAAGTATTAACGGGGCTGCTTGCATATTAGGCCTTATCAGTGAAATATTAAACAATCCTTATGATAACTCTTATTAACAGCTGATGCTGGAGAGCTCATGGAGTGGCGAGTTATTCCCGAACATAGTAAGCATGCAATCTAACATCATGCCTTCCTGTTTTTTTTTGACACAATATAGCTCATCTCGTATGCATATGGCATAAACATAAAAAGCTATTTCAAGAATGACACTTTAGCTGTCATATACAGGTTATTTCCAATCTGCTTTTGACAGTGATAAAAGCATATCCGCACATTTAGAAAAATACTATGACTAGAAAATTCAATGTAATGTTAACAAATTGCAATAGCACAGTGCAATATTTTTAAAGGTGAATCTCTGCTCTTCCCTGACTTTTAGTTTTATGTTTTCAGAACTTGCCTGTGAAAGATTTATTCACACAAGACATTAAGTCTGAATGAGTGTTTTTTTTTGCTGAAAGCAAAGCGCTGCATTTCTCTCTGTCTCTGCTCGAATGATTTCAGACTAACAAATAATTTGCAATTACAGCAATTCATTATATAGAGCTGCAGATTATATCAACAACAACAAAAAAGAGCCGCTGGTATGCAAATGTCAGTATGATTACATTACCTCTATTATGAAACAAATTCATGAAGATGGCAGCTGTGTACGAGTAGCCTGGTTCCACCAAACTCTTTACTGCGTGACCTCTGACTAAAAAAATACAGATCGCTCACTGTGAACCATTCCCTACTGATTACTATAGAAATGTCTACTAAAATTAGGATTTTTTTTAATAATTGTTTTTGCATTCTTCATCTTGTACCCATCCGATTTGGAATCAGTATTTGTTTTTTCAGCATCTTGACTCTGGAAGGATGACTCCTGCACAGGGAGAATGATGAAGGGCAGCCACGCGTCTCCAGGCAGCACGCCCCTTGAGCCATTCATTGTCTGACATACTGCGAGCTCCACAGTGCCTGACAGGAGAGTTAATGCCAATTAGAGGACTCTTGCTGACTTCATTGCAATCTTGCAAGCTCTCACTGCTCCATTGTACAGTCGCTGGCACTGCTACGAAGAATTGGTTGATGAGTCCCATTCTACCTGTAAAATCCTTCTTTTAAGGTGATTAGTGAATGAAAAGCACCATATGAATGCTAAGCAGAATTAATATTATTAGGTTTAAGGATATCACTAAAATGAAAGACGTGAATCATCTTGCATTGCAAAGAATCTGTAATCTCTGAAAAAAACTTTCACTTTATTAGGCACATACTGTGCAATTTCTTGTATTAGGAATTTGTTTTTTCCCATACCCCAACTTGCTCTCCATGAGACACACAGACAGGGAGAAAGAAGCTTGGGGTCAGAGCACATGGTCAGCCATTTATACGGCACCCCTGGAGCAGTTGGGGTTAAGGGGCCCAATGGAGTAGGATTCCTCTGCTAGCCGCAGGATTCAAACCAGCAACCTTTCAATCACTGGCACAGATCCTTAGCCACAGAGCCACTGCACCGCACTGAAAACAATATTAATCATAACATACAGAGCTAACAAAATATATAGTTTGTTCCATAGGAGAGATGTATCCTCTGCCACGGGAATGGGATGCATCCACACCTTTCCTAACTCCATTGTGCCTCTTGTTTAACAAATCCCTTGCTTTCAGGATGCTTCATGTTAAGACATGCGCATTGTGTACTGTAGACATACAATATAGTAGGACAGAACAGAAATAAAAGTAAACATGTACTGTAAATACAAAATTAAAATTCCAGTTATAACTAGAACATTGTTAACTACAAACTTGGAGATTGTCATCAATCGTGCATGCAGTGTTTTTCATGACATGAGGTGCAAATGGATATTAAAACTAAATCTCAGTTCTTCATCTGGTGAATGGACCAATCTCACTGATTAAACTGTTGGAATTACAATATTGCCTGCAAGATGAATTACACAAATTCATCGAAGAACATGGACCTACTCAAAGCACTATTTATTACTTAGCTCATTGACCCAATAAATGACAAAACCAGGACATGCAAACATATAAAATATTAAATGTATCTGCCATCCTTTAATCTTCAGTGTAGGACATCACAACACTTGCATTTTCTACATACACTTTTCTAAAAAAAAACACATCACATTTCTAAAAAAAAAACACATCTCCTAGTCTGGTCCAAAACAGAGTTAGAAATGTATTAGTAACAATAAATTGGATACTGCTTTCTATCAAAACATGTTATTGAATAGTACACAGCATTCAAAATATTCCATTATTTAACTCATTATTTTGTTTCTTTAATTTATTTTAACAATTGCGTAAATCTCTGAAAATCTGATGCACAAAAAAGAATAGTTTATATGAAAGGAGTGCCCATGAGGTGAAAGACTCTAAAATAAGTCTTAAGACAGAAGTAGGAACAAAATACATTAAAACAGCTAGAGTCGCCTCCAGGCTCAGCCAAGGTTCTGTTATAGATCTATTTAATACACACTTTATTTAAAGCTTGCAAACCCTCACCAGGGATTTGTCTTGTAGCTGACAGAATGATAATAGGTATGTAACCTCTACATAAAAAATGGGAAGAAAAAAATACAATTCTGAAATTAACTTCACCCCTTTGAAAAAATGTTAAATCCAGTCGTGTGTCTGAACACCAAGTTGTTTAAAAAGAGGGTTCTGTGGGTCCGCACGTGGGTGCGCTGGTCTGTTTCTCCATGCGTGCGTGTGAGTGTGTGGGGACTTGTTCTGTGTGTGCGATATCAGTAGGGAATGTGAAGTTTGGGATTAGCATTCACTCCACACCCACTCCCTGCAACATTCAACAGGCCACAGCTGATTAAAATCCGATCTGCGTGACCTGTCCCCAGCCATTTTCGCAGTCTGTGATTTCTTTTTCTTCCCACATCTCTCTGCTCCACTGTACACAGAACATTTTTTTTTACTGTTCCAAATAAAGAAAAGAAAATAGGAAGTGCTTCACTCTCATTTTCTCACTACTGTTAAGCACTTGGTTTGGAGAAAAATAGTAATGCTACATGCAGTGTGTGTTATAGCTTTGCATCTGCAAGGATGCCTCTAAACACATCATAATTAATTTGGATTATTTCTAGCACTTGTCAATGATTTTCAACCAGTAGGATTCCAAAATGATTTGCATATAGAAGAGGATCTAGTTTGTCCTCCACTGTGGTGTAGCACGCACCCTGTGGCACAATAGTCAGCCAACACCAACTGCAGTGGAGATGAGGGGATGTTTTAGGCACAGGATGAAGTAGAAGAGAACAGTGTTTTTCAACCTCAAGCACAACAGTGATGGGGAGTAGGTGGTGAAGATGAGGGTTCCTTAAATGGCTTTACTGTTTTTTAAAGACTGTGTTAGCATTGATTTTCTACAGTACAGATAGGACTGAAATGAACCTGTGTCATTCTGGATGATTTTAAGTTAAATAATGCGTCAATTAATTTTAATTTGAACAAACAATTAAAGTGCATTCTGTATAAGTACCTCACTGTGAAAGACCTCAGGGCATTATTACCTTGAGCTGTTTGTTAAATACTAATAAATAAATAATGCAAAAAAAATTTACATTGATTATGACTTTCCGGAGCAGAATAATGATTTCCTGGTAATGTCTCAGATGACGTACTGTACAATAGTCCTGTAATCAAGATGGCAGAATTAATGCAACAGTTGCTAAGCAATATCTTATTTGGCAAAAGGCAAATGATGTGTTTACAAACCCAGGCCAGCTTTCTCCATTAAAACCTGTTACTGTTATTGCACCAGCCACTGGCATATTCAAGCTTGTTTATGACTACCTTTGTTTCCCCCGCTCAGCACTGAACATTAATTCTGTGGCCCGTAGCTGGGCTGTTTTTCAGAACACCGCTGGGAGAAATACATAAAGGTTCATTTTTCGTTCACCTTCTTCTTAGAACTTGCTGCTGCAGAACAAATAACTGGTAAATTACATGAAAGATAGCATCTTTCAGGGAATACAGCCCCCTTCGTCGCTGTGAGGAAAAGGAGAACTTCTTGAGGGCCTACATTAACATCCTCAGTGTGTTTACAGAAAGGGTACACTTGTCAGCTAGTCCTAATATCACTAATACCACTGAAAAAATAATAACAAAAAGCAGTTTGCATACTTTTGTTCCATTTTTCTTCACAACAGACTTAATATTAAAGATTTGCTCCAGAGCCCACAGGCCTAGCAGGCTTTGTAGACTCAAGGTCCAGTGTAAAACACTGTGAAAATAGAGTAAAATGAGGTGAGGGTACAGTATGTAAAGGACGTGTAAAATACAAAGTCTAACAAATTCCCAAATTTTTCCTACAGAATTTACAAGTCTCTCAATTAATAACTTCCTCTTACTTTTCTAAAAATTGAGTAAGGGGTGGAATATACAGTATATACAAAACAAACAGACAGAAGTCACTCTCTTGGGTAAGGATTAGCCTGATACAATAGTGTTTTTACAGTACCTTGTCAGTTAGCAGACTTTAACATTTAATCACATTTATGAGCTCAGACCTACACAGGACTTAATTTTTTTAATTTCTTTATAACAACAGGTGTTAATTCCTATAACACTTCAGTTTCCCTTCAGGATCAATAAAGATCAATAAAGTCTTATTTATCTATTTCTATATCTATTTTACTGTGATACTGTGAACAAATATATTTGTATACAGGAAATTAACAAGAAGAATAGTCTTCTATCACTGATTAATCAATTAATTGTTCTTATGTTTGTGTTCTTGAGTCCTGGGTAACCAAGAAAGAATCTTTCATTCCCTCTAAGAACTGCTTGAGTGATTTATTGACTTAATAACTGGTCAAAAACACTGCTTAGTTTTGACTCATTGACGACTGTAAATTCCCTATGAGCCCAGGTGAAGAGGTCTAGAACAAAGAACCTGAGGCACTGGACACTGTCATTAAGTCACTATACTTCAATAATAATAATAATAATAATAATAATAATAATAATAATAATAATAATAATAATAATAATAATTGCTTACACTTATATAGCGCTTATTTGGACACTCCACTCAAAGTGCTTCAGAGTTAATGGGGATACCCTCCACCACCACACATTAGCTAATAAATTATAGAGTAATTAGCTTCATTACTCTGTTACAAAACAGAGTAATGAAGCAAATTCATAGATGGGGATTATTAGGAGGCCATGATTGGTAAGGGCCAATGGGAAATTTGGCCAGGATGCCGGTGTTACACCTCTACTCTTTTTGAGAAACGCCCTGGGATTTCTAATGACCACAGAGAGTCAGGATCTCGATTTTACATCTATGAAGGAGGGCGCCTGTTTACAGTGTAGTGTCCCCGTCACTGTACTGGGGCATGAGGACCCATGCAGACTGCAGGGTGAGTACCTTAACTCCCTTTCCAGCAGCTAGTGTAGATTTTTCCAGGAGTCTCCTATCCAGGTACTGGCCAGGCTCACACCTTCAGTGAGTTGTTTGTACTTCACAGACTTTTGTCCACCACCCAGACAACCAGTACAGCTACTGTAGGAGTTATGTTTTTTTTTTCCCTTAGCTTAAGCATTAAGGAATCGCGCACTGAGTGAAAAGAAAGCATACAGTAAATCAGTTGTTAATATGAAGGAATTACAGTATATTGTATTTCCTATAACAGCAGCAAGTATAGTGCTAAACTTTATTGCTACACAGCAGTGATTTTTAACACAGAAATACAGTAAATTTTCAATTCCATTAATTCTGTTTGATTTTGTCCATAGAGCAAACAATGTTAAATCCATTTTTGTTTCATTTTTCTTACTTTTTATAGGTTTATGGATTTTTTTGCAAGAGTTTCTAAACTTCTACATACTGTAACCAGCCTCCCTTCAGCATTTTATTAAAATCTTAATCATAATCTTGCTACACTTTTTCTAGTGGCACAACATCACAAATTAAATGGTCTTCCATATTTCTTATTTAAATAAGCTCTTAATAAAAGGTTTCTTTTTCATATTTCATATTCATACTTCTCCAATATTGCACCTTGAAGGTACTTTAGTTGGCTGTTGTTATTTTTATGGGTGACTATTTTGTTGCTGTTGTTGTTGTTATTCTTCTTATTCTTATTCTTATTCTTATTCTTATTCTTATTCTTATTCTTATTCTTATTCTTATTCTTATTCTTATTCTTATTCTTATTCTTATTCTTATTCTTATTCTTATAGAATGGCAGTTAAACCAAAAAGTAGTCTGCATTTAACCACTAGCTTATTAGATCAGTGTCCCTTTCTCGTCTGTAGAAAGCAGTGATTGAACACAGGCACAGCAGATCATACTCTCGATAGCTTGTGCAAATGTCTGCTCTACTTTTCTCTTTAAATGGCCTCTGAGCTGTACACCTATAGCACAAAGTTACATAGACATCACAGAGAAATAGTTGCTCTGTTGAAATTATGTAATGTTATCTACATAAGAAATCAAACAGGATCATATACAGTAACCCTACAATCTTCCAAATAAACAGATCCCAAAGGGTTAACAGGATTCGACTTCATTAAAGGCTTGTCAAACAACACTTTCTTTCAGTCTCTAGCAGTTGGGTATTTAAGATATTGCATTCTAATCCACATTTCTTTTCTAATAGAAACCAAAGCTGCTTTTGGACTCAGGCTTTAAAAATGGGATAAGTATCATGCACTGATGCTTCACAGATACACAGATTGCAAAAATAGAGTTTGAGGTACAAATACAATGTATTCCCCCTTATTAAAAAGCTGCACAGTAGCTCTTTACAAAAGATATTGGTTGTTTCACCCAGGGTTATTTTTCTTACATTCCTAGGTTTTAGTAGAAATGAGAAACTTATGGTACTAAAAAAGGATTCCTTGCTGTTATCTTATTTTCTTCTGAGGAAAAATCATCATGCACATTACAAACCCTAAAACAAAACAAAAAAGTTGAAGATATAGAGTATAGTAATGTGTACTGCTTAGTTCAAAGAAGTTCAAAGAACAGTGACCAAAATAATTCCTGGGCTAAAAGGAATGTCAAATAAAGACAGGTTAAAGGGGAAGAATTCTTGATTTAATTATTCCACACACTAAAATGTGTTGAAAAAGTCAAACCAAAGGACAGCTTCAGATTTCTGAAGTTTTGAAGACAAGCCTTTCCAGTTGGACTCTTAATCCTCACACCTCACACATGCTCACTATTTGCTCTAGCCAAGCTCTTGATAACACAATTGACCCCTTAATTGAGCTAATGGAAACATATTGATCTTTTAAACTAGAGTATAAGAATAGTTACAAATGTGAAGAGGCAATTCGGCTTGTCTAGCCTGTTTGGTAGTTAATAGTTAATTGATCCCAACGTCTCACCCTGTTATTTCTTGACAGACGCCTGGATGTAAGCTCCAACAACAAAAGATAAGATCACTTTATTGGCCATATACAATTTCTTGTATTAGGAATTTGTCTTTTCGCATACAGTACCCCAACTTGCTCTCCATGAGACACACAGACAGGGAGGGAAGCTTGGGGTCAGAGCCCAGGGTCAGCCCCTGGAGCAGTTAGGGTGAAGGGCCTTGCTCAGGGGCCCAAGGGAGTAGGATTCCTCTGCCGGCAGCAGGATACAAACCGGCAACCTTCCAGCCACAGGCGTAGTTCCTGAGCCACAGAGCCACCGCTCCGCCTGGGTAGCTTATTCCAGACCCCCACAAACCTATCTGAAATATGAAAATTTAAAGTTATTTATAATCCAGTTAAAAGTAAATGTACACTTCATGAGGCAAGTTTGATAAACAGTTCAATTACTGTATGTGTCTGAGAGCTCAGCTTGAGCAAAAACCAGCAGGTGTGGGGAATTCCTGGGACAGAAATCAGGAACCCCTGTGGATTACATCACCAAGTATCGCATCAGACAGCACAAGAGCTGATATCAGCTCTCCACAGAGAACAGTGGTGGTGGAAATGTTGTTGATTGAATGAAAATATGGTGAATGAAGAAACCACACTGTTCTCCCTATTGCTTTCTTGCCTCATTATGTCATTAATTGGCTGGTCCCTGCAAAACTTTACACTGAAACAAGGACGGTTCAATAAAGACTACATGTATCTAGGGCTGTTGAATGGAGGCATCTGTTTAAAATGACAGCTGTAGATGTCTGGAACAAGTTGTTTACCTGGCTCATTGGGATCCTTCAAGAAACATCTGGATGAGGCTGTTGGATTGCTTTACTACAGTACATGTAACCAGACAAGTAAAATGGACTGAATTGTGTCCACTTGTTCGTAACATCTTAAGCGTAGGCTTCAATGTGATGAAAGAAAAAAAATAATTTTCAAGACACATTTCTCTTAAAAGTTTGAAACCAATATGACATTTTGATTGTTAAATAATATTGCATCTTTATTTATGATAATTTTTCAAGAAGCCTAAAGAGCTGTATCATAGTGCACACAATACACAACAGGGGCAAAAGTAAAAGGAAAATAACCTTCCTTAAAATAGAAAAAGTAACGTATGACCAGTTCAATGCAAATCCCACAAAATCCTGAGCATTTCCTCAGAACACTCCCACACACATTCACCTTTAGCATTGTGGAATAGAGGAAGTTGTCTCATTCGCTAAAGGTTTTTAAAAGCAAACATAAGATGTGCATTAACACCACACTGAATGTCCCTTATTAAGATGTGCATGGAAAGCATTTGCATAGCAATACTTTGTTTCTTACAGTGCGCATTAGCAGGTAGCTGTGAGCTCTTCTGACATGTCAGTGCTGAAAAGTGCCTCAATGAAATGATGACCCACAAAGAGTCCACTGACTTTAACTGAAGGATGAGAGATTGAAGACATTTAAGGAAATGAGATAGTTTGGAATCATTTTTTTAGAGAATAAAAACAACATAAAACATTTTGCAATCAATAGATCTTTGAACTTGAACTTGAATTTTATTGCCATATGTAACCGGTACTGGTACAATGGAATTCTTACTTACAGAAAGTCTCTCGATTGTAAAACAAGTGTAAAAAACAAGTGTAAAAAACAAATAAAAGTGCAAACAGTGTATCAAGACAATGTACAAACAAACAATAGACAATGTGCAAGTAAACATGTAGACATTTTGAATGTAAACAATACAGACGTGTAAACAATGACTGGAGACGTACAATAAATAAATTACAATGAGGTAGATGGTGATGGCGTAGGTGTGGCCTGAGGGGGATGGCTAAATGTGTTCGCCAGTCTCACTACTTGTGGATAGAAGCTATTGAAGAATCTAGTGGTAAGTGACCGTATGCTCTTATATCTCTTGCCTGAGGGCAGTGGGGTGAAGAGCTCATGCCCAGGGTGGTGACTGTGAATTTGTGAATTTCATGTACATTTTAACATCATAAAATTAATGTGGCATGAAATATATTACTTACTGTATATCATACATGTGCTCTACGTTAAAGAAGAAAAATGTAAATAATTTGCTGTTGCGTTAATGTGCCTTCCAAGCCTTTAGTGAAATCGAGTTTCCTCAGAGAAATTCTGTTTTACAGCTCCATAAAATGTCAGAATCTGTTGAGTCTTCAGAGGATAAAAGCTGGCAGAGAAGCCTGAAGATGAAAGATTCAGCAGGTGGTAATGTATTTGTGTTCTGATTGGATCCTTGCGATGACAAACACAGTAAGGTCTGCCTCACCCTCACATTTCTGGTTATCTCCATCCTTAGGAGTCTAAAGCGTTCCTCTTCTTATGCCCTTTTATAAGAGTGGCATTCTCTGTTAGCAAGGATTCCCTCTACAATGAAAAGAATAAAATTATGAACAGCAGCTTTTCATCAAAAGATCTCAGCTCATTACACCTACTTTCAACCGGCACTCTGTAGCATGCAGTTTAAGGTGTACCGTATGGTTAGCACTGTTTAGTGAGTATAATTTACATCAGTAATGCAATGTTTCCACATAATTTGAATACATTATCATGTATTTTGCATATCCAGTAGCTGCTAATGAACAAAACAACCATCCAAATTTTGTGTTATGTTTTATTTTAAGACACATTTTATTTTGGTTTCATGATTGGATTTAATACCGCTTTCCACATCTTTGGATCTTAACTTACAGTTAATTTATTTTATTTATATAATCCAAAGTGCCTTACCCATAGAAAGAAACCCACTTTACCCAACACTGAAGTACAATACCCGGCTAGGAGAGGTGCAGCAGCCATTATGCACCACCTGATCAGTGAGAAAGTGAGAAATTACAGCACTTCACCCACTGAATCAAAGGAGAGCATCAGGGAGGTTGCGTTGTGTAAGCATACAGTATCTGGCCACTCTTGTGTATCCTACACTGTATGTGGGAGAACAACGCAGTGTACTGCAAATGTTTTGCTTGTTTTTTTCTTATTCCTGGCTGGGATATAAATATCTTCTTCTTTGACAGTGTAATCACTACTGATTGCATTTTTGATTGCATTTCAAAGGTGAATGTAAAGCACAGTGTGTACAGTATAATTGTTGCACTTATCTGTATTGTTTTTAATAAAAACTTACAATACTGGATTAAAGTCACCATGATTTCTGCTAAGCAAATAAAAAATCATACTGCTCCTATTCAATGGATAGTTTATGTAATGACTTTCATTCTCAGCTTCTTTGGAGACTTGCATCTACTAACTGTAAATGCAAATAAAAAAGGAAAATCAGATAATACTTAATTTCTTGAAATTCATGCCAAACTGAAAAAAAGTGAATTGAACTTCAACAGGTCTCAGCAGCCCCAGTTGTATATGTGTTTAAGACAATCTTACTAAGTCACCTTTTTGAAAACAACTTACAGCACCAAATCATAGGAGCTGCAAGACATTAAAATGCACTGTATACTGTACCTCCTGATGCAGTTCGGAGGACGGTAGCCTGAACAACAGCTTGAAATAAGTTAGAGATCAGGTATGGATGATTGCTAAGAGATTTATATCTTTACAAACAGAAACAATTGTTTTCATTTTTTACTGTCTGTTGTTTTGATGTACAGTATTTCAGTTTTAGAATAATGCCCATTCCCCACAGCACTTTGTCTGCAGGAAAAGACAGGCTAAGTGCTGCTGTTACTCAGTGGAACCTATTGTGTGAGTTTCCCTAACCCTCCAGAAGTTGAAGCTGTGCCAAGCTGGGCGGCTGGCTCACTCCCTGTTACTCCGAGCTCAAGATGAGAACTCCTTGCTGTTGGAGGACATAAAAAAGTGGGCCAGAAAGGTGCTGAAGCGGGATGCATGTTCAATCCTAGAGGGAAGACCTGATATCCTGAGGCATCCTGTGGTTGTGTTAAAGCAGTGGTTTTCTGGGAATACTGCACCGGTTTCAGGCATCATTAATATGGTGAAGGAAGAACTATAGTATACAGTATGCACAGGAATTCAGTGTGTATCAATGACATTAAACAACATTACATTGCTTAATATTATTGATAGTGACTTGCTGAATTATTCCCATAGAACAACCCAAACAGAAAATCTACTGAGTTTATACTTTTATAAATATATTTTGTAAAAAAAAAATACAAATGTAATGCATAGGAATCCTTGTTCTAAAATGCTCAGAAAAAAATAAAAGATTCAGTAGCTGGGTTGTGCAAAAATTAGGCGAATTTCAGGGATTTTTTTGTATAGGAAAGGCACAGTTATGTGGTTAACATTAGAGTTTGATATTTTTTGTGTTGTTATGTGGTTAACATTAGGGTTTGATATTTTTTGTGTTGTGTTCTCACAGCTAAAAAGCTTTAATTCAAGCAATGGAAAAAATATTGCCTTAGTGATAAAAATAACAGAACTAGAAAATACTGATTATATATTATTCCACTCTACACTTTTTCAGTCCGCAGCTGAAACCACTTTCCATCCCCAACACACCTACAGTATCTGTTCATGCCAAGCACCACAACCCCTGCTTTTCACTTCCTTCACACATAGCTGCCCACTCTTGAAGAGCAATTCTCAATGTCTTTTGCCATAGCATAAAGTAAGTAAATGTTCTAAATTCTGCTCACCCCAAATACTTACATGAAAGTCATGAATGAAACAAGGAGTTCAAGTAGGTACAGTAGCTACATCAGCATGTGTAGGCTGCAAAGGAGCAAGTAAAGGTACTGTATATTCCATCTTAAAAAGAGAAGAAAAGAAACTTCAAGTGTGACACCCAGAGAAGGCTGCACAGCTGAAACATTGTATATGTTTCCTTCTCTTTTCAGTGTGGAATAAACCTTCAATTGTTCCAGTGAAACAAGGATCCAAAGGCAATGTTATACTGTGTGTACTGTAGGTGCATATACTATAGGAGGCACTTGTTTACACACAGATATATGGTATAGGAAACATACTACTTGACCATAATATTTCAAGAAACAGCTGGCTGCGATTCTTAGCTTCATTGGTTTCTACTTACAAAACCAGCAAAATAAGAAAATCAACGTCTTCTTGTCTGATACCTACCTTATATTCCAGCACACAAGGGATGGGCCAGAGAGCCAGCAGGTTTCACCACTCTTCACAGACCGGTGCTCTGAACACACACAACAATCCTACAGACCCACCAGCTCTCCAGGGCTAGAATTGTCCATCCCTGACTCAAAGCTTCATTCCAGGACAGGAATATTGCAGGAAAGGATACAATAGGCTCACAGATGCAGAGCCTAATTTCAACAGGTTTAATGGGTAACCGTTTAATCTACAGGCTTGAAATAATAGTGATCAATGGAGCTGGTGACTTGTTAAATTAAGTAATTTAGAGATCATTTGGAACACAAATCTGAACACTTTTCATCCCTCGAGGACCACTGTTCCCTTAATGGAACAGATTACACTTGATTGATAATTAAAATAATTAAAAGGATTTTCAAACATTTGAAACTGGTCATTTAAATTTTAGGATGACCTCAAGGTAAAACCTTCAGCTCTTGGGGATCAAGGTTGGAGAACCTTGATTTTTACCTTGATACCGTGTGAAGGTGTTAAAATTTTGACTCCTGTATGTAGATATGTTTTTAATGCATCCTGCCTAACAGCAGGTGAAAAGAGTTTATACTGTACATTGAGTCATGAAGCCAGATGTCTCTGGTACAGATTTTGGTCTACTGTTAAGCAGACTATTGTTCAACCTCTTTTAACACAGTATAAATCATAAACCGTATTGCTAAATTAAATTGAACATGGAATTTGCAGGATTGCACAGAAATAATTTAATTTTTCAGAAAAGTTAGTTAAAACCTCTATAGAACTGCAAAACTTGTTTTGTTTGCAAGATAGAAATTAATCCAAAAATAGAATAAAGGTACCTTTTATTTGTGTGTGGTTTTTTAAAATTGTATTAATGTCCTCTGCTATTATTCCCACACTGTCAGCAAATAATGTGCTTGAAATCTGGCATCAGCTGCAGGCACATCCTGTAATATTTCCATGTCATTTTATCGACCTTGTTTAAAAGATTTTCCAGAGCTAAAGAGCACATATCCACATCACAAACCAGAAGAAAATTAATTTCTCCCTACATACAGTATGTAAGGCATACTTCTTTTATTAATATTATTTGTTCTGTGTTTTTTTAAATTAAGACTAAGTCCATCCATTAAATAAATAATATTTGCAGATTCTTATTCTGTTGATTGCTGCACTGCTTTGTACTGCTGCAATCCTATTTTATTGTTAATTTTTTAAATAATCTATGTTACTGTATGTTCCAGTCCTAGTCCTGGAGGGCAGCAGTACTGTATGTGCAGGTTTTCAAATTTCTTTAAACCATCAATAGTGGAAGAACAAGGATGCTAAATTGCTCTAATTTACTAACAAGTTCATTTAGATCTACAGTATGAGAGCTTTGCTGGAATGGAATATACCGATTGGAAACTCCTGAATTATAGTTTATATCTTCATGCTGATGTGTGACTGTGTGGCCATTTGTTCCAACTGTTTAAACATGTCATGTCATTTGCCGAACTGTTTTATACCATACGGTGTCGCGGGAAGTACCCGGCAAGAAGCGGCACCAATCCATCGCAGGGTAAGTGCAAGACTCTGGGATAACTCCCTACTCTTATAGAATTTATAACTGAGAGTCAGGACTTTGGTTTAACATCTCATCCGAAAGACGGCGCCCACTACAGTATAGGGTTCCCGCCAGTATACCGGGCCATTAGAACCCACACAGACCACAGGGTGTGTGCCCCCCATTGGTCCCACTAACACCATTAACACAGGTACTGACTAGGCTCAACCCTGCTTAGCTTCAGTGGGCTGCCAGTTGAGGGCTGCAGGGTAATATACAGTAGTTGCTGGCAATTCAATTGTTTAGTCATATTTATAATAGAAGTCAGTTGACAAGTGACATACTGAAGATTGCACATTACCGATCCTATTAACTTAATAATAATATAATAATATATTATCAGAATTAAACCTTTAATTTTCAATTCTGAATTCACCACAGACAAAAGGCCTCATTGCTCATTTCTGTGATTAAAATGTCCCACGAATAATCTGAGGCAGAAATTACTGTGCTATTTAAAATACCATAGGTGTAAAGAAACATTCTAAAAAGATTGAAAGCCTAATTGTTGTAATTGTTACAACCAAAGGGAGGGAAATGAACTATTTAAACAAAGTTTTTTTCAGTTGTCCTTGGGGGAGCTAATATTCACAGAAGTGATTTTAGAACAACACCAACCATGATGCAATAATATACACATTAGAAGTCACAAGTGAGAATTGTCTAGTTCTAAAAACATTTTTTTCACCAGAAACCTTAAGGTTTTGGGTCCTTGTCTGCAGCTTTTGCTTTCATGGGAATTCTGTCCATCTTATTGAAGCAGGGTTCACGAAAAAATCAGAACAAAAAGGGTATACTATTCAGAGCTGTTTAAAATTAATTATCTGTGCAATGCTTGTTTTCAACACTGTTTGTTTTCGCAATATACTATTAATTATTGTATTTTAATAGTATCTAATGACTGTGTCGTGACTAATGTAAGGCATGGAGCTAGAACAATGAAACTGATTCTCGAGGTTATCGAATTAGGTTATATTTACTTGTACTTTGATGCTCTTAGACTGCTGAGAAAAGCGTTAATCAGTCTCAAAGTATTAAAATGTAAAATCCAAAGTAGCCTTTTGATATCTCAGAGGACTAATTTTAATCACAGTTCTTGTTCAATTATCACAGCCTCAGAGAACTAATCCTAAGACTGCTGAAGAATCTCCTATGTGGATTGACCACCTGATGAGAAAAATGACAAAGAGCACACTCAGAAAGACGAGACACACAGCTCTTTCAAGAGTGAGCAGCAGGGTAAGTTACGTCAGGCAGTCATGCAGCCTTGAGAAAGCACCCCTACCACAAAGAAAGGGGATCTGATGTCTTGAAAGCGAATGCACTGGACTTTATAGCTAGAAAATTAAAAAGAGCTGTCAGAACATGAGAAATGAGAAGAAAACTACAGGCACACAAACATTGGATAGTATTGTATAACAAAGAGCCTCAAAGCTTCTTTTAAAGTCTAATCACAACCCACAACCAACATGAGCACACACACACATGCCATGACAAAGAGAAACTCAAACAACGTTGCTCACTTCTCACTTTTATTTGTTTCACTAAGAAATTGTTGAAGGTTTTCTTAATATCTAGTGTATCTGATTACATCATAAACGTGAGGGCATCCCATCTTTGATCACAGTGCGGTCTCTAAAAGCTTTAAGAAATATGCCTTGCTGCACTGCTCCAAACAATGCCTATAAAGTATTGATCAATTTAATCTGTGTTTAAATAATGATTATTTATGAATTTTCTGCAGTAGGAAGGAGCGCCTTTCTTAGATCTAACACCATTAGACAAAAAGATACAAGACTATTTCTATAATGCAAATTAACCCCTTTAGAAATACTCTGCTGAGAACACATTTCTGATAAAATGAGATAAAGGTCTTTCTCATTTCTTACATTCTGGGGCCTGATGTCCTACATGAATATACTGATACTCTTTCACTGACCTAAACAAAAACAACTATTTTAGAGTTCAGTGGATGCTAGCAGTCTTAGTGGTGGGAGAAGATTGAAAATAAGAACAAGAACACTTACTTCTGTATTTACTCTTTGAGTTAATTCTAAAAATTAATACACTTTTCAAACCCAGACACATGCATGCATGTATACTGTACATACAGTAATGGCCAATGGTGCCAATAAACATGCACTGTACGTGCACTGTACTGCTGATATTGACACCACTTGAAACTCCAGATAGAGAAACTACTGTAAATGGGCAGAGATCAGGTCTGTGCAATATTTCATAATTAAATATGCCTCCTAGGGATCTTCTTTTTTCTGTGAGGAAAAGCACTTCAGTCTCAGAATTACACTCTAATGGCACACTGTAGATACACTGTGAAAATTACAGCGCTCAGGCAGCCCCGTTCTCCTGTACGAGGAGATAAATGGCAGTGAAAAAGGCATTTCTCATTTTCTAACGATCCTCTTTTGTTTCACCTTTGCCCAGTGTCATTATCAATATGTGTTTGAAGCGCCAGCTTTTTTATGGAAAAAAACTGAATATTAAAACTAAATGAAAGAAATATTGTCATTTTTGATAAGGGTCACACTGTAGGAAAAGGTCAGTGTTCTTCATTCCTACAAAAATAACGGGTCGTTCTGGTTACATCATCTTTACACTCCTCATCTCAACACACACACAAAATAGTAACTTTCACCATTTCCAAACTCTTCCTCAGCCACACCAATAAAAACGTTTATAATGCATGTGAACTCCAAAATTCAAGAATGTACATAAAGGGAATAAAGTCTTTCCTCAAACACCATTATACAGAAAGAAGGGTGCAGAGCACACTTGCACAACCAACAGTAAACCCAACTTGCACAACAGAATTTTTCATAAACTATAGTACACAGCGCACAGTTCATCATTGCAAATGGAAGCATATTACAACGAGATTGGTTAAATAAGACTGTTTAATAAACAACAGTCACTACAGTTTAAGAGTAGTTTAATATGTGCTTAAAGGTAATGTTTTTTTTTCCAGCAGCTCAACCTGTACTGCAGTTATTGTGAAATACTGTAAATTATCACATACTGTAGGTAATTGTACTGGACATTTGGATTATTTATAAAAAAAACCTCATATCATATAGAAAACCTTTTAGTTTGTTGTCTGAGCTGTAGAGCCTGTTGCTAGCAGGTTCCCAGATTAAACCTTGGAACTGCTGTGGACTACCTGTGTGTTCACAGAGCAGGAAGATCAGTCTCCTTGTGTTATACCTTCCCCTACTGCTCCTGTTGCGACTGTGTTTAGCAATACCTTGGATATGAGTATCTGCTAGGCAATTAATTATGGTTATTATTATTAATCAAAACAGTATTTTCTAACTCATTTTCATTTATTGTTAGTATTTGCTGCTGTAATACCCCTGCATGAAGATTTTTTTTAACTACAGCTTTCTGTTCACATGCAAGTGCAATACAACATTATGAAATGCTATCATTTTTGCCAACATACCAAAATTGAGAGGATGTGAAAAAAACATAATATAACTGAAGTGCTTTCAGGTTTATTACTTTGTTATATTTAATAAGAGTGTGTTTCACATAGTACTAAAATTAACATTTAATACACAAATGTATGTTTTTATTTATGAGGAGTTTAAGAAGACAAGACAGAATGCAAGAATAAATAGTAAAATCATCTGTCCCCATCATTTTGAATATTATTACTTACCTTTCAGTAATGGCTGATTGATTTCAAATGTGTGCAAAAGGCTAAATAAAAGTTCCAGAGATAGGATAAGAAATGATTTTTCTCATCAAGGTAGTATGGTATAGTGTGGTACTTCCTGACAGCCCAGAACTGTCTGTGAAAACCTAGTACCTTTTCTCTGTACACGAAAATTTAGGACAAAGGTCTCAGAAAGGACAAAAAACTACCAAGGGTGAAGACACAAAGTATCAAATTTCTGTGATATCTGTGGCTCACATCTGCCATTTCACACTCCAACACACCACATTTTCTAAGAGCATTGATATATTCTAATATGGTATTTCATAATTTCTAATAACTGCAATCTGAAATTGCAAATATGCACAATGGTTTTTATTTCATTTGAATGATTTACAGTATGGCATAACTGCCTGCTGCTTAATTTTAAAGAATGTCTTAGTAATGTTTCCCAGTGAATGCACAACCGAACTTGAGAGACATACCTTTGTGGAAAAGAAATAGCTGTAAAATACATCTACTGTACCTTGCAGAAAAAAACCAACGACTGACTGAGGACTCAGGATTCACTCAATTGGCCATCGCTTACAGTATGTGCAGAACCTTGACCTTACAGTTAAGAGATTGCTGGTTTAAATCTGGACAGTATGATCCCCGAGGGACACCCCCTTGATAACTGAGGGATGCTGGCTCAGTTTAATTTCAGTCAATTATTTTGTTTTTTTACCTTGCTGTGCAACAGAGGCTGGCCAGGCACCTCTCATCTTGTAGTGCAATTAGAGAGAGCTAAGTCAGCCATTCTCCCAAGCCCTTAAGTTTATTGTGTGCAGTACAGACACGTAATGCCCAGTGAGTTGCCTGATGGAACACATTTCTAAGGATGCATGTGCGCAGGCAAAGTCTTGCACTATAACAGATTCTACAAAGTGGGGAAAGACAGTTTTACAAAAAAAATAACTTCCAGCACCATGCTAGGAATACTGATAAACTCTAGAAACAGCAGAGTTTATTTTTGGTACTTGTGGAAGAATTTGAGTTGATTTTGACTCTTAAAACTCTTGTGTCTAATTGATACTCATTCCACAGACAAATTTAAATTGATTGTTAGATTGGCAATTGAATTGAGTGTTTACCCATTTGTTACTGTATGCCTAAATATAAAACTCCTTTGTTATAGGTAATTTAAGGGAAATTGCTGATGTACTAAATTAGTGTTTTGCTCAGGTGTTCATTATCCCAAAGTAATATAAAGTATTGCAATATTAGCGCCGATGAAGCAGAAGTATTTTGGTAATAGAATGTTAATAGATCCTCCAGACCTGATGGTACAGTATCTTACTAATTGTACTCAAGGAAACAATTGGTGTTATCCAGAGGGTGTTGATGCAACTCTTCCAATTGCAGTTCAAGGCAGGTGTAGTACCTATGCACTGGAGATTTGATAATTGCTATTCCCTTCTCCTGTAAAAGAATGGTGACAAAACCCCAAGCTGCTTTGCAGGTAACCATGCAAAGTAATGGGAAAAATATTAGCAATCAGAGGGTACGATAATCAGAAGGTACTGTATTATGGAAAAGTCATCATGGATTTAGAAAGGTCTCGTCTAACAAATTTGTTTAAGTTCTTTGAAAAAGTAACAAAAGTAGTGGATAAGCATGATGTATTTATATTTTAAGAAGACTTTTGATAAAGTTCCTCAAAAATAATGATTGTTAAACTTCAGGTGGAATGCATTAAAAGACATATAGTTCAGCAGCACACAGAGTGCAGACAAAAAGTTAATACTAAGATTGGCTGAAGTAATTATGAGGTAACAGAGGGGTCTTTACCAGGTCTACTGGTACTACTCAAAGATCTAGATTCTGATCTACAGTAGAAACAATATAAAGCTTACCCTATCGATTATACTAAATAAGGATAATTAGCAAACTTTGTAGCAGAAGTAAATGAAATTCAAAAATTATATCATGAAATTCAAGATTGGCCAGACACCAGGCAGATGACATCTAAAATAGACAAGTATAGGGTTGTGCATGGAAGTAGCAAAAACAAGAGTTATACAGTACATGCAGTACAAAGTGGGAAAGCCTGAACTAGAAGAAGCTATTTTTGAAAAACACATCATCGTGTACTTCTTTTAGACAATTTGGGAAATTTTAAATGTTGTATAAAGGGATGCTATTATACAATAGATAGATAATCTATAGATAATATGGATAATGCACAGTACTATTATAGTATTGTTTTAACATAATAATAATAAACTTTATTTTACGTATATAGCACCTTTAAAGGTGGCTTCTCAAAGCGCTTTACAGAATGACAACAACAATAAATACAAAGAATACACAAGATAAAACACAATTACAATATATATAGGAGACCGTGGATGGTGGTACTAAGAAAAGCAGAGGGGTGAAGAATGGAACCAGTTAAGTAAAGGCTTTTCTAAAGAAGAGGGTTAGTAATAATACAGTATTATTCTGTCACCACCTTATAGAAAAAAAAGATACTGCTGTTCTGGGATCCAGAGAAGAACAACCAGATGCATTCCAAGGGTTAAGTGAATGTCTTTCACTGACCAGCTGAAGGAACTTAAACTTTATAGTCTTTAACAAAAGACTATGAGGAGACCAATGAGGACACCTGGTACAAGTATTCACAGTCCTCAACGGGAGTGAACAATCACATTTAATATTTTATCTTGCTGATTTAAAAATATTTTAATGTTACACATCCTTTGAAGTTGACTTCACTGACTCTTGATACCTATAAACTGCATTCCTAGTCTGGCCACAAGATCTCATCACAGCGATAAAAATCTAATTCCTAAACTTCATAGGGTTCTATACTGATAGAGTTTGTCAATCACCAGATTAAAAGCTGACATCACAGATGTGTCCAAGTTTGTTTTTTGCAGTTTTGATTATATTTTTTATTCCTTTCTGCCTGTGTTCTCATTCCATACTTTGCATTAACCTTCTTCTGAACTTTAAAGAACATGACACTCCTGTTCTGTGTTTACGTTCTTGGTGTTTCCTAAATGTCTTTGTATTGGAGCATATATGCAAATAAGCATTTCAATACACTGGTGCATTTGAGAATAAACAGAACTGAACTGCATTAAGGTTGCCTCTTTAGTTCCAATAATTTAGTCCTCAATGTTTCCTTCCATGCTAGGCTTTGCATAACTGCTTGAAAAAAAAGCATATCGACAGAATAATAAAATCTGAAAAATCTGAAATAATTATTTGATCTGCTCATAGACACAATGAAATTATTCTTGAGATGCAAATCTTAACATGCTGACAGGTTAAAATCACAACTTGCAACTTAGCTGTATTGTTTTCATAATAGATGAAATGCAGGTGCAGGTTTAATGCATGTAGCAAGACATTGTAAGAGAGCTGTCATGTATACAGTATGTTTATATAAAGTTTATGCAAACTCAGGCTCCAGGTGTGCAGGCTTTACTGTTTCTCACCTAGAGTCTGGAACTACAGGAATGAAAATCTCTGCTGAGAACTGGGTCAGTCTGTAGCTGGATGCTACTCCAGATTACACTCTGCTGATTGGAAAAAAACATTTTACACTAATTTCCAGACACTATACACTAGTTACCAGACCTGTACTGGTGTGCATCTGCCCAGGGGTGTGATCAAACAAACATCTGATGATCTTTCTTTATTTTAAATTCTGGTCCATACACTGTACAACATCTCACACTTTAAAAGAGGTCCTGTCACTTTATTGTACTCTGTATTATTGTATTTATTGTATTGCATTATTGTACTTTATATACAATGTAGAAGATGAGTTGTAAATACCAGCATCTGCATTAGTTTGAAAATTAAATTATTTTGTCTGCAAATGTTAAATTAAAACATTCAAGATTATTCAAGTCTCAGACAGATCAAGGGAAGTGTTTTTTCATACCCAGTTTAAGTTAAATTAATGTTTTCATATTCAGACACATTAAGGTAACTAAATATTTTCATATTCATGTAGAGGAGATGTAAATAATCTGATACTGGGACTGTTTAAGGGAACTGAATATGTGTTGCCCAGGTAAAGATTACATTCCTTTATCTCAGAAAATGAAAAATACTTCTTTACATGCGGAATCACAGAGGTCTGGAGGAATATTCTTAGACACGTTGCTGAGAAGTAATCATATGATTCATAAGAGAAATAACTTAACTGGATGACTGAACTTCAGGAAGTTAAATACTGTATGGTGACTGGCCTCTTTTTGTAATCTTACAAACTTCCTTTTTTATTGTCTGTTCTTTGATTTTTTATTTCATTCTTGTCTATAACTCAGACAAGAACTAGGTAAAGCACAGCACACTTCAAGCTGTACCAGGTTCATTTCTCTTTATAGTATGCTGGGAAATTGCTACAAAACATTATCTGTAGTCTAACATATACAAACAGACAGATTAATAAGTACATGGTGTGTGATGCCATCTTCTTCAGTAATGTTCTCTGTCTTGTGTATTATAGTCATTGGCATCAGCTTTGTCTTTCCTTCAGGGACAGGCTATAATAATCAGATTCCCATCTTTGCCCTTCCTGCTATCTCACCGATGTCTAGCGTCTGTCTTTTCCTGATGTTTTTCCCTGACATTTTACTCATATAGCGCGTGAGCAATTGTAGTGGTGGCAGATGGCTTGTGCTGTGTTGCTGTATGTAATTACAGTGATAAAACACCATGACAGGATGGGGCTAGTGTAACAGAAATGGCATGACTGAATCGCACGACACTGCAATCGCTCTGTGAGGTGGGGAGGGGAATCATTACTGCAATGTGTCCTAAACGGGGAAGATTATCCCTGGCAGGCGATGGCTTCAAACTGATGTTTTATGGCTAGAGAAAAGCAGGAAAAAAACATTGGTTTACAAGCATCACTGGGTTGCTGTGTTCACTGCAATAGCTATTCAGCACTGAGGTTGTAGTAACAGGTCTTGGGGCTCATGCCACAGAGGAAGGGAATCTTTGGATAAGAGATGTCATTCTGATGGAATCTCCAACATTTCCTAAACTGCACCTGACATAATTGGAAAAGGAAATCTCTTCAGGGATGAACGTCAAAGTCCTCATTTGTTTATGTTTTGTTCACTTTTGACATATTAAAAAGATTAAAAAAAGATTTCTAATAAACTTTGAGTTGCCTTGATGAGGTGGCTTGGGCCTCTCTGTAAATGCAGAAAATGTGGCTAAAAGGCCCAACATAAAGCTATATACAATGCTGAACTCTGTAATGATATACAGTGCAGATGGGCTCCATCAAGTCTGAAGTCTATTTCTTCCCAAGACCAGGAGTCGAAGGTCACTGTTCATCACCAAAATCAGGGTCAGGGTTCTGCTGGGTGGGTACCAGAACTATACCTGAGGCATCTTAAACAGTCACCAACTTTTGATGTTGGATTTTAAAAGCTAGAACCCAACTCGCTTTTCATTACCTCACTGGCTCCTTATCACTCCAACTGAACTGATTTTTTCAACCAAGTAACTGCAAACAGTCAGGATCTAATATTTTCTCCAAGAAAATACTCTGGGAGAGTGAGTCTGTTACTACACTGGGGAGACGTCCTTGGACTGGGGGATGAAACTGAAAGAGAAAGCCTACTTTAAGCTCAGGGAGAACATCCAAACACCATATAGAGGTTATTCTAGTCCTAAACCCAGGCCTCAAGTGCTGTGAGGTGGCAGCAGTAACCTCCCGATGAGCTTTTATTAAAATATAATATTGTTCTTTAAGGGAAGGGTTTCATATTGGACACATGGATCATTTCAGGTGAGGCAACTTGTCGGAGGAAGTTTTACAGAAAAGTATTTAGAATTATTTATCATTAAAAAATAATGCATACTGTATACTGTATTCTCTTTCTGGGTTTATATGAGCCCTGCTTGCAGCTTGTTGTGGTTCTTTTAGGAGAGTGAGATTATTCAGTATTTCAGACAGCACTCACTTTCGTCAGAGGTCTAGCCCTACTTCCTGTCTTACTGTGAGAGAGTGAGAAGTGAATGCTATTGACTTCTGGACATCAATAGAGCTTTACAGAATAGAAAACTATAGGGTTCTTCAACAAGTGCTGAACTCCACTGTTTCCTTAACAGGAAAACGGAGACAAGTGAAATGGATTTAATAGCCAGTGCCTTTAATTTTAATGACTTTTAAAAGCTTCACAAGACTCCATTAAGTTCTTCCACACACTGCAACAAGAGGAAACGGTAGTTTTCACAGATGTGGGTAAAGCTTCTGGAATTGCAATGTGATTGAGTTTCAAAAACACTGGTAAGGCAGGAAACATGAGATCCCCTAAATTAGACTGCTTATTACATTTTCCATTGTGTTAATAATGGTTGTTGTTCTTATTAAAAAAGTGTAGTCAGATGGGACATTCTCACTATTAAGGGACCTTTCTTGTCCGTATTAACCATTTATCCAATTGGATTCTATTTTAAACAATGTACTGTAGATGCCAGTTTCTACTCTTATGACAGACCAAATGCATTTCTAATTAGAAACATTAAAAAACAAAATCATCCCTTCCGCTCTGCCTTCCGTTTAGATTTTCTCAAACAACTTTCTTTCTGACAGATCTAGCATCAGTGACCCATACATCAACATGAAATACCAAAGAACAAGCACTTAACATTACAGATAAGCAGGCATGGGTAGAATCATGCTGCTGGAAAACTATGAAAAACACATTAATTTTCCTGTCTTACCCATCCTTGGTATTTCTCAGTAGTTCAAATAAATTCTGGTAAATGCAACACTTTGGATTGCATTAATGAGTAATTTTATAAGAGCAACAAAATATAAAGGTCAATGGTTACTAAAAACCCAGCAGAAGCCTAATAACTACAGTACATTCAGTATTTTCTTTCCAGGTCACCACCGAACTTCAAGGGACATAAATAATAGACTTTATAATAACAAATTCAAGCATCATAATTTCAAGCTTATTGAAGGTTGTGAAGTGTTAAAATTAGGCAACTTCGAGAAAAACACTAATCTAAAAGAATTCTTACTTAGAGATAAATAATCAAAGGAACTGGATTTTGTAGTATTGATGGTATTGATTCATAACATTGTAGTATTGTAAAAGTGTATTTTTCAATGATTAAAATAATTCAAATACAAACAATAAACATACTGTGCAGACACACTATAATATGAACCAGATAATAATCATTTTAATGGTTTTACTCTTTAATGGCCTTAATTTTGGACTTCCAGTGACCAATAATAAAAGAAATCAAGCAGATGCCTAGAAGTAAGTAAACACAGGAACCAATTTGAGAGCAGATGGTTTTTATAAGAAACAATTGGTGCCAATAACAACCACAGCAGATGAAACATTTAAGGAGCTGTTACAAAGATTTAATTAAGTAAAACCACCAAGCCTAGCTCTGCCACTTCTGTGAAGCGATTTTGCACTCCACAGGGACATGTAAGAAGTGGCATTTGTACCTGCTTTGAAATGATTGTTTCCGAAGTCCCATCCTGGAGAATATACTAATGATATGAAAATGGACAAAATTAACAAAACTACGGTTTCCTCTGTGAATACTTTTTTTTTCTTAACAGAGTTAATGTTAACTTGCAACTCAGAAAAAACACATTCAACTGTTTTATGTGTTCAGTGAGAGACTACAGCTTTTAAAAGGGAACTGCAGCCCACTCAGGGCAGATATTCTTTTCAAATATAAGCACAGTATGCAGAGCAGGCTGAATTTCTGGCACACTCCTTCACAGGGGAAAGCATACTCGATTGCCACAGAACTCCTACTCTAAACAAAATGAAAAGTGAGCATTAAAATTAATTCTCCCCTCATTTAAGCAATTTCTGATGTCCTTGCTGCTGTTCAAAACCACCTGAACAAAGCCAATTCAGAGATGGGGATTGTTAGGAAGCCATGATTGGTAAAGGCCAATGGAAAATTTGGCCAAGATGCCCTGGTAACACCGCTACACATTACGAGAAATGCCCTGGGATTTTTAATGACCACAGAGAGTCAGGACCTTGGCTTTACGTCACATCCAAAGGACAGTGGCTTTTTACAGTACAGTGTCCTCTTTTCTATATTGGGGCATTAGAACCCACACAGATTGCAGGGTGAGCACCCCTGCTGGCCCCACTAACATCTCTTCCAGCAGTGATCTTAATTTTTCCCATTAAGGGTCTCCCATTAAGGCGCTATCCAGGCTGACTTCTGACAGGCAAGGGCTCCCTTGGTGAAACATTGTCTACTGTCCTGTTCACTCATTGGCAGAATCCATTAGCCATTCATTCTTGTTTAATATTAGTTATGTGGATTTTTAATACAATAATCCACCATCCTCTCTTGACATATATTTACTGTAGGAGATGTCTGATGTTCCTATATCACATGTATTGCGTTATGTTATTTATCGTCTTATTTTCAAATTAATCAATCAAGTCAATTGGGAACTGTGACAGGTGCTGCTAAAGCATGTAGTGTAGCAGAAGGTATAATGGGAGTCAGTTCGAAGCCATGGAAGTCAGCTAGACAAAATATTATTTTATAACTCTCCCTATCCCTTACCCTAAAGAAGAGCTAAACTTTGCAGAATTAAACTGTGTAAATACCATGGAATGTCATCTCACTTTCACCCATCAAGACTAGATCTTTAATCTAACAAATCTGCTATCCATGCAGTTATAATCCTCATTTTCTGAAGGGCCTGAAGAAACAAAAGGAACACAGAACAGACTTACTGCAATCTGAAAACACATTATTGAGCGGTACAGGAATTAAGAAAATTCCATGATGTGTAAAAGTGCATGATAAGAGTGTACCCAGACACCCTCTACAACACTCCCTGCAATAAAACACCTGCTATTTTGTGCACAAAGAGCACTCTATTATAATAAATGCTGACGATCTTGCTAGTATAAAGAGATTTTTAAATGTAGAATTATTGGCAGTAATAAGCATCTCCAATAATTGATACAGTAGCTATTATTTGGCATAAATGTTTGTAATTTACACTGTCAATTTATTGTGAAATGCAAGTACTTTGTGATGCGTACTTCTTAATAAATAGATTTTCTGATAAGCAATCCAGGCAGATTTGTAAGTAATTCTGCTTGGTAATGTTACAATAGGTCATATTCATCACAGCAATTGCAAGCAATAATTATAATAGCAGTATAATAAAAGCAATTGTTTTTCATGTTTAATTCAAATAAAAAAAAGAAAATGTTGAAGTGGTTCAGTAAATTAGTGGCACTGTGTAGCTTTGAAGGAGCCAATAAAATAACGAACATATGTTACATTACTGTATACGAATCTACAGCTGTACTTTTTTATAGGTTTGGATTTTTGTGTATGCGTGCATTCAGAATTCCTGAATTTTAAATAGTCTGGATCAAAAATAAAATGCAAAACAAAATGGTAACCTTTTTTTTAAGATAGCAGTTAATCCTCATAGATAACGAGGAACACTAACCAATACTCAAACTTGACTGGGAAAAGAGATCAACTACTCCAAGATTTCATATAGACATAGACTGTATAGTTTATTTTGAGATTACGGTGGAGGTTTTTTTAAGCTTCTGAGGTCTATATGAATTAAATAAAAAAAACTGCTAAATGACAAATCCCATCTAATCTAAGCTAGTATAAACTGAGTAAATGTTATTGTAATAGAATAAAAAGGGAACAGTTTCTACTATTAAGGCCTTAATGATATTGAGTGAATTGTTGATGCTCATAGCATTCATGTACTCTAACTAACGATTGTGCCTACAATGTCCAAGACATTTGTAGAGCACTGTATATACATTTCAACCCCACACACCTCTCCATAATACACCAGCAAACATTGAAAACTGTCAGCCCCACTTCAGACTTTAAACAGGCCTTTAGACCTCACAAGTTTAATTTGCTTTCTTACTTCTTAAGATCAAGGGGGACCTCATCAGCTTTAGCACCAACCAACACCCTCATTACTACAATTGACACAATCAGCTTTGAAGTGCTGAGAATGGAGCAAAAATTAATTTCTCAAGTGTGAGTCCAGTTTGATATGCTAATAAAGGCCGACTTGGAGTTTCAAGTAGAGGTAAGAAGTGCTAATTTTGTTCTCTTTCTTTCAATGCAATCTAACAATCAAGGTGGCACAGAGGTCAGATTTGCTTGGGAACTGTTTTTTGCCTCTCTCTGGTAGTCCAATAAACTAATTTCCTTTCTTACACTGTCTACATGTTTGGCACTGTACTCTTCAGTTTACAAATATTGCTTATATTTTCAAGCTGCAGTCAAAAATTTGAATGTGTGCATCCCCCTTTAGGAATTATCCAACATTAACTTTTTATCAGCTCAGAAAAATATTATTCTCAGAAACCAGGCATTATTAGGGGTACATTATAGTTATGCCAGTTGCCATTACAAAACACAAAACATAGATTGTGATTTGTAGAACAAACACCATATACTATACCAGATGAAGAGCAGACTTCCTTCAAGTGGACAGGTTTTATAATTATCCATCAAGAAACTTGTCATAACAAAAACATATTTTAGATATGTTTCTGGTGAAAAACATATCTAACTAAAGAAAACTACAACTTATTCAGTAAACTGCATTTATTTCAGGATGAATAGGTTACTAATAAACTTAGAAGTTTCTGTTAGCATAACTGCTAGTCTTCTTATGATGTATGGCCAGCTAGAGAACAGTCTTTTTTGCATTAAGTGCAAGCATATAAATGGCAGCAGCATAACCATGTTGTAATCTGATGTCATTAGCTTTCAGGAGCTACGCAAGGCTGTGCCTGGTCAGTCCTGGGTTGGGAGACCTCCAGGGAAACCAGGCTGCTGTTGTACTGCAAGTGGTGCTGGGAGACCAGTAGGTCTCTTCTGCTCTGAGTGTATGAGGTGCCATTGCTTTAATGAGACATCATACCAAAGTTATGGTTACTCTGTGGTTAATAAAATGATCCCAAGTGTGTTTGAAAGAGTAGGTGAGTTATCCCAGGTGTCCTGGCCAAGTTCCACTTGGAGCTACACAATATGACAACCCTATAATCATGTTTAAATTCAGTTCATGAAGCTATTTCTCACTCCTCTTACCAAAATATTTATTGTTAAACATTTTATTCCAAAAGCAGTGAATGAAATTTCGATTTTCAGAGTGCAAATGCAGTACTGGTTATTTTTCAGGCAAAAGTTTAAACAAATGGTATGAACAATTCCTGACTAAAATACAAACAAGGTGAAGACATCTCATTCCAATACAGTGTCCTTGTAAAACTCATTCAGATGACACAGAGGAGATATTGATACTGCTTCTATTAAGGGAGACCAAGACAGGACAATACATTTAAAAAGAAATCTGCAGCAAACACTTTGTTGATAACATATTAATACACTGAATCCTAAGATTGATTTGTGCCTCTGTAGAACAGTTGCAAAAAAGATAAAATATCCCCAACAGACAAAGTTATTGCATTCCAATCAGTATTCCTATTATTAGATATCTTGATCCAGAGGAAAAAAGCATGCTTGTTTTAGCTTGGAAATTCAATGCATTAAGACATTAGTAAAATAAGATGTGCTTCTTTATTACATAAAATTGTCCAGAGACTTGCTCCAAAATGCATGACTAATTATGTATTCAAGAAACAATGGCTTTAATTGGATTTACTGTGTGTCTGAATGTTTTTTAAAAGTAGCAGAAATGGTGACAAAATACAGTAAGTCTAAATATTTTGCAATTAAAAACTTGTTTGGATCACAACCATTGTTTATCTACGAGAACTTTACCATTTATTTAAATGCATTAAATAAACCATCCTTATTAGTCTACTGTGCACAATTACATTCTAGGATTGCAGTTTCACCTACCTTTCACTACGTAAATATATAGTACAAGGAATATTTTCATACAGGTAAATTTAAAATAACTGAAAATATCTGAGTTGTAATAGACTGCTCTGATGGGGATTTTACTGTCTCTGAATATCATCCATATATGACTTATTTTTGTTAAAACTCATGCCAATTTTTCAATGTGAACAAGTTACAGTTTTACATACATATAGGAGATGTTGCATGACGTATATAACGTACATGTACATATATATGTGCACACAGAAGCGAGAGAGAAGAAATGGCTTGTCAGGTTTCGTTTAGATTTGCTGCATCATAAACTTTAAATTCAGAGAAAAAGGGCCTGGAAGTGTGTTGTTAATATTGGATATAAAATCTTTTAATTGGATGTAATTTGCAGATTGAATTCCCATGTGACTGTTTAAATAAGATTTTTCTTTTTTGTTGTTTGTGATCCTCCAGAAGGGCAGAACATTATTTCCAAATGAAATCCATACCCACTGCATAATGCCAGTCTCCAGGGTTTCTGTCTCTTTTTTCCATTATAAGAATAATTTAGAGTTATAATTTCTCTGTGCTCAGGCATGAAAAAAATAATTTAGTTTCAGCATGAAAAAGAATTTGAAAACACTTCATAAGCAGGCAGGTATCCTGGGACAGATAAGTCATCTACTTTGTGACAAAGCTGGGTCCTGTGTCAAACAAGAATCTTAGACCACCTGTGTATGGCAAACGATTTTAATTGAAACTTGTCAGCTTTCAAAAATACCCAAACCCCGCCTTTCATTTCCCACTACCTTTATGATTTACTGCAGTGTTTCGTATCAATCCACTCTGCTGGGGCAACATGGATTTAATTAAGCAAAAACTATTATACACTTCTTTAGGCTAACAAACCTCCAGTAAAAATTGTTTCCTGTAGTATTCATGACCAAGGAACTTGCAGTTTTACTTTTTTTATGAGATAATTATTTTTGCGTATTTGGTACTATTTGAGATAACCAATGCCCATTGTCTGTAGCAGTTAATACAGATTGAGAAGAGATTTATAGAACCAATTCATGCACCGAAACACACAGTAGGGGTTCCCATAATTAGGCCTTGTGATCTAAGGAGACTTAAAGACAGGACATGTTTTGAATGTGGTAGCTTTCAAAAGACATCTGAACACAATTCGTTTTAATTTGTTTTTAAAGATAATCTAAATAAAATAATTTTGCTTCAATATCTGCCTCATCTGAACAAAAAAAGGCAGGAAATAAAGCTAATATGCATGATCATCTGCCAAGTAGCCTCAAATCAACTGGACACTTTGAAACATGACAGGTACTGCATGAAAATATTTTTTTTTTCTGTTTGTTGTCTGCCAAAGCTTCCAGTGATCAAATCACTTGGTACATAATCCCACTGTGGAGCATCTTCAGGTCTTGTAACTGGCAGATCAGTGAGGAGGAGTGCATATGAGCTACTAGGTAATGCGATCTTTAGAAGAGCATTAACAGCTATTTTATAACTTGGACCACTGCACAAACAAAAAAGTAATTTAAACATAGTGGTTTAATTCATACATTTCAAATATATCTAATGTTTTTGTTTAGCCGAGTCATTAGCCAGCTGAGACTAGAATTTTCCTAGCAATCATGTATATTTGGCCGAGCACAGCTGGGCTAGAATTTTACACTTTCTAAAAATTCAGCCTGAATAATCAAAGACGGTTCTGACAAGACCACACTGTTGGCAAAGCCATGGTCTTCTCTCCCACCCCATTGTACTATACTGAATAACAATAAGAATAAAGCTGATGTCATGTTACCTTTTATATCAAAAATTATTTCTTTAATGTTAAAAAGGAGCAATGGAACAAAAATACAAATTCAAATCCTAAAGAACTGCAGTGCTTCTGATTTTATTCCACCCTTTGCGCTTAGCTACTGTATTTCTTTAATTATTGATCTATCGGCTCTCAATTGTTTTACGCAGTGATGGATTAAAGAGGTCCATGAAGTAAACAGTCTGGCCCTGAGGGACTGAAAAGTTTCAATGACTTTTGAAGTTTGGTATTTGCTATTTAAAAACCTGAATGAGGCAAGTTTTCTTTCAAGAGAAAAACAAAATAATGGAGAAAAGCTTTATGACATACAGTATCAGCAAAAACAAAATGCTCTGCTCAACTTGGCTGACTCCTTCAGCGTAAACCCTGTCCTCATGCAAACATTTTACACAAAGCACTGAAACTGTTTGACATTTATAATTATATTTGGATCAATGCATGGCTCCTCAGAATAAAATGAATCATTTAAAGAGTTAATAGCATCAGAGTGGAAAGCTTTGTGAAAAATGCAAATTGACAGTTCCAGAAAATACTCATTATGTTCTAACCTCTTTCTCTAGCAGGGAACTACAACAAGGTATTGACATTGACGTGTTGACAACTATTCATTGTTCTGTATTAATGGCAAACCTGGCCGATGTGCAGAATGACTTGTAGTGGGGCAGAAGTAATGAGCAGAGGCACAGAAACATCACACAGGAGACGCAGTGCTTCCTGGAACATGTGCCACATGTTGACTGTATTACTGGTTAATCCTCTGAAATGTCAGGTGTCAGGCATGCTAAGCTGTGTATCCTAGGCGATATAGCCCTTTGCATGCTGAAACCCTCTGTAACAGCTTGAAAGGATGGCCCTAGAAGTTCATACATGGTTCCAGAACTAATGATGAAATATTAAGAAGCTTTGAATAAGCTACAAGTATGTGATGCACCCAGTTCTGTTTTGCTAAGAAGCACAAAGCTAATCTTCTCAAGGTAGAAATTCAAAGAATGGACATCAGCATACCATACACAGGCTAGGTCCTTTTTAGATATTCATATTTTAAAAGTGCATCAATTATTATAACAAAAGATATTTTAACCTCTATTGTTTTGTTCCAAACAAAAATAATTTCCGTAGGTCAATTTAATTGGGAATCTAATAACTAGCTTTTTCTTTATTAAAGGGACTTAGCCCTTAAAAATGGTGGCTAGTCATTGCTTATTAAATTGGAAGACATATGGTTTATTGTACATAGACATGTTAGGCATTTTAATTTGTAAAAGTCTTACCCTGTTCTAGCAGTGTTATTAAGCTTCAGCAGGTGGA
The DNA here is from genome assembly GCF_040954835.1 of Lepisosteus oculatus. Taxonomy (NCBI): domain Eukaryota; kingdom Metazoa; phylum Chordata; class Actinopteri; order Semionotiformes; family Lepisosteidae; genus Lepisosteus; species Lepisosteus oculatus. The sequence continues at coordinate 55,243,519 of NC_090700.1, forward strand.
AAACAAATTGTTCACTGCCAGGTGCTCAGATGTATTGCAGAGTTTTAAATTAACAATGTACCAGAAACACTAGTTTACAAGGATTATCAAAAAGATGTATGTACAAATAGGAAACAAACTAAGTAAATACATACAGTACATTGCGTAGAATACTGTGGCCTGTTAAAGAAGTAGGAGGAAGAGGTTCAAGGGTTTGAAGTGGAGGATGGCAAAGGTGATTGAGCATGCCTTGAAGAAAGAGATCTCTAGCTCTTCTTTCAGTTAAGAGTTCTTTCTGTCATAGTTGATGATTAGTATAGGCTTCCTTTGTTCTGAAGCATGACCAAAGTGTGCTGACATCATTTTACACACTGAAAGAAGTACAAATAAAATATTTGGTTGATTAAAACCTTCTACAACTGAAAAGAAACTATGGAGCTGGGGGTACGTGAAGAGATGGATTCCTAATGCAACAAATTGTATAGAGCTAATAAAACAACATTATTATTATCAGATAGGTAAGAAAAGATGATGATATTTCAGAAGCATTTTTCTTTTTTGGCAATAGTTGTACTTCTAAAAAAAACTTCCGTCGGGGATAAACAGGAAGGATAAATACAGACCATAACAAAGAGAAGGGTAATATGGTGGCTGTAAAACACCCTTACAGGTATACGACTTAAAACCCCATCTCATTAAAACCTGCCAGATCCATGCAATCCCAGAATTGTCCATTAAAATGATTAAAGCAGTGTGGAAGTCAGCAGGGCGTGAAGGCCTGCAGAATGCTAAGAGGCTGGAAAGGAATTACCAGCAGATTTCCCAGCACACTGGGCCAGTGCTGGCAGCTCCACCTCACTGTGTCAGGCTGACCGGAATCGAAATGAGAGATTGGCAAGGCTGATCCTAATAGGAAATGACTCTCACTTGAGAACACTTTAAGCTCCATTTTGGAAAACTCATTAGTTTGTACCTTATATTTTTTGTTTGCTTTGCCTCACAATTCCTTTCCAATTTAGCCCAGGTATGCTTTGACACCATATTCTGTATTCATAGAATCAGACTCCGGACTTCATCTGGGAAATGAAGGTGCCTATATAGCACAAGACAGCTCGGAAGAACTTTAAAATGAGTCAATTTCTCACTTTTTAATGTCTTATCAGAATTCTGCCTCGGCACATAAAAGTTATACACTTCTTCCTTCAATTTTGTTTTTCTATGACTTTTCTCAGATATCAGACCGCTTTGCCCTCAGTTTATGTTACTTCTTTGAGTTATGTTACATATAAATCAGACAAGACACCCACAAGTATGAATATCATGTCTGATATTTTTCCTCAGAAATTCTAATAGTAATTCATCTTATTAATATCTGTTGTGAAACAGTTCATAGTAACTAAAGCAGCTGTACATCACCTTCTTTCTTATAACCAGGCTCAGAAGATTCATTCTCATTGTTTTGCTATTGATTTTATTGATAAAGTCTAAAATACATCTTCAGCAGAACTCTAGCTAGCATTGTTATCTCTATTCCTTTTGAAGAAATGGCCTAAAAAATCAGTACATCTGCAAACACATTTCATAGAATCGAAAATGCAATTTCTATAATTTATCAAAAATAATAATTCTGGGGAGAGAGGACTGTGTATCCCCTGAGGCAGCACCATTCAAAAGTTTGGGAAACCATCACACACTAAGAGGCAGAGGGAGTTAGTAACACCCTTTATTCTTCTTCACAGATGTTCCTAGCATTGCATTTCTGAACAGATGAATGTTTTTGTTAAACAATAATACAGCTTTTAATGTCTAAATGTAATGGTAGTGCAATATGGTTTTCCTTACAAGAAAGGTCTTGAGAAAACATAATATTTAAAGAAATAACACAAAATGAATTAGAGAACATACTGTACACAACCTCACAGATTTCAATGGATCATGACTGGCCAGAAGGAAATGCACAAAAAACTTTCTGGAACTGAAAGCTCTCAAATCAGAAGCAAATAAGCAAAACAGAAAAATAATATAGACAGGTATTATAAGTCCTTTACAAAATAGTTTATATGGGTCAAATGGTCTCCTCTCACTTATAACCTTTCTAATGATTTTAAAAATGCTATTGGTTCTAATGCTCATTCGTTGTATTTTTTAATAATGTTGATGCGACACAAGGCTGTTGCATCTCCATTATATAACATGTGACGATGCTTTGAAAAACTCTAATTATTAGATACTGTATATACAGTACAGTGTTAATCATATTAACAATGGATTTTTCGTTGTCAAATTGTAAAAAAAAATGTCAATAATCATTGTTAATTTAATCACCATTTTGATGGCTTGTATTTTTGCCTCGCCTGTGGTCCAGCATTATTGTCCGTGTCTGTCTGTTCCACCATGCTACATCAAGAATACAGAACCTGCCTCACCTCTGGAGTAAATGGAGTCTTACCTGTCCATCAAGAGGTGGAGGCGGAGCTTAGGGTATTTGCTTACAGTGTAAAGTAACAATAGTCTGTGTTGATACTGTACCAACCTCGATGATTCCAGGCCTGTTGTTTTAGAAACTGCTAATAGGTAATTATTTTGGGAAACTGCAGTTTATTAAATGTGTTTAATGTTTCATCTTCTTTTGTATAGAATTTCCTTGCACAAGACCACTAAGTAAACAAACACTTTTTGTTCTTCTTTTTTGTCCAGTTTATATTTGTATGACTTTGTGACCGCTAGGTGGTTAAGTCACATTGTCGGGTGTACGTACTGTACATACAGTTACATGTGATGATAAGGGATGGTAGTGTGATTTATTTCAGTGTGCAATGGTAACAATTCCAGCTTTAACTGCCTTCAGACAAGGGGTGGCGATACCCTATGGAACAAGAAACTATTAAGAAATAACAGTTCACCATAACATTCAAAAATGTATAATTAGGTAAGATGTTATAATATGTATAACTTCAATAAATTAATAAAACTTTTAAATACAAACACTTTTATGCTTGATTGATTACACATTGAAATAATCTTTTTAGACTAGTTTATCAGACGAATGACACAATAAATTGGAGTCCTTCCTTTGCAAGAGACAGTACTTTAGGAAAACTGGCATCAGTGCTTCCTTAATTCATCAAAACGCTCAGTGCTACATGAAACGCACACCAAGTATGCAGGCCAACAACAACATATAAATGAATTCAGTTAAAAATATTAATTAGGTTAAACCACCCACAAGGTTAAAAACTTGGTAAAATTGGATTCCCAAAGTCAAATTAATATATTTCATAGCCAATCATGAAACAGTGGCTCATGTGCATTGTTAGTGCCCCCTAACTTTTAAGAAATAATAGATGCTGACTGGGGAGGTCACCATGAATTACATTCCTCTCATGAATCAATTTAAATGTTATAACAGTACATAGGGTGTGTCATCTTCAAATCCTGAAGTACCTGCCCTCAACAGGATACAGAAGAAAACAAAGAACACTACAGCCTGAAAGTTGTGTTTGGAAGGGAGAGTAGAGCAGACACACAGGACATTTAAAGAACAGGGCAGTGTGCAATGCTTGATGAATACAATCAAACAGCAGGTAATTGGAAGATAAAGTTCTATAATTTTAGCCCAGAGGAGCATGATGCCTTTAATTTAATTAAATTTCTTTCCAACAATATTAATGTTGTCTACTGACATTTTCCACACAGGATATTAAGCTTGAAAGGATGGAATGGGGTTGGTTACAGAGTATTTAATTATAGTCGCCAACCCATACGTCTTAGTTCTTTTAAATGACATGTGTGCCGGGGGTCACGGATTATCCATACGTTATGGCTCTGCCAAATTCATTTTTTCTGTCATTTGTTTGCATTTTTTCCTTCTCAAATGTGCTTTTAGCATTCAGCCTTTCTGTTTAAACTTAAAATTATTGAATGGCTGCTATCTTTGCCCCCATCCCACAGATTTAAGTATTTCAGTAAGGCTTTGCTAAAACCAGCTAATGCCTGTCATTAGATGAGAACGTGGATTGTCCCCCTTCCAAAAATGAACTCACGAGCACTTTGTTGTGTGTGGACTTCACTCTAGGAGCAAACTACTGTGCAGGATGTGTGACTATATTGTAAATCCTTCACAGATTATCTTCCATATTTTAGCTCCTGTCAAAAAATGTCAATGTGCCAACAGAACATCCTTTAAAAAACTTTTGCATTGTGCTCCTGATGCCAGTTTCACTGACAGAATAAATACGATTTAGATGAAGGGTAATCTTAGAACAGCAATTAGAAAAAAAGAAAGGATCTAGGACTAAGCAATGGAAATAAAAGACCAGATACTGTATATCTTTGATCTGTGGTTCTCATTTCTTTCTATGTGTAAGGGCTTTAGAGAAATAAAACAGACCAACAGATGGACAGATTTAGGATAGGTGTGATCTAAGAAAGCTTGACTGCAGTCCCTGGAGCTGACCTAACCTTACACCAGAAAAGAAACCCCTAAAACTGCAATACTAGTTCTATTAGGATGCACAGAATTACAGAAAGGGAAAGCTACAGGAGAAGCTTGAAAAATGTCCTGAGGTCCTGGATGAGGATAATTAATGGCTCCCAGCAATTTACATTCTTTTCTCTTTCTTTGCATCCCCGTAGTTTTACCAGACACTCAGAAACATTAGAACTGCACCATCTCTGTTCACTTTCTAATTCCATGTATTGCACTGTTTGTTTGGTTTTTGTTTTGGTTACTGTAGATTAAACACATATTTAAAACACATTTTAGCTGGTTTTGTCCCTTGTTCTGGGCATTGCATTATTCTCTATTCAATATCTAAAGATATATTTCACTTCCTAATTGGACTTTTCATTGTGTACAGTATTACACACTTAATATAATTGCTTATTATTGTAAGCCAACATGGACAAAGGCCAAGACACATTAACTATTCTTAATAAGAGAAGTCCTGCCTTCCCCCCCCAATAAAGCACATATAAAGAATACATACTAGGGCTTGTCATCATTTGTTGATGTACTACATCTGTGCTTAATTTCCTTTGTTCATATGCTAATGTTGCACAAGCTTTAATCTTAGCGTGGCATATTTGGGATATGACCAATGAAAAGAAACAAAATGAAAGTATCCTACAACTTGTACTGGTACCACTGCAGCAGTATTTCATACACTGCCCCAAAAATGAAACTGCATGGAATGGTTGGCAGGACGGTAATAATATAATGTATTATTAATTGTTCACAGTGCTTTTCTTTTTACAGCATCTTAAATTGTCTCACACATAGTATCACTTCATCCTCCATTGACGCACAGTGTCCCCTGGTGACGCACAGCAGTCGTTCCGAGCCAGCAGCCTGGCTTTGCAGCAGACAAGAGAGGGCAGTGAGAAATTATTTTACCTGTACAGTTAAGGGTGAATTTTGCAGATGCCAGATTGACCAAACATAGGCTGGAATTTAGCCATGATAATGGGTTTAACACCCTCACTCTTATGAACAATGGGATCTTTAATGACCAGGTACTGTAGTAGGATGCTGGTTTAATAATTACTATAACTTTAGTTGCTGCACATACTGTATGGTACAAGGGTTACAATCAAAACATAACTGAATCATGTTTCTTCCTAAATTATCCATATTTATTAGTCACTGTTTCTTGGACAGTATATATTTTTTTCAGAGCCTTGCTATTTACTCTTCTACCCCTGGAGGATTTTAATACAATTACACCCTGATCAGGAAAAAAATCTCTATTGTTTTGTTGTGCAGTGAGGAAAGAAGTGATACTGTCTCAATGATCTCACTTCATGCTGCCATTGAGCCATGCACAAACATCTTTAGTTAACAGACCATGAGGTATAAAGAATACTATGTGGAGTTAGACATGAGATAAAGCCAAGTCATCGGCAATGCTAAAAGTTCGAAAAAGAATGGTGATATATTTTACTCCTGAAGAATACATCACTGGAAAGCAGACACATGGAAAGACCAAAATGAATACATTGTTTGAAAAGGGGAGCATAAAAATGTAGATTTTTTTATGCTGAACAATAAATGGTAATAAAGCTTCTGACTCACAGACTCACTGTGCTATAGCCTCTTTGCTTTAATCCAGACATCTGTGGGGCGACAATTATTTTCATAGGAGAGAACTCTTGTCTTCCATGAGGTCTTCACAACCAGGCAGCAACACTGCGCTGACATACAGTAACCTTCAGCATCATTTCATACTGCATCATACAAGTAAGAAATCGTACTGGTGTAACACGTGGCCTTTCAGGGTGTGATGTGAAAAGAGAAGGCTGCTTAGAGGAGAAAAACTCATTCGAATTGTAACAGTAATCTTATAATCAAAACAAGTTATATTCATGTGACCTCTCAAAAGCCACGATTCAGTGCACAAAGCCAAAGAGAGTGTGGAGGTGGTGCCCTATGGCGGCTCTGCATTTCTAAGATGATTAATATTAAGAATTGTGGATGTTTGATTGCCCAGATGTGTTCTTGGTTTCATTACAAGGGGACAGCATGAGTGAAGCTCAAGTGTCCGGATTTTTAGAGACAAATAACCACAGTTCATTTCAAGACTTGTCTCCATACAAAAAAATAGAATTGAGTCCAACAAGTCTCCTGGCTTCATTCCTCCTGGATGAAAGCTGCTTTAGGGATCTCCTTTCACAACACAATTCTGTTTCCTTTTTTAAGCACAGATTAAAAAAAATACCTTGAGCAGCAATGTATTATCTATTGGCATTAAATATTAAATAATTTATAATGTCAAACTAACAACATGTACAACATGTGATATTTACATATTTAGACCTACAGTATTGTCAGGATTTTGTATTCATTCAACATTAGTTAACAAGGGTGACTTGTGTATGCATGACATCTATACAGTAAATGAAACCATATGTGCTGTGACCTAATGCATTATACTGTAGCTTTCATTTATGCTTTTTAAGGAAGAATGCTTTTCCATCTTTTAAGCTTTTGTTAATGATGGTTTAGTTTAGCTGTTTAAGGTGAAGTATTCCTAAGTTTTAAGAGTGACCGTTGGCTTATGCTGGAGAGAACTAGATATTTAAAGCTGTCAGGTTATCCAGTATGTCTGACATCAGCATCACACCCCACTGTTACACACCCTCTGTTCCCATTCATAACAAACCTGTCTACTAACGACAGAAAACATCTGTATTGAAACAGATACAGTGTCAACATGTAACTGTAGAGTTAAAAGAAAAAAACATAATTCTACCTATAGATCTTATTGGCGAAGGCCGTGTATTAAATATGCCATTTTTCGCTGCATCTTGTGCCACTAAGCACAGCTGCATGATTCTCTAGAGAAAATACAAGACTGAGGAATTTTCAGCCCTTCAAGTACAGTATAAATAACCTTTGAATACAAATGTTATTAAAACTTATGGTACACTCACACTTCTGTGCAGAAATCTGAAGATGGTATGTAGTGATGCTCCTATTTTAAATTTTTGAATAAACACTTAACATTTGGAATAAACTATGTACAGTAGCTTAACACAGTTTTCTTAGTATTCAGTGAACTAAGAGTGTAATATTCACTCCTTTGCAGAGTAACCCCTCAGCAATCGCTGTACTCATTTATACAGCCTTGCTGACTGAAGCATCTGTGCTATCTGTGCAATCACTTTGCTCCAGGATACAACTGTGGTGACCACATTGAGAATTTGCACTGAAAAGCCCTGCAGCAGTTGCCCCAGACCCCTTAACAATGTTTCACAGATTATTGTAGAATTAAAATGACTTGCATTTTTGAGTGTAGAAAACTGCATTTAAATAAAGGACAGAGAAGACACTAACTCAGAACTTGAATGAATTAATTCACTTGATTGATACTTTATGAAACTGTCCTGGCCTGCATACCCTTTGCCCCTTTTTGAAAACTTTGGCATACAAATGCACAAGCTTGGTCGGTCTGTCTTCAATCCTTTTCCGAGTCAATTGGATAAATATCGATACCAAGCCTGAGAAAACCGCCTGAGAACTCAAAGGAGCCGGTAGAAAAATCCCAGCATCCAATTAGAGAATAATGAGCAGCAATTTATAGAGAACCTCAAGTACAGCAAAATAAAAACAGAGACAGAGGAATACAATTAGTGCAAATGCTTTTTTCATTGGCATCAGTGGTCTTCTCTTGTCTACCAGTTAGGAAGACAGGCTCCCTGTGACACGTACGGGATCAAATGCCACGTCAAACATGAAATGGCATTCTTTAATTGCAACATGTGGAATTATTATCAATCACTGTTAGTTCTGTTACGTGAGCTTTTCTAGAAACACCAGACCTCAGAAGGATCAGTCCTTAAAAAATGTACCATAATAATTGGTTCTATCTTAAGTTCTTTCCTGCATTTAAGTTTATGTTTACTGTGCTAACCATGGTAATATGATATATGATTTGATGTTTACAGCTTAAGAACTATGGAGTACTGTATGTTTACAAGGGTGTTGTACAGTTAATCCAGGAAAGCACAGTGAAAATGTTTCACAATCACAAGAAAACGTTGCAAAAGAAAGCTGAAAAGGCAAAAGAAGTCCGTGATAAAAGAACAAAATGGCCATGCAGATTTACAAGGTCAATTTTCATGAGAGATGGTCCCATTCCTTCTCTCAGCAACACCGAGTGACATAAGTCTCACTGAAAGAAACCAATATGCTTATCTTATCCTCCTCAGTTCATTTCAGTGGGAGACAGACTCCATGCTGCCATGATGGCTGATGTCCTGAGGTATTTCTCTCTCTGCACAGAGCTCAGATGAAAAAAGCGTCTATAGATTTATTACCTCAGCACTGGGTACCTGGGGACCGATCTTTAAAATCTGTGCTCCGTGTCAGCGTACTTTTATTTTTATCTGTTTTCTGCTCCACTTTCAAGTCCCAGTGGGGGGAGGGAGAGGGGGGAGGGCTTGCTGAAAAACCTTCAAGTCAATGCCAGGGAAATATAAAGGAGAGAGAGGGAAAGATTTTCTGAGAGCAGCTTTTCTTCTCTTTGTAGTCAAGGCCAAACATTCAGAAAGATGGGTGTTGTTTTTTCCCCAAATTATTCATTTGTTCATGGTGCTGTCAGCATTCCCCTTGTAGTGTTAGTCTTTCCTTCATATTATCTATCTTTCATTGCACCTACTTAGAAAGGAGTCTGCTAATTAATACAATCTTAAATTGCTTCATGTTTCTTCAACATTGACAAGGACATGGAAGGATAAAAGTATAGTAAACAATTTAGCAAGCTGGTTGGGTGCATTGCATTGGTTCTGCTATTGGTTGATTTTAAGCAAAGTTCATTTAATACATCACTTAAAAATAAGACTTGAATGTCATTGTATTCTTTAAAGTATAAAATTTTTATTTTTTCCCTTTAAGAGTTAATTACCTTAAAATTCCATAGGTATTGCTAAATATGGTTGAGACCTGGAAATAAATCTTTGGAAAGTAATATTCTCCTATAGTTAACTGTTCTAAGAAATGTGTGTCTTCCAAACACAAGTATTATATTTTCTCTAAAAACTGATGTCTTAATATCCACTCTACTGTGTGGATAATACATTTGCCAAATTTTGTTCAAGAAAGAAGCAGGTGCAACACAAATTGAATGTCTCATCATTAAAGGATTCATTTCATAGCCACAAATTCCATTTGGAGTATTGGATTAACATTGGAGCTATGCACTGCGCGTGCAGACAACACTGACATCATGACAAGGTTCTCAGACAGATGGAAATCAGATGTGAACTCATAAAACTTTCAAGAAGCTCTCTGTAACTGCCCCAGCAATCCTGGTGATGAGGATGTTGATGATGTTCTGATTTAGAATCATATACATTTCCGAGAAATATACATATATACCAACAGGGATGCAGTCACTCTAAAGGTGTTGAATGGAATAGTAAAAGACTGAAGAAAAAGAATTTAGAAGACTTTATCATTCGTGTTTTATTGATGGTGACTTATCTGTAGCAGAGTCCCCAATGAGCAGGCTTCACTGATAACAATGACAGTCCTGATGCACCCAGCAGCCGCTCAACAGCTGCAGTGTCCAGGGCACACCAGTATCAAATGTTTGTCATTCTGCTCTTATTACCATTGAAGTACAATTTAGATGGGTAGTGGCTGGGAGGGGGGTGGGGGGGTTGTTTTTTACAGAGGAGCTATTGTCAGTAATGTCTTATTCAAAAATTGAGTTGGCTGGAGTCAATATAGTTTCATTTATTTGGCTCACATCCAACAGACCCTGTCTGTCAGTGGACAGCAGGATAGAATCTTTGAGGCTTTCCTTTGAAGACTGGGAATAAAGCTCCTTTCTTTCTTATAGGATGTGACTGCAGCTGAAAGTCCGTGCGATTACGTGTTCATGCCATGGGTACTTCATTTAAATACGGCAAGTGGCGGCACAGGTAGAACATGCCACTTGAGAGTTTCTGGAGGAAATGTAAGCATTTGCTAGACATCATCAGGCTACATGAGTCTACAGCCACTGTACCTTATTAACTCTTATTAAAAACAATGTGCTCATCGACAGTGCTTCAGAAAATTAGGTACAAGTAGATTGTACTGAAATCTTTCACTTTGTTTGCTCTAGTTACTTGTCTTTTACTTTAGTTTGTAAACTTAAACCTCATTTATTTTTATGTAACCTAAATTACAGTTAGGGTATTCTGCTTAGTATTATATGACTTGATTGTTGTGGGTATGGTAAGCACAGTTCTAATCTTTAACATGAATAAAAGGTTTTTTTCTTCCTTTGGCTCCAGACTGTCTTTAATTGAAGGCATCGTGAGCAACTACTCAAAGTGTCCAGAATAAAATCAGTAGCACAGATCTGCATCTCCTTACAGAACTGATCACTGAGGTCTTTGTGTAATGAACAAGTTCTTTCAGGGCCCAAAGCAGACGACACAATCTGGGGTGGAGTGAGAAAACACAGAGAAAAAAGGCATGCAGGAGTCGGGAATGAATACAGGGGGCGTGTCCAAAGTGCGCAGGTGTCCAGGGGGGTGAGTCTGGGGCAAACAATCCAGAAGTAATCCAAACGGGGAATCCAAAACAGGCAAAGTCCAAAGCCGGGCCGTCCATCCGAGACTAGACATGATAAAAACAAGAACTGGATCAGAACCGGCGGGGAACAGGAACAGGAACAGAAAATAAAACCATAACGGAGCCAGGCGATTCCAGGTCCCTGGCTCGCATGATACAGGAATCAATGCAGAGCCCCTTACTGAGGGGGCGCCTGGCTTTTAAGGTGGGCTGGGAACAGGCTGAAACAGGGGGCAGGTGCACAAAATCAAGTACAAAGTGAAAGAGCCGGAGCGCCCTTAAGGGGGAGGGACTACAATCGTGACACCTTGGACCAAGCCCCTAGGGCCAGATGGTTTGAATTGTTTATAGCAGTGGTCCTCAATCGCAACCATGGCTAAAAAGAAAGTCTATATATCAAATATAGATATACCTGTAGGGCCGCATATATTAATCACTACTACGTCTACCTTATCTGCGTTGCAATTGTTTTACTGTATAAAAGAGCTGCATAATAAAACTGGCATGCGCGTAATATTTATTTGGTATTCTAGTACACATTACCATGCACTTATGTCAAAAATCACCAGTTTAAGATGCAAAAGTGTCAATATTCTGCTAAGTCATGCTGCACTGAGAGAGACAGGGTTATACTGTATTTCATCTAATTAAGCTTCTGCTTCTACATATGGTAGGAATGGTGTACGGTACCTTGACATGATTAGAGGAAAGACAGGACTTATAGTAAGGGAAATCAACATTTTAGTCATGGACAACTCACAAGATTTTCAGTTTCCTTGTTGAAAGGCGGGCACATGGAGCTTCATCCATAGATGGCATAATTTTAAGAAATTAAGAAATAATTTAAAGAAATGATTTTAAAAGAGAAGTTATTTTTTTGTTAGGGCATGTTGACATCAGCATGAAGGATCATCAGCTGAAGGATGAGCCCACCCGTACTGTATGTCTTGTATTTAAACGTCTGATGGTTACTGTGTATGAGAGAACCCTGCACATCAAATTTAACAGGATCTTTCAGTTGAACTGGTACAGTAGTTTATGAAAACATACTGTATTTAGTAAATTAATTATTTTTGTGATACATTTTAAACGTGAAGTATATGTTGTCGTAATTATGGTATTTTAATATGATCACAGTACCAATTCCTACAAAACAAGATCTTCAGAGATCTTCATTACTACTGTTACTTTTGTCTGGGACACATGTTAATCAGGATATGGTACAGTATACTAATTCTTCATTTCACAGATAATAACAACTGCAGCAATCTGATGAACTATCCATTGTAATTGGTTTTCTGTCTCTTTAAAGGCCACCTACAGTATAAAACCTGCTGGAGTGGAGATTTTCAGTATGTGTTTGGAGACTCCTAATTTACAGTGTACTGAGATCAAGCTACAGTACAAGAGAAGATGCATCATACCCACACCATAGCATCCTCACCCAGAAAAGGAAATAAACAGAGGCTGACCACAGGTGACTCCAGAGGATAACTTTTTATTTTGTGCTTCATTTCATACACCATTTTTGGAATTATAATGATCACTCAGGTTAATGAGCCTGAAATGTAATCATGCTACCAGCTTGTGCATTTCTATTATTTAGTATAAAATAAATATCTACATAGCCTTGGGGTAGTTTCCCATCTTTTAATAATATTAAAAAGATGTTCCCAGTATTGTAACAAGCAATAGTGCTTTGAAATCATATATATTTTTTTGTTTTTTTAAAGAGTTTCACAGGCAAGAAATGGTCTTGGGGTGAGGCTGCTCAGAAGCAATTATCATCAAACTGAAATGTTACTCGAGCTTGCAAACACTGATGGGCACAAGAGAAAAAATTACTTTTTCATCTCTTTTACTGACTAAAGCTCTAAATTTGCAAAGCTTACATGATCTTAGTGCTCTTGGCAAACTCACATTTATACGTTTACTTGACCAACTTCCTCAATTACCTGAGCTGTCAGTGTTCTCTGGCATCATACTGTACCATTTAATATTCAGATCAAATTAGGCTAAAATCCTGAAAATATGACTTAGTGAACTATGCAAGACAAATTATTCTATTTACTTTAAACTGTTCTGAACAACATAAGTATTTTAACAGCGTTTTCCAGCTGATAGAAAATTTCCCTAATTACGATACACTATTGAAAATGCTACACTTCCAAGACATTATTTAAATGTTTTTTCATTGTTTTAAACTTATAATTTTTGGTTTGAGGAGCATTTTCAAGTCTGATGACTGGAGGGTGGCTGAAACAGATTGCAGGATTGCTTTGCTAGCCTGGGTTAGGGTTAGCATTCCCATGTTACTTAGACATTTTTTACGATCGGTGCTGGATATTGGGTCCCAAGTGGACTTTAGGACAAGATAATTTCTTTTATCTGTATCTTCTATTTCTGAGAGTTTTGGCTGCTTATGTGGCAGCGTATAGTAAATTAATTCCAAAATTGAGTCAGATCAAAAGTTGTAAGAAAACCTGTTCTACTGGTTTAACTCTCTGAATGTTGTTATTTAAGGAGTGTCTAGAAGTACTGTATAACTGCAGTCAACATTTCATGTTTTTTGTAACCCTAACCCAATGATAGGTACTGTACATGCAAACATTTTTTGGAATTAAAGAATCTGTTCATCTGAGCACAAAGTTAAATATGTCACGATATTAGTTCCCCCTCCTTAAGGGTGCTCCAGCCCTTTTACTTAAGATTCATTCTCTGCACCTGTTCCCTATTCCCAGCCCACCTTAAAAGCCAGGCGCTGACGCTCATCTGGGCTCTGCATCTGATTTCCATATCGTGCGAGTCCGGGACCTGGAAGCGCCTGGTCCCGTTAAGGTTTTAACCTCCGTTCCCGCTCCTGTTCCCTGTCCGCCGGTTCCGACCTGGCCTTCGTGTTTTTAATTCCTTCTTCTGATGGATCTCCTGGTTTTGGACTTACTCGTGTGTTTTGGATATTCCCTAAGGACTACTCTGTCGGATTGTTCGCCTCGGCCACACCTCCCCCGTGCACCAGCGCACCTTGGACACGCCCCCCTGTCTTCAGCCCCGTTTTCCTGCATGACGTTTCCCCAGTGTTTCCCCACTCCGTCGGATTGTGTCATCCACATAGGGTCCGGAAAGAACTGTTCGTTACAAATAGCTTTTAGATAAAACAAGGTTTTCTCAACAGAAATGTGATTTAGCCCTCTGTAGTAGTTACAGTATGTTAATACAATTTAAATTTGTAATTTGACATTTGTGGGTGGTTTAATCTGTAAACCAAAAAAATGTGACCATCTTTCTCAGTTCCTTTTTGACTAAAGCTTCACAATTAATCATCAACAAAATTAACATTCCACTTGATAATGTGTACCAGCTCACCATTATCTCTAATTGCAAAAGTTTTCAATTAGTGATGTGAAGCTGCTTAGAAAAAAACTAGATTGAATTACGCTATGCAGAGCTCTTCAGTGATCAAAATGAGTACTTAAGATCTGAACAAAGCAAAAGCCACTTAAGCAATTGCATTCAATAACAGGCTCAGTGGCAACAAGTGCTGCAATATACATATTTGTCTTTTTATTGAATATTGATTTTTATAAGAACAGGTACTGTAAGTCTTTCAGCCTATACTCAGACTCCTACACATGGCTTCAGCAACACATTTTTGGTTTATTCATGATGAATATATAGACTTTAGTGTAACAATAAACCTTTGAAACAACTTTAAGTCATTGGACAGAACTGTGAAATGAGACTATTTCAAGCAGAAGACTTCGCACAATATTGGAGCATTGAAGTTTACACTCACACTTTCATTAAAATCTCCATGAAAATATAACTACAAAGAATGAATGGTACCAAACTGCAGGTAGGTAACAGAAGCGTCTTCTCACAATTCAACAATGTGCCATATGAACCTGTCCTAACCCGAATCTTCGTTCTGCGTTTTCTACAGCTTGGGTTTTTTGTAATTGAAATTAACAGAAACCTCAGTTTTAGCATTCTCTGACATACAAAAAAAGAGTCTCCAATGGAGATTTAAGGCTCACTGTGATGTAAATATAACTTTAAGTACTTTACAAATATTTTTTTCAAAGACTTTTTTGTAATCATGGTGATAAACAGCTCCATCTGTTGTGACTGAAGGTTAAACATTCCCAGGAGAGTTAACGTGACCCTGAGAGTGCAGGTCATTATAGAAGAACAGAAAGTTGAATTTGTTTTATTGTTTTATGCAAGAAACAAGCATCACACTCTACTTATTGTGACAATAATTGTAACAATATTAGAATCCATGCCTCTGTTGTTCTATTTGCATCTGTTGGTAAAGCAGTGTTGGGGTCCAGTAAGAACTTACAGGACCACAGAGTAAAGCAGCCTCTTCAAACGCCTGCTGTAACGAAGCATTCTTTCAGTACCCTATGCAGACAACACAATCCAGGTAGGAGTGAGGAAAACACAGGGGGAAGAGCAAGGGGCTGGAATTAAAACTGGGGGCATGTCCACGGTGCGCTGGTGTTCAGGGGAGGTGTGGCCGAGGCAAACAGTCCAAAGGAGTCTGAGGCAAACCCATAAGTGTAGCAAAAGTCCAAGACCGTGTAATCCATCCTGACAGTTAAAAGCCGGAGTAAAAGGGGGTAACGGGACCAGACGTTCCAGTCCCAGACCCAGAAGGTCAGGACGCTGTAGAGGCGATGCCCCAGAGTCACTCCTGGACTCGCAGGTAGGCGGGCTTCAAGGCGTCCATCATCCAAAGCTGAGCCCAGATTGGCAGGAACGCCTGGTTTTTATAGGACGGGGGGCAGGAACTGGAGGCAGGTGCAGGGGATGAGTATAGAACAAGGAAGGACTAGAGCCTCCTTAAGAGGAGGGGTTTACGAGTGTGACACCTGTATGATGAAAACGGCACCTCTCTCGTGGAGCAGTGATATTTCTAACCTATGCAAACAGGACCAGAGGATGTATGTTCCCTTGGACAGTGGCAAAAGATACTGCAGTTTAATCTGGTTACATAAAGTGTTATTCCACATAAACAAGTCATTATGCACAGAAAACATCACATTGAGTCAGTGCAGTGTCCTGTGGTGCATGAAATCCTTGCTCATGAGAGTGTGTACCCATGGGTCTGTTTTGTAAGTATACTAGATTTTAGTTTGGATATCTTTTTTCTTAGCAATAATTAAATCTGTCTTCTGTCTAGACTGTAACGAAGATGAAAAGATGAAAATTAGCAACCTGGCTCAGAGCATTTTTCCCCCTGTGAAGTTTAGCTCTGAAGTGCAGAACCAACTTAAGGGTTCCATGTCTTCAGCACTTTTTCAAGGCTCTCTATCTTACAAGACTGGCTGTGGTAATCGAGCAATTGTCCTCATATAGCACTTTTACATTTAACAACTAAAGCAAAAAAGGCAAAATGACGAAACAGAATAAATATCACTGCTGCCAAAAGCGCTGATCTGTTCGTTTCACCTCACCAACGCACAGGAGCTGGCTGTGTAAATAAAACTGTCAGCTCTTCAGTGCCGCCCAGCAAGTTTTAATGGAGTTATGGAGGAGAAACAGACAAGCTCCTGAACGAAATGTGAGAGCTGAAATTAAAACAAAATAACACTGTGATTTGTGTGAAATGAAAGTTGATTCACATTTTTTAAAGTAACTATAATGTATAAAGGAAACAAAATGTCTCTAGATAGAAAAGGATAGGAAGTTAAATTGAAAATCCACATTTACAGTGAATATAATGTATTGGCACCCTGCATCTTAAGTTGTAAAACTCATCTCAAAATCTTAAAACCTGTTGCAAATATTGGTGTCAATACTTCTGCAATACCTTACATGTACTTTTCATATCTTTTTCATCTAAAGTTTACTTAGAGAAGATGATTCTTAAACAATGATGAGCAGCTGGAGATACATTTGTAAGATTTACCAGAGCATGGTTTCCATGTAAACACAGTGGGAAAAGTCATTCTGAAAATACCTATACATACAGGGGGGCAGCATAGTTGTTGAGCTCAGTTCTGGCCTTGGACATTTGGAAGTGTGAAGTTTGCATGTTCTCCGCTTGCTCACAGGCTCTTTCACAGGTGCTTCCACTTCCTGAAAACTTGCAGGATAAGTTCAATTGGTTTCTTTACATACTGTACACTGTAGCCTCTTTCAGGGGTTGAATTCGGGTTCCTCATTCACACAATATGATATAATCTTCTGATGCTTCAAAGGTGTTGTAATGATACTTGGTTGCATGATTGGTCTTAGAGAGTTTTACTATCTGTAGGAGACATAGAAACCTAGCTGGAGATAAACATAACATCATGCTCCTCTTCACAAATCTCTACAAAACAAGACCACACTAATTAATAACAAATTGAGAACCAGATCCCTGCTCCTATCTCATTAGTGGGCTGTGTGCTGACTTTCTGAACTGGGCTAATTAAGGAATTGAGAGGTGCAAGGATATAAAGGAAGCCTTGTGCCCATTGGCTCATTCAGTCATTCAGTCAGTAAGCTGATGAGCTGGAGTGGTCCTCCCACTCCATTTTATAAGAGAATGACCTTGTTTATCTGTTTTTCCTCAGGACTCAGAAAATGCATTGCTTGCACTCTTGTCCTTTAGCCCGGTAAATATATATTTTTTCAATTTTGAATGTTTATTTAGATTTATTTTCATAAATCAAAAGTTTCAAAAGTTTGTGGTTTTTCTAAAACCATCTCCATTTCTCATGAGTTGCCTAGTCACAATGCTAATGCATGTTCAGAGTACATACTCAAGTCCAATCGGGTACAAAATTAAATGGTGAGAATTTTAATACAAGTTTTGACAATGCAAATAAATATGGCTGAAGTAATGAAAAGAATTTTGAAAGTAATGAAAGAATGGAACCAGAGATATAATTATAAAAACAGAACAGTACTTATCTTCTTGCTAAAAGGACAGATGCATCCTTTAAGCAATATTTTTTTCTCACTCAGATGATTAAGAGGAACTACATTACAGGACTACTGTAATGCTCTACTCACTGGGGTATCTAAATCTTCTCTGAACAAACTGCAGTATGTCCAAAATTCAGCAGCCAGAATCCTGACCAAGTCTAGTGCAAGTGTTCACATTACTCCTATCCTGGAGTCCTTGCATTGGCTTCAAATTCGGTGTGGACTTTAAAATCCTCATGCTCACCTATAAGGCTCTGCATGGCTTGGCACCTCAGTACCTGCCTGAACTATTATCGCCATGTTTCCCACCTCTCAACCTTCGTTCTTCTAATTCTGCTCTCCTTACTGTCCCCTAAGTCCGTCTACATTGTATGGGTGACAGGGCCTTCTCCTGTTATGCCCCCAAGTTCTGGAACTCTCTCCCCAAGGATATCAGAGAGACACCTTCTCTAAACTCCTTCAAATCCAGACTCAAAACCCTCTTCTTTAGAAAAGCCTTTACTTAACTCGTTCCATTCTTCACCCCTCTGATTTTCTTAGTACCACCATCCACGGTCTCCTCTACATATTGTAATTGTGTTTTATCTTGTGTATTCTTCTTATTTATAGTTGTTCAGAAGCCACCTTTAAGGGTGATATATAAAATAAAGTTTGTTATTATTATTACAACTAATTACAACACAATTAAAAATTAGGATATTGATTTCTTTATGAGAAATATCATCTCTAATGAAGAGATAAGAGAGCCACCTGGGAAGTGAGATATTAATATCATTTCTTGTTTTTAACTACTGTATGCAGTCTAGTGTCTTGAAGTTGGCTTTGTGCTCAAATGTATAAAGATGCTGCCTGTCCTTGGTCAGTAAGATAAAGGGCATGTATTTGGTAAGCTGGCTGTACGCCCAGAATATGAAAAGAACTAACTGTTGTCCAGTCTGCAACTTAGACATAATTAATTGGCATGTGTTGCTGTCTTATCATTTGTTTAGAATGTGTCATAGTAACTCTTTTTGCTTTAAGGTATAAAGTATCATCTTCAGCTACTTATTTTTTTAAGTCTGTTGGTTGCAAGCCGGACTTCCATATGCATATGTAATAAAGAGACTTCTGCTTCACAGACACCTGAACGTTATCTTTTGTATAACACAACACTACCATATGTGATGCATTACAAAAAGCTTTACAGTTATAAAAGTTAGCCAATAGAACAGCAGAAAATAAACACTAACTTATTAAGATTGTGTTTCCGGAAGGGAATTAGAATGACAGTGATTGAAGAGATGAATACTTGTTGAAAACCAGCAGTAAAACTCTGTATTGATTCATCATGCACCCAGTGGGTAGAAATGACAAGAACCCATTCACCAGGTGTGAGAGGCATTTTCCACAAGTGCTTCAGGTGATTTATTAACTAGTCTTCTGGTTTTTAAATTAGTAGTTAAAGGTTTCTAATGAAAAATACCAGCCTTTAATTGATTTCATAATTGGGATATTCCATTGATGAATTCACAGAAACATGCATGCATAAAGTCAGAATAAATATTTTAAGTTCCATAAACCACGTTTATGTATGTTCCTTTTATACAGTATGTGGTAATAGATCACAATTATGACAAATTCTTTTTATACAAGCTTGTGCAAAACAATGTGCAATGTGCAGGAATTAACCTTTTTGTTTGAATTTTGGAACATGTATTTCACTACTGAGTTATGCAGGTGAGCTGATGTTGTTAAATTATGTTTTTGGGAAAGTGTTTTAAAAGTGCATCCCGTGATATACAGTATAAACAAAGAGAGGAGGAAAACAATGTTTTTTGGGTATGGACCAGGAGCAAGCTATCCAGACATATTGTTGAAGCAGACGCTGAAGCAGGATAGTAGTGGATAAACTGAGTGTACAGCTGAATGATTTAATCTCAAGAAAGAAACTTGATAAAGAATATTTTCTCAAAAAATGTCATGCTGGTCTCTAAGGAGATGGATGAAAATTCAATCAGAGAGATAATCTCTTTTGACATTTATTATGTGAGCATCATGGAATCATTAGCTCTGAATTTGTTCTGCACTTGTAGTACTCCATGGTATCCCTGACCTGATGCAAAAACCATACTAATCTGATCATCAACCCTCTGTAAGATTCAGAGTTAATTTGAGGTTGTCTTTTTGAAAATCTGATTAACTATTAATTATCCAGAAAAAAAGTCAACATTTTACAAACTTGGAGAAATGTCTCATGGTGGCCAGGGATACAGTTCTAGTATCTATGTCACATGTACTGAGAATAGTTTCATACAGCATGAGCTGTATTGAAGCTCTCCACATCTGAAGGACCGCAACCATAGAAACATGGATGACAGAGGGTGATTGAACAAATTGTTAATGGATATGCAGAGCTAAGGAGACACTATATAGTTGACAATAGTTCAGATCTGTTCCTGCACAGGAATCTGACATGGATGAATCAAGGGTTTCAGAATCAATAGATGTCAGACTCAACAAAAAAATAGTTATAAGGAGCAGTGTTAGACGTACACCACACCACAGATCCCAAGGATCTTGGCACCAGAGCCAATTTCTGCCTGGAACGTTCTCCCTTAACATTTTGTTACATCTCTGCAGTAGAACTGTCAAGGAGGACCAGACTTCGGAGGATTGGGATCCTATGTGAGGCTCTTCAGATAGGAAGGTTAGGAGTAGAGACGGGATGCGAAGACATGGTCGAGTACTAGTGCTGGTCTAAATCCGGGAAGGCGTTGAGGGCTCGTCGGTACCAAATCGGGACGCGAAGACGTAGTTGTAGGGAGTGTTGAGTCGAAATGCCAGGAGTCTAATAACAAGTATTTGCGGGTAGGGAATGTACGAGTACGGAGCTCAGGGAGGAGGCCTCAATCATGAGCAAGGAAAGGAAGACTAGTGAGGGTTTAAATAGTGCTGAGAAGATTGGTGCGTGAACATTTGGGGAGAGAAGAGCTCGTGGGAATGTGGGAGCGCTTACATGCACCAGTGTGATTCATGACACAGCAGAACACAGCAGAGGCCTGGTTCAGGCTAGCTATAATATAGTCTTAGTAAGGAAATATAATTAGTATAGATAGAAAGAAGTGGTGATCATGGGAGATTTTAATTTTCTTCATATAGATTGGTGAAACATGGCTGACTGCTTTCTTATCAATTCCCTAACAGTGTATGGAAGGGACTTTTGCTGATACTATATTTATCTTACCACTACATAAACTTAAAAAAGTCAAAATACTGTCATTCACATCACAAGATATAAAATCTCCACGCAAACAGATTACATTAAGCTAAATGACAATTAATTTGAACAATACTAATAGAATCATGCATGATCAACAAATACAAATACAAATGATCACATTTCAGATTTGATTAAATAGTTAAACCTGAAAAGGCAGAAAACAAGTAACCTGATATACAGTATTACAACAGATGGAAGACTGTTTTGCAAACTACACAACATTAATAAAAGTAACAATACAGATGGCACAGTGATGTGGTGGATTATGCTGCCACCTCAGAGCTCTAGGGTACTGATTTCACTTCTGGACTGAGGAATTTTCTGTGTGGCTTTGCAGGTCTTCCAGTATACTCATAGATGTTCTCTATGTACTCTGTTTCTTCCTGCTCCTTCCAAATACATACAGCTATTTTGTTTGCTGTGTTAAATTATCCATTAAACAAGGAGCAGGAGTAGGGCACCCTGAATTGCTAAAATGTCAATCCCTACACAATTTGTAAGGAAGAATAAAATACAGGAGGACACTCCTATCATTTTTTCAACAACCTCAAAACATATGTAAAATCCTTACAAGAAGTAAATTTCAGTCCTTTGAAACTCTGTCTTTGAAAAATGTCTTTGAAACTCTTACATGAGTGCCATTACAATAAATGTATAATAAAGTATATACTGTAAATCATCAATAGGTGTAGGAAGTAAAAGTATTACTGCTGAAGGTGATGTGACGCAGTAGAATCAGTGCCTGTGTGAAACCTTGGTACAGTAAGTATGGATGTTCTATAGCACAATCAATAAAGATTACCAGCAGTAGACAACACAATATAGGCTCTTCTGAGGATAAAATGCATGTTGTATTCCCTTTGACACTGGTCATATTAACAAGAAGAAGTCAACATTTAATTTAATTGTCAATAAGGTGTACTCCCTCCCCTACCAACATGGGTCTTCCACCCAACATTCTAAGAAAAGCACTTATTCTACTTGAATCAATTTTGTTAGTCTTCCTCAAAGACACTGGCAGCAGCATCTTTACTACATTGCAGAAAAAAATAACTGCATCTTTAAAAAGTTCTAATCTAATCTAAACTCAGCTGATCTTAGAAGCTAAGCAACGCTGGGCCTGCGCAACATGGGAATGAGATACAGTGCCTTGAAGCTCAACCATGTTGCTGTTTTAAGTAGGGCATGATCTTCCCTCTGGACCCGGTTTTCCAAAACACTCCCAAGTATGGAGAACCATGACAAATGTGCACCCTGACTGCTTGGTCAGTTAAGACCCTTTCTCTGTGTGTAAGACAAGAGAAGGTAACCCAATGGTGTGCTGTGAGGTTCAAATGAAGCAAGCTAAAAATGATGCTCTTAAAAATTAGTTTTGACCATGTTAAGGACATACAGTACAATCATTTGACAAAAATCAACATGATAACATAAAAAATTCTCTACAAATGAGTGTTGGATAATCAAAACAATATCATAGATGTTTTACTGTCAATCATGTCACTCAATGCCATTACAAGCACATCTCCCTCTCCAGACATACAACCCTAAAAATAGCTCTTTTGATTTCAATATCACATTACTTGGCTTATTCACACATAGGCAACTGTTAGTCTTCCTTAACCCATACAATTCCATATAACAGCCATCACAATATAACAACATTGGCATTTCCTCAAGCTTTATTTTATGCCTTTTCTAGGATGGACTGGTTACTTTAGTACAGACATCTCAGGCTGGACTTGTTAGCTGACTGTGGGTTACAGAAGGGGTCTGCATCAGCATCACCAGGGTTTCAAGCAGGGGTTGAATTGCATTGTCTTACGGTTTCCAATGCTGTTAGTGAGAGGTGTATCGGCCCTTCAATCAATACTATATCTCATGATTTAGTTGATTACTCTGTGGGACATACTATGCCAGGTGAAACGTGGCAGATGGCTCTCACAATGTCATGAACATAACCCAGCCTGATGTTATGCAAGAGTGGTAGCAAAAAATCTGCACTCATTAACAATTGGAGATTCCAAAGTGGGAGAAGTGGAACAAAAGAACGTTGTCTATTGAAAAGTAAAATAAGCATTAATTGGATTCATTTTTTTTTCTTTTAGCTATCACTTAACATTAAACAACATGCGAAATCAACAAGTAACACTTGGCTGCTCATAAAAAGACACCTAAAATAAGATAATATACTGTAGGGCAATGGGGAGCATGGGGGATCCGAGGTTTCAATTTAAACAATCTAGCTTTAAACAAAAGAAAAATTTATAATGAAAATATGAATATATTGACCACTATACTTGAAAAATATAGGACAGAAAGTGCTACCTTAAGAACAAAACCTCCAGAATGCATTACAGTACAGCCCTATGTGTTTTAATCAGCCAGTCTACATGCTGGGTTTTATATTATAGCACTGCCTGTTTGGTCCGTATCTTCTTCTATCTATATTACATCAGATCTCCTTCTTGCCCCTTAATACTACAATAAAGTACCGCTGTCATATTCCATGCTGTATTTTATTGCCGAGTCTGTTATTAAATTTATTCTGTTTGAAGTGTCTTTTGGGAATATAAATTAAAGAGGATCCAGGTTATCTTTAGTTTTTCTCTCAGTAACTTTTTTATTATTCCACCTGTCGGTACACCTTTCAAAGACGGTTTGTAGTTTATATATTTTTTTCTTTAAAATAAATGTCATGAGCTCCATTACATTCCTCTGAAATAAAGTTCTGTGTTATAAATATGCAAGCAATTTCAGGCCTGCCATCTGGGGATATGCTCTACAGTATGTACAGTACATACCGTACCTGTTTTCACCTACCACACCTTTTCTTAGATTTCCACTTAAACTGGATGATGTATCAGACTCCAGTATCCCACTTTTTACACAGTGGACAAGGTGGGTAGTAAGAGGAAAAAACAATCTCTGACTTTATCTCAATGTTTTTTAGATGTGGTAATAGATTACAAAAAAAGAGAATGTCCCAGGGATTAACTCATATAATTTTGTTACAATGCCATCTAAAGCACTGTGAAACAGTACATGAATATACAAGGAGACGTGTCTAAAAATGACTTTTCCCATTATGTAAGAGTATTTCTTGTATGATTCATGACTTTGCATTGGCTTACTGTGTCTTCATATACGTACAATGTGCAGTACAGATAAACATTAATATATCAGTTAATGTTTGCATACAGGCTTAGTGAACGACATGAACAGCAATTTGTTTGGAAGGAAGAAACCTGTGCCCTAAAGATTTTGGAGATTCAGCTTTTCTACAGGGGTTTGCTTTCTAGGTTGTTGTTAGTCACATTTCACTCACAGCTGCAAACTTTTCACTCCCCCCCAGGTGACTCCACGGCACTTCAGCAACATTGTTACTCAGGATGCACAGGAAAATTCCAGTGTTTTGTTTCAGATATAAAAGAAGATAAAAAAGAAATATTTATCGTCTTTTAATCTCCCTTTATTGATTATAGAACTTAAAAGGGAAATTACAAGGTACTCTAAAACAAAAGCAAATTTAGCTCCAGCATATTATATATAGCATATTTCTCATGGTTGGTACTAAGTGCATAATCAACTGCCATTACAATTTTAATAGCATGTGTTTGTAAATCATTGCTATTATTATGCCCACTAAATGTGTCACATGTACTGTATGAAGGTGTGGCTTAATTATTTAACACTTTAACATTTAACATTATTTAACCAAGAAAGGATTGTATAAAGAGAGGATAAAAGGTCTCTTTTAGGTCACCAGAAAGGGACAACATTCTAATCATTACAAATTATAAAATTATAGTATTACTGTGTGTCATGCATGAATATTAACTTTATTCGACTATTTAGTATTGTGAAGCCTGATGTTGCAGGTTATATTTTCTATTAAAGAAATGAAAAAATGTTAAATATTTGATTAACTCTAACACAAATGCATTACTGTTCAGTTTTCATTTATTCAGAGGGTGATTATCATTTAAATTTGAGTTGTATCCTGTTTAGATAATAAATTAATACTTCTTAGTATTGATTTATCGACCAAGTCATTGAATCTCATTGGATCACCAATACTTTCTATGTATAAGTTACATTTTGTACATGTATATGGATTGTATAAAGTGTATATGTTTGAAACGCAATGGGGCAAGACTATCTATTAATTTAGATCAGTATAATCTGAGCTACAGCAAAAGGCATAACTGAAGGCTGAAGAGGCAGACTGATAATATTTATATACATGTATTACTGTATACTGAGCAACAATAAAATAAACGCGAATGAATGCTTCTCTATATCACAGTATACACATATTTGTGAATTTGTCTTAATGAAAAAAAGTGTGGCCACCATAGGATCCTCTTTTTACAGTGCATTTACTGTGCTGTTGCATATTCGACATAGCACATCAATTGGAGTTTCCATTGCTAAGCAATGGGATACCACCTCCCACTAGGTAGAGAAGGACTGAGCCTTTTACATCAACTGTGATTTTTCTGCTGCTTGTTTCCTGTTAAGGTCACCTTAACAAAAAGTACAAAATCATCAAGACAAAAAATAGGTATGCAAAAACTTCTTTTTTCATTTTCCCCTCACTTTAAGTGTCTTATTTGCCACACTTAAAAGTTTTAGATAAATAGGTTTTGAGTTAGTAAAAGTAAAAGTTAAAAAGCTTTGTACAGTAAGTTTGATTTGTAAATGGATGCATGTACAGTATATATGCATTGTAGTGCATTTGTTGCTACTATGTACTAAAGGTACTGCAGGCACATAAAAGAAAAAAAAAAGGTATTGTACATTTAGCTTGGAAATGTTCCATTCCAACAGAAACCCCATCCATCTGTTTCCAATAAATTCTAACACAAGCCTAACACAAAACAGTTCATCTAAGGCACACATGCACACAGGGAGCAATTAACCTCACCAGCATGCCTTTGGACTGTGAGAGAAAACCAGAGTACCTGCTGAAAGCACAGGCAGCCATGGGGAGAGCATGCAAACAGGTGTCCCAGGCAAGAAGCACAGATGGACCCCAAGAGCTATGAGGCAACAGCACTGACTGCCCCCAGCTGGAGGTCTTAGTCATAATTTACAGCCCTTAACCTCAAGAAGCTCAATAAAACAAAACTATACAAAAGAGGTTACATTAATACTGCAGCTACAAGAAGAACAATTCAGTTACCTTATAAACAGAGTTTCATGCCAAGCAGTAACTGAAAGCAAGCATCATCAAGACAGCTGGCGAATTACAAATGCTAATAACCATCTGACATAATGTCTATTTGGGATCAGAGTTTTAAGTGAGTGCAAAAATCATATAATACTGACAACATACACAAATTAAATTCAAATCAGAAAATGAATATTGCTCTCCTCTTCTGTTTTTTACATATCATTCTTTTCATGCAGGTTTAACAGGCCCCTTTGAACTGGTGCTGAGCATGCTCTCCTGGCTGAAATGTCGTGATCAGTCTGATGTGGAACAAACTGCTACAAATGGGGCCCCAACCCTGACCCCAGCAAGTAGTGAAGGGCCCTTTCTTTACCATTGCAGGCAGACTATCGATTGAATGAAGCACTGACATCTCCAGAACTAGGGAAGGATACCACTTCTGTGGAACACAGACAAAGGGCACCAAAATTTAATCTCACCTAGCAGATAAAAATGCCCAGATTCATCACTTGATGAAGGGCTTTCTGTTAGCTATAAACACACATGTCCACAATGCAAATCTGACTTCAGGAACTCAGTCTGAAGTTTGTGGCTAGGGGAAAGGGGATGGGGCGGGTTGGTTTGAAGTCAGTACAGAACCCAGGCGGTACTATATCCTATAGTTTTTGTGCCAGATATCATTAGAATGATAACAACTTTATGAAATTGTTTTCTATTCTTTAAGCAGCTGCAGAACCAATGTACTGTATGTCTTCAGCTTTATCAGTAAATTGAGGACACCATTTGAATTTAAGAGGGAAAAACATTTAGGATGGAAAGGACGTGGTATTTCTTCATAAAGACATGACTCTCCACAAAAACACATGCACGTGACAGACCATCATCTTGCCTATGCTTAAGGGCCTGAGATTCTTTAAACTTTAAAATTATTTTTATCTATTTTATTTTAATTTTACATGCATTGATAAAATAACTCAAATGTTTATACTGTACATGAAGCCCAGTAGGCAAAATGCCCTATACTACCTACTGTACAACAATAAAATTAATACAATTTATTATAGTGCCTTGGAAAGCTATATTCACTACACATTAATTGTTTAATGTAAACTGCAGTACAATTGCTTAATTGTAAACTTCAGCTTTTCAACTTTTTAAAAACAAAAGTATTTCAATCCGTTTCATTAAAAACTTAATATTGTATAAATATGGTCAATAAACAAACAAACCACATACTGTAGACGTACAGTGTGTGGATTAGATCTCCGAAAGATTTGAGACGAACTTCTTTAGAACTGTCTGTAGCAATGGCAGAACTGGTGCATTTATTAAACAGAATCGGATCTGCTGTGAGTAGATATTGTACCACACATGCAATACTGCCCTTTGATGGTGAATAAAGTGAGTGCCTTCCTTATTTATATTATTCCATGAACTGTATTTAATTTTATTTCAAGTCATTTTTATTCTGTAATAACTACTGTACATATGTACAGTACCTACAATATACAAACCATACAGATATAATCTGCTCTGTCTGAAGAGCTGAAAACAATTGAAAACATGTAATTAGTAGTCCAGTACATTGCTTTATTATGCAATCAAGGACTCCAAGGAAGATGGAACAAAACTCATAAAATGTGAACTTGGAGTCAAAGAACACATTGATCCAGCCATCAATCTGTAAATGAGAACAAAAACAAGACTGCTTTATGGACGCTCAGCTCTGAAGGAAAAATTACCAGATTTAATAAAAAAAGGAATTTGGAATACATGTATATACAAGTAGGCTAAGCATAAATAGGGGACAAATATATTTTCCTGCTCCTGTTTCTCCAGTAGCAGTTGGATGAAAATGATACAGTTAAAGTCACATACAGTAAAAAGAAGGTGAGGATTGTGCAGACTTTATGAAATGTTAATAGAGCCTCAAACTCTGCATCTTTAGTAAATTATGCATGAAAGGTGGCACCAAGGAGCAATAAGGATCGCTAGGATACAGCTATATATAATTTAACAAAGATAAACAGCCACTTTACCTCTGAAACATCTGTCATATTTCAGTTAATTGTATCCTTTGATCTTGGCTGAGCTGAGTAACTTTCTTCCTAGAAGATGAGCTATTTTAAAAATAAAATGACAAATGCTTAAGATACAGGCATAAAGAAAAAAAGAAAACAAACCCACTCCATTCAAATTATTTGTAATTATGAATTTTATTCATTGCACATATTTCTAGTCTCCAGGTTAAGTAACAAGGCAATAGAGAAACTGTTGAGTGCCCTGTTATACAATGTGAAGGGCATTAAGGCTCAAATGTTTGTCCCACACAAAAACCACATCAATTATATAGTTAAATATTAACAATTTTATGTCACTTTCTGCTTAATTTAAAATCCGGTGTGAGTTTAATAGAATACTGTGCTCATGATAACAGTTTTGAAACAGAAATGTCTCTTCTTAGCAGCTTCACATTATGTAAACAAAGTAAGGAACACACATTTGACCCCTAACTGTGTTCAATGGTCCATTACTTACACAAATCATCATGACGAATAAGAGAATCAGTATGTTGAATAGATTGACATCTCTGTCTATCAATGAAAAATCCTAAATTGACCCTTCCCAGGTAATGTGTAGCAAAAATGAATTGGCTCCGCTGAAAAGCAACCTTCCTCCCCTCTGAGTGTTACAGTATTTGAGGCCTGTACTGTACAGCAGATCAATCTCTCATTGATTTATGGAAGTCTAACATCAAAGCCTCTCCCTCACCTCCAGGTACAGTATTCATATCAAGGCCACAAGAAAGGTGAAATCTGGGTGCAGAAATGTTATTAAAAAAACATCCCATTACCTTCTTACTGTCAAAGAAGTTGAGGCACTGTCAAAAAACAGTAAATCAGTAATCTCTGTTTTGAAATACCAACAGTAGCTTGAATTTGACTGTCTTGTGCTCACCTTGTTCCTCTTAAAAAAATAAAAGGCTGATGATGGAGCACATAAAAACATAACCCTAAACCCTAAAGTCTTAGACTATCAGTGATGGCCATGAAGCCTAAACATTTATTTAACAAAAATATCAGTCTGAGGGGTTGAGCATAGCTTAGATCAGATCACAAAATGAGCTGCCTCACAAACATGACAGCCACAATAGTGGAGCATCCCTCGGAGGATGGGCAGTAATAAAATTCATCAAGATGGAAGCAAAGTTTGAAAGCCAGAGCAGGCACTACTAACAAATGGGAGGGCAATCCAAAAGCAAAAGAACAAAAATCCAAACTCAGAAGTAAAATGAAAAAGCTCCTGGAAAAGCACCAAGACCAGGTGAAAACACTGAGCACCATAGTATCACCAGGGCAGGTTTCCAATACCATATACAGTATTGAACTTGAACTCGAACTTAAACTTTATTGCCATCTGTAACCGGTACTGGTACAATGGAATTCTTACTTATATAAAGTCTCTCGATTGTAAAACAGGTGTAAAAAAACAAACAAAGTGCAAACAGTGCATCAAGACAATATACAAACAAACAGTAGACAATGTGCTAGTAAACATGTAGACAGTTTGAATGTAAACAATACAGACGTGTAAACAATGACTGTATGATGTATGATCATATTAAGTATGATCATACAGGATTCATTTATGTCCAATGGCAACATCCTAATTGACAAGTCTGGTGTTGAACTGATAGAGCCATTGGTATTTTCAGTGCACCTGGTGATCCTAAGGTGCATGTGCAAATGATACAAAAACAGCCAGACATCTTAGACTGCACCTTAAGCTTAGTTCCTGACATTCTTTTCCTCAATCTAAGCAAGCAGTTACACAATTATTATAATGACCTTTTAGTTAGACACACATTGGATTTTCCTAAGGCCTTACTTGATTCTCAAAACATTCACTTCATTGAAGTTCCAGTTACCTACAGAATATTGACAAGTTATGTGAAGAGGAACACAATGACAACAGAACATGCTCACAGCACAAAGACACAACACTAAAAGTGACAATAGCCCAGAATTAGATTGATTAAAATATGTACTGAGCATTTTAAGTTACAGTAATTCAGCTTAGCCTGCTTGGCTGAGAGCTTACCTCCTGACCAGAGGACGAGGAAGCTAGGTCCCCCACACAGAGTGAGGAGTGAGCAAGAGGCAGCGGTAGAGGTGGAGATGGGCTGGAGGAGAGATGCGGAAGACTTACGCAAGGGAGAGAAGGAGATTGAGGTAGATTGAGCTGAGGAGACAGCTCCAATCCAGAAGAAATGGCTCAAGAATTGCTCTGCAGCGAATCCAGACTTTGTTAGAACTTTATTTAGAACAATAAAAAGTTCTTAGACTCTATGAGCCCATTTTCATGAACAAAGAAAGAATTAGTGGGAGACACTCCTTGAGAGATGCAGAGATGAGTTCATAGGGACTCATGCAGGATGGTATTTTGAAACTACATGTATGTACTGTATAAGTAATGGTATTGAACTGACTTGTTTAGCTTTTCTTGCAGCAAAAATTAACAAGATGGTATCAGATAAGCGGGTATGAAAAGAAGAATCAAAGAATGCAGAGGAAACAATGCATTCAGAACAACTCAAGAAACCAAAGGCTAGCAGCAATAGCGATTCAAGAGTAACCAGCTCTGAGTATATCTATACAGGTGGTTATGCAAAAGACATAAGTGAGGAAGAGAAGAGGATTACATGCAGTATGCATAGTGTTTAAGTGAGGAAATGACATCAGCATTGATTACAAATTACAGATAGCTGAGGCTAATTTGGCTTGGCTGTTGTCATCCTTCGTGAACTTTCATAATAAATTCCATTAAAAAAAAAAACCTGGCCCTGACAATTATTACAACTGTTTGTTGTCTGGAATGTGAGCATTTTAAAGTGGTCTTTATGTATGTAAGGTTAGTCATGGGCCTTAGTGTGCATCTGAGAGGTGTACCCTGTACGTGTTTAAGGTTTAATGCAATTACACAGATACTGTAATGCAATAGTCACACTAATTATGTAACTAAGAGCATGTGGATCAGAAACCCCACAACTATAGGCTCATGGTCAAATCAAATAGGCCAAGTCACCTTTCACAAATTAGAACCCAGTGGTTCACGACTATATGCATTTGCATCAGTACTAGACTTCTTTTGCTAATAACAAGGGGGATGTTAATCTAGCATATTCTGTCATATTGGCAGGTGATCCACAGGATCAAACTCATCCGAAGCTGATTTTTTTATTGTTCTGGAATCTGTGACAAATATGAAGCAAATTCAAGCACACGTACATGCATAGTAAATGGTGCAGAAACTCCAACTCCCTTTCAAATGACTTTACCACTCAAGTCAATACACCTCATAAGATACAGGGAATATAGACAGAGAAAAGACCCATAAGCACCATCAGCTAATACAAATTAACACCCATGTCCAAGGGATTTGCTTTTCTGTATGTTTTAACAAATAAATCATTTGACACCTGTAATGTTTTCTTAGCTACATAGAGTATATACATTAAGGTTTTTCTTTTTCCATTTAAATGGGCTTGTGCATGATTATCACATGTATACAGCATGTTATGAAAAGGCTGTTTCACTCACAAATTGTGACACACAAATAGTACTGTCACTGTCCTTAGCTCTTCATTCTCCTTGGCGTGCTGATTGTGGGTTATGTGTTATTACAGATTAAATGGACTGTTACTTTCCATTAGGGATCAATGGCAGCAGGAGATACAGCAGCTAATGCAACATGTCGATCAATAGAGATGCCACCAAAACCAAGTTACTAAAGTACGTTTATGATCCAGACTCAGCACCACTGACGTCAACTGCATTCCCGACTGCTACAAAAATGTTGCTCAGGGCCACTTTCCCCTGAAACTTTTTTCCTTCTGTCTTTTTTTCCATTAAGATTATTGCAATTTCTCTTTTGACTGCTTAAACTCTATCTGTACATTTCTGTTACAAGACAGGTAAATTATGACTGCAGCTTGTTGCCTGTCAATCTAAGCCATTTTGGTGAAATACCAATGATCATCTCATTCCACAAAAACCTCACTCTGCACTTTATCACTGACTTGAAATAAACTGTTTCTCTACTAAATCACCTGGTTGCAGAAGGTAAAACCCAGTTCTTTGGTGGCAACAACTAAAGAAAACCAAGGTGTCAACACTTAAACTTGTTCAAACTGCAGACAAAATTTAACAAGTAAACATCTTAAATGGCAATGCTTTGTTTGAATTTTGCTGCATAATGGCTTCATAATTCATAATGGTATAATCCTTTCATATCTGCTACTCAAGACATTATAGTCAGATGATAATGCTTTACAGCATATGCATAAATAGCATAATGTGTACATAAGAGGTCATGAATTTTTTTTAGTATAATTTACAGTATAGCACATGCTAGAATACAATACTGAAATGAATGTCATTTTATTTCTTATGCACGTTGTCATTTGTGCATGACCCTGTAAAGCATTCTAATTAGTATTATGCATGTGACTATAATGTATTGGGTAGCAGTTACAGTATGAAGGGATCATAAAGCCATAATGCAGCAATGTAGAGTCACCCATAAAATATTTAAAAGTTAAGGTTAACATACAGTGCCATTAAAATAAAGTAAATGTTCTAATACACCCACAAATGGAATTTCTAAAGCTGTACCTTCCCTGTGATCCCAATGTGTGGGAACCATGGAGTCTTGTCTTGAATTCTTGAGTTTTTTTTACATCTAATAATGTTTTGTGAGACTGACAGTGTAATTATCATTTCAAGCCATCTGTCAAAACCTTGATAAATCTATGCCTTAACAGAAAGCCCTTATTCCTGCCAGACATGCACAACTCAGAGTCCACTCCAGGTGCACAGGACTAGACCCTTTGATTGAACACCAGTAAATCACAAGGCCCACAAACACACATAAGAACGAAAAAACAGACTCCAATTGAGTCCAATTGAGGTGGGCAGAAACTGAAGCACTTTTGCAAATACCCATGTGCAAACGCCACAGAAAGTCCCAGTTTATAATCGCTGCCAGGCCCCAAGAGCTTTACTACAACCATAACCACCATAAGAATGTACGCTTCTTGGTAAATCATTTTTAGCAAATCTAAAAACCACTAGAATTCTTGTTGTTTTTTGCTGTTCTACATCACACTCCAAGTAAATATTTACTGTAGATTACTCCTTAGGTTGTCCCTAACTACTACTGTATGATGTAAAAATGCCTTGGGTACGTTTATTTAGTGGGAAGATTGAAACATATGATACTGTTTTCCTTGGTCACTGTTGCCTTACAGCTAGTGATTATAAACTGGATGTGTTTCAAGAACTAAGATAGCCTTAGATGGGTCAGTCAATGGACCGGCTGCAAGGTAAATGTTACACCCTAGCAATTTAATCATTTGCAGCTTGACTGATCGTGAATTCTGAGGCAAGGAAAAAAAAGGCCTTTGGGGCTTTGTTCTGGGTAGGTTTTGTAATTAGATTCCTATACAGAATTAAAAGATGGCAAGGAATAAAAATGATTATGTTGCATGTGCTGCAAAACAGCTAAATGTCTTTAATTCTCCTCTTACAGAACCTGAATACAATAATTACCAGCGATCCTAATAATGGCTAGAGAAAAGACTGACCTTGCAATCTAGTCAAAAGCTTTTCAAGTGTCTTCTTCTCCTGTAACAAACAAATATAGCAGATTGGTAAAGAGTGTTTTAATCTATGCCAAGCCAGCCAGCGGGAAGTTTCTGCTTCAGTTCTTCTCTTTTCATATAACCTGCATTACTAAGCATCCAGTACTGTATATTGTCACAGTAAACTAAACAAACATCTGTGAAAAAAAGCATTACCATGTTTACCTTTCAGGATGTTGGCATGAAGATAAGAGTTAAATGAAATTAAAAAAAAAAAACAAATCAGTTTCCAGCAGCAAAATAACACTCCTGTATTCTTCACACAACAGAGATAAAAATGATTCTACCTTTTTAAAAATTTCATTGCAGAATTGCATTTTAATAAGCTGTTATCATGCCTTCTGCTACACTGCTTGAATTTACTGGCAGGTATTTAATGCCTGAATTTCTGGTGCAGTTTAACAGTGAGTGAAACGAATAAAATTAGATACTAAATGAAGAGCAATTAAGTTGCCTTTTTTCTTCTAACAACTGTTTAGTTCACCTTCCCTAAAACCAGTTTAGAAATAAACATATGAAGTTAAATATGAAAGAGACATGAGGCAAATAACAGTGAAGAAAAAAATCATCAAATCTATATTTTATGCTGTTGTTATTGTAATAATAAATTGTGAGCTAGCAGTAATGATTTTAGCCATCACCTTCATACTCTAATCCTTGCCATAATAGCTACCCAAACTTTTATTGTAATTCGTATTCACCTTGTCTGCAGTGTTCTGTGCAAGATTTCAGTTATGCTGCACTGAACATTTTCGTAATTACATGGCACAGAACAGCCCAAATACTCAAACCATCCATCTGTTGTCTCGTTATTTTTAAATGTATGCGAATGACATTTAGTGTTCTTCACCTAAAAATCACTGGAGTTAAGTTTGAACACGTTCATTTATTTCATAACAAATGAAAATAAGATGTAATTTGTAAATGTAGCAAAATTACCCTACAGTATGACTAAATTACCTAGTATTAAGTCCAGGGGCAGGCACAGAAGTCATTAAGAATTAGGCCAGAAACAAAAGGGAAATGCAAAATGTGTCTGTTTACTTGGGACTCTTCTTCAAGGAAACAATATTTACTAAATAGAAATAAACATTTATCTTAGTTAACAAACTGCAGATACTCCAGCAAATGGTCTACTAACAGTTCTTAAATATACTAGGCTAATATAAGTCAAGATGTACTGTATGACAGCACACAGACACTTACTCACAAAAACTAAACTAGATGACTCACAAAGACTAAACTAGATGACTTCACTGTGAGTTCCAGGTGCTAAAAAACCAGTACACAAATGTGTACAACACAGATTTAAAGTAACAATTGAAACATACAAAATAAACTGTCCTCTATTTTCTGAATTTCCAGAATTGGAAAGACAAAACAGGTGAGTAAATAATGAGAGACCCCAACTGCAACAGCTCTTTGTCATAAAAATCTTTGTTTTTTCTCATCTGCTGCACTTTCAACACATACTGTAGCTTAGTTGTGTTTTGGCATTTAAAGATTCAAATAAACAAGCAATGAAGTCCCGGCACGAGCTGAAAACAATACACGCTATCAGTAGCCCATCTGCACATATTCCCAGTAGCTTACACACTAATAAAAACAAAAGAAAGACGAGTTTTAAACACTGTGACTTTGCTCTGCAACATGTAAATATATGAAAGAATCAATGATGGACATGAAAAAAACAACAATTCAGAACATGATAAAAGAGAGGGGAAACAAAGTCTCCAAAAAAATTCTGGGTAGTTTTTGAAAAAAAGCTTTAAGATACAATATCTAATAGGGAACAGTGATACATATGTGTAATGGCATTGATTTTCTCAAACTTTTAATTTCAGTGTTAGGTAAATCATTTATCCAAATATCACAGTTTCTTTTTCTATGGAAAACACAAACACCAGTGAACTTGAAAAGAACCAAATAAATCTAGGAGTCAAACAAGAGAGTATTCCACTCTTGTTACCTCCAAATCCTAGTGCATGAATTATTCAGCACCTTCCTGAGGTATAAAAAGACTCAAAAGAACTAGTTAATTAACCTGCATCTCAGGTAGTGAGGTTATGGAATTCTTAACAGAAACCAGTACATCTTCATTTCAAGGGAGCAAAATGAAATTGGAACAACTAACCTGAAAGCGTCTGAATATTAATTGCTAATCAGGATCAGGTATTGAAGACATTCTTAAGTGAACAGATCCATTTAGCTTGAATATTTTTTTTTAAACTCCCTAAGGTATTTGGGACCAGAGGACACATGGACATTAAGAAAAAAAATGTTTTCAGGGTGGGAAATAAAAATAACTAATTTAAACAATTGATGGTGTTTGGCTCAAACTGTGAACTAGAAAAAAAAATGCTGTTTTCTGCTTAGCAGTGAAAAAGATTAGTCTTTCTGGCCCATTTTTAGCTCCAGTCTGGTATTGACTTGGCATATTAAACCACTGAAACCTCCATTCAGGCCACTGAGCTGTTAATTAGCCTCTATATTACCCTTTGAAGTGAAATGGCATCTGTTCTGAATAACCACGGATGCACTTGCTCATCCTTATTGCATGAGTAAAGTGTGATGAACACATGTTGAAACAAGCTGACTGCTATTCAAAACAATATAATTCTCTATTCAAAACAAGATGAATTTGCATTGTGACATACTGTACAATGGAAATGGGTTTAAAATACAGCTGATAGTTGTGTTGTAAGTTAAAAATAGAAATAAAGCTAAATAAACCATTCCTGTATGGATTTACAAATGTCCTCATCTCTGCCAGATCATGTGAAAAACAATTCTTGCTTTTTTTTCCCTCAAGAATGTGCAGAAACAGCACATGCACTTTAGAAGTAACAAAGTTGATGAATTGTGATCTATTTAATTGTTAAATAATCATCCTTTCATTATCTTGTAGGCCCTGTGTTCCACATGAATTGTTGTCATATTAACATGTAGTATAACCCTTTTTTAAAAAAACAGACGTTTGAAATAGCAAATGTTGCCTTATTGTTGACCCAAATGGTGTCTTTTTTTTAAATAAAATGATAAAAGAAGAAATTTGTGCCACTTGAGAAAAGGCACAGAATGATCTGCTACAAACATTAGTGTATTTCTGGCATGCTTTTAATTAATTACAATGTGGTATGACATCAAATAAAAGGGAAACACAGACTGATAATAACAAAGTCTGACTTCCTCACAACAATAAACAGAACTGAGAAAGGACACAGCACTCTCACTTGGACCTGACGGAGGTGCCATGTACAGCAGCAGAAATGTTTTGAACATAAAAATATTCGAACCACTTGTTTCTATAAAGCTCCCCCCCCCACTGCACCCATCACTCATCTTTTAAAGTTTACATCCAGGGAGACCCCTGACTCACACTGCTTCATATCCCTGCTTTCAAGGGCCAGTCGATCCGTTTCTGTTGCATTATTAATTAGACACTAATCCAGCCTGGCTGTTGCATATCTCGGCTGAGACATTTGTGCAATAATTCTGCACTCTGATCCACACAGCAAATAAAGTAACACATATATGTATCAGAACATAAACCAGGTCCTGGGCACGTGAAGAAAATACGAATAGGGATCTAAAGGATGAGAGCCATCAGAGGACAGTGGACAGATAAAAGTTCATTAGGCCTTCTTTACAGTTTAGACTACTGGGCTGCATCCTGTAAATGTCACAGAAAATGAGATATTTGTGATTAATGTATTTTAAAAAAGCACAATAATGTTGATTTGTGGCCTACTTTCTTTTTCCATGTCTTTAATATTAGATGTACCCAGTTCCATTAGCATTATATTAAAAAGAAAAGTGCAATTTACCAAGAACTCACATTAAACCTCAGGCAACAGCAGAGAGCTACTCTGCTCAATGATTCGTTTAACTCTTTCTCTTGTAATGATGGGTTGGGAAATGTAAGAGTAGAATATGGTCACTTTGTCTCTTGTCCATCATATTTTGTGTTTGTGGGTATAGAATAAACAAGGTCTGTCCACCAGAGTTTTGGAATGTGTACAATAATAAGCAAAAATATTCCAATGTACCTGGGCAATCAGTGAGGATTAAGGAAAAGGCAGAATCTTCTAAATTTTATGTACACCACTGATTTCATTCATTAATGCTGGCATTAAGTAACCTGTTCCTTCCTTTTCTTTGTTTTGATTTCCATATTGTAAATCCACTTTACATTTAGGGAGGTTATTTTCTCTTAGTTAAGTTTCACATTTGCTGCAGTAACACTGTTAGTCTTGTTCACCCAAACTCCTGCACTGTATAACCAATTCAAAGCTTATGAAATGTCACCCTAATAATACCGAATTGCATACCTGATCCAGATGCCATCTTACACATCTATTCTAATCTGCATTGTTTACTTACCTCTGCTTGTGCTC
This sequence comes from Lepisosteus oculatus, assembly GCF_040954835.1. Taxonomy (NCBI): domain Eukaryota; kingdom Metazoa; phylum Chordata; class Actinopteri; order Semionotiformes; family Lepisosteidae; genus Lepisosteus; species Lepisosteus oculatus. The sequence goes on from NC_090700.1 coordinate 55,282,015, forward strand.
CTGCAGATTTGCTCTGATTTGTGTGAAACTGTGGTGTTTCAATACTGAGTTCTGAACAGCATGCAGGTTTTCAGTTCCATCTAGAAATTTCAGATTTGTGGTGCAGAGTGTAATAATCTGACTCCGGCGGGGTGGTTACTCCTGACCTGTCTTTAAATATTAAACAGACAATTCAGAAACACCTGAAAGGCAGGGGTAACATCATCAGCAATAGACACTGGGACATACAGTACAGTAGGCAGAAGCATTTTAGTAATGGTCACTCAAACACCCATTAATGTAAATAGCATGACACCATGGCTGGATGTAACAGCCTCTGTAACACTGTTGTAATTCGTAGCACTGTGTACAATACACCTTGTGTGTGTCTCCCTCAGAGTTCTCCAGAAATGTCCATTTCTGTCACAGTTAAAGTCATCTCAAACCTTCACTGGACTGCGCTGTGACCCCTTGCATCCCTACAAGAGCCTGACACAGATAGTAATATTAAAGAAGTTTTATGCATTGTGTCAATGGCATTGTATAATAACTGGAGAATTCAGAAGTATTTGGGAATATTCCCAAGGTCAGATGATCAGATGTGAATTAAGTACTAAACACTATTAAACTTCATATTACTGAATTATACTACACTGTTGTCGAAGTACTTTAGAAATAATGAGAGGGGGGCCATCCACAATTGAAGTGCAGTCTCCACCTGGGTGAGGCACTAGCAGGTAAGGTTGAAGAGGGAGAAACTGCTTCAACAATTAAATTAAGAGAACTTTTATGGAGGCCTTAGTGCACAACACCAAAGCAGAATTTAGCCAGTGAAGGATGGATGTTCCTTTGTATTCTGGTTTTGGAGACTTGTCCCTACAGAGGTAGAAGTAGTCTATTGGACACAAGTCAGGAAAAAAAGCTGGCCAAAGCAAAACCTTGACATTTTTTAGTTGTGCTGTAGTTGTCCTAGTCCTTGTGAAGCACAGTATTGTGTAATTACTGTGAAATCCTCATCAATATTCTTATAGTGGTGGAAAATTGATAGTTCTGGACTGACTTGCAGGAACAGAAAGACTTTTAGTTCATTGTATTGTTGAGCCCTTAAACTGCCCTCAAACTGCATTGAAGCTGTTTTTGTGATCAAGGAGTTTCGTCTTTATACCATATTTGTACTGCATTAATGACTGGCGTGGATTACACAACAGTAAGCACAATGCTTGCCATAAGGTCTCCATGCTAACATTATTTCATTATATGTCTGTACTTAGGTAGAGGAAGAATTTTACGACCACTAAACCCACTGAACTTAAAGTGAACCCACTAAAATACAGAAGCTCATAAACAAGCTTATATTTTATTGGGATGATTATTGCAAGATTTTAATACTTGCTGTACAGTAGTTTACCTTGATAATAATACATGACAGTAGAATACTTTTTTAAACGGGTCAATGCTGTTCTTGTATACAGAGAGCTGATATTAAAGGATAACCTGTCAATAAGTGGCGAAGAACACATTGTTTACTGCTTTATGAAACATCCCTGCAGTTTTATTTAAAACAATCCCAGCCCTACATAAACGATAAGGCTGTTTTCCAGGGTGTGACAGGATTATGCAGAATATTGATCTCATACTTCACAAAACTCTTCATTGGTTTCATTATATTCAAAGATTAAGTTTCATACCTTGATATCTTATCTTATAAATGCTCAGTTACAGCTCCCAGTCACATATAAGAATTACCAGTTATGACTTTTTTATTTCAAGTTATCAAGCCTGCATGAGAGACACAGAAGATAAAAGTGTCAATGAAGTAATACTGTAAGTCCTGTGGGGACTCTGGAGGTCAGTGCCTGTAGCTGCCTTGATCACTCCTATAAATATTTGAGAGCCATAAATCTCTCCTGTGAGTTTCTGAAATCCCCCCTCACAACTCACAAAAGGACGTAATGCTTCAGTATCTGTGCAAGGCAATGAAAGGCAAGGCAATCATGCCCAACTGGTCTCATCCCTTCTGTCAAGCTTGTGCTGCAGGTTATCATTTCACTGCAGGTATGGGAAGAGGGTAATTCTGTGCATTTGCTAGCCCACGGGCCAAGCTGTTGCTGTAAAGTGATTTCTGGGGCTTTAATATATGGCCACAGTGACAGCAGCACCTATATCATGCCTTGGCCTGTGGTGCACGCTGGGAGTGAATGATTTTGCTCAAGGTCATATTGCATGGCCGCCACTGGAGATGTGCCGTGTTACCTGCGCTTTGAAAAGAGATACAATACCTACTGTATGTCTCTGTGTTGGATTATGTGTCTAATAGCAAATTACTTTATAAATACAATCGGTACTTCTGCATGTTTACGTTTCAAAGTGCAGTTAGTGCTGTGACTCAGAGTCTAATGAAAAAAAACATTCAAAGAGCTGCATGCAGTGTATTTGTTAGCACTAACATAATTTCAAGCATCAAGAACAACTTTCTGCAGCAGCTTCCATATGGAAACGAAACGTTGTGGCAACCATCATCTCCATCTGGAAGAAATGGCACTGTACAGCATTTCTCTTGCACAATGCAACTCCACCAAGCTCTTTGAAAGTGTAATACAGAATATTGCCGTGTACTGTTGTTATTTCTTTCTTTTCAGCTAATGAGCAACAGACTGGGATTCCTGTCTGCCATTATAATCCAATGCAAAAGTGCTCCCTGACACAGTGTTCTCAAATGTACAGCAGAGATCCATCTTTGAAGAGACTATTGTATCACACACAACAATTTTGATCTAATGTACTGTACATACAGTACTTACTGTAGGCTGGGGAATGGAGACCAGATAAAATCACAGTTCAAACAGACAAGCCCTGACTAGGATGTCAGGTTGACTCTAGTTTACCAGCTATCCATTTTCCATTTTGAACTTAAACATAGACTGTGTGCAATATTGTCCATATGATTGTAGCAGGCAAAGACCGTTCCCTATCCTCTATGTTACAGAAACATTCAAGGTCCTCCTGGTTCCTGCCTACACATGCTTTGGGAGTTTTTGGTAATACAGCTCTTTTGAATGCATGAGTCTAATGTATTTTTAGATGTGACTGTCATTAAACTGCTTCTTGTCATGTCATGTCATTTTCCAAACCGCTCTGTACCACACGGTGTTGTGGGAAGCCGGAGCCTACCCGGCAAGCAACGAGCGCAAGGCAGGGTACACCCTGGACAGGACGCCAGTCCACCGCAAACCAAGTGCAAATCAATCACACACGGGGACAATGTGGAGCCCATGGTAAAGGCTGAGGGGGGAAATGTGGCCCGGACACCGGGATTACTCCCTGCTTTTATGGAGAAATGCTCAGGGATCTTTAATGACCGTTAAAAATCTATAATGATCTTTAATGAGAATCAGGACCTAGGTTTAATGTGTCATCCAAAAGACAGCACCCACTACAGTATAGGGTCCCCACCATATACTGGGGCATTAGAACCCACACAGACTTGTAGTGCCCCCCACTGGTCCCACTTCCAGCAGCAACCATACTGTAGCTTCCCAGGAGGTCTCCCATCCAGGTACTGGCCAGGCTCAACCCTGCTTAGCAACAGTGGGCTGCCAGCTATGAGCTGCAGGGGATATGGCTGCTGGCTAAACTGCTTCTTCTCAGTGACAATTCCCATCTTATCAATGTTCAGGCATGTGGGCACTGATTTCATTTACAGAAATTGTTCTCATGGAAAGAAACAAATAATGTTTACATTTTGCAGGCATAAAAACTATCACAGTACTGTAGGTCAGATATATGTAGGTCACATTTTCAGGACATAACTTATCCCACTTCCCCAATTTTAATGTTTGCTGTTTCTATTTGTTGGATTTTGTCTTCAAAATTAAAAAAGAGAATTATATTACCACTCTCAATTCAAAGACTTGGCTGGACTTCAAAACCTGACTAAAGCAGAAACAGCTCTTCAGGGAAAATTTATGTGCCTTAGTTGTAATTATATAAAACAATTAGCCCTCATTCTCCACTTTTTAAAAATAAAAAGGGATGTTTTATTTAAATGATCCTGGCCATAAACATATACGTTTTCTGGTTAACTGCACTGAAATCAGGCTGGAGAAACATACATGTAAATAACTAAATCTTTTTTAGTCTTGAACAAACAGAGAAGCCTACCACGGTACAAGTTGCATCTTCACAAACCTCAAAGTCATTTACCAAGTTAGTACTAAAGTTAGGAAACAACACAGATACAGTACATACAATAGAAGAGGACAAAAAGTAGAACCTAAACGTAAATACAGGATATTTAAAACTGAGAACAGGAAAGGGTTGTAGGAGTCTGGAACAAACTATCTAGCCAAGATCTGGTACCCTGATTTCTTTCAACTAGAATCTAGATTAAATCAATGATCCACTTGCAAGCAAAGCAGCTAAACATGCTGAATGGCCTCCTTTCATTTGCAGCTGTACTGTATGTGATGGTTTGTTAAGCAAACATTTGTGTGTTGCCAGAGCAGCCTAGTGTGTCTGAAATTATTTGTCTAAAACAATTATCTGGGAGCTCAACTGTCTCTGTGCTAAGTGCACTTTCTGCTCTGAAATTCAGTTAGCACTTCCTTGAATCTGGGCTGGCTGAGACCTCTCGAAAGTGTGGTTCAACATCACCTTGATTTCTAGTGTTACAGCAACCCCTGCAGCTACTGTAAGCAGGTGTCTGTGGGCCTGCTCTGCTATCAGTGAGGGTTGCATCGGCACTCTCTCTGATGACTCAGTCCTGCTGTTTGTTCTGTCGGGATCACAATGATAAAAGAAGTACTGTATATGCTATACAGTATATTCCTCCCGTGTGGGTACAAGGATTGTTGTGAGAAGAGTTGATTGACTAATATGAATTATAAATTCCCAAAGGCTAAAAAACATTGACAATTGTAGAAATAAAAATATAAAATGTATGATTTTATGGCTTTTAATAAAGAACTATAAACTTTCCTGTTCATCTTCACAATTGATTTTGTAAAAAAAAATACATAACCCAATTATTGCAATTTTCAGTTTATTTATAGAATGTCTACATAAATCATTGTAAGATACATACATAATTACAGCTGTATTTAGTTTATAGATGAAGAAGTTAACGTAACACAGTGATTTAAGATGAAGAGTCACAAATAGAGGAACTGTGAGTATTTTTTACACCTTGTTCCTTCAGCACTCTAAAGAGGTTTGCACATACCGAATAGGAATACTAGAGAGTAATGCACAATCAGCAGGTAGCTAGCACTTCTGGGGTAAAAATACACATCTGCCGATGCCAGAGGGTGCCACACAGATATTATTTATAACCACACATTGCTTAATGGAAATAAAAACACAAAATACTTGCACTCATCACACACCAATTTAAAGACATGTTCAAAAAAAAGGAGTCATGAGACATGTTCCCTGGGATGTTGCTATTAAATCAATCCCAAAGGGCAAAAAAGTGTTTAACACAAATAAAAATAAAATACTAGGATGTATCAGAAAAATGTTTTACAGATTTAAATATTGCAAATTATTATTTTTGAAACACTGGAAGAGAAATATATTAGGATTAAAAAGCTAAATATATTTCAGTACACTGCATGTGGATAGTATCAGTTTGGTATTTGTTTTTAAGTTGCATTGAATAATTTTGGTATACATTTTTTGGCAGATAAGCAAGCTTATTTACATCTGTTTAATTATTTTTGTTTTGGTTAAGATTTCAATTCATTATATGGGTCTTAATGTAAAATAAGATTTTCAGTGAAAGTATCCTTGATGCCCAGTTCATTTAAAATCAGGATATTTTTTACACGGTAGCCAAATGTGTTTCTTTCTTGTGAGTTGTAAACACTATAATATATTTCTCTCCCACAAAGACATATCTAATGTCCATAGATAGATAGATCTTCTCCCATCCCTGCACTTCATAAAAGTGGTTGAATCCTCTTTCAAGTTGTCAGCATCTGATTCCACCAGCAGCAACTACACTGCAGGCGACCCGATTCACAGTCAGCCTGGACCAAACACTGACCGAAAGAGAAGCAGTTTCCTGAAAGATGAAAGCTATTGTCTGTGTGCTGGTGTTCCGTGAGGCATTGTCTGGACTTGTCCTTGTGCTGCCTCTCACATATATTTTTTTTAAATCTGCGCTACTTTATAATCATCAAAGCCAGCCACATACTTTGAGCTTGTGTGTGTGTGTGAAAGCTGAACCTGTTGTGAACAGAGTCTTCTGTAAGTGTGTAGAAAAGAAAATGTGGATGCAGTTCCATTCTGTACTGTGCATTAAGGGGGAACACTGGGAAGAACAGATTGTACAAGCTCACAGTGGAATTCAGCCGGGACACTGGGACCGACATCCCCACTCTGAACGACCAAGTACTCAGGACCTTGGCTCAAAATCTCATCCAAAGGATGACATCTCCCACAGCGCAGATCCCCATTTATCATACTGGGGCAGTGGTGTGGATATTCTGTTTCAGATGAAAGAGCTTACTGGTTCACCAGCATTGCTTACATTTTCATGAAGCAACCAAGAGACCAGCTGGAATGTACTGCATTAACCAGCAGACATTAGGCTTCCAAGATTGTAACTACATTTATAAGATTTAACACACCACTTATTGTCTTTTTTTCCAAATTCATTAACAAATTGCCTTGATGTTTTATGTAAATGTACAGTATGCTTATTCTATTCCCCCATTGTATATTACCCTTAATGCACTCATAGGAATACATCGGACGTGTGATGTGGAATGAGTCTGTGGGCTTGTTATGAAGAGGATTAAGTGAAATAGAAACAATGAAGTCTGGAATGACATCATGCAGCAGAACCTTAGACAAATGGTCACTGACTATGACAGCACAGTAAAGAAGTTTTTACTATTTGATTTTTCTGAATTATTTTGTTTCTTAGAAATTACAGGTCATACCAGAAGTAGAAATAAATGTAAATAAGACCAAGAAATGTACAACCGAGCACAACATGTTTTCATTGTCTCTCTCTCAAGAAAAAGAAAATATGGGCATATTAATTAAAATTGACTTTGTGTTGTCCTAGAGTCTTTAGTAAACAGAAAGTAGTTTTATAATTACCATTTATAATCACTGAGCTCTTTAAAAAACATTTTACTGTATCTGATAATGCACCTCCTGTCAATGCAAAATACTGATAGTCATTAAAACATACTCTAAACTTGTAACATCTGTTATTGATTCATCTAATTTATCATATTATCCACTGCTGTTCATGAAAGAAGATTTACTTGAAAAAATGTAGAAATCAGGCCACTGATTTGATCAACAGCATTGTACTGTGTATAGAAAAGTCACAAGGCTGAAGCAATTATTTAGTTTATCATTGCTTTAGTGCATTTTGATTTCTTATGCCTAATTTCAGCATGATTGAGCACAGTCAATTTTAGATGTGGGGCTGGCAGTATACTATTGCTGACTGTTGAGAAACCTCCTACACAGAACTTTGCAAACCCTCTGCAGGAACACAATCAGAAGGATGATGAGTTATGACTGATTTTACTTTAGTAAGGACAGAAACCCTGCACATAAAATATTGCTTTTATATAAATATAATATTCATTTACTTTTTCTAGTTGTCTTTATTCTGCATTATTGGAAATTGCCTTCTTCAGAAATGTTGGTTTTGGTTTGGAGACATTCCAAAATTTTGGAATTAAAATATACATTTGTGAATTAAATAAATAAATATAACCCTTCATTACAGGTAATTGGCCAAATTCCTCATATTTCAATTTATTTATGTGCTTTACTTTTCAACAAAGGTAATTGTACCTGTAAATCGACGTCGCTTACAGCAGGGGAAAGCACTTGGATTTGGAATTTCTTGCTAGCCCCAGGGAAATGTAACCTATAAAGAGAGTTTAGTAAATCTGAGACCTCTGGCCCCAGCCTCTCTGCCAACTCTGTTTTTAATCAAGGCTTATGTGTGTTCAGGTGCCCAACATCACTGTGTTTGTTCTCAAGAGGATTAACTCACGACACAGCTGCTGCTCCTAATGAAGAAAGTGAGATCAGTTTATTTCCTGTAAGTTACCCGCCATAACATATTGGCATCTGGTGGGTCATGCTCACACTGTGCTTCCCTATATTAATAAATCAGAGGCATCAAACTCCTATAGGTCGTTTTGTGCTTTTCAGAAGGCCTGGGACACGAAAAGCCTCTGACCCATCTATCCGGCACACTCAGGGGCAAGAGCCTCTGGTCTTTTATTACACAGAACCTTAGATATGTTTTCCAATAATTAAAACGAATATATCAGAAATTTAGTGAATCGGAAAAATTGCTAGACCACTTACTGTATAAATCAATACATTATATAGTAAGTGACCGAGTGGGAGGACTCAAGAAGATGGAAGTCTGGAGGGGGGTGGGGTTGGGAGATCATTCTTCATCATTACAAAAGCTAGAATCGGCCTGGAAAAGTGAACCAGACTCAATTCATAGTGGTTACACATTTTCTTATGAGTCTCAGTACCAAATTAATAACTATCTAGGAAACATCTAGCAAGAGATTGAACTCTTCAGGTTTACTTCATTTGAGCCAAAAAATATTGTAACAGAGCTGCTTCCAGTTTTCCAGCAGTGTCCCAAATTTCTGCCTGATGCTGGTCTTGATGATATCTGGTTTTCCCACTTCTTAATATTGTTCTGCAATTTAATTATTTGGGGTTTAACTAATTACACAGCTAACATAGATGGTATTTCACAAATCCACTTGTTTTTTGTTTAATGTTCTCATTTAACAAAAATGAATTAATTTTGGAAATACTCTTTACACTGCTTTAATAATGCAAAATTGTAGCATTTACATACTGTATATAGCACAAAAAGAAGCTCAACACTACAGGCAGTGTCTCAGTTGACATTGAGATTCTAGCTTGGAACAACACTGGGCAGATGTTTTTTTACCATTCTACTGAATGCTTCAAGCAATAATTGTGAGATTTCATAAAGGTCATGTCATAATGCGTTGTATTAGAATTGGGAATTTAAGTCAGTTTAAGTCAACTTCTGTGCTCATTTCCAGACGATGACCAGAGTGCCTAACAGAAGCAGGCTTCCATAAAACACATAACTAAATTATCCAATTGGGGGGGGGTCTAGTTGACCCTTAATATTGTGCATCGGGGCAAGTGGTGTATAAGGCCATGCTTTGGAAATCTGTTTTTTTAGAAGACAACAAGCACTTCAGAAAGGTGACTTATGATGTAAATAGAAAGCACTCCCAACACCAAAACACCGAACACATGCTCCAGCTGCTTTGAAAGGGTCAGGTGGATTCCAAGCAGCAAATCCTTTATCTGTTTACTGTTAAATGTGGGAGGGGGATGGAGAGGGTCAATGAAAAATAAAAACTATTGCCTACCATTATAAATGACCACACAAAATGTTAAACTACTGCATACCGCTTCAAACCATAGTCCCAACCTAGTACCTGCAGCAAGCCACATGATCGTACTCTTGTCCTGTCAGCCCACTCCGGGCACCTCCCTTTCCCCCTGGCAGACATCACTGAGTCCCGACTCCCTTCTCAGATGTTTCTTTCAGTTTTTTTTCTCTTTCCAAGTTTCTGGTTGGCACAGATGGAATGCTTTCCCCACCCTCTCCCATGTCTTCCTCAGCAAGAACCTTGTCAGAAAGAACGGTGGTCAGCCATGAGCAGTAAAGTGCTGTAGGCAAGGATTTCTGGTCCGAATCCCCAGGCCTTCCGGTAATATCAAGCAAAAGCACATCCGATAGTGCTGCAAAGTAAAAAGTCACACCTCTAAGCTCCATAGAGTACCAGCAAAGCACAGCGTGTCCCAGAAATAAAAAAAGTCCACTCGGGCGCTCAGTGACCTGACTAGAGGGCAGACATGAGGGAGAAAATTCCTGATAAGTGTTACATCTTTCCTTTTATGTACGGATCATTAAATAACCTTGAGTGATCTATAGGCTTACACAGCTTCAAGCTTTGCGAGGTGTAAATAGAGCTGTAGGATAGCTGTTCTTCAGCACATGTTCACTGTGTCAGGGGTCTTTAACTCAATTCCTGAAACACATCCAGGTTCCCAGTGTTCCATCAGAAATCCCAATGCGTTATCTACTGTCGTGACTATTACATTTTTAGGAAAGATTTTAAAACCTCTCCATGGGATATTACATTAACCTACTTGAAACCTTTTAATCGTCAACTGGCTAAAAGCAAAAGCAAATATTTGGAAAATATTTTGAATATACAGTACAGAGTAATTTAGGCCTTAAAGTTGGGACAGTAAAAATGAACTGTGTCCATCAAAGATTGGAAATGAAGATCCTGAGACTGTGAAAACCAAGCTGTTCAAAGGCCTACAAGCTACACCTACCAGCAGTATATATTGAATACATCACTTTCAGTTAAATAAAAGCCATTAATTGTGTCATCTCCTTCACTACCTCCCTAAAAGATCTACTAATACAGACTTCAATCCAAATGAACCATACATATTTGCCATAGAAAAAAGAACTTTGCCGTGTCTTTATTCCTTCACATAACCTTAAAGTCCTCAGGTCATATTAATTGAATATGTGATACAAATGGTTGAAAACCTCATGGGTTTTTATATTCTGTAATACGTCAAATGAAAACTAAAAGAAAATGAAGGCGCAGAAATTGAGCCCTTTCAGGCCTTTTTTGATATTGTAATGGGAAAATAACTTTCTAAATATGTGACTTGCTGATGGCGGTAAAAAGATTTCTTTTTTTCTAAGCCTACTGTAGCTTTGGTGATCATAGAAGCGTTCAGCCCTTTATGGCTGTTAAGCCCTGGTCCAAGTTTAGGGAATTAAGAAATATCTTGCAAGCAGTCTTTCCTATGATATTATAATAGCCCAAAGGCTCTGATTTCTAGTGAGCCATGGAACATAAAAATATAATATTGCAGCTTATCACTAAAATACACACTGCTTTTGGTAGTTGCTGTGTCTTTATGGTGAAAAAAATCAAGATCGGTTAATAGACAAAGTAAAATAAAGATGTGTTTATTTTGTCAATGTGTTACATTGTCAGATTAAAAAGGTGGTGTCATAGGTTTGGAATTGTTTGTTTTTATTATTTAGATTGTCAGTCCTCCCTGTTATATCCATACTGTCCTATAAAGTCTATTACTTTCACAGCACTACTGTCACGTTTCCTTCAAGACCTCCAGAGAAGTAATTTACTTCAATGTCAAAACAGCACAGAAACTTCACTATTTATTATTAATATGCATGTGTCTCAGATGTTTTGAATTCACAGTTTTCTTAAGGTTTCCTTGAAAGTAAATTGTAGGGGTCAAGGAAAAAAAAAAGAAAAGCTGAAGAGGGTACCTGCACGATCTTTCAGAGCCTAATCATAGATGCTGAAAGAGGGGTTCTCTTCTGTTAGATTCCTTTTAAATAACATCAGTATCGCATTAATGTTCCATCTGCCTAACTGGAATGCTACCTTTGCCTTGAATATCAATATGAGGAAAGGACAGACAAGTTAAGGTTTCCATGACAACACAACCTCTGCATTCTGTATACTATGAAAACTGGCAAGTCTGAGCAGAAGAAAAAAAAAATGTTATCGATAGGCAATACAAAAGCTCCCCTATGTGCTAGATTGATAAATTATTCAAGCCTCATTTTAAAACACTCTGCAATACAGAAAGTCAATATTTTTTCCTCTCAGTGTCATCCGAGTTAATATCATAAAGACTAGAGACATCATGGATAATGTATAAAGTTCTGCATGCAGTTGGGTAAAACTTTATCCTCTAAGAGAGGTTGAATTGTATGTTTGCGTTGCACTAAATATGGTTTTGATGCATTTTTTATATGTACAGTATAAAGAATGTCACACAGTAATACATACTACATGAAGAGTAAACTCCATATACAGATTTTATACACATATTATATGAGGAATTTAAGAAAAGACGGCATTGTTCTTTAACACTGCACAGTGAAATAAATGTCATCTTTAAATGCACAATTTGCTTTGAGAACTTGTACCAGTCTTTATCTGAATTCTTACATTGCTACCATCCACAGCTCTTTCGTAAAGTTCAAAAGGTTATCCCTGAGCACTTTGTCGCAAAGTTATCCCAACCAAAAAAGTCATGGGGATTCAGATCTAGATAATGTGGCCACTGCAACCAACTGGACAAAAGCATCTTTCAGAAGGACTTGACATCACTTAGCCCTCTGAACTGTCGAGGTAGGTTCACCTTCCAAATACCCACTGTTCCATTTTTTCCTTATAGGCCTTGTTTTTAATTTTAAATAATTTGCTCAAAATAAGGTAACTATCTGTTGCACAGTCTTCTGAGTTTTTCTGAGGGGTTCTGTTGCACTACAGGATAATTTGGCAGACTGTGATTATCTTTACTTCAGCCAAAGAAGTTCAAAGCATGATGTACTGTAAGACAATAAAGGAACTAACTAATTCGAGACTCTAGAGAGCTTCGTGTTTGGATGACAGAGTGAACTGAGAGGGTAGTCATTTGCCCTCATTACCACCGCTTTGAGAAACGGGTTCTTCATTTTGGATTAGCTTTGATGTGTTAAGATTGTACTACAGTACCTCACACAGTCCTTCCCTTGGTGTGAATAAGAAAAATAGTTTTTAAAATAAGTGTGCAAATAAAAGTCATGCAGACTCAAAGACTGGTGCTTTCCTATGGCAGATGTAATGCAATTTATTTAAGCAAGACTGTGTCAGTGATCCACATTAATTATCCAAGCGGTCTATACTTCCATATATACACCTGAATTACTGAATTACTCTCTCACAATATACTGAAACAGAATTGATCTCCAAAACCAAGCCCACTTGACACCATAATGAAGCAAATTTTTGATATAATCAATTTTATGCAGACATTATTTTTAAGAATCGCTTGGGATTTGCTTCTGATCATGAATTGTTAACACTCTTTTTAGATCAGCCAGTATGACATGAAACTGGTTCATTCTAAGTAGGTTTAGCAACAATTTTTCAGTGGTTTGTTTAGATCCTAATAAATGCAAGGGAGATGGCAGAGTATATTGGGCGTAGTCCGCCTTGTTAAGGGAATAAGAAGCCACATTTGTAACAAGAGCCGGTCCTGACTCCCATGTAGTGTGTAGTTTAGGAACCTGTGCAGACGGAATAATCCGGAAGTGACTGGAGAAGGGCTACGGGGAAAACACAGTGAGGAATGGAAGGGATGGCGAACAGGGGGCAGTGCTCACAGTGTATCCAGGAGCAAACAAGTCCAAAAACAGTCCAATATAGGAAATCCAGGACGCAGTCCGAAATCCAAAACCAGGTGATCTAACCAAGACAAGACGATTAAAATCAGAAACGGGGACAAGGAACTAGGAAATTAAAAATACAGTTATGAGGCCAAGCGCTCCCAGGCTTGGACTCAGCTTGGTCCGGACGCCGTTAAGAAGCCTAAGCCTTCGAGCAGCGGACGTAGGGCGACCTGATTATAGGCCGGCCTCCGGGCGTTTGTCTTCCAATTCAAAGCCCTAAGCTACCGGAGCACCGGGTTTAAATAATAACTGGAATAACGGTGAATTCAGGGACAGGTGTACGTGATAATGAAACAAACACAAAAGGGTCAGAGCGCCCTTTAGAGGAGGGATGACGATCGTGACAACATTGGAAGGATGAGTCTGCCCAGACCCCCTTCAGATTGTGGCAAATGAGCCAGGGAGCTGCTACAAGAGTGTAGATGGGGTTGTGGGAGGGGTATAAGAAAGAAGCACTATGGAAAAGCAGAGGTGCGAGGGGTTATGTACAGTATGCAGGCAAGAAGAAGTGAGATTAAGATTGAAACCTTTTCTATTATCCAGATTTCTATTATCACTCTGTTATAATTCCATATATTTTAAAACAATGTAACAGTAAATGAAGCAGCAAGCAAAATGTTACAGGTTGCAGGTCAAAATTTGAGAGAAATATTCATTTACATGAGGTCTTCTTTTTTAGAGGAGAGAAATGGAAAAAAACAGGAAATTCAACACTCAAACACCACAAATTATTGCAGTGAGGAATGGAAAGGTCTGACAGTGACTGAAATATTTGAAAAGACTGGAATACTAAGTGACCTTTTGTGGAAAAAAGATTTTTTTTCTCTTAATATACAATACGTGTGTTTCTCTGTGAAGCCCTGGTGCTAGCAGGGGACTTATGAAGACAACGGAAATGGAATATATTTTAAGAGGCCATACAGCACTTTTAGACAATGAAATGTTACGGCACAAGTACCTGTCCTGACTGCTGGAGGGAGGATTGAAACAGCTCCCATTTCCAATGCTACAGGCTTGTACTGCAGATGCCACACAGCCTTTGCAGTAACTATTGAGTCTTAAACCCGGGAAACCCTGACTAGGAGTCCACACAGCCCTGACAGAGAATGAATGCTTTCACTGTACACAAAATCAGCAATTGACTTAGCCAAAGTCTTCAGCAGTATCTACTGTAGACCCAGCGGCTCTATTTTTAGCATGAAACCCCCTAGAATTCCAATGTGGTTTATTGTAACAATACAAATAATTATGTTTTTTTTTTATTAAATGCAAATTATTCAGTGAAAAACAAGTTACCAGACTCCTAAAAAGTAACATAGCAAAAGTCTTGCAGGCTGAGAGATGGTGCCACTAGGAGACAGAAATAACCTTCAGTGTTACAATTTTCTTTGTTCGCCTGACACTTTTCATGTCTGCAGTACAGTTAATCTTATTTTATTCTGTTGACAGCAATTAGTACAACAGCCAGGACTGAAACTCCTATCAGTATCTACAGTATGCTACACAATGTCCCCCCCCCCCACACACACACACACACACACAAGCTCCTGCTTCCAGCTGGTCCTCAAAGCACATTTAGAGGTTCCCACTTCCCGTTGCCCCAAACCCCTCCGACGCTACCCCATCCCCTTTGTTGCCTCTCCGAACATCTTTCAAATCCCCAGAAAGCTGACAGACTGAGAAGGAGACCGGAACACACGTGGGTTTGAAGCCCCGGACTGGAGGTTAGATTCCTCTTGCATTCCAATGAGCCTCTCTCTCCGAAAACTCCAGGCACTGAGGTTAATCTAGATGTCAGCGTCTGCTGACAGCGCAAGAGATTGCTCCAGGGTGACATCCCATCTGAAGTCTTAATACCACAGTCAATTTCCTTCAGCCTCCAGGAAGCCAAGCAAGCTTTTTCTGGGTGAACTGTATAGATGCACATGGTAGCACTTTTTTTTACACCCGCTTGCTCTGTAGAAAATCTCTAAAGCAACACTTATCCAATCCAGTGTTTTGCTTAGGTTCACTTTTATCAGGTAGCGAACGTAGGCAGGTTGTGTGATCTTTTGTCTTTCTCTCCCACGCCTAGTATCAACTTCAAACTTTCCCTCCTCCTCCTCCCCCACATGCAGAAAGAGAGCTCCTAAGTGGATTTGTTTTCCAACGAGGCCGTGGGATATTCATGTCCAAGTGCAACAGGGGTTTCTCTTTGGGAGTGTTTTAAATTAAGGCAGGGAATGTCACTATTTACTTCATTTGCTTTTTCAAATGAATTAAAATGAAATGATCTCATTTTGCCTGCTTTCAGAAAAAAACAAAATCCATGCTGGTATTAAATAGAACCCATATCACGGCATGCTGTGGTTGAAATTACAGAGTGCTGTGTTATATATAAAAAAAGTCGTCATTAGACCTTGCACAGTGTCTGTACTGGATTTGTTGTGGGGAATGAAAAGATAGCCAATAGAAAAACAAATTCAAGACTTTGTTGCTTTAAAGAGCATATCTGTAATCTTTTAACTTTTGTTTTCTGGAAGTGGAATAAATCTGCATTAAAAATTAGAATCCTGATTTAATGCTTCAGAAGTGTCTGAGCAACTGTTTATGCTAACAATATGATTGTTAGGTCCATGTTCAAGTTCAAGTCAATTATTGTATACTGTATATAGTATATATATATACACTCAACAGTATTTAGCTTGCATGTTTTAATGCCCAAAGTTGGCACATGAACAGCTCAATAAGAAAGATAAGCAAAAAGAAAAATGATACTAATAAACTACACACAACACGCTATGTTTTATGAGACAATTTCCTGCTGGAGTCCAACAGTCTTCATCAACATGAAATCTCAGCAGGGGATCAGGTAGTGGGGTAGCTAGTGTGCAGCTTTACTGAGCTGCAGGCCCTGGGCTATGGAGAGCTCTGAGAGAATTCCTTTCAATTGCAATGTTCCGGTTTCTTGCCTTGCTCTCTGCTACTCTCTCAATGATTAAAGGCCTTATACCATTCATCAGGGCTCTGTTGCTTGAGCCGTGAAGAGAGACGCAATACTACTAGCATAGTAAATCTGCTTTGTGTTCTCTCCAGCTGCCCAAACAGCAACAACAGAAAAATGCCTTGCCGTTCCACTGCTCAAACAGGTTCGTCAAAAAGACAGAGACTTGTCTGACCCTGAGCGATTACAGAGGCAGGCCATCCTGTTTAAAAGTTATCCAAAGATAACTGCCAGGTGAAGTCATTAGATTCACTGTGACCTTTTGAGCCGCCTCCCCGTCACAGTCTTGTCACACTCACTCTCCTTTGATTATGTCGCCTCCATCCCTGAGTGACACTTCTTTTATTTCTTTTCTTTGCTGGTGACCTTAAAGGGCAAGTCAAGTATGCATGAAGATACATTTTTTTTGTATCTTTCTTTATTACTTTCACCGCCAATATTACTCTCTCCATGGGTCATTGAGCACTGATTAGCTCTATGGTAAATGGAGTGGAAATGGTGGTTTTGGCTGGTCCCTCAGACTCTAAGTGAGCACACATACTGTACACACACTCACACACAGACATTGACATTTCTGAAACATTAGGATACAGAGACAACTAAACATTGTTTCAGCATCAAGAGAGGTAGTCACACCAAAGCTACCTCCATTTATATACTAATTTCTGTTCAATATGCTCTTAATCCAGGAAATAGTGCAGCAATAGCCTACTGTATGTGAGTATAGTATGTATGTGACTTGTCCACACCAGAATCTTGAATACACTTCATGCTATTAATCTTATTGACAAGTTTTTCATAGACAGACAAAAAACAGGTTCACAGCTAGCTTTAGGCCAAGGTTGTGAAAGCAGTCATAGCCAATACAGTATGTTCAGTATGCCTTGTAAATTCCAAATCTTTGCAATAACATACAGTGTGCTGTATGCCACAATAAAACGCTTAATTTAAAGTATAACATATATACAGTATATGTTATCAAACGTGTTATTGTTAGCACTTGCTTCACCAAAAGCAAAATCTTAGCTGGACTATAGTAACCGTTCTTCTCCATTAGATCACCAGATACATTTATCCAAAACTTCCCAACTTCATGTGACTAAAATAAGGCCTTTTAGTTACAACTCATAAGGCTAACAGAGATGCTAAAGGAGAGCAGAGTGGTGTCTTGCCAGGATTTCCTGTTCATCCCTGCCAAATAACAGGGAAGGTTTCCACATGAACAGCGAAATTAGCCAAGTGCTGTATTGCATAATCATTCTCAGCCTCCTCAATGTTGCCTTTGAATATCTTCACACAACAAGTGGGTGCCTTCCTTCTCATTAGTGAAGTACAAAATTAAAGCCAGATAGCGCCCTCTCCTCAAGCTGTCCCACCGATTGAAAAAAAAGGAGTGAAGCTAAAGACCTCCCTTTGGTAAGAAAAGAAAGTATGAAAAAGGTCAAAGAGAAAGAGTTATTCATTATTTGATAATTGACACTCAATACTCAATTAAAAATCTGGTAGACTGAGTAGTCTTACTAAATCTTGAGGGCACACAGGTGAAAGATTAATTACCTACAGTAAATGCAGTCACAGACTCATCAAAAGCCATGCTTTATTTTACTAAGGATAGACATGACCACTGGATTCTATCAGCAGATAGCCGAAATTATTGCAGACAAAAGCAATATTTGAAACCACTGGGTAAGTCACTTGGGCAACGCAATGTACAGTTAATAGCAAGTCATAAGATCTAGGTACATTAAGTGGTTACATAAAAGAAAGATATATGAGGTAGCTGGACCAGAGATTAAAGTTCTTTTAAGTCATTCCCCCAATCTATTATTGAGACAATAATTCACTACCAAATCAGAAACATTTTTTGACTGCTAATCTTCAAACGACCCCATCAGCAGTACTTCTCAATCCTGAATTTAAATCACTGTGATTTTTCTGCGGTCCATTTTTAGCTTAAGGGGTGCATACAGTTAAAGTATGTGACTGGCGAGCTCAGAGTCATGTGACACACTTCAGTTCTCTGATTGGATATTGCTCAGCCCTTGTTGTTTGGAGTAGGATCTGCTCTGACCAGCACATTGCCAGAGGCCAGTAGAACAGTAACAGGAGGCTGCTGGAGGTTTTAAACAAGATAGTCTAAGCAGGATACAGTTAGAAGGGATACATGTTGTCAGCAAACTGCCTGATGTAATGAGGTCTTAAGAGATGTCCATGTACTGAAATTTGTCTGTTTTCTCGCAAGACACCTTGCCACCACACCCACATCACACTTTGGTTCTGAGCAAACATAATGAAGCCAACCAAGAAAGTACCTAGAGATATCCCTCCCCCTATTCTTGTCCTTTCATGAAAGCGCTAAAACCTCCATAAGAGAAGCTTTTATAACCCCCTTCTTATCCTATTAAAATAAAGTGGGTGTATCTTCCAGTGTGGGAAGAACAACACTATACCGTTTAGCAATGCCACTGAGCTCTGTTGGAATACAAGCCTAAAGACACCTCTCACATAAAACAAGCAATACAGAAAGCTTTCTTTTCATTACTTACAAAAATCTGCTGCTTTTCTTCATGTTCACCCTGGAGAATTGAACATATCTGAACATCATTCAATTTTAGCATCAATCCTGCACCCAATTATTAATAAACATAAATGTATTGCTAGGGATGGCTTTGTCAGTATTTATTTTCTTCTTTGCAATGAAATTTTCCATTGAACAAGCAAGTTGTTTTTTTTTCTAAGTAGCTATAACATTTATCCTTTATTGTATTTTGTGAAATCAAGATGTGATATTTGATAGGCCAATACTGTGACCTCTCAATTCATTTATTAATGACTCGTATGAAACATAATAATAACATACAAATTTGAATCTCAGAAGAACAAACAGGACATAGTATAACATAAAAGCAATGCTATGATGCCAGTTTCATTTAGTAAGTAAGGCAAATTACTGAATTTCAGTAAGAAGGATCATAATCCAATATGCCATTGAAAACTATATGACTTTACTTCTTTGATTTATTTTTTGCTAACATCACTCTCCTTGGGACAGCATACAGTACTGTAGGTTGATAGATCAGGAAAATTGTGTACAAGAGACCTTGTTTTTTGAACATTCAGTCTATAACCTTTTGAAGCTGAAAGCAAAATTTGTCAGTTTTCTCCCCAGTTAGCGTCCAATTCAGCATGAAGACTTTTTTATGCACTGTTTAAATTCTGTAGAGTGCCCCTAGCGAATTAGCCAATGATGGATTTTTTTGTAAAATTATAACCAGTTAAGGAAGCATGTTTCCATTAAAAATTAGCTTAGGTTTAGGCAGCCAAGTGTGAAAGATTTGTGGAGTTACTGAGGGCAGCTTTCCTTTACAACATTTCAATGACGAGAACAGGCCGCCTTGAAAATTATCTGATGCAGTGACTCTATCAAAGGATCTCCAGATAAATGAATAAATGTCTAAATCACACTGTAGACATAAATATTAAAGTAAAGGACATCTTATCAGATAGGAGTGTGTATCTCAGTACTGTCTTGAAAAGGCTTTGCAATTTCCCTTTCTATGAAGACAGCATTATCTTTGAAAATGCAGATGTACTTTCAAGATTTGGACCTTAAGACCTAGGTCTTCAGATATAGGCTATTTTCCTCTATTTCAAATTACAGGGCTGAGAGACAGTGCTACAGGGCAAACAAGAACTAAACAGTGACTTCACCCAGCCAGATTGAGAGCGAAAAGTACCAACAAGTCATTCATTTTCAGGCCTTAAGGAAAGTACCTGATATATCTCAGTTACTCTCCCATAACTTATGAAAAAAACAGGCAGGAATGTTTTAACAAATTGGACATCAATGTGGAATCAATGTGCTCACACCTCAGTTTGAGGTGAAGAATGTAAGAAGCAATGGCCACTTCAGGGAATGCTGGAATGATTTACAGTATGCTTCCAGAGAGAGTGGAAAGCTGAGATGGACTGGCTCTTTTAAAAGACACTGTTCATAAAGACAGGTGTTTGAAAATCTTTAGTGCAGAGTATCCATCTTAACGTTTTACTATGATTCAATAGCTTCTTATAGGTCTTTTATTTAGGATTTCTGAACTCCATATCAGAAGCCATCAGGGTTAAAATAATCATGACTGCTTCATAAAATAAACTCACCTACAGTATAGAAGCTCACATTCTATGGCCTCACATGTACTATATACTAACATGATTATAATGATCTACATATTTTATCTCAGTTTTGGGCTCCACGTGTACTCCATGTTTTGTGAATGTCCCAGGCATTACCATTTTAACTAAGCAATTGAATAATCTTTTTTCATGTGCGTGCTTCATTTATTGCACTAATCCCTTAGATAATGCTCACTTTTTATACAGCACACAACGTGACACAAACTATAGACATATGTACTCCTGGACATGTTTTAAGTGGACAGATCAGCATCTTTGTAAAAGACACCTTTGCAGTTTATGTGCTCTATATAACATTAATACATAGCTAGTACATAACAAAATTAAATGTCATTTAAATTTTTAAAAGTGTACCTACAGTATTAATATACAAAACACATGGTACAAGAAATGGTAACCAAAAACAAGGTTAGTATTATGATGAGGTGACAATAAATAGATGATATTAAGGAGACGTGGAAGGTGGACTTTGTCCATTTTTAAAACAAAAGAAACTCTTTGCTTTGACTAAGACCATTAAATTATCAAAGAGTGTATAATACAACCGTAATAAATGTACGCTTCTTGAAAATTGGTTTTGGAGACATTGAAAAAAATAATATAATGAGTCTGTAATCCTTCATACAATTACCACTAGAACCTGAATTACCATTAGACTGCTTTAAAATTTGAAATTTATATGCTTTGCAAAAGTAGCTCATTAACATGGGGGACTACTGGTGTATTTTGTCCCTCTGTGGGGATTCCATATTTGTCAATAAAATGTGTTAATTTAGCAACATCCTATAATAAGATTATTAAAGTTGTCCAGACTGCTCACACGAAAATACTGTAAATTTGCTAGATGTGAAAGAATTTTCTAAAGAAATTCTGCAGTATAAACAAGTGAATTGCACATAAAGCAACAGGTGCATCAGGTAATTAATCTTTGTGTTCAATCTTCCTTGAAGCCAGTACTAATCAGTGGAGAATTATGGAGCTCTCATGGAAGATATACCCATCTAAAGACTGAATTCCCTTTGTTATTCAGCAGGATTAGTAAGAACACTTGGATTATAGGATATTCTACAGCTTTTTTATTTTTTCGCCACTACCACTTGAGAATAAGGCAGCCTATGCTGAAAGACTGTTTAACTCTACACATGAGAATCCTTCAGATAATACATTCTTAGGATGCCAGTCTTATGTCTACATTGTTCCATGTAATACTAAACATACAGTACCAGGTGTGACACTGATCTGGTTTCCAAGTCTTAGAAATGGGAGGTAGGTATGACAGCTGCATGGATGAAATGTACTTTTTAATGGATGCTAATTCACACAAAAGAAGGATTCACAGTCTTGTATTAATGCATAAAGCTATGTTATTAACTCTAATTTTATCATGTAAATGCTGTCTAATGTTGATGCTTGAGCCATGCTTTACGAGTTGGAAAATGTTATTGTAAGAGGTATAACGCTGATTATGTGACAAATACTGTATCACTGTAAAATTAGGCATTAATCGGCACTGAGTAATATTTACATTTGTCAACCTATACATTTGTCCACCTTATGAAGACTTTCCATAATTACACAACAGGGATGGGTCAAAATCTCATTAGAACCCCCATTCTGTATTCTGGATATAGGGATTCAAAGGCATCAATGGAAAAAAAAGTGGATAGAAAATGGCTTTTCTATACTTTCACACTGAGTTCATTAATTGGTGTTTCTACAAAGAAAATTATCTTTCTAAGTTTACCATCAGGTAAATGTTCCATATTTTCTTCCAATTAAGTCATGTGGCTTTCCTGTATTGCTCTTCCCTTTGATTTCCATAAAACACATGAGCCATGGTTGGGGAAGGAGTATCTGTTTTACACTAGGTAGTCTTTCCAGGAAACACCAGACATGCACTGGAACAAAAAGTGCAATGGTATGTCACCTGCTGTTGTGACTTGACAGCATGAAATAAGAAAACGTTTATAAGGGCTCCTTCCTCAGATCATCTGGGGCTCCTTACCACAGACTGCCTCTTCGTGCGTCTCTCAGTTTCTCTCACTTGATGCCTCAGCTACTGATGTGACCCTCAGCCAATATTAAGGTAAGATTACACATTATAAGTGTACCTGTGTGACAGAAATGAGGTGCTCTAACTGAAAAAAACATACATTCTCTGATAATGGCCAAACTAAAAATGAGAAAAGCTTCTCAAATATTTATAGAAATAACTCACCGTAACGGCACTCCAAGGAACTAAAATAATCTAAGTAGGGAAAGAAATAAATTAACATAATTCTGTGACACTTATATAAATTTACATTATATACATTGAATTATTAAATTAGGTTGTTCAGATTGACCTGTGGGTTCCTCATTGCTAAGAGTTCTTACTCTCACTGATTTGTTTTCCTTTGCAGTGGAAAATCCTTTTGATGCCTTTTCCAGCATCAGGGATACAATCCAACCAATAAGAAGGCAGAAAGGCTTTCTTCAGGAAGTCCTTGCCACCTGCCTGACTTGGCCACTGTAAGCAGTCATTTCCAAGCAGTGACACGCCCTTAGCAACAGACATGGGAGACATCCACACTTCGGAAAAAAATACCCAACAAACTAACGAACCAACAAAATAAATAAAAATATATATATATTATATAAAATAAAAACCACAGGGCAGTCGAATCTTCCATCATCTGTCTGGATACTAAAAAGCAAACATATCGGTTTCCTTGGTTGTTTTTCTTCAGGGTTTTTTTGTTTGTTTGTGAAGGAGGCCATTTTCAAGAATAAAAGATGTATCCTTTTTGCACGGTATAATTCTGTACATTTTATGTGCAGGTAAACAAAATCTAAAAGTGCTTTATTTTTTCCTTGTAAAGACTGGTATCCAGTGTATCGAAAGGTGTAGCAGGCACTTAAGTCCATCCCCGTCATGTAGGTGTTTTGACTGTGGAGTAGTAAGGTACACGTTGTTTGGTTATTCCTGGATTGCATTTGTCCACCTGCTGCAGAGAGACAGGCAAGAAACCCAGCCGTTGCTAGCCCAGGATGTCCAGATACACAGGTGTGGCTTTACCCAAGGCATAGAGGATCTTCTGGATGTCCTTGACGTTTAGCCTCTGCTGTGGTTCCCTCTGCCAGCAGCCCAGCATGATGTCATAGACCTCCTTAGGACACACGCGGGGTCTCTCCAGGACCCGACCTTGTGTGATGCATTCGATGACCTGAGGACAGGAGAAAACACAGGTCAGAACCCTTGGCAGCATGGCACCCAGGAACCAATGCAGTGATGTACAGTACTACCACAGGCAAGGACCTCGAATGCTACATTTTTCTCATTCGAAAATCTAAGAGCTCAAACTACAGTACATCTTCTAATATATTCACCAACATTTCTATCCCTACATCTATCTGGATGTTTTCAGTTCTTTCCTGCTGCTCATGATAGTCAAGTATTGAATATATCTCAGATAAGAACAAACACAAGAAGCCACAGCTACATCAAAGCAGGTGCCGGTCTTCAGCTTTTGCAGGGATCTTTGATACAGCCTGTCAAAATAGCACAATGATAAGCACTCAGTCATAGAAAGCTAATTTTACCATGTCCAGTTTTTCGCTGGGCTAAGAGAAGAGATCTGTTGCTTCTCTATAGATTTCCTGGTTCATGTTCGAAAGATAAAAGTATAACAACTGACCTACAGTACAGTGAATAAATAGACTTCCCAAGTTTACGGCCTGCAACACACATTTTAAAACAACTGAGTCACAGAGACAAAAAGGGACACAAAGAAGCCAGTCTCCCACAAGGATGTTCCCAGAGGTGAAAATAAAATGAAATCATGTCTATTTGTTTTAGTAGTCTGGAGGAGACAGTTTGTTTTCTGTGTTAAATAGGAATATCACATACTGTACAGTAAGAAAGAAGAATGAGAGATGGCCATCCATAGCTAATCTTATTTCCTGAATGATTTCAGCTCAGGCAATATATAAAGCAATTGGTACAGATTCTCAGACCCTGACCCTCAGACTTTGAGGGATTTAAATCAATTGTTTGGTAAGTGCTTTTTAGCACCATCTTCAACTTTTAGACACCACCTTTGTTAGTTACTTGAAACCTACAACATTTTGGGGATGGGGGGGGGGTTATTATTATAAATTTAAGGGTCTAACAAACAAAATTTCATTTAAGATATATTGCTTTGAATCTTAAATGTTTTAAATGCATTTTGTAGTTAATTTACTTTATTTAAGCTCTATAAAATTAGAAAAGTTTAAAGTTACTGTATGTATTTGCAATTAATTCAATAGTGGGGCAACTGTAAAAACAAATTATACCTCCCAACGTACCCCTTCTAATTCAATTGACTGCTGTTGGATCTTTTGGATCAACGGTTTCTTCTTCAACAGAGCAATCCAGATAGCACAAGCGTTTAAGACTAAGGAGAGAGGGAGAGAGGCTTGACCTCCCTGCAGTTAAACTACTGTACATCTGAATCCACAAGACTGGTTCTTGTAAAAAATGTATTTATAAAATGCTTTGGCTGATCCTATGGGTACATTTTCAGCATGTGTGACTGAATTGACTTTGATTTATTCTGTTGATTTTGTCCAACAAGTCTGGGTCTGCACATAATGAGAAGAGTTGGCAGAAAGCTGGTCAAATACAGATTGATGGAGAAAATGTACCCCATTGAATAGCACATATTTAAGTTTAGATTAGTCTGTCACATTTTGTTTGGTTACAAAAAAGAGCAATGAGGGTTTGAGAACATGGATAAGCATTGATGCTAAGAAGCCTGAAGTGACAAAGACCACTCTACAGTCCATAAATGACAGGTATTGACATCGGCTTTAGCCGATTTTGACCAAAACTTAACAGCACCCAACAGGTATAGTACCACTAAGGTTAGTGCAGTCTCAATGCCAGGGTATTATTGGGCTTGGTGATGCCTGTGACATTGTGATATTAACAGTGACATCTGTCCTTCACTGGAAGAACGAACTACTGTTTATGCTGAAAATTTGCAGTGAGGACAAAAAAAATCTGCATTTCCCTCCATACTGGTGAAGAGTTATAAAATTGTTATAAAAACAATCAGCATTAATAATAATAATAATAATAATAATAATAATAATAATAATAATAATAATAACTCCTTACACTTATATAGTGCTTTTCTGGACACTCCACTCAAAGCGCTTTATAGGTAATGGGGGCTCCCCTCGACCACCACCAGTGTGCAGCCCCACCTGGATGATGCGACGGCAGCCATAGTGCGCCAGAACACTCACCACACATCTCAGTGGGGAGGAGAACAGAGTAATGAAGCCAATTCATAAATGGGGATTATTAGGAGGCCATGTTAGGCAAAGGCCAATGGGAAGTTTGACCGGGTAACACCCCTACTATTAGAAAATGGAATTATAAATGACCACAGAGAGTCAGGACCTCAGCTTTATGTCTCACCCGAAGAACGGTCCTTTTACAGTATAGTGTCCCTGTCACTATAATGGGACATTAGAACCTACACATACTCCAACGTGAGCGCCCCCTACTGGCCCCACTAACAACATTTTCTGCAGCAACCTTATTTTTTCCTAGGAGGTTTCCAAACCAGGTACTGACCAAACTCACACCTGCTTAGCTTCAGTGAGTTGCCAGTTGTGAGTTGCAGGGTGAAATAGTTGCTGGCAATATCTAGACCTGATGGAGACTAGATATGTAAATTGAAATGCCTAGTCCAAATTTTAGAATAAAATGAAATCAACTTATTCAAGTTGAAATCACTAGGAAATCAACTATACTAGTTTCTGTTTAGTCATAAATTAACCTCTCCATCCCTAATCTAAGGCAGTAAAAGTAAAGTCAGGTCTGAAACAAGCTATCTAGCCATGATAATCAAAGTTGACATACAAGCTTCTTTCAAAACACAGCTGGATGAAATATACAGATCAATTAGATTCCAAGATTTATGCAAGGTCTGAATGTCTTCGTGCTTGCAACCTGTCTTTTCTTCTTCTTAGATTCTCAAGAGTTTGCCAACATAAATGCAGTGCTTGGCTCTCACACAGTTGAGTTTTCATTCAGTGTAATTGGTTAGATACTGTATGGTGAACTGTCTAACTTTCTTAGAGTCCTCATTTTGTTTAGTTTTGTTTTTGGTAGCAGCTAGCGACAAGGACAATTATTTTCCTGAATTTCAGAAATTATGTAGTTTCGCACTGACATGTTAACCTGCCTTTCAATTATACTGTCCTGCATGCCCCCCTCTAAGGCTTTGTATACAGTATATATACTTTGAATACTTGCTCTCACATGAGGACTCAAAGACAAAAAAACAACTATTTATAATACTTACTAAATATTTAGTAAGCACTACATTTTGACAAAGTCATTTAAAATCACTACATAAAACTTTTATTTTAATTTGGCCTCTTTGTTATTTTTATGTGTTTATTGGCTTTATGATATTTTAAGCTACTATGTATATTTATATAATTACATTTTAATTACATATAATTGATCTGTATTGTATTTACTGTTTATACACACATATTAATAATTTTGGATATTGCAATTAATTCAAAAAACATTTTTTAATTTGGTATATCTCATTTGGACTTGTGGTAGCAATGTAATCCTGTCTCGGCAATGTAATCATTATATTTAAAGAAATTGTATGTTGCTAGTATGCATAGAGTATGATTAGTAGTTCAGGTGGGTAGCTGCGTCAGCATGCGTAGGCTGCAAAGGAACAAGTAATAGGTTTATTCCATGCTGAAAAAAAGAAGAAAGAGAACACAACGTTTCGGCCGTGGAGCCTTCTTCAGGTGGCTTATTTTCCAAGATAATTATCAGGTGGATAATTTAGGCCAAACGCCTACATGATTAGGTCAGGAAAGGGTTAACAAACATTTAATACTGACCAATTTATCTGAAAACCACACATAGCTGCAGTAATTCAAAGGGTTCTTTGCACAGCAAATTGAAATGTTAACAATTTCAGTTGTGTTGATTAGTTAATAGTCATTCCATGAAATTCATTGTTTTCTGCAAACTTCTGTAACACCTCGCATGTTAAAAAATTAAGCTCCAACCCAGGCTCCATTCACAGCATGTACTGCAATCCCCCTTTTGGAAAAAAAAAATAGTGTACAGCCACATTACATTTCAAAACAGTAGCTAGTCTATGTATTGGATTTTGATGCACATTCTAGATGGCTGCATCAGTATCTAATGCTAGATTTGTACCTTCAAACATTTAGAGAAAATCTGATCTGGTCCAGGACTAAAAAATCGGATAAATGCCGTGGATGATGTTGCTGATCACTTTGACAGCAACTGTCCTTGCACATCTGTTGCTACTTGCCTTCAAGATGAACATCCTCAGCTTCTCACCTGACATTTACATAGTGATGACATTACAGTATCTTTTTTGTCACTTATTTCACTATAGTGCTCACCTTGAACACCCTGATAAATGTTTATGCATGGTATTTTTAGATAATTTAGGCCAAACGCCTACAACTCTTTGTCTAAAGACGTTCACCCTACTTGTTTCAACCACAGATGTGCCAAAATAAATCTGTGCCAAAATCTGGAGTACAAAGTCATGCATTTTGTGTAGTGTGGCTTCAAAATGGTAATGCAGACATGGCAAGAACTGTAATCACTGTGAGAGGTGGAAAACTGCAGACTGGGAGAGGCAGACAGGAGAGATGAGAAATTAAAGACCATTTTAGTGTCATTAATAGCATGGCTTCATTTTTACATGAAACTGGGACCATAAAATTGACCCAGACGAATTCCCATCACGCTTCACCATGTTCTGTCTTGCACAGCTTTTAAAGTGGTTGTACATCCAAATCTGCACCTGCACTAGGTGTTCCAGGGTACACTGCCACTGTGTACTCAGATGTTCTTTCAGCTTAGCATTATCAATTCCCCCTCCCCTGTAACATAGGCTTTCATCATAATCACATCTCCTCCAGGTTAAACATATTGTAGCTCACAAAGGGTGCACTAAAAATAGACAGCTTTGCTAGTCACACACTTCCTTATTTTTCACAGGTGCATCACTGTCACAGATTATAGCTTCCAGAAAGGGAAATGCTGTGTTACTACACTTTAAAGTTAAGAGAAAGAAATACATTATTGTACTTGACAGGGTGCAGTGCAGGGCAACTAATCTTTTAACAAAACTATACTGCTGTACATTGCAAAGTGTAATAGAGCAGAATGTAAACATGGTAAAGTGAAAGCTAACCTAGTGAATAGAGACAAAAAAATATTTTTTTAAAAGCTTACATACTGGCCTTGGTAAACATACTGTATACCAAAAGCAAGTACTGTACAATATAATGGTTAGGACTCTCCTTGGGAATACCTTGTTTTGTTTTAACTAGATCATGTGAAAAGTCGAAAGGTGGAAAACCTTTTCACAAGCACAAAATGTTTAATCATTTTAATTAATACAAATTAAAATTAAACTCAACATAGAAGTATTTCTCTAATACAGCTATTAAACAGCCAGTGAAGCAAAATTTTAAAATGATTTCCAGAGACCAGCCAACAATGTCCAGTTGCTAATACAAGTTGTTTGCAGAAGGATATATTTTTCCCTCCATTGTTCTCTGCTGTTGAATTCAGTGGTATATAAAATTAAAACAAGTAAGACTCGAAGAGCATGAGGAAGGAGCCATCAGCATAGCTACTGCATCAGATCATGCAATTTCACTTTCTTGTGACCTATAAACTGTTAAAATGAGAAATGAACTGTTGTTGCTGACAGCAGAAGCTCAAATCACAGAGTAACTGTCTGTTAATTCTTGGTTCACTACATACACAAATGGATCACCAGATTTTCTACCCTACTGCAGTAAGTCCTCGACAGCTAACTGCAATACCTCAGACTCAATACACATCTGCACTATACTGCAGATGTGTTTGCATGGTCTTCCATGTTTTTGTCTCACTACTACATATTTATTACTGTACTGTATATGTCCCACAATATATTTGTTGTTCCTGTTGTTTTTATTATGTTTGTAATGGTTGTACTCTCTACATTGCTTGGTGTTGTCTGTTGTAATGTGTATGTCCAGAGACATCAACGAGAATAAGAATTAAAATGTACTTGTACATATAACAATAAACCCCTGTGCTCTCTGCTCTCTACTCTGCCTCCCTGGTTTCTTTTGAAAAAAGAAGAATCTGCTACCAGCAACCAAATGGATTGACTGAATGGCTCCTCTAATTAGTAGCCAGTTTATTTGAATTATTAGTTGTGTACACTACTTTCTTTCATTTTTGAATTTATTGCATTAAGCTGACTCTGTATTCCACTTCTTACTTGATATTGGACAACAACTTTTTTACAGTTCTCTCAAAATTTATAATTCAATAAAACCATTGACCATGGCCCATCTTGGATAAGGGTTTCAGCCCAACAGAGACATACAATTATGACAGTAAATAGGAGGCACTCATAGAAAAAAAAAGAAATAGTGTACATTTTTAACAAAGCCTAAAAAGATTATCCACTTGGGCCTTAAGACCACACTTCAGTGTTGTCCTTGGATCAAGTATCTGCTGTAATTCAGATTAAACTCCTCTCATTTGTAACTACTGTATGTTGTTGTGCAGTGGAGAGCTCAAGCAGCCATTTCTCAGGGAACAGGACAATTTTGTTATTTTTTTATTTGGACAGAATGTGTGTATTACAACACACACGTTG
Organism: Lepisosteus oculatus; assembly: GCF_040954835.1. Classification (NCBI taxonomy): domain Eukaryota; kingdom Metazoa; phylum Chordata; class Actinopteri; order Semionotiformes; family Lepisosteidae; genus Lepisosteus; species Lepisosteus oculatus. The sequence continues at coordinate 55,312,223 of NC_090700.1, forward strand.
AAGCTGTTCTGATTCTTCCCTGGGAAGGAAGGGGAGGGACAAAGGCAGCTCCATACTGTACCTCATTGTTGGAGAGCTGAAACCATGGCTGTTTCCCAAAGGTGAAGATCTCCCACAGAATGACGCCAAAGCTCCACACGTCGCTGTCAGTTGTGAATTTACGGTACATGATGCTCTCTGGGGGCATCCAGCGAATTGGGAGCATTGTGTGACCTCCGACCTGCCAGAAAGAAGAGCATTTGTCATGCTTGTTGTTGGCTGAAAGCTTCACTTAGTTCATATACAGTTTGAAAAAGAAGAAAAACAACAACAACCATGACTCATGAAAAACTTTTCTTTACTCAAAAGGTTGTGGTTCAAACTGTATGATTCAGCTGTGCTTTGAAAAAAAATATGCTCAAAATACTTCTACAAAAGGCTAGATGAAAATCAATAAGTGTGATCAACCAATAAGCAGGAGGTGCTTTTACTTTATATCGGTAATCTTCATAAAGTGCTTATGTCTAAGGCATAATGCGTATTAACACCATTTCTCATCGCGCTCATGTGGAGAGCACACTGCACGTGATATACTGAAGTTAAGGGCAATACTTTTTTTCTCGGAAAAATTGCAGTTAGATAGAAAGCAAATGGCTTGAGGCTGAAGGTTTGTGGAATAAGCTGTGGTGAGTGCAGGGTAAACATAAAGTAAATACAGTGTTTGTGGCTTGAAGTCAGTCAAAAAATCACAGATTTTAGCCTTGGAGACTGAAAGTTCAAATCAATGAGGCCAATAAGCTTCCTTTGAAGAAGGAAACAGAGCATGAGGAAAAGTTATCTATCGAAATCTGTCTGGCAGGTTTTAACCAAGCAGTGACTTAAAAACAGAATCTCTGTCTGAGCCATCGGCAGACCAGATATTAATCAATTAAATAGTAATGCATTAATCATCACAGCACTCATCTTAAATTAGACTGGATTGTTTTGAATCAGGTTCCTATTCATGTCAATTGCTCTGCAATTATCATATCAGTGCAAAGAATGAACAATACTAAGACTTCAGTAGGACCCCAAATATTGCTTCCCTCAAATTTACTGTACATGGTTTCTCTGTATTAATTGCAAAGCTCATTAACACTCTGAATACTGATAGGTAAATTATTGATTGAATATGTTCTGACAAACAAGCCTATATGACATGATCTCACATACAGTACCACTGTAGTTTGCTTGCATACTGCATGCAACTGTCCTGCAGTGTACAGTAAATCTATTGATATTGGGCACTGAGGCATCCCTGCCTGGGTTTCGCTATGCTCATCCTCCTAAACTACTTCTGGTCATTCTCCAATAGGGAACTGCAGGGGATCCTGGAAACATGTGCAAACAAGAAATAGAGTCTTGTCATATTCAAACTCCGAGTCGCTTCTCATTCTCAGATTCCAAAAGTGTCACTTCATGTCAGCTTTCATTGTTCCACAATGGTCTTGCAAAAGTACTGGTACAGCCTGGACTTTGATGCTGGTAGATGGATGGAAGGAATTACTAAGCCTCTGTCTGGCGTGGCCATCCCCCTCAGGAGGCCTCCGTTGTCACAGGAGATGAGTACCCCATCTCTTACAAAGAGTAAGTACTGAAGCTCTTCACTGCATAAAGTGCTTCTATAATGAAAGTATTCCATTCGCTTGGATTGTCACCTACAGCAGAATGATTGTCAGTCACTCTAGCTCAATACATATTCACTGGTCAGCTACTGTGGATGTGAAAACAATCCAGAGCTGTAAATGCTGAAAAACAATCCCTCACATTATTCTTTCAATCACAAGTAATATGAACCGCTGAGTCATCTGTGGTTTTTAAATTAAGAAATTCTTTGAGAAAACGTTAAATTGTACTGTAAATATTATTATTATTATTATTATTATTATTATTATTATTATTATTATTATTATTAAATGTTGGTCATTTCAGTCTACTATTTTGTGGCATTTATGTTAAGGTTATAACAATAGGTTTAATAAGATTCTGCTTACTTATCAGTAAATTGATTAGTAATACTGCAGATAATATTGGTAATATCAGTAGGTAACACTGATTTCTACAGCTGGACATATTTCCTTCTGTTTACAGGCTTATTTCATGTGCTATATGAATACTCAGTATGAATAAAACATGGCTTTGGGGATAAAAGCTTTTATTTTGTGATTCAATCAACATTTGCTACAAGACAGTTATAATCTTGCAGAAATGATTTTTGCCATACATCTACTGTACGTGTTTTTTAAATATTTCTAGCTCAGTATTGAGGGATATGATGTGTAACACTAGGAATTGCATAATTTGCATTGTTACCATGTGGACATTTTAACAAAATGTGTGAAATACCTTATAACACATTAACATTATTGATTTATTTCCAGAACATAACATAGAATAAAAAACAACTAATACTAGGATCCTTTGTAAGCATGTCCAGCTCAAGTGGAAGATATTTTTATCTACTTAAAATCCAAGCCTCAAAGGTTTAATTTTGATATTATTGTATCATATAATAATATGGCACAATGTATATACAGTAATATCCTGATCAAGATGCTCAAATAATTTTAATCTAGAATGGAATATATCAGCCTAATGTTTCTTGAGACCAATTTTAAATATACTATATATACATACTGTATGTACTGTACATTGATTTTTAGTTGTAGTGAGAACATTTTCAGTTTTTAAAATGCCATAATGCCAGTGAAGTGCAAACACTGGTACTTTTGGTCCTCATGTAAATGGTAAAAATTAATTTTCAGATACAAAGGAAAAAGCTATTTGTTTCTTTGAATCACACAAATCCCAGAATTATTATTTCTATAACATCTCTATCTGCACAAAGTACCAAAACTGAAACACTGGAAGCTCACATTTAATATGGAAATGATCATGACATGAGGATGGCAAACTGGAAACATTTGTGCAGAGAAAGTGCAGGATGGGGGTGTTTTTGTAAGTAACAGACACCCCTCAATTAGAGATCAATCCATTTCAGAATTCCCTTTCAAAATCTCAAAGAGGAGAACACTTTATCAGGATCCATTTTGACATATTTGAGATGGACAGAAAAATACAGTACATGTCTTGGATTGAAAGACCAATCACTACCTCAATTGCTCAATCAATCACTAAAATCCAATATGCACTCCTGAATAAGCACAGTACGCATCCTGTACTGTGATGGATCTTCACACTCTCTCATGGATGAAAAATTCTTAAAATGATGATGATGTCTCCAACAGCAATAAACAATACAATTCCTCTTTTGAAATATTTAGATTATTTATTACATACTCTATAATTATATATTTCATTTCTTTGACTAGTTGAGTTAGAGACAAGCTAGCAACTTGCCACACTGGCTGTGTTTGAAGCGTTTAAGTAACGTGTTTAGATTTTTTAGATTGACAGATGGGCCTAAGTTAGTTCTGGCCCCAATGTTTTCTCAGCTCAGTGTTGTGAGTAGTTCAATAAAGATGTGACTGACAAAATCTACCTCAGTAGGTGGGAAGGTAACATATTGTAACGCAACGGGGGCTCAGGCGGGAGCCCTTGCCGCATTAGGTCGGCCCCCCACCGTCGGGGGTTCGAACCCGGGACTCCCGCGTCACTCAACAGGGACCCAGCCCGGTGAGCTAAAGAGAGATCTCTCCACAGCCCAGGGGCTGTGGTCCTACTATCACAGGGCACTAGAACTACTAGGACATTATTTACACAGGTAGGGTCAGCCTCTGGTCATCGTGCTGACCCTCAGACTCTCCCCGGCTACTCTCCGTCCCCTGCGAAGGGCTATCCCATCCCACTCTGACACCAATGTAACGCAACGGGGGCTCAGGCGGGCGCCCTTGCCGCATTAGGTCGGCCCCCCACCCAGGACTCCCGCGTCACTCAACAGTGAGCCAGAGAAAGAGCTTTAACTTACCGGGCTGGGTCCCTGTTGAGTGATGTGGGAGTCCCGGGTTCGAGCCCCTGACGGTGAGGGGCTGACCTAATGCGTCAAGGGTGCCTACCTGAACCCCTGTTGTGTTACAATATATACTGTAAATTGGTGTCTTTCTTGGATCTGTAAAATGAATCAAGCCAAGTTCCTGAGATGCTGTTTGTCTAGAGCATGGGCTATGAGCCTCCTAGGTCTAAGTGAACAGCTCCAGAATAGACCAGAACATCTTCGGTTTGCTGTACAAGAGCAACTTCATTGACCTTTTGGGTGTCTGGGAGTCCTCAGTGACATCAGCGAGAGATACACGAATCCTCCAACGGAGGCCACATCTCCTGTGTGGCATTGTGGAGCACACAGAGGTCACACCAAGAGAGGAGAGTGTACACAGGAAGGAACAGGAGCTACAGCAGCAACCTTAGTTAATTAGCAATTGGAAATCTTAGTTTGTGTGGTTATAAAATAGTAAATAATGAGCACATCCAAATCAAAAGGAAAAAAGTATACAAGCTTATGTCAGCATATTGACCTTCCTAATTACAGCTGTTTGTTAATGATTAAGGAGCCAAATGGGGCTCAGCCATGTTAGCACTTTATTAAACTTTCAACTAATAACCTTTTCTTCCACTAATGACTTATTTCTAGTTGATATGTGTGTAGTTTTAAGCTCGTTGCATCCACTATTAAAAAGACCACTATTATTTTATTGCTCTATACTAAATGGTTATTTGCTCACTGCTAATATTTCTATCATTCTCATTGAGGAAACCTTCAAAACTTCTTTATAATAACAAGGACACATGCTGTAAGTCATCTGTTTTAAAGGAAAATTCAGCATTACATGTTTCTATCCATGACTGCATGAAGGTAGAAAAATGTTTTAGTAATATGGCCTTTTCTGATTAATACTTTTCAACAGAACTCCTACAGTAATTCTCAATGATTCCAATTGATTTCTTGATGATGTTACCAAATTCTATATGTTTAATAATTCAACAAACTCTACTTGTGGGGGTGAGGAAAACTAGCAGCGCAATGTGTAGTTGAGAATGGTGTAAATATTGCAGTAAAGTGCCAGTGAAACTACCTGCCCTTCGCTCCATTAAATGCTATACAAAATTGATATAAAGAATGGGGGTCCTCAGGGAACAACATTAGAGTGTTGCTTTTCACAACTCAGCTTCAGTCTCTGTAATTTCAGAGCGCTCGGCTGACTGCAGGACTGCCTACTGCATCCCGGCACCACTCAGCTCTGCTCCTTGTCAACCTGCAGTCGTTTGGAGTGGCAGCTTTGTATATAAGAACACACTTTGGCAGGGTGATGACAAACCATACAGTAGCAATACAGCAAATAGACCAAAAGAGAGTTTGAAAATCCTAAGAATCCTCGAATTCCAATGGCACAGATCATTAAAATTGCCCCCAAAACAAAAGCAAAACAAACAATCAAGTCCAAAAATGAATCTCCTCGATTTATATATTATATCGTTTTAGGAAGCTTTGCTTTCATCTGTTGTATGTCGGCACACAAAAGCATTTGACAATAAAAGAACAAAGAAACTGTTTCTTCTTTTTCAGTGCAGAAAGGAGGGAGTGAAGGTGGCAGCGAGAGTATCTATTCATACTTCTCTCTGAGAGACTAGATTAACATCTGCCTTGGTTTAGTGATGCTTGTATTTTATCAACCTTTGGGCAGTACAGGAGTTGAAATGTGGATGAATGGAACCACAGAATGAGTACTATCTGGTCACGTCTCTGTTTTTGAGCACTTCAATTGAATTGTATTAATCAGAATGATTTTCCCTCAGCACGCTTCCACCCACATTTCTTTGGCTGGGTAAATTACAATAACCGTAACACAAATTAGCTGGGGTCTTCTGGAATATCCCAATTTAAATTGGTTGTGTGATGAGACAAATGCCATCACTATCACCTTGGGCTGTATGGCAAAGCGATCACAAATAATATGTGCCAGAGAACACAAATAACACAGCCAGTAATTAGCCATATAATTCCACTCAATGTCATGTCTTCATCACAGCTAGTGCCAGTTAGGAGACAAATTAAACACCTTCTTGTTTGAAAATGAACAGGATTACTGAGCTCCACTTCTCTCCATGCTAGGGTAATTATTGGATTTGTTGCTGGGGATCAGTCAGGCACCATAAGGGATGGATTAGGGCCCCCAGATGAGATGTTGTACACAGGGAATTGAGTGGTTCAGAGTTACCAGTGGGGCACAGCCTGGCTTGATGAGTTGCTGGGTTTTAATGTCATCTTAAGCCTTTCCTTTCTGAGATATGGCCATGCAGTTTTAAAAAAAATTTGAAGACCCCTCACAAAAGCAAAATGACAAAAACCACCCCTGCCACATTTATCATAATTTTAACAAAACCATCATGTTTCAGGAAATGTAACGGAAAATGCATGTTTGTAATAAGTCAGCAGTTGGTGTCATGAGGTAATTTACAACTACTAGGATCAGTCAATCACACAGAAATGTAGGAACATGTTTACAGAACTCCATACTGTGCATCAGTAATTCTCTCTTCACAACACAATAATGTTTTATCAAGTCTGTGAAAACAAGACAGTATAAAAAACACAGTTGACTGCAGTTGAAGTGTTTATCTGCTGATAGTTGGAAAGGCTAGACAGTTTCAACCTGTCAAAATGACTAATGTCACAAAAGAGGAAAAAAAACAAAACAATGCCGAAGGCCTGTGTTACCTTATGATCATTGTTGTAGCCTACTGCTGCAAGATATGGTACTGTAGCTGCACACAGGATCTCAACCTTAGAGCTTCATGTAACATTGGTTAAGAAAATACAAAAATGTACACAGAATGGAGTCAGCTGTCAAACAGGCACAAAGGAAGAATTGAGTCAGGAGTATTTTACCCTCTGTCCCTAAAATGAAACACATTAACACTGCATCAGGACCACAATAAAGTCAGTTCTGTCACACTTGCAGTCATCTCAAATGCATTTAGGTGATTCAGTATCGTTTGTCTTTTTTTTTTCCTTTGAGCTTCTCTACCATGAGAAAAAAGTACCACAAAAACAAACAAAATTAAAATAATTCTTTAAACCTACAGTATATACTCCATGAAACACACAAGAAGATGATGTAGTGTGATAACACCTGCAGTAAATGTTCTAGCTTTAATTATGTCCAGTGCAATTTACAACTAACATGACAAAACACAGAAGTACAGATATAATACATTAAGATAAGAAACCTTATCTTATGCGATTTTGTTCACCACAGAGTAGTTACAGTATAATTGCAATTGTTCAGATTCATTGTAGTAAACTAAGTACAGACACAACTGCACCATAACCTCTGTTGACAGCAGTATTATATATCATACGTAAAGGTGCTGTGGCATGCCCATTAATATTTCCTATGCTTATGTTCATAAGCAATGTGTGTTTTAATAAATAACCCTATGGTAAAGTTGCAGTTTCTGAAAAAAAAATGCTATAAGAAGCCAACAGTCTACTATAATGACAGGAAAACAAGGCAAATGTTTCTTTGCCTAGCAACCTTCTCATTTCCCCCTTCCCCCACACACACAATCAAAGAATTGCAGCAGAGTGTAGCTGTCCTGTATGACTGCAGCAAGAATGCATCTGAGCTTCACACTTTGCTGTTAATAGGCTGCAAAACAGCCATGTCTTTACTACTGACAGCAAAAGATTGATGCCTATTGCAACTAAAACGTTATAACAAGCTTCTTTTAACGGTCTGTTGACATAATTTCTCCCAGTGTCTGACAAATTGTGATACACAATTGCAATATGTCTCCTAGGTGGATGTTAAACAACGAGGGTTACTGCGCAGGGCAACTGGTGCTCACTTAAACCTGTAATACTACACTGTATAAATTGCTTGGACTAATGGAGATGTCCATTAATTTTTTTCAAGAGAAACATTTCTTTTGCATCAGACATGGGGGACAGTCCTGTAATCAGATGACTCAGTGAGAACACAGAGCACCTCATTCGATGACCCGATACTTAGTGTGGCTCCTTCATCATCCTGACAGAGCCCTCTGGTCGGGCTGATGGAGGAAGCATCAGCTATCAGAATCTCATCATGCCCTCAGATTCCCTCTCCCTGCACAACTGGGAGCAGACATCGATATGGCTAGTCAGCGATGTGAAGGAACTGTGTACTGGGCAACTTCTTCCTTCAATTTAGAATCACTCCATACAGGGAATGTGTCCAATACACTTTATGACCTTCTAATCTCTCAACTCTGTCACTATCTCAGACTGTGAATCTGGCAAAGATGCTATCAGTCTCTGAAGGCCCTGTTTCCCAACCCTCACCTATTTTACATGTCACTTGTCAGCTTCCCAGAAGCACATTCTACTTGTCTGCTACTATGTAATTTTTAAGGAATCAATAATTTTTTTTAAAATGTATTTTTCCCTTTAACCTCCAGTGTTGTTTATATAATGATCTATAGCGTAGCTTGTTACAACTGGTTGCCAGAATTGATATACGGTAGTTATATCTGCCAATGAATTTTGCACATATTGTACAGTACAGTACACTGTATAGTCAACATTAACAGAATGACGAAAGTACAACAGGTTGTACAGCAATGCTCACCCAATTCCTGGAGAGTTTCAAGAGTCACTCTGTAAGAACCATTTATAGATTTGCAATTCCTCCTGCAGTGCAGTTTCTAGTGCAGAGGGTAATCTCGGGTCTTTTCCAGATTTTATTCTCTAGTTCATCTCCGAGGTGAGATCAAAGTCAGGGTTTAGACAAGCCTATCAGATACTGATTGTCTCTAAATTGGACTTATTTTCTTTAAAATCTCAGGACATGTTGCACTTTACAAAATAAAAAAAGAACCAACTATCTACAATATGGCCACAACAGCATACTGCCACTTCTCCCTTCAAACGTCAGGGCATCTCTCTGAGGTGCAACACAGGTCCAGCTACACAAGCAACGTTCCACTGAAAGTAAACAGTGCCTAATACTCCTTCTATTTACTTCACCACTCCTTTTAGTCCTGGGACCACTGGAGCTATTTCAGTGTAATATGTATTGCCATGGACTTGAGAGTAGGCCTGCCTTAATATCCCTTGTACTTGCAGTTCTCTGTAAATAGAAAATATTGTAACATCTGTGGTCTGATCAGGTTTGATGGATGATAGTTTAGAGGTCAGACAGTCATCTGTTTTTACAGTGTTCCATTGTTTAGCTGGGCTTGGTCTATTGCTTTTAGTTTCCCTGGCTTGGATTCTTGTCTGGCATGTTCCAATCTTACACTTCTAAGCTTTATTGAACCTCACGGATTATGGATTTTGGAAAAACTGAAGACTCTACTGATTATAAGATCACTTTATTGGCAATGTACAATTTCTCGTGTTAGGAATTTGTCTTTTCGCATACCCCAACTTCCTCTCCATGAGACACACAGACAGGGAGAGAAGCTTGGGGTCAGAGCGCAGGGTCATCAATTCATACAGCACTCCTGGAGCAATTGGGGTTAAGGGCCTTGCTCAGGGGCCCAACAGAGTAGGAGTTCTCCAGCTGCACGATACGAACAAGCAACCTTCCAGCCACAAGCACAGAGCCTTAGCCACAGAGCCACTGCACCACCCCAATCGTACTGATTGTACTGAAAGCCCTACATCTGATTTGGGATTAAATAGTATTCCATGACAAAATCAGTCAACTTTGATTCAGGTGCCTGAATGGCAGGAGCTGAGTCCAGGAGGCAGATGGCAGATGGCTTTTCAGTAGTACAGTAGACCTACAACACTGACCCAATATATAACAAAATGACTTATTGTACAATATATTACTGAAGTAGGCTTCGCCCCATATGCTTAATGCTACAGTACAACTCTAGATTTAATTTATTTTTAACCAGCACTGAATTTTGATATCTCTACGTCCTTGAAAACCTTGAAAAGACCAGATTGGAGCCATAGACGTAGGTGATATTAACACGCTGCAGTAGTGTCTTTAACTGTTGGATGACTACATTTATAATGAGAAATGTTTACAATTTGAAGGCAGAGTGCTACAGAGTCAGAACATTGTCCATAGTGCATGTGGCAGCTGTAAGCTGTGACATCTAATGTAGGCATTGTAGTATAGAAATGTTCTTCACAGAAAACTGGTACATCATATTATGTCAAATGTTTCAGACATACTGTAGGTAGCAGTTTTTAGTCAAGGCAGAGCAGAGCAGTGTTCATGTCTGATTGCTCAAGCTGGTCATGGGCATTGATGATGAAAGATGTCTAATCAAATTAAAACTCAAAAATGAATTTCTATTCTAACAGTTACTCTGTTTATATTCTAAATGTAACATACAGAACATACAGGTATACATTGTGCACTACATTGTGTATACAGGTATACATTGTGCACAGTCTGTAACTGTAAATTCTGTAGTCAAAAACAGGAACTGGTACTCAGTGTCTTAACAGCAATAACTAGATGTAAAATGTTTTCAGGTGGGTAGCTGTGTCAGCATGTGTAGACTGCAATGGAACAAGGAAAGGTTCATTCTATGCTGAAAAGAGAAGATAAGAAACTCAACATTTCAGCTGTGGAGCCTTCCTCAGGTAGAAGAAGGTGACCTGATGAAGGCACAGCCAAAACGAGTTTCTTTTCAGAATGAAATAAACCTTTACTTGTTCCTTTGTAAAATGTTTTCTTCTATTAATGGGGGGGGGGGGTGTACCCTAAAACCTTTAGGCTCAGCAAACACTAGGGGGTGTAAACTGGCTATTATTGACTCATCCCCCAACTGTCCCATTTTTAAGGCTCTATATTATAGTGATCAATTAACATTCTCCTGTGGCATTAAAACACATTGGGCCAGAAAACACATTAAGCAAAGTAAGAGGTTTGAAAAGGGATGGAACTTTTATCTAAAAAAATGTATGATGTACATTTGTATGAATGAAAATGATTTCCTGGCTGTTACAGCATTTACAGACTTTTTCAGAGCATTAAAGAAGGCCTTTCATTTCATGCGCATGTCACAGTTATGCTCCTGAAAGCAATTAGATAGCCTAATGGATTCTTTTCAGAAACAGAACATTTTTGGGGGGACTTTCTTTTCAGTCCAGCCTTGTTTGCTTAAGAGTTCAACAGATAATGCTGGTTTGCTCATTCTACAGTCTTACCAACAGCAATACAATAAGATACATTAGTGCCCTCCACATGACAATCCAACTATTCCTTTTCAAGCGATTTGAGTCATCATGGGGGCCTTAAATGTTTTAAACCTGTATTCCTACAGCTACGAATTGAGTGAGCCAAAAAACAAACACCTCATGTACAGTACTCTTGGTGGAAATGTAAGAACATGTCACATTGCACAGCATGAGCAAAGCTTGTACTTTTCAAGAGAAAATTGCAAAGCAATGAAAATGATGTAACTTTGTTCAGTTACAAACACTCTTGTTTCTGAAATAATTTCTCTATTGTTCAAATTGACCCACTCAATCAATTAATTTATGTCACAGTTCTCATTTGTTTACCTACGACATTTGATCTGTGGAATTTGAAGTGAAATTTAGCAGAATGTACAAATGTGGAAATGAAAGATCTTGGACAATATCCAAAAAGGGTTTTCTCTCTACATTTTTAACAACACAATGTGTCTTATTTATCAATGCATTATTCATATTGAATTGCAAAATAAGGACAGACTGAAACACAAGTGGAAACTATGTGGAAATGCATTTAAAACTGAGAACAAGACGGCACTTTTTTAACTCAAATTGTTGTGGGAGTGTGGGACAAGCTACCAATGCCAGGCCATGATGTTGAAGCTAATACTCTAGTTCAATAAACACCTGGATGAGATCCTGGGATCAATTGATTACTGCTAAAGATGCTAAATGGGCCAACTCTCATCTCCTCTCGTCTATGATAAGTCTTATGTTCAGTGAATTTAATATTTTTATTTAATTTATAAGTACAAGGATAAGGAAATGTTGTACTGTATGCACGTTTGTCTGTAAGAAGAAAGACAAGCAGATGCCAGATCGACACAAGCTCTCACCCTGTAGTAGTCAGTGCTGTAGATGTCTCTGGACATCCCGAAATCCCCGATTTTCACCAGCAGGTTGTTCCCCACCAGGCAGTTCCGGGTGGCCAGGTCCCGGTGGACGAAGTGCTGGGAAGCTAGGTACGCCATGCCCGAGGCGATCTGTGTGGCGATGTGCAGCATCTGAGACAGGCCCAGCTCTGCTTTGCCCTGACGTGGCTGCCCATCCACCAGGATCATGGCATCAGGACCATGGGCTCTGCGAAGAGGCAAATGAAATCACACATCAGAAGAGGTTACCCCAGTCTCATACTTGGAGCCCACAGTCTGGTGGTTATTTTTGCAATGAAGGTGTCTGCTATGGTATTGAACCCTGCATTGAATTAATCATTTGCACACATTTATCTTGTATGTTTATTTTAAAAACAAAACTCAATTTCTCCAACGGTTGACAAATTTAAATCAGATACAAAATTTCTTTATGCAGCTGTAAAATACGCATACTCAGGTTTAATATAAAAAAAAAATGATTACTTAAATTAAGAAACTCAGCTACAAAACACCAAAATTCTCAGTCTCTACAACCAGGTCTGGGAAACTGTGAAATAATAAAATGATTATTCTTTTAAATTAAATATTATCCTTCTTTAAAATGCAGTAAAAGCATTTATATATTCTCCATTAATCTGGCTTGAGTGGTAGCTAGGAACTGTTCCTCCCCATCATTTCTAAATAGTCACCAGTTATGATGACTGCTGGCTTCTGGGAACATTATCAGCTGATGAGGTAATTGAATTAAGTTTTTGTACAATTAATGATTTGGAGCCTTCAGATTGCTCTATTGACTTATTTGTTTCAAGCGCAGCTTCCCAATAGCATCTGCTTTGTTTAGAGAGATTTTCAAGGCATGGTTTATTAAAGTTCTTTGATTGTGTCTGCTGTGTGTGTATGGACTTTTTAGCATTGTGAAAAAGGATGGAATCAATTCATGTGGCTTTTGAGAAGCAAATGTCTGTTGCTGTGGTTTGATGCAAAACCATTGCAGACACACATGAATACTAGAGCACAGCACAGTGTTAGCTGCTTGAAGCAAATAATTTTCTATATCCAAACAATTCAAGGACAAACCCAATGCAAATGTTTCCTATTTCCTTGAAAAACATTTTGCTGATATGCTGTACTATATGCTACATAGCACATGCACGAAGAATACAGAATATCAAGCCTATTGTACAGCTACTGAAAGAGCAGAAACAAATGGCAAGCATGTCATCCATAGCAGGGAAATACAGTACTGTACAGGTATATACAGATATTTTATGGTAGCCAATTATGAGTGATTCATGGTAGTACAGTAAATATGCAACACAATGGGAAATACAGTAAGTTAAAAAAGGAACATGTGTCTAATACTGTATGTTTGTTTGATCCTTTTTTAGAAAAAAGTCTTAGTTTTCATTTCCAGGACCAATCTTTTCCCTGGAAGTGACCTGAACATTCGTAAGGTTTCTGTAATTGACAGCACTCCCATCAGATTGCATTCTGTCTCCCTACTTCTTAACAGCTTACATCTTTTTAAGCTTCCTTATTCAATGGCATGTTTGTAGTTTTGAAGTTCTGTAGCAGGTTATTTTATTTTTCCAGGACACAGTGCAACTCCTCTCCCTCAGGCTCCTGACTTCTTCACAGGAATGAAGAAACAAAATTCCACATTTTCTTCAACAGCTGTTGATCTTACGGAGAATTATTCAGCTGTTATAAGCTATTTTATTACCTGCTGAACTGAGCAAATAAGGACATCTTTGGAGACATCTGCTGCTTTTTCATGACACAATGACAATGTGTTGGGGAATACAGATTCTATTTGTTTCGCAATCTTAAATATGAAAACAAAAATCAAACTGAAGGCTTTCAAACAAGCTGCACTGCTGACTGCTGAGAACCAATGTAGTAAGGCGATGTGGCAGGGAGGTTGTTGTGGGGTAGAGGCTCAGGCCCTTCAATGTGTGTAGTAAGATGCTCCATACTGTATGTTCTATTAGTCGATTGTAGCGAGCGCCATTTTCTATGCAGTGGTGAGCTGGGGCTCTGGGGTTAGAGCAAGGGATGCTAACAGGGTGAACAAGCTCATCAGAAGAGCTAGTTCTTTCATTGGGTCTGACCTGGACCCCCTGGAGGTAGTAGCCGAGAGGAGAATGGTGTCCAAACTAGAGGCCATCATAGACAATGTCACCCATCCCCTCTATGACATGCTTGTGAGAATGAAGAGCATGTTCAGCAATAGGCTGATCCAACCATGGTGCGACAGGGAGCGCTACAGAAGGTCATTCGTGCCTTCTGCCATAAGACTGTACAAATCATCCACTGTTTGCTGGGCAGGGCCAAACAAACATTTGGACTAAACATAAAACTCTCTGCTTACATCCGTTTGTTTCCTGTTTGCAACTGTGTTTTGTGCAATGTATTTATTTAATTATAATGTGCAATACAACTTTTGTGTACTGTGCTTTCAGGTCTGTTTTTGTATATTTTGTACTGTGGGCAACTCTGTATAATGTTAATGTATCAATTTTTAACTTTTTACTGCACTTTACACTGACTGTGCTGAGTCTATTGTATGTATTGTATTGTTGTATTATTGTAGCACTGCAATTTCCCTCACAGGATCAATAAAGTATCTATCTATGCTCCTAATTCAGGTAGAACGTGAGATAATTATCTGTGCCATCACAAAAACAGTTCATGTTATGGTATATTGTAGCAAATGAGCATGGCATGGTTTGTGTATTATTGTCATGTGCCGGCTAGCCAGTGCCAAGGAAAATGCCTGTCAGTTCTGACGTTGATGGGTTGCATCAACGTCAGAACTGGAGCCCCGATGTGTGATAGTCTAATTACATTGTATTCAGGATGACCAATCATGCTCGGATTTAATTGATAAAACAGGTTTTGACTAGTAACCAGTATGACTAGTAACCGGTGTGTTGTGCGTTGATGTTTTGATGTGGAAATTTTGTTCAGTTCAAGAATTTTTTTAAAATGGATATGGTTAGTTTCACGATCATAAGCCCTTTCGTATTTTAGTTGATTTCATGCACCTGCCCCCTGTTTTGTCCGTCTTTCTTTAAGCCAGCGCTGCATTGGGAGACAGACACCCAGAGGCCCGCCTAGCATCAAGTTGTCCCACATCCTCAGATTGAAGGCTTAGGCTTCCTAACGGCATCCGGACCAAGATGAGTCCGGAACTTGGAGCGCCTGGCCTAATCAGTCTATTTTTAACTTCCTTGTTCCTGGTTCATGTCCCCATTCCCTCTTTTTATTCTTGTCTTCGTCTTTGATAGACCTCTCGGTTTAGGACCTTGGACTGCACTCTGGATTCCCCCTTTAGGACTGTTTTGGATTTGTTCACCTCCGCCACGCCCCTGAGCACTGGATCACCCTGTCTGCCATCCTATCCTGCTCCTACTGTGCTTCCCTTTAAGTCTTATTCCAGTCACTTCCGGATTATACCATCTGCATAGGGTACTAAACTACTCATCATGACACTTAGAGCATGTTAAATTTGCATCTATCAAAATAATTTATTTTTAAATATGTTTTTGAATGTTGAGAATTCAATGAACATTCAACTTATGTTGAATGTTCATAAGTTCATATTCATAAGTTCAGCTTCACAAAATAAAGGCTAGGAACATAGGAGCTTCTTCACTTTGATAATTTGTATAAGGTGTATGACCATAACAGATATATTTCACCATATATTAACTACACTGACACAACTAACAGCTGGATTTAATGTTAGTGTTGCAATAAAATAACAGCTGGGTTGCCTTCTTGGTTTACAAAGGACTGCATTTTCAAACATTTCTATCCTGCTGACTCTTGAATTACTCTCATTAATAGTGGGTTTAATAAGCAGAGCAGTTGATGACTTTGTGTGACCCTTTAAAATACTGTATCAGTGTCCAGTCAGGTGCAAATCGAAAGCAGCTTTGGTTGTTGATGAAATCAGCCAGGATTCAATCAACAACCTTAATGCAGTAGTTCATAATAAGAAGATGTGAATATGTGGGTCACAAAGCCATATTGGGAGGTACCAGTTTTTGATAAAAATTAAATGTCTTGTCTGTCCCAGTTTGAAGTTACCAAACTGCATTGTCTTAGACCATACAAAACATGACAAAAATAAAAACATCAGAGTACAAGGGACCATAACATATTGAATGTTTGACAGTGTGGTCTAGCAAATTGTATGGGTGTTTCAATAGTTACTGTATCTGTATATTTCTGCTATTGCCTCTGTCCTCTGTATTGTTTTACATACAGGTTGTGAAATTTGACTATACAAATAAAACAAAATTTGGCTTCTACTTGGAATTATGATTTTTTATTTTATACCCATCTTATATGGAATCACCATGACAATTCATCATTCATCATTTGCAAAATGCACAGGTCCACAGTCCCTTAGTGCCGGTTAGAGAAAGGAGAATCCCACAATGCCAACACTCAGGTAAAATGTATGTTTTTGTTAATTAATTCAGAAAAAAGAGTACACAGAGTTAACAGACTTTTTAAAAACGTGTGTGGGATTACTTTCTTCCCTCTGTAATACTCATTAAACCACTTGACAACTCATATCTAAGATTACTAGGTTGTGGCTAAGACACACTTTTTAAGGTTTAATTAAAATAGACTTTTTTGAAAATCTAGCAGAACAATTAATTTGAAAAGGCATCTTTTTTAATGCATTGTGTAGTTTTATCTCACATTAAAATCTCTCACTGTTTACATTATATCCTGTTGCAGACAATCCTGTTCCCAGCATGCAGCCTGTGCCAGAGACCCTGAGATACACACCTTTGTGCCACTGTGATGTAGATATATAAATGCTGCCACATGTTTTTTTCAACTCAACCGGAAACATACTTCTTTTTTAAGCTGGAGAATATTTGAGTCTTAACCAGTGTGAAGAAAGAATGGCAGAGGTAGAGTCCAAATCCTATTAGTATAAAGTTTTCTTCCCAGTGTCAACACAGCCTGTAATCTCTCTAATAGTTTATTCCTTTTCCCAAATATGGCCTATCAGGAGGAAACAGTGGACACATTTCGAAGAATTCAGCTTTTTTATTTCTTCCTTCCTGTTAAGCTGGTTTCTAGTGAAATAGCCAGGTCAGCCATTTGTGCACAGGGAGATTGAACACTTTATATTTAGATTTAGATTTGAAAAAAAAAGATCTGTTCAAAGCACAGACTGCCTGTTTCAATTTGCTTTTCTTCTTCATTTCTGGAAGCAACTCAAACGCCTCTTGCTGATCCTGAAATCTGTTTTGTGTGGTGGGCTCTTGGCAGTACTCAGGACAGAACTCCTTCAGTTCAGTCAGCTTCACAGACTGAAGGTTAGGAGCACAGGAGCCTCTTCAATTTGACTCCATGTACAAGGGTTATGACCATCACAGACACTTGAAGAGAAGGATCTGGCTTTATTCTGCTGTGCCAAATGCTCTGATGATTGTCCTCCATAAATGGGCTATTCCATACATACCACTATGCAGCAAAATTCATTCGCATCTTTGCTTTGCCTATTTCTAACTAGTACTGTAATTAGTAACAAAATGTTGCCAATTTGCGAATAAATTCAGTAGTTCTCTTCTAGCATTTTTTAGTGTGCTGCTACACACTAAAAGAAATAAGTTACATACTGTATAATTTTTTAAAGACTTGAGTAAAGGCAGTCCTACAGTCAGCGTCAATCACTGAAATAGAATGTTCTCTTATTAATGCTGAAAATCTCCATCTCCATATCATGATATCATATCATACATTATTCTCAGGAAGAATAAGCCTCCTAATCTGCATTGATTCAACAAGGAAAAACAGTGGCTTGATAACAGAGTACTGCTTGCTGGGACACAACAAAAACGGGGTTAGAAGAAACCATTCCAGTTGCTCAGTCTGTAAAGGCCCATGGGTGGGACATGTTTTCGTGACCAATAGTACAGAAGAAAAGAATCTCTCCTATGAAAGCAGCCAGCTGTAATGGGGGGCTTCTGAGGAATAGTGCAGGCTTGGCTGAGCTCGCTGGGGTTGTGGGCTCTGGAGTTAGACAGGTTTTCCTCAGACCCTTTTGCGAAATGGACCCCCTGTGGCTGATTATCTGTGAGCCAATCTAAATATGTAAAGTAGCTCTGTGTATTTCTCTGTAAGGCCATCCTTATTAAAGGAAATGTTTCCGTTCCTTTGTCAGGCTGTAACATCACTAAAAAGTAGGAAATTCTCAGGAAGGGCAACATCAATGACACAGCAATGGCAGCACAATGAGACAATGTGTCCAACATCATAGAAGAGGACAAAGTACAAAAGTGTATCTTGATTAAAGGGAAACCATGAGTTAAAAGTGTGGCTCTATGGACATCTAACCCATATTAGGCTGTTTACGAGTGGCTGATAAGACAAGAATAAAGCTGGGATTCTGAAAGCAGAACCTGGTTGCAGAAATGGAAGAGGCTGCGAGAAGTAAATGAAATAAATCTTTTACCTCAAGAACTTGTTTAGGTCCCCGTGCTTCATGTACTCGAAGACCATGATAAGGGGATCGTCCTCCACGCACACCCCATAGAACTTGACAATGTGCTCATGCTGGAGGTTCGTCAGCAGCTCCGCTTCCCTCTGGAAGTCCTTCCTTGCCACATGAGTGGGGTCCTTTAGTGTCTGCAAGGTGAAAAGATGGACTGTTCGTTCGGCTCTTAATGCGCTTTCAGTGGTATTTCACCTCAACGTAGGAAAAGACAACAGCTCTCTATTAAAGCGATGAATAATTGCATGCATTAGAACAACAAGGCTTGGGCTTGTGGGGATTGCATTATGGCTCCATCCTGGAGAAGCAGAAGGGTTTTGAGAAAAATAAATATAGCTAAATACTTCTGTGTCAACCATGTGTGAGAGCAGACAAAAAAGGGTGCAGTTGACTTATAAGTTTAAAACCTTGTCTGGGTGTCTCTCTGGGTGTGAAGAAACATTGTCCTTTAAAAAGCTGCAGCTAAATGAACAACAAACAGCCTGTTTTTTTTTTATTCCTCATTACTTGAAATTTCACTCTCTCAAAACTAATAACAAAGTCTATCCATATGTAAGGTAGTGAAGCTGTGATTTTTGTCAATTTCAAATTGGAAAATGAAATCAAATACCCATCTTTTTTATCAAATGTAAGAATCTTTTTAGATTATAAAGTTGAATACGTGTCTTTAAAAGACGTACAGTATAGACAAAAAAAATGCAAAGAGCAGAGAGGTGTTGTTTGGATTCTGTCGTGTTCAGTCCACTGAGTGTTCTAAGTGTGATTGATCACAGCATCTGGCCATCCAATTAAAGTCTCTTACGTAGCTTGATTTGAGATTTGTATTGACCTGAAAAGTGCACACTTTTCCCTGTTCTTTTAAAGAAACTGACGTGCAGTAGCAGTGTCTCCTAGTGTGTTGACATACTCTATATAGCATACCTTCTCTACTCTAAATTATCTTATGATGCCTGCAATACATATATAAAATCATAATAATTGTACATAAGGGTGTGTCAGGAGAGAGAGAAGAAAAGGAAGACATGGGGGAATAGAGACCCAAGGAAGTAAACCCAGAGCTTAACTGAACTGAGGTAGTGTTGGGGTGAAGTAAACTCAAACGCACATTGAAACCTACCTCTAACTCACATGTCAAGATTTTCACTCCCCATCATTTTGTACCCTTTATTTCATTCTGTTGACATAAGATTTCGCACAACTGTTGCTGTTTTGCACATTACCTGTTACCTGTTTTTGTTTTGAATATTATCTGTTGTTATTTTGCACATTGCCTGTAGTCTCTGTCTTTCTTTTCTTACACAATTGTATTGTTGTTTTTGTACTATTTACCTTCTGAGAGCTAGCTAAATAGCATCTCATTATACCATATACCTGTGTATGAGTATAATGACAATAAACTTGAACTTGAAGTACCTTCATATTATACAGTGTTTACAGTGTTATACTGTCAATGGTCCCCTGAACTATACTACTACAATCAGGAAACTTTCATGATACATAAACATCTCCAACAGGACAAAGCAAGGAACCCTCCAGACTAGATGCCCTATGGTTTTCCCTTTTGATATACTGCTAGAAATCAAAACCATTTATTTGATGAAATGTCATAATGACCCCACAACAGCAGAGCCTCTCCTCAGTATAGCATTCAATTATTTGCTTTATTAGAGCTCCCTGTGGATACGAAATATTTTCTTTGATATTTTATTGTGGTATAGCAACAGGAATCTTCCTCTGCTCCAGACCAGTCTGTGCCTTCACTTTCTGAATTTGAATTACAGCAGCATTATTGACGTGCTAATCGGCATTGAAGTAAATATTGCTTTGCGTTAACATATTGTTACAACGGCACAGTGTACATAAATTTTGTTTCCCCACAGTGCAATGAACCAGATTATTATTTATGTTTTAAATCATTCTGTCTCTTTGGAGTGATTCCAAATAATGTATCAGAGTACTTCTATAGTATCTGAAGCTAGAACAAGCAAGCTCTTCAGTCCTGGGAGATTTCTTTTCTGTTTTTTAGCTACTGTTTGTAATGAAAAAGTAAAACTTACCTCAATACAGTGAAATTCATGATACAGTAAAAATTATAATTAGAACATCCAAAAATATTTATGCAACATAACTTTTCTAAATACACAATGTACATAAAATAATTATGTACAGTATGTAACCTGTCCGACAACCATAACACTGACTGTACAATATTTTTATCACCAGAGTACCGCTTGGTCTGGTTAAATTGTGTAAAAACACAATACATTACTTTCACAGCTACATTTTAGAGAAATTGAAAAAAAAAATATTAGAAATTAAATTGGAAAGAAACAGAGATACTAAAAACCATTTTAATATTTAAATAAACTTTGCAAAAACATTTTATATACTGTACTTCCTGACAACCTTTTCAGTGTTTGATTCATGTTTCCCTCCAATACTAGATATTTGTAAATCTAACCTCTGGGGAAGATATTTTTGAAGGATATGATACAGGCAGCAGTACTGACCCTTTGGAGAAATTCAGATTAATCGATT
The DNA here is from genome assembly GCF_040954835.1 of Lepisosteus oculatus. Classification (NCBI taxonomy): domain Eukaryota; kingdom Metazoa; phylum Chordata; class Actinopteri; order Semionotiformes; family Lepisosteidae; genus Lepisosteus; species Lepisosteus oculatus. Next base: position 55,333,341 of record NC_090700.1, read on the forward strand.
CGTTGATTACTTCAGATACAGTTTAAAAGAAAGCAAATTCTGAAAATTGGAATTTTGCAGGATGTGTACTGTACATGCACAGTAGATGTTGAAGCAGGTACTGTACAATGGCTGTGGCAGGATGTCAAGTGCAATCAGAAGAGGGGAGTGAAATGAAAAATCACCAGTCAAAAAGAAACAATGGGGACAAGCTTAGGAATCAAGCTCCCTTGCTGTACTTTATGAGGTGACTATTGTAGTTTATGGTTCTATTAATAACTATTGTCTACAAATTTTAATTAAACATTTTAAATCTAAAACAGTTATGAATGCAAAAGTTCTACCATGCAAAACACTTAATTTCTATACTGTATACACTTGGCAATTCCTTCATTACTGTTTTAAAACAAAACCTCAGTTGGCTGAGTTTACAGTACATCTAGAATAATATTACTAACCCTAATCTAGAGGGACTTGAACAATGGACATTCACTGGAAGCTCCGACTATTGTTTTGCTTTGCAAGATACAGTATAATTTCTACGATTACTTTGACTAGGTTACTCAACACATGGCACAGTCTTATATTAATGAGAAAATCCCAAATGCCTCATGAGCTGAGAGATATTTAGATGGATGGTGGCTACACTGCACAGATAGAAAGGCCTCTATCCCTATCTGGGATGCCCTATTACTCCCATGTCACTAAATGCTGTGTCCCCACAGCCCACCTGTACAGAATCCCAAGCACCTATGAAGGTAAGCCATCTGCCCTGTGGATCCCTGCAAATGGCTTTCCCAATAATCAAAGAACTCTGGAGATGGGAGAGATTCTTTGAAACCCAGGAACTGTATTTTTAATGCACAAGCGCATTAATTCCAAAAACTCTTCCAAGTACTGTTAGAGCTGTATAGTTACTACAGCTGTAATTGGTCTTCCATAATTAGCACCCATTCTTGACAATTTTGGCTGTTTCAATATATTCACCACAGCCGTGTACCATGCGCGTGTTTCAAGGGGGGCCCAGAGTATACTCTTCTGTCATGGCATGTGATTTGAAAATACAGTATGCTCCAATTTCTGTTTCCTAAGGTACAGTATCTAGACAATTATGTTAACATGAAGGACATGACACATTCACTAGGATAATATATATATATACTGTATATTCCTCTATTCCCATTCTTACAATTTTTTCTACCTCTTCCTTAATTAATTTCCTTTTGGCTTCCAGTATTCAATAGGGAGGCAACCTTACCCTTTTTCCTAGTTCTGTAATAATCTTATGTTGGATGAGGTGGATTCGACCCGGTATCCTGGAAAAAACATTTTTGTTCTGTGATAGGAATTCTTGTAATTCCTGCTTCTGTGGTGGAGCCAGGTCCCCCACGGCACCAGTTTCTTCGTCCAAAGGGTCAGGGGAGAAGTGGGTGAGCAGAACTTTTGCACCATGCCATTTTTTTAATAAATTGACATGGTACTGTAGATCTGATGCTGACGCCGTTTGTCATGTTGCTTGACTTTATAGTTGACCAGACCCACCTTTTCAACCACCTCATAAGGCCCCTGCCAGGAGGCCATGAATTTACATTCCGGGGTCAGAACCAATACCAATACTTTGTCCCCAGGCTGAAATTCTCGTGCAATAGCTCCCCTATTGTAAATCTGCTTTTGTTGTGCTTGGGCTTTTTACATGTTTTCTTTCACAATGGGAACAACAATGTTGATTCTTTCTCTTGTTTGTTCAATATGTTCGATGACAGTCTGTAAAGGTGAAGGTTGATGCTCCCAAGATTCTTTAACAAGACCTAATAGGCCCTGTGGTCTCCGAGCGTATAGTATCTCAAAGGAAGAAAACCCAGTTCAGGCCTGCGGTACTTCTCGAATAGCAAACATTAGATAAGGGAGCAGTTGATCCCAATTTTTACTGTCTTTCTGCATGGCCTTTCTCAGCATGCCTTTGAGGGTCTTATTAAAACGCTCCACCAGTCCGTCTGTTTGTGAGTGATATACTGAGGTTCTGATTTGATGAATATGCAGGTGGATGCTGCATATTGGTGGTGGTGGAGGGGAGTCCCCATTACCTGTAAAGCGCTTTGAGTGGAGTGTCCAGAAAAGCGCTATATAAGTGTAAGCAATTATTATTATAATTATTATTATTAATACCCAATAGTTTACTTAAGTCTCACATGATTTTGGACATAAAAGGAGTTCCCTGATCTGTTAAGATCTCCTTAGGGATTCCCGCCCTAAAGAAAACTTGTACTAGCTCCCCAGCTATATTTTTGGCGGTGGCTGCTCTCAACGGAATGACTTCAGGGTACCTTGTCCACTATTACCAGTATATACTGATGTCCTTTTGCGGTTTTGATCAGGGGTCCCACCAAATCCATCCCAATCTGTTCAAAAGGAGTTTCAATAATTGGAAGAGGAATCAAAGGATTCCTATAATAAGGTTGCGGGGCTGTTCTCTGACACTCTGGGCATTCCCGACAATATCTCTCGATGGCCTTATTTACTCCTGGCCAAAAGAACCAAGCGAGCAGTCTATCGGCTGTCTTTTTTACCCCCAGGTGTCCTCCCAGGAGGTGGCTATGGGCCAAGTTATGGGCCAAGAGTTTCGACTGGTAGGCCCGGGGGAAACAGGAGTTGTTCTACTTCTTCTTGATCCATCCTCTGCACCTGATATACTGTAGGAGGTTGTTTTTCACCATGAAATAAGGGTAACTAAGGGCACCATTGTTATTACACAGCTTCCCCTCGATTTTTCCCACATGTCCCCATGCATGTCTCAAATTTCCATCTTCCAACTGGGCCGTCCCGAACCTACCTCGATGCTCTGGTGGCTCCCAGTCCGGTATATCCATATTCAGGAATTCATTTCCTAGTCTGGGGCCTTCTTCCTGTGGGTCTGCTTCTCCAGGGGAGTCTACAGCGCTGTTGACAGGACACGGGAGTGGACTTTGCCTAGCTGACTGAACATTACTCCAAATTTTTAGAAAGTAGGGACAGTCTCGTCCCAACACCACCGGGTAAGGCAATTGCTCAACCACCCCTACCGTTGATTTATATGTTCCCATTTCTGTAGAAACGTTAATTTCCACCAACGGACATATCTTTGTGTCCCCGTGAATGCAAGTAATAGGGATCCCCTCCATTCCCCTGATTTCCGTTTCTTCGGGTAGTACTGTAGGGGTCACCAGGGTCACCATACTTCCCAAGTCTAGCAAGGCCTCAACAGGTCCTTCCCCTATCTTAATTTTAGTAACGTGGGGGTCCTCACAGGTCGGGATGCTTGCCGTAAGGTAGTTACACCTTGCTTCATCTCTGGTGTCCACTTGCCTGGGTTCAGGCCGGCTCGGACAATGGCTGGCTACATGTCCCTCTTAATGACAATTAAAGCATCGACAGGTTGCTTTCCATGGCTGTGGCATCTATTCCGACCTTTCTTGAAGGGATTTCTTAAATTGTGGAAGGCCTTGATAATCACTGTACTTTAATAACTGATACTTCATTTCAGTTTCAGAACTCTTGGGGTTTCTCCTCTCCTCTTTTTGAAATTCCCCATTTTCTTCCATCATCAGAGCCGCAGTGGCATGCTGTATGTCCACTAAGTCAATTGCCTGATCAAACATTTGAGATCTAGGGGGCTTGTCCATTTGATATTTCCAGTTATGGAACCGGACTGCTCGTATCACCATTGTTACCCCTAATCTCTCCAAGATCTCTCTTTTTAGAGTTGCAAAGTTCTCAGCATCCTCTACTTTTAAAAAATAATAGGCCTTTTGGGCTTCTCCAATTAAGTAAGGCACTATTCTCCCTGCCCATTGCTCTCTGGCCATGCATTTCTAGTTGCAGTTCTTTCAAATGTGGTTAAATAAGCTTCCACATCATCAAGTTCTGTCATCTTTTGGAGCCCAATTGGTTCAGCAGTGTAGGTGTCTCTCCCTGTTACTGAAGAATGGCTGATTTTTTCCTCTAATCTTTGTATTTCTTCCCTCACCAATTTCTGTTCCTCTAATCAACAAATTATAGTTTCAGTTTATATCTTATTTGGCTCCTGTTGTGCTTGGATAGCTTCTTCCTGTCCTTTTAAAGCATAAAACTGGGTGAGGGTGGGTTGGGACAATTGATGTATTAACTGTTCCATTGTTTTGTGTTTTTTTTTTAAGAGAGATCACACACGCAAAACGAAACCCACAATTCCACAATTCTCAGTCCCGAGTAGCGTTGCCCGCATTCTCCACCAATTGTGGTGTCTCCGGGGGGAAAGTTTCTCATTTATGTAAAATTACTCACACCACACTTTTCTTTCTTAGTTTTCATGGAGTTTCTTCTGTCGAAATATCTTCCAAATCCAGTCCGTAATTCGTTCTCTTAATCCTGATCCGATCCGAGTTCCAAAATCCGTAAAATAACACCAATCCGCGCTGTACCCAATCCACAATCCACAATCCGAAAACCGCAAGCCGTATCCCCTTTCAATAGTCCAATATTCTTTAATCCGATCTTTAACACAATCCTCTCTCTCTTACATTATGAAGAATATTTTCTGGCATGAGGTTCTAGAGATTTCACCACAGATGTCATTCTTAGCATCAGCAGTCCTTTCTTCTTGATAAAGAGAAATGGTGGCATGCCAACCATGTGATGAAAATGCATCTTGGCAATATTTTATAGCCTGCATCATCTGTTATTCTTTGATCAAACTAGGGAGCTTCTTCCTTTGTTCTAAAGATCCAGGTCCTCCTCTTACAGGACAAATGTATAGTGTCAAAACTTCCATTTTTTTTATAAATGGCCAAAAATACTTCAAATCGACACAACGGGTCTCCGAGGAGAAAATTATTTGAAATGAGCTAACTAATTTTTGGCAGTTACTGTAGAATTATGTACTTAATTTTTACATTAACTGATGGAAATATTGTATGTATTAAAAATGTCTAACTGCAATGCACCAGCACTAATGTTTTAAACTTCATATTTAGACAAATGGTGATATTTTAACGCTATTAATTGGCTAGCCATTTTTAGACCACAAAACTATCAAAACTGTTAACTCAAAAGCATTTAACAAGTGCTAAAAATAATAATAAATAAAAATGTCTGATTTTATCAAATAGTTTCAGTACCTACAAGCCTGGATTTTAAAGATTGAATGAATTTTCCTAAGACCTGGAACACATTCATTTTTAGCAAGTTTCGGACACATTGGGTAAGTTTTTATTATCCAGAAAATGCTGTTCATGACAGAACAAGGTCAATGCTTTTACCTTAGTATTTTGAGTGGAACTCAAATTCTTTTCAGCCTCATTTCAATTCAAAAAGTGTCGGCAAATGATGAGAGTTGCGCGCCCTGGTGTGACTTTAGCTCACATTGCATTTGTGGAGTGACTTGATTGACTCTCCTACGGGACAGATTATCCATGTGCTTCTTTTCTGTTAACATATGTTGTTTTGTTTTTCCCACTAATTTAACATGAGCTACCGCTCTATGCACATACTGTGAAATAAGCACACTTTGTGTGAAATAATCAGGAGTACATCCATTTGAGAAAACAAATCCCTCATACTAAAGAATATGAATTCTGAGAAAAGTAATTTATTTTTCAGAGTTATTTTTAAAGAATAAGTCTGTCTTCCTCTTCCCATAGACAGAGGACTTCCCTATTCACTCCACTTCCTGTTCAATCATGTTGTCAGATTCTCAAACACAGAGATTCTGACAGTTCAGGTTCTTATTCATATAACCAGCCTTAAGGAAACTGTTAGAGAAAATGCGGAAAGAAAGACAACGACTACCATAATGAAGGCATTTGCTGCATCTCAAATCTTTTCTCTAAATAGTTATAAGGCTTGCATGTAAATACATTTCACTGTCTCACTGTCTTTTGGCAAGAATGGGTCAGTAATTTAGACTTCTGCATGCACAAATATTCATGCTAATTTCAGGATAATTTAATGTAATTGGTATTAATCATTCATTTGGAATCAGTATGTCAGGATTTTATACAGTACTTACATTAACATAGTTTCTTTTACAACATGAGATCCAAGTGCCAGAAAAGCAGTTAGTGTTGATTATGATTAAGATTTAAATCTGACCTTTTTTTGTTTTAAGTCCAAAGAACCTATGGTATAATCATGGCAGTTACTAAAACATAAAGCTTTAAACATAACACAAACATACCCGTGGTGCCTTCTTTTTAAGATATCTGCACTTGAGAAAGTTTAATGGCTATCATCCCATTCAAGAATTAAAGAACACTTAAAATATAAAGGTGTGTCAGGGTCAATGTATACTGCAACCATTTAAAAACTAGAAGAGAAACCCTGAAGCTGTTCTTTGCTTATCATGTGCGTGAGCCCACTTGTCATTAACCCCAATGGCAGTTCAAATAAACTTTGGCCTCAAAGACAGAGCTATGTGGCTGTACCTATGTGATAACCTACATTTTAAGTAGTACCTCAATGAAATGCAAATCAGCATCTGCAAATATTGGTGAAAGATTTTTACACTGGAAATGTACTGTACATCTAGTGCTTGAATTGCTGAACAACACTGGAGATCTGGAATGTATGTCCACATAATAACTGGTGGACAATGTTGCCATGCAGTGTATAGTATTTGCTTGAGGTAGTCTTCAGCTTTTCTTTTGATCCCTTCAATAAGTTTTGCAGGCAAGCAGTTGATTGAATATGACAATTGTTTCCTCCATAACTTTACCTTGGTAGATATGAGAAGCACCCTAATAAAGAATCTAGCAGTGAAAAATAATTCTTTAAATTTTCTTAGGTGATTCCTCTTTGCCCATAGTTCCTAGATTTTGAATGATTTAAAAAGGTCCTTTCGCACTATTCCTGCTGGATTTGTATGATTTCGGGAATCAGGATAGATGCTGTTAAGAGACAAGTGCTGAAAACCTGACCGGTTTCTAAGGGTTGCCAAACCTCAATGAGAACATGCCTCTCTTACCTTCACAGCCACCAGCATCTTATTCTTTGTAGGGCTGAGATTATAGCACTCGGCCAAGAAAACCTTCCCAAAGGCCCCTTCTCCCAGCTCTCTCTTCAGAAGAATGTCCTTGCGCTTTATATGCTGCACGTCTGAAAGCAGAGAAACAGAAACTCCAAATAAATCAGGAATAGAAATGTGTTTGTACTAATTGTCTATGTGGCTGAAATCAAGACTTCTTGAGAAATGAACAACTGCTGACTGACCTCTACCCTTTCACAACCAAATACTAAATGGAGATGTACTGGCAAAGTCTAGCATGCGGTGTGCCACATGACTTTTGAGGACTAAAGCATGTAGACTCGTTTTCAGTGTGTAGCCTCACCAGAGGTACAGTGTGATTGTTGGTATATGTACCTCTGGTATATGCATCACGGTGTTTATTAGGCATATTTCTTAAGTATTTATTAAAACACCTGAAGGAAGCACAGTTCAGCCTGGAAGAAGGTACTGTGCCCTTGGAACACTGCATTGACTGGGAGCGGGAACGGTGCATTTATGGCGCAAGAGAAAGATATCTTGTGTCTTTCAGCTATTAGACAATAGCCTAACACATTCTGTCCACAAACTTATTTAGGTTAATTTGTTTATTTTTGGGGGGAGGGGGGATTTCCCAAAATCTGGACTTTTTTAAAATATATCTTTTGTTGACGTTCTCCCAGTTGAATTAAATTGTGCTGAAGTTTATTTTAGAAAGGTGTAAATGGCTGAGTTTCTTAATTTCTTTGCTGTGTACAACCAAGTTTGCCCTCAGACCTCAGAATCTGCAATCAAAAGGCTCTATGAATATAATGAAAAACCCATGCAAATGCAAACCAACTAAGCAAATTCCTTATGTAGATTATGTAGAATGACACAGAACCACAACAATGACAAGCATTTATATATATTTCTTACTATGTAATTTCTGAAATATTTTGACAGTGAAAAAAAACAATCTTAAAGAAAATAGAAGGTTAAAAAAACACTACACAGTTTCACTCTTTTGGAATGAAGAAGCCTGTTATCAGAAAAACTGATGATAAACATTGGGTTTTACTGAAGTCTTCATATTACAGTACCTCACTGGGGAAGCAGATCTCTGCTGCCTTTGTTCCCAGTTCTTTGACATATTCAAGGACAGACTCCCACCGTGTTTTGGAAATATACTCAAATAGAACAGCATAACATGCATTCGGTGCAGCAGTCACATAGAAGATGGAGTAAATTAAATATGACCTCCACTTATGTCCAGAAGCCAATAGTTCTTAATTGTGTCATTGCAAAGTACTGTATATGAAATCTGATAAACTGAAAAGGGGTGCTCTGGTGTCAGACTTATTTCCAAACTGCTGTAATAATATATAAATAAGAATGGCAGTTCTTGGTCATTGAATGTTTAAAGTATCAACTTTAGAAAACAAGCACTGACTTTGCCAAGACAACAACATAATATAGCTTTTTAATATACAGTACTGTAGCTCATCAACAAGTCATTCACCTCAGTTAATTGAATCTATCCCAGGGAATGAGCAGCTAAACTAGTCAATAATCTCTATATTTTCCACCTGTTTAAAATTCCTGAAACCAATCTGCTGGTAAGTTGTCGGTTCCATATGGTGAGCCACTGTGACATCTGGTATTTACTCAACATTCGGAATATTGCCTAGGGTAAAGTGTTGTCCAACATAAACACTGAACTGAATCACAAATATTGGGAATCGAACTGCGGCATTCCTGATGCTCCTCTAGGACTAAGGAGAATGCAAATATTGATCTAAGGGGGATGCAACAACTATATAGTCTTCAATTGTGAATTGTAGCCAAAACCTTAAAAAGTTCTGAGAATCCCCCTCACACAAGAACTTCAATTACTCTGAAATCTGCTGGCAGCAGCAATGCCGCATGTTGTTACAACTGCGCAGGTAACATGCCTCTCATTTTCTTTTCAGTGTGGTATGTATCCCTGAGGTTCAGTACTGTATCAGTATGTGATGCAGTAGCTCCCAATGCTACACAAATGACCTAGTAACTATCCAGGCTCCTGGCAAGAGTATGTGCTTCCAAACACATCACTTTGGCTCCATGTGTTTCTATGTGCTTGAAAAAAAAGTTCCAGCACAGCCAGGCTTGACAAGGAGTTTTCTTTAGCGCTTCTCTGAGTAATGTTGGATACTCACACTTCTGCTGTCAAGTGAACTCAAGTCAAGCTACAAAAAGAAAAGGTAGTGTATACTGTAGTTACACTTTTTAAACAGCTGAAACAACATGTACTGTAAACACTACCATCTTGGGAACCTTGCTACTTACTCTTGAAAACTGGAAATTTCATCAATACATTCCAGACCATCCAGCTTCTGTAGTGTATAAAAAACTAACAAGGAAATACATGGGATTTTATTCTGAGAGGAAAAAAAATAAGTGTTAAGAGAGTGAGTTGCATTACTAGTCAAAACACAGACTATATTTTTCCAGCTAATTAAATGTTATTTATTTAATCAGGAACCAAACAAGGCAAATCCATTTTTTCTCTCTATCTTGCAGAATGAGCGATGGGTTTACAATTACCAGGCTGTGGGCATGCTTGAAGGTATGCAGTCTCCCTTCACAGAGCAATTAAGAAAATTACAGATTGTGCAGGCTAATTGTCTAATTATAGCGACAGTTACTAGTCCGTTCACTTCCTTTTTGCAAAAAAGTGAAAATTAATTCTACACCTATGTAACTGCAATAGCCTTTTTCTCACTTTCAGTCCACCTACAGCTGGCAACAAACAACACAAACCTTATTCTCATTGCAATAACATGCTCTATTTTTTATTGACTTTTTCTATAGGATTCCAGGAAAATTCCTGTGGAAATTCTAATATAAATAAATAGGATAAATTATTATTTTCCCTCAGGGAAGACAAACACAGAATATTTTTTATTATGTATGTAAAGTATGTTATGTTGCTTTCACAAGTTTACAGCTTTATGATGCAGTATATTCCCTATAGTATAGTCTATGTATTGTTTTACTGCAAAAGATATTCAGAAACTAAGTTGTACACTTAAGCCATTTTACTTCTTTGTCCTTATCTGTCAGCTAAAGTACATTAAGTTCTGGTTTTTAAAGTATTGCCAGGCATTTACTGTATAACATAATATAACAAAGATTCAGGACACACACAGCAAATGACAGACATTGGGACTAGACAGGGTAATACCAAATATATAACATCATACTGAGCTTTGTCAAAGTTAGCTGACCTTTTCAACCAATTGTATTATGAGCACATGTGATGACTGCAGCTCTGCTCTGTCCCTGCTGGGATTTGATCATAGACACATCTCCATATCCTAGACAAAGGGAAACTCCACAATGTCAAAAGACCAGATCTTCTGCCACTGGAGAATTCTACCATCACTTCTGGAATATGCACAGTGTCACTGAGCCCTGAACACACGGTGGTGAGGATCACTGAGGTTTGGTGGAACCACAAGAGACATGCACCCAGGACAGTACACCAGGATAGTCAGATTTTTAATTTCTTTGTAACGGGATTTTGCAGTGCATTTATTATTTTGTTCATGAGAAGGTTCAGATTTTTTATCTTTATTTATGAGGAGATTGAATCCCACCTTTGGGGGGGGGGGGGGGGGGAGGGTTAATTTAGAGGCATTCAGTCATAATCTCACAAATGGGAGCTTTGCACCATTGGCTCCTCAGCCAAGCACAGACACCACATACATAATACATGACAACACAATTGTCATTTTTGATTTAAGCCAGTTCTCTCTGTGGCACCATGAGGGACAAAGATGTCCCAAAGAAACAAGTGAATATGGTGAAATTACAGCTCCTAACTATGCCTCTTGTTCACATGTCTGCAATAAAGACAGATTAAACAGGAAGAAAATACAACTCTTTTTCTGCTTCATGCAGAACAGCCCTGGGCACGGGTGAGACTAAACTACCCACATAAAATGAGGTAACTATCTGAACATCTTGCAGAGTCTTAAGAGTTTGCACTTTTACTTCAAAGCTTTCCCTAAATGTAGTTTCTTTGATCCTCACTCTTTGACAGGCAAACAGCAGATACTGTATCTTTTTTTCACTCCGCTCCATTCCTGACCCTATTTATCCTGCCTGGGAGGCATGAATGGCATCACACAGGCCACCCCAATGCTGGCACTTTGAAAACACAGAGACACAGGATGTTTGTGGCACCTCATTGCTTTTACCCCCATTTTAATGAAAATCACAATTACAACAAATACAAGAAACCAAAGGCTCTATTCAAGGAGCCATCTGTGCTTAATTCACCTGGGGCCAGAGTCACCTTTTCTCACAGACTCATCTTTATTTCATTTTCATGCCAAGGGCTTGAATGAATCTTGAACAGGACCAATGATAAATAATAGATGGAATACTCTCAGATCAGAATATTTCAGGTGCTGTGAGAGTACGGGCACAGAGCACAGGGGTAGTATGTGTCAGACAGCAAATGTGTAGAGCAGGATAAATCTGCTGATGTTCCAGATGGAAGAGGTGTGTTTATGTATTTTGCACACAGAGGAAAACCTCCTATGTTTCTTTAGGATGTTTTAAAACATGCCTTGCAGCATTGGAGCCCTGGGTTCAATTCCTGGGATGCAACCTGCATGGCGTTTGTATGTTCTTCCTGTATTTAAGTGGCTTTCCCCCAATTGCTCCTGTTTCCTCTCACAGTCCAATGACTTAACTGTACAGTAGGTTAGCTGGCCTCAGGAGAAACTGGTCACGGTGTGAGTGTATGCATGTTTGTATCTGTGTCTGTGTGTGACCTGTTTCCACTGAAAATAAGTAGCTCTGCACATTCAGAACTTGAAGATATCGGTAACATTTCTGGCATTGGCCATTGGAAGTACAAATCATTTTACAAACATCTGTGCGTGATATAAAAATTGCAACGGTCAGGGAAATGTGTTTCTTAAACATATCATTGTAACTTCTAGACAGATATAATGATTTTTTTCTCACATAATTTCACTTAAAAAGAAGCAGGAGATACTCAGATCTATAGACTTACTGCACAGTGGTTTCAAAGATTTAGAAGAGAAGCAGAAATAAATAACAACCTGAAAGTTCTGGGAAGGAATCACAACAATACTTTTCTTACAGGTATCTTAAATGATTAAATTGAATATCCTTTATCTATCTCCCATGAGACCAACCATCCTGCACAAGATGCAAAAAATCATATTTTCTGTGTCAAGAAAGTTAATGAAAAGTTGCAGCTAAGAGATGTCTTGTGTTCATAATTCAGCTAATGGAGGCAATGGAAAATTCTAAGGTTCACTATTGATACACTATTGAATGTCAAAAACATGGTAATCCTGTAATTGGCTAGGGATGTAGACTGCACCAGAAAGTAATGGAACTATACTGCAGCAACACAATATGGCAATCACAATGCCCTAAATAAAGAATAGGGTTTAAATGGAGAGCACTGATGTGTAAAAAAGGCTTTCAGGATTTGTTTTTTGAAAAGCTTGAGAGGGCGCAGTATGTTTGGGGGACAGAAACTCTGATGCAGGAAACACCACACATCATTGGGTGAACCTAACCAAGCCACACCTGCTCACAAGTGCAGTGTGCCCAGCACATAACCGAGTAACAGAGCAGGAAATCTCCACATGGGTCAATCAAAACCACAGATCCACCTGCCAATAGCAAATTGTTGCCCAGCATTTCTGTTATTACAACACAGCAGGCTCATTGTGGCAAATTGTACTCAAAACATCAGCTCTGCCTTCAGGAATTGTGGGTTTGAATCCTCATGGAGTCATACCTAACACTTAACAGATCAGATTTACTGCCATCTTGTATGCCAACTACATGTAAAGCTGGTTTATTTTCCAGCAACAATCACTTGACTGAATACCCACTGAACACCCTTCCCTCATTGCCTGATTACAGATCACATCATCATTGTTGTCAGGCATTGCCAAAGTACAGAAGTACTTTACAGAAGCAGACACACAGCACAGTAGTTCCAAGGCATGATTAGTAGAAATGAGGGATAGTGCATCAATTAGTCTTTACTTCTACTCTTTTGCTTTTAAGTAGGAGAATGCAATGTCTAAAGCATACAGAATTTATATGAGAAAAATCCATATAAATTAATGCAATTTGCTAATGAAATGAAAACTGTTTTTTCCAAGTTATAAAAATAATTAATACTGCAGTTTTAGGGGTTATAAATGTGGATGAACTCTGACTTTTCTTTTGTAAATTTGCTGCCAAGGATACACAAGTTGTCACAAGGCAAAAGGATTGTTAATCTTTATATGACAGAAGTGTACATTCAGTTGCTATTTTAAATTATGATGTAAAAATCTGAGATAAATATCTTTGCGATTATCAAAAACATTTTCAAGTTCACTTTTGAAGAATTGGGTTATCAGGTGGGATAGATATTAGTACCAGTGTAATTAATTTCCTTTTATTGTACTTTGTCACTTTTTAAAATGCACATAGTGTTAGAATATCTGTGAAATGATGACATGCAAAGACATTGTTAGAGAGCTGCAGGCTTGTATACCTGAACTTTCATGTGCTTTAAGAGTAAAGTATTTGAAAAGTACATGCTTTAGGAGATCAATGAATGTTCAAGCTCTTTTTGTGGAGGTTTATAATCAGGTCTAATAATACAGTTCAGAAGGTTCTTTGCCATCAGCTTGGTCTATTTTTTCTTACACAAAGACTGTTCACAATAAGATGTTGCACATACCTTCTCCAGAAGTGCCAAATGACAACATTCAATGAAAGCACATTTATTTTTGCAGAGAAAGATTCAAATGCTATACTGTATGTCATAGTATACACTAGTATACTGTATATAAAAATATCAGTGTCATTCCACAGAACACTCAATGTGCTTTCACTGGCTTTTTTTGTATATTTATCTGTGGTTACATAAATTTGACAGAATGATGTCCATTACTTTTTTATAATTCCTGGATTAATTTCTCTTTTGCTTAAACCATACAAAGTGTATTCTGTTAATGAAGCAATCTTTAATATTGTAACTTTGCAGCCTGAATCTAGGTAAGCTGATTTGTACAGTAAGTAGGTACTGTAAAACCAAACTGACAGAGTCCAGGAATCGAACAGTATGTACTCTATCTTTGAGGTCTCAGTATGTCCCATTCTAGCACATGAGGGTTGTAGCTGTAAACCAAATAACCCATAATGCCAAAACTGAGGGATAAAAGGAGACTAATGATTGCCAATTGCAAACAGAACAGGCAATGTGGAGCAAATTCACTGCTCAGTAGAAGTTACTTTTGGTACTTTTCAAGAGGATTTGTGATTCGAAATTGAATGACCTCTGGAGCAAGTGTTCAGATGATTGATTCGAACAATACAGCTGAAGCTGACTCAGTGTCGAGCCATGGCCACCTCACTATTAAGTACTATAACTGTTTACCTCCTTGATATGTCTCTTGAGATTGAACTGTTTGCTTCCCCCTTAGCTTTCAAATACAGCAAACCTGCATTCATTTTCCACACTCAAATGTGACACAAAGCACAGCTTCCCTGTAGCAGTGAAACAGACAAATTTAGAATTACTGTCATAATACCACAGAAGATTTTACACTGTTATGACATTTAAGAGGTAGAAGGTGTTCAACAACAGAGAAAGCTTGAAATGTCTGTTTTTTCTGCCTTTCCCTCTGCTACAGAACCTCCTTTATTGAAACCTTTCTGCTATGAGAATTAGAAAGCCACAGTCTGTCAGCAGGAACACTGGGAGAAGGGCTAAGCCTTGAGGGGATACTCAGTGGTCATGTCTTGACCTGCTTCCTAGAAGTGAAAACTATACTGATATGATCCCCCCCCCAAAAAACACAAGAAAACGAACCAGACAGAGGACCGTGAATGACAACATGTACCAGAGCCCAGAAAAATTTTGCACAGGCTCTGCTGTTGGTGGATATGGGCCAAAGCTAAGTCATTGTAATGGTACTTTTGTTGCTAAGTGCTTCCTCAGCAGATATCCTACTCCAAGACCCTCTGTGTCTGCAAGAGTTTCAAACCCAGGATGCATTTCTGATTGCATGCCAAAGTGAGACGAATACGTCCACATCTGCTTTCCCTACCTGTCTTGTCTCACTACATTTGCACTTTTCAAAGTCAACAATTATCCCTTTGGTTATTTAGTAGACAATGAAAAAATGATGCATTCCATAAAGCCTCTTCTCTCATATTCTTTAAATGTGTAATAATGTCTAATGGCATTTTACTTATTTATAGAGCATGTTTTGTGCATTTCCTTTAATCCACCAGCTGTGGAACCATGGAGTGTCACAAGAGACTGCTGGGCTTTACTCCCCTAACATTCCTACTGCAAATAATTTTTTCTACAATTAACTTTCTTTTGTTTTGCTACAGATACAGACAAATGAGACAACCAGTTGTCATTAAAGTCCTTGCCATGAGTTACCCTATTTCTGTGTAAGAGAAAGGATTCTGAGCAATGACTAGACTAGGAAAGCTAAGGACACTGAAGTATTATGGCAGGTTTCTCAGCTTCTTGTACGAAAACAGTGCTTCTCAATTCTGGTCCTGTAGTACCTCTGTGAATGCTGGTTTTGGATCTATCTTAATGGCAGGCTATTTTATTTCAGTTTTTTGACGCCTCATGTTAACCGCTTTCAGCTCTTAAAAAAGCAAAATGAGATTTGTAATTGGTATGAACCATGTGATAATAAGTGTGTTTCTGGACTGCCCTCATTCAGCTATGCTGGCTGATATATACTGTAACCGATTGGACTTGAAGAAGGAAAAACACAGACTTGCTGTGGTATGTCTGATACAGTGTCAGTCTGAACTGTGTCTCTTCATCATCAACTGCTTACCTATTAAGAACAGACACAGTGGTGCACCAGGACCCGGTTTGAGAATCACTGTTCTAAAGCATGACAGACAGAGATACACCAGTATGTCAAAGCCTAAGGAAAAAAGAAATAAATGTAATAAAATACAGTAATAAAAATGTGTTCTCTGATAAAATGATGGACATATAGCTAAAAGATTAAGAAAACTGTGACATCTTTAGAAAAAATAATCATCAGGAAAGTAGATTACTGTACATCTAAAGTAAAAGAAAAGAGGTTGGGTCTGGTATAAAACTTTAAGAAAGCTTTGAATCAAGAGTTAGAGTCTGATGTGATATCTTACAGGTGAGAGAAAATCTGACCGTAACGAACAGTACTTTCCGGACCCTATGCGGACGACACAGTCCGACGGAGTGGGGGAAACACTGGGGAAACGTCATGCAGGAATACGGGGCAGAAGACAGGGGGGCGTGTCCACGGTGCGCTGGTGCACGGGGGAGGTGTGGCCGAGGCGAACAATCCAAAAGAGAAATCCTTAGAGTATCCAAAAACACACGAGTAAGTCCAAAACCAGGGGATCCATCAAGACACGAAGTTAAAACCGCGAAGGCCGGGTCGGAACCGGCAGACAGGGAACGGGAACGGAGGTTAAAACCTTAACGGGACCAGGCGCTTCCAGGTCCCGGACTCGCATGATATGGAAATCAGATGCAGAGCCCGGATGAACGTCAGCGCCTGGCTTTTAAGGTGGGCTGGGAATAGGGAACAGGTGCAGAGAATAAAGTCTTAAGTAAAAGGGCTGGAACACCCTTAAGGAGGGGGAACTAATATCGTGACACTGACAATGTGCATTGCACTGTGGTTAACTGCTATTAATAATACTGCTAGAATATTCTACTGTACTTCATGTCTCTGGTCAAACTGTGGACACATCACTGCCAAACAAAAAGCAAGAAGGAGCTCGGTTGTGTTCAGGCTCACAGGAACATGTTACATCACCTCACACTGTGCAAAGACAAGCAAGGCAGCTCAATTGAGTGCTTTTTTTTCTCCAGCTGGTAATGTTAAACTTTCACAACAAATCATGCTTTTGCTCTTTTCTCTGCAAGTAATTAGTGAATATAAGTCTTTGTTTCAACAATATATACAGTAGATTTGTGCTATGTCTTGTGCTATCCTGACAGTGCAGTGTGCACTCTTTTCAGTTTCTGCATTTAGACAGGGGCTTCTTTTTATCTTGTTAAATAGTGAGAAAAAGTGAATAGAGGTCTTTGTTGTTGCTGTTACTGTTGTTCTATCTGACACAGCTTTTAAATCTGAAGCTTTGTTTCTCTGATGTCACACTCGTGTTGCAAAAACAGATCCTGAGATGTCACCTTCTTCGGGATTTCATAAGAAATACCAACACACACGGTGAGACACTGTGAATATCCCAAAATAACATAAAAAGAAGCTGTTAAAATGAACAGCTCAATTTATAACTGTTAGCAATATTATGAAATAGGTGCTCAAAGAAAACATGATGTACAGATCAAAAGGTGTTTTTTGATTAGGCCATGAAAAATTAGGTTTCATGGTTTTGATTTATTTTTGTCTTCGTGGATTTCACACAGATGAACAAAAGTGTGATGTGACACCGCTTCAACTGGTAACATTTCAAGGCTTCTATCAACCTACTGTTTGAATGATGAATCTGAATGTGTTAATTCATCATAAAACTGTATTAATGCATGTTGGCCTCAAAACTATTTATTATTACAAATTAATCTGAGCCACTGACATGCACCTACACTTTAACTTTTAGGTGAAAAGCTTAATGGACTGCACAGAAAGGGTTAAGAGGGAAGAGATTTAATTTTGATATATGGGCTCCCCGGGCTCCAGTATCGTAACGATCATTTAAGAAGACATTTTTAATATGTGCCTTGTGATGATTAATTAGGATTAGTAATAGGATTTTAATCAGGTAGTAATACGCTTTGTAACAAGCGTTACTGATAAAGGAGTGCAGCAGCATTTGTACACTGGGAGCAAAAGAGAGCCATGGAAAGAAGGACAAGGTCAGCTAGCAAGGTGTAATGTCCGTGTAATGACCGTGTAATGACCGCTACAGAGGGCACTGTAATTAGAATGTCCCTTTTCATATGATAAAAGGAGTTCGGATTTGATAGACACATTCCGGTAGCAGCTGATCATCTCGGCAGCACATGGAAAGAAAGAAAAGGTCAACCGCATGCTTGAAAATATAGTGAAAAGTGTAGAATCAATGGTACAGACTACAGTTTTGAAAGCAGGATGGCAAATATACTGTAGTGTTGCAAAAGGACAGTAACTCAGAGCATTCTTCCGAGCTGAGCACAACGCAGAGCATACAGTACTTTGGAGCAGAGTACAACTCAGACACGAGTGTGTTTGTAAACTGGGAACAACCCTGGGAACAGCACAAATTGTAATGCTTTATTGTTCAAGACCCCTATAGCCAATTTCCGCCTAGAATTTTCTCCCCTTATATATTTCATTACAGTATATCTCTGCAGCAGACCCTAGGAGAAGCCTGGTTCAGGTCTTAAATTGAAGCTAACCTCATTGGCTTTGAGTGTGAACAGTGAACTTTTCTCTTATCCCTTAATGTGTCCACTCAGCAGACAAAAATAGGTCGCATTTTCTATTTTCAGGCATGTGTTTAGGCTCAGAATGCTTGTAGGCCTTGTCCTTGGTGCTTACTAGGTTGGATAAAAACTTAGGACAAATTGATCAATTTGAAAAAATTCTGCATCATTTTTTGTGAAGACTGGTGACTGGTCTTTAAGGTTCCATCTGATACCATTGCTCACTTTATTTTTTCTTCAAACCATGGAATGAAGGATTTATTTTTTAATTTATAATTGTCTTTTGAGCTCACTTTCTCTGCACTGGGAAAATGTCACACTCTTCTTCCCTCAACACAGTGATTCTTCCACAGTGTCCAGAGGCACGTGTTGTGAAGCAGGCTGTACAGCTCCTTTAGTATGGCTCTGAAACTGTGACAGGGCTTTAATAACACTATCTCCTGACAATTTAACATCTCCACTTCCAACATTATTATTATCATTATTCAACTTTTGTTTGTACTTATGGGCCAGGCAGAGGTTGGGTGGGGGGCTGTGACCTTCTATCAGAGACATGTAGAGCTGAGCTGCTGCATACAGCAGTGCCTGCAGCTAAATTTCTCATTTATATTCACTTATTCTCTCATTAAGTGGTCTGTTGGTCCCATCCCTGTCCCATCTCCACCCTCAACACAAACTATTATCCATGCACCTGCTGTCTCAAAAACAAGGATGTGTTGCCTTAACCTTCAGCTCCTCGTCACGTAAGAAGCCCTGAACTCTGCATCCTATTTGAAGAGACGGTTTTCTCTGAAGCCTGAGGATTAAAAGGCAATATCCAGTGGTTCAGTGTCATTCATTTTCTCTTCACCTCTTCAAGTCATTTAAACCCCTCAGGAAGAAGGACAGGGGACATCACTACTTTCCTTGGCAGTGCAATCTGTGCAGGCTGGGATGCCATCAGGGTTGTCAAGGAAACCGTTGCAACTCTCATTGCACAGCAATTTCATCCCTTTCTGGTTTTGTAAGCTTTAGGTGTCTAATTTTGCCATTATGAGGTAGCACCCACTTCTATATTTTACCCTATTTTGAGTAAATTTGCATTGACTGGTGCATGACTGTGACAGAATTCCACATTTTGTAAAAACAGAAATCGAGCAATCTGTTGTACAGTATATAGGGCATCTTGTACAATACAGTATGTCTCCCTTGTTGTAGGTGTTTAATATGTTAACATTTCCTCTAAGAAGATGTACTTTTCAATTCTAGATTGGTCTTGTCTACATATCTTTCCATCACCCTTCCTTATCCTATCACTAGTGCTCTGTTTCTAACAGCTACCTCTGTCACATACTGTACTGCTGACCAGGGGTGATATCCTGTTGCTCCCCTCTGTTATGATGGAACCATACAAGTAGACCTACACAATATCACACCCCTATGTGATACCTCTGAATTGTTCAATCAATCTTGCTTAATTTCTTCCTATACTTTATCATCACCAACACTACAGTTATTGAGCACAACCAAGTTTTTCTGAATTCTATACACTTCTGTATGCTTACTGCATAGGTAATTGCATTGTCTTACTTATTTTTTTCTGGGTCTAACCCATTGCATTATGATCCTGTAATGTTAGAAAAGTGTGTCTGGGTTCAGGAAATCATAACAGAGTAGTTTGGAAATAACCTTTATCATGAAAGGCCTTTGGACTAGCAGAAAGACACCACTATTTTCTCAGAGATCATCTTTAAAACAAAGGTCAATTCTATGTGAATTTATATTGACACACCCAATAACAGCATGAGAATTCTACTTTAAAATAACTAAACACTGCAACAAGGACATGTACTGTACTACATATATATATTAAACGTCAGCAGGGAAACAATGTCTTCAAACCCTGGAGAAGCAGAAGTGCTCTCGTCCAGTTGTCATACATCTCTCGTTGTATAAATAAAGGAAAGCTTCCACGTTAAAAGGAATAGAGAAAAGATGAAACAATGTTTCAGCTGTGAAGCCCTTTTCAGGTTCACACTTGAAGATGACACACCTGTTCCTTAGCAGCCTACACATGGTGACATGGCTGCCTACTGTACTTGAACTAGTGTAAATAAAGGGCCACCACTGTCAGAGTCACTCAACAGGTGTATTGACTCCTCTTAACATCAAGTAACTAGGTCTCGTTAGTATTGCACATATTGGACTATGCAATATTTTACCATTAATAAAAAGTTTTTATAAAGCTTCTTATGTATTCCAGTAAGTGGTAGAGAGAGTGATTCTGTCTTTATTAACCCCAGGGAGCATATTTTTACAGCAGAGGACAATATAAAGAAAACACACAGACAAATATTACATATGTACAAAATAATCATCTGTTCAGCAAGGTCATAGCCACAGGTATAAATGAAAACTTAAACCTGTTTTTTTTTATTTGGAAATCTGTATCTGCATTCTGTAAGGAGTAATTAGAATTCATTAAACAAATGGACTGAAGAGTCCTGTAGGGTGGAACATGTCTTACTCTCGTAACTGATAGGCGTGGGGCAGGGCCAGAAGATCAGTGCCGATGACTTTCTGACATAGACTTGGTCTGACAAGACTCCCCAGTTTGCTCTTCCTCCTCAGATCCTGATTCCCTCACCAGCGGATCAGGGTAAAAGTTAAAGTAGATTCAATAAAACATGATTAACAATAAATTATTAACCTTAAAATGCTTAAGCTTCCATAAGAAAAAAATATAATTGTTGCTCTTTTTTAAATAGACAGTGTTTGCCTCAAAATTAAACTATCAATCCCAAACAGTGCCCCATATACAGTACTTACAGTATTTTTATCTACTGTACCATCTTCACTGATGATTATCTCCACTGGCAGTGCATTTGGAACTGATCAGGCATTGCTTCACCCAGCACGCTGTGGGATTCTGGACAAGCTTCCCAGCCACGTTGTTCAAGCTAGTTTCTCTAAGCAAATGACTGGATTATATCTTTGGATCAATTAGCTACAAACAAACAGTCCAGATGGGCCAAATGGCCTCCTCTGGTCTGTAACTGTTCTTATGAGATGTTGTTTTACTATGCAGTAAGTTATAGAGAAAAAAAGGTTCTGCAAAATGAAGAATAATCGCTTTTTTCCAGGGAAAGAAACATTTATCAGACTGCTTAATGGAATGTTTTCTCTATGTGATTCATACATCCCTCGAGATAACAACACTTTGACAATAATTCCTTGACATTATCTTCAGACAATACATCCTTCAATATCAAAGGGTTCCAGTTTTTGACCAAAGTTTAGAATCGAGCTCTACTCAGACTGTTCTAGTATTGCTCAGCTCTGCCTGATGTCTCTGTTGCTTTTCCAAATATCACTTTAGAAAGTTTTTAATTAAAATAGGAATGTGGACAAAGAGAGGTCTCTGCTGGCTGTCAGAATTTTGTTGTTCCAGCTATTAATACACTTTTTACAAAAAGACTACATTTTAAAGAAAAAAAATCAAAACTACTAATTCGGGCTAGCAGATTGTGACAAATTTTTAATTAAAACAGCAAGCTGAGTGATTAAACAAAAAGCTCGCTTGAAGACATAATAGAGTTAGCGAGATATGGATCTGTCATTAGGCCAGGGAACTGTTCTTTGTAATTCTCCTTTATCACTCTAATAAGAGCTCATTTCCCATGAATTTTGCGCTTTGTTCATAAGGAAAAAAAACAGTTGATTGCAAAGCATGTTTTATTATCACACTCTTTGTTATTGACAAGACTCTGCAGCAGTCCAGTGTTTACGACCTACACCTGACTGAAATGAGAGGGTGTGTTCTAACCATGGAGCAGGTCAAATTCCAACAAGCTCAGAGAAACTCAGTTTCCGCTGAGGATCCTTTGAAATGCTGTGATTGCAGAAGCTCTTCAATGAGCACAATGCCTCACTGAGCTCATTGTTTTCGTGTAAACATGTGAAAGGTCAATGTTATGTGTAATCTCACTATTACAGTATATACCTTTTAGTCTGGTTCAACACAATTGATCTTTTCCATTTCAATGCTTATTTAAGGAGAACATAATTCAGATTTAAGTTTTTCCAAGTACTCGCTATTTGTGCAATACTGTACTACACAAATTCTCACATAATTTGATTGATTTCCAAAATCATTTTAATTTGATTTCTTCCAAAATGGTGATGTGCTGTTTGTGTTTCGAAGTTAATTTTCTGGGATCCATCTAGAAAAATCATCTTTGAGAGTTTGAGAACAGTTAGCTACTAATAACCTAACAAGCATATTAGACTGAATAGCCCGTTCTCATCATGAATGCGGTTTGGGTGTTTTCACACTAAACCACAAGAAGATATGTTGTTGTAAGAAGTGTAAGCACATGTAACTGATTCCTGTGGGGAAATAACACCAGTGCTTAAACATGAATAGCAGGAATATTATTTAAAAAAGACATAAGAGTGGCTACAGATACACATGGCATGATTTTCAATGTCAAGGAAGTCCAGAGAAATACCTCTTAAAATGAGCATGCTGGTTGGTAAGATCTCTGTGCTCAATTCAGAAATACATTATAAAAGCACTGTATCATGGAATAAATGATTTTGCAAATGCTATACATATCATTGTTATGGGAATAAGGCACATAAATATTTATTAATATTGGTAAATCTTCATAAAATAAATTAATTTCTGTTTCCTCAACTACTGTTAAAGTAAGCTACTGTGCATCAGAAAACTGACAGTGCAAAGAATTCAAGGGCTGCATAGTGAGTTAGATTATGGAAGCATTTATTTTCCAAAATTCTCAAAAGTAGTCGGTGCATTTTTGCTATCACACTACAGCAGTGCAATCAGCTGCCATGCAATACATACAGCAGACATTTAAATTTGAAATTGAAGAGAAATCAATTACAGTACAGTCATACTGTATTCACCATAGCATAATCTGCAGAATACATTTCAACATAGACAAGACATACTGTAGTCTTTCAAAATACAGCATAATTCTGGTACAGTAAAATAAGTATAAAAACAAACCTACTTGTACAGTATAGAAAGTGTTTATGGTATTTACTGGTTTTAATAAGCAGATAACTTTTTTTCCCAAAGTCCTTGGAGGATGTGAAACCTAACAGAGGGCTTTTATCTATTAATGGCATTACAATTATCCTTTTCTGTTTTTAAGTATATAATGTGTTATATTTTAAGTATCTTTTATACCCCACTAGCCTAACTTGTTCAAAAGCTACTTTGTGTGAGCTTATTACACTTTTACTAATTATAAGTCAGTTCAGGGGAATGATTTTTATTTTATTTATTCCCCATTTACAGTAATCCATACTCCCATGCCTAAAATGCATGCTTAATATAGCAAAGGATATTCACAGGTCTTTTTTTCCATAAACAATCTGTGTTTAAAACTGTTGGTAACTCAATACAAAACACCATAATCAGTTTGATTTTAAAATTGCCACAAGTGGAAATCTGTCTTCAATGCTAAGTACCTGTACTGTTATGTGCTGACATAGAACAGGAAAGGCAAAAAACAGAAAGAAAAAGACATTTTCTTGTGATCAAAACTTCACTGAAAATTCTGTGGCAAAGAAGCTGTCAACTGGCAGAATATATCAACTCCCTCCTGATTTCAAACTATTTAATTTTATGATCATAAGATAATTGATTATTGTCTGATGCACCCTAGAGTGCCTATTCACTTAATGTATGTTGATTTAAAACCTTAAAAGGACTTCACTGACAGTTAATACATATAAAATCTCTTTCTTTCCTTATCTTGTATGTAAGTCTCATTTCATATCTAAATTTCTGCAAGATGCCTATCATTTAGTGAAAGATAGTAGGGGAAAATGCAAAGAGGAGAGAATAGCTGAAACTATTTCTCTTAATTCAAGCTAAATACAGTACATTGTTAAAATAATGTAATTATAATACACATAATGGTATGCAATCCTGCTGGAAAAACATCACTTTTTCAAGTTGAGAAAACTGGCTTGATGGAAAAGCTCAAAGATCTCAAAAGTGCTCTTGTGTAATAAGATTTTTTCCACCTCCTTACCTCACCATGAACAATGCAACATAAGTTATGTTCCTGCATCCATCAGGTCCGTTTCAGACTAAATGGTCTTTGGTAACACCCCATCGCATTCAAGGCTGCCGATTGAAATGTCCCAGAGAAGATAGCAATTTCTTCTCTCAATTGTCATACTGTTACACACAAGGAGTCTCTGGGCATCTAAAGTTAACTTACTTTCCTTTTGTGAACCATAATTTGTATATTCCCAATCAGAACACAATATAAGACAGACATAGAAATAACCATTTCCTACCACACATACCCACTCGAAACCAGCCCACTTTTTTTTAGGAGGTAAGTTACACTAATTCCGGTGATACTCAAGATGTTTCTTCCTGGAATTTCTGGTTTGGAAAAAAATGGTACAGGAATGGATGACCTGGATGTGATGGTGCTGAACTGGTTTGGCGGAACCTCGGTTTTCTAGGACATGTCCTGTCCCTGACAGTATCCAGGTCTCCCTGGACTAGACTGCTGATTATTTAGGCAGTACATCTCATTCTCTAAGCAACATGTGTCATAGACTAACTGCCTGCAATAACGTTGATAAACAGCAAGACACACTTCATTTCTCAAATGGCACATGGCCATATCCATCACCATTATTATGGTATCTTTCTGAATGGCTACTTATAAAGATTCCACATCAACTCATTTGGACAAATTCAACTCAACACAAATGCCTACCGCTAAGCACCTGACACTGTTAAGAAATATTAACATGAGCTCATCATTATTTTGCACCCCAAGGAACAAAACAGTATTTGAAAAATCAACAACAATTCATATGTGCTTATGATTTTGAAATGTAAATAACATCATCTGTGAGTTACTGATGTGATACCTTCACTTCTGTGCTGTAATTGTGCAGCAGTCTAGTTACTCCCAATTCCATGAAGTAATTTACAGTTTCATTGAAAACATATATCAGCTTTTTGATACTACTGATAATTTAATGGTCTGGAACCTAATTTCAGTAGACATGGAGACTACATATGCCCCGCAAAATGCAAATTGTCGGGCCTTTCTTTCCCTCTGCAAGCCCACAGCTCACAAAAGAGCTCTATAGCACTGAACAGTGTCTGCAAGGCCCTCCCCATTTACAGCAGAGTTTTCTTTGAGCAAGGAATCAGTGCAACTGTCACTGTTGGAATTGCAGGCTTGCTCGCACTGAGCTAGACATCGCA
This sequence comes from Lepisosteus oculatus, assembly GCF_040954835.1. Taxonomy (NCBI): domain Eukaryota; kingdom Metazoa; phylum Chordata; class Actinopteri; order Semionotiformes; family Lepisosteidae; genus Lepisosteus; species Lepisosteus oculatus. The sequence goes on from NC_090700.1 coordinate 55,359,045, forward strand.
ATCGCTGCAGCCTGGCAGGAAGAGAAGAACCTGGGGGAAATGGAGTCTTCATGAAAAAAGACAATTCTCTTGCAATGCAGTTTATTTCTAACACCAAATCCTGGGAAAGTGTTGAAAGAGATGCATTGTACATCCAATCAGTTCTAACTCTTGGACACGGGCACTGTGTAGCTCATAACGTATGAAGTGGTGAAAGGCTACAGACAAATTTACATAGTACATAAAAAGAGGTCAAGCACCTAACTAATTCAAAGTCCTTTCTGAAATGCACTTAGCAGGGATTTCCAAACAAGTATTCTCCTTACTGACCTGCATTGTCCATTAATACTGCTGGGTGGAATTCAGCACTCCCACCGAAACTTCCTGGCAGTAATCAAGCTTGTTAAAATATTCAGCTCAGAACTGAAACCAAAATTCATAATTTCACAGTAAATTTCACAGAAGACAATGGCCAATTGACTGTAGAATCTCACTGTCTCTCACAGCTCTATTTTTAATATATATATAAATCTCATCAATCGTTTAATGTTCTTTGAAGGGAGACACATTTTTAAAATGGATAAGTAAAGATGCCTCCTGTTTTCTCTCAGCCCGTTGATTAGTTCAGGATGAGAATAAAATAGAACCCTTACTAAATTACACAGACTACATAATGATATCATGTACTGTAGGATAATTCAAGTCACAGGCTGGAAAAGAGATGGACTGGTTCATGAATTTTTGTTAGCTGAATATCGAAATCTTCAGAATACTTTGTTCCTGCAGTGTAACACTAAATTTGCTGTTGTAGTCACAATAAATGAAGAAAATTACAGGATATTGTGGTCAATAATTGAATTATGATTATGCATTGTTCAGAGATGATTAATTTTTGATTAAATTGTGTTTGGAAGTGTGAGAATACAAGACCTCTCTATCATTAGGAACCTAGCTTGAGTCTTTCTGATGTAAATACTGTATGAAAAAACAAGACTGTCAAAAAAATGTTGTGGTATAACTGGAGGAATTTATGGTTATCTTGTTCAATTTGAGAGGAAAAAACATTTTAATTCAGAAAAAATAGAACATGTTTCAGCCAGTCTCTCTGACCTTCATCATGGACTGTTGTGGTGAGTGAATCTAACATCTGGTTTCGATCAAAACTTTAGTGCACCAACTGCACGTTTAAACCCAGAAACTGAATCATACTACTAGACAGGGGACAGAACTCAGAGATCAAAAGATAGATTCACGATCTGTGAGCAGGTGAAAATGTTAATCCAGGCAATTTATAATACAAACAATCAAATGTTGGTATTATTCATTCATTTCAGCCTACGTTGCAACATGTTTTCAAGACAACATTGCAGAGCACACAATCTTCCACATTAATCAAGGAAACTCCCAGACATTGACCTGTCTTGGTACAGTATCTCTTGAAGATGGCTGTTCACAGAAGTCAACACAGATTTTAATATTTTAGAATTGAATTGATAAAGGACAGGTAAACAAATTTGAATTTGTTTTATTCACTTGTACACTTGAAATGCATGAGAACGATGTGCAGCTTGTAGCCACTAAACATAAGACATCACAGATTAGATGAGGCAACATGGCAATTAGCAAGGCTTAATGTGTAAATGCTGGACTGAATAAGAGTCAAGTGCTAGAAAACGTGCTTTCTGATGTCATTAATCACAGTCACACGAGGCACAACAATGCCAGTGTCTTGATTTGGCAGAAAGGTGAACTCTGCACAACTGTGCACAGCCTAATCTGCATAACAAATCAGAAAGTAGTCAGAGGTTTTTCTCCCAGAGGTCTTCTGCCCTAATGCAGGTACAATGGGGAGACGGCACCTGCCAGCACACCATTCCCTCTGGGTTTTGCCCTATTAGACTCAGGGAGCCTAGCACTCCCTTCCACAATTGCTGTATTAAACTCTTGGTTCCACCTCATTTGAATTCCAGGTGCATGAAAATGAAGGAGAAGTTTAATACGCGACCCCTGTCATTTATTTATTAGTTCCTGATCAGATCTGCAGAGCACAGGCGTGTGGATTATAAATCAACTGCTTGGCATTAAAAATTCATGCAATTCATAATGTATAATGCTAGTAATTTATTTATTAGTGCTAAATGTGAATTTCTTTCTGCTCATTGCATCCCTCTTTCAGGACAGTAGCTCTATCGGCATGCAGGCTTTCCTGTATGTGCCTATTGAAACAGGTTTGGGCGGCCAGCTGCCCAGGGGCCGTTTGACAGCCGGTGTCCCACACATTGCAGCAAAGATGCAGATGTGACAGAGGAGATACTGTACTCAACAATGGGGCAACTATGTGTGAGTTGCAGCGGTAAAAAAAGAAAACCATTTTCTTTTTAGGGGCAGCATTTACAGTACTTCACTATACACTGTTTTTTATACAGAAAGCGGACTATGCTGTATGACAAATCACCTAGGTTACCTGATAAATTCTCATACTCTTACAGCCAAAAGGTTTATTTGATGGTGTATTGCTTTAATGGTACAAAGGAAATCGATGCCTTCTGCCTTTGGCTTCATCATTCTCTTTTGTTGTAGAATCTTCATGGCAATGTGCGCACAATTAAGCTCTTTAAACTGATCCCTGCTTTATCCAATCTCAAAAAATGTGTCTAGAAATCTAGAAATCCTAGAGTGGCTAAATGACTGATGTAGAGATGCACAGATGGAAAAAGTATACTGTACATACTGTATATAGTCTACTTCCAGGAGATCAGACCGGGTCTAACAAGCATGGTTGTTGCCACCTGATAAGTTTATACCACACAGGAAGTCAGATTCTAAAAAGAGAACCTGCCATGAAGCTACAGTACTGTATGTCTCTCTTTCACTCAACCACGGAAAACTTTACAAAATAATTTAAAGAATAAATACGATAACCAAGACCTACTTCCTGAAAACTCAGTGAGTACTAACCAGATCAATACTTTTAATTTTCTGTTGCGAGACAGTTTTTCTCACTCTCTATGCACCTGTGACTGTATCCCCAGTTCTGTGTTCGTCTGATTACAGCGTGTGTATGCCAACACCTACTGTACTACCACTCAAGAACACAAGAGAAAAATCCCCTGTCAGAAATGATCACATGACTGGTGGGCAATGCAGTTTCATTGCTGACAGCCTCGAATCATCAGAATGCATTCTATTCATTTTATTTCCTTTTACAAGGGCAGTCCGTGTCTATTCAAAACGAAGATCTCCATAGGGATCAGAGACCTAGAAAAATTCTGTACTTGGAAGTCAGTGCAGTAACATCAAGGAGTGTGCAGAATCAATATATAACTCTTGATTTTGAGAGCTTGGCAAATTCAATAAAAAGAACTCGAAACTAGAGATCTGAGAGTCTAAAAAAGTCAATGCATAAGGCTAGAATCACTCACTTCATCCTTAGAGCCAAAAATCCCAAGTACAAGCATACCATAGTCAGAGGGTGTACATCACCCTGTACATCAGAGTTCAATGTAGAGAAGTTGGTACCAGCATCCAATTGCCATCAAATATTTGCAATATGATTCTTAGAGTCTGCAAATTATTTACAACTAAATAGAATGGAGCAGGCAAAATGGATGGCAATTCCAGCAGAAGAATTCAATGTGATTGACTTACTCCTGAATTCCTTGTGTCAACGTGATGTTTATTAAATGAATGGCTTTAGAATTGGTCACTTGGAAAATAAAAAAATATATATTGAGAATTGACACACATTGCACAGTACTGGATATTTATTTTCAGGCATTAAACTTCAGATTAAAATTTAGCACTCTTTTGTTTGTGTGAAGTAAAAACTGACAAGGGATGCTAACATTAGGAGTTACTGTACTTCTACATTTCTTAAAGGCAATCAATGAACTGTACAACTAAAAATGTAACAACGGGTTAAATTAGTTCAGCACCAGAACCTAATGTAAGGTAATTCAACAAACTCTGCAAAATGACATTTATGGCATTAAAATGCTAAAATTGTAATGAAAAGTTAAATATGCTATCATTTAAAGGCCCGTAACATGGTACAATCAATAAATAAATCAGTTAAAATTGATCTAACAATCACTTTTCTATTTATATAGCATCTTTTGTATTTAATCCGGAAGAATGAAATTAATTTGATGCCAGATTCCAATCCACCCTTTAGTTATTTAATAGGTTAATTGGCTGATTAACAATTTAATGCTTTATCAAGACCTGAAGAAGCTTATCAGACACTGAATCTTGAATCCAATATTTTTGTTCATGCAGTACTTACTCTATATATAGTATATGAACATACACATACCCGAAGAAGGCTACACAGACTAAATAGTTTCTTTTCTTCTCTTTTCAGCATGGAATAAACCTTTACTTGTTCCTTTGCAGCCTACACAGCTGATGCAGCTCCCTACTTGAACCATGAATATACACTGTATACACTGTACACTATATTCTATATATCTATACATTTATATATTATTAAATATATTATTATTAATATATATATATATATTTCTGTTATATCTTTGGCCTTGACCCTGACAAAAAAAAAGTTAAATTGTTTAGTTTAACTGAAAGCCTAAGATGGATATAAAACCAAAACACTCTCATCAGCAGCTGGTTGTAAAAGAGCACGCAACACATTTCTGAAGCACTGAGCAAATACAGCCCCTAAGAAGGAAGAACTACCCTGAAGCGCTAGTTCAGCAGAAGAAACTGAGTCTGATGCCAGCCTTCAGCAAGAGAAAGCTTTTCCCTCAGGTCGGTTCCAGACGAACAAAAATAAACACTTAATAATTGAGTCTAAAGAAACAAGGAGTTTAAGTGATAGCGCAATCAGGCCCCTTCAACCTACAGTACTTCTATAGATTATTTTTATATAAACTGCATGATATGTCTGATGATTACTGCATAAATACAACGTCAGAGGAGACACTCGTTTGCAGATTAACTTCATATTGATAGAAGCTGACATATTTCTTGTTCACTTGAGGAGATTAAATACAAATTTAATTTCTGAATAAAAGAGAGCAAAATAACACGAATGTGCCCGTAAGACTACAATAAACGTGGTACTCACAGGTGGCGGTCTTGTTGCAGTTGTGCCCATGCCTGAAGTACTGTGGGTTCTCAATGACTGGGATGCGGGTCATTCCGATGACTACGGCATCAGGCCCAGCGTCCAGTGTGCAGGGGGTGATGATTCCATGATTGACATGATGAAGGGGGCTGGCGGAGTCTTCCTCCCCGCTGATCACCGCCACAGGCCCTGCGTCACAGACAGAAGGCAGGTCCATAATCAACCACAGGAAGGGTAACACACTAAAGGACAGACAGCCACAGACCAGCAGGACATACTGCAGCAGTCACCCTTCAGTCGTTCTTTCCATTGGCAAATTAAAACAAAATAATTTCACTGGAAGCATTTTGTTTTACTTTGACCAGTTTGGCAGCAAACGTGTTCAATTAAGACATTCAAAGATTTTATGGAATTAAAACCTGTACAGTACATCTGGCTGGCACTGATTAACCCAGTTGGCCACTCCTGGCCTCAGACTGAGAAAAATGCAGGTGAGCTATAAAACCTACACAATACTGGCTCTCCAGCACCACAGCTGACCTGAAACACTGTATTTCATTGCACAAAAATATTGATTATAAAAGTAATGAACTTGAATGAAATCAAAATGGAACAGAACATAACAGTTCAGCTGGGTAGCTGCGTCAGCATGTATAGTCTGCAAAGGAATAAGTAAAAGGTTTATTCCATGCTGAAAAGAGAAGAGAGAAAACACAGAAAATAACAGACATGCATGCTGTAGATTTTTAACAAATACTCTTGTGCAAATCAACTCTTTTTGTTAGAATAATCACTTGCTCCCGCATTTCTCCGATGGAAAAAGTCCTCGGCAATGACGAACTGCTGTGTGGCCATTAATGCTGTGTGAGAGTCCACCTGAAAAGCAAGCTTCGGGGTGTGTTCCGAGAGCGTCCTATGTCGCAAAGATAAATGATCCAGTCAGAGCGTTAGGTTAATGCATTTGCTTTCCGTTTCAGGCTCCCAAGTTTTCAATGTGGTTTTGATCAGGAACACAACGCCATTACTGAAGTGCAAACAAGAAATACCGACACAAACAGGTGCAGCTGTTATCCCCTGGCTTTGCAGAGAGCCAGAATGGAGCTGTGAGATTTGTAGGCCTCAAAGGGTCAAGAGGGAGGCAAGAAAATTACAATTAAGTTGCAGCTGGAATCCTGCTGTATTGGTAAGAAACAGCTTTGTTTTCAAAATTCACACCATAAACACTCAAAGTAATTGGCACAATTAAAAATAATGAGATTTATGCCCTGTTGTCAGTTGGTTTGAATATATCCTGTTCCCGTATTATTATAGTAAATATACAGTACCATATAACATACGGTGCTATAATATAATTGTCTTATTAGCCAATATATTTTAAGTATACGTCCTGTTTCAGAAGCTACTGTAACAGTAGACATAATTCTTGAAAGGGATGGGTCACAGGTAGACAGGATCCCAGTAGTAGCTGGATATGAAACCGACCTGGCTGTCCTCGTGACTGGTGAGACTAGTGGGACAAACAAATGGGTATTCTACGCATTAAGAAAGGAGCTGAGATAAATATCAAACTGTCAATTCATTTTTACCTGAAACTATCCTGCCTCATTTTAAATACTGCAGATCTAGGAGAACCAGAGCGATTTCTTCATCCTGTATTCAATCTCCACCCCTCTCAACCCCTAATGGTTAATCACCTGATATGGATGTTTCCAAAAGAAAGCAGGCTAAGCTGAGAAGAAAAGGCTCATCTGGGTTTTAGTTTTTCTTCAACACGGCAGGATTTGATTTGTCTAGTAAAAAAATGCACACCGCTTTAAAAAATTGCTTTACAGGGGAGCCCCCAGGGATATAATGTAATAAAACAAGAAGAATTCATCTCTCTGGAATTGCAGCAGGGTAGAGACTGGGGCCAAAAAAGAGCTCTATTAAAATAAATTTTATATAAATAAAAGTTTTTGTTGTGAGTGGTATTAATATTCAACTTCTCTGCAAGGCATGAAGGTTTATGCACCTAGGCACAAAATGAAAAAAGGCATACTCTGTGTATGGTAGCATAATTCAATATAAGAGACTACAAATAGCGCAGATTGCCAGCTTTGTATTTGATCTTTAAACTGACAGTGGACACAAATTGCACCCTGTAACATTGTTTACATGAGTTATACTGTTCAGCTCTGCCCTGAACAGGAGTGAGCAGGACGTCTCTGTGCCCAGACCTTTCCCACCAGCCCCCCTGCTGCCCAAGATGGGGATCTGGAAGAGCAAACTGGCTACTCCTGCTACAGGTTTGGCCAGCCTTTTCACTGGCCCTCGGCCCTCAGCCTTTCTCTTTCACCCGGGACAATATCAGGTGAGGTTACTGTCACTCCTCACCTGCTGGGAGCTACTCCTCTCAAGTGAAGGAAAGTGACTAAAGTTTAACAATTTATTTAAGGGAAGTCCCCATCACCATCGCTTCACTCTGGCAACTGTTTGGAACATAAATTGAGTACCTTGATGTAATTAATGTGGCAAACCTGGAACTCAGAGAACGTTACTCATGAAGGCCCAGTTCAGTTTGTTTGGTGTTAACCTCAATAAAGGTTCTGGACCATATTAAAACATGTTGAAATCAGTGATGCCCAGTTTAATTCAACAATGCATTAGGCAGACAAAATCACATTTATACCTGTACATACAGTATACTGTAAATACCCATATAAATCCTGTCTCGAATCCTGTTAAGTCTCATCTCAACTGTGGTTGTTTACCATGAGGAAACTAAAATAGGCTGAATCAGGTGGAGATAAAAGCCCAGACCCTGGTGTGTTTGCATGCCTTGTGCAAACCTGTGACTTTACCCTATGAATATAAAGGGGGGCTATAAAGTAAGTTATCCCATTCAAACAACTTTACAGTAAAAACAATGTACTGTATCATGGAACTGAAACTGATTCACTCAACAAATTTTTACAAATTAAGTAACTAATTGCTAACAAATGGGGGACAAGGCAGATGGAGATCATATTACCACTTGGCACTAACATCATCATCCACTTGTATGATATAAAAAAACACACCTGTCTTCCCTAATGGGATCCACAGCCCCATCAGCACGTGTGCCAAATTTGTGTTTGCTTTTACAGATTCACCATTTGTCTTACTGCAGGACTCCAACCTTTGACTCCTGGGGGAGTGACCTGACTGAACCACCATCTCCATTAGGAGATGCTGTTGGATAAGAAGGGGATGTGAGGAAGCCTACATGGTCAGATACAGCACATAATGTGTTCGAAGACAGAGCAAGCAGCCCCTTACTTGCGTGTGCAGTACAAGTTAAATATAGACTAGCCCCCTTAAAAGCAGGATGTATGCTCACCCTATCCACAGCTCCCCATGTTACTTTTGCTAAAATAGACCATATAGGATTATAAGCACCAACAGTATGTAAAAAAGTAAAGTCCAGATCAGAGCCATAGGAGCTTATGCTGGTTTCTGTAGTGTTGAGCAGACTAGAGAGGACATGATTCACCTGAGGTGTGCCATCACAGGGATCACCCTCAGGCCAGCTGGTCCCCACATACAGTATACAGCTCGCTACAGGGGAAGGTCCAGTATGTCTCTCAAGGGTACAACAGCAGAGTCTACAACTGTGACCTGAACCCACAACCAGTCTGCTTTGAATGTGGTATTTATGCCTTTAAAAAGTATTATTATTGTGTATTTGTTATTTTTTTATTATTTTGATAATTTTTTAGAATATCATTATTTTTAGAATGTGTATTGACCAGTTGTGGTAAGTAGGAATTGCATGACTTTATTCACTAGAGAAGAGATGCCAGCTATAGAGCAGTGCCTAGGCTCCACTCTAGACTGTCTGGCCAGCCGTATCTCATCCATCTAGTTTCAACAGCTCAGTAATTTTCACTTTCCACCTAAACTGCTACGTAGTGATCTACTGCCACCCCAGAGCCCGCTGCACTGCAGTAGGAGATAGAGTACCCCTATTGCAGTAAAAATGTGCTGCACAAAAACAAGGTGTCATTGCTGTGTCAATAAAACTGAAGACTTCGTGGGGTGCACTCACTTTTCAATAGAAAAGAAACTTGACTACAAGCTGTGTTAAAACACACCTCCTGAGTCGATTATTAGACTATGTATGAAAACCTTAATGTCTGTGTCAAGGTAATAAAAGGCTGTGTCAATTTTCAGCTCTGTTAAGTTAGGTTTTGAACACCAATGTTAAGTACAGTTAACAACACACTTTGTGATGAAGTGCACCTCAGACTGAAATGGTGTTCTGTCAGTTATTTTGTTTGTGTTTTACCATAAGTAAGTGCTTTGGGTTTCTTGAAAAATACTTATGAATAAATTTGAACTATTATTAATATACTATGAAGAATTTGTTTTTGGTTAAATAATTAATGAATACATAATTCATTCATATCTTTCAAAAAATTATTAACTCTGAATGATATATACAGCTGTAGAAAGTCATTTTTCTAAAACTCATGGACTCAAGGATGTGTTTTTAACATTTGTCTACAGAAGTGGACTTTCAATGTATGCAAACTAAATTACTTTTGGGACCTCCTGAGATTGCTTTATTGCAGTAGACAAGCTGATACAAGGTAACAGAAACGTTTTAATCCTCAAAAAGCATCACAGCTACACTGCAGTATTGATTGTGGTTTTTTTCTTTCGCTGCACTGATGTTGGTGAAACTACAGATTTGTTTCTGTTCTGGAACAGGTTCACCAACTCTCTTCCATCCCCTGGCTTATCCACCGCCTGTGAAAGGCTTACTGATGTGTTGCCCAATAGCCATTTAACTATCACTGTGAGTGAGATCTGGAGTGACCTGTCAGCTTAATGAGCCCTCACATCTCTCTCCAGTAAGGCCCGTCAATCAGCAGAAACAAAAAGACAGAGAAAATCGATGAGAGGAATTGACATTGCAGGCTGCCAGGTGAAATAAGACGATAAAGTCTCCCAGAGGAGGAATCTCCTGAAGAGAAACAGACAAGCCAGTGAAAGCCTTGAAATCGCACAAAGAGAACAAGACAGGAGACACAGCAAGTGTGCATTTAGTTGGATAGGAAAATTCCCATGAAAGAGACAACATGTGGCTGCCAATGAGCATCCTAAAATTTAGTTTTCATACAGTGATTACAGAGCAAAGAAAACAGGTTAAACATCTCAGTTTATTGTGACAACAGTTTAATTCCAATGTCTGTTGTCATTTTTTTAATCGCTCACACCCTGGTCAAGTCTACAATTAAATGTTGTACCCTATATGAAATTTTTAAAAAGTTTGGAAGGGGCACAAATTCTAATTCTGCTTCTGTTCTCCTATATATAAATGTCTGGCCTCTTGAGCACCTCTCAGCTCATCTTTTCTCTCTCTTGGCATTTTCTCTGGCCAGAGACAGACCTTCCTTTCCAACTCTCCATCTCCAGCTTCCATCCATCATCATTCCTGTATATCGCTCATGCTCACAGTTTCCACAGCAGTCAGTGCCATCACTCCGACTCATTCCCATACTTCTCCTGTCTACAGAAGTAGACTTTTTTTAACAGATCATGCATGAGTGTGTTGTAAAGGACAAACTCAAACTCTGCGGATTTCTTCATACTGAAAACCGAAGGAAGACCTTTCTCCAGTGACTTCAAGAGACGCTGGGACACAGAGCACCCTGGAGAACACTGGAGCCTGGAGTTGTGCTCCCCCAAAAAATCTCACTGAAAATGACTACAGACATTATCTGAGCATTATTCTGACAAAATCCCTCTGTAAATCTGTTATGTTAACATAACATTATGTTGGAACAAGTAATAGGTTTATTCCATGCTGACACCTGAAGAAGGCTCCACGGCCGAAACGTTGTGTTCTCTTTCTTCTTTTTTCCAGCATGGAATAAACCTATTACTTGTTCCTTTGCAGCCTATGCATGCTGACACAGCTACCCACCTGAACTAACATTATGTTGTTAAGTCCCACATGGAGAAAAAAGGCAGGTTGTTTTTTGGTACAGAAAAACAATCCCTTGTGATTTTTGTGTCCTCTCATTAAGTATCCATACCTGAGCTATTTATATCACCCACTCAAAATATCCATATAACAAAATATAACAAAATATACTGAGAGGTAATAAAAACACAACAAATGAGTTCTGAAATAAAGAGCGTTTGTTGCGTTTTTAAAACTTCACAGTATATTTGGAACCTCACCCAGTAATAAATTGGATTTCAAACAGATTTTTTTAATATGTAAAAGTGGTGTTGAAGGTAAAGCAGCAGTGTGAATTGTGTAAATTGATCTCCATGTTTCAATGGGTTTGAACAGAATTGAGATCTATGGATTGTTCTGGCCAATGGTGGTTTCATGGTTCTTAGGCCAGAAACACACTGCTCACCGCTGAAACATGCTCACTGGACTGGGATTTCCAAACATTTTGGACACGCTGCTTCACAAGCTTCCAGTTTACTAACGCTACTAAGAGGACATTAAATTAAAATGAAAAAATTTCAATGCTTTTTTTTTACTTAGGCTAAAAATCACCATACGTAAATCTGAGATCTCAACCTTAATTGACTGGGAGACCCTTATTCATGAAAGGACCCCAGAATCAACAACCGTTTAAAAGTATTAGAACAATTAATTTAAAAAATAATTACTAGGCAATACTAATAGTTATCATTTTTCCTCTCAATATTCTACCCTTTTTGACATCCTTCCAACTTCATTGTCAGTTTCAAAATCAAGCCAATGTTTGGTAGTTCATGTTATTTTTAATATTCGGAGTGATAATTTATACTTAGTGGGAGTCCTGTGCTTCTTTGGACATGCAATCTGTTCTTGCCCCTTGCTCCTGTTAACTGAGCACACACACATACGAGTTCCCATTCATTTCACTTAGAGGCTATGGAAAAAATAGATTGATTGATTTTACTGATTTTAAAAAAGACAGCTGTGCTAAATATTAATGTAGAAATAATGATCCAGAATATTGCAGTGCTCCAAACATTTCTTGCATATTGTAGACTGACACGAAGGTCACTTTAAAAAGGCAAAGCTGTTGGATGTTCAGTGTATTGTTAGTGTATAATAATAATAACAATAATAATTATTATTAGTATTAGTATATACATACTGTAATGACACCTTTCTTGTATGGACTGAAAGAGCTTTATAATTGGGCCAATGGACTTACTGTACATATAAAAATTTGCATATTTTCAGTGCAAAGAAGTGTTGATTCCATATTAGCACAACACACAAATGAGGTTGCCTACAGCACGTGAAGACAGAAAATTAGAGCATGTATTATTTTTTGTTAAAACATTGCCTACATTTATTGGTCAATAGAGATTATTGGGCAGCTCTTGTAACATTTGATTACTGTTATATAGCCAGAAATACAGATGTAAGCAACACATTTATGAATGCTAGAAGCCAGACAATTTCTAAATAGACTCTTCAAGCTCATAGGTATTAGTTAGTCATAATGCAACAAATGAGATCAAGGAAGTCCATTCAAAATCCATTACAATAATATTCCATAATAAAATACTAAAACAAGACCTGTGTACCGTGTCACACTTTTTCAATGTTTTTCAAACCAGAAAAATAAACCACAGTACAAGAGCCACACTGCTACAGTACGTGCTGAGGAAATGCTGTTCTTGTGTAAAGATTAAGCAGCCAGCCTGTACCTTCAATGTGCTCTGAGCAGCTCAGCTCTGTCTCATTACACTGGTGCAACAGCTGGTTTCCAGCCAACAGCAAAGCAAATAAATAACATCCAGAGACAGAAGAAGGGAAACGATACTAATGCGTAATGAAAGACTTGCAGCTAGGAGATTTGGATTTCTTCCATGCCTCCCCTGGGTAACGCTGATGGAAAGCTTAAAGCTTGGGTGGCAGTATTAGAAGGACATCCTGACAGATATTTATTCTACCTGAATATTTAAAAGGAAAACCCAGTACTGAGGGAAGTTTTGTGAATCAAAGTTCTGGCAGAGGATGGAAATTCAGTACTGCTGCAGCATTGTGGTCGAACATTTTGTGAAAGGGCTCAGAAAAGGATGAAAATCGAAAATCATTGTGTTGCTAAACTGCTCTAAGCAGTGCTTCTGTGATTCTCCCTTTCATCATTTGTGTCCTGCAAATCCATACTTTAGCATCACACGCAGCTGACAGATGTTCCCAAGGAGCTGGAGGTGGCATGAGTAATGTCGGACAGAAACCGGCCTGGAATACAAGCCTGTGAGCCCCTGTTACGCTGACAGCGAGTGCGCTGGAATTCTAAGTAACATGAGATTAAAATCTTGAGAAAACGTGAGCAATTAAAAAAAACACTGCAGAGAAATTACTTAAACAGCTGTAGGAAGAAAAGGTCATTTGCTGTTTAACTCCAGTGCAGACACAAATGTATAGGAGGTTTAAAAGAAATGAGAGCCAAACCATAATCTCCACTCCAGGTTAAGCATGCTGCCTGCTATGCTGCTCTTGGTCTGCGATGCCACATGTGCTTACTTGTGTGATACCAGCAGGTTCTCGCTGATGGTGAAGCAAAGAATATTTATTAAAATAAAAGTGCTCAATGCATACCTCATTTCCACCTGCCTTTCCTCATCACTTCTCTTTTTTTCATCTCCCTGAATTCTGCTTTAAATTGGCTTGTTAAAGGTTGCGGGAAACAAAGAGCTGACATGTGAAATGCATGGCCGGCAGCGTGCAGAAGTGGGAACGGCGTGACTAATGTGTTTGAGGGAGCCATCGGAGAGAGAGGAGTGACTCCCCCGCACTGGTGCAGCAGGGGAGCGGTGAGAGAGCAGAATGATGATCAGGCTTTTGCTGAATCTCATCCATCCCACGTCTCTTACTCCATTCTGCTGTCACTCTAACAAGTAGGCGCTGTAATTGGACAGAGCACATCTCTAATTCTGTGGCCCTTTCAGAATGCATGCTTGTTAACAAAAGGTATGATACTGCCCTCCCCAGAACACATACACACACACATCTACACTCCCAGTGCTCACTGGCAGGTTGAATCACTCCGAAAGCACCTGTGCTGCTGTATTCTTCTCTGATCGAAAATACTGTATGCGCACCAACCACAACACTGACCAGTTCTCTAGTCATATAATTTTTGTTGGCTGCACCTGTGGATTGCTGGGGGTGATAAAGATTGCATTAAAGTGAAATGATAGCAATTTCATTTTGGTGGGCTTGTCTCATATAGAATTTAATATAGGACATTTCATGGCACTGATAACAAATACCCTGAGTTACATCCACAAATCAGTATATGGGAACAGCGATCAATGAGTTTCTTACAATTCCTTTTACCTGTGTTTGGGAACCCTCCTCCAATAACATAAATCTAGGTTTTAAGTTCCCACTGAACAATTGCTTTTACTAGCTTGTCAAAAACAGTGCTTTGCTAAAGGTCCGTCAGAAGGCGAGATGTTCCTGAAGGCTGACAGATTTGTCAGGCTTTGCACATATTAAGTGGGGACGTGGAAGTAAATATGACAAAATTCATAATTATGTTGGACATGATATTTTGAGAATATGTACAGCACAGTGGACAGCAGTTTAAGCAGTATTTCTTCAGTCAACATTACAGTATAAGATATTGTAACTATCTGACATCCTTTCATTTACTTCTCCAGAGACAGACACACTAAAAATCTGTCACAGTGAACCTAGTCTATGTCTTAATTAATACACTAAGGCACAAAATAATAGTTATTTTTTTCCATATTAACCAATTTTTCTTCCAGTTTCACATTCTTTAACTAGAGAAGATATGACTATTGTATCCACTTTGCTGCCTATTTTTTCATCATGTATAATTCCATGGCTTCATTTAAATCCATTTATTTGAAAGGGCGTAAATGTCATCTTTTTAATTACAGAAGCTGTTATTAACAATACACACTGTAATTAAACATGCAGGCCTTTCCTTCTCTCCCTGCCACTGCAGTAATTCTTCTTTTGTTTCTCCCTAGATAATTTTATCTAGACTTTTAACACGTGCTTAAGGATGAATATATAGGACTTTGGACAGAAAAAACGTTTTGCAGTGCTTCTAGAAAGTATGTACACAAACAATTATCTGTCTGCTACTTGATTAAGGCCACCTCCAAATTTTTCACCCCTCTCCCCACCATATGTACAGTATGTAGGAAGAGTGGGGATTAGTTTAATTCTGTGGGTTTACATGCAGTTGTTTCCAGTGGTGCTTAATTATGCACAAACCATTGCTGTTTACATAATACTTAGCAGCATGTAAATTGTTTATGTATGAATTTATTTTCTTCTGCGGATGTGTTACA
Source organism: Lepisosteus oculatus (assembly GCF_040954835.1). Classification (NCBI taxonomy): domain Eukaryota; kingdom Metazoa; phylum Chordata; class Actinopteri; order Semionotiformes; family Lepisosteidae; genus Lepisosteus; species Lepisosteus oculatus. The sequence goes on from NC_090700.1 coordinate 55,374,439, forward strand.
AGCTCTTATCATTTAAATAGAGCCACTGATAGACTTCTCCAAGAAATCAAAGCAAAAAAATATACATCTTAGATACCAATTAGCAGAAGCAAAATAAAAGTATTTTCTAAGATAGTTGATGGCTTTTAAACCTTCTTTGTACTAAAAACCAAACTCTCCCATTCTGGATTTGAAAATGTTTGTGTAGCGGTAGATGCCTTGCCCATAGCTTCCACTTGTATTCTTTGATTTGTATGTTACTGTTGATTCAAACAAAGAAGCTAGCAAGCATTTCCATTCTGCAGTCTCGGTAAGTATCTGAAAAAAATTAATTTATGATGTTAGCGGTGGATTGAAAATAACTTTGACATCAATCCACCCTTTCCTGTGCCTTTCATTTTTAGAGGCACATGTCAGTAAAAGTGCTGGAATCAATTTCCCTGAGTGGATAAATGGAGGACTAAACCTTTTTTCTGACCCGTCACTTTGAATTTACATTAAAGCAATAGATCTCTCCTTTTTGCTCCCCTGCCACACATGAATCTTCTAGTCCCAAAACATGTGGAGGCTGAGTGTTGATTTTCCTTTGGCGTTTTGACCCAGGGCAGTCACAGGGTGAAGTGTCCGTACTCTGGGATCGGGATGCACAAAAACAAGTTACCTAAACAGTTAAACAACATGGGAATAATCAAGGAATATAATCATAAATCCTCAAGAAATCTCAACACTAAAAACACATAGCAGGTTTATCTAAAACCATGTGAATCCATAATGAGGAAATCTTTACAACTTGCTAGTAATAATAGTAAAGCTGACATTAATTTTCTTAATTTGTACTAGAAAACTGATGTGTGGATTGGTTCTGAAATTGTGCTTGTTTAACATAATTAACGTAAAATTCCTCAAAGCATAAATACAACGAGTCAGAAAGTGTTTACTTTAAAGACTAACAGGGATTAATCGAGTGTTAATTAAATGTCTATGAAGTGACACTGAGAATTGCTGTTCCTGAGGTCAAGAGCTGTCTCTTGGGTTGGGACATAACTGAAGCTCTGAGGCAGCATGTAAGATTTGTGCTTCACAATATGTTCTTCTGGGTTTTACAACAGAACCTAAAGACAAATCTAGGCTGCTGTAGCCTGGGTGTTTGAGCGCTCTCAGAGTGAGCTGCAGTTAAGAGAAAAGGTTGCACTCCATTGTGTCTTTCAATTCAAAATGCTTGCATTTGCCATGTTAATACTAACTAGTGCCTGTCTATTTATGAGTCTTACAGCTTTTGGTCATTCTTTTCAACACTTCTTTTCAGTTTTCAATTACACAAAGAAATATTGAATTTATGTCTAAAACAAACTAAAATGAAAACTCCTTCCTTCAAGTTTGAATAATCATTATGCTTTTGTTTTAAATGTTTTATACTGAAGTTCTAAAATTAAAATAAAAAAAAAACTCATCAGGGAATAATGGGACATACTGTAATGTAGCTTATAATAATTAGTTCCCCTAAAACCATAGAGAGTTTTATGTTTCTATATCCGTATTTCATATATTTCTACATATTCATGATGAAAAGCCGGTACTGTTTCTGGCCAGCCCTGAGGCCAATTCTATTTATTTCACAAAAGAAAAAAAACCTGAAAGCCCTTTACTCCAAGATGAGCTGAAGAACAAAGCCAGTTTAATAAGGCAGAGAAGCCTGGCAGTGGTTCAAGTCTTTCCTGGCGAGATTCGCCTGGAGGGGGGAAACAGGGCCTGCAAAAAGTAAATAAAATGACAAATTCAAGGCCAACCGATATCAGCATATCAGCAACAGTGCGTCCCGGCAATAAGGTATGGGAGCAAGAACACAGAGACAACATTGGGATCCTCTTGTTAAGGTTGGGAAGTGAAGAGTGGTTTCCGATTTGGTAATGATTGCACAATAGTGCAACTTCTGGAGAAATCCCTTACATAAACTGCAATAACATCTCCTGAGGTGGCTGACACATTAGCAGATCTGTTCATCATTCAAAATTGTACCTCACATCATGTCATTGTGCACAAACAATGAAACTGTAAAAAGTAAGTAACATAAATAATTATGGCTTTTTCCTGCTGAAGACTATCATTCTTAACATGTATTAATTTTCCAGACTACATGGTGCGTAGCTACTTTATCGTGATACAAGTGAACAGGCATAGAAATGTTTGTCATTTTTCAAAAATAATGGTGAAAAGACTATAAAGAGAAAACAATGTATTTGTTATAATTATGTAATTATTTGCTGCATTGAGCACCTTCTCAATGAGTACAACGGTGAGGTGGAAATCTTAACTGATCCTCCATCACTCTTCACTACGATCAGCCTTAAGCATTCTTTTAAAAAAATAGTTTTACAAATGATAAAGAAATTTCTGTGAGCGCATGGTACATTTTATTCAACTGAGGTTACTGATTATTTTATTTCTGTAAGTCATGAGCATTCTTCAGGAGGGGAGTGAGACAAGCACGGGGAAAAAGTCTGGATCGGGGCTGGAAGAAGAACAGGGGGGGTGTCCAAGGTTTGCTTGGCATGGCCAAGGCAAACTAGTCCGAAGGGTGTCCGTAAGAAAATCCAGGGAATGCAAATGTCCAGAACCGGGTAATTCATCCATGATGGAGACAAGATGATGTTAAAAGCCGGAGCAGGATCTGGTGAAGGGTTGGGGGAATGATAGGGGTTACGGGACCAGGCGCTCCCAGCCCCGGACCCAGATGGTCAGGACGCCGTTGTGAAGCCGATGCCGTCGAGCATCTCCTGGACTCGCTGGTAGGCGGGCTTCCAGGATCTCGTCTTCCAAAGCTGAGCCCGGAATGGTGGGAGTGTCTGGTTTTTATAGGAAGGGGGCTGGAACCGGAGGCAGGTGCAGGAAATCAAAGGTATACAAGTAAGGGCTGGAATGTCCTTAAGAGGAGGGGCCTACGATCATGACACTGTAACCTCTGTCAAAGCATTAACCACTAATGACTAATTTCCTCAGTTGCACCTCGGCTTGGAAAGGGAGAAAACCGAGCCCTCTTTCCTCTGAAACACGTACGTTACTTGTCTGCTGTCTCCATACTGCACGATTCCCGATGGATAACACTGTAGGCGCACTGGCACCTAGTGTGCAACTGGGGTCACTGATACAGTAATATCTCAGTTTATCCAGTCTCCCCTAACCCTGGCAGAGCTCAGGCACCAGCCAGCTATGGCAGATGACCTTGCCCACAGTGTGAAAGAGTACCTTTGACCCTTTCAGGGGCCCCTATTTCAGGGGTACTTACATTCCAGTGTCTGCGTTTGTTTTCGTAACACTTATTAATATTAATGATTTGCTATGCCTGTGTTTCTGTCTCTAGAACTGCTTATAGATGAATGCCATTGAAGAGAAACATGGTCAGCAGTCCACTATAACCGGCATTCACTCAATAGCCTCAGGCAATGCAGCCCACAGCAGAAGTGACTATTAGAGAGCCACTGAGGTCTCTCGGCAGTAAAGCTGTCAATATGCGTTTTCATTCTTAAAGCATTACATGCGTACTACATCACACATTTCTAAATTATTCAAATCCCCCAGAGAATATACATAACCTAAAGAGTTTTTAAGAAGGTGACCCACAAAAGTTACTTTACTGAATTCTAAGAACAGAAGTGAAAACATCCTGCCGACAGAAGATACATAACTGAATTACAAATCATGCCTTTTCCTTGGCCTGTATTTAAAAAGCTTGAAAAAACATGATTAAACCTTGATTTCAGTGCTTTCTCTAGAAAGCCATACAGTAACCTGGAAAGTCAGAACATGATGAGGAGGTTCATCAGAGGAACATTATAACCCTTCTTATATAACAGAAGTGGCAGAAAAAGGGGAAGACGCAGAATTCTAGTCTTCGAGGACAGGATCACTCTAATCCCTCGTCTCCTAGAATGTGCAGCAACAGACGGACACCCCTGGAGGCCAGGGGACAGAAAGAGTAGAACAAATGTAGGCGGTGAGAGAAATAGAATTGAGGGGTGGTGGAGAAAAAGAGTCGGAAACTCAATTTTGAGCCAATTGCGCACACCATGCCAAGACAGATGGACTTACAATAGAAGAAATTGAGCTGATCTTGGCTAATCTGACATTAGATTCACAGGTCACTTTAGGCAAAAAGAGCTGGAGGTAAATAACAGTTCATGGAGGAAAATGTTTCATAGGGAGGATACATGCGAAAAAAGTAGAAATAAAATCGCACAATTATTGTGCACAATAACCGTATGAGTAATCAGCTGCACCTATGATGTCTTTATCGCAAATTTGCCTAATGCAGTTCTACTGTGCCATCTTATTGTCTTGCTCGCTGCCATCAGCTTTGATGTACACAGCAAAGATGGCTCTCATGTAGCTGCAGTGCTAATAGGCAGAGACCAGTGTGTTTGATGCTTACAGGTTTATTATTATAATTATCATTTTCTATTATAAAGCGTAAAAGCATGATTTTTAAATCTGTACTCCACTGAAGAGTACCGTAACGCATTTCTCCTTTCTTCTATTACAGTTTGCTATGCAGGTGTGCTTTCATCACAGTTAGTGTGTTATAAATAAAAAACCCACTGATGATTGGACTGATCAAGATGTACAGATGCCCTGATGGACATCATACACAGACTCTGGTCTCATTATACTGTAAACAGCTGATGTTGGTGGGGTATTAAAGTTTCCACTTAAACGCAACAGATATCTCATTTTCCCCAAAGAGCACTCTCAAGCACACAGTGGTTCCTCGGAGGTATATTGTACGCTGTTATTGATAACTAGCCTTATGGAAGTTTACCCCAGAACCTCAGTGCTTTTAATGTGGCTTTGCTGTGGAATCAGATTGTGTTCCCTGTACTTTATTACACTTGACCATGGGTATACCAATACTGCCACAAATTTTCCTTCAGAAATATTTGTCATGGCTTATCACGGAATGCCCAGGGTCAAAGTGTAATCAAAGTGCATTTATAGAAACTATTAATGCTATGTTAGAGATTTTGGAGAGATCTTCAGTGGCCAACCAGTCTTATTTTTGTGTAATTTACTGGACAAATTCAGAACCCATTTGCTGGATACCTAGAATAAGTATAGGAATTGGGAATTGTTGCAAGCACAAGAGCAAAGAGAGAAGTGATACCTTAATTTCCCTCAAAATGCAGCACACATCCATGGTGTGAACATAAGAGGAAAGGTCATAAACAAAGCGAGTCCATTTCGCCCATCTATTACATTTTGTAGTTAGTATCCTATTGGCCTAAGGACCTCATCCAGTTTTCCCACATAACCACAAGCCTTTGTAGGAAGAAGTGACTCCTGCTCTCCATTTTAAATACACCACAGCTAAGCACCGAAGTAGTTAGCTTCCCAATCTCTGTCAAACAAGGTTAGAAGTTACAGCCTCACCACAAGACCATGTGTATTTTTATAACTATATAAAGTCAATTTGAACCTCAATGGAAGAAAAATGTCATTTTTTATGGAGCACGGAGAGAAAGTGCAGAGACGGGGCAAAGGTATCTGTAGAATCTCCTTTCTCACTGGCATAAATCTGCTGTGTATTGTCAACCAAATCAAAGTGAGCAACTCAGGCATCCAACCTGCTCTTTTAAGAGGAATAATTCTTAATTGAGTAAGAAGTGGCTTCTACAGATAACACATTTTTGCAGAGAAAGCAAGTGTTTGGAAGGTCAAACTCCCTGCTGCTACTACACTAAATCAATTTCCTTAGGGAATTCTATGACAATAAAGTTTTCTAAGAGCTGAGGAACAAATGCACAGGCAATGTTTTTTTTTTCCTCTTCAAATTATATTATTTTCAAGAAATAACAAGATAGATGCGGATTTTAAAATCACAGATCACAATAATGGTCCCAGGCAATTATGATGTGTGTGCCTCCTGTGTGACCCCTTGCCTCTGACACACAATAATGCCTTCATACTCTCAAAGGTTTCCTGGGAAGCTCTGGCTTTAGGGCGTGAAGCACAGCCATCCTCCAGCTTGGAAAAAGCCGTGTGGCATATAGAGTAGGTAAGCCTGCGTGCAACAGCTCTGCCTTTTTAAGGTGACCTTCCTGTCCATCTACATTATGCAAGAAATGTTTCTAGCACAAGAGTACCCTGGATCATTATTTCTCCATTAATATTTAGCACAGCTTTCTTTTTCTTTTGAATCAGTAAAATCAATCAATCTGTTTCCAAAGCCACTAAGTGAAATTATGGGAATCCATACGTGTGTATGCTCCGTTGATGTGGCAAAGGGCAACAACAGGTTTTGTGTCTGAAGAATGTATGTAGTGTTTCTATTTAACAAACCTAGATCCAAAGATGCACGGGACTTCCACTAAGTATAAATGATTGCTGCAAATATTAAAAATAAAACATGTACTGACATTTGAAATTGGTATTGAAGCTTGAAAGAAGAATGAGAGGAATTATTATTATTATTATTATTATTATTATTATTATTATTATTATTATTATTATTGAAATAATAACTGAACACTGAAAATATATACATTTATTAGAGGATTATGGACAATGTTTCTTTACCACAGCTCCTGCACAAACTGCTTTTTTAATATTGCATTGCCTTTTTGCTTAAAGACAGGCTGGCAGGGTGCCAGGGTTCTGCCTGCCCAGTGCCAGCTGGAGGGCCACCTGCACTGAGAGGTCAGGCTGAGCTGACTTTGAGATCGCAGCAGCCCACCAACCCCCCCCCCCCCCCACCATACGTAAACACACACCACCTCCCAGACTCCTGAACACACACTGGCTCAGCAGCAGCCTCTCTCCTGGGCTCGCTGCCCTGCATCGCAATGAGCACCTCCACTGTGCTTCACTCAGCAGAATAACAAACCACAGCAAGCAGAGGAAGTGCACTGACTTTTAATGAGTCAGGACGACACATCGGTGTGGTGAGACTCAAGCAAATTGGTGGATTATCTGGGTGCTACAAGTGATTCTTACTTGGTTATTGGTAATTAGATGTCTCACAGAGGACTGTGGCTCATCAGGCTTGAGAGAAAAGTGATCAATGTCCTAGGACAAATACCCTTAGGGTGATGAAGAACCTGACAATAAAATATCACCATTGACTTTTTGTCTTTGGGAATCACAGGGTATAAGAATATAAAAACATTGCTAATAAAATACAAGTCCTTTATTTGAGATTGCACCAGTAAATTCAATGCCAGCCCTCTGTCACAAGCACCTTTTAATGAACCGTAAGTCTACATTCTTTTTGTTCAAGCATGTTTTCCTGTAATCCTGTTCCTTACTGTGGAAACCAGAGCAACCAATGGAAACCCACACAAACATGAGCACAGCATACAAACTCCATGCAGATAGTACCACACCAACAGAATCCAGGGCCCCAGCACTGCAAGGTATCAAAGAGGCGCCATGCATCCACTGGATTACAAGTTTCTGCAAAATGGTTCAGGTAATAACAGCTCCTGTATATTAATCCAGCTGCAAAACAAGTCTGCTAAATCTATATTCAGTAAGCCAAGGGCGATAAATGTACTAGCCTGCAGGATTGACCAGTTTTAAACAGAATATGCTGCTCAGTAAAACAACAATGAAGAGCTTGAGTGCTCATTCAGTCCATAGCTTTATTTTGGCTGCTACTGATCCATTGGTCTCAAAATATCATCCAAAATGTTTCTTGAAGGATTCTGTGGGTCCACTTTAAACAGGTTGGGCACATTTTTCTGCGTACCCATGTACAGTATGTTCTCTAAGCAAATACCTCTTTATCTCTCCTAAACGAACCTTCTGTTTAATTTCTGTTTGTGCAAACATGGTTCTTTTCATTACCTTTGCAAAAGTAAGATACGATCTTTAGTCTATTGATGAAGTCATATTAGCAGTACATTTTGGGCTGGAGCGATGGCTAAGGATCTGCGCCTGTGACTGGAAGGTTGCCAGTTCAAATCCCACGGCCAGCAGAGGAATCCTACTTCGTTGGGCCCCTGAGCAAGGCCCTTAACCCTAACTGCTCCAGGGGTGCTATACAATGGCTGACCCTGCGCTCTGACCCCGAGCTTCTCTCCCTGTCTGTGTCTCCATGGAGAAAAGCTGGGTTATGCAAAAAGATGAATTCCTAATGCAAGAAATTGTATAGGGCTAATAAAGAAACATTACATTAACATCTTTTCTCAAACTGCCCTCAAATACAAATTCTTCAAACCCATAAAAGAAGGAAACAAAGAAGCTGTGTCAGGTAACTTGATCATATAATGCAAAATGCAGGTGGAAATCGTACAGGAATTACGAAGAAGAGCAGCAGCCTAGTCTCACTATCCCTTGTGGTTGATGGTTAAAGGAAAGGTGCCCTTCTCATCTATAGCAAGCCAGGGGCTGGTTTTGTTATTCCTGCCTCGGTTCTTCTTTCTTTGTTTCAGTTTAAAGAAAATCTGCCAGCTCAGGAAGTGTTAAGCCCTGAGCAGGGAAAGAAACAGGGTCCCATCCGTTATGTTCAGCAGCCAGTAAAACCGAGGAGATAAAAATTGATAATGTTGCATCATCCCAAGCGGGCGGCCACGCGTGGTTATTGAACGCAGGCCATTAAACATTTACCTTTATTACTGCCGCGGGAGGGGGGGAGGAAAATGAAAGCATCCAACGCTGACTGCGGGATGGCAATCAATCAGGTGTCAGAGGCGCTCCCTCCCTTCTTTCCCTTTCTGGAGTCGCCTCTCACACCCCCTGCGCTCTGTCTGTGGTCACAGGCAGAGTGAACACAAGCCTGCCTGCTCTCTCCTCTCTCTCTCTCAGTGCTGGGCCTCGCCTGCTAGCTGGGAAACCAGCAATTAGAAGACTCACAGTATAAGAGAGAACAAAACCGCTCTGCAGGGCCTCTATTTGCACTAATGTATGTCTGAAGGTTTCTCTGCTCACCCACCCTTCTGCAGCTCACATACGGTATACTCCACATGTTGCATGGTGCTTATTTTAATGAGAGGAAGTCCAGATCTTGACCACAGGATGGAGCTCTGTGCTGTCTTGTGTGTATATAATAATAAACAAAGCCTGTGTGAAAGGGGAAGCCATCTGTACATACTATATTGTACAAAGATAGTGCTGCACTGTCTTTGTGAAACATTTAAATTCATATATTCGCATCGGATGACTGAAAGGCATGGATAAAGCACAGCACAGAGGACCTTGAGGCGTAGATGTTGTTCTGTCACAGTTAAAAATATCATCACACATTTTCTAAGAATAAGAACTGACTGTCAGTAGAAACATCTAATGGAAGCTGACACTTTGCCTTTTCCACTTTAGTGTGATTATTGTCTGTTCTTACACTTTATTACTCAATGATATGAAACAACACACTGTATATATATATACCGCATATCAACTGTATATGTACGTATGTTCTTCTCCTCCATCCCTGTTGAGAACTAGTAACATCTCAATACCTTATTACAGTAGGTTCAGACTTCATGAATAAAATCTTTCTGCAGCAGAAACTAAAGGAGGCTTCCCTTGATATGCACAGCAGCACCATCCAGAAAGTCTATAGCTTGTCTTTCACTTTCATCCTTCTCCCACCTCTCAAAAACAGTCTGTGTCTATTTGAGTGCTATATTCTGTCGAGCTGGAGTCTGCTGTGATGTGTCTAACCATGATCGCTCAGTAGAATGATCACAGCAGACTCGTAACTGCTCAGACAGGTCAAAGGTTTTCATTAGAGCCATCAACCTGCAACTGACGTAAGCCTTGCTTCCTCTGTTCTAGTCCGTTGTCGACTTTTTGTTTGCAAATGGCTTATCTGTGTAGAATAAAAAACACTTAGAAAAAAGACAAAGAGGAAAAACCACACTTGCTTGGGGTGTTTTGGGTTTGGGGTGGGCAGGGAGGTATTCGGAATGATTGCACCTGTGTTTAAATTTAGATCCCGTGTCGATTCTTGCTACAGCAAGCTGAGAATGAAGTACTCCCAAGGTTAGGCTGTAGTGCAGACAGCATCAATGCACCTTAATTTGTACCTTAGTAAATCGCTCACTGCCGCCTGAGCAGGGCTGTCTGACTCAGCACACACGACGGCCTGTCTGCCAGCTCTCCGCCAATTAGTGCCAAGTGCAACGGGGACAGAGAGATACTGCAACTCATCTTTCTGTCGTTACAAGCTCAGAAACTGAAGGGAGGGCTACCCTGCGGAACTGTGCAACAATCCGGAAGAACTCCTTTCTTCTTTAATCAGACAACCTTCAAGCTTTGAATTAAAAATTCACAAACACTGCATCCGCATGCTAATGACAGTGCTCCTACTGTACATTTCCTGTTAGTATCCTCCGTGGTGATGTTTTCAGTGTGGCTACAGCTTTAAATGCACCTACTGTTTTAAGTCTAGGAAATAAGAGTCAAAATAAGTAAGCATGATCAGGTTTCTCTGTTTAGATGCCACAACTTATGAACAACTCCTGACATTGCACCTGATGTGACAAAATAATTTATTTAATAAGTACATAAGGTTTATCATGAGAAAAGACCATTCAATACTCATCATTCTTCATGCACTTTTCAAGCTTATTTTTGAAACATCACAGCATCTCTCCTTCCAGAATGTGTCTTGGTAATCTAATCCGTGCAGCAATAATTATTTGTGATAAAATGTTTTGTCTGGTGTCTAGCAAAACATGATCTTAACATGTTCCAATTTCCAGTATGCTCACATATTCTAAGGCTAATTTAAAACAACCACCGGTGTCCACCTTTATTAACTCCCTTTACATACCAAAAACCTCAACCAGGTGAGCCTAAAGAGAACATGTTTCTTCAACTTGCTTTAGGTGGAATTAGTCCTGTTGCTAACACTTAGAAACTTAGTCTTCTAGAGTGTTCTCTATTGCACTAGCTGAGTAATGTCATTCAATGTGTCCCTTTCAATGCAAAGTGGATTAATTATTTCAATAGCTTCTCTACTGGCTCTAGATACATCTTTACAAACTCATTAGCAATTAAAAGCAATCTGGACAAAATTATCTCTGTAATCATTTTGTCAATGTAGGTTATTTTTTCTTATGTAAGTAACTCTAAAGTGTTACAAATCAGCAATAATATCTTGCTTTTGCATTGCTATCCATTTGTTGCTGAATTAGTGATTGGGAGTATAAGCACACTGCACTGTACATTACAGAATTGCATGACATATAAACACAGCTACTGTATATGCTCAGTTGGCATCACTTAGATAACTACAGTAGTAATGGTCATAGTAAAATTGCCTAGCTCTCACCCTTAGTCCTTATGGTAATAAAACAACAAAAGTGGCAGATGGTTCTTTTATCTGCAAATATACTAACAGTAATCCAGGATATCTGTCATTTGTACTGCACGACCCATTAACTGGCTCTTGAACAGGCTTCTGGGCAAGCTTACAAGGCCTTAGACTGGAAGGAGATGTGTGTCCAGGAATGGGGATACAAGCCAGCAGAGAGGGCAAACTGCAGATACATTGCGACTGGGGAGTGGTGGCGGCAATAGAAACTGTTCTGCTGCCAAGGACTGGCAAGAGAAGGATATCCCTATGTAGGACCACCGTGTACATCAGAGACCAGCTTGGCACTATACCGCTGGCAGCCCACCAGGTCACAGAGCACTGGCCTGGAATATCACAGAAGAATACCCCGCTGTCTGCAAAGCCAGAAAGGCAAATCAGCTGTACACAATGGCATAAACTATAACAGCAAGAGAAAGCATTAGAATGCCCTGCAGCATGCCAAAACAAATCATCCTATGTTGGTTTCTAAATTTACACTTTATAAAAGGGAACAGTGAATTATAAGAGAAGTAAATAACAGATCACATGGAACAGAGTACTAGGGTGTCTTACAACTGCGGTTCCTAGCCTGTCCAGCTCCAGTACCATGCTGATGAGCCACAAGTTGTAATAGTGAAAACCTGCACCATGATTGACGTACAGTAAGGGGATGTTTGTGTAAAGGAGATTCACATTCAGGATTGCTCTATAATCCTCATAGTCTATTTGGCAGCACTGTGGAAATTATTTATCCTTTTCTACGCTGTCATTCATCAGTTTGTTTGCTAGTGGTACTGTATGTGAACTAAAATATCCTAATGGTCATTAAATGGGCTGTGATATTTTGAGTATATATACAGTACAGTAACAACAATTGGTTATCATCCACACACCATTGTGTGGTGGCAGAAAAACACATGGAACATTGAAACAGCACTGGCAGAAAGCTTTCACGTGTAGTCACTGCAAAACACTACATATAAAATGCAATACAAGAAATTTGGTAAAGTACATTTACTGTACAGTATATACAGTATACACTTAAAATTCATGTACCAGTCCACACAAAACCAAATGTGCAGTTCCTATAGAAAATCTGGAGTGGCCCAGTCAAAGGCCAGACCTCAATCCAATTGAGCATCTGTCGAATGACTTAAAAATTGCTGTTCACAAACAGTCCCCATCCAACTTGATGGAGCTTGAGCAATTTTGTCAAGAAGAATGGGCAAAATTTCCAGTGTCAAGATGTGCAATGCTGATAGAGACCTACCCATAGAGACTCACAGCTGTAATTGCTGTCAAAGGTGGTCTTACCAAGTATTAACTCTGGGGGGGATACTTATGCATTCAATTATTGTTTTTTTATTTTTAATTAATTTAGTAAAATGTCTGATGTTTTTTTTCACTTTGACATTATAGAGTGTTTTGTGTTAATTGGTGACTAAAATTCTCAGTTAAATACATCATGGTTCTATGCTGTAATACAAGAAAATGTGAAAAAAGGGGACTGTAGACTTTCTATAGGCATTGTATTCATATAATGCAGAAATTACTTATTAATTTAAACTGTTAGAAGACATTTTTTGTCCAGTTGGAACAGTAGGATGTACTACAAAAGCTAGATTGTATTTCTCCTTGACTAGCTTTATGTTCCTTTTATCTTATTTCTTAAATTGCATGCACCTCATAGAAAATAAAAAACAAAATTCACAATGAATAATTTGCCCATTCTGACAGTTCATAAAGATATGTAAAGATATAGCAAATACTAGTTGGGATGGAATTTTCAATAAATATTTACAAAGCTGTAACATTTGGTAGGAAGGAGGCCTGAAACTATATAAAGACATGTTATTTTAAGGGGACCAGAAAGCTATGACAGTGAATCATAAATCATACTGCTGACCCACAAGTGCTGTAATGGATTTGCTTGTATTTTGGTGATAAGAATAAGGCAGCCAATAGCCCTTGAAATATTCATTCATACAGCAAGACCCCTCTGTAAACGCACTTGTGAACACACTTTAATATTATTTTGATGGGCCCATGTAACAGGGATCATTGGCACAGAGTGTGCTACAGGTGATGTCACCCCCTGGATAACTCTGAGAGCGGGAAGACCTGCAGTAGTCTTCTGGTGAGGCACAACGCAGTGCTATCTAGAGAGGGTTACTATGTGGCTCTGAAGTTGGACATGCAGACAGGCCAGCAGTGACCAAATCTCATGCTCATTACGTTAAGTCATCGTCTGATTTTCAACCTGAAGAATTTACAGAATTTATTTTCTGCCTGTACCAAAAAAGGAGCTAGAAAAAAAAGACAACGCATTGACTAATGCTAGCCTAAAGATAGATTTTTTTTTTGCCAGATATGTACCTCTTCTTTATTGTGGAATTTCTCATAGAAAATGGGAAAATAAGAGCTAACATATCCTGTGCCTAAAGGACTGCAATTGACATTTAACTTCAGGACGATGTTCGCACATCAATTTAATGTGGTGTGGGGTACATTTAAACTATTTTCAGGTTCATTTTCTGCTTTCAGCTAGTTTTACCAGCTTGTCTTATGCAACTACCATTTCTACCCCTTTTTAAAACTTACAAACCTATTATTTCTGCATGTTAGAAAGCTCTTAGAGGTACTCATTTATTACAGCACTTCCAGCTGCAGGAGAAAATTCCAGAGACTGCTACTGAATTGAAGTAGAAAGGTTCTCTGATAATATAACTGTCAACAGGGCATGACAAAATCCCCTTGTCAGTGGAACATCAAATCTTATTTAAAAGCATAAACAGTACAGTACATATAGATATAAACAAAGGTACTTGATGTAGATAGGGATTATATATACACAACTGATGCATTATCTAGATTGAAGCATGTATAATTCTTAGTTTTATTGAAATAAATAATTTTCTGAAATATGTGCTGATGGCTCTAAACCACTGGAGCACATTATTGGATATACCAGAACCAGCTGATGAAATTAGCTGGCTGGTTCTGCTTCTTGCTTGCAGGTGTTCTATGAGGAGAGAAAAAGCGATGAAAAGTCACAAGCAAAAGGAGGCTATTCTGGTTTTCCAGCACTTTTGGTAGTAAATAATGAATCCTGTCCAGATTTCTTTCAAAGTATCTAATCCAGGATTTTGGCTTCAACGACATGGCTGGGTAGCTCGTTCCATCCCCTCACAACACTCAGGGTAAAGAAGTGCCTGTTATTCTCAGTTTTAAATGCTTGTGTACAGTATGCAGTTTCCACTTGTACCCTCTAGTTAATGTTTCACAGCTCATTTGGAAGAATTCCACTGGGGTTACCTTAGTCCTCTGGGCCTTTGAGGTTGTTGAATACTTGTTCCAGGTCCAGGTCGTAGTCTTCTCTGTTCAAGACTACAATCATTCCGTTCCTTCAGCCAGTCAGTGTAGGCCATTTGCTTAAGGCCCACAACGCATCTGGTTTCTCTTCTCTAGACTGATTCCAAACACATGATGACCACAACTGTGAAAAACATTCCAGGTGAGGCCATACATGTCCTGTCTCCCTCCCCTCTGTAGGGCAAGCATACCATGAGAAACAAGTTCTCTTCCTTCCGAAATTCCCTTAAACTGTAATGACAATAATATTTTAATTCATAAGGGCAAAGAAAACAATTATGCACAAGTGAGACATGAAAAGGTAATGGTGGTTATAAGGGAATGAAGCCTCCCCTGTGAGGTTATACCCTGTATATCCCCTGCAGAGAAACCATCAGAGAGAGGACAAAAGGACAAAGCTAGTCCACTACGAGGAGGAAGATTGATTGTTCTACACTGTTATTCTACATAGTTCTGTAGGAAAGTTACTGATAAAAATCCACTTTATAGCACTGATACACAGTGGTGCCACACAGTCCTGTGATTCCATGACTCTGTGAAAGATTTTTAAACCTCATAAGCTGAACATTCTGGTATATGTGTTTTTTGCATTTTTACTTTGCTTAATGACTGAAAAGTTTAATTTGAATAGACTTATCAGATCAGTTTCTCATTTGCCCTGATTGATATCAAGAATAGTGTAAGTGTTGCTTGTTTGGAAGGCTCTGCTCTAATTAGACAAAGTTAAATTTGGTTTATTGTAAATTTGAGATTAACTACATAAAAAGGTTCATAAAATCTTGTTTCATTTAGGTAATTTTTATAACAATAATACAGTAAATATTGCTGTTTTAATGGACTGTTATACTGCAGATCTTTGTACAGTAGCAATCAAACTAATTTGGAACAACTTTCAAAATGTCAGACATTAACCTAACCACCATGATTCATGGTAATGTTTGCAGAGGTAATGGTTTTGAGCCAATGGCCTATACAGACAAGATGTCCATTTGTCTTTCTTACTGATGATACTTCTTTGACTGTCATATCAACAGGTACTGTGTACATAACAACTTCACCTGTTACAAGTACTAAGTTTACCTAATGAGGCTGTCACTACAGACAGTATTCTTTAAAGTTAAGTCAGAATACTGACCAAAAATGCAAAACAGATCATTCAAATAATGTGATTGTTAACTGTTTGTCAGAAACTGCTATTGTGGAGACAGTTAAAGAAAAACTGGACCTCAGTTCAGTATGCGGCTCAGGAATGCTTATCTCAGTGTCATCTGAAGTGAGTCACAACTTGAACTAGGAACTTCAGGGTGACGAATAGTTAAACTGTACAGTACAATCACTTCAAGATCAACAGGGAAATTAGGAATCGTTTACAAGACTTTTTCTTTATAAAATCGGGTGTGTGGAACAAACTGCTTGTTTGTGGTCCTGCACAGAAAATATAATAAACAGACAAATGCAGCTGATCACAGTGAAGTCAGCCGCCAGCTCTTTGTGATTTGTCTGCAGAACGCACTTCGCAGTGATGGGTATTCCTTTTTGTACACTAGTTTCTTTCTTATTTCATGTTTTTCTCCCCTGAAGACAAGACAGGTCGAGAGGAGATGAAGACTGTGCTCTGAGCACAGGAAAGACGAAGGATCTATAACTTGCATTATATCCTTGGGAGTATGTTGCTCACCACACTCGTTTTTACTACCTTTCTGGCAGCAGAATGAAAATAGGCAAATACTGTATGATTCAGCCTTCTGGGATTGCTTGCATACTGAAAAAGCTGGAAACTAGATTTACTGGCCAGAACAGCAGCCTCTGTTTTAACATTTTCTAATACTTGTGCTTTCTTTTCTTGCATTATTGTGACTAAATACCTGACAGTAAGTCTAAGGAAGAGGGGGATCACAGGACATAAAACTCAAGTGCTTAACCAGAGAATCAGCAAAGTGCATAAGGAAGACAACTGCTGTTTCTCCAGAGAATGCACTATTAACAGTTTTAAGAAAAGCAACTTTACAGCAAACCAAGCTGTTTTACAGAACACAGACAGACAAATACAGAAAATGACTGACTCTCACACCTTGAGTGCCAACCCTCACTCTTGTTAATGGAGAGGTGACCCCATTTACAGCAGAGGTGAGTCGTGATCTGTAACCCAACACAAAATGGTGGAACAAGACAAGGTTGTGGATCACAATAGGTAATATACAAATACCATCATAAAAATAACAGCTTACACACAACTGAAAAAAAATGTTCTTTTTTGACTGTATTTGTGTATTACCCATTGTGGATCCAAACTGTTAGCTTTTGTATTATTTTATTTATGATTATTAACTAGTAGTGTTATTCACAATTCATTATTGTCTGTAAGTAATAGATAGATACTTTATTGATCCCGTGAGGGAAATTGCAGAAGCTTTTTAAATACTTCCATCTTCAGATACAATCAAGACACTTTTACGATAAAAATAAACTGTGTTGTCTTTTCTTCTATTAAGAAACAGCTGACATACAGTACTGTAAAACATCCTCATACTTGAGATGTTATCAGCATTAAGCATATATTTGCACACTGAGAGGTTCAGGTCTCAGCTTGAATTCCAAGATCACATCACACACATTACTTCAAATCTCTCGCCTCCTCTGTAGGGGGTTCTCCTTCCTTCTACACCTCAGTACTGTGAAGTCGCCCACACCACAGCTTTTAATCACCTCTGCTTCGCTCCCCACATCCCCCAAATTCTACAAAAGCAAAACTGTCTTCTTAGAACTATTACAGTTGAAGAATGAAGGTTTTAAAACATGTTGACTCATGCACACACAATAAGTCAGGGGGAAGAAACGTTTCACCTGAGGCTTATCTGTTTTTCTTAAACAAACGTGCATTCTTCCCTGGCTCATCCTGTTAACATCTTCAATTTTGTCAACCATTTAAATGCACACATCTGCTTGTAACGAACCACTGAAGACAAGTGATCATGGGAGACCATCCAACACCACCAGGGATGAGGATCTGACTCCATCAGCAGTCAGAGGAGCCTGTGTGACAATCCTTGGCATCAAACTGCATGTGAAAATAGTCCAGTTTTAGGATGTCATCCCCTCAGGGATGTGAAATAGTTTCTCAGAAGGACAATATTTCACTCACCAGGACTTTCTTTATTTGAATGCTTGTCCCATTTATCTTTCTAAAGATTTTTGCGCCATGTTCTAGAGGTATATGCTTTAACATTGTTTTTCCTTCCATTTTTCCAGCAGTTACAGTATATCACCCTGCAACTCACCTGTTGAAACTCAACAGGTGTGACCTGGCCAGGCCCTGGATGGGAGATCTCCTGGGAAAGCTAAGGCTGCTGCTGGAAGAGGTGTTAGTGGGGCCAGCAGGGTGCACTCACCCTGCAGTCTGTGTGGGTCCTAATGCCCCAGTATATCAACTGGGACACTATACCGTAAAAAGGCACTGTCCTTCAGATGAGACATAAAACTGAGGTCCTGACTCTCTGTGGTCATGTAAAATCCCAGGGTGTTTCTCGAAAAGAGTAGGGATGTTACCACAGCATCCTTGGCAAATTTCCCATTGGCCTTTACCATTCACGGCCTCCTGAGAATCCCCATATATGAATTGTCTTCATCACTCTGTTATTTTCCCCACTGAGAGCTGATGTGTGTTGAGCGTTCTGGCGCATCATCTAGGTGGGGCTGCACACTAGTGGCAGTAGAGGGGAGTCCTCATTACCTGTAAAGCCCTTTGAGTGGAGTGTCTAGGAACGCACTATTTAAGTGAAAGGAATTATTATTATTAATTATTATTATCATCATTATTATTATTTTTTCTTTCCTTTAATTATCTTCCAAGGTGAGGAGATTTTGGACGGAAAGTCATTCCTCATTCCTGTCTGGGTTAGGATTATCTGGGTACTGCAGTTCATACAAGCATCTCCATCTGGTCTCCAACAACAACCCTCTTACAACACATAATTCAATATCATTTCCACTTTTACCAAGTTTACTGCTTATCTCCTAAACACCACTGCAGCCACTTACTCATTTAAGATTCTAATGTGGTTTCTATTAAATCTTGAATTCATGTGTCATATTTTGTCATTTTCAAGGTTAGGTTTACAGAACATTTTACAGTACTGATTTCTACTAGTTCCATGCACTTAAACAACATCAGTCAAGGAACAATACAACTGAAACCAAATAGCTAATTAAAAGAGGGAATCAATAACTCATCTAAAGAGCTCATATGCCCAGAATTCGGTGCAAGTTAAAGCTGGATTGGTTCATTCTATCTATATTAGGGAGCTCCAGGAAGGGGAGGAAAAGGAGGAGAGAGAGGGGCAGTATGAAGAAAATCAGAATTGATTTCCACCTGCTGAGGTGATGGCTGTTATGATTAAATGCTGAGAAAGTTTCCCCACACAGCAAATTTTACCCAGTCCATCTCTGCACAGGTGACACAGACTCAGGTTTGCCAAAAAGCCTGGGGAAACCTGTGATTATCTTTTGTGCTTCATCCTACACAGTACTGACTGCATTTCATCGGTATTGCATATTTGTCATGTCTCATATATTACAGTATGTCATACTGTGCAGGTTAATGTCTGTGTACAATACATGGAAATCTGACACTTCAGGTGGATGAATAAAACTAGGCTCCTTTCCAGTCATAAAACACTATTCACCTTTGAAAGTGGCCACTGTAGATTAAAAACATGGAAGCTTTAGCACATTGCACATTTTAAAAGATATTTTTTAGAGGAATTCTAACATCTAGAATTTTAAATTATAGGTTTATTCTCTTGGTCGTGTCAATTCTTCTTTCATTGGGGTTTACAATGCAGAAGCAATTCCAACATAATTTCACAGTGAAAGAGGATGTCAGAAAAAAAAAACATTTACCCTCAATACACACTAGCTACTCTCTTTAAACATTAGCATGGCCGACTCTTGGACCTTCGTAAATATGCATGCACATTTGACAAGCACATGAGAATATGAGCTAGAGTTTGTGTTGTCAATTAGTCATGTACTCTGAGCTACACAAACCCATACAATGGACTTATAATATCTTACAGAGGTGTATGAAAGAAATAAGGGTGTGCATGGACATGCTAAAGACTTAACAAAAGCACTTCCTCCTATAAATGAGAAAAAAAATATTGTTACATAAACAGGTTTCCAAAGATGCATGTCAGTTATAGTATCTCTATTTACTGTACTACTGCATCAAAAACTTGTTTTGTGTTAATAAGATCATGTGACCATAGAAACATGGCAAACATTTGACATCTGCAAAGATCCAAATCAATTTAATAGAACTAAAAATACCTTTACCAGACACTACATATATCACAGAGATCATGGATACTTAACGTGTTGGCAGTTCATTTCTACTGTACTACAAATGTGGTGAGGAACAAACCACATCGAGTATTGAAAAAGAATGAAGAAAGATCAGCTGATGATGATACTGTATCTCTGTGATGACTCAGAAAAAGAAATGTACTATTTTGTACAAAGGGGCCGCATGAGCCTTCAAACTCAGCTGTAATGTTTAAGAAGTTTCTCTAGAATCCTTCAACCGGAAGTGTGTAACGGAATTGTTCTTTCAGGACCCTATGCAGACGACACGATCCAGGGTAAAGTGAGGAAAACACGGGGAAAAAGCATGAGGGACTCGGGAATGAAAACAGGGGGCGTGTCCATGGTGCGCTGGTGCTCGGGGGAGGTGTGGCCGAGGCAAACAATCCAGAAATAAGTCCAAGGGGGAATCCAAGAGAAAGCGAAAATCCAAAACCGGGCAGTCCATCCAAGACAAACAGAATAAAAACGGGAACCAGGTTGGGACCAGCAGTAACAGGAACTTAAAAGCTTGATGGGATCAGGTGCTTCCAGGTCTCAGACTCGCCTGGTACGGAAACCAATGCAGAGCTTGGAACAGAGTAGGCATCTGGCTTTTAAGGGGAACTGAAAAGGGGGCTGGAACAGGGAGCAAGTGCAGGAGATGAGTAAAGAACAAGGAAGGGCTGGAGCGTCCTTAAGAAGAGGGGTTTACAAACGTGACAAAGTAAGGTTTCTAGTTTCTAGCAACAAAACAAAATGATCAAAATCCTTTTGTCTGCAACCATGCTTGTTCCTATGTTGTGTGCTCTTAAATACCAGGAATTAAAACAAGGTAATATAATTGCATGTTACAATAGAAAACATTTTTTCCCTCTGAAATACTTTAATTTAAATTCAGTTCCACACACAGCTGACACACTTTATGAAGTGGTTCAATTAAGCCGTACTACAAAAATACCTAAAACAATGGACTGATTAACCACAAAAAGTAACAGCCTTATAAGTGCATGATCATTAAGGAAAATGTTCCATTAGTTCTAAAAGTTCTATAATAGAAAATGATTTGTGCTATTTCATACCTCTTCTTGTTTAAGAAATCTGAATTTTTAATTCTACCTTTTTTATTAGTATGGCATTGTGGTAAATGTTTTGTATTGGACAATAACATCCATAGCATTCATTTCAAGCTACTCTGCAGACTGGGGTCCATAACCAGAGAACAGTGATTTCGAATAATCAGATACTAAGCAATTCAATTCTGTTTGTCATCTGGGTTTCTTTCTTTAATAGGTATTATTATCATTCAAAACCAAGATGAAAGGGAAACACAAAAGCTTCTGAACATAAAAAGGTCTTCACGTCTGAGTATGCTCCTCTGGCCATATTTTGATATCACAAGACTGGCCAGCATGTCTGGATGATGCCTGAGAAAGACACTAAATGTCTAGGTTCACAAAATAAAAATAAAATTACAACTCCCTAGTGAATTCTTGAGAAAGATGAATAAAGACTGATGTATTTTTTCTCAGTCCTCCCCCCAGCTCTTCCATAGATTCAGTTCAGGATTTAGAACAAAGAAGCAACATCCTCCTACATCCTGGATTACCAAGATGATGGTCTATTTTAAACAGAGCTGCATGTGTGCTGAAGGCGGATGTTTAATTGCCAATCAAGCCCTGAAACCCTGCAACTGCAGTTTTGGATATAGAGGGTTACAAGGATTGCCAGGATGTGCCAAAAGAATGAGAGGTTTTTCTTTTACTTTACTGACAATGTGTGTTGTCACACATTAATGTAACAAATTAATACCTTGTGCCCCAAACATGCAGCAGTGTGATTATGAGCATTTTCTTAGTTATACTTATGCAAAGTGATGATTCTTGAACATCATGCCTCCTACCAATTTAATTTTCTTCCCAATATATAGTTGGCTGATCAAACAAACAAAACACAATTACTCTGCATCTAAATCATATGCAATCAGGTATTTTTTATAGGACATAAACATGTTCATTTTTAATATGTTAAACTTAATTTAGGCTACTGGTATTGGTTCTAGAACAGAATGTTCTTGATGACTCATCCAGGAAAGGATTTTGCTTGAAGCACAGCTATAGCTCAAAGTTCCCTACCTCACCAGGCTATGTCATAAAATTGGCCTTATTTGGGAATTCCTCAAGCAGGAGTGTACAATTAGACCAGTGCCAGCAGGGCTGAATGGCAAAGTTGCTTATATGTTCTTATAGACAGTAGTTGGTTATATAGGTCTTATAATACGTGTAGTTGCTCGTGACACTGAGGAAGAGCTGCATCACTCATCTGATAGACATGAGCTCTGCTGAAAGACTTTGCACAGCTCATAGGGTGATAAAAGCTGAGTACCTTTACAGTGGGCTTGCCAGAGGAAGGCACTTGCATGCTTCCTTCCTCTCATACTGGTGCAGGGCTTGTCGTGTGAGTCGAGCTGAAGAACAGCTGGCAATCCCAAAGAGAACAGATACAGAATGGAAATCGATCATTTCAGTTTAAAGAAAAAACAGACACCTAGTGTATCTCCATTGACCCCTCGTGTGAGGTTCCTTCTGATGTGTGCAATCCAGTGAGAAGAAACACCAGCATAAATGACCATAAACATTAGAGTCTGGATCCGTCTGTCAAGAAACTCTGTTCTTGCTCAGTCAGCCGAGGCATGATTTGGGATACAAATGAGAATGTCCTGGCACATCCAGCGGTGTGTTTCCCCTTCTTTCAAACAAACAGCCATGTCTTTGCCTTCAGATTCATCTTCAATATGCAGAAGCAGAACCTCTCACTGCAAGAATGAATCTCTGAGCTTCAAGAGTAATCCCAAAATAAACAGACCTCTTGTGCCACAACGAAGTTCCCTCTGCTGCTGTACTGTACCAATCAAGGCTTCCTCACTTGGATACTGGAATGTGTGTCTTACAAAAGTGCCCCAGTCATTCTGTAACACAAAGCTGTTTTAATTTCTAAAGTCTCTTTCTTGAAGAGAACACCTGAGGGGACCTCAAAACACAACAGCTAAAATAAATCTAGTGAAAGCAAGCAGCAGACCATACAGATGTGTGCCTGAGCTGAAATCCCTCTTATTGCAATGTGTGGCTTTGTGTTAGCAAGAATGCTGAATTAAGCCATTGGTGAGAGGGAAACAACATCTGCAAACTGTGTACACACCGAAATATGTAATGTTAAGTGTTACAGTAAGTATTGATAAGTGTAAAGACAGTGTTTTTTAAACATGATTTGAAAATATACTTTACTGAACATTTATTCATATAACAAGGAGAAGATAAAACATTGATAGAGAATTACTCTATTGAGAGAATTGAAGAAAAGGTGTGAATACTTATTTATACAATGTATATATAATTGTATCAATAGTTATGAGGTAATTAACTGAAGAATAAGGTGATCTATTGTCGCCCCAGAAATTACAGACCTGTAGAACTAATGGAAGGCTGGAGTGTGACAGCAGTCAATGTGCATGTTAAAGGTTTCGTTCTTCAAAGCTGACATTCTCTCCATTACACCTATTACAGTGTTATGTTAATTCGTTTTTTAATGATATTTCTATTTTAATTGAAATAAGTGCCCTTGGTGTTACAGCTCATTTCTAAACATGACCTGGTCTTGACACTCCGTACCAATTCTGAAAACTTGACAGAAATGTCTTGGAATAGATTTCAGCCTTTCGCTCTAAGATGTTGTGCATTAAATACAACTAGTGCACCAACAGCCCCTCTGTAGAGCAGAACAGGAGGAGAAGTGGAAAATTATCAGTTGGATTAAGAGGGACCTGTCAGAGAATCTGAACCCACTAGTTATGAGACCACTTACCCACTATGCAACATGGATTCCCACAGCAATGTAGCAGTGCTGCAAAAGCAATTCTATTCAATGCATTGCATTCTCAGAGATTATCCCTAAAACCAAATCCAATCCAAGGTCTTTTAATCAATGCCATTGCACTGCTTTACGCCCCAAAGGACATCAGGAATGGTAGCCTTGGGGGGGTTGGTGTAGGCATCCTTGACTGCTTTTTTTCTGACTGCTTCAGAAAAGGGCGTCAGAAGTATTTTTCCACATCTGCAACTCAAACTAATTGACACCATTTGCTCAACGACATTCCTTGAGTTCTTAAATGACTTTTACAATTGTCACTAATTATCAAGCTCAATGAGTGAAATCAGAACAATTTGTTACTGATGAAGCAGAGAAAATAACATGGAAAGGAGAACGGTCACAGAGGTGGAACACTATTATGGAAGAAAACTAAAATGCAAGCTGTGCCTTAAAGATTAGAGATCACTAAGCAAATACGAAAAATCCTGAAACAGTGCTAAGGACATAAGAATGTAAGAACCACAATTAACCACTCCATCCTTTGTAAGATCTCAAGGACGCAGCTTGAACCGCATTGTTTTCAAACTCCCACGATCCTTTAAGGTAAAAAAAAAGCATCTGTAGCTCTTGGTCTTAGATGACTCTGAACCTTCTTCACTAGGGTTTGTGCTGCTAATCTTGAAAGAGTCCCCTTGCTCAATGACTTTCAGGATTTTGTGTACGTACCTGAGCCAAGTTCCCCATACAAGCCTTTGTGTTTCAGACTACAAAAGATTCTGTTCTGTTGTAGTCTGTCCAATTGAGGCATTCATCTCAGTCAGGAATCAGTCTGGCTTAATGCACAGGTGCAAACCACTGCGAAGTGTAGCAACAATTTGAAGGATCTGCTTGTAGACAGAAACCATGCAGGCTTCCTGGTGTAGAGCTGTGGTGAACATGGATGTGTGAACATGTATTAAAGGTGCCAATGACAGGAGCGTTTGTACACCTGCTGCCTGCTGGCACCACAGACTGCTTTTCGTGAAGATGAGGAAGATGAGGCTGTGGATTTAGAAGAGCAGAGATACCAAAATAAGACCAGAAGAAGAAGGGGAATGATATGAAGGAAATGAAGCAGGATAATAAATGTGGTTGGAGGAGCAATGGTAGTTCAAAACAATTGCTCCTATAGCTCCATGTGATAGTACGTGTTTATTTTCTAATTCTGACCACAATACTGATATTTATTCACTAGAACGGAACAGCCTCCTTGTAGATCCCATTACAGGTTGTGTGCATGTAAATATAAACATATTCATTTTTAATGCATATAAAGTCAAGAAATGTGGTAGTGTCTATTGCCAAGATTATTATAAAGAGAATACAGAGATAAATAAATAAAGATAATACAGACTATTCAGAGCATGATGTGTTTATACATCTTTGAAAACCCATTACGTTCCGTTCCTATACAGAAAACGTCCAATGGTAATGCATAAATAGAATGTAAGGACAATACCTTTATTAATTTATAACTTGGCAATTTTTACTTTAGAAATTAAGATGTATTTTTCCAATTTTACACACATGCATTCTGCATTGCTGGAATATTAAAATAAGATCGCTTTATTGGCCATATACTGTACAATTTCTTGTATTTGGAATTTGTCTTTTTGCATACCCCAGCTTACTTGCCATGAGACACAAACAGGGAGAGAGAAGCTGGGGGTCAGAGCGCCATTTATATAGTGTCCCTGGAGCAGTTGGGGTTAAGGGCCTTGATCAGGGGCCCAACAATATAGGATTCCTCTACTGGCTGCGGGATAAGAACCGGCAACCTTCTAACTCCAGGCAGATTAGCCACAGAGCCACCACAACGCCCCATGAGTAATTAACTGAAAGGTTTCTGTGGTATGTGTATTTTAAACAAGATCAAGTTGTTGTGCCTGAATATAGAGCTCCACAAAAAATGTAAGAATTTTTTTTTTTATTAAATTCCATCAGAATAGAAAAAAAATGTACTGTATTCTACACAGAAACAGAGGTTTAAGAAAAAGTCGTTAGACATGCAGGTCTATTTATGGAATATAATTGCTGGACTGACTAATGTGATTGTTTTTTCCTGCCTGACACCACTTCTGAAATGGACTTAGATGAGAATTTAGCCCTGATAACATAGGCTTCACTCCTTGTGTTAACCGTCATATTAAGCCCATGCAAGTGAAAGTTACCTTTCACACCTGATCTCATGTGCTACAGGAATCAAAAAGGTAACAATGATCAACAAACACTCTTTAGTTCAACAAGAAACCACCCTGTCCAGGACTGCATCTTGATAAAGCAATATCCTATGGGCTGAGTGACAGATGTCAAATACTTGCTGCCCTTCATGAAGAAGATTAAAGGCAAATAATAACAAATATTGTTCCAGATGTGGTTGGCAAATTGCCTCTGCTATTATTCCAGACTCACTAGAAAAACACCTTGACCAATCAACAGGAGACACCCAAAAATAAAGGACTTAGACCTCAGGTCAACGATCAGCATTTTCCATCATGAACCTGGACAGTATGGTTGGTATATTTAATTAGAACAAAAAAACGTATTGATTCTATATATAGTATACTGTAGGTTACTGCTTTCCCTCACCGTTTTCACAATGAGGAATCGGCATTATAGTTTTAACACCAAACCTGCAGGAGCCCAAAAAACACAGTGAATAAACTCTCTGAAGTCCTTATCTTTCAATGCATAATAAAACATCTACTGTGCAGCAACAGTCAAAAGTGTGTCTGTTAGACGCTTCAAATAAACTGATTTTGTTAGATATACAGTATGGAGACATTTTATCATTTGTATGAATTTTTATTTGTAACTTTAAATAATTGTGTTTAAATTAGTCAAGGTGTGCCTTATGAACTCGAAAAATGAGAATTACTGAAATGTCACTGATGATTATCTCCTCTTGGTGACATTCTATGAATAATCTAGGGTTTAAAAGACAAGTAATTATAATCTTTTGGGGGGTTTTCTTCACTAAATTTACAGATTATACTTATAGAAAGCCAAATTTGAGTAACATTTCAAAAAGTGCAAACCATGGGTGATATTTAATTTCACTTTGGTTTTATAATTCTAATATTACTTTTCAAACCGTCTCTTGTTGTGTGGCTCTTACTCAAGCGGTTCTTCAGACAGACATTGCATTCACCAACCAATAAACTTTTCTATGAAAAGAAGATGGAACTTAAACAAGGAAATTCATCATGCAGTTTACTTTATGTTGCCACACCACTCTGGGACTGAAATTGCTACAGTATATCCCAACCTGTTGAAACTTTGTTCTACAGTTTGTTACAAATGTGACAATATTTTCTGTTATATCACACTTATTTCCTCATTATCAACCATTAGTTTAAGAATTATTTGTATGTAACTCTTGTAAGTTGTGAATGTTTGCAAAAGGTGGTGTTTTCTGCATCCCGTGGGTGATGGATTATGCTGTCAAGAAAAACTACTGTACTGTATATGTTGTTGCCCAGGATGTATGTAGTAGGTAAATGCAGCATCTCCCTTTGCTGAAGACGTTCTCTCAGAACTGAACATCATAGAATAAATATTTCTGTGGTAGGCATAATCAGACCACATTTAAATCTTTTGTCTAATACTTAAACATTTTTTTTTTGTTCTGACCAGTAAGGTTCAGCGAGGTAAACATCTTACCTTACAACATCAAGTTAAACTATTGGGTCTGAAAGTTGATCTCAGAAATAGAAAACTGTCCTAATCAACCTGCCATCCTTACTGCAATGGCTCTCAGCAGGATGATGTAGACTTTGGCTGCACATTCTGGAAGCTCATGCTTGTCACGGTGCTCCAGCTGTGGAGGCACAACTGTTGTTACTTGGTCCACTGAGCCTGCTTTCCGAAATCTGGACAGCCAGGGGCACAGCCCTGCAGAATTTACATTTGCAGGTACTGTATCTCTAAACCATCTGTGACTGAGGACAAACTGTAGAAGAGATGTTCCCTTTGATTAATTACACAAACAACTGAAATCAAATTAGGAATTAAGCATTAATATTGAAAAAAGCAAGAAATGAATCTCTAATGTATTAGATTTAGATACAATATTTTACAGATTTATAATACAGTAATTATATTATTGGGTAAGCATTTAGAGTACAGTATACGGCTATAAACAAAGACCATGATAGACAATTTTCACATCTCATCTGGATAGCCAGGATATGGAAAAGTATAAAACATTCTCAGTCTTAGAGCTCCACAACTGTATCCCATGTCCAAAATCAGTTCTGCAGTAGAAAGTGAGTCTTGAAAGCAATACAAGTTTTTTTTCCCCCCCAATATACAAGTCATTTTTAGAGATTTTCCTGTTTGCTCTGACTCAACCCCAAATCTTCAATTTCCAATGTGTTCAACCACTGTTAAGCATCTCACTGCCTTAGTTCTGCCTTGAGGAGTTCTCGATTGCTCAGATAACATTGGTATTGAACATCAACACACATATAATCTATCAAAAGTTAACAATCGTAAAACACTTAATGATGCTTGGCTTACAATAATATTTTAGGTTTGGTTTGCTGTGTCAAATGCACATGTGTTTAGAATCTAAAATAAGATTCTAAGAGATCTTCAGCACTGATTTGGAACAGGTACAGTAGGTTATAGTTAACTAACTTGCTAAAATAAATTATGGTTTATTATTATAAATCAAAGAAGACCTATCATTAGCAGGCTGAGTGAAAGCTGTCCTTTGTGTTCCACCCTCCTTAATCCCAGACTATTGCTAGGAAGGCAACCAGAGTCTGTCCTAGTCCCTCTCAATCAATAATCACATGCATCTCTACCACACTTCCTCTAAAGAGACTTACAGTACTATGGGGGTGAGTGGCCGGGATGTAAAGATCCTGACCTGCCAGTTTAAAAAAAAACAACAAGGGAGAATGTCAGACAACACAGGTGCCTAATTGGTGACAGGAGACTTTCCTGCCTAAAGGAACAAGCCAGCCTGCCCATTAAATACCACAGGTGCTGCCATGACAACTCAAGCTCAGTGACAGAGTCCCATCTCCCCCTCCTGCCTTCAAACCCGCCTCTAAATTGGAACATCCTGGGCACCGTCTGGAACTAAATGGATCCGACTGCTGCAGCCTGCTGACAGACTGCTGGCATGTTTGTTTTGCTTTCTTCGGCAGGGCTCCCCTGGGCCAGGATTACACCGTGGAGCGCTTACCTCCCTTGTGAATAATGAAGGAAAAAAAGACAACGACAACATGCTAGTAAACAGGCAGTATGAGGAGCGCAGCCCTGCCAGTGAGAACTCAGACAAGAACATGACTGGTTTTAAGACGTCCCAATTATCTATAGTATTCTATTACCAATCAATATCATTTGTACTGACAGATGCCTTTGCCTTTTAATTATGTTTGGGAAATTGTGGTTGCTTTCAATACAACAGAGAAATGAACGCGTCAAATGCAGGCCCTAATGCACTCTGCACATACTGTATGTAATGAATTACAGTTCTGGAGTGCAGCTCTGTACAAACTGCAGCAATACATTTCACATGAGATTTCATACAGTATTTCTAAGGAAATGCACCACCAAAGCTTGGTGCTAATTGTGACTTCACTGCAAATTAAAGGATCACTGATTCCTTACAACGCATGATTTTATAAGAAAATGGACATCCATGACATCACACCACATTGATAAGCCTTCATAAAAAATGAATGTGCTTTATATTATAATCATCATCATTAATCCACTTTTAATACTATTGTTACGTACTGTGCATCTCCATGTACTGTATATAGCTTAACGGTATCAAATAAGTATTTGCACTGTAACAAGCATTTAAAACAAATCCAATGAAAATGGAAACTTAATAACAAAATGAAGACTGACCTCTTACAGTACATCCTTTGGGAACCAAATTCCTTTGGAGCAACAGTTGAAGTCCCTTTCTCACAGAGTCACGGGATTGAGTGAATTTATGGGTTTGTGAAGATTAAAGCCCCATGAGGATTACAAAGCTAACTTTGACAATCTGCAGTGTCAAGAGCTAATGGGAAAGCCATTAAAGTAGAAATATGTGACTCCAACATCCTTTTGTTTTCAGATGGTTGTGTCATCAACTACCTGCCAGGCCACGAGAGAGCACAGGCACAAGGCAAAGATATTTGCTTGGCTCTGACCTTAAAAAACCATGAGGTTTCATACCGAGGAGTGACAATTTCATAGAGAATGTTTGGGTGTCAGTGTGTGGACTGCAAGGGATCAGATAGAGATATGTTTGGAAAAATAGATATAAAAACAATGTTTCAGCTGCTGTGCCTTCTTCAGGTGTAAGGACTCAAACATGAAGGGGACTCAACAGCTCTTTTTTTCTTATTTTCTGCCTTTCAAAGTGGAATTATCCTTTTGCGTGTTTCATTTCAAGACTGCAGTACTGAACCTCCCACAAAGAATATTGAATATAATCATTAAAAAAGTACATGAGAGTCTCTCTGTCAATTACATAATTTCTGGGTTTTGCAGGTAAAATTTAACCATGGATTCATCTTTTTAAATTAGTTTTTCCCTTACATCTTACATGGAACTGATTAAAAAATTCTAAACAATAACAACAAAATTATGACTGATTTTGTTTTCTCATAAATTTTTAAAATTGCCCAATGTATGAAGAGAAATTGAATCTGAACAAAACCCTTTTCTAACCAGAGGCAGCAATTGGATCTGTATACAGTAGAGCAATACTCATTTTCAAACAAGTATTAGGGGCTGATCGTGAAGAGTGTGTGCAAGTTATAAACACTTTACTGACTGTGACATTCCAGTCAACACAATTCACTCAGAATAATTGAATAAATAATAGACATCTATTTCTATGATATATATTGAAATATCTACCTTACAATAGATTAACAGCAAATTATACTATAATGTACACCTTCAGTAATTACATTCCCATATCAATTTAAGAAAATGTCACGGTCAATCTACTTGTCAATTGCTTGTCTTTACAGGGTGACATATTCTCTCTCAATGTGCTACATTGATCATTTAGCTTTCAGGGCATTTTAACATTTCGACTCTTTGGATTAAAATACCAATGTCATGTGGTCCACTGTAAACATCCTTTGTCAAAAGAAATTACCCCTATTTTCTTTCCTTAAATACACACCTGCGAACAACAGCAAGGCAGTTTCGGTGGTACTTCTCAACATTGATATCTGTTGTATCTGAATCGCCCCTTTTCACACTGTACTTTTGTGTGTATATAGAGAGAAAAAGAGGAGAAGAGTGTCAAAGGTAGTGGCGTGAGTTTTCATAGAATGTATATCACCAAAAAAAGCCAAAAATAGTGAACAAGATGGTATGATACTTCTTTACAGCAAGAGAAACAAAGATCTCAGAAATTAGATACTGTAGAAACAAGCCCTCCGAAGCTCTTTAAAGGACCCATTGGAAGTTTTCTGGATGCTCCATTGGTAAGAAAAAGGTCAAAAGATCTATGAAATCTCTTTAAATCATCTACTGTACAATTTGATGATGACATTATAACATTAGCACCAAATCTGGTAGAATTAAAATTAGGAATTTCAGGATGAAGAAGGTGAGAATCTTCAACAGGCCTTCATCCCTCGATTAAATAATGATAATAATGATGCATCATTTACCTCTCTCTTTATGTTGAATTATATTTTTAAATTGACAATAATATTAATTTCTTCACATACAGTATATATGTACAGTATACATATACTGTATACTATATGCAATACAAATACTGTATATATTGAGAGTTGTATTCATTACAGTATGTTAGCTTTGTACTGTAGGTCACCCGTACAGAAACACTGAATAGCAAGCCAATCTTAGATGTTAAAGTAAAAATAAGTGTTTTGTCCTGAGTGACAGAGGACAGATGCAGACTTGTGTAAAGCAGCAGAAAATAAGGTCTAAACATTAGTCTGAATGTAATATAACAGCATCTCAGCTTCATACAGAGTCACTTATTTCAGTGAGCCACAACTGCACTTTGGTCTTTCACACAAACTCAAAGGAGACTGTTCTCCACAAATTCTGCTTTGTAGCCTTTAGTTTAATAACTGACAAACCCTCCCTGAGGTTAAAAAAGAAAAAGGGTTCTCCTGAAAGACACAGAAAAGCTGACACTAGTTTCAAAAACAGACTTTTCAAAAAGTATCCAGAGATTATTACACTCCCCAGACAAAAATGCAATAAAGACTTTAATAACCAGGAATCACCCACAGATGGAAAGGATGTGTTGCCAGTAAAGTTCCTTACATTCCTCTGTATTTTATTTATGCTTCACTGCATTTTAGGTGCTTTTAAATATTGAATTTTGACCCTGATCCTATTGAAGTTTCAGTCTTATACACAAAACTGGGCTGATTTCCCAGCTGTGTTATAATCTATCCTTCTTTTTATAGGTACCATTTTCTAGCTGCAGGTAATACATAACATTTGTTGTAGACTAATATTGATAAATGGAGAACCATTAAAGATGGGTCTTAAACTGTCAAGATCTCAGAAAAAGCTTTTTGAGAAAATGATTTAAATTCCGGGGGAAAAAATAAGTAGCTCTAGTGCAGGTGGTCAAGCTTGGGCTGCTTTAATTGGACAATTTAAAATATCAATCCAGTACCCACCAATACCATAAATCCTGAAAGACCAAGGATCTCCAGGACCAGGCTTGAATCCCCAGTGGTCCACATCAGTAACCTAATGCATATAACTATGTTATTTCATCCAAGGTGACTTACTGTACATTTGCACCCATTTATACAGCAGAGACAATGCAGGTGAAGAACCTTGCCCCTGGCCTGAACCTACAACCAGTTACATTTGCAGAAACAAAACGTAACCAAAGACCAAAAGAATTGAACAGCTGAATTAAGAAACTGTAAAACTGTCCAAAGCTGTGGAACAGCTTTAGAACAGGAATTATCTACCAAACCGTTATGTCGCTTGCATATGGATGAGAAGAATGGATGCAATCACCAGCAGTGTTTAAGAATGCAGAGTGCTTTCCTCTGCTCTGAGACTTGAAATTGGTACTTAGAGCCACCTTCTATGGTCATCTGATGAGAAGGCTTCCCTCACTTTCCTCAAGAGCATCTCTGTAAATAACACAGCTTGCTGGAGATCTCAGAGAGCACTTGCAGTGGAACCCAGAGTTTCTTGAAGTTCGTATTCAAGAAGCCAGGAATTTCTGGCTCCTTAAGATTTATCCATAAAGAAAGTGGAGCTCCCTCTTTCCTACCCATTTGGCCACTAAGACTTTTATCTCTGTCCTTTTTTTAATTTGCAGTCTTTCTAAGGTTCTTTCTCAGTTATTACCAACTCTCTATTAAAACCCTTTTAGTCAGTCCCTTTGGTGGCTGGAACAAGGGGATCACTCTATAATTGATATTTCTGTTCTATTTTCAGTTGCTAAGAGACAGGAGGTTGAGTACAATACATGATGGGCTTTCGCTTGCTTACAACTACAATACAAATCACTTCCCTTTATTTTACTTGCGAGGATGGCCTGAATCTGGAAGAAACTATACTTCCAGACAACTATACTCAAGTAAAGAAAAAGATGTTTTCTTCCCCCCCCCCCCCCCCCCACCACCACCGAAGTTTAAGAATATGTAGTCACTAAGTGGCACTTAGCATTTAAAAATAAAAGACAGAGCTCTGAAATGTAGTTCCCTATGTTTGAATAATAAACTACCCTTAAAATTCTAAAGAAAGCACTGGAAAAATACACTATTCTCCCTGTAAACTTTATTAGTATGTAATTTAAAAATAACAAACAATGGTTAAATAGAGGCTTTCAAGATGACAAAAAATATGTATGGTTTAAACATGTAATTTCAAGTTTAATGACTATCTCTTACTAAGAATAGTTTTTAAGTGTTGCTAAGCTGAAAAAATAAGTGCTACATGACTCTCTGAGGAACTCTTTACTTTTCCAATGAACCACAGAGAATGCATCAGATTTACCTTGTTAGGAGTCCTGTTGGATATCAGGGATTCCTGCCTCTTGTACTGTATTTTACAGGAATTTTCATTATGACAGTTTTCTATTTTGAACAGTTTCTCTCAGCTTTGGCACTGTACTGAATCTCCAATCAATTTACTCCTTTTGATGTATCTACAGTGTTTGTTCTTTCCACAGTCCGGTATACTGTGCTTCTGTACAGAATACAACCTTTTCATGCATAAGCTCACAAACAAAATACACTAAGTATTAAATGTAATAGGGATGATGCACATCCAATCTTTTGTAATTTATCCAAAAATGTAAGCCACATTTATGTTTTAATTCACACCAATATCTCACTCTGACTATGTCAAAAACGTCCTGTAATGTCCCAGTAAAATAACTCTGAAAATCATTATTATCATCATCATTATTATTATTATTATTATTATTATTATTATTATTATTATTATTGTTGTTGTTAAAGCAATTACAAAACAGCAGATGATGATTATAGATTAAGGAAGCTGTAAATAATTAGACATTTTGTGAAATTTTTAAGATACCCCCCTATTAAGATATTAAGGCATTGATTTAATTTTTAACTGAAGTGGCTGCTGTGATTAATTTAGGACAATCATATCGGCAGCAACCTGAAGGACATGGATGAAGCATATATTTAATAAGAGGCAAATCCACTGGAATTGTGTCTATCATTCATCTTATTTTATAGGACATATGTAGAATACATATTAGAACTCCGGACATTTCAGGGACTGATAATTGTGGAAGCTTGCCACTGCTTAAACAAAACATTTTTATTTCTAAATTTGTCCTTCCACCTATTTGAAGTCAACAAGTGTCAATTAGAATGGAAATAACCTTTTTAAAACATGTAATAGGTTTATTCCATGCTGAAAATATAAGAAGAAAGAAAACATGACGTTTTGGCCGTGGAGCCTTCTTAAGGTGTACCCACCTGAACTTTTTAAAACATGTCAGTTCCATGTCAGGTCCCAGTCAAAATATCAGAGTGCACTATATGTTTCAATGCACACCAAGAATTGTCTCTTGTGAACATTTTATAAGCTATATGCTGCTGAAGACTTGAGTTCATCTCTTCACTCAACAAAACACTGTATGCTGAGATGGATCTAGTCACTTGCCAATAATAAGAAATCGATGGAGTGAAGAATTCTTGTAAAGGTTTTTTTCTGAGAGTGGCACTGTTTGAATAGTCAAATGTGTAAAGACAGCTTTTACTGTAATAAAAACACAACATTATCATCATCATTATCATTATTATTATTATAGATCATTGTCTTTGTTATAGATCTGTATCATAGAATTTTACCTACACCAATTGTCAAATACAGTCAAATACCAGGATTATCAAACAAACAATTAGATACTGTCCTTGACTCATCAGTAATCTGACAAGGAAAGAGCTCTGGTGGTTTATGTGTCCTTTTTTCACAGAGTGGGTCTTTTGTTGTTATTACTGTGCCCAGCCTGATATTTCTGTTCTATTTGAGAGACAGCAAGAGGGACGACAGTCATTCTCTCCAGGGGTTCTCCCCGTGTATCATTAAGGAAAATGAATAAACGAGAACACCTTAAAGAGTTCTGGTTTGAACTGAAAAGCCGAAAGCTACTTCAGAGGAGAGTGAGGACAGACCTACACTATAATCACCACAAAGATGTTGCAATTAATCCCCATCATCATCCTAGATCAAAGTAAATACACACAAAGATGAAAGAAATGAGATGCAGGCATTTTGGCCATCTTAGTTATTTGCTTACCAGTAGCTGTTGTTCAACTCGTTTGAATAAAAAACAAAGTGTCTCATACTTCCTTTCCAAAATGCACCTGTTCTCTTAACCATGAGACCATGTTTCATTAAAAAATTACAGTAAGTAGTCTGCTGGGGTAACACTTCAATTAGATCCTGTTCTATCAATCACATCTCAATGTACAGTATGAGATTCCCTTGAGAGAAGGAATTATTCCTGAACTCTTGCTAGGGTAGCACTGTTGTTTTTGCGACATTGTACCGAAATAGAAAATGTTACCCTTACTGGTTAATTATGGTAAAACGTCTGGTAAAATGTAATGTACAGCAAATGTAAAATGTAAAAATGTCAATTCACTTCAGTAATTTGCTGTTCACTACACATTTCAGATCATACGTATACACCCTATACAGTATGAAAAAAAGTGATCCAGACAAATCAACACTTGATTTGACCAAAAGCTGAAGTTATAAGCTGCTGAAGATGCAACTGCCCCTCATATTCAATTATTTTCAGGGAAGTCATTCATCATCTGAGGCATAATTCTGCTAGTAACACCAATGACCATTCCAATTGGATTACACTGATGTCATTGCACGGCACTTTTCAGGTTTGCAAGACATGCCAAATTTATCATGAAGAACACTACAGTATATTCATAGAGGTCGCCTAGATGTACTGTCTTGACTGGATATAATGGCTTTCAGGCTCCATATACAGCATGATACAATGACACCCTCCAGAAATTAGCCCCCATCCTCAAATAATACCAAACCCCACTCACAACACAATGGCTCACTATTCGTTTGCTTTGCTTTCTCCACAGCTCTACAGGTTGATGCCTGCAGATTGGTACAGTATGTGACTGTAGGACACAGGCACTCTCGGCCATTTCCTCTTCAATCTCTCCAGTCGTAGCTGAAAACCATTCAGTCATGAATGATGTACTTTGCTTCAGTGGTGTGTTAACCGCCCTGTGACTATACAGAGGAAAGGACCTCTAAGGCTCTGAGTGAAGGAGGCAGGGGCTGGTGTGAGTGTGGAGAACAGAAGCAAACAGCAAAGTAAACGTTCACAGCATCACAACTCGGTTTTCCTCACTTGATTTCACCACATGCCCAATCACCTGCAACCATGCATGCGGGTGCTCTCTGGATCCAAGAGGCAGTGCAAATCGTTTCCAGAAGGCTCTGCTGCACCGTAGATAATGAAAGAGAACACATGAGGACAGCTCCTCTGTGCAGAATTAGCCATCAGGTGAGAAAAAACAACCAAACATTCTGGATCCACCCATGCATTTCATGTCAGAGAAATACACAAGGCCACAGTATATCAGACCCGTTGCTGTGTTCTGAGGTCTCCTGTACAGACGGAGTTGAACTGAAGATGTTGATTTTGTGGCCAACAGCTTTTAAACTTCTAAATGTATCAAACTTCTAAACAATGGAAGTCTGAACCCAGTAGCTGTAGTCCTGCTATCACAGGGAAGGGCGGCGACGTCACCGCTCTGGTAAGCCGGCTCTTACACAGTACCTGTCGGCCGTAAGCGTTACAATACGTTATTAATACCATAGGGAAATTGATGAAACAAGGGACTTATTTCAAAACAGAATGATGGCTCAGCCACAATAGCACTTAGATGGTTTATTTGAACAGTGCTCCCAAAAAACAATTATATTTAGTGCAAAAAAACAACAAAGTAGAACAGAAAAAACTTCCTCCAAGAGTTTTAAACTAGGAGTCCCATCACACTTAGGTCCTATCAACTAACTCTCCCCGCAGCCTAGCGAAGGAGCCTCCTAAACACAGCTTAGTACAAATAAACAGAAAACATAACATTATCCTTGAGAGTGTCTGTGTCTGAATAACAAGGACTGGTTTCGAAGTAAAATGCGGTTATGTTTTGCGTGTATGGAATGAGAAACCGCTAGCCGAGCCCCGAGTGTGCACCCTCGCGAGCTAGCTAGCTGACCGGAAGATGGATGTATGAACGCGTGTAATTTAAGTGGGATAACGTGTGTGGTGTACCGTACTGTCTGCGGACGTTGACAGAGATCCTACTGTCACAGTAATACTGTTCTCGATCACTAAACTACCTAATAAAAAAAAATCAGCTGAAACATGCATACACAGCTACGCCGGCCTGCCTCCTTGAAATTCTTCTCATCACCAGCTTGCAGTCAGGGGCCTGGTCATGTGGTGCTGCAGCTCTGTGATTCGACTGCACTGTGTGGCCCAGGTGTTGTGCCTGAGACAATCGTCAGGCCCTGGGGCAGAACTCCTTATCTTCATGACTCTTTGTAGGTAAACTGGTCTTTATGTTGGAAGATCATGAACGTCTGCAGTCTTTTAAAAGTGCTCTGCTATGCTACAGCAAAATTAGTTTTAATTAAATTACTCGCATTTTATAAATGTAGCTTATCACTGAGGTGCTATTATCTTTCAGCAGGTGGGAAACGAATCTTAAGAATTAGATGTATTCTATAGGCAGCAGATTGAAACAAATACTTTAGGTCAAATGGCCAACAATTCATTATGGGGATCCCTGTGAAAGATGGGCAAGCCTACTAAAGAGCCGCAGTGATGGAAATTAGCAGAGGTAAACTGTGCTAAAGTTCATGCTGGCCCTACCTGAGCTACAGTAGAAAGGACTATACATGCACTGTAAGTGTGAGTGTTTCCAGGTGAGGATATACTGTATACACTATATATTGTAGTAGGTAAGTGGGAAAGATTTCAAAATTATTTCTAATGGTTTAGTTTCCAGAAAAAAAAATTAAAACAGGGCAGCAGCATTACAATTCTTATCCTTTGAATAGGTTTCTAACAGTGGCAAAAGTGTCATATCTAACATTGAAAATGCTGCCGTCCTACAGAAATAAAGACTCCACTGGTGTTAACTGCTCCTGACTGCTGGAGCTGGTGTTTTATCTCAATGGAGGACTCTGATAAAGCTGCAGCTTTAAATTATGTCTCTTATTTCCCAGTGAAGGCACTCACTCCCATCTATATTGATTGGCCGCAGATATGCGAATAACTGAAAAAAAACTATTTAGCAAGAAAGGGCCTAGAAAAAAATGACATGACCAATTTAGATAAGTTTCACTTCTATCCTTTGGTCCTTCAGCATACAGTGCTGTATTCTATCATGCAGTACTCTATCATCCTGTGCCAAATGAAAACTTTACTTTTAGTAATATTTCTAAAATGATAATAGCACAACCCTGTGGGTTAAAAGTCAGACATGACTTAAAGCCCTTTGGACAGAAAATGTGATTTTATTTAGATAACAAGGCTATTGCTTAAGACAAAACACAATTATATTCAATTTCCCTTTTGGCAGAGAATCTATTGTGGAAATGAAGGAGACTTGCAGATATCTAATGGAATCATTCTTTTCAAGCTTCCACAGCTGGGCTGTGTAAACTGTCCATCACCACATTAACCTTTAAACAGCCCCCAGAGCAGGTTAATTTCCACAGGGGAGCATAGCGCTGACCAGACAACCTGCTTGGCAATTTAATGGCCACATTTTTTATTTATAACTTATTGCTAATATTTTCCCATAATACTCCACTTCTTTATGATCTTCAACATGTTTCTTTGATACAGTTTACCTGCAAGAAGCAGGGTCTGTCTAAAGCTAAAAATTCACAAAATAAACATCCTTTGAGACTTCTTTAATGTGCTGTGAAACAACAGAGGGCTGTGATACTCTTTTGGAGATGATTTAAGTAAGAAAATAGCACTTAACATTTCCTGGATAATTTCTTTTACTGTAGGATCAACAAGCCATACAGAAAAAAACAGGCAAATACTAAACAAGCCAGTGCTCAATGCTTCATTATTATCATTATTGACCTGGCTGTTGTCATTGTTGCAGATGTCCATATTATAATTATGGTTATTAGCAACAGGAACAGTAATACTGGTGCTGGCACTTCCTTTGGCTTATATATCAGTTATTACTGGTATCTTGGACTGAGCAACTTTCTCTTCTTTCTCTGACTGAAATTGAGAAAGAGTCATTATGGCATTTCATACTGTATGACACCAAAAGGCTAAAACAAATGTAGGCACTGTTATCAAAAAGCACCTCATGGCTTATTTTATGATTAATTCTTTAAATTTTTTTCAGTAAGTGGTGACTCAGATGCCCTGTCGCCCTGCAGGTCTGCCTGCTCATGCAGGAATGAACCCTGCCCCTCGGCCTGGGATGCCTCTCTGTGCTGGACAGACTGAAGTCACCACCAGCTCTTTCTCAAGAACTCAAGGGCCTGCTCTCCTTCCCACCCACCAATCAGAGATCCCCATGCCTTTCCAAAAAACATTTAATTATCCCCTGATAGCTGGATAAAGGAATAAATCAACCACTCTGGCAGAAAAACATCATCCTGGGCTGATTGCTTGGTACTTGGGCTTCGGAGATGAGTAAATCAATGCTGATGCTCTACAGCACAACACAGCCCTATTCTCATCCAGGATCTCCAAGTCCCTGCAGGCAGGACCCTGGCATTAATTCATCGAGGGCATGACACAGGCTGTAACCCATTTGAAAAAAACAACAAAACAATAATAACTGTAAAAAGAAAACCCAATGTACCACATCCAGCAATGAGAGTTTAATGAGAGTTTGTACTTCCGTAGAGCTAAAATTACAATCAGCCAATCATAGCTTACAAGCAGGTGGGGGATGGAGTGGCCAGGACCAATGGCCAGAAGCTGACCGTATTTAACAGAACCTGGAAAGAACGGGTCTGTTAGCCACAGGCACACTGGCCCATCTCTCTCATTCTCCCATTGGCAGGGTCACAGAGTCGGATCACTTCCTAATGGAAAAAGGAATATTAAGATTATAACTGCCATAGGGAGGTTAGTTTTTTTTCTTGTCACTCAAAGTCACATTTGCCTTTTCTCCTGCTGAAGGAATAATACACCTCTTTTTAAAATAAAAGATTCAGCATGAAAATCAGCAACAAACTGAAATGACACACAAAAAAGAATTTAATCAAAGCTAACCATTTGCTGCACATTTCTACTGAAAGACTGCCTTTTTGCCATACCTGCTGTGGGAATAAGGCATAAGCTATTTCAATTACCAAGGTCAGAAATTAATAACATAAAAGCACATTTCTAAACTTGTGTGCAGGTGAACTGGGCTCTCAGCACAATTTCACAAGCAGAGAACCCAGCCTACTGTATCTCGGCTTGGATGTTCAGGCAAAATAATTATTTCAGTCTTTAAATAATTACAGCATGAAATATTTAAGTGCAGTAACACATTAGCATTACTTCTTGTAAGAATGAGATAATTACAGCCTGGCATTTTCAGAAATTTTTATCTTCACTAAATGTTAATGAATGACTTATATAACCTGTAGAATTTGTGTGTATGTGAGAAGACTAATAATGATGTTATTTTAGAAAACAGCAGTGCCAGATGATTAGTAAATAAAATTTCACCAATTAATACACAAAATAAGGACCTCCGATTATGCACAACTCAACAACATGCCATGTCCCAGTGCAAATAATTGGGCCTTTCACAAGAGGATGGATGATTCAGCGGCTTGTTAATGCCATGCCATGGAGTGCTATATTCTATCAGAATATCTGAGGATTTTTTGCAAACAGCAGGTCTGAAACCTTGCGGGCAGTTTAAGGTAGCACTAATGGAATTACTGCTTTCAGTCCTGGGAGATAGTCCTGGTGGAATAAGAACCAGCAGCCAGCTGTTGGGTTAAATATGCCCTGTAGTGTAACTACCCATAGCGGATAGACCAGTTATACAGCGCACAGACGAAAACATTATCACCTAAATTAAATCAAACCTTTCTATCTGCCTACCCATTTCAAATCCAAAACCAATATTATACAGAGCTTGTCCTTTTATAAAAAACCTCTGGCAGGTGATTTATTTATAGGCTGATGTGGGTAAAAGCACTGACGTTTTGAATAAATCATTGCTTTAGATAATGTTAAGGCAATACAAAACGGCAATGTGCCGCCCTGCTTTTGATAGCCCAAAGTGTTTACGTTGTTCTCGATTTTCAATTCTCTGGCTTGGGCTCGTGGGTGAAGTGTGCTGGCACGCCCCCCCTGC
This sequence comes from Lepisosteus oculatus, assembly GCF_040954835.1. Taxonomy (NCBI): domain Eukaryota; kingdom Metazoa; phylum Chordata; class Actinopteri; order Semionotiformes; family Lepisosteidae; genus Lepisosteus; species Lepisosteus oculatus. The sequence goes on from NC_090700.1 coordinate 55,416,187, forward strand.
ATGCACACAGACACACCTCCAGAGAAACGATGAAAGCTTCCTTCAACAAACAGGAACACGATGCAATATGAAAGCTGGACTTATGCCAGTGTGTGCTGAAATTGTACTATTGTACCCCAGCTACCATAAAGTAATTCCTGAGCATAGTAAAGTAAACCATACTTACAGTAAGTGTAATGAGAATGCATTAAAAAACACAACAAATGACTATAGGAAATAACAGTATTTGTTCTGTTTTCAAAAGCCCCTCATATATTTCATCACTCCCAGCTTTCAGTTATGATTTCAAACATTTACAATAGGATGCAGAAAAAAATCCAGCTGTTATTTGTTCTGGTTCTCCCTTGTAGTAAATCTAACTTATTTTTTTACAAAATAGACTCTAAATAATTAACCTCAGGCACATTTTTAAGCACTATGGAGAAAAAGAAAGAGACAGGAGGGATCCTGTTTAACTATTAATATAACATTGATTAGCTTGAGTCTTTCAAACTTTCTGATTCAATAACTTGTTAAAAAAGTTTATTGCATTTCTTTTCCTGAGAATAACCCTGTCTTAAGGAATTTGCAAATGGTAACGTAATTATGGTTCTTGTCACAAAAAGTAGTTTTTGAAGATTCTTTAAAAATACATCCTCATTAAGCCTTCAACCACAAACCGGAATTAAATCAAAAGAACCTGAAATTAAAAAATTAAAATACATGTACAACCTTTCTCTATCTAGAAAGAGCAGTCACACTGTCTTTTCAGCTAGCTGTCACCTGTCAGTCATAGTGGTTGCCATAGCAACAGCCTCTGGATGGTGTGGGAGGAAAAGTACAAAAAAAACATATCAGTCTGGAGAGAGAAATCTGTTATCGTTTTGCATTCCTTCACAGATCTTGAACCAAGCTCTGCCTTGAGCGGACACATGTCCTCATACAGACAGGGATGGTCAGAGAATCCCAATTAGAAAATTAATTAAAATGTAAATTATACAGCAGCTAACCCTCGCTTTTGTTCTGCATCGATGCAATGCCACCAAACAGCCCGACATGACACTCATGCATTCTCGGCTCGAAGCGTAAATGTAAATTGAACAAAAAATACATAAGAACAGGACACATGTTGCATGTGCACATATAAACAGCTGGAGGTTAAATGAGCCATATCACGGGCCACCGGAAACAGATTTCTCTCCAGACTCGCAAAGGCGTTCTTCTCCCTCCTCCTTTGCTTTTTTTAAAAAAAAAATCTGCATCTGGTGATGATATCGATGTAATCTGCTTTTAATTAACTTTGTTAACAGGATGGAGAGCCTACGCTGTTGTTATCAGACAGGGGATGCTTTCCACACGGACGGGCAGCGGGAAGGGAGGGGAGGTGGAGGGTGAGAAACCAGAGAAAAAGAGTGCCCCTGTGGGACCCAGAGTGAAATGGAGAAAGTCAATGAAGATGGCAAAGAGCCAAGCCAAACATCGCCAGCCAGCACTGATCGCATTCATTTAGCAGACAACAGGCAACAGAAGAGGCCTCAGGGTATTCTAATGTAGTTAACATCAGATACAGCAGGCTATTACTATCCTATTGATGCTTAAAGACAAATAAATTGCTGCAGGCTCTTGTATTGAGTTTAAGAAAAAAAAACGTTGCCTTTAACACTGTTGTTGTTGCTGGTGGTGGTTGTTGAAAGCTTTCTTTTCTCATTCAGAAATAGTTTTGAAACTGGGCAAAATTAAGATCAGATTTCATTTTTTGCTTTTGCCCACCTGCCAGTCAATGCACATACCATGGCTTTGAACTAGACAGAGTTAATAAAGTAAAATATTTTGAAGAAATAAAGTTGCCTGGACTTTCATACAGTGGTTCTAGAAAACACATTTTAAGGCTAAGCATAATTTTTGCATGTATTCAGAAAATTTATCAATATTCATACATTTCAGTTTATTTTGATTTTCACTGTCTCAATGATGGGAGTGCCCTATATTGATAACTGTATCCAGATTTAATCTAGTTTTTATAAAAGACAGCATTTTAACAATTAACAGTTAAGTATAAAACCACAAAAAGAAAAAGTAGGTTGATATAATACTTCAAAGACAACAGCTCCTATAGGCTGGATTTACAGAGACCAAAGTTATTTGCACTCAATGCAAAATCCAAACCAACACACCAGCATAACTAAAAAAAAACATTGGTCTCAGTCTTCACATCCACCAGTGAAGACAGGGAGAATCTGGCAGCCATGCCACTGATTAAAAGTGTTGCAAGGAATGATGCCCCTTTGTCAGTGCCAAGCACTGATGTGGGCATTAGGGCCCATGGCTGAAACAAACATCCTATTGCAAAAAGAAATACATTAAAACTGACACTATCAGATGCCAGTAAATAATGATAAACAGTACTTGGATATGACCCAAAATAAAAGCTTAAGCTCTACCCAAGCCATATTAATCCCCTTTTGAATTTCTCAGCATGATTGACACCATTGCAACCCAGTCTTTCTGCATTACAGGAAATAATCACCCTGCGCTATTGCAAATATGGACCAGAATGAACAATTACTTTCTCTATCCGTTTTTACTGCCTTGATGAAACACTGTGGAATCAACTCATCTTGTTCAAATAAAGCCCGAGTTTGTACAAGGCACTGGCATACAGAGCTGCTCAGTGGATTGTAAAATAAATGAAATACAAGCTGTGGAAAGGCACCTTCTGCACGCAAACCAAAGACAATATTCAGAAATAAAACAATGATTTATTGTCTGTGAAAGAGCACTGATAATCACAATCCTTTTAATTCTATCTTTGCAAAAACCAAGCACCCAACCCTTTTGGAGAATGTTTCTGGATTCTCCATGTCCACTGTTTTAAGGGTATTAAGCTCCAGGTGGTTGTTGGCACACCTCTAAGACTGCCATTTGAAGTCATTGACTTCAACTGAAGTGGACTTTTGGTTTGTTTTTTTTATTTTGGCAGCAGTCAAAAACCCTCACAATCCCTGCAGCTTCCATAGGACATGTGTAAGAAACTCCAAAGGTCAGAACCAAACCCATCTAGCATATAAAGCCTTTTGAAAAAGTTGCTTTTTTTCTTACCTTTCATTCCAAACTTAGAACGGCGGCCATATTTGTTGATGAGAACAAAGAGAACAACCAGAAGCACACAGGCGAATCCAGCAAGGCCAACAGCAATTGACACCTAAGAGAAGGAGACGAGAGGATTCAGTTAATCTAAACACCATCCTGTCAAACCTTCAATAAAACACAGCTCATGGGCACAGAATATCTTTCACAAGCCAGGCATACAGTAAGTGCTCTGTCACTGTAAAAAGCAAATTATACATGGCTAAGTGACTATAGCGCCATGTGAAGATTTTCAATGAGTTCTCCAGTTTACAGGATCATTTTTCTTTCTCACATGCTAACCCTGGTAAAGAATACAGGCAAACTGCCTCTTGTACTCTGCATCTATATTAAAGATAACAAGAACTCCAATGCATTTATTCCTATATCACTATGGATATGAACAATAATTATTTGGAGGCTGCCCTTATACTCTTAATTTTCTTAATATTCATTCATATCCAACTATATCCAACTGCCCTGAGAGATGAATATTCTTCCATAAAACAGGGCAATGGAATAGCTGAAATTTCCTTGAGACTTTGAAGACACCTACATTTTCGATATGTTGCTTTCTAAAGAGTGCACTGAAGACTGATGGAAGTTTTAATATTAATTTAATAAAGATTTAATACAACATTTTTGCTTCTCCTGAAGTAAAAACAAATGTGAATTTACATTGAATGTGATCATGCAACACTGCCTGTTTGAAGGAGTCAGTGGTCTGTTAGATTCTCTAACTGGCACTTGCCTGAAGTTGACCATTTGAACCCTTCCTGTAGCACATTTCTTGTTTCAGAGAAGAGTGGGAACGTAAACTCTATTTTAGAAATTTTATTTATCATCAAGTCTTAGTGAGAAGGAAGATTTATCTTGAGCACATTAGAAAGTCTAAATGTCTTTGGCACGAAAAAAGACTTTGCACATTCTATATATCCCTACCGTAAGGGCAACACAGTGCTCCTAGTTGTAGTATACTGTAACTTGAATCATTGAATTGATTGTATTGTAGATACTTCAGTTTATGGGCTGGACATGCCCCAGTAATAAAAAGGTCGCAATTTGAAACTCAAATGGAATTATTTGAGGAAGGAGAATAAGAAACACTTTTTTACACTTAAATCCTAGAAAAAAGTAGGTGGCTGAGGCACAGACTCTGGGCTTTTCAGGTCGGATAAAAACTTAGGTTCACTATACTGCAAAACAACCCAACAGACGAAATAACCTCCTCTTATTTGTAGCATTTCTTTTTTTTTCTGTCCTATGTTGCAAAAAATTGGGGTTACTTTATTTTCCACTTTTCTCTCTATGTATAGTATACAGTATATATTCTGTTGTCTGCATAGTCACTTTCCTACCTGCCATGTTCCATCACACGTCTCTCTTGTCCACTCTCCCAGCTTTAGAAATTCAGGATTGTAATATCTCTGACCACCTTCTGACATTTTCTCAAAGCTCAGCCACTCAGGCGAAAGCTGTACCTCTGTCTATCTCTCTGGCTTGCAACCACACAAGTGTTATCAACAGCACAGCACACCTACAGTACACTTCTTGTTGTAGATGACTTACACCATAATTGGCCTAGTACTATACAGTATATTGAATTATTTGATATGCTGCATGCTCACTGTTCGGGCTTATTGTATTTTAAATCCGACACTTCATTTACTAGGGTTGGTGGCCCAAAACATATTTCTTGCTTCACTATGTAGGACAGTACATTAGATGTACTGTATCCCACGTTTTGCTAGATCACCCTTCTTTATACTATACTACAACTTGTAATAATACAGATCATTATCAAAGGCAATTATGTTGACCCACTAGTCCCAAACTTTAGTACTCAAATTTCTACTTCATCTAAGCATAAGAAAGCAATGTCTCCTATTTCTCACTTGCATCCATTTTGCTAAAAATGTGCTAGGTACAATATAGCTCTGAAAATAAAAATAAGCTAAATGCTTACTAAAATTGTCTTCCGCTTGAATCTTCTATATAATTAAGATAGGACACCAGAGCAATTGGAAGCATGTGTTCTGTGTCCCAAAGCTTGCTTCCACACCACAGCTAATAAGGTTTTATTGAGAATAAAATAATCTTCACCTAACCAATTATAGCCCAAAGCTAAGAGAAATTACATTTTTAAGAGGAAGGAAAACAACTGTGGTCATGCGGGGGAAAGGCAGCAATCCAGAGGAAGCTGATGTGTAATGAAGCTGGAGCAAACGGAAAAAAAGTGAGCAACAAAAGCCCCATTGCAGAGATCAAGAGATGCACAATTGCAGGTGTTGTCAGACCCAAAGTCAAAGTTTGGGGTCTCTAGAACTTGTCTTACTGCTGTTTCCAACTGTCTCTTTTTCCCCTTACCACACACCACTTCACACACCAGCATGAATAGTTGATACTCATAACTGCAATAGGTGGCTTACATTAAATACAGCAGTACTGTTACTGTTTTATAATATGACAGCCAAATAGAGTGTTACTGGGGATTGATTTAACTGCACTAATATCTGTGTTTTGCTCTGAAGCCATTGGGGAAACAGTTAAGACATCAGGACTGTCTTGTGCCCAGACAAATATGAAAATCGTGTCTTGCTGTACAAGCCAGTTTAAAAAATCTAAATATTATTTCAAATATTAAAAATCTTAGATTTTTTAAATGCAATATTGGTAACACAGTGTACACAGTGCCCCTTAAAAAACATCCTGGTTCTTTTTCACGTTGATGAATGTTCTATGCATAAAAAGAGCAACAATGGTCATGTCTTTCATAAAGTTGCAAACTCAAGTCTTTTTAAATACGTGGTTCCACAGATGGGTCAAATCTTTACAAAACCCTTTGGTGCGCATGTTTATTTAAGAAGGAGACAATGAGAAACTGATTGACAAATTAAATTTTCCTATTTACACAAATGCACAGAAGATACTGATATTAAATGCAGAATCCACTGCTGCCCCCCACCCATTGCAGAATTGTTACTCTCGCACCAGTAACAGAGCACTTAAACTCGCCAGACATGGTTACTGGAGATCAAGGTCACGTGATCACGGATCACGGATCATGGATCACGTGATCACCCGAAAAAGAATGCACTACAGTATATCTTGGGAACCAAAAGCAGCTGGGATAGTTACTTTCAACGGCACAAATCGGCACAAACGCTTCACTAACAAATGAGACCGGTTAGGTTCTCCTACGAAGTTGTAGGGGGGCTGGGCAAGGTTACCCCCCAAAAAAGAAGGTTCTATATCTCGCAAATGAAAGCAGCTGGGAAGTTACTTTCAAAATGTAGCACTAATGAATGAGGGAGGTTCCATCGTTTGTGCTGTTTGTAGGGGGGGCAACTTCATGGAGCTCAACAAGAGAGAATCTGCAAAGCCTTCTGGTATCATCAGAGCACAATGCCACCAAGATGACCATTTGCGTTTGACCTCATGAATCTGGAGTAGCAACAAGTCCTATTATTACACTTAGAATTGTTGTGAATGATTTCTAATAATAATTGTGTTGCCTTGAACAAGTAGCTTGGTGCCTCTCTGTAACTACAGAGGAATGTGGTAAGAGGACCCTCTGATGAGAGACATTGTAAAACTGTGCAGAACCATGTAATGATATACAGCACAGATGGGCTCCATCAAGTCTGTAGTCTGTTTCTTCCTAAGACCACAAGTTCAAGGTCACTGTTCATCACCAAAGAAGATCCACCAAGGAAGGATCTTAAGAGTGGATGACAGAACTATACCTGATAGCATCTCAGCGTCTTAGCCAATCACCATTTTTCGTTGATTAACTCACTAACTCCTCATCTCTCTCCAACTGATCTGACTTTTCCAACAAAGTGACTGCTAGCAGTCTGAGAAGGGACTAGAACCTTTCTCTAAAATGCCAGGTCGAGAAAGTGAGTTCGCAATCCCACCGTTATTTTCGCCTGATCAAGTTAAAAAGACAGTTTTCCTGAAAATCCGATTATATACTGAACTGAGTTCTCCCAGCTGTGTGCTGTACCAAAGAAGACAGATGTGCACAAACTGCTTTAAAGACAGTTTTCAGTGTTCAGCTGCAGTAACTTTTGGAAGAGCTACTCCCAGCAACACAGCAAAGTTCTCTCTCTTCCTCTCCTCCCTGCACAAAACAGACAGCTGCTAAGTCGGACTGCTAAGTCAGACCAGGGACCAAGCTGCCGAGTTCCATTTTTTCACCGGATTGTTTAACTCATCAAGGATGTCGGACCAACAGGTCTTTGAGTATAAAACTTTTTTATATTCACATTACAATTCTCGAAAGTTGAGCTATTATTCCAATCACATTTGATGTTTGATAAAGGCATGATTACTAAATTAATTAAATGCATATTTACTTGTATCTGAGAATATGAATATGAATCATATGAGACTTATAAAACCTACTAGGTTCTACAGACCATAACACTTTATAGTCGATGTGCAGTCGACTCGCAAGTAGTACTCGCAATTGTGAGTAGTGTGTAAAACCAAATTTGGATATACTGTGCTTAAAGTTTACCCTATAACCCTTCTAACATCTTATGGGAATTCAAGATATTAAATACAAGCATAAAAACAATCATTTAAAAATGGTCAATCTTGTAGGTGTGCTTCAATATTTTTTATTTTCCAGAGCAGACCGTGTAAAGCTATGGCTGTGTAAGTGGCAAGTCGGCTTTTAAATCTGAAGTTGTTAACTTTGTTAATTCTTTTAACTGCCTAGGATGCCTAACTCTGTCAATTCTTTAATCGCCTAGGATGGCAATGATAAATTGGAAAATGTTGTTAAAACCCAAACCCAAGTAAATCGCTACCTTTAGTCTGCACACTCACCCCAAATGTGTCCTCCTCTGGCCTTGGTGTGACACTCAAGGGAGGGGTAGGAGTACCACCTGTGGGAGTAAGAAGTACAGAATGTCAGAGCGCACATTTACAAAGCAGTACATATTGTCATTAAATTGCCATCCTCGTTACTCAAAGGCAAAATGCTATCTGGTTAACTTGAAACTCTCGTAACAAACTCGTTTCATGATTTTTTCCAGAATCAGATTTTCATGTGCTGTTTATGTTTTTCATAGAAGGTAACAGTAATGTTATTAATCACAGTAATAAAATAGTAATGACTAAAATCATGATAAGACTAACAACAATAATTAAAGCTGGAGAAGTCTCAGCTCAATTAGTGACCTCTATATGCTCCATAGTTTATAAACTAGAGGTTTTATAAAACAAAAAAAAACAGAGTAATTTTACTTCATGCTCCCTGCCCTCTCTTTGCTTTTTATCATTTGAATGTAACACAAACGTTTTGAAATACTAGGTACCTTTTTTACGCATACGTTCCTTTTACTTTTTATTTCTACCACTGAATTATCCCTTCAAAACTATCATTATAAACGTTTTGGATGCCTAGGACAAATTCATCTGTCTCTGTCAACATTTTCTAAAACCACCACAAAGATCATACTCTTTGCCGTGCCACCTCTGCAATCCTGTTTCTCGGTTTCAGGCAGGAAATATTGTATTTCCAGTTTGGGCCATGGAGTAAAAAGTATGAAGGCTTGACACTTGAGATCACAGAGTAATTGCCAGCAAATTAAACGGTCATATGGTGGATGAACTCCTGGAGGCCCAGCTACACACTGGAACATATCCACTCAGTGCAGCCCATCCTCCTGTTCAGTGCAACAGTAATTAGCATTACTATGGTGCATTTAGTTGATTTTACTCTCCTCTCCTCCAGGAACCTTGGCAGCTGGCTTTTCTCAGTAAGCATTTCCTTGGTTAACACATAGTCATTTAGCTTCCCTCATTTGGGAAATCTATGCCAGAACTGGTTCAACACTGGGTATCTACAATTGTCCTCTGATAATGTGGTCAGAGGACCATAGAGCTAACTTACACCAGCATTTCTCAAGAGTCTGTCTGTCCTGCACGCCTTCCTTTTTCTCAATGAAGCAGGATCATCCAACTTCATTTGATCTCTGACAGCAACAATCTGTCACTCTCTCTCTCGTCATGCTTTATAATGCGTGTAAAATTATAATGAAGTGCTGAAGATCTACATCTGAGAAGTTTAGGATGAAGGGCACACAAAGTGCTGCTTTTATGTTTAGCTTCAGAACAGTAACAGTAGTTACAGTGCAGATCACATGGATTGGGGTGGCAATTGGGTACATGGCCAAATATTGTATAACATACTGTACTACCCTGTTGGCAGTGACAGCTTTTCAACACTCTGGGTATTACTAAATTCAGGCACTGCTGTCTCAGAATGATTAACGTCTTGGCTACTATGAATACTTCATACTTACAACCTTAGTAATTACCCATTGAGTAATTAGAATCTAATAACATACCACATAAAAATAAGAAACTTACTTAAGTCATAGTCATCTGAAAAAGAAAAGAAAGAAGTATTTATATTTATATTAGTAAAATCAGTGGAAACATATCATTGGAAACTCATTTATGCATTTATTTTTGATAGTATACGTTTGACTATTACTATCTTACTAAGATAACTCCACATGAAAAAAGGGTGTTTTAACATTTCTTTGTTTATCTTTATGACTTCCAACATATGTCCTTATCTCTCATTGTTTTTAAACGGTAATCACTCTCTGTGAGAGCTGTGTGGAATAAGTGGGGAAAGGCTCTCTATTGTGAAGCGCAGGAAAAGAATTTCAAAAATAGAAAATAATGCATTATCCCAATAAATCCGCTTTTCAAAATATCTGACTGACATTAGCCTCTGAAAATCAGTGTTTAATTTACTGTGAAGTTTTTTAATACCAACTTTATAAAGTATCATTGTTCAGGTAACCATTTGTCTGTGATAGCCAATGTAATGTTGTATTCCTTTCTGCTGTTATTAAATCATAGCAGCATTTATAACAGAAGATTGAGAGCAAGATTAACTACTGTACTGTATAAATATAGGGAACATTCCTATCCCAGCATGCATTACTTTACTTCAATCCCCTGACCTCATCATTACTATGGAGCAGCTCTTTGGCTCATTGCATGTAGTGGGGGCTCCAATGGTCATACCACCAAGGCTGTCCTTCTCTCAGCCATGTGTGTTAAAGATCTGTAGTTCATGATGCCAAAGTGCTAAACCGCTCAAGGTCCAACCAAAACCTCTGAACTTTAAATTAAATTGCACAGTGAAGAGAGAAGACTTTAAGGCACCGTACAGTTAAAAAGAAAAGATTAATTGATCTAGTGCCCCGTTGGTTGTCTCATCTACAAAGAGACGAAGACAGACACAAAGCCAAAAGAGAGTTATTGTACCAGTACCTTCTGTGAAAGGGGGGTGCAGGAAGTGGCCATAGATGGTCTGGGAAACACTTCCAAGGGCATTGGTGGCCACCAGGGTATAGTTGCCATTGTCGTGGTGTGTGGGGTTCCTCAGAGTCAGACAGCCCTCCTGGAAGTCCATGAAGTGTGCCATTTCTACACGCTTGTAATCATTCTGCTGGATCTCTTCACCGTTCATCAGCCAAATCAGTGTGGGCTGTGGGTTGCCACGCACGGTGAACTCGATGCAGGTGTCGTGCCGCCTCTCCGGTTCCATCAGAGACATAATACGAGGGGGAACTGTGTATCAGCCAGATTGGAGAATTAGTGCACTGGGGAAACTATGCATTGAGGGGTAGGGATACAGTAAAACATCAGGAGATTTTCATGAGCCATTTGCTGAAATGTTTCACACTTTGCTTTTGCTTCTAACTCATGCGATTGTCAGGGACTGGAATATGCCACTGGAGGTATATAGTACAAATGCCAAGTAGCCATTCAGCCCCTCTTAATCATTGCTTGTATACATGATTTTCCACCAAAATCCACCAAGGATCCTAAAAATTCAGCTTCAACCACAGGGAAGTGCCTCATGTTTTCTGTCCTGAATGTACCTGAAGTTAATTCTTACTTGTTTGCCTAGATCTTTGAACCTCTGTTGATTGTGAAGACATTCCTTGAACTGATTTCGAATGTTACATTCCTGACTCCAGTCCCCTGGTTGTTTCTGCTCCAGGCAGGTCCAGGTAAATCACACACTTTGTTCACTGACACTGTGGGTGATCACCCCCCAGAACAGTTGAGAACTTTTCTGCCCGGCATGTTGTTCTCTTGCTTACTAAATGCACAAACAGATCTACTGTGAAGGATCTGGGCCAAATGAGATGAAAATACTCTCCACAGAAGCGTTCTCTTGGCAAAATCCCTGCCTCTATCTTTGAGTCAGTGTGTTGGAACCTCACCATCTGTAATCAGGGAATCATAATGGTTTTCATTCACATGCCATAAACATTGTCTTACATAGTTTAATCCAGACATTTAATCCTCAGGCAACAAAGTTTACATGGACATTTGTGCTCGGAACTGATTTGGATGAAAAATACTGAATTTATATTAATTACCAAATAGCTATACAAATAAGACATACTGAAAAAAATAAGCTATATATATTGTATGCAATTCATATACTGTACTGTATGTAGAAAAATGTAGCAATATATGTCATATAAGATTATTTCTAAGGTTATTTCTATATTTAAATTATTATATTAAGAATTAAGTTGTATTACTTACTGTATATAGTATTTAGAATAATTTCCAATTATTTTATTGTGATAAGTTGCTCAGACCTAAGTTGTTTATTATTTGGTCATTTTTATATGTAATTTTGAATTGTAATGGAGTCTTAATGCAAATTGACTTGTTTTTTTTTAATTTAGTTTATCTTTCCCCAGAAATCTTATCTTATTAGTATGGAAGTGCATTGCTGCTATCAAGGAAAAAAAATGTGTGGTATCTCGTTATTACGAGAAAATTATCTCGTAATTATGAGATAGTACATTATCTCGTAATTACGAGATATGAAATTATCCTGTTATTACGAGATATTAAATGATCTTCTTATTGTGAGATAGGAAATTATCTTATAATTACAAGATAGCAATGATCATGTGAGTGTACACTATGAACAGCCTATGACATTGTGCAATGACAGCACTTATTGTAGAAGCTACAGGCTGTTAACGTACTTTATGTTATTCCGAGATACCACATGGAATTTTTTTTCCTTGATGGCAACAATGTGCTTCCGTAGACTAGCACAATGTACCACAGATGAAAATATTTTTTTTACTTACTGTAGGTACTGTAAGATTGAAAAAGGCACATTTTGACTTTTTTGTGTTCACTTAACAGATTGTCTGGCAAGGTGACACTTGTAACTTCGGCAGTATGTATGTTTCTTAATACACATTATAAAGTGTATTGTTTTTGCTTCATGTTTCATTAAAATTCACTTACCTAAGCAATCATTCATTGAATCACAAGTATTATTCATATTAGTAGTATTGTGAGCATTGTATCATACCAGACACTGTGAGTTTGATTATTTTTTTAAATGTTCCTGTCCAGAAAAAATTAAATAAAATCTTCCAGGGAGCAATCACAAAAATTAAAATCTATTTAGCATTAGAAAGTGAAATACAAGGACACAGATGGATTTTTTCACATATTCCAGAGGGAGGGTTTGTCTATGGAGAATGTAGTGCTTGAAAAATGCAACGCTTTTAAAAGCCTTATGTGCCAGGACACCATCTCACCAACTCCATAAAAAAATGTATCTGTAGTGAGACGTCAACTACGGGTCCTACCAGCCAGCATCATGGGAGAATTTACAACAACAGAGCGACAGCTGTACAAAGCTCAAAGAGAGGGGTACAGAATTACAATGTGAAACTGTATAGAGGCGGCTAATACTCTGGCAAACCTGTTTGTTATTTCATACAAATATCTACTAAGTCATTTGTAACCCAGTTGAGACAGTGTGCGGGCAATAACAAGGTGATGATAGCACTGGATCATCACAGTTATTCTTAAAATCTTTTTTCCCAGCTGCCCAGTGCTTTCATTCATTTTGATAACGGGAAGCTTCAGAGCCGTAAATCCGCTCTTCCCCTGAGACAAGTGTGAGCATGCACACCAGACAACACAGATGACGCCTATTTGGAATTCAGCATGCTGCATGATCCTTCCCTGAGTGCTGCCAACTCCTATTTCTTCAGAAAAAAAAGGCTTGTCATTTACAGAATTCTCCTTGCCTCCTGCAGCAGTCACTCAACAGAGTGCATCCTCACTGCTCCTTCAGAACAAAATCGGATGATTCATTTCAACAGTCCTCCTTTACTTTGCGAGTCTGACTGTGGCATTTAAATTTCTCCTTGTTGCCACAGGTAAGACCGGATTTTGCCTGAGAGGGACCTGCTTACACTTTAGCAGCTTCCCTGCAAATGGATTTTTATGCTTATTCAATTGTATAACTTGCAACTGGTGGAATCAAATGTCATTTACTGTACCTGTGGCAACAACAGAGTGCCACCGTATAGGCAGTTCTCTGTACTAACAGGGAGTATTGAATGTCTGAGAAGACAATATTTGTACATTCAAAAATAGCCGCAAACGACAAACTTGAGGGAGCTTTAAAACCTACAAGTACACTGTTGTAGCCTGTAGTTCTTTTACACCCCCTTCCTGTTACTTTTCGAAGTACTTTTTATATGGGGGCGGTTTTTAGTAGAATGTTCTTTGGCTCCAGTACATGCCTTTGAATTGAGATGCCATTGCACACAGTTTGATACTGTATACAGTATACAAAGACTTTTTAATGTTAGATTATTAATTGCATGTGCAATAAAAAACAGTTATTTAGACTGATTTAGAAAATATTTGCACAAAGTGTATCGATATAAGATAAATATAAAACTACCTAAAGAGTTCTATTTCATATAATACAGGGGCTGCTACAGCTTAGATGCACACACAGGAAATGCTTGATCTCCCCCAGCTCAAAGCTGGGTTTCAGGGACATACAGTAGATCAGCATCTCCTAAGCATGACGTGCAGAGCTTAAACTTGTGAAGGATCCCTTAAATACAATAAAGCAAGGCTGTGTGAAGTTTGTTAAAAATCTTCAAATTTGCTCTGTATTGCAGATGTCACCAAGTTTTCCAGAGAAGGGCGACTTAAAGTGACAAAAAACACTTGCTAATATTCTTAGGTACAGCAACTTTGTATTTTTAGAGTATTCTTAAACCTGCTAAAACATAACAGGCAAAAACTGATTATTACAAAATCTGATGATTAAATCAGATGTGATTTGTGAGTTTGTAGTATAGATAAGATCAATACTACCACCTGTGGTTTTTACAGTTCAGTTTTCTGTGTGTGTAATGCCTTGTAAAGATATTTTTTGTTACTACAACAGAAGGTGCGCTGCTCCTCATGGTCACCTTTATAACCAATGTTTTTAAGTGCTGAGGTTGAAATCAGAGCCTGGGGTTGTTTTCAGGCTACGATACCCTTTGTCTAGAAAAATAATGTCACTGCATCCTGGTGAAAACCTTGCTATGCGTCAACATAAACTTCACATTGCCTCAAGACCACTGCAGTAAATTTCTCAAAGATTGCTTTTGTGTAACACATTTGATGAAAATAGAACCCATAGGCTCCCATTTCTTTACAGATAACTCAGGTCTTTCAGATCCATAGAAAAGATAGGAACAAGAGGAAGCTTTTGAGCCTGTTTTGTTTCAGACTTCAACTTTTTGGATAAAGAATAAATATGTGACTACTGTACTCAGTTTTAAATGACAAAAATTTAAAAAAGGACAATTGTTTCATCTTAATTTCTTCTTCTGTCTTTTGTTCCTTATTTTATTGTTAATCTGGAGAAAATGTATCAAACTAACTTCAGTTACTGTTACTTCAGTGAAACTGTCAGTATAGTTCAGGATTTGAGCACTCTATTGGGTCCTCTCATATTCTCCTCTCTCTTCAAGACTAAGAGATTTGGATTCCTTAGCTGGTTATGTAAGGCATTCCTTTTAAACCATGCAATGAATTTGCGACTACTGGATCAGCAGTGAGTTATTGTCAGCAATGTGCTAATAAAATTATGTAAAACATTCTGAACTTATTTTTAATTAAAAAATCAAACTTCAAGTGTACTAAGAACACGCCTAGTTGTCATAGTCTGTGCACATTATGTCTTAGACTAGGAATGGGCCACTATAGGAATTGTCTATCCTTAGATGCAGAGCTAATAGAGAAAATAAACAATTTTCTGATCCATCATTCAGAACAGCCTACAAATAATGGCAATTGTCTCTTTACAGGCTTTTAGTCATTCAACACTATTAAGGTCAAGCAGGGTAAAGAAGGCATCAGTGATGGAGGATAGGGACAGAGAATATCAGGATAATAAGCAGTTAACACGAAAGTGTGCTCCAAACACTGAGGCAGAATAAAGCACCCTATTAACAACACTGGAAGTAACTTTCTAACAGCATGTAATCACTGCCTCATTTTACTGTCAGTTAGTCTAACTAAATACTGCAGCTGTTAACACCATTTTATGGCATTTCCACAGAAACCAGGGATGCTGCTGGGACAAGTTCTAATTACTGGGAGGGTTAGGTGACCTGGAGAGATCTAAACAAATGTCTGCACTGCATCACTGGGCTCAATAAACGGGAGGACCTTACACAATTATTCCCATGATCTCTCGGCCTGACCCGCTCTCCCTTGCTGTAATGACATGCAATCATGTGTATTATATAAATAAGGGAATAAGACAAGTTTGAGCCATCCTTCCCAGGCTTTTGTTTTTAAGGATGAAATAGTGGCATCTCAGTAATTCAGCGCCTCTTCGTGTGGAATCAATAACCGACAGGATTAGCTGGCTTACTGTCATTTAGCGTTTGAAGGAGTGTTTTTGAAGTACACATTGTACTCCTGGAATTCACACAGAACTGAAGCTGTTAAATTCATATTTCACATTCCTTTAACAAACCAAACTGCACCCTCTCCCAGTACAGCCAGTACATGTTCTATTTTAAATGTGTTTTTGCCAACAGTGCAATCCCAGCTACCTTTCTTTTTTGATTCAGTTTATTTATAGAGGTGTATGGTTTTACACCCGTTCAAAGGTGTACCCTCGCTAATTGGAGGATTCAGTTTCAGTTCTTATCTCCTTGCGATTAAAGTGAGATTGTGCTTTCTAAAAATTCTGGCCTAGACTTTGAAGTGTCAAAAGGCAAATCAGAATTTGTTTTATCCCTTTCTTATATGAACATATTGCTATTTCTGCTGTCAGCAAATTTGATACAGTTTTGAAACCTGTAACAGCTTAAAATAGTTCTGGCCACAGCAATAATAACAGAACCTGACCACGTGCAGAAACCTATTTGTAATAATAAACTTTCCTATTGCTGTCTCTTGAAGTAGATTTAAGATAAAAATAATTTAGAAATGAGGCAAAAAATACTTTGACGACTACAGACTTAAATAGATTCTGATTCTTCATCAGAAGGATGTAAAATAAAGACATTCAATTAATTGCTCAGGGTAACACTCATTTAGTCTGTGTCTAAGCCAGGACTTGAACTACAGTAGGTTATAACAGTTATTTAATTGAATCAATTATAGGATCCAATTAGCCAAGACATTCATGCTCTTTAGCTACAGACTGAAGGTACTGGATCTGTAAAACCCAGCATCCCTTCAGACTACCACAAGCTCACCACGGGACCACCGATCTAGATTCAGGACTCCTACAAAATCAGATTGTAGTGGTATCTTGAACTTTAATGTAATTGAACCATGAAGCAGTAGGAAGACCTGGAAGAACCATCATGTTAGAGGAGAGTAGGAAGAATGAAAACTCACAGAGGACTGAAAGCTGGATGGAAGCATTGGTCATCCCCACCACATTCTCTGCAATACAGGTCAACAGGAAGCTGTTGTCATCCCTGCTCACATTGACCAGAGTCAAATTGATAGAGTGGACATTTGGCCAGTTCACGTTGGTCTACAGGAAGAGAAAGTGACATGAAGGTACAGTGTTATTGCTCACTGAGCCGTCTATCCATGCAAATTGAATAACCAGGAAATACCTTGGTTATAACAAATATATTTGGTTTTCCAGTTTCTTCATTTATGCTGTGGGAAGTGTGACACCACAAAAATGTTAATATTTAGCTTTTTCATGTAAATAGAGCTGTAAAGGCTCTTTTTAGCTACAAATCTTTGCTTGTCAGATTTTTGTGATAAAATTAATCTGGATAAGCAGAAAAAGAGACATTTCTTCAACAGTATATGGATCAGCTTTAGGGAACCTTTTCAGTGCACGGGAGTTGGATTACAATGGAACACAAACCTAAATCCTCAGAATAAAGCATTTGAAAGATGAAAGTATCAGATTTCATGTTTTAAGTGAGAAATGTGTCTTGCTGAGCACACAGGATAATGCTGAAATGAGCTAAGGTGTTTCATACAGACACACACAAACAAACAAAGCACATCAGAAAGGAATACTAATGATACAAAGAACACCTACAATACCATGCATATTAAAATATCCAACACCAAAATCCTGTTTAAATTATATTTCTCTAAATCAGTTACATACAATGACCATTTTCAGTTAATCAGATTATTAGATTTTAAGAAAGGAGGAAGGTATATTTATAAAATATTATTTAAACCTTACTGGACTTGATTTACTAAATTCCTACCTGAGTAGCTGTATGTTGACATTTTGTACAAAGTAGATGACCTTAAAAATGGTTATCATGTGCTATGGCACACCACTGATTACAACAAAAAAGACCCATTCAGTTCAGCTTTAACGTCAGTAAAGCAAACAGGTGGAATTTCAAAGATTAGGGACTGGATGTCTAAAAAAACCTCAAGTAGTGAATTGCTTAGCATTTGGATTATTTTTTACTGGGTTCTGTAAATTAAGTGGCTTTGTGAAACACCCTTAAATCTAATCCATCCCTTATCAGAAAGTAGCTTATCTTGGTGAAGGTCAAGGCAAGCACAGGGCACAAGGCAGGAGTGAAATTACATGACGCCTCCCCTCCATGAAGGGATGACTGGCCATCACAGGGACACAAAGAAAGGGATCATTTAGAACAGCCAACCAAATCTAACCAGCATGTCTTTGGGATGCAGGAGAAAACTGAAGCACCCAGATAAAACCTGCAAGACACATGAGGAAAATGTACACAACCTACAGAGAGATGGACATCAGATAGCAGAATTGATATCAGGAACATGAAGCTACAAGGCAATAACGTTAAATTATCACACAAAAAAGTTTACAAACAAGAGGAGGCCATTTGGTCCATTTGATAGCTAGTAGCTTATTGATCTTAAAGTCTCATCCAGCCATTTTATGAAGGAAGCCATAGTACTGGCCTTAACCAGTACTATGTGAATATTAACCAGTAAATTGATGGGCTGCTCCACCACCACCAACCACTTGTTCCACAGTCCCACAAATTCTGTGCCGTCACCCTTTCTTTTCAAGAAACGCTTCAGGTATGTGGACACAAGTCCTGTTAAGGCAAGATGGCATTTACCTGATGTGTGTTAATGGAGTGGAGCCCTGTGACAGTCCAGTCCACATCAGGCAGAGGTGACCCTGACCCATTACAGATGACAGTGGTGTTGTCTCCCTCCATCACTGTCAGGTTGCTGTGGCTCACACTAATCTCTGGTAAATCTGTATGGAGATAAAGACAGCACATTAGTCTCAATGCTGATTGAATCTCCACTTCACTGAAGTTTTGCTGTCAGTTAAAGCATATCTGTAATGTCATCCTTTGATTATTTTTCTCCATTCGGAAGTCTGCATGCTTTTCTCAGCTCCAGTCAGACACAGATGTGGTGTTCTGATGTTACTGGTGAATCAGTAAGGAAAGAGCACCAATAATAAGTGACAGAGTCCAATAACTTTCTTTAGTTGCCACAGATCAGAGAGCATGCCCTGCTGTTCCAAAATGTCTTAGTTTGTGTGTTTCCAGTTACTGGACACCTGTGACTAATTCATTTTCCTAACATGCTCATTTTTATTGTGCCTTGTCATTAAACAATGCAAACAGTTTAATACAAACAAGTAAAGAGTGTACTGTATATCACTTGCATGAGCAATGAAAGTGCATGTTTTTTTTAAATCAAAACATTTTATTTTATTTTTGTGTAGTTATAAAGTATGCCAGTTAAGGACTGAATGTTTTTATGTCCACTTAGTAGTATGTTTAGTCATAATTTAAACATTACTTCTGCTCCAAGCATGTGTCAGGTAAAAAACAAACAGAAATCCAACAGTTTGTTTCGCCAAATACTCTTTTTCAGAAAAAAAGCAGAATTTTTTAGACATCCAACTGGCAAAGTTCTTTTCTGATTGTGAAGAAAAAAAAAACATTTACTAATTCACTTGTAACACAAAATTGCATTTTTCTGCAAAATGGAAATTCACAACCAAATGCTTAATATAGTATGATACACAATTAGTCTATAAATGGCATAATGAAAGTGTGGGATAAGAAAAGAATGGCCATTTAAATAATTTCTCTTTGTTTATCTCACAAAACAAAATGGAAATGTTTTAAAAGCTCTGTTGAAATGTCACACATGTTCTCTTCTTTCTATCCGTTATCAGAATGTTGATTACCCAGGCAAGGACTGAAACACTCAAAGCACATCCTGGGAGCAGAGCTGCACACAGAATGAGAAGCCAGTCCACTGGAGGACACACGGGGACACGACACTAATTAAACTAACTGACATGTCTTTGGGAAGATTAGAGGTAATCAGAGTGCCTGGGGAAAACCCATTCACACACTGGCAGAGCACGGAAACTTTGCCCCAGACTGGATTCGAACCCAGGACCAGGGAACTGTGAGGCGGCTACACTAGCAGCCATGTTACAGTGCCACCTCTCTCCTCTTGTTTTGATAATATTTGTGGCAAGATGTTTTGTCACAGTTTTACTCCTCTGTCTTCAGTCCAATTCAGCACTGCGGTAATCTTCTTAACTTTGCAAAACTGACATTTAGCATGAAATCTGTCTCAATTTCATATTCTTTAAAACACTATCATGCACTTGCATGGTCTTTCTGGAATTTACTGTTTTTGTCTCCTAACACAATTCAAAATTTGTCGTAAAGATTGGATTAATTTTCTACATACCATATCATCAATTAAAACAGAGTTTATAATTAGCAAAATATTAATAAATGCCATCCAAGCACCTACAATAATGTGCTACCTAATACTGTGTTTTAGAGGTTCCAACAAGTAAGGCTGTATATATGAAAGTAGAAAACTTGTGTTTTCCTAATCTGTTAATTCAATTTTTTTTTTAATCATTGATATCAACTTTTCAACCCACTGGATCCCAGAAACTTTACGTACTGTATATGAAGTATACAAAGTATACTGAAGTAAAGCACAGACTTTGGTGGCACAAGGCAGCCATTATGCTCTAGCATTTTCATTACACCAGGTTGTGGCTGACCAGTAACCAATAACCAGTAACTAGTGCCCCAGTATGGTGACCAGAGACACGGTAGTAGCGGCTGGCTATCCAAGGTCCTTACTACTTAATTACAGATCCCATGGAACTGTTGAGAGAAGGGATTTTAGTCCTTGTGTCCTACCACAATTATACTCCACGCTTGAGTAAATTTAAATCCCCCCTTGATTTTAATTGGTAAAGTAGTTTCTCACTCCAGGTTCTGAGGCCAGCAGTTCTTGTTTTGATACCAGAATCTGAATCCTAAAATATTCTGTCCTGTTTCAACAAAAATGAACTGATGTCAGAAACAGCTTTTAGATCGTCTTAGGTCAGGATTAAAAGTAAGAATACTGTAGTTTGTCATAGATATTTTGGTTGTACTACACTACAGTACATCTAGTGACTCAAGACATTCACGATTGCTCTTGCTTATAATGGTTGGAGGAAAAAATATTAGTTTTCTCTCTACAATTGTAATATTGTGAGAAAAAGAGCACTTTCCACAGTTTAACATGAATCTCTTAAAGACAGCTTGGATTTAAAAAAATGTATGCAATCTTCACCTTAGAGCTTAAATACAGAGTTATCCTTTCTCTCATCAGAGGGCGGTATCAGGTCAGGTAATCAAATTAAAGAAATGTGAGTTTAGTCAGAGCACTGAGCTATTCCTAGTGAAGTCTCACTTTTGCAGGATTACAGCAAATCATCAGGAATACTGAGCCACCCTACCACAGTGTGAGATATTCATGCCAAGCAGGGGGATCTTCCGAGAATCCCTGTCAAAGCAGAACAGCTGCTGTGTGTGGAGTCCCGCCTCCCCTCTCTGTTGCCACAGCTGGATCCAGCGGATGTCACAGCTACAGTTGAATGTGACTTCATCCAGTCTCCTGAAAAACAGCACAACGTTCGTTCAGGAACTGGCAGGGCAGATGAACTGTAGGTGAAGGACAAGGTTGTCATCCAAGTCTGTCAAGAAACATCCATCATGTCCTGCCTAGAACAAGACTGGAACTCCTCCATCTCCTGACACTGCAGCTCTGTCAAGAGCCAAGAGCAGAACTGGACCTATGCTGTGTACCAACACCCCAGAACCCTGACTGCTGAGGCTCAGCTGTTCGTGGATGTTGGGGTTTTTCATACAGTACAGTAAGTACAGTACAGTAAGTCAAAAAACTCTTATTTACAGACTAGAAAACCATCCTGTGTATCACAAAATAAAATAAAATAAAACTGGAGGTCAAATACTGATACCATGTTTTTGCTCTTGTGAACTCTCAGATGTCTTAAGAACAAAACAAAAGGAAGCATCCAAGGACAGTCCAAGATCTTAGGTGTGACCTGCTAACGTCTCCTCTAAAAATACTGAATCAGGGTAGTTTAGTAGCTCACAATTAAGGAGCTTTCCTCAGGCAACAGGCTAGACAACACAGCCCAGTAGCTGGTGGCTCCAGTCTTGACTGGGAGACTGGCCAGGATTATACCACAGCTGGTCTACCGGGTGGGCTGTGAGATCTACTGTCCCACAGGACAGCTGCCCTGGAGATCAGCACGAACGTGTGTGGGGGGAGTTCCCATCTCTCTGCTATCACATCAGCAAGCTTCTAACAGGGTCATAGTGGGGAGCTCAGTTGACCCAGCATTTGTACAGTATATTCTAAATTTGGGAATATATTTTATTCTATGAAACACATTTTTCAGTTTTAAAACTGCAATTGTTAGTATCCTGAAGAATAAGAGGAAAAAGAAGAAAGGCAACACCTAAAATGACAACTGTAGGACTCTATAAATATGAGACTCTTCAAAAACTCGCCACCTTAAAATA
The DNA here is from genome assembly GCF_040954835.1 of Lepisosteus oculatus. Taxonomy (NCBI): domain Eukaryota; kingdom Metazoa; phylum Chordata; class Actinopteri; order Semionotiformes; family Lepisosteidae; genus Lepisosteus; species Lepisosteus oculatus. The sequence continues at coordinate 55,438,503 of NC_090700.1, forward strand.
TTGTGATAAAAGATGTGATATCAATTGCATGATCAAAGATGAAGTCAAAGTAAATCTCGTAAAATGAACCTACAATTAAAAAAAAAACAACTTGTGGTATTCTGGTACATTAAATTTCCTCCAGTGTGCAACAGACTTTGAAATTCATTCTTCATTTTTAATGTATGATGATGTGAAACTGTATAAAAATATTAATGTTGCCTTACAATACAGTTGAGATAAAACAGATTAGATTATTTAGGTTTTTGAGATGGAAAAAGTCTTTCATTATTAAACTAGACAGACAGAAGGGTCTCCTTTGGTCTAATCTCTCACCCAGGGTGTGGCTGCTGGGCTCTAGAGGAGGTGAGAAGGGAGGCCGACCTGTACCTGTGAAACTGCGGCAGAAACACCTTCTTAACAAGCTTCCCTGCTGCTTCCCATTTCTTCACAAGCAACATTTAAATCTGCTTGGCAAGGCGCACAGGTAGGCCATGCTCTAGCACTAGCTGCCTTCAATGCCAAAGTGTCCAGGCTCCTCACGAATACAGAGCAGAAGGCAGACAAGTAAAACTAAAGCAAACTGTTACTTGTATACTTTTTGTTACACCAAAAACACACGAATATGCATTAGAAATAAAACTTCAAATGAGAGGAGGCTATTTGGCCCATTTGGCTAGGGCGTTACCTCCATCAAGGCGGCAAGACAGATTATTCCATATCCCCACAAGCCTTTATGCAGAAATTTGCTTTCTGTATTTAGTTAAAAAATGCACTTTCCCTGAGATTTCATCTGTGTTCTCTGGTTCCCTTTTCACTGTTTACTCTGAACAATTCCATTTCTTTAATTCGTGTCTTTGACGATTTTGAGCACTTAAATCAGGTGCCATTATAGTTGTCTCTGTTCTTTAGTGTGTCCTTTGAGCTCATGGAATGCACATGGTCACTCTTTCCTGAATGGATTCCACAACACACAGTACCGGCAAATACATACAGTACTGTATGTATTTCTGTGACATGAAGATCAAAATTACCACTAATTACAGTAACTCAACCTTTTAAATGAGGTCTTATTGATGTAATGCACAATATTCAAACAAATTTAACTTAAAATAACTTCATTGAAATTATTTTTTTTACTATATATTCTAGCATTTCTTTTGCCATTTTATTGCTTTCACACATTGACATGAAGAGGAAAAAGATGTGTCAACATAAAGAACAAAGTCTTTTCATAAGGACGTTTTTCAAGCTCAGTGTTTCCATTTTATATTTATGCTTCTGATAACACTTGGCACTTCATTACATTAAAATATCATCTGCCAGATGTTTGCCCAGTCTTGAATTCTATCTTAATCTTTTTAGATTTATGAATCAACCTTCTTTGACAAATTTACTAGCTATAACAGAATCTAAGTCATTAATATAAATTAGGAAGAGTAGTGGTACCCACACAGATGCTTGGGTACTCAGTTACTTACAATGCTCCAGTTGGAGCATTGACCCTTTATTCACTGTACTGTATATACTGTTTTCTACCATAAACCATGATTAATCCAAACACATTTCCACAAATGTCTACAGTACCACTTGTAATTTGACAATGAATGTTTTATAGAACATTTCTCTTGGAAACTGAGGACTTTTGTCAAACCTCTTCACATCAAAACATCTTAACATAACAAATGTACCATATCACACTCTCTCTATATACTGTATATGGTATTACTATATAAACATTACTACTGTTGTACTTTATGTAAAAAAACACACCAAAATGTTAGATGATAAGAACCATACCTTGCATTTACAGTATATGGCACTTTTCATGTCAAAGGATCCCAAAATACTGGGCACATATACAGATGATGGTGAACCACCACTGAAGAGTAGAGCCCACTAACTGCCCTTTCAAGACCACTACACTGCAGATTAGCTAGAGAGGTGAGAAATGATTATAGCAATAGATTGAAAGCAACTTTAAAAGGCCAGATTGTACAAACCAGAGTAGAGTTCTGCCAGGACACGAGGATTAACACCTCTACTCTTTTTAAAAGGACCATTCGATCTTTAATTAGCAAGCAGTCAGTACCTGACTAAGAATTACCTTTTCTAAGTTCATGATGGCAGTCCACTAGAATCCTACTGTATTTCTGTAGATATGATAATCTAGTTTTATTTAAATTATTATTTCCTTCACCTTGCATGTAATGGAAGAGATATTGGTCATTAATTTGTGGTTTGGATTTATTGCCCTTTAAATGATTGCAGACTACATTAGTCATTTTCCAGTGCCCCATGTGTGAAGAAGGGTGCATTATTTTAACTTATGGCTGTGTTTGGGTGTCAAAAATCCTGTTAAGGCACCCCGATCATAGGTGTGCCACAGCTAATATGATGTGATCTTTCCTCAGCCTGAGGTTTGCAGTTGATTTCTCCCTCAGTGAATTCCAGAGTGAAATATTCATTTAATATGTCAGTTTCACTTGCCAAGTCACGTTTAACACATTGGTTAGGAGACTTACTAATTTATAATTGGGAAAGAGGTTTCGAAGGGATTATAGATCTATTGAGCTGCAGGCTATTATATCAGTATTATTATAATGATGATGTTATCATTATGTATTTTCGGTTAGTTCACTAGGCATTGAGTTTCAGCCCTGCAAAAGACAACTAGCTGTTTTGTTTTTCAAAAGAAATGAGTACACAACATAAACAGGGCAGTGGTACTGTAGATAATCTATTTGTATTAACTTCCTTCAAAAAAGGAAAAGAAAGGAGTTTTCCTGGTGGAATTATACCTCCATTTTCATTCTAAAGGAAGATAAATGACATTGTACATTCCCCTAAGAAAAGAAAATAACAAAATATGTAAAATTACAACATATATTTTAAATTTTCCTATAAACATCCAGCACTAAATTGATTCTTTGTGCTGTGGCTTTTAATTAAGGATCCCTGGCTGTTTTTTCGTGGTGTGGTGCAGTTAAAAATATTCTGGGAGACATTTGTATTTTTTGCTTGTTCCAGGAATTGATCTCAAATCAGGAGGAAGGACAGAATTAGCAATCTCAGCAATCCAACTGAGTGACAGATTCATATTCCCTGTCCACGGTTTTCTGTCTGTTCTGTTCTTTCACACTTCTTTAGGATGTGTTTTTCCCTCCTCCAGCTGGCTCAAGCAACAAAATCAATCTGAAATGCTTTTCCTTTTGCTTACAAGATCAGCAAAGATTAGTTCAATTTCATCCCATTAAAACAGCAATAGACAATGCCTCAAGTCATTTTTGCACTCAGCTTTTCTTCTTTTTAATTGTAGCATTGCCATATTTTTCAATAAGATAAAGTTCTTGTGGCAAATTAAAATTTGTTCTAAAATAACGGTTTATTAAATAATGTACTTCACTACATCTGCACCTTTGTTTTTTACTTTTTTATCTTCTCAGGACGTTGCTTCTCACATACTGTGCATATGTTCTTGATGGTTAGAAGCTCTGTGAAAGGCTGCAGGAGTCTCACGTGCTCAGCCACTCACCTGGGCTGATGGATTGGGCACTTAGGGACATGCCTGCACTAGCACATCAAATCAGGTGCCTTGCAACACACGCAACAGACGAATGCTGTGATCATTTCTTATAAGTAGTGTATCTCATGATGATTGCAATAAACAAATCATTTTAATCAATCACATATTGATTAATATATATTAATAGTTCAGGTGGAACAAAGAGAACACAACGTTTCAGCTGTGGAGCCTTCTTCAGGTGTCACCTGAAGAAGGCTCCACGGCCGAAAAGTTGTTCTCTTTCTTCTTCTTTTTTTCAGCATGGAATAAACCTATTACTTGTTCCTTTGCAATATATCTTAATAACTTGGTGGATTTGTCAATAGGGTTTTCTGTCTTTTAATCTTGTGCCAGCAGGCACCCTGCAACTCACAGCTGGCAACCCACTGAAGTTCAGCAGGTGTGAATCTGGCCAGTACCTGGATGGGAGACCTCCTGGGAAAAACTAAATTGACTACTGGAAGCAGTGTTAGTGGGGCCAATAGGGCGTACTCACCCTGCGGTCTGTGTGAGTCCCAATGCCCCAGTGTAGTGATGGAGACACTATACTGCAAAAAACGGCGCCATCCTTCAAATGAGATATAAAACCAAGGTCCTGATTCTCTGTGGTTATTAAAAATCTTGGGGCTTTTATTGAAAAGGGTGGGTGTGTTATGTCCTGGGCAAATTTTTCCTCTGGCCATTAAAAATCACGGCCTCCTCATAATCCCCATCTATGAACTGGCTTCATCACTCTGCTCTCCTCCCCGCTGATAGCTGGTGTGGTGAGCGTTCTGGCGCACTATGGCTGCCATCAAATCATCCTGGTGGGGCTGCACACTGGTGGTGGTTGAGGGGATCCCCATTACCTGAAAAGCGTTTTGAGCGGACTGTCCAGAAAAGCACTATATAAGTATAAGGACTAATATTAGTCTTATTGTCTAATGGATAAGAATAAATGCGGGTGAAACCCTGAACAAAAAAAAAAAACATATCTAAAATAGAGTTTTTAAAGCAATGTAGTGTTTTAGGACTATGTTCTCTTTAGTAATAGTAACAAACAGCCCACTGAGGGAAAAACTGCATCAGCCGTCCTCCATTAATGAACAGAGTGGTTTGAACTCTAATCTCCTCTTCTCAGGACCAACATCTTAACCACTATGCTAATGAGCCGCTTCCTCTTTGAAGTGCATTGTCTGTAGGGGACTGGAGAGCAGCAAAAATCTGATCTCAATAGGTGGTACTGAAAAGACTGTAAGAGGTTGCATTTTGCATGTTAAAGCTCCACCCGCTACATTATAACACAATCTGAAACATTGCATGCTTATTTATTCATTCCTTTGGCAAACAAAAAACAAGATAACCCTTCTAAATTACTAGATCAGTTTGAAGATAGGACCAACAAAAACATGTATCTAATCCGCTATGCCATGCATTGAAAACAGCTGCACAGTTAAGCCCTCGAAACTGGAGAAATGGCAAGATCAGAGTCGAGGTTAAAGAAAATTCAGCATTAAATAGATATGAATTGAACTCTGTTTACTCATGCCTTAAAATTCTAAATAAGTGGTTAAAAATATCCTGCTAATATTTGCCCATGGCTGAAAAGATAGTGGGGTTGTGGCTAAGAATGTGAATTTTGAGGCTTTGATGAGCCCTGATCAAAGGCTTTAGCTGAGTTGTTCCCTCGGAAAATTCGAGGCATTTTCTTTGACAGATTTGTTCAGATGCGTGGTATTCTTGAATGTCAAGTGATTTCGCAGATATCTTTGGCCACAATTTGATATCCGTATAATAAAAAAAAACTTTGCATTATGATACTGTACATATAGCTGTGGATTGACTATATATAGGGTAAATGTTCTGTGAACAGAATGCACAATAACACAGCAGGCTCCCTCACCAACTGACAGTGAGAAAACTCCTCTGCTGTGAAGGGCCTTTTATTGCCTTAGCACAGATTGTAGCATGAACCAATTTCTTTGTTTGCAGTGATGTGTAATCTGAGTTGTGATCACATTCACATTCCTGTAAAATGTCTAAATCTTACACCTGCTTGAAACCAATCTCATCAGATTTTTATGACGTACCATTTCATGTTGAATGTCACCATATAGTGCTTTACACATACTCATATCGCAAGATGGCATAGTTAAAGAACAGAGCAAGAGTAATAATTTCCATAGCAAGTACAATAGAACAGCTTGATGAGTTTTAAAACAACGTGACACCACTACAAAAGCACTGCAATTTTAAAGCTCTTTCAATAAGTTTATATATCTAAAAGGGATTTAAATATTTTAATGTAGGCAACTGCACAAAAATAGTCAGCAAGATAACAGAGTTGGTAAAAACAAACTGCAAATGTAGTGTATAACAGAAAGAATAATAAGAAGCAACCAATGAAACAGAATCTGTTTTCTATGGTGTACAAGAGCACACAGGTTCAGCTAGAGTGATGTCTGCTGCTGTTGCACCTAAGGAATCTGTGAGTTTTGAACGTTTTGTAAGTTTCGAAAAGAAGTCTCAAGGGGGGCACTGTTTGGAGTTGTTTGTTTTGAAGCTTGTAAGCAACTTAACTGCACTGCTATGATAGTTAGAGAATTTTGGGGAAAAAAGTTCCATCAGGAGCTCAAAAAGGATCTTAGCCATCTTGTGTTGGGCTGCGGTGATGTATTTTTATTTTCCCCGCACTGTAAATAAAATTTTACTGGTTGTTACATAAGTTGTATAGTGTTTTGAAATGACCTTGTATATGATTTTCTGCAATTGGGGTCACCATGCAACAAAACATATATTCCAGCTCTGGAATCAGTCCAATAAGAGCAACTAGATACATACATCAGTTTAAGGGAATATCTTACACTGGCTAAAATTATCCCTGTATACCTGTAATACTGAATAGAGAAGATGACGAGGAACCAGATTCAAGCATTAACAATCCTCAAAGGCACTGACAAAGTGAACCCACCAGACTTTTTCAGAGAGGCACAAGTGGAAACTACAGTACAGGAAAGTGCATTTCAAAATGGAGAACGGGAGTCATTCCTGTACCCAGTGGTTGTGTGAGGTTGGAATAAGCTACCCAGCCGTGCTGTTGAGCTGATCCCCTGGCTTCCTTCTGTTAACAACTGGACGAGATGCTTGGATCAAACAACTACTAACCCAGTGATTCGGACAAATCAATGTACAAATCAGTTAGTGTTAGGAGTTAACATGGCTGGGTGAGGAAGTGGCAGCCCATGCGAAAGGGAAGGGAGAGTCCGAAGGGGATAGTGGAAAGCAGCACTGGGATGAGGTAAGAGACAAAACAACATACTGTACAGTAGTTCGGCCGGGGCCGTGGGTGTAGTGCCTTGGGTGCTCAACCAGGAATGGAGAGGAAGTGGGGAGAAAGTAGAGTACTGTAAGCAGGGTTAGGGAAACAGCAGGCAAGTATTTATACAGTACGGAAGAGAGTGGAAGATTACAATCTGACCTCCTCTAGAAATTTCTGTTTAATTAACAATACTGTGCACTAAACAGGCTTGATGAGAAGAATGGCCTCCACTCGTTTGCAACCTTTCTTATGTTCTTATGTTAAGCCTGAAACATTGGCTTCTTTAAAGAAATGGTATGATGGTATTCCTGGATTGAGTAGTTACTAACATCTAAATAAGTGGTAGGGGCCAAACTATTACCATGTAGAATAAACGCTTCATTTAACAACTTCTGGAAGTAAATTGAAAACCCATGTCTTCAGGATATATTGAACCCCAGTCGTCTGTGACAGACCCCTGCTTGCTGTCCATGCTCTTATGCTGTCTGACAAGCAGCACTGAAACTGCTTAGCACTGCATAGCATCCTGGTTAGATAACATGGACATACTATTATTTGTGGTTTTATTGTTGTTTTATGCTACTGTTATACAAACCTTTTGTAGCTTGACCTTTTCCAATTGCATGTTGGTTTGGATAAAAACATCTGTTATATCAATAAATATAAATGTTGATGTAACAGTAACTGACAGAGCTGGACAAGATACCAAGTGTTACCAAGTGTAACTCCTGAGTCTCATAAGATCTAATATATTGTGAAAAGCCGATATGATGCTCAAATCTAATCAAATCTAATATAAGTATAGCTATGTTTTTTGCAATAGAGGAAGACATGTGAAATTAATTAAAAATAGCTATAAACACCAAGGATTGGCTCTCCAGTGGAATGTAGAATGAATTCAGAGTAAGGCCAATATTGAACTCATTTTTAAACAAATGTTTAAGAAGAAGTAAAACCTAATCTTCCAAATATCAATTGTCTTGCTTCTTCGCTTCTGTGTTTCATATTAGACTCCCTCCCTTCACCCTGGTTCATTTCTCATTTGGGGGGCTTGTTCTCCTCAGCCAGGTATAACCTCAACAAAGCTCTGTATTTAAATCATGCCTCTTCTCTGTCTTAATTAGGGTTTGACTTACTGAAACCAGTGCTGAGTGTGTTTTGTTATGGTAATAAAATTAAGAAGAAATCATCTAAAAGATACATGACCTTGCTTGTTCTCAAAATCCTATGGCCAATGGCAATTAGGATTAGACAATATCTCGTTAGGCTTTTAATTACATGGATGTGTATTTTTTATGTGGTATATTTGAATAAAATAGTTCATTAACCTTTCAAAAGGCCAATGTGGCATACTTCTGGGAAAACAAAACAGCACATGTCAAACAGATACTTAAAATTCTCATCCATTGCGCATATGAACATGCCACTGTTGGTTACCTGGGGTCATAGAGTGTAAACATCAGGCTCTGCACATTCAACAGTGTGGAGTGTTTAGGGCTCTGGATGGGTCATTTTAAAAACAGTGGCTGTGGCTCCACTCTCATACCCTCATACCCTTTTCTCTACTCAAACTGTGCCAAAAAAAAGACTAACTGCAGGTGTACAAATGGCTACAAATTTAAGTCTCTTTGGATCAGACAAACAGCCAAATAAATTAATAACAATTTGAACAGGCTTAAGCCTGACTCAAGAGACAAAAACAAACAGTCCTTTTTTTTTCTAGGTGGCAAAAAAACCTGACACTTGTGTATGGAAGATTGTTGGTCAAGATCCGAATATTTTCAGATTCTAATATTTATGTCAGTGATTCTTAATAATGGGAGGATCTGGAGCAGATTCCTGACACATTCGACCCTTCCAAATCGATTGCAGTGCAAAACTTTGATACACCAATATTAATTAACTTTTTTAAACTAAAAGTTAAAAAAGTGATAATGCCCCACTATTAAAACAATGATACAAGCCTAATTACTGATATTCTAGTAAAAAACCACGTTGCTAGGAAAAATCAAATTGCTTTGTGGTTGTTGTGTGGTTGTGTTGGATTACATAACTGATAACACCCTAATTTCAAACTCAGTAACATGAATGAGATGGTTACTGGCAAAGCAGGCTGAACGCCAAACGTTATATACTTTTCCCTCAGTATACCTACTAAATGTGAATACATTAAAGCTCTGGACTATCTGAGGGATTTAAACCCAATTGAACAGCAGCAGTTGATTCAGACTTTTGCACAGGAAGCAAAAGAAGAGAGATTATTTCATGCTCTTTTCAAAAGAAGAAGCTCAAAAATGTCATTCTGTTGCTCTGTGTGGACTTATTACCTTCATGTGATATTTTAAATCTTTCTTGGGGGGATTAAATTGCTTTTCCAGCATTGTTAATCTGTTCCCATATGAAATGGCTTTTTGTTTAATCAGACTGTAATTACATCTTAACTCCTCCTGTTGTAAGAACCATATTAGCAATCGCATATACTGTTACAAGTGTGTCACTGGAGAGCGTACCAGCTGTAAAATCCGGACTTTAATCAGACAGACAGTTTCTCATCTGAAGTTAAAGAAAAAAAATCCTTGGATGCTGTAGACAAATGTGATTTTATTTTATTCTGTGTGTTTTTGCAAATAAAAAAGACAGAAACAGTAGGAAAATAAACAAAAACAAAACGTTCAATGTAGATTGAATTTGGATTATTCAATCATTTTTGCAGGTTCTGTTTTTGTGTCGTTGAACACTACAGCCATAAAAACCAAAATAATTAGAGCAGATGAACTTGATCACAACTAAAAAGGGCTTTACTGTAGTGAAAAAACCCATCCCCCAAATCATCTGGACTAATTTTAATAATTAGGACATGCCCTGTCTCTCTCACACCTGAAGAAGGCTCCACGGCTGAAATGCTGTGTTTCTCTTTTCAGCATGGAATAAACATATTACTTGTTCCTAATTTTAATAATTACTATTGTGCCTATCTGAGGAGGATCCGATTGGATCCTGATTCATCAGCTTTTTTGGTGTACCATTGAGGAAGGATTTCCCAAACCAGTTTCATTCCAAGATATTTTAGATAAAGGCAGGACCTGTTTAAGATTAGGCACTATTATAACAAAGTCTTTGAAAATTGGCAAAGTCAATCTCTTTTAAAGTATTACTTGAAATCTGTAACAATCCCTTAAAATGGCCCCACTTCTGATCATACAGTAGTTCCAATGGTATTTCTTGGCCAATGGTTTACCTTCTATTATGCATCCTATAATCCACTCAGCCCTCTACACATGTGGGGTGTTATTGGTCAATGTCTTGCTTTTTCACCCTAATCATTTACAACACCACAACAAGGGACCCAATTTCTTTCATCATCAGATCATTCCTTTTTTTGTTATCTAAAAGCATCCCTCTACTCATTATTTCATGGTGGAGCAGAGACCTACTGTATATACTGTATGCTATGTGGAACGTATTAGTGTAAAGTTCTGTGGGGACGCACTGTACATTTACCTGTACTAAAACCTAGCACCATTTGAAGTCTAGCCTCAGTAAGTCCACTTCAAACTTGTACATAGAGCCTAAGCAATACTTACAAACATTTTTAGTATAAGGTAATACTCTGGGCCTCCTCTATCTTTGATGTACAGTAACCCCTTCCTTGATTTTTATAAATAGTACATACTGTTAAAGTCCAAGTAGGCAGCTACGTCAACATGCGCAGGCTGCAAAGGAACAAGTAAAGGTTTATTCCATGCCGAAAAGAGAAGAAAAGAAACAATGTTTTGGCTCTTAAGCCTTCATCAGGTGTGAGCTATCTTCAGCACATACTGTATATGCAGAGAAGGCTATTGATTTTCATTTTTCATGCTGTTTCATGTTTTGAATTGTTTATGTTCTGTATAATTTAGTCAAAAAAACATTTAATAGAGAACCCTTTAAAAGCAGAATAAAAGGTGTATTTCATACATACATTGACATACAGCTTGACTCTGAAATGTACGTCCTTGATTATCTGACTGCCTGAAAAAGGCAGAATGTAATCAGTTGCACTGCATGTTGATTTTTCTTGGGGATTACTACTCTCCAGCAAGTGCAGAATTATAAGAAGAGGTAAAATAATACAAAAAAATGTTTGTGCATTAACAAATACTACTTCAGCTTACTACGACACATTACTTAGAACTGCATTAAGAAACTGTGCATCAGACCCAATGAAAATTCAGCAGTTCTGTGAAGTGTCAAGTGTTGTCGACAGTGCCATGATCAAGCAGTCAGGGTCTTCTGTGGGTTGTCCTGTGGTCATACATGATGTTTTTCATAGTGAATGGCTAGCATGAGCCTAAAGAGTTCTCGTAGAAAAGGCACATATCTGTAGCAATTCAGCCAGTTTTAACACCCCAATAAGGGACAACTTCAATGTCTGTAAAGAAACTTTCATATATAGTACATTACTGTACAGTATGTCACAAGCCCTTCAAAGGCACTGAGAGTAGATGAGAGTGAACTACAGAAATACAGGATGTCAGTGAAGTGAAGTGGCTAGAATGGACAGATGTTTTCTGATATATTAAATAGATGGATCAATTATAATTAAAATTAAAAAAAAAAATCGCCCCTGGGTGAATGAGGTTAGGAGGAACTGATTCTACTGCTCAGAGGCCGTTTCTGCAGCCACCAAAGGCTGTTAAATTTTGATCTAAAATGCAGTGCTCTTTCTGACAGTGGAATACTCCCTACTGCCTGTTGAGCTCTATCGCTGTATTATTAAAAAATGTAGCTGCTAATAGGAAACTAATATTGATCAATAACCTTCACTTTGTTAAAGTTTGGCCTTCATTAACTTATATTAGCACTACGAGCATTTAGCTGCACTTTCTTCAGACTCAACACCAGATGTAAGCTCATTAAAGCTTTAAGATGATTTTAATGAAATGTAATGAGTACAAGTGAACATCAAGACTAGAACGTAAAGATATTCAATAAGCACTACTAATGTTCAAATTGGTTTTGAATGTTCAGTTTTTCAAACTATTTTCTGACTCTGAGCACCAATAAATACTTTTCTCTAACAACAGAGCCTAAAAATATTTTGGTTGTGGAAACACATGGAGCATTAAAGAGGTCACCATGAAGTAATTATTTTGATTTGCCTATTTGCTAATTAATCAATTTAAGACTTAATTTGACCTATTAACTGATCAATTTTGAAATGAGTTCGAAATGCATTCATGAATTAACCTATTAAGTGGAGTTTCACAATATAGTTTTAGTTACTTCAAGCATTCTCAATTTCCCCCTTGTCATTCAATATGATAGATACATGCACAAACTACCCAATCACACGAATTGGCTGAATTGGCCATACAAGACATTATATTAACAATTAATCTAAAATGGTTTAACTAATTAAGTTATTTGCTTCATACAGACCTAGAGACGCTCATAAATTTTATCTTTGTGTGGGAAATGTCTGTCTTCTGAAACTATACAAAAGTTCACCAAGAATGACAATACAAACACAATGTAGTTTTTGAACCTGTTTTTTTTTTATTAATTTCATTAGGTGCATTGATTTGGGGTAATTGGAGTGATTTCGGGACTTCTTTGATCTATTTGTTTCCAGCCGGTTTGCTTTATCTGATTGCTCATTGTAGCAAACTCATTTACTGTAGCTCCTCATTTATCATGCTAGCCGGAAAATAAAGTAGATACCTTCCCCAGAAGAGGACACTCTACCTGCTAAAGAGGAAACTGACTGGTAGTAGGGTCATAGACCAATCTTGTATGTATATCACATGTCTTTAGTGTTAAATGTGTTTACACCTCTGTAAATGGAGCAATGACAACAACATTACACACTAGAAAACATTTACACAGTGCACATTCAATTCTCTTGTGAATAACACTGTGGACCTGTTTTGATGTTCTCCAAACATGCTCGCTCAACAGTGAACACTTTTCATGATGCAGGACATGGTATCATAAGTATAACTATAGCCATCCTGTATACCATGTACTGTACATCCAGAAAACATATGCCTCAATACAACAGCCGTTGAAGCTTGGGGGGCGAAAGTGCCATTTGTACTCTGCTTGGGCCAGCTCATTTAAGTCCAGCATCTGAAGGTGTCCAGGACTCCAACAGGCACAGATCCTATTGTCTGTGTTCTCTGCAATCTATAGAAAGAGTCTTAACCTGGTCAGGCTTCTGGGAAAGAGGATTGTTAATTACTGTAATATGCATTAACCTGCCTAAGAATCTTGTAGGGAACACTTAAAAAGTTGTGCGAAAGCCATTCATTATACATCCATAATTTATTATCCTTCATTGCACAATAGCTCGCAGAGGATTGTTATCGGGAGATTCACAACTGAACAGGTTAAACTGCAAGTTGGGCTCATCTCAGCAGCTCTGAAAAGATGAAAAATTGTAATTTAATACTGATACAGACACACATTCCATTTGTCTTGCCTTTTAATTAAGCGGCCCATCACTTAAGATTTTTATTCTCTAACTAATCATACGAAGTATTTTGGGCTCATTATTTCTCTCTGCATCTGATTAAAGTGGAAATGAAACTGCTTCTCTCATATATCTCTCTCCTCTCTTCTTTTTACTCTCTCTTATCCTTTTTGGTGTTTTGCAGTTCTTTTTGCCAGTCACACCTGGCTAGTATTAAATCTGCAGTGAATTCATATGTTAAATTAATTCTGCCATTATTTGTTCAAATGGGTAACAGCCCACTTGCTTAATGGAAAACACCTGCAGTAATGATTCCAGACTATAATAAATTTGAATATACTGTAAAGTGAGTGTTTTTTTTTCCTAAATCAAATGGTCAAATATACACTTAACACACATTCCATTCGGAACTTGGACTGCATTTTAAATGTGCTGCATGTTTTCTGTAACCAGGATGATAATGTTTAAGTAAATCAACCAGAAACAAACTTGCTCTTCTACAATAACTACCTGTACAGCTCTATGTCTTCCTAATTTTTACACAAGTAATTTTACGTGAGACAGACATTTTAGAGCAATGGTTTAATCATTAAATGTAAGAACAAAAGCTTTACAAATAAGAAGAGGTGTATGGTTTCTAGCTGGGCACTGATTTGGGGATCTCTCTTTTGAAGGAGGCCAGTGCATGAGCTTCAGCTACAGTACATTACTGGATAGATTGTTCCCATCCTTCACACCCCTTTATGCAAGGAAGAGGAATCCATGGTGACTGACATTATGCAGAGCCTATGAATATTGGAGATAAAAAAGTATGGCCATGGGAAATATGCACTTTGTTCCACATAATGCTGAAGCTTAAAAAGTATTGGGCTTCTAAAGTATTAACTTCTACTTTAGACTTCATGTCAACTCACCTTTGAGTTAAACCAGCACAGTCACATACAGTACCATCACACAGGTAAATGACATTGGCCATTTTCAGCAAATGTCACCAAATTCCACAGTGATGGGAAGAGTGAGGGTCGTATGTCATTACAGTGATTTCAAAGTACTTCACTCATACCTTGGTACATTTTTAATATGCCATTTTCTTTCTCCAGTCATGCTCAAAAGCCTACATTTCTGATCTCACAAAACAAGGAATAAATGCATCTTAAAGATATGAACATGATTCTTATGGTCTTAGAAGCCTTCTGTTTATATAGAGCTAAGGATTAAAGAAAAGTCAAAAGAATAAAGGGATTGCATGATGCATACAGCCTCTGGCAGACAGGCTTTATGAAGGAAAATATTTGTGATTTCTCGTGAATGTGCCTTTGTACTGCTACTTCAAATAAGCTCCTATAACATCATCCTTCCCGCAACTACAGTAGATCTGCCATTAACTATACCTCTCCTGATACCATTGAGAAATTTGTGATGAGGTGGGTTGTGCATCACTAACCCTGTTCCCAGGGCTAAAGGACATGAACAAAATGGTCCTATTATTTCCTTTCATGCACTAAAAGTCAAGGAAAGAACCAAATTCCCCTTGTGCAACAGGAGGTCCATACTGAAGAATGCAGCACTGCATATAGTGTAGGTCTTGATGCTATAACTAAAAATTACACCTGAAGGGAAAATATTGCAGATTTCCTTTTCAAGAGGACATGCTCTGGGGTGGACCTAAGCCATAGTGAGCATGGTACATTTGACAGATCCCGTAATTACACCATACAAAGCACTGCAAATGAACCTTTTCACATTGAAAAATAAATGTGAATTTAAATAATGATTTTAGCGTTTTTAGCCGGCAGTGAAAAGTAAAATAAATGTTGATATGCGCTTAAGCCTGGAAAAAAATAGAAAAACAGAAAACGGGAAGATTAAGAGAATACATCATGCTGAAAATGGGTTTCTCACAACCAATGTACACAGTATAGGAAATGTAATACTATGAAAGCATGGAAAGAAATACGTCTAGTATTCTGATTTTCATGCCTGAAGCTCCTTTAGTAAAACAGGTGCTTATTACCCTGCTTTCAATTTAGCAAAAATGGGCATTTGGAGTTAAATTTAAATATTTTGTGCTTCTGCTTGATCAAAAGAATCTGTACAACAGTGTGCAGCATGCAGAATCTGAAATAGATCAAATTTCACTGGGGGGATTTATTAGTTCTCCAGTGAAGATGAAGAAGAAAGATCTTGAAATTCATTTGTACATTATATACAGTAACATGAGGATAGGCTGCACAGTGGAGTGGCAGTTAGTGCTGGCACACAGCTCTTGGTGCTGGGTAGATTCTGGACTGGGCTGCCTGTTTTATGAATCTGGCAGAACCTAGCCTTCAACAGGGAGGTCCCAAGGGTCTGCACACACAAAATCCCATGATGGGCGCGAAGAGAATTCTGGAGGGCTGTACCGGAATACCTTACATAAAGACAGTTCTCTAAATCCCTAGCCCCTGCTAGCAGCGTGCACTCCCTTAAAACACAAAGCAAGCCTAATTGCACCCATGTGAGAATACAAAATTCTAAACCTTTACCAACTATCCAAAGTTAATCACCCCTAATGTTGCTATTTACTGTAGAAGAAATAAAAAGCCATATACTGTAGCAGCCTCTAATAGCAGTTCAGCTGAAACTCCAGCCCTTGTTCAAGCTGGTGTGCTGCAGTGGAGTTGACATGTTATTTCTTTGTGTGTATGGGTTTTCTCTGGGTGCTCAGATTTCCTCCCACCTTCCAAAGACAAGCAGGCTAAATTAACTGGTGTCTCTGTGTGGTTGTTTTTCGATGGGCCCCACCTCAGTGTGGTTCTGCCTCACACTTTATGCTTCCACAGTAAAATCCACGTTACTGGACCCTTAACAGGAGAAAGCAGCTTTCTGACAATGGATGAGTAGACAATGATCCAAAGTTTTATAAATATCCAAAGCTCAAGCTCATTTCAGATAATAACCACGAATAATGCAACTGGTAGTTTACTTATGAATTATTCTGACATATTTTGTTATCTACTTTACTGCAATAGGCAATTACACTGTTTGGTAAAAACAAAATGGCAAACACATTGTAAAGATAGACAGAACATCTTTGCTGAATAAATTCTGTAACACTGGCAGGAAGGTCATGCTACACTGTAGATGCAGTTTGTGGAAAGTTAATCCTTGTATTAAATACCCTGAACCAAATCTCCTCAATGTCCTTGTACATATTGCCTAAAGACAGCATTGTTAATACCTCGACTCACTGATGATCAAGGCATTTTGCTTAATGAAGCAGTAGGCTCCATAGCTTCTTCTGATATGATGTGGAAATTAAAGAGCACGCTGAAGATGTCTGGGGAAAGGAGGTCAACTAGAGATGTCTGTGGGATATATATTTCTTTTCAGCTGTACTTCAGGTCTCCCTTTTTATAATCTGTTTTTGGACAGAACAGGAAGGCCTTTTGGAAATGAGACATTTCACAGTATTCGTTCACAAATGAAGCGATAAATTGGAAAATCTGAGCCAAACCACATTTTAAATATCTTGCATCATGCAGACTTGTTATTGTCACAGGATAACTAACTGGATTTACTTGAAGTACTACAAGCAAACAATTTAAACACCGTAAATCTCAGTCTGTCTACACTGCCAGTATTCTGTAACTCCCATGTTTTATAGCCTTTTTTGAAAGATGCACACAGAGTTTTCAAAATGTACAGCACTTAATTTATTTAATGAATTTTTGTATCAGAATTTGCATGAAAGGTAGATTAGCACGTGTTTTATATCACATAGGTTTCCTATTATATTTCATTTTGATTTACAGCACAGTTTGTCTCTCAGCAACCAATCTTTTTGGAAACTGCTGGTTTTTCTGTGATGGCAAGTGAATGATCAGAAATGACTGGATAAGCTTACAGAAGTGACTTGTTTTGTTATCTAGTAGAAGGATCTGTTTCTCTCTGCAATAAGCCCTAGCTGCCCAACTCACTTACTGTGTGTCTCTGAGTGTATTTTCCTAATAGACACTTGTTCAAAAGAAGAATTAATATCACAATCCAGAATACAAAAATTAAAATCAATTTTTAATGTCTCAGATTTTCCATTTTCTCCCCCTCCCTCTTTCACTCTGTATCTAAAATATTATTCATTTCTTCTGTATTACTTTGGGCACTTTAGCCTTATGGTAATGGTTTTTAATATCCCGTGTTAATGGGATTCATATCCTTTTTTTCTGCACAGTCTGACTGTTTAAGTTTTTGTTTTTGTTTTTTTTTTAAGCACAGTGTTAAATCAGAGAAGCTCCCAATAAATATCTTTATGAAAGCAATGTATTTGTGAACATCTTGACTCTTAGTCCCATCACGCCTCTCCTGGCACTGTCTTGTCCTCATCCCTGCCCTTTCTGTGTCTCCCTCCTGTACCAAAGAGCCCTTCTCTACCACTTGTCTGCACCCCAAGAGTCCAGAGAATCGGGATTCCATGCAGCCAGTAGCAGGTTTCCTTTAACTAGAGTACAAGCTGGCCTGTCTCTACTTCCCCTCTTCCTCCTTTATTCATTCTTCTGCTTCCCACCCCTCTTTTGCCCTGAATTCACTCCTGCCGCGCTGCCCTCCCATTCTCACCCTGGTCCTCCGCTCGCTGTGCCCTTTCCTCTCTCTCTTTCTCTCAGTGTCTCAGCTCAGTAAAGCGGCTAATTTGCAGTGCTATGCTTGGTGAAGGAGCCTATTTTGGGAGACAGAGATTGGCAGTTCTCCTCTGTGCCAGGACTTTTGATAAGCGGAGCAGGTTCTGTGAGCATTGACTAAACTGTACAGGTCATTACCCAGGCTGTGATTTAAGTTAGACCTTGGGGGACTTGATATGGAAATATATCCCTTTTGCCTCATGACACCTTTGAATTTGGTCAAGATTGTTTTTTTAGAGCCTGGGACTACTTATTTTAAATATCAGATCCAAAAACATTTCCATAGAGAACTTCTGTTTAATTTTCGTTGGTTATCCAAACAACAGAATAGAAAAGTTTCTTGGCACCATTTTTTTTTTGCTGCTCCAAGTAGCACTAAGGAATCCTGCCACAATGGAAAGACATCTTTACCATTTTCTAGACAATGTGGGGAAGCAAGTAAAGAGACAAAATGCAAAAAAGAAAATGCTAGGATATATACTTTTAAGTGTAAGTATTGCTGCATGTAGAACAGTGTTCACTTTTGATCACTGCGTTATTGACAAGATATTGATGCTCTGGAATCAGTTCTGAGATGAGCAACCAGACATTG
This sequence comes from Lepisosteus oculatus, assembly GCF_040954835.1. Classification (NCBI taxonomy): domain Eukaryota; kingdom Metazoa; phylum Chordata; class Actinopteri; order Semionotiformes; family Lepisosteidae; genus Lepisosteus; species Lepisosteus oculatus. Next base: position 55,457,046 of record NC_090700.1, read on the forward strand.
TACATTACTGGGCTTAAGGGAATGTCCCATGCTGATAGGTTGAAGGCCCTGAACTTTTTTAGTACTGAACAGAGAAGATTATGAGAATTGCTTATGCAAGCCACATTCTTAAAGCCAGTCTCCAGGCTGCTTAAAAAACCAGCTGGAGGAGATCCTCACATCCATTAACTACTAATTAACTACTAATGGGCACATGGCCTCCTCTAGTTTGTCACTGTTCTTGTGTTTTTACAATATACTGCACAGTATATGGCCTGCAGCCATATCACCCTGCAACACACAACTGGCAGCCTACTGAAGCTCAGCAGGTGAGAGCCTGGTCAGTACCTGGATGGGAGGCTCCTGAAAAAATCAACAGTTGCTGCTGGAACAGGAGTTCTGCAGTCTGCATGGGTTCTCATGCCCCAGTACAGTGACGGGGACACTACACTGTAAACGGGCGCCGTCCTTCATAGATGTAAAATCGAGATCCTGACTCTCTGTGGTCATTAAGAATCCCAGGGCATTTCTTGAGAAGCGTAGGGGTGTAACCCATTGGCAAACTTCCCATTGGCCCTTATCAATCGTTGCCTCCTAATAACCCCCATCTCTGAATTGGCTTCATCACTGCTCTCCTCCCCACTGGGAGCTGGTGTGTGGAGAGTGTACTGGTGCACTATGGCTGCTGTCACATCATCCAGGTGGGGCTGCACACTGGGGGTGGTGGAGGGGATCCCCATTATCTGTAAAGTATTTTGAGTGGAGTGTCCAGTGCTAAATAGGTGTAAGTAATTTATTATTATTATTATTATATGAAGAGAACTGTTCCCACCTCCCTGCACACCTGCCATTACTCCACTGTCCCCTCTCCTCATGGATGAAAGAAACTGCTCTAGGAAACAGTACCAATATTTTATACACAAATCTGTATCTGTATTTAAATACAGCATATGGATACAATTTTGTGAATTAATTTTAATATATTTTATAAAAAGGCAAAGAATATAAGCATGCAGTATATTTAATGTGCATCTTTAGAAATGTCATTGAAATGGATACCTTTTCTCCATTCACTGTTTTAAAACAAAAAGCTTATTTCTTTATAACAACCATATAAAATATATATTTTACCCAGTGGGCGTGCTGTGACCACACACAGCCAGGGCTTTCAGGGTTAATAACCTAAAGTATGTCTAAGATGCTGTAGCATACACAAAAACAGATCTACAGTACTTGGTGTCTTCCAAATTGCAGAAAAGAAATCCATTTTCAGAGAAGTAGTAAAATTCATTTGTTTCCTGTAATGTTTTTTCTCTGTGTTTCCTGTGGTCTAAGCTTAAATAATATTCATTCAGAGCACAAAGAATGAGACCCATGCAGTTATTTTAAAATCTGATGGGCTGTGCTCCAAAGGGTCCTTGTTTTATTTGTAAAAGTATTTTTCTTTCCACCCAGGTTGTTCCAATTTTATTACCATATTTGTTTTGTCTATAATAAGTTCTGCTGGGTGCACGTCATTACTGACTGTGAATAGAACTTCCTTTGCAATAATTACAGATTAAAAGCAATAGCTGGCTGGTAAATGTGCTGGATTTGGAGTGATTGACTTCACCTCGCAGAATTTCTAGCCTTCATGAAGAGACGATGAATAATGCAATGAATAATAACATTGTCAGAAATGCTCGTACCTCAGTAGTTATTCCAATTGCCTGACATATAATAAACTGTTGCCTTATTTTTATAGGATTGTGTGGTGCTGATGTGATTCATTATCTATCACTGAATCAAAATGCTACATTGCACATTATGGATGGACCCTGGTATTGTAGATTCTGTGTTACAGTTTAACACCACTGTGCACAGTTGTGGGTGATGCACCAAATGGCTCACAGAGGATGAGTAAATGTAAATTGCTACACCTCGCTTAACTTTTCCATCTCAGAACAACTGCTGTAAATGAAAGAGAAATAGCTTTCTTCACATCATCATCGGTACACAATCCTTGCATAATAAGCTCCCACTTACTGTATTTGCATAAGCAATTAAAAGCAGGTATAACATATAAAATGTATTCGTTATCAGCATTTGGTATAACTGGGAATATTCACGAGTTTCAAATTTGGGGATTTCCATATTTTCATCTACTTTTCTGAAAATGGGGGATAGGCATTACTTTAAAGACTTTATTTTAAGGACAATCAATAGATAATTGAACCAAATTAACTATAAATCTCAATTCAGTTATAAGAGCTAGAACCTTCCACCTCCACATTCTAACAGATTTGCCATAATCTGAACATTATGGAAAGCTGGAATTTGATGGAATTTGTTTTTTAGGCTCCCACTATTAGGTTTTACAGAGGAGTGTTTAAAGCTACCCATTTAACAGCAGCAAGAAGTTTGAAAACTCAGTCAAAACACCTTTTGATTTACTTTGATTAACTCATTCTTTAAAAATACACTAAACTTTTTTTTCAGCCAAACGTTTTACCTAGGGAAAGCCTTGCTTTAGTAAAATGCAGCACGTAGCTGACTCTACCAGCCAGCACTTCAGTATTCCAGAAATGCCCACTGAGAGCCTGAAGGCAACTGATAAGAATGGAAGATACCTTGTGAAATAAATCTAATGCTCTAGCAAGGACTCAAAGGGGCATCCTATTTAAATACCAGCCTCTACACTACCTATTCCCTTGGCTCACTGTTTCTTGCTGCTATCTCTTTTTTTGATACAATTACTGAAATAACTGCAATATTTCTTGCACTGCAAATAAATTATTGCAACATTTTTCTCTTTACAGTTTTTAATTGGTATACAATAGGCTTTCCTTTTAAATCTCGTTCAATGAGCAATATTAATCTGTGGGCTGTCCCAAAAAAAAAATACAGATCTGGAAAGAAAGCAGCTTCATATTTGTGGATCCATAAACTGGGATCCTATATACTCAGCAAGGGGAAGATGTTTATGAGGAAGACATGTACTGAGGTGGAAAAAAAATCCAATAGAGATATTTGAATATTTGGTTTCTGTGAAATATATTACTTTACAATGTAGTTTTTGTTCACTGTTCTAAAATACCTTATTCTGCATTTTGTGCTAATGTGCACTCACAACATTTAGCAAAATATAGATTTTACAGAAATTTGCAGAATGGTCCATTGGTGCTGGTCCATTAGTGATGAAACCTGTAGCTTCTCAAGGTATCGACAGTATGATAGCTTAAGCCCATATACTGGTACTAATATTTTTGTGGCATACTGTATGTGTGCATTTTGTGCATTTGTCCACCCATATAATACCACTAACTTCAAGGCATGAACTCAAGCCAGTGTCTGCTGTTATTGCCCCTTTAATTAACTTACCTCTTGTTCAATTAGCTTTAATTTCAAGTGGCATCTATGAAATTTACTTTAAATACATACATTTTCTAAAACTTTTCTAAAAATGACAGCTTTTCAGACATTGAGTGTTAGTACAGCGTAGATTAGATGGATTGATCGATATACACTGTTTATCCTGACCTCAGGCTAAAACTAATGAACAGCACGAACAACATTAGAAGCCAGTTCTCACTGCAGTCACTGCAGTAAAACATCTGAGTGATCCTTAACATTATTCTAATTTTTCACAAGCTTATTCACCAGCAAACCTGACATATTACTGTGGGTCAAGAAAAAAAGAAAAATATTAGGTAACTAACAAACAAAAAAAGTTTCAGTCAAATGAATAATCATTTTCATCATAAACCACTATATACAAAGAACAGGAGGGAGATTAAATGTAAGGTGTGGGATACATCTTCTTTCCAGCCAATCCAAAGTCCTCATTTCTTCTACCTCTCCTGATATGGGAAAGAACTCTTTGGATCCTCTCTGCGGAGCTGCCCTGCTTCAGTGTCTTAAAATATCCCATTACAGAGCTCGGAATTTAAAAATACACACGCCATTATTGTAGCACCTTCCACATGGTGACAGTCCTTTACAAATGCAGATTTTGCCACTAATATAACTTTTCTCTCCAGGAACAGCTACTGTAGATGAGAAGCATCATTAAAGGTATGCAAGTTAAGGAGACTAGAATTCCCTCTTTCTTCCTTGAGTCATCCATCCTTTTAAATAAAAAACAAAATCATTTTAAATTAATTTTGAGATCTCAAGGTCATCTCACCACAAATCTCACCACAGAATTAAACATTTTCATTATATACTCAAAGACAGTCAAGGCACTCAAAATCCACTGCCACTAATCCACTGTTTTATGTGCTTTTATCAAATTCACATGCTATGATTTGTATTATGATGTCATATAATAAAGATGTTCACAGATCTCCACAGAGATACTTAGTGACCTTTGCACAAGATATGACATCTACTGTCTTTCCCTTTGGTTGATTAGCCTCTCTTGTCCAAAATTTCATTCATTTTAGCAGATTTTGTATCAACCCCCTGCAAATCCTTGAGGCTATCCGAATTGACACACACCTGCGGCGGGCTGTCTGAATTGACACACACCTGCGGCCATGTTCAGCAATGTATTAGCACAGTTAAACATCTGGTTGGGTCTCTTATATCAGTCCTCTTTCTCCTCGCACAGCTACTATTTTATATTTCTCGCGAATCACAGCATATACCATGTGCAGGGTCATTATAGAGACTTAATTTAATTTCAGTTTGTCTAGGCTATTTATCAACTGGTGAATGATGACAAAAAGCTAACTGCAATCATACGTTCTGCAATGACGCTGGGCACCCTGTGCTACTTGGATTGTATTAAAATTTTAGAATAGATAGATAGATAATACTTTATTAATCCTGTAGGGAAATTGATGAATGGGCACTGTTGAAGCACCTTCTTACTGTTGGTGCTCTAAATACTCCAAAAAACATCAAGTTTCTCCTGGTCTGCACTTGTCTATTGGTAGGCTTTTGGAGTGGTTTAATGCTAGACCAGGGGTATCCCAGCAGGGCATGAAAGACAGCAGTTTTCTTCAACAGCAGTCTTCAACATAACTCAGTAAGAACCTCTCAAGGTTCAATAATGTCAATTTCGGACAAGGTGATATTTACACCTTCAATATTTTTACTTTAATTCAACACAATTTCACACTAAAGGAAATGCCCGTGTGAATGGAAGGGCTCCTTCTGTGTTATTCTGTGAGAACATGAAGAGTTTTGTCTGAGAGATGAAATGGGGATGGTGTTTGTGTTTGTGAACTTACAGTTCAGAGAGTTGAAGGTTCTGGAAAAGCTGCCATGTGAGAGTCACCAGTGGGTTCTTGGACAGGTTTCTGTAAAGAAAAAAAAGAGATGCTGGATTGTTTTTGTTCTGGCCAGTAAATGAAGTAAATACAGTAAGTCAGCAGGAAATTACAACCAGTACAACCAGTATCAGGAACACAGTCATTTTAAAACCAAAGATCTGATCAAGATTTAAAGTCTTCAAAGATAGAAAATCCACTCCAAAGAGGGATGAATGGGAAACAGATAGTGAATCTAATGCTCACACTACTTTAGAAAGCATTACTGTGGAAATAGTTCAGATAGAGAGCTGCGTCAACATGCGTAGGCTGCAAAAGAACAAGTAAAGGTTTATTCCATGCTGAAAAGAGAAGAAAAGAAACACAATGTTTCAGCTGTGGAGCCTCAACTGAAATTTTGTGGAAGTGTCACTTACACATGGAGCCAGTAATTAATGGTCATTGTTTCAGTCGCAGCAAACACAAAACACAAGAGCTTAAATACTATTTTGCTGTAACTTTTTTGTTTAATAATTCAGTGATTTGTTTCTGTAAGACGCACATGGCATACAGTATACTGTAGCCCTGTTTTTGAATTGGACTGGAAATACAGAATGCATCAAAGCTCCACCAGAGATGGAGCAACACCATCTCCAGACTAATGAACAAGAGGGTGAGTCCCTGCACCCGACTGGTTCTGAACACAGGCTGGCAGAGCGAACATCAAGAAGCCAGCAGAGTGCAGAAGCAGCCCTCAGCATCTGCCACCAAGAGCACCAGCACTCACAGAGGGTGAAACAAAACCCCTGCATCCTGACAAACAGCCCTTATTATCAATATTTATTGAATGCTTAGATCACTTAATACCCTGACACTGCCCTTCTTAGATCTTGTCAGGTCGTGTTGACAGAAAATCAATACTTTCCATTATGTTTTATTATATTTAATTACCCCCATGGGGTGATTTTTTTTTTTTTTGCGATGCATGACCTGTCTCTGGGAGGCTGTGCTGTGGGGATTGGCTGCTCCTGCAGTGGGAAAGGATCCCCAGCCTGTCTGGTTGTCACTCATGCATGAGAGGCTCTAGCAGACTTAACATCACCTAATCTTTACCTAATCTGAATACATTCAAATTCCTCCCCAAAAGAAGATGACAACAATACTAATGTTCTTGGTGTTTTGTGCAAAACACACACCTCTTTAAAATGTGTCTCTTGTATCTCTCATATTATACCTTTTCTGCCACATTAAGCCTCATAGTATCTTTTCATAAAAGATGAAACCATTTTCTGATGTTGCAAATAAATACAAAGATTTCTGTGATGCCTTAACAACTACAATGCATTTTCTTTGTCTTCAGTAGACAAAACACAGTAAAAATAAAATGAGCAGGAACTTAACGTGACAGCAGCTGTTTCAGGACCATGACACACATTGTTCTAGCTTATAGTAAAATTTAAATGTGATTTGAGCTGAAGTACTTTCTTGAGTTAAAGATAAGAAATAAGCCCGTACAGTGAGGTTTCTGTTGTCTTTCCTCGAGCATGAATGTGCTGTTTCAGTGAGGCTGAGGAACACGGTGAGAAAATCAGATTCCCCATTCAGTTTTAACAATTTACCAGTTTTATAATGATTACGGCAAGTGGTTTTACTAAACATTCTGGGAATTACTCTTGTAATTTCTTGAAAATACTCTAATATGGAGTATTGGGAATTTGCTTGGCATAACTCGCCTGCCTGAAGGAAGAGCAGGAAAGGCAGAGGATGGGGAACATGGGTGACCCACGGAGCTGCTGCAAAAACTTCATTGCTTGTTTGGATCTTTCAGCATCACCTGCTGTGTCTCAGACTGGGCCGCCTGGGTCCTGCGAAGGGAGCCTGGAGGCCTGTACAGTGACCCGCAGTGACTCTGCAGTGAGAGGAGGGATGGTCTCTCTCTCTTACAAGAAGCATGGAGGGTTTTTTGGTCCAGTAGATCCCAAGAGTCCAAGAAATTTCAGACTGACTCACGAGATACTGGTTATACATGTGTCCTTGTGCATAACCGACTTTGGGAATCCTGGTGAAAGTCAGCCTGTGACATGGTCAGACCACAGACATCTGTACTATAGGGGTTAATGCTGGTGTGAATGATCAACTGGCCCCTGGTTTTTCAAATGAGATGTTTTACAAAGAGAAAAGGGGGTCTTTTACGCAATATCAAATTAAGAACTATACCGTATTAGAATAGTAAGGTATCTTGTTCAAAGACGATGACTGATGACTGAAACGCAGGTAAACAGGTAACAACCACGGAAGATTATGTCCTCTGTCTCTGGTTTGTGAATATTAAGTAAGAACATAACAACATGAGCCAGAGCCTATTATCCTTCCAGTGTCCTTCGGGCTTCCTCAGCCCCGGAGCAAGTCAGTGTCACTAATTCGGCTTAATGATAAGATTCAATTACCCTTCACACACACTAGGGCTGGCAGCACCCTTCTTCACCATCACATTATCACAGCCAACATGGAGACTAGGAGGCTGGCCTAACAAGCCTTGCCTTGGTCTGAACCTCAGATGCACTAAGAAACTCTGAAAACTCCAAAGGTAAAAAAAAATATTGCATCTATTAATTACATAATTTACTGGACGACAGAACTAAATGTGTATTATTTATGTATGTATGTATTTAATGCATTTGATTCTTTACTTATTTTTGCTTGTCTTCTTCTTGGGGAGATGTCCTTAGATTATGCTACTAAATGCCCCACTCAACAGGCAGAACAGGCACATTATCTCTAAAAAGCTGATTCTTCAAATCAAAATATTTAAATATTTTCATGAAATACTTCTCCAAGTTGTCTTTTCCTGCTCTGCAGAACATCAGGCATCATCTTTCTTTTGGTTTTTCCCACAATGTAGGAAAGGAAAATCCAGCCTCTTTCCCAGTTTCCATGGCAAAAAAAGGTTGATAACCCTCCAATATTTTCATTTCCTGACACATTTCCTCAGATTCAGATACTCTTTACAGAGTACTCCATAACAACTCTCTTGGAACGTCGTTATCACAAGATAGGAAATGATGGAAGGACACGTAATGGGGTGCCCACATACAGTACATTAATCTTAGCTTTCTGATGTGTGTATTATTTTTACTTTTCAATAAAATGCAAAGTTGTACACCAATTGTGCCCCAGAAATTTGAAGAACACTTCAAAATGATAAGTTGATATTAGACTTCACTCCAGTGGAGGAACAAGTAATAGGTTTATTGCATGCTGAAAAGAGAAGAAAGAAAACACAACGTTTTGGCCATGGAGCCTTCTTCAGTTGTGAGCTACACTCCAGTGGGGCTGCTTGTCTTCTCTTTATCTTTGATTTTTTCAGCTGGTCAAGGAGCAAATGAACTGGACACTTAAGGAGTCATTTCTGGAAAAAAACTAGCGGCATCAAGTGTTTGATGTGATATACTGTAAGTGATGCCAGTTGATCAAACACAGATGCAGAGGAAAAATCGATACATCATTTTTCTTCAAATGACTTCCTTGAAGTGCTAGAGTCCGTGTGCGTGAAACACCTTAAGGAATAGCAGTGATCCCTTTTCCCATGAGTTGGTGTTGACTTTGATGAATAGGCACTTGAGTAAAACTAAGGAGAACTTTTTCCCAAAAGCGACAAGTTCACACTATCTTTTAATTTTCATTTAATCTAAACTCTGAATCATTTGTTTGATCTAATTATTTTGTGAACTGAACTAATTTAGGCTTAATGGGAGTTTAGAACTAAATGTTTTAAAACTCATAGAATACCATCATGGTTCTCTTTTTATGAACAGGAGGTGCTGCATTGTGCTAGGGCGTTTGTACAGTATGTGGTAGGTGGGGCATCTTCTCTTGCATTCATTGTATTAAGTACATCAAACTGAAATAAAAAGTTCACAACATCAGGTCTTTGCTTGAAATCTAATCGGATGGCCAAAAGATGTTCAAAGCATACAGCAGAGAAGCACTTATGTTTACATTAAGTGGAAGACACCCTGATACAGAGATAAGAACACTTTAGAAACTACTGTACTATCATATCTGACAAGCTCCTTCACAGAGCTTGAAGATGGGCATCAAAACATTTTAGTTAAACACAATTAAAGTTAAGGATCTGTTGTGAATTGCACTATGGGGATGATGCTCTACAATGCCTGCTTTCAGAAGTGCATTTGAAATGCATGCACAGCTCACATTCCTAATATTTTATAATCTGCACCTTCAAACGTGATCCTGTTTCCACCTAGCAATTCCATGCCTGTATAAATATCAGCCTTGTTAAGACACTTCTGCCACAAAGCCAAACTACCACATACATACTGTAAGAACATAAGAAAGATTACAAATGACAGAAGGGATCTTGGGCTATTATCTTATTTATTTTGATACTGTCATCTAACCTTTTTTTTAACCTTCCCAAGGAATCTGCTTCAACAACATGAACGGGAGGTTAAATCCAGAAAAAAAGTGACTCTTGATCCAAGGAAATAGCATCTAATCTGAGCCCTAAATAAATGTCATCTTAGTTTCCTCTGGCATCAATGGGTCCTTATCTCATCATTGAAAGTCCTCTAGGCAAACAATGTCAAAAATTTCTCATGAGGATCTTGTGTCAAGTCCCTGCATTTCTCCTCCCATTCAACCCCAAAGGAATTCAGTTGCTTGAAGGTGCCAGCAGAAGACATGGCTTTTACACCAGGTGGCAGTGCGGTGTTTGCTCAACTCTTGGCTTGGCATTTTGTCATGAATTTTGTTTCTTGTCAGAGCTGCTGTGGATCCTAATATGATGGTGCTCTGGACATGTAAATGCGACACATGAACAAAAAAGAGAGTGTTTAAGGAAAAGCAATAAATAAAGCAACAGACAATTTTTGGACTGTTAGATGCCTACTGTATAATACATTATACCAGCAGGAGTTATGAGCCCACCTCCTGGATTTCCACAAACCGTTTTAAATGGCTTCCTGCAGACCCATGCGCACATCATGGAGTAGACCTTCAACAGATAGGGAATTAGTTATTTTGTGTTTATGTCTGTTGAAAATTACCTGAACTTTCCAACTACAATGGTAACAACATTGAGAAAAAAAATCAAATTATTGAACTTAATACAGCCATTTGCAGACACTACGCTCTTCGTGGTTCTACAGCTTCAGATTTACAGAAAAAATGGATAAAACAAAGTGCCCGAGTGTGATGAAAGACTATGTAAATGCATTCATTCATGGAAATACACTAAAATGGCAAGACAGGAAACTCAGCTGACCTATTTTTAGAGGCTTTGTGTAGCATATAATGAAGGCTTGACTTTGGCAAGTCTGTAAGGGCACTTCTAGCTCAACCAGCACTTTAGTCAAGGCGAATAATGCAGGAGAAGAAAATAAAGCTAAGAAAATAAGTGAGTTTCCTCAACTTGGTATTTCAACGTGCCTTTAACTCTTGCCTGTTTTGACAGGCAGCTTCCTTAATTTATGAGTGCAATAATAATATAAAAATAAGTCAATCATTTACTATTACCAATACATTCAATTTAATCACAATTGTGTAGCTAAGAACAATTATGACCTATAATCTGGGACACACATTTTTCCAAATGTCACATCAAACTTTTTCCATATTGGTCTCCGGAAAACCTTGTGTTTTCACTCCAGCAAACATTTTCACCAAAGCCTGACTGAGCTATTTCCCAATCAGATATTCTTTAACTGTTTGTAGAATCCAATCATTAGCTATAGCTGTAAATATGTCATTACCATGACATTTAGAGAAAGAACTCTGCTCAATCCCTTTGCAATTTGTTTTATAGATTATTGCTTTCTTATTGTTGTTTAAATAACTCCTAATGGTTTGCCATTTCATGAAGTACAGATAAAATAGTGGAAATGCATTCGACAGTCTCAAATTAAATGTGCTTACTTTCGCATGGGCTCTGTTGCTTAAATCCTAGTCACCCGAACAACTTGTTCTAACCTGTCTTCAGCTGCAATTATTATTGCTGTTTTCATTGTACTTCTTTTAAGTCAGGAAGAAGGCAGGCATGTTTACTGCTTTAGAAAAGCCACTCACATTCCAGAATAGACAGAACACACTATTAGACCTGCAGCAATAGAAATAGAGGGAACCAAAAGGCTTTGTAATGGGATCTATGAAATAGGGAGCATGAGAGTGAATGTAGCCTTTATGTCTTTCTTTTTCCATGTGAGTTGAGAACAAATTCTCTTTTACAATGACAACATGGAGAACTGTTTATATGTGTTCTATGGTACAAAACTAACATCCCTGCCAGGATTCAAACCTGCAACCCTCCAGTCCAGAGAACAAAGACATTGGATACTCTGGAAAAGAGCACTGGTGGAGTCAAGGGGTCAAGGTGGGTGATAATAGACCATATTAACATGAACAGGGAAATTACTGCCTCTTCACACAAGTTACTCTAGAACATGTAGACTTTTTTTAATCAAGGTATTTTGCGAGGTTCAATGAATAAGAGCAATGATCATGGACAGATTAAGTATTTAACTAGTAAGAGCTCTTGACATAAGAAATGAATGGAAAAAATTAAAGGTGCATCAGGCGCATCAACAAGCACAGGCTGTTCTAGAGCCAGCAATGTGACGGTCTCATGATGATTCTCTCCTGTTATGTAGAAGGTTGAAACTGTAACAGTTAAGCAGGCAGGAGAAATAAAAACAGCAGTTTGAAAGAGGAGCTCCAGTCTGCTTTCATGCTATCTGTGAGAAGTGTCCTTTTGAAAGGTCACTCTTTGCTACAGTGAGCAGAAATGTCAGCTAAAATTGGATTTGGAGAAAAAATAAATAATAACCAGCCATCAAATGTGACACATGCCCGAAGACCTAGAGCTTCCAATTATTAAAATTAAAATAAAAAATTAGCGACACAGAGAATAAATCAACCCACAAACAGGTCAAAATGGCTCTAGGACAAGAGAAGCATCTTTTTTCCATCGGTGAGTCACCTCACCGGAAAACAGGTGAGACTCCTTGACTACATTAGATTCTCCTTTGTTCCTTCTGTTTTGCACCAGCAAAAAATGGAACAAATGGTTGAATCCTGACACGTTGTTCTACCTGTACACCATGGATGTTAAATTGCAGGGACCAAGGGGCAACAGAGCAGAGTGTAGTTATCCTTTCTAAACAGGACCTAAAAATGTCCTTATATTCAGTATTTATAAGGTTGTATGACACCTGATTTAAACTCTGTAGAGGAAACAGCACATGGGCATAAAACCACACCCAACCAGCCTTTCTAACCTTCAGAACCAGAAGCAAACACAAACAAAGAACTGGAAACACATACAGTATGCGTTAATCCTAAATTATAAGTCTTTAGTACATACAATATATCATACAGTCAAACATTAAAGAGTTAAAGAACATACTCAAAGCACAATTCCTCACATACATATGCTTCACATAAAATACTCATCTCCTCAGGCTGTTTGTGTGCTAAAAAACCCTACCTTTCACATATTAGACACAATAATAATTTATTTTTATAATTTTAAAATAAGTCAGCAGTGAGAAAATAAATTGTCAAATAACAGTAACATTTCTTCCTAGGTGTATAGCACACAGTTATGAAGTGAAGTAGCCATAAACAAAGTAGTAATAAATCTGACTAAACCTGTCAAAAATCTGACTACTGTTAACAAACATGCAACTAATTGTTAGCAAGAGTCACTTACTATAAGGTACTGTTGGACATAGTTAACATATTAATGTTCTCTTCATGTAATATGAGATAAAAAGGGTTTGTGTATGAATATACAGCCCCTATACTGAAATGTAACCCACACAATTAAGTTATTGTTTACTAAAGGCAGGGCAACAGTTCACTGCTGAAATAAACAAGGTCTTTCTGAAAAAACTCTGCTAGCATGAAACCCTTCCATGATCCAGCTAGCTAGCCCAATTTAAAATATTTAAAATCTACAGCTCACAACTGTCATTCTTGTACGTACATGCATACTGTATTGTGCCGAATAATAATAAGGAAAAAAAAGGAAAACCACAATTTTCCAGTTCCAAGCTCTGTAAGAACCCTGTACTCAGAGTGCGTCCTCAAAGGTGCACATTGAGAAAAGAACTGTGTAAAGTGGTGTAAAGAAACTAATAACCCTTGACAGGTAAAGAGAAAGAGCATCAAATTAGCTAATTACGAGAAATATTAATAATGTCAGCCCATTGCACTCTAGGTGACCCAGCTATATCATACCATAGGTTGTTACTGAAAACAGAAATACAGTAGGTTGATCATTGTAACCCTATACTAAGACAGTGTTTAAAAAGTAATTATGATATGCAGGCAAAAAAGTCCATTATGATGAACATTTTTTGTAATTTTGTTATGTTTTTTATTTGAAGCATATGCACATACTGTAGATACAGTAGATAGGATTTCTAGAATGATGTATTTCCTTTGCATATGACTGATGAAATTACATCACAATAGACTATTAACAATACATAGACCACAGCTTGGTAGAGCTATAATTCCTTCATTAAATTGAGAGATGAATACTTTTCATTGTCAGGAGAGACTTTTCTTATGGACTTTAATAAGCTGCCTGTGGGGACTGGAGCCAAACAAAGTGATGACCTTTGGTGAATTTCAGGATTTCTCCTTTTAATTGTCTTATTAAATGACTTGCCATTTTTATTTCCACAAATTATATTTTAAGTAGAATGTTTAAAAAAGAATTATTATAAAAAGAAAAAGTCACATTTCAGCAGCAAACCTTTTCTCAAGACGCGTGAATACAAGACAAGAAAGACAGTGAGTAACAGAGCCTTAGCGATAAACAATAATGACATTTATCATTTTATATTTTATTTTTCCTTTCTTCAAATAATGTTCTATTTTTTCCACATCCCTTTTCCTCTCTCTCTCAGTACAAATTTAGATTGGGGTAATTATTTAATCACAGTTAAAAAGAAGGGAAAAATGTCCAGGAGGGATAATGTGATCGCTAGTGGTTAACATCTTTATGGTGTGTGGAAAAGAGTCGCTGAGCTAAGAGCAGCACGCTTGGCATTTTAACACATCATCAAATTTAAGCAGGCCTATACAGTGTACACACACTGACACCTGGAAAATTGCACTGATAAATATGAGGGAGAGGATTCAGCCTAAACCGAATCACTAGAAACATTTTTGACCTTCTAAGAAAGTCAACCAAATAGAGAAGATGTTTTGCTGGCTTGGTGCTGTTAACATGTATCAGCTACAATCAGCTGTTGTATCTGGGCCGATATTAACAAGATGATCCAGGAGCTGTCTCTTTAAGGAAATACAGCTTGGTTACCATCAGGGAAGGACTCCACATATCATCTTTTGCTGCCCACTGCCAGTAGGAGTACAAATAGGGGAGCCCCTGCGTGGCTTTGTTGCTGAGTAGGAGTATTGCAAAGGTAGCCTTAGTCACTATTCAGGACTGTTCCAAGCTTTCATTTTGCAGCATGTTCTTTATAATGATAATGTTTCTTTATTAGCCCTATACAATTTCTTGCATTAGGAATTCATCTTTTCACATACCCCAGCTTTTCTCCATGAGACACAGACACACAGACAGGGAGAGAAGCCTGGGGCCAGAGCACAGGGTCAGCCATTGTACAGCACCCCTGGAGCAGTTGAGGTTAAGGGCCTTGCTCAGGGGCCCAACGGAGTAGGATTCCTCTGCCGGCTGCGGGATTTGAACTGGCAACCTTCCAGTCACAGGCACAGATCCTTAGCCACAGAGCCATTTCAGCACCATTAAACAGTATTCACAGGGTCTAGAGTCAGACAGCCTTGCTGGCCTCATTTTGTCTAAGACCTTCTCAATAACCCCCTAAACTACAAGTTTCATGACATTATCC
Organism: Lepisosteus oculatus; assembly: GCF_040954835.1. Classification (NCBI taxonomy): domain Eukaryota; kingdom Metazoa; phylum Chordata; class Actinopteri; order Semionotiformes; family Lepisosteidae; genus Lepisosteus; species Lepisosteus oculatus. The sequence continues at coordinate 55,472,161 of NC_090700.1, forward strand.
TTCCTTGAGTTAGTGATCTCATGTGTGAATACTCTCAGAATATTGTCTCATGTTACTCTGGATTTCAATCTATTAAAGCCTAAACATTTTTCAGAGATTATTATTAATCAGGGGGCTCCATTAGCCTTGAGGGTCACTAAACAACAATGACAAAAACTGTACTTTACATTTGATGGGTGAAAAAAAAGGATGTTTTGCTACTATTATGTATAATATTTATCATGTTTCTGTCACTTCACAGTATGTCTCAGATGGCTGCACATCTCTCACAGCCAGTGGTTGGCAGTAATGAGTCACTTACAGGCAATGAACTACTGCAATCAGATTCCATTTTTCAGAAACTAGTAGCTACTGTATAATACAACTGTTCTTTTTTCTCTAACTAATGTTCTTCTGTATTAAAGTGACTGTTCTGTATACAGTACTTTAGTTTTGCATTGAAACCAGTATTTGGACAAGTATACATCAGAAAGTGGAGTTACTCTACTGTGAAAACCATGCACTTAAGGTACAAGCATGTCACACAGTGTGCGGACATCCTACACCCTGCATTCACCTGCATAGAATGACTTCATATGCATGAGAGCCAAAATTACTACTTGACTAATTAGTATTCTAGAAACAAATAATAATTTTTTAGGCAAATTTATTCTCAGTATCTTTGGTCCACTTTGTGGAATGTCACTCAATATCTCCTAAAATTGTTTTAAAAGTGAATACTATAGAGCAGACCTTTAAAATACTGAACCATCTTATTTTAATTATAGTGCTTGATGAACATTTTGCCAAAACAGATGTTGTCGACATTGCAGAAATAGAATTTAATCCCTTGTCTGATCAATATTTTTTATATGTTAGGGGTCCAGACATTTTTTTCTCGCAGATTAAAATTTTGTGTAATTTACTGAACTCTCTTGCACTAATATTACAAAAGGTGTTTTTTTACAACAATAGTAAGTGCTATGATAAGAAAATAGTAACTAGTTTTCAGTTTTTTTTAAGTTGCAGGTACAGTAGCTTCAGTTTACAGTAAGTGTTTCCGGTTCCAAATTACAAGCACATCTGTAAAGCTGCCCACAGCCAAGAACCTCCTTGCTTACAGTCAGAGGATGCACCAAAGCTTGTTTTCTTTTCTCCACTAGTATAGAAAACTGTTTAGCTTGGTTCTAATCCATTCTTCCAGGAGGAAGATTCTTGTTGAGGCTGAGAGCTGCACATTCCACTGAGCTCAACGCTGCTGTCTGGAGCAGAGGTCAGAGCTCCAGCCAGCCATATCCCAGGAGAGACACTGCTGGGTTACCTATGAATAAGTTCAGGTGGGTAGCTGCGTCAGCATGCGTAGGCTGCAAAGGAACAAGTAATAGGTTTATTCCATGCTGAAAAAAAGAAGAAAGAGAAGACAACGTTTCAGCCGTGGAGCCTTCTTCAGGTGCGAAGAACCTGAAGAACCTTCACACCTGAAGAAGGCTCCACGGCCGAAACGTTGTGATCTCTTTCTTCTTTTTTTAAGCATGGAATAAACCTATTACCTATGAATAAGGTCCTTTACCCAGATTTACACCAATAATGTACTGTACCCATCCATGTAAATTTGTGCAAACATACTCTAAGTCACTTTAGATAAGAGTATAATCAAAATAAATGACCAAATAGAACATAATGTGATTTCAAGCAAACCATGAGATTATTCACTGATGGGAGTTCTTACTTTTAAGGCCAGTGAATGTATTTTCAAAAGAATTCATTTCTATCTTAAGATCATCTGTTTCTTAGACATTAAGATTGACTGTGTCTTCTCAGATTTAAGATGAGTAGCAGACAGGTTTTCCAGTAGTTTAGTTGCTAAATGAGACAGGGTCCAAGTAAACCATGCATACAGTATATGGTTTTATCTCTGACAGGAAACATTTAAATATGTAATTAATGGAAATTAAATTGTTCCTGGAGAAAAAAGGCATGGTTTTTGGCAAGTGTTCTGAAATCATATAAACCAGCAGAAAAGGTAATGCAGAACAAATATGCGTATCAAATATCGTCTACCTTGCAGAGTGCAGAGATGCATTGAGCAGGAAATGGAGCTTGTATACAGTCAACAGTGATGGCTGCTGTTTTTATCAGCTGTTATAATGTTGGTCAGTTCTGACAGGGTGTGGTTTTCACGTTTTCACAAGCTGCGGTTTTAAGGGTGATGACAGTAATATCCACCAGGAAATGTGCTTGCTAGTCAGTCGAGCTGTGATGGCATGCTGTGCCAGAGGAGCTACTGGAGCTCTGTATTGAATAAATATAGAAACTGGATGATACAGTAGGTAACATGTCTTTCCTGTTCATACATTCCAATCAATGTTTTGTTGTTTCCTTACATCACTTGTATTTCAGCACACACTTGCATGCTTGGCTACACAATTATATTTCTTAAATAAGGAAATGGAAATGTCTGTTTCAATACACACCCATATTGAAGGAAACAAAGGAGTAGCAGAAAGTTGGAATATTCCTATTTCATCAATGTGCCAAAAGGTACATCATTCTAACACATACTCTAACCAATTCAGTACATCTGTAAGTAGATGCTTACCCCTTCACCTGAAATAAGTACCATAGCTTTCCAACAGGAAAAAGTAGATTTTGTCTCAACATACAGTACTAAAAGAAAAAAAATAGATTCAAATAGACACCACTTGCAAAGAAATGTTTTAGAGGTGTGGACCTCATCTACACTGATGATGAATCAGCGAAGTCAATAGGAAGGAAAGGAAGGAGTGTTAGTATAACACTAATTAGAGATGCAGCCTTCAGCACTTGTATTCATAGGTGTGAAAATAAACAGTGTATCACTAAGATTCAAGCACACATCCTCACATTTCCCAAACAAAACCTGCACAACATTCAGAAATTAACCTTGATGTCCTTCTGCAGGCAACACTTCTGCCCTGGTCCCAGTATTGTAATGCTCTTGTCCCAGCAGAAGCTGGTAACAATATGCTTCAGATACCATCTTTTATATTAGGGCACTAGTACTGCAGTGATTTGTATCAGTACTCAGCAGTGCAAACTGATGCAGAGAAGCAACTCCAAAAAAATACAGTGCTATGTTATCGCATAAAAGGCTGACCCCTTCAGAAAGAATAAAGTAGAGATATTTGAGATCTATAGCTGCTCACCAAGAATGGTTTGACCATATCTGACAGTGTCTTAGAAGCCCCCAAGCCTTCTGCTGTGAGTGACAGATTTCATTTAGCTACAAAGGAAACAAAGCGCAGCTCCAGTATTGATACATTTTATCCTTACAAAAGCAATTCAGTGTTGTGTAGAAGGTGGGAATAACAGTCATCTTTGCTCTTCCTTTAAAACCTTCTGCCCTCTGGCAAGGAGCTGTCTGTAATGAACTGAAAACACTCCATATTTATTGGTATTATGAAAATGAGTCAAAGGAAATTTATCAAACTCAACTGAATTGTTATTGATTTATGCTCTGAAATGCATGACCTCCGTTTTTTTCTTCCCCCATTGAAATAGAAAGTTTGTACCTTTTTTAATATATGTGAGTATACAGTACATCAGATATCTCCTGTCCCTCGACACATCCATTTATAATATCTAACACGTATAATCTATAAAACCGCCAGAGACGGCCTGTCACTGTCATTCCCCCTCTGCTCCACTTCCATTTCATCAGGCCTGAAATTTGAATTAAAATGTAATAGAAAACTTCAGCTGAACTGCAGTCACATTTAACTCAGTCAGAGCTACAAGCTTGAGCAGTGGTCCTGCATCCATTTCTCCCTTTGCCATGAAAAGGACACTAAAACACATTAGTTTGCAAAAGTATTGTAACACCCTAATCCTGATCATTTGTTGAGCTCTGCCGCGCAAAAAATAAATATTTCCTGCACACTCATCTCAAGTGAAAACAATGCAAGCTAAAAACTAAGTGTCTGAAAGGGTTTCTAAAACTAACATCTAAGATCATCTTTATTTTATATAACACATTACATGATACATTTTGATAGCAATATTTGTATATGCAACATTTTTGCATTTTTGCTCAGGGTCTCTGGAGTAATTGTAGCTCACTCCTACTGACATTTTAATTAAGCATTTTTACAAACTACTAAACAAAAATAAATAACAGTTTGGTCGGCTCTTTTCTTCTTTCCAATGTACAGTACATTCCATCTGGGGGCCAAGTGTTATAAAGAACAAACAATGAAATTTAAAAAGCTCTCAAGTAGTTCATCCACTAAATCCTCCTTGAAGACAACATTGGTTCTGTCCATTGAACTCCGTTCAACTACATTGGTCCTGTAGTTGATTAACTTACTGCATTGTGTCATTTAACAATGGGTTATATGGCAAATATGGGTTATATAATTATACAAGGAGTTGTCAAATTCAACTTAAAAAAGAGAAAGTGGAAGGGGTAAAGAAAGCACTTTTCTGGTCCTGTTTCATTATGACACCCGCAGAAAGCACAGAGCTGTGGTAGGTACCGTACCACAATGCTGACACAGGGTACACAGCAAAGTGCAAAACTGTTAGATCCTCTGACTGAGAAAATAGCTCGATTTGTCAAGTTGTCTTGCAGCAGAACATCCACAAGGTCACTGCTCCTTTCTCAACTGTTTCTCGGGCTCCGCTCTCTAGACCACACTTCTCCAGTAACCTTCCCCTCTTCCTGATATCTCACTCTCTCATTCTATAACACGTTTCCCTATTTTCTCTACCATCTCGGAGCTACAGAATTTGCTGCTTTCTTTGAAAAAAGAATCCTAGGAAAACAGAAATACAAGCTGATATACAAACTCAATCCTTTGGATGCAGCAGATTTTGTATGAATTATTTACTGAAGACACTATTAGTTCAGACAATATGAAACCATGAAAGTTTGTACAAAAGGATCAGCATCACAAAGAGCAAAACAAAAATGACACAGACTTGGGTTTTTTTTTTAAATCCAGAAAACTGTGTGGAGACACATCTGTGAAACCTCAAATGCATAGATTGAAATCTGGCCATGTTTGGATAGATACCTTGTTCAATGGCACACGTTGTGCCCCACACAAAAACATATCATCTGAACATTATCAGAGCTTAAGCAATATTTGTGCACATCTGACTTTTCTTTCACTGTTTCAGATTGGTACAAATTCTGACATTGCCAATCCACCATGCAAGTACACAGGCAAGTTCAAAATGTACTGTACTTCAGTTGTTATAAATGAGAATGGAGATGAAACTTCTCAAACCATCTCATTTCATAGAGTACAACTGTAACAGATGCATTCCATCCTGACAATGTTGGGAAATATAACACTTTCCTGTCTCAACACTTAGGAAATATTTTTTAAAATAGTTTTCGTATATCTCTAAAAATCTCATTGTTATCTGCTCTAAAGCGTCTGCTAGGCTTGATTGTATATACGAAATAAAACAAAGTCTTGCATTTTTTTCGTTATATATTATGCCACATAGCTCTCATGAAAAAATAATTACCTGGAATAAAATTCAAGCAAAAAAACAATTCAGGTATCTTACACAATTCCAGACCTGAGGTGCAATGCACTGTTTGGGGGTCACTTTTGTGATCTCATAATACAGACTTCATCTTATTTATCATTTGCTTTTGATGGTGGGGGACAGTATAATTTTGGAGCAAGCAATAAGCCTATTATAAATACCTTGTTGTGGATACTTAAATGTTAAAGGTACATCTATTTTCTGCCAAAGTCCATAAGAAACTTCTCATTAAAAGATTATATTAATCATATAATCATGATTATATGATTATATTAATGATATAAATCATGCCAATAAAATAAGGTTAAAAATCAAACCACTGGCAACAATAAAGCAAAACAGAATGTTTTCTGTCCTAAAAACATGTCTAGTTGTATCCTCTGGGTACAATTTCACTGTTGGTCCTGAAACAGTACTCAGTGATGACATGACTTTCAGCAAGTACCATTCAAAACCATAGATGACAGGTACAATATTTAGGTGTCAGGTGTTCAGAAAAGATACCTGATTCACCACCATGAAGAGTTAGTTGGTTCATTTATCTACACTACGTCTGAAACTCCTTTAAACAGAAATGTACTTTAGATAATGTACTGTACTGTAGCCAGCCCTTGCACACATGAGCCATTTCTTCTGTCTACCTCACCTCAGTCACATTTGCTGAGAGAGGCACTTCAATTACTCCACCTTCCAGACTCCTGGAAGTCACGACCCTTTCATCAAGTTGGGTTTTTATGACTTTAGGAAGTCAGCAAAGAGAAAAATTCAACGCATGATTTAATTGCAGCAATGTATGAGAAGTCTCTTCACAATTTCCTTAAGGAAAAATTGTTCTGTAGAAATCTTTTCCATCTTATATGCATTTAAAATCTGGTGAAGGGGATACAAGGGGGAGCACTAAATTACTTCTGCAATTTTAATTATTTTAGAGCAAATGTAAGTACTGCAGAGGTTGTTAATCTCTCACAGCATGGAATCTAACAAATCACAACAACACAGAAAACTTCAAACACCGATCCTTAATTAAAGAATTAATTTGTTCTACCGAATACACACCGGCTGCAGGTATGCTGAGTCATCTGGGACATGTGCCTAAATATAGCAAAGGTTGTTATCTCATGAACACATGATAATTATCTCAGCATTTCAGCATTATGGGTAGTGTTATCTTGTAATCACAAGATAATTATCTCAATGTTTTTTGTTAACCTCCCTATTCCCTTTCAACTTGTGCCCTCCAAGAGCTGGCAAGTCTGAGAGACAGTGGAAGACAACTAGGAAAAAAACAATTTGCAATCTAATCTTGGAAGTACCCTCCCTCTTATCTTCCAAAGCAAGTTGATGTTTCTTTCTTTTAATAAAAGACCTTGGTTCGGAGGAGGCTCAGTGATGTGCAGTCCTCTTCGGTCATCAACAAAGCACATGCTGTGTCCATCATCTTGACTGTTTCATTATTTAGTTGTTACAATGCTGATGGCACCTTTCCCTAGGACCAATGTGGCAACATTCTGCTCAATAGTTCTCCATGGGTGAAGGCAGACTAATGGCTGACTTTTGGCAAAGACAAGCAACATCTTCCCAGCTCTACACCTTCCCACTTCTCTCGAGGACTCGAAGCTTTCAAAGCCGTCGGTACCAACATGTTGACAGTGCCACCAAGGTCTGCAACAGCACAAATTTGAGTACAGACAAAGAGGCACAAAGTATGCAATGTAGAAATGCAGTTTTCATTTAATTCCACTCTGCAGTTTTTCAGAATGGAATTAACCTCAGTTTATTCCTTTGCAGCCTACATGCTGACTCAGCTCCTTATGCTAATCTGCTTATTACGTGATTATCTTTATATCAATTAAACCTTTTATCGTGATAATTATGATTGTTATAGTGCTTCTTAAAGCAAAAACAACAGCACTTAGATAGAGCTATTTGTTCAAATGAGTTCCATTCCTGACACAAATGATTAGAGCTCCTGGTCTGTTGCTAATTGTCACATTAATAATCCTACTGATTTAGCATCACCTCCACCTGTAAATAGTGTCATGGATTTATTATCGTCTTGGAAACAACCTGAAAAGAAAAAACGTTGATTTCCACCCACGTCCTTTGTGTAACAGCCTGGAAAAAACACAACTTCAACCCATCTGCCATCCACAAAGTCCATACATGTCATTAGATGCTGAGCTTCTGTTTACAAGTCTTTTTATTCCTAGCAAATGTAAAACTACCATTAAAAAGTGAATTTGGAGTCAGCAATGCGTGTGTTGAAAAGGCTCAGAAAGTAATATTAATTTGAATTTGTCATTTGAACAACCAGACTTGAGAAAGCAATGTGTTTGATAGTGAGGTACAGTTAGATCCCAGACAGCTACGTTTGAGACACTCTTCTTCTCTCATCGAAAAAAAAAGAAATACAATATGGGAAAAATGTCTTTGAGATTTACAAGCGTATGACAGTGTCTTGACAGACACTGCCATTTTTGTAATACTGTCTTGTACCTTCATTCAGGTGAATGCCCAACTTCAGGCAGCAATGCATCCTCGGCCTGAGTGGCAAAAGACATAGACTTTCTCTTTCTGAAAATAATTCCTACATCGCAGTCCAGCTGAAAACTGATGGTCATGGTGGATCATGTCGTTTAATTCCACGTGCCATGATCTTCACTTTCCTTCTGAACAAGATTCCTTTCCAAACCTGATTCACTGGGGGGTTATTTTGGCCAGTGAGTGCATATAGAAGAAATAATTGTCTACCCACTGAAGTCTGGACAATTTAGCAGAGAGACATTAAAATCTTTAATAAACTTAAAATTCTAATTTGTTCTTGACACCTTGGTCACTGTGCACAAAGAAGAGCCTCCTATAATAACTTCTAATTGCACCTACTGATATATTCCAATTATTCCTTCGGGTTCTTGTTTTATCACTGAGTGAGAATTTGGTCCGTACATTTCAGGATTTTTAATACTTATATCAAATCCCCTTGTAATCTCCTCTGTTCAAAGTAAATGTTAACCCACTGTGTGATTATTGTCTCATTGTCCCTTTGAACCTATTTAAGTTTAATTAAATCAAAATTTAAATCCTGTACATGAGTGCTGGAACATCTGGATCCCAGTTAGGCATAAAGAGAGCAGGAAGCAGGTTCAGGTCCCAGGTAAGACACTGAAGTGAGGAAGTTAGATTGCTTGAGTAAATTCCCTGCTGAACAACCAAGTCTCTGGTTTGTCGTTTTAAATGAGAATTTGTTCTCAATTGAAATAAAGGAATAATAAAACAGAGGAACAAAGATGTTTGCCAAAACTGGTGACCTTTTAAAGCCCCTTTCTAGGTGGGCAGGCCAAGATGTACAGTATTTATTCCAAACATAGATCATCATACAACATTTATTTCACAAAAAAGAAATCAGAGTGAATCTTTTGTATCACCTGAGATCAATATAAGTGAAATCAAAGCTCATGCCGTGCATCATGGTGCTGAGTGATTGATTAAAACCACCTTATTTAGTTACTTTAGTTTTAGGTTTTCACAAGGAGCTTGTTCTCAGAGCCACGGAAGATCATAACTGCAATGTATAAAGCACATAACGTAAAACGAAAAAAGAAAGATTGCACTATCACTCATGTTTTACACTATTACTTTTAAAAGAGAAATGTAATTACTTAAAAGGAGACAGACTGTACAAGGCATCTGTTATTAATATGTAATCACATTTTATTTGTTTGCTGAGGAGCATTGCCTTAGAGCTAGCTGTGTATGCCAGCAATTATATTCCTGCTACTCATGGTTTAGCAAAAATGCTTGTTTCAGAAGTCTCTATTAATCATGAACCATTTGGCATCACATTATGTCTCCTTGATATAATTACACACAAACTAATATTTTTCTTGTTAAACTCACCTTTCCTTAAAACAAAGTGGAAACCTACTCTATGGGCATTACTCTTATTAAACAGCTTATCAGCATGACTAATCATGGACAAAAAATTCCAGTACAGCAGTAGAAGCTGCAGCCAGTGTGTACTGCATGACAGTTTAATTCATTTCTGATTTTAGATCACCAAGTTCCCATTTCAAACTGTGGATTCTCTCATCAGAGGGATGGCAACTTCAATGTCATTGAGGTTTAAACCAGGGTATATTAATACAGTCCTACTACACAGTTATTGAGAGTGTACTTTTACAGTGTAGTTGACACTCTGATAAACGCTATCGTGAGGAAATTGTAAAGACTGCATCTAATATCATAAGGCTGTAATTTGTGTCTTGACACATAGTGTGCTGAACAGACCACCAGGAAATCTGACTGATTTGATGTTGATCAGTCTCACTTAGCCTAAAACATGTTTCAGCTTCTATCATCGGGCAAAAACTATAGAACTAGTCATTTATAAAGCAGCATTTACCATGCAGATATTCTTGATAAACATACTAAACTTTGTCTTGTTAGGGCTTATATGTTATATGTTTGTAATTGACTGTGTGCTTAAGGACTGTCATATTGGCCGATGAGTTTAATATGAATGAATGATTGGAACATCAGGGAATTCCTTGAAATTCCTTGGTATCTATGCAAATACAAAGCTCCTGAAGCTGGATCGGGTTTCAGGAGGCAGGTGGTACCAGTGTTTCAGTTGCTCTTTGTGGCCTGCTTGTCTCTGGGTGATGCCAGCTCACTGGCAGAGAGATTACAGTCTTAAAACAACCATGCTTGATGAAGAGCTTAAAACGCCATTTGCTGTGTCATAACTATTACTCCAGTACTGCTCAGGAGTGTCATACTGTTCAGAAAAATCTAGATACTGTAGTTCTGTTGCATCATTTTAAAAGCATATGCAGAAATTAAGAGAAAGAAGAGCCTTGGGAACTGATAATGTAGTAATGGTTTTAACAAGCATCTCGTTACTCTTAAAGGCTGCTGTTAAGTGGGATAAAGTTTACTCTGTAGTGGCCTTTGTGTGCCACTTTCACTCCCTATCTGTCCATCAAGCACTTACTGTACTGTATATCATTGGGTTCCATTAAAATGTAAAAGCAGGTGAAACAGTACTTAATTTGTGATGGAGATCTTAATAGCCATTTCATTCTTGTCAATCAGACAAAGGAACAAAACCAAAAGCTACTAATACAATATATGCCCACCACTAAGCCTTTCATCAATACAAAAAATAAACAAGTTACAAAGTTATTAAGGGCCATAATCTTAACACCTGTTAAAATATTACGTAACCATTTTAAAATGTGCATTGGTAACGCTCAGAGTAATCTCCCCTGAAATAGTAGTCACCCCCAGAAATATTAAATGACTTTTTTTATCTTCTTGGTGTTTTTACTAGAAAATATAATTACTGTAGCAATGTAGTAGTTTTTATGAGGTTGGCACAAATTGTACTGTTACAGTCTCTGAGTCTGAGTTGCAGGGTGTTTCATTTGATAACCACACACATTAACACTACAGTTAGTTATGGGGAGCCAGTATATGGTACATACAGTACATTGCCAAAATTGCTATTTTCCAAATGTAAAATGTATGCAAAATGCAAAAGTGAAAGAAAAAGAAGAGTCACCTGATCCTCACAAACCATGATCACATTAAAACCAAAAAGTGGAGGTATTTTTAACAGCACTAGCTTTAAGAATAAAAACATCTTTATTTTATTTTTCCTGTCTTTAATTGAAAAAAACATAAGATGAAATCATTAGTGTATGCTTATAGATGTTTTATTAATGCTTTAAATGTTTCATAGTTGAGAAAGTTATAAAGTATCAATAAAGCATTACAACTTATTAAAACGTAGTAATTGTCACGTTCATAAACCCCTCCTCTTAAGGACGCTCCAGCCCTTCCTTGTTTTCCACTCATCGCCCTCACCTGCTCCCAGTTCCAGCCCCCTTTCAGTTCTCCTTAAAAGCCAGAAGCCTACTCTGTTCCAGGCTCTGCATTGGTTTCCGTAGCAGGCGAGTCTGAGACCTGGAAGCGCCTGTTCCCGTTAAGGCTTTATTTCCTGTTCTTGTTCCTGTTCCTGTTCCCCACCGGCTCCGATCCGGTTCCCGGTTTTAAATCTTGTTTGTCTTGGATGGACCTCCCGGTTTTGGACTTTTGCCTTTGTTTGGATCCCCCCTTGGATTTTCTCCTAGATTGTTTGCCTCGGCCACACCTCCCCCAAACACCAGCTCACCAAGGACACGCCCCCTGTTTTCATCCCCATATCCTGCATTACTTTTTTCCCCGTGTTTCTTCACTTTTCCCTGGATCATGTCGTCCGCATAGGGTCCAGAAAGAACTCTTTCGTAACAGTAATAATATAGCATGTTCAATGACTTCAATGCTAGAAATTAATGCAAAACCTTCCCTTGTATCTATGTATAACATAACTTCCACTATATTAAATATGCATAAAACAATTATAAACTTTAATGCACCATACAGTGTTATAGTTCATTCCTGCTGTTTGAAGTGTATAGTCATGTACAGACACCCCTGTGATGTTCACAATATGTCTCAGACCGCGGGGGCTAAGAACTCATTTGCAGTAACTGGTTCTTTTGCCAACATACAGTACCTTGGGCGAAAGGAAAAGATGAGGCCCAAAAGCTCAGGCTTGGGCACGGTGCTGCAATTTGATTAAAGTGCTAACTCCCTCCCACCCCCCCCTTCCCTGAACCTGAAGTTTGCAGTACTTGAGCACCATGATTTATAAGTTAAATAAAACAAGGTAAGGATAAATAATCTGGCCGTCAGGACAGTGCGAAAACCAGGGACTTCGCAGAACACCGAGAGGAGATGATATTTTCAATAAACGTTTGGCTTCCTGCCACACCGTCACTGCTGCGCGCCCCCCCAACACCAGCACCAGCAGAATGTCAATGGCATCCAAGCTTGCAAGCCAGCGCAGTCATTTACAATAACAATAATGCAGAGTCCGAATTCTGACAAGGGGAGATTACAGAAACACTGTATTTCTCAACCGGCCTGCACGGCTAGCTCAGCCTTCAGGAGACAGCATCCCAGTCTTGTGTTAGACTGCCGACAAAGTCCACACAAAGGGGCTGTGTAGACACTACAGAAGGCACGACAGCTCTGTAATTCACAGACAAAAAGCCTTTTGTTTTCATGTGTGAATTCATCATCTTTGGAACACACTTGCAATGCTGAGAAAAAAAAAGGAAAAACAAATTCACAGGCCAGAACCATGAGCTTTATCACGCGATAATGTTTTCTGAAGAGAGCAAACAAAACATTTTTACAAATGGCTATGTTTACAATGATGCATTTTCACCACTCCTAACAACCCTCCTTCACAACTGCTTGTATTCAGAAACAGAATTACTCTATCTATATTCTGTGTTTGGGTAAATAAAAACCAGTCAGAGCATCACTTACTCGGTTTTCATTTAATTTTATCAGAATGGTTGTTTCCTGCCAATAACAAGTAATTTCACGGTGAATGGTTTACACTATAACCTTAAAAAGAGAGAGAGGGGAGCCCTTTTCCTCTGTTATTGCTTACCCAGCTCCTCAAAGCTCACTGTATTGTGCTTCAAAACATAAGCAACAGGATACACTTCCACACAGTCCAGTATCCATACACAGCAGATCTACAGTACAAGCTCCAATATATGGAAACCGCATATCACCTGGAGAGGCCCTGTTTCTCATCTGTGAGTACAGTGGTCCTGGCATCCTACATACACTACAATTCTCTACAATTCAGAGGATAAGATACCGTATCATAAGAGTGGCCATAGAGTTTACGCCTGTGTGCATCTATGGAGCTTCTATTATCACATGAAAGAAACTGAATCTTTCTACCCTAAAACACAGTTGATATGTGGGGACAGATATTAAGGAAAAAAAATATCCAGGGTACATCTTCAAAATAAATGAAGAAAAGACCTACTGTACTGTACTAGCAACAACTAGAAACAGCTCTAAGAGCTTTTGAAACAGAAACAAGAAAGAGTACAACTGTTTTTCCAACTTTGTTGTAGAGATCTGGAACAAACTCCCAAGCCACAATTGAAATTGACTTCAGGGATATTTGAAGAAATGCATTGATAGGATTCTTGGATCACTGAGATGCTAGCAGGCAAATGAACAAGATGGGTAAAATGTTGTTTTTTTCTGCCATTTGTAACCTCTTTTGTATTGTAATGCTTTGCTTCACTCATGGCATTACAGTACATGTTCTTACACGTTCAGTGTGGATAGAGCATACATGTAAGAAAATCTCTCTCGGGTGATATCACTAAGATATTAGAAAATCATTTTAATATACTACCAAGCACATCGCCTACATTTCCATGGAAGTCTTAAGGAAAAGCTGCAGCTGAAGACTAGTGTTCTGATTGTTCATTGTATGTAGAATATTTTCTATTCTTCTTTCAGGTGATTTCTAGTTTCCCATGCAAAATCTCATTTGTCATTGTGTTAAGAGCCCAGTGAAGCTGACAAGGTTCAGATTTAAACTCTGTCCTCGCTGTTCATCAATTCTTTTTAGCAAGCCTCAAAAGAAAGAAAAGCCACTAAAATGTGTCTGTGAAACTAGTAGAAATAGTTTAAAAAAATCCAAAATTATAATACCACACATTGAAATAGATTTTTTTTTAAATTAACAGGTGAAATTAAGAGTCACAGCTAAGTGCAATATACATTAACAAATATTCAACACAAAATATTTACATACAGTGGGGTCTTCTAACAATTAAAAATTAAAAGCTGGATTCTATAAAATCCCATTTATAAGAAACCAATAACAGAAGACAAAGACAATGACAAGAAAATGTAAAACTGAGAAACTGAAAACAATATTCAGCTACAGTTCTGTAAGATTTATGCAGGACACAAAACAAATTCTACCATGTTGTGTTGTACAAGAGATTTATTCCAGTCTAACAAAACAGGGGGAATTCACAGTGAGCAAAGTATTGCAGAGACAAAAGCTTTAATAACTTTTACTGGGAATAACAACAGGTTTTTACAGGAATTATTTAATATTTGAGAGTACAATAAGTCCGTTAGGGGCTTCATTGCAACTGAGTAATTACCATTATCATTAGATGTGCCTCAGTGCTCTCTTGCAGCAGCAAGCTTATATACTGTGAGAGATGGCTTGCAGCTACTCTAAGGAAATAAGCATTCAATAAGGATATTCTATCAAACATAAGACATTTCAGATCAGATATGTGCCATTTCTAAAAACACACTGAAACATATGTATATGTATCTAGGTCAAAAACAACAGTTCCTTTTCATAGAGATTAGAGAAAATAATGCCCCTGACTGATTTGTAAAACTACACAAAGGAGTATGCCATCTAAACAAAGCCCATTAGACAAGACTCTGCTAGCCCTATAAGTGTGATATTTCTGCTTGGTTTTGTAATAAATAAAAATATATTTAGATATGATTCTTTGTGCAGCAGCATCAGATGTGTATTTTTAATAGCAACTACCAGTCTTTCCAGTCACTCTTCTGCACCACCACTCTTTCCTTCTGTCTCTCCCTGTGCTCTAATTCCTTCTCTGTCCCTCTCCATCTCTCTCGCAGTCCAAGCGCCCCTGGCTCCAGGATTCCACCGACAGCACATCGATTCCCTCTCTGCTGGGCTGCCAGGCAGGCGGAGTGCAGGAAAGAGGTGACAGGGGAGCTAGTTCATAAACATTAGCCGGTTCAGTCTGAGAATGCTTCACATGTTGAACTCACTCTCTCACTCTCTGCCTGCTTCGCCCTGCCCCACTTTGTCACGATGATGACAAATATAATATTTAGCTTTAGAAATAGATTCTGCTCTTTTGAAGGGGTACAGATGAGGATACTTGAAAAAAGTAAATCACTGATTTATTCAGAGTAAATGATGTTATTTTTGAGATTATTTAGCTATATGAGATTATTGAACACACAACCATCCTAGCGAGTTTCAGTTGAGATGTTCTGTTAAATATTTATTATAAAGTACACAAATTAAAATACACAAATAGTTGTGTTTGCAGTTTAAACTTCCCAATGGCATTTTGCATTCTAATCTTAAGAAAATTTTATATTTGGGGGGTATGGAATACAGGTTATGCTTTCATATAGTTTGAATGAGAGGCACATTTTTAATGAATAATCTACACATTATAGAGACCAGATTGAAATTCAAGGCTGCATAAAATCATAAATACTGTGCCATACAACCAATCTATCATTTTATGTCTCCTTATTATGAAAACAGACTATGCACACTCAATAACTCTTGGTAATGCACTAATATGTTCACTCGATAATTCCTGGTAATGTGCTATTCCTGAAGAATAGTATGTACTTTTTGCACCAGAGCCATGAAAATGGTGATGGAGGCAGTTATTGAGTCAATACCTAGGGTCCATTAGGCACAGGAAGGCAATGTTTTTAGTGCCCACAATTGTCTGGAATTCTTTAAACCAGCTGAGAAAATCTGGTAGGAACTGCCTATGAATCACTGCTTCGATGCCATATAACCAAGGATGATAAGATTGTAACTAAGTTTCTTGTAAAATCGGCAGCTATAGAGCATTTGTGAGAGCTATAATAAACTGTTTAAAACCTGGAAATCCGTAAGCTAAAATTTATTCTTTTCACTACAGCAGTTCTAAAATGTGCAGTAAATGTCAAGCAATTCAAAGGCAGTGCAAATCAGTCCTGGGAATACAACAGGCAAACCATGAGTGTGTGGTGATTAGAGGCAGGAAACTGCAGGTTACAGTAGGAATAGGGTTAGATCACCAGAACAAATACTTCCTTTCTCAAGGATTTTATTTCTTCTGGAGTACTATAGCAGCATCTACTGTAAATATTCAGAACAAAAAACGATTCTTCTTACCATTTCATATGACTATTTTTTGTTCACCGATGACAATAGATTGTAAGACATGTTTTTAGTCTGCAATGCAAAAGATTAATGAAGCATTGATTCTGTTGTTAAAACCCTGAAAACCACTGAACAAGTCAATACAGGGAACTATAAGACTACTCTCTTCTTTCTATTCTCGTCTCGATCTTTCTTTTCCCTCTTTTCGTCATACAGTAGGACTTTATTTTTCCATCCAAACTCCAATGCAAATCTTTCCCTATTCTGTGCACAGGCATACATTTAAAACCAATATTGAACCAGTTCATTTGTGCAGAAAAGCAGACGTACAGTAGCTCATCAGAGCTAGGTTTGATGAAATGCCCAGCTAAACGCTCCCGCCATGCGAGAAACAGCTCATTCGGATGCTTCACCTTTGACAAGCACTTCTGCTGCTGTTTGGTCTGGGCAAAGTGAGCCCCTGCATCCCCCTGCAGTGAGCCAGACAGAAGCACCTCCAGTCAGAGAGACAGGAGAGTCACAGAGCACCCCAGGCCATGGGCACCCCTGCGGCAAGACCCTGCCGGAGCTAGGCCAGCCTCTTTCTGAGCGGCAGGGGCTCTTTGCAGCCTGGGCACCATGTCTTCAGCTCCGGGGTCTGGCCTTTGTCTTCCCTTCCTTTTTCTCTCACACTTGCAGCTGGTCTCTGAGAGCCCCAGTATTTTCTGTGTTTTTCAGGCATTTTTAAAGGTTGCTTTAGCTGCATATTATTTATGATGGAGCAAACCATTCATTCAATAAAGTAAATGCTGTATTGCAATGAAATGACAAGAAAGCACCTGTGCTTCTGCAGGATGAGGGCTGGAGATCTCCGATGTTGGCATTTCACAGTTTCTTTTAGCTACAGTATACACCATGAGCCATAAGAACAGACTAACGGAATTTAACAACTTTTAAGAATTCTATTCTATTCTAAGAATTTCAAAGAGCAAACTGAAGAAGTTTAAACGTGAACCTCTGTCAATATGTTACATGCAATACACTTGCAAACTACAGCACTGTCAACCTGAATTTCTTTTCTGTGCTATGGTTGTCTATAGAGTGCTCATTACTTTACCGTGTGTCTTTTACACTCGTACCACAGTTTAACCGTGCTGGAACAATCAGCTTTTAAAACAATGAATTCTTGATTCATTAGTGAAAAATTAAAATAAGAGTATTTTAACTAAACAATTAAAACACTCTTTTGAGAACATGATACTTCCTTACAGCCCAGCACTTTCAATCTAACATGCTTTGGTCTCAAGCTATTATTTTATTTGCAAACTGACAGCCTGCCATGTCGGCGGAAAGGTTTTCAGAGACATGAAATGGAAATGCCCACAAAAGCAAAAGACTTGTGTATCTGGTTTCCAAAAAGAATCTCAAGCCCCCTATATTCATCTCTCATAAGGCTGCAGGTAGTGTTCCATTAGCATCTCTGTGGTCTCCTTTACAGCAGGTCTGAGGTATTGTAGTACAATCAGACCTAAACCCACAAGGATAAAATAGCTTGAGGTGATTCCTTGAAATGCAATGACCAGTTTTGGTATGATGAAAGTGTATTGTTCATCTTTACTGCCTCATTTCTTTGGAAAAAAAAAGAAGATTATCCCAGTTCACATCAGGTTGCTGGTAATCACAAGTTTGTGATTTTTCTTTTACTTGCACGACAGCTCGACAGCCAGATTGAAAGAGCATGTTTGTCCCACTCAAAAACCTTTTAAAGTCCTGATAGTACAATCATTTAAAAACTAGAAGGCTCAGGGGCTGCTCGTTCTGCCCATTCAAATCAGACATGCTGCCTGTATTACAATTCTAAGCCTTATGCAAGAGTTACACTTGTCATCATAGGTTTGTGTTATGATGAGGTAATCCATTGAGCAAATAAAATTAATTAACTGTTTGAAAACTATGTGTATCTGTATACTGTGACAATATGTATGGTATTTAAGTTAATCACCTTGTTTCAGCTGCAAGTTTTGAATACACACATCTGCAATGGTATACTAAGAACACCAGCTCAAAGATAAGCAAAAAAGAATCTGTTTAGGGATTTAGTAAAATATATTTTTCTGAGGGCTTCAAGTGGCATAGTGTGTAAAAATGAAGCTGATAGAAAGCCCAGGTTAAAGATACACATTGCAGGCTTGAATGCAAGTTCTATCCTTAGCCAGTTGGGACCAGGAATCCCCAGAGTCCTGCAGAGAGCAGCCAAACACCACTGGGACTGATTGGGTTTGAGTCAGCCAGGGTATCATTGACCAGCTGTTCAACAGTAGCTTGTGGTCTTCCCAGGCAGCAAGGAAATGGCACTTTTAGCAGAGAGTGTTAGCCATTATGGGAGGCACTGTGGGCACCCAATATCAGACGCAATGGCTTGGCAGCATGTATTTGAGACAAGGGCATGTACTGTTCTCATCCCTCCCAGTCTGGTACAAGGGTGTTCTGGTGACACAAATGTATTAACAAAATTTTAATTGAAATGCCAATTTTATTCATGCCAGGCATTTCTGACATTCTGAATCTTGTGAGCCATTCAGATCAAGACATATCAGTGTATGTTCGTTTTTGCTACGTTGCCTCCAGTACATGGAGTATACATAGCTAATGCTGACCAGCTGCAATCAGTAGAAATAAAGATCTTAAAGGGGAACCCAAAGTTAATTTTCTCTCTTTTATATTTATATAGTTCAAAATTCTTACAAGTTAGAATTTAGGCCCGTTCTCCCAGTGACATGCAGAGATTTGTCTTATGTTTGTATGCAACACTTTCATTTAAAAATGTGCAACAATTTTGACATTAAAAAAATGATAACTCTGTGAAATACCATTGTGGTGAATTATACCTGATATTACCCTTCAGTTTCTCAGCTGAAAGAATTTAACAGCAAAACCTAAACCATGAACAGATATATAGCCAGAGGTTCACATCTCTCCCTGATTACTTTTCAGATGTCTTTTTCCCCCTGATTGACTTGCCTTGATGGAATGTGCTCATAATACGAGCTAACTTATTAGGGATTCTAGGCCCTAGATTTGTGCTTTAAGAATGAACCCTGTCAAGCATTATGAAAAAATCCAAGGTAGAAAAAATTATGGCACCCCCAAAACAAAACAAATTTTCCTGATCCGTTTCCTTCTCTCACCTTGATTTGCTTTCTTTGGGCATCTTCTAAAATCTCCCATTTAAAAAGGAGATAAATTATTATTTTCCTCCGAAATTCTCTCTAGAACTGGTGACCAAATACTGGCTGGCACTGTCTCTCGCTCTCATCTGGGTTTTCCACTGATGCTGCTGAAGTGCTAATGCCACACTCCCACATGTTAAAAGGTGCTGATTGTGTAAACAAGAAATCCGTGCTCAACCGTGTTCTTTAACAACTGAAGCGCAAGGCAGGCGTGAGGAGGAAAGGGCTGCTGTCATCTCCCTCCCTGGCTGGGCGCCACAGTCAGGCAACGAGATACCAGCCATTATCCTCCAAGCCATCGTACCCTGCCACCTGGGGCTGCCATCTTGAGCTGTTTTGACGAGCTTTCCTTAGCAGCAGGAGCAGGACAGATGGCACTGTAAACTGGCGTGGGTGATGGAGTTGGCTGAAAGCCGGGCATCCCTTCAGAGCTCCAGAAACAGGAAACAACCTTGACCTGACTGGACAGGCAATTTCGAAGTCACTCACCCAACTGGAAAAACAACCGCAATAAAGCAAACATGCCGAAGGGGTTCGGAGGGCACCGAGAGAGAAAAACTAATCCGGAGGTTCCAGTTCAGTGAAGGCCCCAACCACAAAACGTCTTATTAATACAAATATATTAGTGCCTTGAGGCTGTCGCCAGAAATTGGGAACTGAAATCATAAATTTATCTGATCACTACACATATGTTTGCATTGTTTTTTATATGAAAAAATTCAATTAGAGCAAGCATCAGTGAAAAGTCACGTTCTGAAGGCTCCTTTCAAGCTCTTTTGGTTAACCTTAAATAATATGTAGTGTACCCAGTGGCCAAAATATTGGGAATTCCTATCCAAACTAATAAATATCAGCACAATTAATAAATTCAGTGGCAACTGAGGGTGGTTTGAGGAACAGAAGACAGAATTCCATCACCTTAACAAGTAATAGTAATTCTCAGATTCAGCCATATTAAAAACCAATGCCCTCATCACCACTTAGCAGATCGTGATCCTGTTCAAATAACAGGATGGAATCGGGCTGAACTTATCACACATATTGACACACTGCTGCTTAAGATGCTTTTGCCTGTAGAAGAGAATGTTATTCTATGGGAGTTCCTAAATCTTTAGCCAGTGAGTAAAAATTTCAGTTTCATATCCCAAGTCACTTCAGAACACTGGCACAGTGGTCTGAATTGAAACTTTCATGATAAATATTATAAATACGGTAACATGTCAGTGTCAGAAACTAGACATGAGAGCTGCACTCCCTTACTGTCACTTTCACAAGACTCTTAATCAGACAATCTAGTGCAGAGTAACAGAGGAAAATAAGGCAGGCCACAGCAGCTCTTATCTTAACAGCAGTGCTGAAATCTGAAGTATTTAGCAGTAAAGAAAGGCATCTGTTCCACTATGATAAAACAACTAACATCTTGACCCAGGAGAAATTATTTTAAAGAACTACGAATTATTGTTGTTGTTATTATTATTATTAATAAAATCAATTTGGATATTATTAATAAACTCTACGTTTCAAGCTATAGAAACACTTTTTCTAGATTGTCTTAAAATGGACTTTTCCAGGTATTGTGATCGCCTATGATTCATCGTATATTAATACTTTCATTGATATTTCATTGTTTTGATTTCCATTTCAAAGTTTTTAGATTTTCACTTTTTATCTATTGCTTTTATCAACACATTTCTGTCCGCTGGTATGGGTATGATGTCCTTCAGTTAAAAAAATATTTTCATTCATATTTGGCTTTGGTCATGATGTCAAACCAGGTGACCTTGATGGCACAACCTGTGGAGGTTGACATGCCCCAGAGTATAGTTATGTTGTCATTTTCTTTTAGAGTTAGTCATTTGTGTCAGTATCATTATGGTGGTACAGGTAGGTCACAGTGAATAAGTCATAAGTCATACATTATGCAATATGGCACCTTGGGTAAACAATGAAAAAAAACATTTTACACATAAACTCAGGTTGCCCCATATTGATTGGACAGACTGAATACACATAAAAACACAACCAAGCAGCATTCCACATTCTTTTTGGAGTGTGTGTTATGATTTCTTGGAAGGTAAGGTAAGGATGACTGGTGAAGTCCAGCATCCAGGTTTCCAAGAAAAACAGACTCAACTCTTATTCTTATTCAAATCTCTGATTTGTATTGTATATGACATTTTCAACATTTAACTAGAGCATGGCACAAAATTCAAGCAAAGATAAAAACTCTGAGGTGTGATCAGTGTCAGGTACAGACTCTATGCACCCACGGACATACTGTAGATACTGTAGGTTAGATTAGATTGCTAAAGCCTCTGGCTTCTAAGAATGTACAGTAAGTACAATTTAATAAGGCATTTTGTGATCTTAGAAAAAAATATTTAGATTGTATAAATGCTATATAAAAGTCCAAGACTATGCAGGATATAACACATTTCTTGTAGAGCTCATAATATATGAAGAGAGTCTCTGTCACACTGCAGTACATTAACTAATACATCATTTCTCTTTAATATTGGAAGCATAGGAGAAAATGGAAGGCAAAGCTACAGTATTACAGGTAGAACACCTGTCCCACAGAAATTAGCCTCCACAGGTGCCAGTCCATCACTCTTACAAAGCGCAATGTAATGGCAGAACTGACAAGACAGCATGGAGTGTTTAAATCTCAGTTAATTTCTTCATCACAATGACATTTTTCACTTGAAGCAAGAAGCCTGTGGAGCTGACCCATTGCTCTATTTTCCTTTTTTCTTTCTCTCAAAATGTTTTATAAGATAATCTCTCTTAACCATAGCAGAGTTTCAGTGGTTTTGTATATATAAAAAAATAAAGGAGTAAATGTTGTAATCCAAAGAGGATAATGGAATTTGGCATCTACGGGATTGAATGAGGGAATTGGGGATGCTGTGAGGAACCTCAAAACACTAAACGAGGGGGGTCTTGTATTCCATCAGTTCTAAATGAAGGATTCAGGCCCCTGTGTAACTGTTATCTCTGCTGTCTATTCCACTAATGTGGTAACAAAGAAGCTTTCTCAGTCCAGAAGTTAGCAGGCTTCACACGGTTAGAGAAACAATCAACGTGCCAACATTTTACTCACTTGCCATCACTTAATGAAAATGCAGCGCCCTTTCTTTAACTTCCTAGGGTTTTAATTAGATCATTAGCAGAACAGATTTAATTATATCATGAGCGGAACGGTCTGCATTAAATCTGCACCTGGCAAACTTGGGAGATGCTCAAAATCTCAACACAGAGGAACCAGTTTTCCAAGGACAGACCACACATTAAAATCCACACTTCTACAATGTTAACTGCCTTAAAGTGATAGGAGACAGTGAATTAAGGCATCCAACTCCTAAGGTGGATTTCTAAGAGATAATAAAAATAAGTTCTTAACACTGGACATTATCTTTCCTTACCAAGATATGAAAGGAAATTAAATGCAATTTTCTCCTTGGAAAAATGTGTAAGCTAATAGTCATGTACTGTATACTGCACACATTTCAGCCTGGATACATATCTGGAAACCAAGGTTTTTAACATTTCTTATTTTGTCTGCCAGCTCTGAAGTTATCTTTAATTTAAACCATAAACCAGGCTTCTACTGTATGAACATCCAGAGATATTACAAAATGTTTGTGGGGACATCATCCCAGGCGGAAATTATTAGGTTAAAAAAAAGTTGAAGGAAAATATTTTGGGTTCTTTGAAGAATTAGGATAATGGCCAGCAGCGTGGTTACACTAAAACAAGAGTAAGAGGAATGTACTGTAAATACAGTGTGTTGCAACACCAGCTACACACCTGCACCATTCCTGATCTCAAGAAGATCAGTCCATCTTAAGGCAATCCTACAGCATCATAAATCAGAAACAGGACTCACATTCACTAGCACCCTAGTGTAAAGCTGTTTTGTTACTAAGAAGTGATCCTCCCCACTTCTGTTGCAGTTTATAATGCTATTAATAACACGGCTTCACTCCCACAGTGGAACAATCACATTATTCCCAGAGACACTGACACTTGCTGAGGATAATCTGGTTGAAATGCCACCTCATTTCCACTGTACCAGACAGATGCAAAGAGAATACAGTAGAGAGAACATGAGTCTTTCAAAACAGAGGTGGAACAGAACAACAGAGACTTAGGGAAAAGTCCATTTTCCAAATGGATGATGGGTTTCCTCATTTAAATTGATCGACAGCACAACAGGCAGAGCTCCCAGGTGCTGTGTACTCAGACCGTCAGTCTCAGCCAGGCAGCTGTCTGTCGATTTGACAGACAGAGGAGTGAGAGAAGAGGAGAGTAAGGGCAAAAGTGCTGTAAAGCACAGATCCAGTGAGCTGATTACAATCTACTCTGCTCTGCACTGGAGGAGGAGGAGTGAGGCTATTAAAGCATGTATTATTAGCTACAGTGCAAAAGTGTGAGCTTGCACCTCTTGACACAGACATGGTCTTATGCAGCAATCAGTATGAGAACCAGAAGACCTATTATGAAAGAAAGGCACAAAGAAAGAGCAGAAAAAGAAACCTTCCCTGTACTTTAATTTCAGAAGAAATAATGTGATGAAAAAATAGTCTCTCTGCCTTTAAAACTTTAAAATAATGTTGTACTGAATGCACTTTTCTATTTTTATGTTATGGAAAATAACTCAGAATATATATTTGGGATCAGGTCAAAGTGTAAACTCCAGAACTTTTCTAGTCACCTGACATATAACCCACTGCAGTATCATTTAACATTTTCCAGATGGTAGCCACATATTGATTTGACTCAACATTTTTGTGAGTAGGAGAGAAATACTGTATACAGTATACACTATATAAAATATATTGTCCACTTCAGTCACTGCCTTGTTTTAAATTATTCATCACATACAAAATGGGCAATTAACATAAAAGGAGACACTTGTAAAAGGGTCTCGGGTGTTTATGTTGACCCAATATTTCCATTTTCTAGACAATGCGGGGACCCATGGATCAATCAGCTACTGCTTACCAAATGAGCTAGAAGGACTACATGGCCTCCTCTTGTTTGTCTCCTTTCTTATATTCTGGGTTACAGTGTCCCCACATTCAACCATCAGCTTTAAAACTTTTAAAATAACCCTTACAAAATCTAAATCTGCTTTTGAGGTGAACCTTGTGCATTTTTTCCGAGGTTTGCATGAAGAACACAACTTTTGTGAAGACCAAAGACTTTGATGAACAAATCCAACAAATAGACCTTGATTACTGACACAGTGGGAAAAACATAGCTTAGCAGAGTCACACAGGGTTCAGAGTGAGAAACAAAAAATAGAAACATAAGTAATTCTGCAAGCAGCACAAACTTCAGCAGTACAGTTTTCAAAGTTTAGATTGCAATAACCACAGGGAATATGACAAACAATGAGGCTGTCCCTTAGCATATTGATTAACATGACCCACTGAGGTATGATGCCCACGCTGGTACACACACAGTCTGAACACTTATGCCACTAATGGAGAAGACCAAAGGTGAGGCCTTGCATTGACAGTGAATGTTTGCCTCAAGGGGTGTTGAACACACTTAGCACACACCATAAGAGACAGTATCGATCTGTACACAGTGTCACACCAGCTGACACGACATCCCCAGAGAAGACAGCTACAGTTCCAAGCAAAAGTTGAAATGCAGATCCCATTACTCCCCAACCCCAGCTTGCACTGGAATTGACTGCACTTCTCAAGGGGTTAGGCCAACTCAAATACTTGTGCTGGGTTCAGATGCACATACTACATTCATACAGTGATCAGGATTGTACACTAGAACTAGCTTTTCTGCAAAACTGGCACATCCACTCCTTGCCATTGCGGGATTCTATGCTTAAAAGTATTGTCTGTAATCAAATGCTGCTGTTCTTAAAAGACCATTTTAGTATTTTGTTTTGCCCTATTTGGAACAAAGTTTAGAGACAGAGGGTAAGAGATGCCCTTGTTATTTCCGAATTCATGAAGTTTTCCTCACCATTATGTGCAGAGCTGGTGGATTCAGTAGTACCCAAGTGTTGAGGCACAAGATTTGCAGGTTGCCTTAAGAAAGAAGGTTGATGAGCTCCAAGTGAGGAGTGATTGACACTGGAGGAGCTGGAAATGCAGAACCAGCAGGAACAGTGTGCAAAAGAATGACAGCTCTAATTGCTAGAATGACAAGTTCTAATCGTTATCCTAATTTAAATCATGCAGCCTTAATCTTGTTCTCAAACGACCCTTTCAGTGCAAAACAATTTGCATATATGATGCAACTAATTATAAAGGAATTATTACATTTTGCTACTCTCCCCTAAACACACAAATGCTAATTATGGGCTTAATCAGGATGTAGAGAAAATGCTTTTACTACCTTAATAGTTTTGTGCACGTACAAAGAGCAGGTAAACAGTTTTCCATTGGAAAAAAATACCATAGTGAATTTTGTGCAGTGCAGAACCTGTTCTTGAGACCAATGCATGTCAGACTGACAGCTGTGCTCCATGTTTCCTGTACCAGTCTGCAACCTTCCATGCACAGTGTGAACTCCAGGCAAACAGCCTCTAACCGGCCCTGGGGGAAATTCTTTCTGCCACTGTGAAATGATCCTTTGCTCCTTCTTGTCAAATCAAGTCGGGTCTTCTGACACAAAGCTGACAAAGGACCCAATTAGTATGAACCAAACTGGCCAGTTATTTTGTGTTTTACAAGGGCATTTTTGACAGCTTACTACTAAAACATATTAGGGTGTTTTTCATTTAAGCAATATTCTTAAATATTCTTATAGTTTTCTATGTGTTAAAAATAGCTCATTTGCAATCCCACACTTCTTGCAGTTCCCCTATACTAGACTGTCTACATGGAAATCTTTTCAACAGATTTGTCCACCAGCTCACAAAGGGACTGTGATAAGAGACTCAGTGCTCTTGTGCACTGAAATCATTTTCCTACCCAGAGTAGAAGAGATTTGTTAATCTGGCTGCATGCCACTGATTGTTATCAGGCTCTGAACCAACACTCCCTTTCATTTGTTCTTAGGTGAATTAGGTCATGTTTTAATGTACTTTCACAAGAAACTGCATTGGTATTCTTTCTTATCATGCCATGCTGCCCTAAAAATTATGTTGGTTTTAGAAAATTTTCATTTTTGCAAAGGATCACATTTACTCTAAGAAGCATTTTATATCAGTCCCTTAGACTGCTTGGCCTTTCATGAAAAGCACATAATTTCCACTCACAATGAACTGGCCTTGTTTACTCATCTAAAACCATCCTACATACACAATTTACTCCAAGGGATTTAAATCAAATGGGAGCGTGTGTATTTGGTCAGATAAAAACAGTCCTTTCTGTGAGCCATGCAGAAGCTGAAATTCCAGAGAAACTTTGTTGCACATTTCTCAGTGAAAAATATAGAGTGACAGAAGACAATTAATTTAATTTTAATTCCAATTTGAATTTTAGATTTTCAGATGTATGGCATTGACTACTGTATGTTAGTTTGTCACTTTGGCAAATTTCTGCTTTTGCCTTCAATGTACTGTATAATGCAGAGGGAAATATTTAATGTGTGCTGTGTAGTTAACACTGTTGAAGGACTGTTGTGAATGAGCAACCATGCATAAAAAATGTGGGCTTCAGTGGTCCCACCCAGTAAAGAGTTGAATTGAAATAAAAGCCACATCACCCTCCTTACCTGCCACCAGGTGGAGCTGGCCACAGCCAACCACATGGGTGATACGTCAATGAGACAAGACAGCCCTTGTGAGCACTTGAAGACATTTAGCCATTGTGATTGAACGGCCACTTCCCACGATGCAACACCAAACAGAAACTGGAGCTGGAAGTAATAGCCAAGCATCACCACAGCCCTGACAGACCCCCAGAGCTGGGTGGCACACTCGAGTCCCTCGCTCGCTGCCAACCCGGGCTCACGCAGTGGCGGTAAAGAGGGCAAGAGCTGGGGCACAAACCTCACTTCAGCCAAGGGCTTCATAAACTCTGCTGCTGTGGTGGTTTTCTCAGCTGGCTGCTCCTAAAACTTTTTCAAGGTCTTGAAATTCAGCATGACCGAATTAAAGCAATGCAATATATGCAGGCCACAGTGGCTATGAAGCCCTTTCAGGCCTCAAGGGAACTGGTTTTATTTGTCAGGTTAATTAAATAATTAGACAAATTAAGTAAGCAAGGATGCATGAAAGTGAAAATGTCTTCCAGGAACACACATTAACACTCATGGTATAATGGAAACTTCATCCTCCCCACAACTTGACTACTTATCTGAAACTCCTAAATTTTATATAAGCAACATTTCTAAGACAGGTTTATTCTATCTTACAGAAGACAAGTTCAGTTCAGAATCCTATGCTAATTTGAAGTAACAAGAAACACATTGGAGCACAGTTAAACATGGTTGTCTGGGTGAAGAGACTACTGTATATGGGCAAATAAAGGGCCATTCAGGAAGAATCCTAAGGATCCCAGAAGACAACAACTATCAGGAAGGAGCAGACCTCTTAGGTGGTGAAATGAGGCTGAGGCAAACTGAGTATGGAAGCTCCTGGAATAATTTAGCGAAACCTTTCATCTTAAATGAAACTAAAACTAAGCTAATACTAAGACTAAGCAAACTAAAGACTAGCATCAGTTAACTGCTTATAATTCTTCTTGTTCTGATCTATGTTGTCTAAGCTAACAGGTGACAGTGAGGACGCTCCAGAATGGTACCCACTGAGACAATGCAGTTCATAGTCTCTAATGACATCACTGAGTAATGCTGCTACTCCATCACTAGTATCACCAGACATACGTTTCTAAACTAGTCAGTCCAGAACATAATATTATGCAGAGGCAACAGGGGAGATTAAAATGAATGTGAAAACTGACAAACAGACGTGTTTCCATAGGGTAGCCCAAGTAACTTTCAACTGCAATGAAACGAATGTGGATCAATCTCAAATCACCTTACTTTTAGGTGCATATTAAAAGTAATTTAACATTTGTATCAAGTTTCTATGGGAAGAGGTCAAACAGTGTTAGAGTGGACAAGCCTACGTCTGCTTCCATATCATGTAATATATGATAGCATGCATGCCAGGGGACAAGAGCATGGCTATTAAAACACAGAATTTTCAAAACAATTAACCTTTGCGGCTCCTGGCTTTCCTCCCTATTTAGAATTTTCTAAAGGAATATAGAGCCATCAAGGAAAACGCAGTTAGGAGTGTCAAGGAGTGAAGGTGGCTGAATTAACTTGTTCAGACAGATGCAGAGGTGAACCCCCGACTATCAGTGGGTCTTCAGTGAAAATCATGCTTTACTTCGTGAGATTTTAAAAGGTTTCGGGCACGATGGACTGAGTTAAGTCAGTAAAATGCCAGTTTTCTGCGTGTTTATCTGGTGTGGTCAGAATATACAAGAGAGGGCAGTGGATCACTGCACACAAGCTTCCTCTGTACGTGCGGTTTCTGAAGTTCCATTTTTGCAGCTGAGTTTGTTAGGAAGTAATGTCCTTCAGATTGAAGAAAACCGCTGGGTCAAGGGAATTCCCAATGTTCTGAAAATATTTACATTTTTATAGGCACTTTATACAGGCCTTAAGAAAAATAGCCTGTGCTTGTACATAGCACACATTTATTGAATTATTTTGCATATGAGCCTGCTTATTTATATCACAGCAGATTAGAAAGCAAATACCCTGCAATGTAACAGAAATATATGCACAATCCACAGGCTCTGGGTGTCACAAAAGCGTTCTTTCCAGACCCTATGCAGACGACACAATCTGGGGATGAGTGAGGAAAACACGGGGACAAAAGCATGCTGGAGTCGGGAATGAAAACAGGGGGCGTGTCCATAGTGCGCAGGTGTTCAGGGGGGTGAGTCCAGGGCAAATAATCCAAAACAGAGTCCAAAGGGAAATCCAAGATGAGGCAAAAGTCCAAAGCCGGGTGGTCCATCCGAGACGAAGACAAACGGGATAAAACACTAGAGCGGGATCCGGTGGAGTGTCGGGGGGAACAAGGGGGGAACGGGACCAGATGCTACCAGGTCCCAGACTCGCCTGGTACGGGAACCAATGCATAGCCTGGAACAGAGTGAGCATCTGGCTCTTATAGGGAGGCAGAACCAGGAGCAGGAGCACAAAATCAACTTAAAAGTGAAAGAGCCGGAGCGCCCTTAAGGGGGAGGGACTACAATCTTGACACTGGGATCATTTGGAAGTAAACTGCAATGCATTTTAAACTAGGCTTATCTATCTTAGCTGCATTACTGAAATGAAACTGGTGTTAAAAAGCAATCTTTGGTGGATTACAAGGTGATTATTAAGTAATAAGCCACCCACAAACACCATTCTAAGAGAATCAGCACAAGAGTGCCAATAACAAAACATCTGTGGGGAGCAATTAACCAGAACCCAATGGAGGGCAGAATATGAACTACCATATGTTCCCTGTAATCTCCATTTTCTGTCCACACCAGTCAAGAAATGATTTTCGGCTGTCAGAAAGGGAGTACTGTATGTTTTAACCTGACATCTCCAGCCTATCCAGAGAGTGCTGAGGCAAGAGTGATCGAACAAAGAAAAGTTACAGGCTATAATCTCTTGTATTGTTCTACGGATGGGTGCCTTCATTGAAAATAAAAGAGAACACATCCGTCACAATTCATTGCTCTGCCACAGAGAGAGACTTTGCTTAGTTGCAAGTTGCTTGTCATAAACCTGATATTGTTTATGACCGATGTCGATGTTGATCCTCCTCCACATTCTCTCTTGTACAACAATTTAGAGGGAACAATAGAAAAGCCAGTCCCCCACCCCCCACCACCCCTCTGCCAGGGGCAAACCCCAGGAAACAACTGGAGATTGGCTCACAATTAACTCCAATGTACAGCAACTTGGTCATCTACCTGAAACTCATTTTCATGTAACTTGCTACAGGCCCCTGAGCCGTTTAGCTTCAAGAGAAAAGTGATGAAGACAGCCAGGGAAATGCACCTACTTGCAGTACTCCCACTCATTGGCTTTGCTGTAATCAGTGCTTGGCAGTGGGGGAGGGCATCAGAAGTCTTTGTTTCAGAATGGAAGAGGCCTGGTTAATCACACAGCTCCACGGAGAGCTGGACTCCATTGAGCCCTGATTGTCTTTTGTGTAGTTTCTTATTCAGCTGGTCAAGTGTGTGGCTTCACACAGGTATGAGCTAAAAATACATTGAGTACTACTACTAAGTCTGGTGTCTCCAGGGAAAGTTAACGTAAATGAGAAAATTACTCACACCACACTTTTCTTTCTTAATTTTCGTGGCGTTTCTTCCGTCCAAATATCTTCCAAATCCAGTCCATAATTCATTCTGTTAATCTTGATCCGATCCGAGTTCCAAAATCCGTAATAACACCAATCCACGCCGTATCCAATCCACAATCCGCAATCCGAAAACCGTAAACCGTATTGTAATCCGATCTTTAACACAATCCTATTTTCCTTTCTCTCCTCCAAACCGCATTCACCTTATCGGCTTCTGCGCCTGTTCACTGCCTCTGGGGCATTTATATTTTGGTTCCTGTTGAGGCTCAGCTGTGTCTCGTTGTTTCTCTGGGTAGACCCTTTCCATATACGGGTCAGCTGGTTCTCCTTGGCAGCCATTTTGCTCAGGTCTATGTCGAATATATTAAGTAGGTCATTCCAAAAATACCTGTTATGAATGACCCTTCCCCTGGTCATCTTACATAAGCTAGCATTGTATGACTTGCGAGACACCTAAATTGTAGCTTCACATGCTGAAATTCTCTGTCAGCTGGCAAAACATTATACCCTTCAAGGTTACCAAAAATCCAGTCCCACAAAGCACTCCCTCTAATCCATCACCTGCTAAAGACACTTTCAATAAATAATTAATTTGATTTTCTTTATTGTTCACAAAATGAAACAGAGCCTTGCAGATCCATGGAGACTAGACTCCAGGTATCTCTTCTATAACTGCTTTACTGCTGCAGCTCATAATACATTCCTGCCATGATTGAGGTTTGTATAAGGTAATTTCACTGATGGTCATGAGTATTTCATCACCTCTTTATCCACTCTAAACCACAGCTGTCACCAAACTGGCAGCATGAAATGTGGTGAATACTCACAAGTTAATGCAAGCACTTATGGCAACAAAAAGCAATACAGTACATTTTAGGAAACAGGAAGGGTAAACTGTTTTTAGGAACACTGAAAGAAAAACGCCCTGAGGGGAAAAGTAAATTAATTTCATATTATAGATAAAGGTGTTGCCTAATATAATTAGAATTCATGATAAAGGTAATATTTCCATAAATGTAAATATTTTGTCGTGCTACACTGAACCCAGGAATATGGTACTTAATCCAGGCTGAATGCACAGTAAAAAGACAATGGCTGTCATTGATAAGAGTGAAATTCTATATACTATATAAACTATATAAGCTTAAAACTATATACTGTACATAATTATCTTAAAGCACGGTGTCCTCAGATCTCATAGATTAAGCAATGGGGCAGTTTGTGGAAATAAAGATGCAGTACTGTCAGACCAGTAGGTCATGCTTTGCTCTGCACCATGAATTCCAAACCACAGCAGGGTGATCTGATACTGCACTATAAAGTACATTGACTTCTACATTACTAGCTCTTAATCTCAACAGGAATTCCTCAATAAAAAATGAAGCAATAGCAATGAGTATCTGAGTATTAGAATTCAGTGCAATGGCAGGATGGAACACTTAAAACTGAAACAATAGAAGGACCCTTTCAGAGGCAGAACTCATTAAAGACAAAACCAATCATAAAGACAAAAGAGGATGCAGATTATAGGGACATGCTCTTAGTGCAGTGAGATGGCTCCTTGCTCACTGACTGTAGCTCTTTGGGAGATGGGGAGACAACATCTTTATCCAGTCAACAACCTTGATGGAGTCAAACACAGTGGAATCAAGAATCAGAATCTAAGGTAAAATGAGATTCAGAGCACACAAGTAGAAACTATGCAGAAGTGCTTTGAAAACCAAAAACAGGAGGCACTTCTTCCCACAACAAGGGGCTGTGGAATGTTGTTGAAGCTGATAATCAATTAGCTGACTAACTACCAGAAGAAGCAGATAAGCCCAATGGCCTGCTCTCGTCTGTGAAATTTCTTATGTTCTTCTGGCATTCCAGAGTGGGAGCTTGAACGAGACTGGCTTCTGGTCTCCTCCTGAGGTGGTGACCTTTACAGGCCCCTTATGTGTGCAGTCCCTCATGATTTACTGGGCTTCTTCTTGTGCACAGACTAAAGAAGCAATTCAGTCATAACCTTTACTTACCAGACAAGGCAGGCAGAGTTTAAAGAACTACGGCCCACTAGACCCATAACATCAAAAACATGACAGCAGACAAGTTGAAAGCAAGGGTCTTTTTTATGTTTTGTTTTTTTTCTTTTATCTACTGCAGACATACTGTATCTAAGTTTTGGTTGCTAGAAAAAGTAACACAAAAATAAGTTATTACTCAATTTCTTTGTGTGTGGCATTCTAAGCTTAATAAAAGCAGTAAATGCATGGCATCTTCTTTCAATTCCTCTGTCGCAACAAGGACAGGAGAACCTGGTTACAAATTTAAGACTAGAAGCAGACAGTAGAAGGCTAGGTGTTTGCAAGACTATATTTAGAAATGTCTTTTGTGAATACTTCAGAATATCTTGAGGGCTCAGTTGGTTACAATTCACCATTTTAGGTTTCACCAATGTGGTTATAGTTTAGAGTCTGAACCAGTAAACCATGAATGTGCAGTTCTGTGGGAGCCACACAGAAAAAAAAATCACTGCATTATGACCATTGACATCATGTGAAAAATAGTCTTGTGTTTTCCTTTTCTTTCTTGTATCATCACTGTTTGCGAAAAGTCAGTGGAAACAAGATCCATGTCTTCTTGCTGTCTACTAATCAGTAATCCGTTACTACCCCAAAATGACCCATTACTCTACAGTCCCATCCCAACACATAACCCATCTTTGTTCTATTTGTGACTAAAGTGAAAACAGGGCTCTAATGACTTTTTTCCCATTTCATTAAATGATGATGAGTTGCTCCAGGTCAGCTCATCATCGTAGCCATAATTGAGATCATTCTCACCTCTTCCTCAGGGTGAGAACACACACAGTACCCCATCACTGAGCCAACTTCAGTTCCAAAATGATGGAAGTTAAAAGACTCTTTGAATCCCGCATGCCCAACAATGAGCAACAGTATACCCTGTTTACAGACTCATGAACATGTTTATTGATTAAAGGTTGACGTCCATGATTCATTTTTGTGCTTTTTATTATTCAGGAACTGGAAAATAATGGCCTTTCAAACATAGAAACTTGTCCTGTGTCAAAAAAATTCAATATTTTGTTTTTTTTCCTCTACTTGTCTCTTTAAAGTTTATTTAAAAAGAAGATCTGTCTCTCTCTCTTTCATTTGTATGGTACAGAAATGAAGGCTCAAAACCAATTTATTACAGGCAGATACGTGAGTTCTGATGGGTACCTTCCATTACAGATAACTTGAATTCAATGTTGTGGAGTGAAGAGAGGATCAGGTAATCAACAGTGTTATGTGAATAGTGTGCCAGTAACTAACAGCAAACAAATCAAGGACACTGCATCTTTGGGTTTTTCAAAAAAATGCTATTATATAATAAAACAAACAAGACATTATCACAAAGAACTTTGTATTTGTGTTCTCAAAGGTATTTTTTCCCATTATAGTCCTTAACAACAGCACTGGGATCTCTTGAATTTTCTTTAGTTTGGGCAAGATAAAATGCCTCCCACACATCCCTCTAGCTCACAGCTTTTAAGGCAGTTTATCACGATTAATCATGTCCATTGAAATAACGAGGATATAAAACAAAGACATAATATTTATCAGTGAGAAGAGCAGCTATTAATATCCCAACCGTCTTGTGATCTAAATGAAACTCTGGTCATGTTCAGTTAATTTTCCATTTAAATATAGAGCATTACTAGAGAATTCAACAATTTTCCTTGCAAATTACATTTAAGAAATGCTATTAGCTATCCAGTTGTTTACAATCATTGTTTTTTTTTCCTCAGATGCAAGATATTCATACTGTAGGAATGAACTTACATTCTTGATATTTTGCTTCTATCTGCTGATTCTGCCCAGCAAATACTGTAACTTAACCTGGGAAGGTAGCACTCCTCTTCTCACCTCTCAGAGGTAAACTACTCCTTTTGAATTCCTCTAAAGTTTAAATCAACATTCAGATGCACCTCAGTGTTGTTGTGAGGATCTTTCATGTTGATTGGGGAATGATCCAGCTGGTTGGTGGGACTAGTGGAGTGCCACATGAATCTGTAGAACCACTGCTCTTACCAGTTTAGATCACTGATCAATGTTAATGACCTCCTTCATTTCCAAACATTTTTGTTTCTATTAAGGTAACATCTGAATCTGCAAAGAAAGGACCACCTCTCACTTACATGTAACGCAGATGAGGGTTTTTGGCAAAAGCTCTTGGCAGTATGACCCGGAGGCTGCAGTTCATGATTGTTCTGAAAGAGACAGAAGCACATACTGCTGTTAAATTAATACTCATGAATGACAAACAAACATCCCCAGACATGCGCACGACTGGGGAACCATGTTAATATCAAAGCAGTTCAGTCGGGAATATACATATGTGCTTTCATACTTTCTCTATCTGTCACTATCGTGTGAAATTACGTTTTTTACTTTTCACCTCTTGCCAAAAGCACCACAAAATAAACAGGAAATTGTAAAAAATAATGGCTGAAAGCAGAATCTCAACACTGAACATGTACTGTCGTGTCCTTGGGAACATGCATTTCCACAGAGGCGAAGAGAAAAGGCCCTCCCACACAACAGAGCACACTCAGATCCTGCAAATGAAAGCTACACTGCTGTTGCAGCCTGATTGATCTGAAAGAGGTCCTAATAAAGATCTCATTTAGATCAAAGCACGGACCTTGGCAGCAGGACTGTGTGGATATAACAATGCCATAGAACGTTTTTTTCTACTTTAACTGAATTTGACAGCTGAGATCTACAGGTAAGATAATAGATTTGTCAGTAAAAGCTAAAGTGTTTGGGGACATGAAAAGATAAAAAGTGTCCTAATCTCATCATCAAGCCAACCTTTTCTGAAAACATCAGTAAGATGGAGATTTGATCAAAAGCTACCTTTATTGGGTCGCTTGTTTTCAAAAGCTAGACTGTCCTGCTGTACAATTTAAATACAGAGGTTACAGAGCTGAGATTTATGCAATATCAGACAGCAAGTCATGTTTGGGTGGTGGTCAGTGACTGAGAAAGGGGATGCAAAAAATAATGGAATGTAAAAAGCTACCCACAAGAGGAGACAATCTGCCCTATCCCCATCCCTCGAGTCCTACAGGTACTGTAATGATCCAAGTGCTTTATCAGTCTCCAGATCCCCATGATTCTTTGTGTAAAGAAATCGTTCCTCTTTTCTGTCCTGAATCTTTATAAATTTAATTTCTGTTTCCATTCCTTTCATCACTGCTGACTTTAAATAAGTCCTCTGAACTAACTTGCTCGATACTGTACCTTTCAGAATCAAGTCACAGTGTAATCTTCACGATCCCAGTTAGAAATGTTTGATTTCCTTACATGCTGGCTTGAGAGCTCTCTTTGTTCAATCTCTAGAGCAACAATATATTTTGTGATCTGACCAAAAAAATAGAAAATGGACACAATTTTCCACATAAAGTCTAACTGCTGCATTGTATGATTTTAACAACATATATCTGTATCTTCCAAAGCTGGTGAAAAGGTGAAAGGGCAGCTGTTGTGCCCCAGAGGTGGGTTATGTGTGACGTCACTTAGAGCTGCTGGAGAAATAACATCTAAAGAAGTTTCCATCACGTCAAGTCTGGAGTGGGGCATTTTGCTGGCAACCATGAATGACAACAGACAGGTGGCAGCCTTAAGGAAAGTACAAGCTAAAAACAGATGGAATAAATCATGACAAGTTCAAAACCTCATCAGGATGAGGACCACGAAAGGAAAACTTTAGGATATTATTTGAAGAAACTGCAGCAACAATCAAAATGTATACCTTTATCAAAAACTTAAAATTTCAAAATCTACATTTCTATAATTCTGATACACTGTAGAGATTCCCACTTCATTTGTAAGCAGCTGTAAGACAGCAGCACACTGATTTGCATTAGAAACTCTGCTGCCTTTCCACAGACCTCCATAGGTCATTCTCCTTGATCGTGAATCTACACAGAAATGTTCAGATGCTAATGTGTGCCTGGAGTAGTCTGCAAAATAACGACACACACTCCCCTCCTCCCCCCCATCAAAATGAGCAGCTTTACCAGGGAAAGAATGAGAAACCCGAAACATCTCAGGCGTAAACACAGAAACATCTGCAGCAGCTGTGTATCAATGCCAGTTACAGACGTTTACTGCTTGCTGCAGAATGCTGTTTATACTGCAGACCCAGGTGAGCAGTTGTTTCAAAAAGGGTACTTGTTTGGTGTTGCTTGTTTTTCTAGGTACAATATGTGAACAGAGCTCACTTCCTGATGATTCTGGGAATTAGTACCTAGTCTTGTCGCGGCCCCTTGACAGATGTTCAGGTGGATGAGAACAGTATACAGTAGCAGTCAGAGATGCTCTGGCTTTTGTGGCTTCAGATGGCATGGCTCAAGGCACAAGCGAGGAAGAGGGATAGACGAGCTGAATGTGACTTTGAAGGTGACGTGCTGCCTCACTGATGAGGGATTATGTAGATAGGATCAGGAGAACGACCATGTGCACAAAGTACCAGGCTGGAATCACAAATCAAGAGCCTGGCTTTGTCTGAAATGGAAGGGTTTTAGCATCCTGCCGGGTAAGGATGATACTGTTCTGGGGGAGTGATAGAGAGCTTGGGTGGTGAAGAGTGAAGCTTTCAATTCGCCTCTTAAGAAAACTTAATTTCACATTGGAGGTTGGGACTGTTCATGACATTTTGAGATTTTGAAGCCAGGTTATAGTTAAATCCTGCCAGTGGTTTTAAAAATGAGCTGGCGACAAAATCTTACCTGTCTCTGACTGGACAAGTAACTTCTACTTTTCTTCACCTGATACATAGGGAAATTTCATGTCATAATACATTATATTCTGCCTATTCTTCCTAGGTTTTAGCTGTTATATGCTTTATTTTCTGGCTGTGGTAAAGAGTAACTGTCACACCTATATGTTATGGTCACCGAACTCGGTGTCCATGAGGAATTGTAGTTCTGCTCCTTGATCTTGGTACACAAAACATCAAACAGAAGACCTGTCACTTGTAAGAAGTGTAAGAAACACTTATTACAGCTGGGGATGTTGTGTAATGCAGCCTGGACAATCGACACTCACAGCCTCTGCAGTCCTGTGTACAGCTCCATGTCCACAGCATTGAGGGTTTGAAGTCCCGTCCAGTTCTCTATGTGTCTGTGAAAGGAAAAAGATAAAAAGTAGGTTAGATTCCAAATGTTGCTTCACAAAGGGTTATCTGCTGCACAAGAAGCAAATATCGGCTCTTTCTGAACAGAAGATAGAGGTCAGGGGAAAATAACAAAGAGCTCCATCAAAATATCTTGTTCCAGCATGTATGGGGTTTTAGTTTTCTGATCTACAAATACAACATAATTTCGAAAACAAACAAAAATGCGGGATTTATAGCTTTGGCAACTATACTACTTCCAACAGGATTGTAAACGCTTACCACCCGCCCCGCTTCAGAATAGCAGGAGAAACTTTTGCTTCTTAAACCACCTTGTCAGTTCCCCCAGATCAGTGGTTCCACATCGTAGCGTCTGCAATGCAGGAAACCCAGCCAGGGCAGGCGCTAGAGAGAGTGCAGCACTTCTCTCTGTGGCAGCCTGCTAATCTGATTTGCAAATGTTTTCAAAATTTAAACCCACAAGTGCTGGTTCTGTCACAGAGTGCTCATTGTTCTTTTGTAAATTCCTTAGTATCCCAAGACATTTTCAGTGCATTCTGTTTGCTCCTGATAGATTTAATTACTCTGTGGAAGGATGATGGTGTTCAGTATTTACGCTTATTAGGGAAA
Source organism: Lepisosteus oculatus (assembly GCF_040954835.1). Lineage (NCBI taxonomy): Eukaryota > Metazoa > Chordata > Actinopteri > Semionotiformes > Lepisosteidae > Lepisosteus > Lepisosteus oculatus. The sequence continues at coordinate 55,510,820 of NC_090700.1, forward strand.
TATAAAGAGAAGCTTGTTTCACAGCGCTTATCAAAGGTCTACAGGAATGAAAGGGATACAGTGGATTTCTTTAACGATAAAGAAGCTGCACAAAGAAGACATTCTTCCTCTTACACCTTGTTTGAGCGTTTCCTTCCCAATACCTTATACTGTAAGTCTGCAAACAAATCATTACAGAATGCTAAGAATTTGATACGCAAAGCTACCAATTTGATGTGCTATAATCTATCTATAAAATGCTCGGGCAGAAATGTATTTTGAAACACACTGCCTGGTGCAAACAGTAAATCTATATATTCTGGTCACTGAACTGTGTACTAGAAAAAAAGTATTTGTTGCTTTTGAGCTCTCAGATATCAGACATAGCCGAACATGGAATGTCAAAGATTTTTTAGAAAATAAATTCAAAGTGTCAAAATAGCTTCAATTTAAATTCAGGTCATGTAGGAGCAAGAACAGCAATTAAGGGTGAGATACTGCATTCTGAACGTACCTGTCACCTGCCAAGGCAGACAAAAAGAAACAGAGCAAACAAGAGATGTGAAAATTGTGCATCTGAAAAAGCTCAGCTGAGATAAGGTTTATATAGGTTTAAAGAAACAAATACTGGATACTGACAATTTCTCAAAAAAATTGAATTTTGGGAACAGTACCTCATGATTTGGGTAATTATAAAAAATGGCTTATTTTCTTAGTGAATCAGTCCCTATGTCATTTAGTTTAAACAGTGAATTTTTGTAAGTTCTTGTTCGTTTTTCTTTCACATATGTAAAGAACTATGACCAAATGTAAAGTATCTCAATATCATCATACTTCATTATTGACTTAATTTGGAAAACAGCTGAGTCAGTGTTGATGTTTTTGCAATTGCAGTACCATTTTGCAATCCATTCTTCTTGAGCTAAACAAAGGCCCAGTGCCAGCAGGATCATAAAGGTAGCTGTGAGAGAGATGTTGCCTTTCAGAAATTAACCTTGAGCTATGAACACACCTGATAGGAACGTCTTTTGGAAGGAAACACTGAAATTGATTTTTTTAGATTGTTGTTACAAGAGAGGAACAGAGGGTAACTTTCGGTGAGGGACCGATAACACAGGCTGTGCTGCACAATTTACAGTAGGTGACTGCAAAAAAGCACAGCGCAGTTCTGTGGAGGAAAAGTGCTACACTGCCTCTGTACGTTTCCCAGTTACCCCAAGAGCTTAATCTTCATGAATCCCCCATTACTGGCATTTTCACTTGATTCACAACTTTGTTTAAATTATCTATTGCAAAGAAAGTACAGTCTGCTTAATGAGGGAACATTTAATAGCAGGGGATGGCTGAAGTATTCCCTCCAGTATTCTTTGATCTATTTTTTTCTTTCATTGTTTTTTTCCAGAAATGCCAGAAATTACAGCTGCCTCTTTTGGAATCAGGGGCAACCTGGAAGGAAACCTGATCAAGGAATATAGAATATTCAAAATATGGCTACAAGACATGTGTTCAAGAGAAACTTAGAAAAGACGTTATGTGAGTAATCCTTCGCATTTATTAGTTTTGCCATTTAACTCATAAAAGATTTTAATGCTTTAATCCTGAGGAGATATTTTGGATGTGCTGTGTGCACACACTCATACAATATAGAAACAAACACATGTGCTCATGGGGGCAGAAACAGAACCAGTTATACATAAAAGCTTAAATAAAAGTTTTGAGTCTTCATTTGAAAGTGCTCAGGAAAGGTGACTCTCTGATATCCTTAGGGATAGATTTACAGAGCTCTGTGGCATATACTGTACAGTAGCAGGAGAAGGCCCTGTCACCCACAATATGTAGATGGGCTTGGGGGACAGACAGGACCAGAATCAGAAGAGCAAAGGTTGCGATGTGGGGAGTAGGATGACAGCAGCTCAGAACTGAGTCCAGCTTCAGAATTGAAACCCCCAAGACAGACCAAGTATCAGCGATCAGCAAGGTAAGACTTGAACTACTTCAGATCAATGTCAGAAACTCCAAACACAGTGAGAAAGTAAGATGTGCTGGTTAACAGTGTGAAAAGCAACACTGAGGTCAAGGATATTAAGGATAGAAAGTAAGAAACCTTAAGAAGATCATTACTGACTTTAACCAGGGTAGTTCCTTTGCTGTGTAGTTGGAAGTTAACTACTGGGAGAAGTAGTTTTAACTATTGAGCACCCTCTCAAATTACTCAACATCCAGGTACATAAATGCATCATGTATCCCATGACTACTGCAGAGGTTTGTAGTAGAATGCATGCCACTCTCTTTGGAAAAGGTTCGCTAAGGTTCATATCCTGGATATTTCAAAATATGGGTGTGCAGAAAACCAGTCATCCTCTACTACTGTAAAGATACTGTTTGTTGATTGATTTGAGCAACCTTAATGAAGGTCTTATCAATAGGCTTCCCAAATGCATTTTTTCATTAACAATATGACAGAAATTATAAGAAAAATAACTATCCAAACTAATAAAATAATTGCAGATGCATTACAATTAACATGCAGTTCCCTGACCTTGCTTGTTTTTTTATCACTCTACAGTGCGAAGAAAATGATAATGCACACTTAGAGGAGACACAGCACGTCAACACATTGTTAGGTGTTTATGTAATCAATCATGCAAACCAAAAATAATGTTTTATTTTCTGTGGATACTGCAGCAGACATACTGTCAAACAATTTCCATTTTTGTTGTGACAAGAATAGCCTAAATGCCACTTATACTGAGATTCAGATGTAACAAATTGATTTCTGTACTCACTGAACTTCTTTCTGCTGCAGTTTTACAGAAGCCTTCACATGAATAATAAACCATGTGACTTCATCCTGGTATGATGTCAGCAAGAAGTCCATTCATATTTGATCTCACAAAGTCTGTGGCTGAATTCCATTGGAATTTAAACAGAAAATATATAAAGTGGAAATATCCACTAAAACAATTGGCACTAAAATAAGTGTCTAGCTGGAGGTTTTAATTTTACTCCAGCAGACCTGGCCAGGGATTTCTACATAATGCAAATTAAATAATAAGCAATCTGGTCTTCTTTTTACCTGCAACGCATTAAATATCGAGCCCAGATCAGGAGCAGTCTAATTGTTTTTAATAGTGGTTTTTTTGTGGGGGGGAGAGAAAGAACCAGGGTTCAGAGGAAGGTTGACACCTACTGTACCAGCACAGAGGACGTAAAATACAACAGGATTCTAGTTCTGGTAGAAAAGGGGGAAAATACAGGAACACTACAGGAACTTGTCACAATCATCATCCCTCCTCTTAAAGTCGCTCCGACCCTTTCGTATTTGCTCATTTAGTGCACCTGCCCCGTTTGTCCATCATTATTTAAGCTGGGCACTCTCACTATTCCTGCCTTAGCACTGGGAGATGGATGCCCAGAAGCCTATCAGCGGTCCAGGAGACACCCGACGGCACGAGCTTCATCATGGTGTCCTGACCATCTGAGTCTGGGGCTCGGAGTGCCTGGCCTCGTTACCCTGGCTTTATTCCCTGTTCCTGATCCCATTCCGGTTTTTAACCTTGTTTGTCTCAGACGGATCCCCCGGTTCCCGGACCCTGAACTGCACCCCGGATTTCCCCCTTGGACTGTTTGGGCTTGTTTGCCTTCGCCACGCCCCCTGAACACCACATCATCATCATCACGCCCTCCTGTCTGTCAACCCCTCCTGATCCTCTACGTCTTTTCCCCAATGTCCTTCTCTACTTACTTCCAGATTATACTGTCTGCATAGGGTCCTGAACTACGCTTCACAGAAGCCCGGACATAACCTTTACAGAACCTTTACTCATACAAAATTTCTTTAATAAAATAAGCAGTTTCTTTATTTTGGATATGCAATATATTGGGTGCACTCTGATAGACTAGCAGCAGACATGGATGGTGTTTTTCACAACAAACTGTTTGGGAGCAAAGACCTGAGACCAAACACAAAAAGAGTGAAGAGTGAGCATTGGTTCTCTTGCCTTTTCAATGTAACTTTTTTTTATAACTTGGAAAAGCATAAACTATAGAAATGTCTATACAATACCTTTTGCTTTGTTCATGGACAATTTGTTTTATACAGTAATTATAATAAATGTGATTGTGGAAATTGTTATATACAGGAATATGGTTTTTGAGGGGAACATGGAAATAGTTTTTTTATTTAATAAATAAAAGGGCACGAATAATTAGCAGAAAGTGTCTGTTTAACTTTCTATCAAATAAGCATTCTAGAGAAGGTAATTCATGGAATGACTTGCCCCGACTTCCTAATTTGCTGTAAGCTAACTTGAGCAGTAGTTACCAGGTTGGACCACAGGAATACTATCCCTTCTGTAAAGAAGCAAAATTGACTTTTTTTGCCATAGGGTTGGTTTACATTGTCTTCCCTGGAGTCCTAGTGGAGTACTGGGAAAAAACAGATCATAAAGTTTACAACAATATTTCAGCCAAAAAACAGGAGCCTTCTGTCATGAAGCTCAAAATTGGAGGCAAATAGAACTCATAATAGGATAAAAATGCAGAGGTCCCATCAAACTCCATCATCAAAAGGTTAATAGAGCATAAATTTCAATGTTCTTTGTTGGTTATCCAGCAGAACATTTATGGCTTGGAAATGCAGATTGGAAATAGTGCAACCTGGAAAAGCTAGAGATGTTCTGCATGGAGGAGTGGACACATTTCCCTATTTGCAGTTTAAGAACCTATTATAGGACTGCAGGAAGCACCTTCACACAGCTAAAAGGGAAAAAAGAGGTCTCAAAAATACTGATGGCCAGTTGAATGAACCTGTTTAAAAATGTTTTTAACATATTTTGATACAAAATAGGGGTATGCACAGTTCATTTAGGGCTTGATACATTTAGAGATCACCTTATAAATTCAGTTGTTTAGGTTTTAGTTATCCAACAAATTATATATTTAGAATTTTGACAGAAAAAGTGAGAAGTAATAATCTTAGAAATAAAAACAAATGATAATATTACAAATACACAAACAGATATACTGTTTATATACATGCATACAGTGCAAAAAGACAGGCAGTTCTGGAAATAATGATGGTCTTGAACTGTATAGAAAAGGTATAGCTGAAGAGGATGATTGGATCACAAAATACTACAATTGTTTTCTTTAATCATTTGATGCTTGATGCTTGCATACAGTACTTTTCATATGCAGCAACGTACTGTACATATACTGTTTCACAGCAATGGAAAGCATAACCATCTAAAGAGGCTTCAAATTGTGCTCTGTGTAAGGCAAATTTGTGTTTGTGTATGTTTGTATGCCTACATAAAATTTAATTTCTTCCAGGGATATTTAATCCATTCATTTTCATTTCACTTAGCAGAATGAAATGAAAAAGTTAAATATAAAAGACATTTTAGCCCTTAATATATGTGTGTCAAATTTTATTACAGAGTGATAAGAAATTAGACCTGTAGCCTTCTTTTTTAGAAACATCCACTTAATCACCCATCATTCCATCTGCATTCTGGCAGAAACGTATCAGCTTGTTAGGGGAAAAAAAAGAGTCAGCCCCACACGCCAGATCTATGGATTCACAATTTAAGATGATGCTCAAATCCACCAGAAAATGAAGCTGACAAAGTGGAACAAGACGGAAATAAAGAAACGCCAAAGCACTGAAACTGTTATAAATCAATAGCCCGGGAGATAAAAAATGAAAGCGAATGAAATTTCAATTGATTGCAGAGCTCATTTCAGACTTCACAGAAACCTCTCCTCCGGTGACTAATTGACCAATTGACTAATTGACCAACTGATCAATTGACCAATTGACCAGCTAAATGGCCTGTAATGAGTTGGCAAGGCTCGAGAGAGCAGCGCAAACAAGTCCTGCCTCCCTTATCCACAGTCCACAGCAGTGAAATGCACACAGATCCCAAGGCCTCCAGACGGCCTCTGGTCACTTCCACACCCCCTCTGTGACCTGCACAGTTGGGAGGTCTCTATTAAGAAGACAGGGAGGGGATTAAGAAGCTGGAGAATAAAAAGATTCTAAAGCTGTCCTCCCAAAAGGACAAAAAGCCACTTCTTTTGCACTTCACACTGCATTTACAGCACAGCAAAAATAATAATCTGGTTTGATAAATTCATAACAAAACAATGTGAAACAGTGCTGATGTCAAATCTGCTTTATGTGCGACAGATAAAATGACAGAGGCTGATGGCCGCACTGACAAACAGAAGCACCAATGATCAGAGCCAAGCAGATGACAATCACAGTGGCTCTCAAATGGATTCCCTTTTCTACCTTATTGTAGAAAATGCTTCTAGGATTTAGTCTTTTATATGCAAGGTATTGTGGTATATAAAAAATATAAAAACAGAAATACAGTAATTGGCAAACACTAAAGACAAATCACAAGCCACAATAAATGACAAGCTGAATATACTTCCTGCTCCTTCACATTTGAGCATTTTGTGCTGGTGTCTTTTCAAAATTATTTCAATTGCTCTACAGTACCTGTTGTCTGAACACAATTGCTGCAGACAGGCACCATTTTAAAACAGATTACAATAACTAACAATTTTCCTGTCTCCGCATGACACATTTAGCAACAGCAAATTCAGTTGTCGGATTTTTGCTAACAGTTGAAATTGACAATAAAATAGCCTCATATTCATTGGTGCTAGTGATAATCATGTTTCCTATAATGCCAGGCAGAGAGCTTCATTTTTTTATTCTCTTTAAAATTGTGTTGTATAACCTTGTATAACATTTTCCTATGCAGTGTGACATGATACCAGAGTTAACTTTCTAGCTAAATTTCTCCATAAACATATATGTTGTTGGGGCTTGGAAGTTGGGAAGAGACCAAATCAAAAAAGGTTCCCATTGGTCCTTCATGTCCAGAAATCAATGGTCCAGAAGACTATTATTACATAACTACAGCGTGACCTCCGTGGAACTGCAGAGCTAAGTGAACCTGAAGTGAGCTGTGATGAGGAGAGCCATTGCAGTGTCTCACCTGGGATTTGAGCCCACTACCTTCCAGCCGCACATTCATAAAGTTAACCACTGTTCCACAGTGCCCATGTACAGTACTGTAATGCACATAGGGGTTTTGCCTATGTAAGGGTTGAAGCAGTGAGCAATGTTGATCAACAGTGGCTGTGCCAAAAAAGGACTTCTAAACAGAAGTTCAGGTGGAGGTCAAGCCCTAATCTCGCCCACCTCATCCCACCTCAAGATAAATCTCAAGCTTCTTGCTGACTTGCTCATGTGCCTTTTGTTTCCACATCTCTCCCTCTATCTTTTCCTCTTTGTTCTTGCAGCAGATCTCTGACTCATCCCTTATTAAAGGGTTGGAGGGATTCTGACAGCCTCCCTTTTACAGACGATACACTAAAACAGCGGAACTGGAGGCTTAAGCCCCCAGTGGAGGGTTACAGGGACCATTGCCCTGTTCCACGCTGTGCCTTTACAAAAAAAAAAAGAAAAGAATTAAGTCTATACACAGCAACAGAGAATGAGTAAATTAGATCTGTGCCAGTATGGTGAGGGCACTGGAAGTCTAAGTCAGGCAAAGTAGCATTTGGCAATTCAAAATGAATGGGTATGAAACAGGTCATTCTATATTAGACTCTAAAATAAATCTGTTTAATAAATGGTTGCAAAAGGCAGAGTCCCTGCCAAGAGCAGCTTTTGGCATTGGTCCGCTGCACATAAAAGCAGCATGACTAGTGCTTTGTGCAGCTGATATCATTCCACTGAGAAATGCAGCTGAGAGCAGCGGAACTCCTTACACCCTGACGGATTTCAAACAAACCCTCTGAAGGATGTTACCCAATTCAACAATGGCCAGTGGAAGTGGGAATCTTTCTAGCTTATCAGGAAGACACAGGCACTAAATTCGCACTCACAGATCACACTGTACTGTACCTGCTGTCAGAGTCTTACACTGGACACATCAGGTTCACTTTGTTAGTCCAGCTGCTTAGGCACCTTGTAATTAATATATACCTATACCACACAGGTTTATTGATGTTTCAGTTCTGTTTCTGTATCATTTCAGTGATAAAATCACCTTCTTTCTCTTTTGATGACAAGCTCCCTATTTCTTCATGCCAGAATTTGCTGACAGCTTGTTCCAGCACTGCTATGTAGTTACCAGAGCTCTCAATTTTATTTTATGCTGTGTTATGCATTCATAATCGTATTGGGCAAGCCTGGCTCTTCAATAGAGGACTCTATTGAATGTTCTCCACTGCTTCAATCTAAACTGCAGAAATATTCCCCACAGATGAATTATTCTTGCATGAGCATAAACAATATTGAACCAATCATATCAATATACTGTAAGCATGCACTACAAGGAAATGATTGATAAATGGATCCAGAGGAAAGATGAATGTTATATTTGCATATAATAATATCCTTAAGACTCCACAGTTAATCTTGTGGGCATGAACATATTCATAACATTAAAACCTGCATGTAAACTGCCATGTTCTTTTCCTTTTAGCATATTCAAAGTAGAAGTATCAGTCTTGAAGCAACCCTAACTTAACAGATTCTACTTTATTAAGAATTAACTCATTGCAAACCCAGGAAACAACCTTTAATTTGCATTCCATGCTTTAACAGGTAAGACAAGAGTCCTCTAGCCCTTATCTGAAGAACTCAGAACAATATCTTCATTAATAATTTATAGAGTGTGCCCGAAACATAAGATAAAACAGTTTAATCCTAAAAGGCTACTCCACTTTGAGAGTTATTTTAATTAATCAAACTCAGTCATCATTTATGTCCCAAATCTTCTTCAGCTTCAGTATTTTAACTAAATTGACAGGGGTGCTGCAGAGAGTAATGGGTTTTTTAAATTGTTTATCTTGAACACAAGGTCCTTTCAGGACTTTTGCAATGTTTTAAAACACCAGTTTCTAAAGCAAGGAGTCAAGCATGGCTTTGTGAACACATCACAGCAGTGAAAAGGGGAAGAGCCTGTAAGAGGGTGGCTTGTCCAGTATGAATCTGCATCCGGCCACACTCAGTGGGAAGCAGGGACTCTTCTGTTGTAAGTTACTCAAATTGCTCAAATTATACAGCTAGGCCCAGCTGTACAAATGGGTGCAAATGTCAGTTGCTTTAAATAATTGTGTCAGCCAAGTATAGCCAATTAAATAAATAAAAAAATCGCACGATGAACTAAAAACCTGTGATTCTGGATTGGATACAACAGTTCTGAGTGTGCAAATTGCCCATTTTTATTTGTGAAATATCTGAGCATTCCAATTTTGGTTCTCGGAAATGGAGCCAAAGAATTGGTCATTGTTATACTGTATTTTTTTCTCTATCAGTGCAGCACTCTTTTCACTTTCAAAACAAGAACTAAGGACAAACAATAAAACAACAGAAATGGAAGATCACAAAGAGGAATGGAAAAATTAGACTAACAAGAGACATGATATTAGAGTTTACAAATATCTACAAATATTCTTCACTACTTATAGTAAGATAATACTTAATTATCATACTTACAGTAAGTATAATGATTATAGCTCCTTCAGCATTTTATGTATCATGTTATAAACCTGAGCCTGCCTCGCCAAGCACATTAAAGTGTTCTTTTATGAATCACGACAAAGACGGCAACTTATGTCATCATTAGCATTTTCAATTTTGTCATTTTTTCCCTATATTTATAATTACTTTTTTGTACTATATTATCACCAATATTGGGAGAAAAAAATATAAATTGTGTGGTTAAAAAAACCCAAGTGGTCCAAGATTGACAAACAGAAAAGACATAATGAGATTTCTCTTGCACCAATTTTGTTGTTCTGCTGTACAGTGTCAAACAGAGCAAACTGAATGATTTGATGCCTCTTTTTCCATTAACCCCTTACACCTTGACTTTGCAGGACGAGAGGAGCAAGATGACTGATATTACTTTCACTACATTACCCAGAAGTCTGTGGGGGTGACCTGATGCTTTGTGTCAACCATTAAGCAACCTGGCTGTCAAGCTTGATAGAGAGGAAACAGGATGAAATAGTCATGTAAAATCTCAAATAAGATCTAGATTTCAGTTTTGTTTTACTTTACTGTACTGTATAATAAAGCACATTTTGCTGGTTATTTTCACTTATTTTTTGTTTTTCCCGAGACCCTGCCTATTTAAACACCCACAATTAACTTGTCACCCCAAGTACGTCACAATTCCTAAATGTTTTTTATTACATGTATGATCTAAGACTGCTGAAATATTTACCGAACTCCCATTCAGTTTGTGAACCTATAAAAAATACCAGTCCACGTTCCAAACAATCATCTCCAGCAATGTTTCAAAGAGGCAAGCCTTTCTTATTTTCATCATCTGTACTGTGATCTAAGAATCCCAAGAATGTTTTCAGATTGTTAGGATTTTGTCCTCATGTACTACGTAACAAGAAGCCAGTTTCATTTAAAAGTACACTTCACTACACTCTGTGGTATGTCTTCTTTTTACAAGAAATTAAAAATATGAATATTCAAATTGTTAATTTTAAGAAAGCATTGAATAGTATTGTAACGCTTACGGCCGACAGGCACTGTGTAAGAGCCAGCGTACCAGAGCAGGTGACGTCACCGCCCTTCCCTGTGACAGCAGGACTACAGCTACTGGGCTGTAGGGAGATCTCTCTTTAGCTCATGGGGCTAGGTCGCTGCAGAGAGACGCGGGAGTCCCGGGTTTGAGCCCCGGACGGTGGGGGGCTGACCTAATACGGCAAGGGCGCCCGCCTGAGCCCCCGTTGCGTTACAGTATTAAAAAAAATTCTACAAAAGTAACTTTGAGTTACATCTGAGAGACAGCATCTTGAATAATATGCATAGCTTACATACTTAAATAAATAAATAAAATTGACATAAATTGTCAAGATGTATATAGTCGAATTGATACATTGATACAGTGGAATTGATACAGGTACACTACATTTATTAGACCCACACTGAAACTTTATCACTGACTTCAGTCCTCTACACTTAGCCCTACAAATCCAACACAGAAGGAAGGAAGATAAGGAAGTCAGATTGTATGCCTATAATTACATTTTAATAATATTTTTATTGCCTGGATAAAAAAAAAGTAAAACAAACAAGTGTTTTTTTTTATTTTTATAAACTTTCTTTCTGCTTGGAGTAACTTTATTGAACGAAATCTTCCTCGGCAATCTGTTTTCTTTTAACACATCTGTTGTTGCCGGAAACTGTAGGAAGTGTCATGGTAACCAAGGACTAGACACCCGTCCGTCATAGAACCCTATAGCCCTGTCTTTGGGAGGTGGGGAGAAATCTACAGTACATTGAAACGAGGGGAACAAGCAAACTCTGTTCAGGCTGGAATCAATCCCAGGTTGCAAGAGTTATGAGGCAGCAGTAACACCACACCACTGCATCTACATTTAAATATCACTCAACCACCAACCTCTTTTTTTCTCTCAGGGCGACACCCACGCAGCTAATATTGTAGCCCAGAGTTGCACAGGCTGTCAGGAGTGTTAGCAGCTTTCTCATTCCGTTTGCTAAAAGGGAAGCATTATTATGTAAATTCCATTCCATTTACAAAATGCCTGATTGTGATAAGCTGGGATCGTTTTGACTAAAAATAGCCTGACAACACAAGAATGGGAGCAGAAAGTTATGCTTTCCCAGATTAACTACTTTTTCCACAGAAAGGGGTACACCATGTCCACTGGACCGAACGATTCAAACTCTGAAGTACGGTTTAGCTCAGCAATGACATGGAAGCAAGTTGACTTATAACATCATTTGAATCATTCAAGGATGCAGATAACTACTGTACATGGCCTAATTTCTGAACACACTTGTTGGTTTTAAGGTGTGTTGGAATTTATACGATAGTTCCTCTTGCATCTTGGTGTCCATCAACACTAACCTACCTGACAGACACAGCAACTACCACATAAGAAAATGCTTTTGGAATTCTAAAGTATTTCTGTAAGAAGCTCTCCTTGTATACACACTGTGATGCTGTTCTAGAGGCCTGTAGATTTTGTGAGTAGCTAGGTGCTTGCTTGCAGAAAATGAATGCAAGTGTGGTAAGACATCTGGCAAGTACAGTCAATACAACATGACCCTCACTCATTTTTTGCTTACCCAAGGAGATAGGAGTTTCCCTCGCACCCTTGTCTTTGTCTTTTCTTAAGGGATGGGCTGTGCTGCTCTACTGAAACCTTATTTAGTTTAGAATTCAGTCCTTTCTGCAGGTGTCTTGGGGAGACTGGAGAACAGGCTCCTCTGGGGGATCTAGAGTGGCCTCTTCCTTGGCACCACACCTACTCCCGCTGAAAGATAAACCAAACTTCAAAACCTCTACTCTGGCTCTTTTGGCACTGCAGACGACAGGCAGTCAACCTCATACAGATTCCTCCGTGATTTGAAAAGGATTTCTTATGCTTCAATTAGTTTTATTAAATTAAATTAATTTGAATTTATCCATCCATCCATTATTCATGGAAGTTTCATCTTAAGGTGGGTCCTTAGGAGGGAGACGAACTCAGCAGACACAGGACTACACTCTGGATGGGATGCCATTGCCAGCAACACACACACAGGGACAGCGTGGAGACAAATTAACCTCACCAGACTATGGAATGTGTAAGGAAACAGCAACACCTGAAAACATCTCCACACAGATTGGGCTCTAGCCCAGAATTAAACCCAACGTAATAATGCACCTCTAGATGAATGAGAAGAGCCCAGTCACAAAGGTGAAAGTGGGAAGGGGCAGTAGGCAGCTGTATCAAGCACTCAGAGGAAATTTTCCAGAGTCATGATCATTGGGTTCGCAGCCAAAGATAACCCAATAAGCAAAGCTGAAGCAAGAAAAACGAGGCTCAAAGAAAGTGAGTCAAACACAAAGGACATCCCTCCAAGACTGAGCAGGGAAGTACAGTGAAACCTGATCTGAAATACTGTATCCTGAGAGAAAGAGGAAACGAATGGTTAATGGTGGACAGGTGGGAATGATCTTCTTCCACACCACTTTGACTTGCAATTGAGTGATTGATTGATTGGCCTTTACAGATTGTTTCAACAGTTGCCATAGTAACACGATCTGTCAGAAGCAGGAATGACTCCAAGTACCTGATACTTGTGGTGCAGAACTGAAGACCACAACATCGCCCTGCTGTAGTTGTAGTTATAAAAGTTTTTTTTCCCACAATTCAAAGCAGCTGATGATAAAATTGATCTAAAACACCTGTTAAACTTTGAGGACCAGGATGGAAACTATAATCATGAAGTATATTTATTTTGGTCACACTATGACTGTATGTTTCACCCTGTTATCAAACTCGTACCATAACGCATAAAAATGACCAAATTCAGGCAGGAGTGGTAATAGTGGTAAAAACACTTTCTTTCTAATTTGAAAAATAAAGGTTTAGGCTAGCTATGTGTTTGTGGTCATGGAGGTGTTAAAAAGTAAGAAAATATCTTATTACTTTTAGATATGAAGACTATCTTAAAATAAATTCCATTCTTGGTTAAAAAGACATATACAGACTACTGTTTTAGTGTAATGTGAAACCCAATTATCACCAAGGTCAATGTAATCAATTGAATGTGTTAAACGCACTCATCAGCCTAAACATCTGACAAAGCTTAATCCTCATTAGGCACATGGCTTCTACAAAAGGGTAAACTTAAAATGCAGCTAAAATGAACAGGCTACTAAGTTGTAAAGTACACATAAACCGAAATCTGTTCGTGGTATAACAGAGTTGCAGATTATCTGAAAGCTGCAAAAGCATTGGTAGCACGTCATTGTTTTGCAGTCTTGATAATTATTTCCTTTTATCTCTCCTAGTCAGGTCACTCCAATTCCCACACCAGCATGACAGATGTGACAAAGATACACATTCATCCTCCAAACAATGTCAGGCCATGTGCTCCTTATCATACTAGAAGCACAAGCTGTCCTCACAGAGACAAGCTCAAAGATACCTTGCAAGCAGGTATCTAGGTTTGTAGGCTCCCTCATATCAGCATGGGCTTTCAGCTGTAGAGTCACTTGTGAAATCCAAACTTTCACATAACATTTGTCCCTACTCTGAATTGAGTCAGAAGGAAACCCAACTATTAGAAAAACGTTTGTGGAGAGGTTCTTTGGTGTCAAACTCAGAGTCCTCAGGATCCCTGGATGCCGAATACCTCAGCATGCAACTGTCCCACAACTCACATCTCAGCCTTTCTTGACAGCCTTATGAGATCACTGGTTGAAGGGCTTCCTTCATATAATAAGGACACCAACTATGCTCTCAAAATTGTAACCAATTTCCAGTTTCAGGGCCCAGAATGTTCCATTTTTACCGTGGATATCACATCCCAATTCACTGTTATTTCCCACAACAATGGTCTAACATGCACAGTGATTGATCCACCCACCCACACTCTGTACAGTATGTCTTGCAGAATTGGTCCTCACACTTAACGCCTTCTCATTCAATAACCTTTTTTATCAGGAAGTAAGTGGAGTCACCATTGGCACAAGGATGAGACCGAGCTATGATAATATGTTTGTCGGCTAAATAGAAGAATGCTTCTTTGCTTTCTACACCAGTCTTATCCCTGACGTCTAGAGGCTATACATGGATGACTGTGTCGGTTTTGCAACATACTCTGTTAGACCAGTTAGAGCATTTCCTGTATCACTTCACCAACTTCCACCCATACCTCCAATATACAGTTAACATAAAAACCAAATTTCCAAAACCGAGCCCTCAAAATGCACTCTTTTTTCATTAACGAAGGATACCCTATCCATGTTATTGACAGGGCCCTCTCCAGAGCCAAAAATAGGCCACAAATTCAACTCAATTTGTGCTCACAACTGCATTCCATTGGTGCTTTCCTACCACCCAAACACCCTTTCTATCCCCAGGACCATCAATGACAGCTTCCCCATCTTACAGGATAATCCCTCCATTGGCGTCCTTTTTTCTGATCCCCCCCATCATCTGATACTGCCAACCACCTAATCTGCATAACCTTCTTGTTTACATCTCCCTTGATCCCCCTCAACAATCATCCACACCAGGCATACTTTCCTGTGCAACAGAACTCACTGCACATCATGTAAAAATACTGTAAGTATATCCAATACCACGTTAATTCAAGGCCCCTCATGACATTTTGTACTTCCAGCAACGTTATTAACTGCATCTCTTGCAGAAAATGCAAAGCTATTTACTTTGGTGAAACAGGAAGGAGGTTGGGAGATCAATTCAGGTAATGTCAGGGCTGTGAGGATCAAATATCTCTCCAACACCTTTGTTTCCCATATAACCTCTAACAGCCAAGATCATACTGATCTCTCCGTCTGTATTCTCAAAGGGGGGTTTCAGAACGCCTATTGCAGAAAGACATCCAAAACCCAAATTATCCTGTAACTATGTTAACGCCTTCCCCCTTCTCTCGATGACAGACTCATTTCCCTCTAATCCTCTCTATTCATTTGCAGGTTTGACTTCACTCCTCACTTCACCTCTCTCGACTTCATACATTACCACCTGAATGCCTATACTGCTTCTCTCCTGGTCCCGCCTCCTCTCCAATCCCGGTTTTTCTTCTCTCAGGCATTAACAACTGCTGGTTTTTCTCTCTCTCACACACCTGAAGAAGGCTCCACAGCTGAAACATCTTTTCTTCTCTTTTCAGCATGGAATAAACCTTAACTTGCTCCTTTGCAGCCTATGCATGCTGACGCAGGTATTGTACCTGGTTTACCTTTTTGGCTTGACGTTAAGAGGTTTGATCAGGGAACTGTGTCATCATGCAATGGCTACAAAGAAACATGTCAACGTTAATTCAACATTTAAAAATAAAAGAAGAAAATCATTTCACCTGTCGAGCACCCCCAGAGCTGAAGAACACTCATGAACCAAACATTATTTTTCTTCTTTCTACTTTTTAGAGTGGCATCAACCTTGTTTGTAGTAAAGGTTAAAATCATCGTCTTGACTCACAGAAAAACACCTACAAAACCAGAAAAAACAGCATTGACTAAGAATCAGCTTTGACTGCCGTATTACAGCTTCTTAAACTGATT
Source organism: Lepisosteus oculatus (assembly GCF_040954835.1). Classification (NCBI taxonomy): domain Eukaryota; kingdom Metazoa; phylum Chordata; class Actinopteri; order Semionotiformes; family Lepisosteidae; genus Lepisosteus; species Lepisosteus oculatus. Next base: position 55,526,902 of record NC_090700.1, read on the forward strand.
CAACTTAGTTGAATACTAACTTGTACTGTATGAAAATAATAACATTTTAGTTCTGTGGTTTATTTTTAAAATCATTTCAGTTTTAAGTCTGCTCTTCACTTTCCAGACATTCACTCTCAAGTCACAGTTAAGCCAGCGGTGCTAAGATGTGGAAGGATCCCAAAAGGCAAGGCTGGTGATGATTAGAGAAACTATGAAAGCCTGAATGTTTAATCAGGTCAGTATGTCAAACAGACACTTTTTGTAACACTGCTCTTATTTAATGTCTCCATGAAGATGCAAGTCTGCTCTGGATTAAATCAGTGTCACAAGTTACTCTTATGTTACTCTTTGTGAGACTCATTATAGGCTCTGGTGGGTCTTGTACTGTCTTGAACAGTATTGTTCTGATGAAGGAGAAGTAGAACAGTGAAATAGTTAACAGTATTTCAGTTATACAGTATATGTCAATATCTACACGAAGCCAGATAACAAGACTAGGGCCCTTAGATAAATGGGTCGGTGCAAACCCAGACAGAGGGATTTTCTTTTACCTCTGCCCAAAGAGGATACCCTGACTCACTATATGTCACAAAGCAGTAATACTGCCATTTTCACATCATCCTGCACCAAGAAAACTGCTGACTCGCAGCCCGCAACACTACTAGTATCCAAACTTCCTGGAGAGCACCAACAAAGTCCACCCAGAAGTGACCTCTTCAGGATTCACAACAAAGTGTGCGTATGGGGGAACAAGCAGAAATATGAATGTACTGGATCCCCTATCAGATCATTAAAATTGATTTAATCTCATTTATTACATATACAGCAAAACTCTTACGAAGAACTGGCATATCTGCTTCGAGGAAAAAACTGTTACATCTGGATTTTGACTATGATCAGTTTTTGTAATAACTTATGGACTTTAATATTATATGATACAGCTAAAACTTGATGGCAGTGGACATATTTAGAAATCTGCATTATTAACCATTGTGAAAAAATACAATTGGTTTAACAAACACAAGTGAATTCCAACATCAGTTCTGATATCTCACTTTGCACAAGATGGTTCAAATATGACATCTGACAATTTCATCCTGTAGCAGATTCATTTCTCAAAGCTCGTTGAGCAGTGGGGCAAAAGCAGAGTTCACAGAGTGCACTGATATTATTTCTGCTCAGAAATTCCCAAATCACGACATTGCAGTTGAAGACAAAAATCACTTTCTCTCACATTTTACAAACCTGGCTTTTTCCCATTACTCAGGTAAAAAAAAAATCATGCAAACTTGACATGACTGATTTACAGTCTTCAAATTGAAAATGCTATGTGTATGCTCAGCAGAGAGCAGCTAGACTTGTACTATATGAGATCTCTATTTCACAGTCACAGTTGCATTAGCTAGTATTGAGAAATACCTTGACAGGAAACCTGAAAGCGAGCAAGCATGGTTCGCAAATGAATCCAGTTCTGAATGCCCATGACCTGATTCACAGCCCATTCTAGTATGATGGAAGGCACTGCAGCAGGGTAAGGACACTTTCCTCTGATGGATTATACCTCCATCTTAACAAGGATATCTCATCAGAGCCTCAGATGCTTTGGAATGATTGACGACAACTTTCCACTATTACCCAAACCAGACTGATAATACACTGATGCCGTTAGAGATGACTCTTCATGAATGAGAGCACCACCACAGGGGTGATTGAAGAGGCCAGGGAGACTCTGGAATGACTGGGTATATAACACTGTTCACCAACACTATGATCTATCGGTGTGCTGTCCAACAGTTAAGATGGTAACAATCAGCAATTTGAAGTAAAACAATTTACAGGAAGAAGAGTTTTTGTTCTAGAGTTTTTTTTCAAGCTTTTTCTGAACATCTTTGTAAATGTCTGAAGGTGACAGTCTAGCTAGAAACAACTCTGGCACAGGAAAAAGTAATGCTTTGTTTTTGCACTTCAGCTTAGTTTTGAAATTTTGCAGCTGGTCTATATCTGAATCATCAAATGGCAAAGATAATTTGGCCCAAATATAGACAAAATTAATACATTAGAAAAATGACAGCAGAACAGCTTCTAAAAAACAATGATATATCCCTTTCATAACATATAGCAGGGTTTTCACTGCACAGGAATGAATAATAACCCAATAAGAGGTTCAGTTTCTACTGAAGCATAAACATGGGGATATTATTATAATGAAAAACAGAATAACCTGCAATTGTACAGGACTGGAGTCACAGATCAGTGTCATGTACTTGAAAATACAAATGTGGCTCATAGCAGCCAAGACCAAAGGGAACAGGCAGATTTAGTGCTCTGTCCCTGGACATACTCTTCCTGCTTCTCATGCCACCTTTCTAGTAAGCATACAGTACCATGCAGCTGCTAAGATTTAAGATAACAATCAAGCAGTACTTTTTGTTCTACAGTCGGTGCTTGCTGGGGTGTAGAGGATCATTGGAAGCCCTAAAGAGTCCTTCAAATTGACATGAAGGGAGCAGAACAAAGGAAATGAATTTGGCAGTCACAGCTGGAAGTGGTCCTCATATCAAAGAGAGGTCTGGGGTGAAGATGGTCCCTAGTTCTCCCAAATGATGAGAAAACAGAACCTGCAGCCCCACTGTCTTTAAAAAACAACAAATGTCCCTTGGCTGATGCACATTTAATTTCTTTTAGAGTTCAATAATACAGTATACTTCCTGCTCTATGTTTACGCAGTGATTAGAGTGGATTTTAGGGACAACACAGCAGTGTTTCTGTTGCTGATGTGGTTTTAATATTTTTGCTAACAGTCTTGAGATGCAAAGGCATGATAAGGGGCAGTATATAAGCTTAAACTGCTGTTTTTATTGCTTATTTGCCACAGATGTAACAAATTGTTTAAGGAAGCTGATGTAAAGGTGACATGTTAATTACCCATTTCTGCAAAAGATCCCATTAAAGATTAGATAACAATAACAATAATGGCCAGGCAGCACTGTCCATCACTCTTAGCAATTTTTAAAACCTTATGAGGGCCATCATCCAGACAGGCAGTATTGCATAGGCATGCTTTGATAAAGAAGAATTGAAGAATATTTATTATATATGGATTATTTTCTTTATACCCATCCAGTTTTGTCCTGCCGAATCTTTATTCATATAGCCTAAAGCCTCCGTCTCCTATAGCACACAAAGATTATGAGGACACACTCATTTGAGCCAAGAACTGCTGTACTGAAAGAAGACAGGACCCAGGATGCCCTACCAATCCCCACCCAACCCTAGCTACACTCAGTCCATTGGTTAAATCTGTTACAGTCAGAAAATTACTCATTCTTCCTATTTTTAGTTAATAACTCATTATTTGTGAAACTGTTGGCCTTGGTTTGGATCCATGGCTCACTGTGTCAAGTTTGTAACTTCCCATGTTTTTTTTTTCCTGGTGCTCCTGTTGCTGTACAGTACCTCCCACTTTCCAAAGACATGCAAGCTGGTTTAATTGGTATATCTTAATCATACCGTACTGTACCTGCACTCTTGCTTGCACATGAGTTCCTTTATTTAAAAAAAAAATAGGCCATTTAGAATTGGGCCTTACAAGACTTTCTAAGTGCATTGTTCCTCATTGTTACTTTATATAGGTAGATTGTGATGGGTGTATAAGTGTATATGTGCCCAGCATTGGAGTGATCTCTCATCCAGGGAGCGAAACCATAATTGCCCCCTGTGTTTCTGGATAAAGGACACAGTTACCACATTTTCTTCCTAGAGAAAAATCTACAACTGCTGCACTTGTTGAGTGTACATGAACACTCGAAGACCACGTACTTGCCCATCCGGAATGATCATTTTTCCTCTAGTGAATACACAATGCAGAACTCCCAATGGCCCCAGACAGAAAATTCACACATCTGTGTGCATTTCAAAAAACAACCTGACCAAATTAGATGCCCTATCTATCTTATGAAATCCTGGCCATTGATAAATAAAGACAGCCCATACTCAAACCAGTGATCTCTAAGTGTAGGCAACAACCTGTCCAGTCCAGTAATAGTCCAGTCAACCCAGAGTCCCAATAATGCAAATATCACATCCAAATTGATCAATAGAATACCAATGTCAAAACATATTAAAAGACAATATAGGGCATCTTCATTATACATTTTTCCATATAAAATAAAAGTGTTGCAAGTATTACCCCAGTCACAACCCCTGGCACCCTCTGGTGTCTCACACTTTCATGTTATGTGCATAGCATTTTAACTAGCCCAGATATTTTTATTAGGAGAGCAGCGCTCTGTAAAGTGCCTTGTAACTGATGCATTTTAAGTCTTTAATTCCATAGCAAAATTGTTTCCATTCTTTTAAAGCAAACATTTGCTTCAAGTTCAATATGTTATCCTAGGAAGAAAACACAAGTGTGAGATGAGGATGGTGTGTTTGGAATGGTGTGAGGAACGTTTTTTCACTGTAATGTTCTTTTAGAATTTTTTATTTTGATAGAAAAAGTGTTTTGTACAGGAGAAAAAACGTAGATAAATACCTCTAGATTATTTATTCGGCTACATAGGAGGCTAAAGTTTTATTTTTATTTTCAGTTAACAAGCGCACGACAAGTTGGGCCCCAAGAGTGTAATGAACACTATAAGTCTGCATGGGACATTATTCTTTAAGAAAATACAAGATTTACAATGATGGGGTTTGAACAACACTTCAAAAGTCCACATGATGCATGCTTCAGAACTTTCTTTACATATGGCATAATGTGGCATTATGTCTTGTGATAATATCCCCGGTGGTTTAATTGAGCTTAGTTTTTCACTTGATTTCTTTTTAGGGATTCAAACAGTAGGATTTTTGTTCTGATGGTCTGTGTTAGGCTTCAGTCTCACAGACCTGTCTCTTTGTTGTTTAATAAATGATTTTAAGAGAAACATTGTCTGTGTTCCTCTGTTTTTCAGAATCTACTTTGTTCCCCATAAATTGGCACACTACAGTGGGGTCTCTCTTTGTCCTTAAAGGGATTAAGCACCACTGAAAGGCTCTCATGAGAGAGGAAAGGAGACAAAATACTGTACGGCAATGCATCTTTGTGAGCTGAGTGAAAAGAGCTCAGAGACAAATAGACGAGACAGGTTAAACCTTTGGATTACCAGACACCGGACAGTTCTCACAGGCATTGTTGTCCCAGCCCATGCAAAAAATACCTTTTGCATCCTTTTTTTTCCTGTGGGTTTAAGTACAAATCTCTTTTTAATTATTTACTTAATTTTAATGTGGACTAAAGACAAAAAAAGACAAATACTGTGAAGTAAATCTAATCTTCTGGCTTGATTTCTAGTCCAGTATCTCTTTTGAAAAATACTGGATTTCTAGCCAAAATGCTGTTATGCTGATATTGTTTACCATGCGTTAACTATTATCCTTTAAACTTTCCCTTGGTGGTCCATTATAGGGAAAGGGGGAGTATGATGGCTTGTTGCTCAAAAGCGGGTTTTATGTTGCATGTTGTTCATTCATTTTGTACTAAAAAGAAAAGACTGTGTTCTACAAAGACCTGTAGCTTTCTTGGGAACTAGATGTTAAACTACTGTATGCCACTGCATAGAGATGCTACTGCTGCCGCACCTATACTTTTGCTGTAACCTGCATTGTCTTACTAGGAAAAGTAACAGACCGGAAATTATGCTGAAAAACTCCAATGTCACCTGGAATTGATATTGCTTGTCTAGAACTTGTATTTCATTTTAAGTATGAAAGCATAGCAAGAACAACACAATTCCAACAAATTCAGATTATAGCTGAAATGTGCTTGAATAATTAAATACACTTAGGATGGTGGGCAATTGAAAAACTCAGGATAATAAAGTTTTGAGTTATCAAAGAAAAAGACTCCCACTGCACATCAGTCTGATCAACTTCAGATTTTAAACACTGAAGGCTTTGGAAGTACTGTGGCTTCATTACACTGCTCTCCTTCCCACTGAGAGCTCGTGTGTGTCAAGGGTTCTGGTGCACTATGGCTGCTGTCACATCATCCAGGTGGGGCTGCACACTGGTGGTGGCGGAGGGGAGTCCCCCTTCCCTGTAAAGTGCTTTGAAACCTCCCCCATGTGGCTGTCTGTGAAGGAGCCTAAAGGATGTTAAATCTGAAATAGGTTGTAACAGTTTTCTTTGCAAAGCATAATTTACTCTGTGATCATAGTAGATTTGATGCAATGTCAGTCACTGTGTTGTTCTCAGGAAATCAAAACAATACCTAGTTATAAAAATAGAAGATGTCACTGGGTATTTAATATTTTAAAGAATTAAGAATTCACACTTTTTATGTCTGCTGTGACAGAGTGCTTGTTTTTTTTTCTTTACTTCCCTCTACCCTTCTGGTATGTTTGAGAGAGTGTATGTGATACGAATGAAGTGTGAATGATACTTACCCTTTTTGTTGTTTCCCTAAAAGTACTGCAGTGTTTTCCCCATTCGGAGTTTTGCGTTGATCAAGATGGCCACCAGTCACCTTTCCTGTTTGTAGTATCACACAAATGATCTTAAAGGGAAAGGTGACTGGTGAGCCATCTCTAAATAACTGATGTAAGGTTAGGTGTTTTGTTTAAGCGAGTATATCACGGTTGCATGACTTGCAAAGGTTTTTTTTTGGATGGTTGAATAATTTTGAGCAAACTGCTCATCTCTGTTAAGAAAATGTGAGCGTCTCCCTTTAAGAGGATGGTTCTTAGAAGAGGAGGGGCTATAAAAGGGACTGGGAGAGCTCAGTGTGGAGGAGGGTGCCTTGGACGAAAGGTGTGGAGAGTATGCCTGTGAAGAGGGTTTTTTTTTTTGTTATCCCTATTTTGATGGCAATAAATCCAGTTTTGTTTGCATTTGAAGACTGCTGTGTGGAAGTTTCTTTTCTTTTGAGCCAAACCTGGTCACTTGACCAGTGACATCTATGCTCTGAAGGATATCCAGACATTTCCATGGTCAGTACATTAATAGATATGAGGACCGGAACCATTAGATCCTCATTAGGCATTGGACAATATTTAGCATTTCATGAGGTGACTCGGGGAACATTGATCTTTGTTGTTTGTTCTCATAACAATGTCAAATGTTTGATAAAGCAAAGGATGAATATAGTGGTTGTGCACATTTGATGCAGTAATGAGCAGTAACGGAGCCAGATTCCCATGATCATGAGTGCACAGAAAAGGCACAGGCTGCTGGCAGGCCTTTTGCTTCAATTAGAAAATAATTTATTGCTGTGGTTTGATAAGTTGTAACCCACACATACAGACAGATAGGGTGTTATTACACATCCAAAAGCACATACATTTCTTGTAGCTGTGTGTTTTTGAGTGGCATGTACCTGATTGGATTGCCAGCGCAGTTAGAGGGCCTGTTTTATCGTCACACTATCACTCTTTGTCTACACTAAACACAGCTTCACATTTCCAATCTAATGGTTCAGCACACTATTTTCTTGGCTCACTGATCAAGCTAATTAAATCCCAGGAATGCTATTTTGTATAAAATCAGTGGGATTTAATTAGACTGATCTTGGTGCCAGTTGAACTAGATGTGGTTTCTAACCTGCTGGGCCACATGAAAAAGAGATGACCTGTTAATCACTCAATTACAAGTTGCTTTGTCAAAAGAAAAAAATGCATGGCCTCCCCTTAAAAATTAAGATGATCCCTGACAAATAATCACCATGCTATGTCCTACATAACTGATAATTTAATGTGGTCCCAGCATGTACGTACTGTAATTGGCGTACAAAGAAGGCACAACAGCACCTTAACTTCCTCAGACAGCTGAAAAAATGTGGTCCATTTTCAACTGTTCTTACCACATTTTGCAGGTGTGCTATTGAGAGTGTGCTCTATTGTGGTACAGTATAACAGTGTGGTTTGGCAGCAGCTCATTGTCTGACCGGAAGGCGTTACAAGAGATGATCAGGTCAGCCCAGTCCAGCTCCCCTCTACTGCAGACATTTTTACAACTTGCTGTCTCAAGAAGGCTGGAAGTATTGCTAAGGATACCAGTCATCCTAGTCTCTCACTTCTCTCCCCCCTCCCCTCTGGTAAGCGTTATAGGAGCACAAAGGCATGAACTTCCAGATTCAAAGAGATTCTTCCCACAAGACGTCAGATTATTAAACTCTACCCCTGCCACTGGCTCACACTGATCTGTTTTTTTTCTCACACTGCTCATCTGGCTTTTTTTAGGTTGTATATTATTTAACTTGTTGGTGTTGCTGCTGTTCTGTTTTTATGTTTCTGGTGATTCTTTTAATGTCTTTGTATAGGAGCATACATGCAAATAAACTTTTCATTGCACTTGTGCATATAACTGAACTGTACATGCTTTGTACTAATCAATCACCCTTTTGCTTTAGGTTATGTATTCCTTAACCATTTTTCATTTTGTTTTACTCTAACCTATGGAAATGTGCAAGTTCTATGTTAGAGACACGCAAAGACAGTATGATACTAACATTATGAATGCTTGAACAATAAATTATTTTCATAGTCCATAAAAATGTGAGAGTGTTGGATATGCCATGATTCCCACCCGTGACTGTTCAACCTACACTGATCACCTATTAAGAGTGGTTTACACAGAAATAAGGGAGAAAACTCTTCATGAAGTTGAGAAGAGTAGGTATGATGTTGTGTGGGCTCAAGTTGAAGCAGAGCAGAGTCACCATCAAAAGTGTAATGTAAGAGCAACACCAGAATGTCTCGTACTGTATATAAACTTTGCTAACTCATAGTGGTAAAATCTATACCTAGTTGCTGCAGCAGTGTGATGCAGTGGTTAGGGCTCTGAACTTGTAACTTGGAATGTTGTGCTTTCAAATCCCCAAAGAGACATTCTATTGTAGCCTTAAGTAAGGTACTTCACTCAATTGTTGCCATATGAATGGATGAAAATGTAAATTTCTTTAGATAAATGTGTCAGCCAAATAAATAAAATGTAAGCTATAATTGTTTTCATAATTAAAAAACAACTTAGGGGACAGAGCCTTTCAGCTACTACTATGCATCAGCAAAGCATTTTTTTAGCTTGGGATATTTAAAAACTAATTTAAGACAAAATACAATTACCAACTTCAAAAATTCTTCCCAATGGGTGACACAGTTGTAATTACTGGGGGAAACAGTAACACCGCTGAGCGTCATAATTTCCAAAGCAATTATAAATTAATTAACATGATATCCTATTGAATTTGTGCTGAATGAATATGAGGCAAATACCCACTGCCGACGTTTGGCATCCACATTGACTTTAAACCTGTGTATCGACCTAAATTAAACAGGAATAGCAGCACATTGTACATGAAAACTTCACCAGAAAAATAAATTAAATACAAAGTCTTATCCGGGGAAGAATCACAGCCAACTGTTTTCTGAAGATAAAAGCAACTCCAATCTCTGTCAAATCAAATTTCCCAACAATAACCAAGCAGAGATAAAGGATTCTTTACAATGTACATTACAGTTCAAGCATTTATAGAATGCTTGTTTAAAACATGGTAAATAAGCAGCTCTGAGGAAGGTTCCAACTCAAGTCCTATAAGCACAGAAATCAGACCTTATCAGGGAGACACAGCTGTGCAGGAACAAACGTCAGAATGTTTGCAAGAAATGCAGTGAGTTAAAAGGCAATTTGGCTACACAAGGGGGAAGGATGAAATATATTAAGAAATAATAATTGCATGGGCTGCAGTGCTTAATTGCAAATGATTTAGGTAGCATAAGAGGAGACCCATTTCATTCACCACCGATGTGCAGCTCCACCAGGGGGCTGTGTAGCCAGGTGGGGAGGTAAAAGGCTAACTCAGGGAGGTCAGAGGTTTTGTGTCAAGCCTAGAGTGGAATCTCCACAGCGGTACCATGGACTGTTTGTGGATTGACTAGCTAGGACCCTGGATTATTCTCATTCATGTCTCATTCAAAGGACAGCACCTCCCACAGTGCAGTGTCCCCAGTCACTACAGTGAAGAGCGCCACCTCCTGCTCTACCTGCACTACATGTAGCCACCTGGTTTTCCTGAGAGGGCTCCCATGTACCATTCCCTGCACGCACTGTGTGCCTTTGCAACTTCTTTTATGCCCTGTGCTGTTTTTGTTCTAGATCGCATTTTGAAGGACTCGTAAACATGCACAATGCTAGAGAGATGTCAGTTGCACACGTACAGTAGCAATACTTCTGCACAGGCTTGCATTGTCAGTGATAGAGAGAAGGTGCTACAGTACATCTCCAGAATGACACTTATTGAGACGATGGCACCTCACAGGTCTCAGCAGGGTGTGCGGCATGGTACAGCTAAAATGATTTTCCACACCTGAAAGTGCTGAAGACTGGCAATACCTGCATTGTGAAACACAGGATCAAGGAGGGACAGAGTTTATGGGATACAGTAAATGTTTAGTGCAGTTTTTAGACAAATCACCAAATGTAGAAAAAATCATAATTTAACTCTCTAATTAACTTTGGAAGTTAGAAAATTTAGGATTTCAGTGATTGTTTTGCCAATATGGTCTGCAACAAATGGACCACTACAAAAAAACACTACTGATGGCTCATACTGTAATCATTCCAGCGAAGTACAGCAAAGCATTAGTTGTTAGGAGTAATACTACCCTCATGTACTGGTTTAAGAAGTGCAGGTATCACAATGTCTCTGTTGCATACAGGAGGATCTGCAGATCAGGCAGGTACAGTAACTAGGATAAATGCTTTGGGTTTCTTCATAGGTACAGATCATGGTTTCAAAATAATTCCAAAGAAGGTGGGTATCTAGTACAGGTGAACCAGGTGTAGATTTAGGCATACATTTCATACATCAGTTAGAACCTTGGCATACAGTACGTCTTTGCCTCACCAGCTTGAGTCTGCTAATTAAGTGAGCTCAGAGTCAAGCACAGGGAAAAAAGAATGGTAGATCACCTTGAAGGAAGAAACAAAGCACTGCAGAAGATCTCAGCATCTTCATTAGATAGGCAGGGTTTTAGAGGAATGCAGATGTGGACCCCTTTGCACTCTCCAGAATGTTACTACGATAACTTTAGAAGCAAACAGATGCATACAGAAGATATGACCACCTTTAATTAAGTAAGAATCTTACTTAATACTGGGTGTTACAAGGAAAGCTGTAAAAAAATAATTCATCAGCTCAAGCACCTGACTGCACTCTGTACTCATTAAATGCAATAATGTAATTAGCATGTTAATGTCATCTGGAGAATATGACAGAAAACAATCTGCACCTGTTTAAAGAAGCAACTTTGTGTTTTTCTTTTTTATTAGCACAATTCACCAGATGTGTGATTTACAGGAATCATCACACCTTGCTTCTGCATTTTGTTATTTTTGTGCTGGTGGGGAGGGAGGAGTTATTTTAAGACTAAAGCCTAACAAAATGTAATAATTGTATAATTAATTGCATTTCAAAGGATCCCAAAGGGCTTCACATGTAGTTAGGTAACAATTCGTCCACCATACCCTACCTGGGTGACTTGCAGCCATCATTCAACCCACTGCACAGAGAATTAGGCAGAGAAGCCAGGATAGGCTTCATCAATTGAAATCTGCAGGGATTCTGAGAACTCAGATTATATACATTTAGAGTGAAATTTAACAAGGACATATGGGTTAACACTCCTACTCTTACAAACAGAGCCATGGAATCTTTAATGAAAAATGACAGGAGCTCAGTTTAATGTCTTATCTGGACAGCAACCCCTACAGCACAGGGTCTCCTAGCACCATAGTGGGGCTTTGGTTTGAAAATGCTGGATCAAGAGGATGAGCACCTACTGGTCCACCCAAAACCACTTACAGAACCAACCTGTTTTTCCATGAATGTGTCCCATTCCAGGCTCGCTTAGCTTCTGAGGTCTGACAGGATTGCCAAGTGGTAATACAATGTTGTCTGTCTAAAGCAGCTTTTCAAGTTCAATCAGAAACATGTTCATGGTCTATGCAAACAGTTTTGACATCTTTTGCCGGGCCCTCATGCTCATATAGAATCCAGACTTCAGCAAAAACGAGAGTAGCGGCCATTCTGAGTTGGATTAAATCTGTTGTTAATTTAATCCAAAGTGCCATATTAGAATTACCTTTCAGTTCCATTTCTTCGTCATACATTTTTTAAACTCATGATTACAGTATATTCTTACAGTTTTATGCAACTTTACAGTATAACGAATAAAGCACTGCAGAGAACAAATTATTAAAAAGCAACATATTTAAAGTTTTCATTTTTAAATCTATTGAAAAAAAACTGATCTTGCTCCTTTGTTACAGCAGAGCACCCTTTTATCAAAGGCTGATAACATTGTTTCTGCTGTTGTAATGTAATGTGTTAGAAATGCTCTCAATAAATAATTCAAAGATTCACATGTATTGCAGGGATTTTGGTACTTAATGTACAGGAAAACAATTTAATTCTCTGCTGCAGGTGTTGTTGAAAAGCACAGCGTGAACAAAATGTGAACATCAAGCATGGACTGGCATAGCTCAGCTACTGATCTTACTGCACTAGCTGCTTATTACCGAGCACAATGTTATTGTCATACTTAAGAGATTAGCTTGAGTAAATGCTTTAATATTTCTATATGCATACCTGCAGTCTGTCTTAGGAAAACTGCACATATGTATTGATTTCTCTCCAAGGCAATATAATCTTCTCTCCCTCCCTGTCTCTTGTGAAGAGTTTCACATTGCAACACATAACCACAATAACCTCGGCCGCTGAAGACAGGTAATAGACAAACAGCAGCAGCCTGAATCTGTCCATTTTAATCACAGGCCGACGGGTCAGGCAGGTGCCTTCAGGGACATTTTCATTCCTTCAGGACACGTAACACAGCGGTGTTTCTTTCCCGTTACAGTAGCTGTCCAGAATACAAATGCATGATATAGAATAAGGCTGCCTTAGCAGACTGGCACCCTTGGATCTTCCCCTCAGTCTTTTACTCTACTGACTCAACGCTGGCCAGAGAGGAAGTGATGGCCAGAGTTCTACTTCAACGTCATTTTCAAAGGAGGATTTTGCATATTTATAAACCCTTCAGAACTTCCTGAATATTTTGCAATCACAAGAAAGGGCATAAAACACTGACATGTGTTTGTATAAATAATCTTTTGCATTGGCAGACAACTGACCTCACATTTCAAGAAGAAAAGCTTAACAAAGGCATGTAGACAATCAGCCACTCTCAGATGTTTACTGCGCACAGACATTCCCTTTCTCTGCTCTGTGTCAAGTCCCCCTCTCTGCAGTCAGCCAGCGAACTGGAAAACCTGCTCTTCGGGACCCTGTTTTCCACAGTCAATCATGAGGTTCATTAGCTTTGCCATGAATAAAATATCAGCAGAGTGGAAGAAAAAAGTGAAACTTGGGAGCAATCTTTGACAAAACTGAAATTAAAAAAGGAAGAAATAATGGTCAAGTCTGCAATTAACAGAAAAGGAATTCTTCAGGTGCTGGTGCAGCAGAACACCAAAAGAATAGTTTAGCAACATGATTAATTCTGATTAATCCAGTCCAGTTTTTCCTACATGTCATCTTTAGGAATCGAAAAGAAGCCTGATGTGTTGCATTCAGACAGTTATTAAATTTCTGCTTTGATGTTTTCAACATAAGCAATTAAAGATATCACTTCATCTGTTAACAGGTATTACAGGTACATGTTGCAAGTATCACACAGCAATTTAGACGTATCAGCTGTCACTTATTGATGAGTCTCCTTTATTTTTGACACCTTTCCTTAACCACCTTTGGATTGTGTTTATTATATTTATATTGTTGAAAAAATTGATTTTTGTGGAAATCTCCCCTATGAAGTACTGTGCTACTATACTGTAGCTACACCACATAACAAAATTGAATTACTCTGACATAAAAATGTGTGACTCAAGAGATTTCAGTTAACAAAATATCTGGACTTCCAACCCTGAGACCCACAGGGTTTCAGAAAGCCTCCTTGCTGAACACTCTATAGGTCCTCCCTTACCTATGAATTTACACTTCTGCAGATTAGCTGCGTTATAGCTGAAGGGCTGATACTGGCCTATGGCCATCCTAGTGCTCTCCAGTGGTAGTGTCCTACTGTACATGTGAAGCACTGAGGATCAGGGTAAAAAGCACTACACAACCAGGGCATTAGTAAAAGTATGTGTTATATATAAAGAAGAAAACATATACCACAGCACTTTACACAGTGCATGAAATTGAAAATGCTTAACAAACATTCAAATGAATTTCTTAAATATATAAGTCACAAATAATTTTTCTTAAGGCACTCATAAATTTCTAAAAGGCCTAATTTCCTGTGAGATGTGGACAAAAAAGAAACATAGGTTTTGAATGATAGGGCAGCTGAAAGAATCTGACAGCAGTTTGCAGTAGAGCTCAGTATTCAGCCATCAGTTCTCTATTCGTGGTGGCCAGATTATTAAATTAAGAATTGTGTGTACATCGAGAGTGTTTCAGGCCACTAAAATCTCACTTTTCAATGACAATCAGTAGTACTGCTCATAGAAAAAGACAATGCAAAGCAGAAGTTCTGTGGAGGTATTTAAAGACATAATACAAATGCAGAAGAAACACAGTGCTGTCAGAGTAAGTGGTATCTATACAGGAGATACTAACTTCACCATACCATACCTTGTCCTGGAAATACAGGAGATATTGTGAACCACTCACTGGATGGGACAACAGCCCATTGCAGGGTCCACACACAAAAACAGGGGTGAGTAAGAAACACTGATAATCCTAGCCAGCATGGCTTTGGAAAGTAGGAGGAAACCTGATGAAAACTCAGGGGAGGGCATGTGAACTCCACTGCTGTAAGGCAGTAGTACCAACCTCCGAAAACACCTCCCTATCAATTCAGAGAGTAATAAGGGACTCTAAATACAATCATATAAAAGATTTCTCTAACTTTGAAAGAGAGAATATGACACCTAGTGCCTCATGGAGAAACAGAAATAGCAATAATACACATTACAGATTATTTCAGAAAACCGTTTACACAACCAGCTATTATTCGAACATCTGGATCTACAGAAATGAAGCTGCTCATATTATCAGCCAGCTACACATCTGCATACTGTTCAGTACATAGCAGTAGAATTAGGTAAAGGTCTCAAATCAGCATGAGAACCCACCATAAAGCACTTTGTTTAGAGTGCAGCTGGGGCCGCATGTGCCAAGCAGTGCAGTGAATGCGGACCGTGTCATGAGAGGCCCCAGCATGGACCGGACTGGTGGGATTGGAAGGGTTGGCTGAGGTTGCATTAGCTTGCCACACAATAGCACCCCCATGTGGTTTATAAGCATAGGCGAGGTTTGGTAACCTTAATTCGCTCAGTAAAAAAAGAGCGGGACAGTGAAGGTAGCCAGCAAACGTATTTAACAGCTGGCAGACATCTACAACAGACAAAAGTGCGAAAGCTAGTATAATCACTGACTGTCATGATCACCCCTTGCACAGTGAATTTGAGCTCCTTCCATCTGGGCATTGATTTAAACTACTCAGACTCAGATACAGTAGGACCAAGTTATCTTTCAGTACCGCGGCTGTTAAACTACTTAATTTGGGCAATCAGTTGTCTATTTTACTGTACTTATATTTTTATTTTGTTTCTCATCCTACGAGTACTGCATGGGTCTTATTTGCCATTTGTAAATTTCCCATGTGGGTCAGTAAAAGGAAGTGAGTAAGGAAGGGGTCTGCAGCTCTGTGCCAGTGTCCCACCCAGTGCTTCAGCTCAGCAGCTGGAGCTGTGGGCTTGCAGAGTGAGGGCAGCTGATGGGACGATGATGCAGGACAAAACTGTCCTTCTTGAAGGCTTGAAGTCTCTCCACTTGTATTAAGTTGATTAAAGAACTTAAAACTTTAAATGTGGCAGAAAAGGAACAACATGTGGTGTTAATAGTGCTTTTCTTAAGTATAGTGTTATTTTTAAGTCTGCCATTGCTTATCTTTACCAAACAGAATTACAGAACAGCAATGAGTTCTTTAGTCTTTTACACCACTCTGACAGCTATTCTATCTAGAAGTACACACATTTTTATATTCCAAGAAAACAAAGACTTCAAACACTCCTCTAAGCAAGTTCAAACTACTTTAGGAACTTTTTACATGTAAGATAAGCACTGAAAACCTGAGGATTTTCATCGTATATAAATACACTTTTGTTTGCCAAGCTCAATAAATGACAAATCCTCAGGTGTTCTAATAAATCTGAACACTAGTTTATGCTCCATCATAACTTTGGAAGTGATTATATATCAAAGAGACAGATGTGAACACAGCTGGGTGCCTGACAGACACTATGTAAGTTGCCTGTCAACTCAGTAGGGAGCTGGCACATACTGTACAGTTTCTTGATGCATTTGGAAGCTGCCAATATGTAAATACACGCATCTTTATTCCTAAGAGCAAATATCGAGTCATATCGAGCCCTCCTTTGTTTCATAAAGAACAGTTTTTTTGTCACCTATAAATACTCGACTAATTGAATTTAATGGCAGACAAAACCCCGCAAGACCTCCTTGAAGTCCAATACAATAAATAGTGGCAGCTGGCAGCCAATTTTCCTGCCCTCGGGGTAAAGCTTTTTAGTTTAATGGCATCTATGAAGCTGATAATGGAATCTGAGTACAATGACAGCATTACAGTATTACTGCATATAGAGTCATCAATATGCACTGATACATGAGGTGTAAACATGATCTGCACAGGAAAAAGTGATGGCAAGAAAATGAGAATAATTGACGCATGTTTTGTCACAACCATGTGTGTCTCCTCTCTGCAAGACAAAAATAAAATCTTTTACATAACCAGACAAGTCAAGATCAAAGAATGAATCCTCCTGCCCAAGGACAATCTGCAGAGTCCCTGTTTCTGCGACCGACTGAAACAATGTGAGTGAATCCAGGGTGTGGTGCTACTGTTGTGTTATTGAACGAGGAAGCTCGAAGCTACTGTACACCTTAACTTTGAGGCCTCAGTCCTGACCACTACCTCGCATACTGTACCAGCACACTTGTCCATAACCCTGTTGGTCATATCCAGACATCAGCACCTAGTGAAGTGGAACATTTGAAAAAAAGGTTTCTCATGGGCAAAAGCACCTAAGAGCAGGGGGTCACACTTATCACATGCTGAGGGATGGGGCTCGTGTTCTTTTCTCACAAAATGCTCCATCCGTTTTTCGTCCAGTCACAGTGCAGGACAGAGGGAAGCCGACATCTCTGCTGACTCAAAGACTATTTGCACACCAGTGACTTTTTTCTTCAAACAGTGATTTAAAAAAAAAAAACGAATGCAATTTTTAATTTTTTTAAACATTTTTTTACTCATACGAACCGCTAGCATATGCATACACTTAGGTAAATGGGAAAAGTGAATGGAAAGCTTAGTTTGTATGACTGAGAACTATGAAACATTTAGGAGACTAGGAAACAGTAGAAATGTCTTCTTACCTTGTATCGGGGATAAGGTTATTCACTAAATTATGGAGTGCACACATATTGTTGCTACACTATAGTTATTTTGTCAAGAGTTTCTTCTTCTTGTTATTATTACTTCATTTATATGGGGTTTTTATCTGATAGCACAGTCATAAACACCTGTTTCAAACGTACTAGGGTTCAGCTACTGTATGTGACATACTGTAGTTTGATCACTTTATTAATTCTTTAAATTAATCAATTGTTAATGCCTTTAGTTATAATTCTCACCAGTTGGTGTTCCTGTATGGCTTAGCAGGTAAAGGCATCAGCAGGGAGCACATATAGTTCAGATACTGTCGGCTCTAGCCTGGGACATTTCATGAACTGTCTGTGACTGAGAGTCTTCAAAAAATAGCACAGCTGGCAGAGAGCCACCGGGGTGGATGTGCTTGAATTGGTCAGGGTGTCCTTGAACCGAACTCTCAGACTGGGTGCCTATGAACTTGCAGCATTGTCACCAAGAGACACATGGCTCCTTCAGTCAGCGCTAACGCTCCAGTAAAGAACTGTTGAATTCCCAGCATTCCCAACAGCAAATATGGCCGCCTGGCGGTGGTGTTGAAGGAGGAGTGCATGCACAGGTCCTCATTGTACAACAGGGGTTACAGCAGCAAACTCAGATTATTAATTATTAATCGATAAGGTATTCCAAACTGGATGAGTGTAGAGGAGAGCTGAAACTGCTGTTTTTAAAATTAAGATAAATACATTACACACACACTAGGAGATACTATATATTTTTATTACCATTAACATTTTATTCAAAGCCCCTACTAATTCATTGTAGTTTAGGTAAGAACAACAAAGCTACCAAAGTTATTATTTATCATTTCAGCAGTCCTTTGAGCAGAATCTTCAAAACCTTATCACAACATCTCAAGGTAAACTACACAGCCAATATGAAATGTTGGAGTAGCTAATCCATCACATTTGCTTATCAAATCCTTCTAACTCATTAACACAATAGTTGCAGACATTTGTTCCTCTCTACAGATTCAGAAACAGTTCAAAGCTAGTATATTAAAGGCTATTTTTCCTATAAAATACAATTCTTTACATCTATATATCCTTATATACATACATTAACTTTCAGTTTAAAACAAAAATCTTAAAATTTCAGTAGCAGGCAAGTTGAACTGTGTGCATAAAAAATAACATTGAAAGCTTCTGTAAAGTTCCATATGTCTAAAACTTTTCCACTGCTGTAAATATTTTCACACCTTGACCTGTTTAAACAATATTTGTTTATTTTAAAATACCCCAAAAACCCATAGAGGCTAAATTTTTCAGGCTTAGGATAGGGATACAACATAAGTCTGAGAAAAAACTCACTTGTACAGTGACAAGCTAGCAATCAATTTGTAAAAAAGAGAGCAAAAGATGGTGAAGGATATGCTACACAGTGCAGTACAAATACAGACGTGAGTCAGAATTGGGATTTTATCCGACAACTCTGTTTAAAGTGTGTACAGGTTTGTGTACAATGTGATAGCAAAGAAAGCTGTTCAGAGCTGCCTAATAAGTCACTTATACCTGAACCTGTCTGCAGTACAGTAGAGATTGCTCACTAATGAAGGTGGCAATCAATAACTGGCATTTTACTTGAACACAACAGTATTTTTCCGGCTGTACAGGGTATTTTTTTCTTTGGCACTGAGCACACAAATCATTTCCACCCATGCTCATCTGGCTCTGTTAATTTTGCATCAAGACTTATGGAGTCCTTTAAAAATTATGGAGGCATTACATTTTTTTCTGAGTACAGCATGCAAAATTGTAGGACTGAAAACAGAAAGAAAGGAAAAAAATACTTGACATCAAATGAAATGTAAACGCTATTAATATGAACTGAAATAAATTGCGATGCACTGCAATTAGGAACCATGATAATTAACTGCCAAGGGCCATTTGTCTTCTTATTAAGTAGAATATAACTCCACGCTCTCGAAATACTGGATGGTGCAGCATGGACCTTGGCTTCATTTGTGGCCAGACCTCAAATCACGGATCATGCCATTAGCCTATTATTCTCTGTCATTGGTGTCTTTGTCGTTATGTGTTTTATAAATGATAATGCACTGTCGAACGAACAGGAAGCTCCATAAGATATGGCAGCTGTTGTTTCGCCTCAGTGAAGGAGCAGGGCTCAGTGTTCAGAAAACAAAAGCAGGGTCTTGCTCTCTCCACCCAGAGATAAGGTCACAGGGTACAGATACCAGGGCTCTCAGGCAGCAGATCCATAATTTTAACATTAATGGACAGCCTAGATATCAGTCTAGCTGCAGGTTATTAAAAAAGGAGATAAATATATAATGCATAATAGCCAGTGGTCAGTCATGTGTGTTACTGTGCTAAAGCACTGATAAACAAAGCAGCCTCCAATGTCAAGGTCAGCATGGGGAACAGGATGGGTGGGAGGAAGGATCTCTCACTCTTGTGCCTTCAATCAAAGTATCGACTGCTGTCCATTTCCCTTGAGGTCTGAAAGTTAGATATCTGCACTTAATCTGCAAACTGTTCAGTTGTTCTTCACCCCTGAAAAGAATGTGTTTACAAGTCACTTGCAGAATGATAACAATAAAATGGAAATCTTTAACTCCCCGACAGCGAACAACTTCAAGGGTCTGAACAGATCACCAGTGTCTAGCAGCAGACATTTGTCAGTTTTCCTAAAGGTATTTTTATTTTTCATCAACAAATGCCAAAGAGCACAGTGTGTGTGCTATGCCCTTTACTGTCGCTGTTTGGGAAAACCAGGTGGCTGCTGTCATGGTGTTGGTGAACAAGTTGGTGGCACTCTGCACACTGGACCAGAATTTCCTATCCACTACCCCAGTATGGTGACTGGGGACACTGGGCTGTAAAAGGTGCTATCCTTTGGATGAGACGTTAAAACTGTCTAGGCCATGGCCAGTTGGTCATTAAATATCACAGGACACTGTTAGTGAGAACAGAGGTGCTCACCCTGGAGTCCTGGCTACATTTACTCATGCCATGCCATGCCATTCCTCCTTAGTTCAACTTGTGAAATGATCTCTCACTCCTCCTCCTGAACTGCTGTGTAGCGTAGGATAAGTGGGTACTGTATTTGAAGTGCTTTGGGATGAAAAGTGCTACAGACATGCAAGTAATAATTATTTATTATTTAAGCTTCATTAATAAATTACTAATGCCGGTCCTCAAACAATCCTCAAAGAGTTTTTTTATATGGTTTTAATTCATGGTCTCTTGATGTGCTAAACACCTTTTTCTCTCTTCGTAAATGCTGGTGCATTTAAGTGGAAAAATACATTGTAAGCAGCAGTTGACCTTTTGTGCCACATTCAAATTAACATTTTCTTGACAGCATTTAATTTGGAAAACATGAGGGGCAGGTGAAAATGGTTTTAGAAACCAAATCGAAGATCCAATCATGTTGTGCAGAAGACGAGGCTTTTATTCTGGGCCTGATCACTTGGAAATTATTAGTATAGGACATACTGCCAAATTATCAGTGAGTGCATGTCTGAAAAGGACTGGGTAAAAATAATCTTGAAGCAAAGCAAAGTTTAAAACTAAACACTAGTTAGTGTTCAATTCTGATCTGGCCTAAGTATGTGATATTTTGGGAATAACTGAATGGTAGGGTAAACCTTATCAGAAATAGCCATTTTAGAAGCTATTGTGCCATACGTGGAAATATTTAGTATCCTGTAGATCTAATGCAATAGTTACTATATGCAATAATTACTTCAAAACACCCATTCCTGGTAGTGACAGGAGACTGACCAGAGCTGTGCTCAGACTATGAAACTTCCTGAAATACAACAAGCAGTCATAGCTCTTGGGGGATTATTTGCCTTGTCTGGGTCTTCTTGGGTCTCCTCTGGAAAATTGCCTTTTTCATAACAAATTAAAACTTATTTCAAACCTTCACTGAACTGCTCTGCGAGTTGTTGCATCCTCTACATTAGTTTAACTAGCTCACATAAATAAGTCTAAATTAATTTTATTTATGAAATCCTTGAATGGTATTAGAGACACATTTATTTTGTTAGTTTTGTTTGGACAAACTCCCAGCAAACAGAGACCCAGAAAATATGGTTGTATATCTGCGACATAAAGTTGTATTTTCTCCTTTAAGTTGATAAGAAATGTTCCCGATATGAAGTATACAGCAAGCTTACATGTTAATTAACAACCAAAGGGGTACAATTAACATGTATTAAGCACTAATCAAATAAGAAAACATCAGCTTAGAGAATATCCAATCAGAAACCAACACCGCGTGTTATAAACTGATGAGGTTAATCAATGGCTAATGCTTTACTGATCTGTAGTTTGCAAAAGTGGCATTTAAACGGAACACTGCATTTCCAGGTTCTGCAGGCACCACTGGCTCAGAAGAACAAATAAGATTCCTTGATCTTTTACCATATCTTTTAAAACGCAGGCAAAAACCATGTAGCGTTGAAGAGTGAGTTTAAATAGCATACGTGACAGACGATCTTATAGGATCTCTGACAGTGGAAGGGCTTCCAGCAGCAGCTGCCAGAGAAACAGAAGTCCTCTGGGCCAGCCTGGGCCGAGACTCAAAGGTCCAGGGAGCCAGCCGCGGCCCCAGGGTCACACTGCCTTCTAATTACTGTACCTCATTTTCTTCTTCTTCCGGACCACTTAAGCATTTTACATCAAATAAACCAGACACTCGGGAAACAAAAGTCACTGAACTGAGACTCCAGCCTTTTTGTTGAGCCATTCATACATTATTATTTATTCCGCTTAAATCAGTGGGTGCAGTAAATCAGTACACAAAACAGAATGAGGAAGTGGCAAAAGAAGAGCGCGTACAGTATAAAGGAACCTGTCCTATTAGACACCAAAATAATGGAATTTATCTAATTTATTATCTCATTAATTTATCTCATTTGTCTCGTCCATCTACAGTATTTCTGCACACATTGGATAAATATCAGCCTTCTTCGTGACCATCTGTAGCTGTGTCTCTGGGAGGCACACTGCTAGACAACTGAATCTTAGGGAAGGTTTTGTCTGCTCCTTTTTCTGCTTATTATTTTGCTGCAGTCCTGTTATTTTTGTGGCAGGACTCCTCACCATTACCATTACACCATTACAAAAACTTGCTGTTAAATGCATATTGAATTAAACTGCAGGTGAATAGGTTGACAGCAAGATGTAAGTGCTGTCAGCCTATTCATATTTGTCTGCAGATTATCTCTTGAGTGTCCTGGTTTGAAGAAAATGTGTTTCATTTGTATGCAGTTTTGAAGCGGATCTCTGCTGATGCAAGAAGGGCGGGGGGGGGGTGTTGGCAAACCAAGGTCAGTTGGTTGGGCGATCCTTTCATCACCGTAATTACACAGGAACCTTTCTCTCCAAAGATGGGTGCATTCAAATCTCAAAAAACTCAATCTAATTACAGGAAATCGCAGAAAATTCAGAAACCATGCTAGACGCCATGGGAAAAAAGACACCAGCCGTGGGCTTATTCAAATCACTGTTTACAATCAACCCAGCGTGCCCAAACTAACCATGCTTGTGGGAGAAGCTGGTGGTCCCCTGGCCGTGGTAATTGCAGGGCCTCTGCCAATGTATTGTATTTCTCTCCAGGGTGTCATTGTGCACACTTCTAATGGAACTGCAATTAGCATGGAGCTATGACAGTTCACAATACAATGGGTTATGAATTGATAGGTAAATAACAATTAAGAGCCTGCACCTAAAGGGGCAACTTCCAGTAGTGTGCAGAGATAAGCAAGATATGCTGAATTATTTTGTAATTGTTCCTTTACCACACAGAGTGCAAAGGTAAAATTAGCACAACCCAAGAAGAACTACAGAACATCCCAGCACTGTGCTCCCCCACACAAAAGTGAAGGATCTATACACTTTACCTCATACTGGAACCACATCTGATCTGCTAGAGCATCAAGATCTACTCTGCCTACCTCTGCCCAGCTGTGCCCAGCTGTTCCCCGCAGCGATCTGGCGTCCAGTCCAAGCTAACCTTCTGACCTGTACTTCTGGGATGGGCTCTGTGTTATCATGACCCACACTAGCCACACACTTCTGTTAATGGCTACATGGTATAAACTCATAACTGGCTGAAACAGTTTGTCAAAATCAGAACATATTTCATTCTGGGTGTGTGGTTTCTATTAAAGCTGAAGTCGGATGACACAAAATTTAGCTGTATCAATTTATTGTGAATGCTAAAATGTTTCCCTCTCCAATAAGATTATCCATTACAAAGAGATGAGTAATGTAATGCACAAGCCGTGTTCCGACTTGCTTCCTACCCTGTTTGACGCACTTCTAAAATGAAGCCAAGCGGGGCATGTTTTTTAGCACTTGAGAGCACTTTTCCAACAATGAAAATCTAAACATCAGAAGAAAAAACATTGATGCCACAGATAGTGGCAGGCAGTCCTTTAGGAATTTAAAATTGTTTACTGTTTAAATAGAAAAAAACGCCCTACTAAGTATAAAAAAAGCAATTAGCTTAATGGATGCACTTGATGAAAACAGATGAACTGCGTTCAAGATAATTAAACACAAACAAAAATAGCCAAATAAACGACAAGTTGGTTGACAGAAAAAGGCACTACACAAAAGATTTTATTTTCATCTTTCCACAATCACTGGCAACTCTCCCCACACCTGACAAAGCCGGCCGGGCCCTTGTGAGACATGGCTCTTTCTTCTGCTGAGAGGATGGGGCTGTGATCACGGCACTGGGCGAGGAACCAGTAGATTTGCAGCTGTCACTTTCCCACTGCTGATATGCAGCAGTAACACTGTTGCTAAACCTCCTTGTGCTCTGACATTTCAGAGATATAAAACTGATGCTGTTGAGTAACACAGGAGCTACTGACAGACACAAACAGCTCACCCCCTCTGTAAGTCACTTTCAATAAATGGGCTTGATGAAGCCCAAAACAAGATTCTTCAGTCGTTGTCAACAGTTTTTCTTGAAGTTAAAAAAAATACTACTTCATATGAAAACATTCCAGGTATTGATTGCATTCTCAAACAAAAAAACATATTCTGGTCATCTTGAAATTGTTGACTGGCTGGATCCATTTTATATAGTGTTTTATTCTTGATATTATAACAATTCTGGATATTATATACAAAGTTAATCTGTGTGGGTAGAACAACATGAATTTAAACCTTCGTGAAGCCCTGCAGGTCATTATGTGTACAGGTTTTTGGAAATAAACCTCGTTTCTGTACTTCCCTTGGGGAAGCAGAAGAGAAGAAAAACAGAGGCCCACTGGATCTGTGCAATGCACCCACCTGCTGTTGAAGAGGCTGTGCTTTGGATGCATGTCAGAGAGTTAAACTGTGCCCAACAGAAAGATAACGGTTTTCCCAGTTTGGCACCTTCCTCCCATTATTCTCAGCTAACAACCTAGTCTAATCCATGCCCGCTCCACTCTGCTATAGAACAGTCATGGTCAACAGGATCAGCCCAATAAACTGTTCTTCAAAAAACGCTGCAAAAAAGGCAAGCCTTTCCAACTGAAACACACAAAAACACAAGCCCAGATTTCCCTCAAAACAGGTGGCTGTGTAGCATTTTCATTTAATATATTAATATTTTTTGTCTTTGTTAATGAATACTGTCAGTATCACAGCAATTTTTCATATTTTACACTTTATAGATAAACCTATTTTTAAGACATTTACACAAACCTCGTTGTTCACTAAATTAAGTGAAAATAGTTATTAGCTAAGCCTACAACATTTAACTTAATTGTGAGTTAAATGACATTGCTTCAGCACATTAAAGATTAGAAGAAAAAAAAAGGGTGGGAGGAGGTTATGAGGAGAGAGAAAGTAATCGCATATCTCTTTCTGATAATTAGACAATTAGATTTTAATTAAGAGCCATGCAAAGAAAGATGTAAATTTTAAGCATACAGCCAAGACATTAATGGTAATTAAACATATTGTTGAGTTTCACATGTACACAACAGGCGTTACACTTCAAGCTGCAGGACATTATCTGGGCTTCATTGATGGTCATGGCTGGGGAAATGGATGAGGAAGCTTTCACAAAGTAAAAAGTTAACTTTTCCAACCTGGTGGAGTTATGCAATTTTTATGGCTAAAGAATACGATAAATGCAATTCCTAAACCAGCAGAAGAATGATTACCCTTTAAGTCATAGAGGGCCAGCTCAGACTTCTTAAAGGCTGTTGTATCTTCCATACCAATGGAGATCTTAGTTGTCTAATTCCACCAATCTCTGGCTTTTTCTTACATAAAGGGATGGTGTAAAGAGACTGTTGCCCTTCACATGCTCTTCACCCAAATAGCCCAAAGCTGGAAGGCAGGGGTGTCTGCACCAGCACCTGTAGGGCTGGGGAGGGTTAATTTGTTAACAAGAAAGGGAAAAGGAGTTGCTTATCTCTGTCATACTGTATATGCAAGCATACAATGTACAGCATATACAGTATAGGTGTAGGTATGAAAGATATGGTGATCTATTGTAAAAAATACAAGAATTGGTGCAATGCTTATGTTCCTATTGATCAAAGTGTCAGTAATAAATTAGTCAAATTTGCTACTAATACCAGATTTTGGCCAGCTGCCAGAAATAAAGATGCAAATAGATCAATATCTGGACAATGTTCACAAGAAAGTAGGTACAAGTTAAATGAAATTAAATATTAGTAAAGTTATATTACAAAAATGTAAATGTAGATGCATATGAAAAATTTAGAACAGAAACATACCATGAAATGTCTACTCTATAACTACAAGGCACAAAGGGGGAAAGAGAGGGGCTGTTGTACAGTCCTCCTCCCAGTGCCAAGCAGCAATAAGAAGGCAAGCAGAGTGCTTGGTTACATAGGCAGGAAGGGCACAAATCAGAAGACGTCATGTTGAAGCTGTACAACACATTATTTGGACCACATCTACAGTGATCTATACAGTTCTGGCGACTACTTTACAAAAGGAATCATACAGCATTCGAGAAAGTTCAGAGAAGGGCTTCAAGACTCAAACCAGGGATTAAGGAGAAAGTTTATTCGGAGAGACAGTAGGTATGTAAAAATTTCAGTCTAAATACAAAACTACTAATTTCCTTAACCAAGTAGTCTTTATCCAGGGACTACTATTTACAAAAATACTTGTTCCTGTACAACACAAATGTGAAATTAAAAGTTACAGTCATGTATGCCATATACTGTACTTCATGATGTAAGCTAACAAGATGACAAACAAGGCCAGCAAAGGCCTAGAGGAAATTGTCTGATCCGAAGTGGACACCATGCTGGGACAAGGGCTGGTGGTCAGCTCTCCCAGTGAACATGGGAAACAGGCACTGTCAGCCTGAGAGACAAGGACACTGAGGAAGACAACTGAGGGCTGAGGGACCAAAGGTACTGCTCGAACAGGTGAGTCTCCTGATGGCAGGGCTCTCAGGGTAGACAAGCAAACTGTGGAAGTGGGAGAACAGAGAGGAAATGCAAAGAGTCTGGAGGAGGATAAGGAGCAGAGGAAGATGGACAGGGATGTAGGGAGACATCTGAGATGGGATCTGATTGAAGTCTTCAAAATGTTAATGGGAAAAAGGTAGATCCCATCTTCATTTCAAGATATATTCAGCAAATAAACTATTGCTCAAAACTGGTTGAAAGTGAAATTTCACACAAATGTATTAAAATAATATTTTTTGAGACAGTTATTAAAGCATGGCATGTGCTACCAAGAAGCGCAGGTGAGGGGAAGACACAGGTCTTTTGGGTCCGGTCTTGACGATGTGACAGATTCACTCAGTGTGTGAGAAAGTTCTGAGCTCTGATGGGCTGAATGGCCAGTTCTTGTTATCAGGTTGTGTTCTTATGTCCTTGGTTTGGTGCAATTCAGCCAATAATGAGTTGGCTTAGAGGTTTAGATCATTAAGAGCTGCATTGGAATGAATACCTGCAGCTACAGCACCGCTCATTCCAGGCCCAGGACTGGAGATCTCACTATTTCTCAAGCCAGCTTCCTCACACAGTCCAGTGAAGGAGCTGGGGAGCTTGACAATAAGTTATCCCAAAATTAGATATTTAAATCAATTATGAATTTTCTCTTACTACAGAAAAGGCAGAGGATTCAGCGTCCTGTTGTCATGGTCTAGTTATTTCATTAGAAGCCATATGATTTGCATACATTATTTTGATCTTTTACAGTATGTCCTTTGTTAGAGCAGGGGGAAAATCACACACTGAAAAGAGTTTTTTTTCCTGCTCAAGATAACTCAGAAGCAAATTCTAACGCATCACCTGTTTACGTTAAAATTATGTTCAGAAAGGTTATACTGTATTTGCTTAAGTATTGTATTTGAATAGCTTTGACAAGGTAATAAATTTGAACTTTAATTAGAAATGTGAAAAATGAGTTTTGTTAACTTGTATAATGAAGTAGTTCCTTTCTCTGCATGATTAAATCAACCTCTAAGGCATTCTCTGTAGTCAAGAATAAATATCTTAAAACAGCACGTTTTATTTTTATAATATGACTCTACAGTAATGTAATTTCTGGAATTCAAGCAGTGGTTTGAAATACCATTTACCTCCATTAAGCATAATGTTAAAAAAAAACAAGAATATGTGTTCCTCAATTACTTTATATTCAGTAAAACAAAAAAAATCCTCAGACATTGGAGAAAGCTCTGACATTATTTTTGGGAATTTTAAAGAACATGCTACCCTCTTTCACTTTGCACAGTGGATCTCCTCATACTTAGCTTTCAACCTCAAAGCTAGGACAAGAACTAAAAGCTCCTCCATTCCTGTGCCTCCTGTAACATAAAGATACTGGAGAGCATGGATGCAGGCAAAGCAACGGTTATTTAACTTCGCCACACATTCAGGTACTGTATGTTGCCCCTGGCATGGAAACCGAAATGTGTTTAAATATTGTAACTCGCGAGCTAACTTTGTGATTTACCAACCCCCACTCGAAAATAAATAATAAGAAATTATATGTCTACGCCTGAAAAACCGCTGAGTAACGCTGCTCTTGGAAGACGTTTATGGAACTGCCGGATTCGGCCCTCCATGGCCATCGCCGCTGCCCGCGCTTGACATTCCTGACCCTGCCCTTAGACAAACAAAACGCTGGTTTAAAACTACACAGTGTGCAGACTAGGTAAATGTGAAAAAAACCCAGCATATAAGCAGTCTTATTGATATGTTTCCTCGTGTTACCGAACATATTTAGACGTTAACGAAAGTTTGGGGAATAAACTCGGGACAGATTGAGAGGATCTACAGGCTGTTTCCTCAAACAGTAAAAAAAATGTTTCGTATCAACGATCTTTTAAAAGGCTTTATCTTTGAGTCAGAATTTGCCAGAAGCTATTTCTCTGCCGATTAGAATTTATATTAATGTCCCGCTAGATCACACTTATGAAAATTTAATTGCACAATGCCGTGATTTAAGCCCCTTGTCGTCCGTCAAAACTCCCCCGTGAAAATGAAACCCACAGAAGGCGCGCGCTCAGCCGTGCACTGCGGGCCCGCTGTCCGCAGTGTCGCACGTGCCCGTGGAGAACACAGGGCTGGACACTGGACACGGCCGTCCGCTTGCACACACCACCCTGCCCACTGTCACTCAGTGCGTTCAAGGTCACACGCTGGGAAGACCTACAAAATAATCGACAAGCTACCCTTCCCTTACAATGCACTTCAAAACTCAAAAACATTCGCTTTTGAGCCAGAGCATTTGGCAAAATAAAAGTAAAACACTGTAAAAATAATACGAACGTCCGGCTAAATAGCACATGTATCACAGATTCCTGTTTTGTTTTATTTTATTTTATTTTTTGCTCTCTCTCTCTAATTCATACACTTCTGAGATCCTCCGCCCAAACTACTCGATTCGCTCACGCCCCGCTGGGAGCTGTCCAGCCCACAGGGTGCTGAGAAGCGCGGGGTCTTAGTTTTACCCAGCAGCGGCAAGTGTGTCAAAATCGAACTTCAATCATTATTGGCCGAGGCACCTCTCTGATCAGAGCGAACAGGGGTTATCCATCTCTGAGAATCGACACTGACCCCCAGAACGGATTTTTAATTGCTTAAGGTCTCTCTGACTTCGCCATACAGCCGAAGATTAAAATCAGTAATATTTTCTAAATCCAATTTTTGCCAGCGCTCATGCAAGTGCTCCACAATTGCATACAAAGCTACCAGCCTCCCCTCTAGTGGTCTGCAGGAGTGTGTGAGAGAGAAAGAGCACATAGCATTTCTGTCGTCCTCCCAAACATTCGTGTGAAAGTTTTGTCAAAGCAAAGCTTTTAAGCTTTAGAAGTTGTCCATTAAAAACGCGATGTGTTTTGCTTTCAACACACTGCCTCAACACATACACAATACATTTAACATGGTAGTTAATTCGATAAAACCACTACTTTAACTCTATGGGAATCGAGTGAATTCAGTACAAAGCAGAAAAGGTTGTCATGGTATCCACGTTCTTGGCTATTCTGAGCAAAGAAACAACACTGAATCTTTTTTTTCTAAGCAAAATGGCTTTTTCTGGGGTTACTCCTTAACTAACAAATAACCCGCAAACAAATCAGAATCGCTGATAGTTCTCAGAATTCTCTAGCAATGTTTTACAGATAATCATGATTCAATATTAAAATACAAAAAATCTCAGACTTGTCCTTTTTGGAGATTCTGTTAGGGAAAAATAAAAATATTGAAGATCGAAATGATACGATAGAGGAATTTGAAAACTGAGAAGATATTATAAGAAATCCATTAGTGTCTACCTTGTCAGTAT
Source organism: Lepisosteus oculatus (assembly GCF_040954835.1). Taxonomy (NCBI): domain Eukaryota; kingdom Metazoa; phylum Chordata; class Actinopteri; order Semionotiformes; family Lepisosteidae; genus Lepisosteus; species Lepisosteus oculatus. The sequence continues at coordinate 55,557,194 of NC_090700.1, forward strand.
AGCCTTAATTTACTGTACGGGCTGTGCTACAATCGATATTATCAAACTTTTTTTTTAAGTTCAAATATTTCAGAATGGCGAAAAGAAGAACAGAAGTCACAGTGCATGATAAATTACCCGATTTCTTTTTTTTTTTGCGCAGCACATGTTAATCCAACATTTTAGGGGCAACTTAATCGAAAAGGAATCCCTGCTCAGAGAAGGAACGAATTGACCCGAGACACGACGAGCTAAAACTAAAGGCTTGTCTAGAGAGAAAAGCCTTCTTGTAAGTAAAAGTGTGTCATCACTGCTCGCGTTCTATTTTTAATAAGCCACTATTTATAGGTTCCGAACTCGCCTCCTTAAGGATTTGTGTATATCTGGGCTTCCGCTCTTTCTGCTTGTTTTGATGTTACCTGGGTCCAATGCTGATGATCTAACAGGTTATTTAACAAACTGAATCCCACCAGAAATATGGGGACATGAAAACCAAGCCTCAGGGGATATGCGTCCCCGTTTGATTTACAAAACGTTATTTACCGTGAATGAATATGTTAACCACTTTGCTGCCGAGGCGACTTTTTTGAGAAAGACATCAGTGCAGTTTCACAACCCTGCTACAGTACGTGTCCTGTCCTACCCAGTCCCCACGTCCCCCTTATTAAGAATCACAACAACGTTCTACAAATGTTTGCTTGACAAGCCACGGCAGGAATCTGCTCAAACATTAAACCCGGCGTGCACTTTCAGATAAGAGGCCCATTTGAAACGTTGAATAAGGTGCAGTGCATCTACAATGGAAGTGTCTCTGCCATCGTCATCGCTCCCAGAGGACGCTTCTTTTATCCTGTACACGGCACCTTTCACATACTACAGATGGCAAACGTTGTGACTAAATTCCTTTAAAGTTGCTGCCAGGAATACAAAGCAACCACACTCAAGCCTTTCCCTTGGGAAGCAACGAAATGCAGTCTCTTCTCGAGGCACGACTGCCTTCGAAGGTATATTCGCTCCGTCTCACCAGCGTGGTGTTTATCAAACAAATGTCTGGGAACATTGTACATGACATGCCAGCGTATGTAAGAATATGTACATTCATTATAAATATTTTTTGACACGTCCACAACTACAGACCCCTATATCTGCTTTCCCGGAAAATGAACAACTGTAGTCCACGGAGCGCTATTTCAACTATTTCCACAACAGGTTTGTTCATCTCCCCAGGAGCCAAACAGGGCCAGCAGCTGCCCGTCTATCGCTGGGGCGACTTACTGTCAGCATCTACAAGTTACTCAAATAATAGAATCGACAGAGAACACAACAAAACAAAACCAGTTCCTCGCAGGTTAGCGTATGTGGGTAAGGAAACAGCTGGCGAACAGGACTGTTTTACGTGACATGAGGGTAAAAAGACGCTCATTAATACAAATTAAGAAGGTGTACACAGCCGACGTTGCAGCAAAAGTAAAAAGCAGCTTAAAACAGTTTATTTTGTGAAAGGAAGTGCTGCTTCAATTACACATAGTGTAGCTTCTCGCCGTGTGACATTTACTTTCCGAGCACTTACATGGAGGTGATGTTCTTGAACATGTCAGGAATGCTGTTGCTGCTGTTGCCGCTGTTCCCGGTCTCCGGCACTTCCAGCAAAGGGAAGAATTTCCCGTTGTCGGACTTATTGCAGTAGATCTCGGTTAGCGAGCAGCTGCAGGTGGGGGGGCAGTCCAGCATGGAACTCAGATAGTCTTGGAAGATGCTCAAGAGAAACAAAACCCTCCACCAGCAGATTCGGGGCGGACAGAGCGATAGATCCATGATTCCAGGTCCCGTGCAGAGTCGGTGCCGTCCTGGGATTGTGTGGAAATGTGCGTATCCTTGTATATGCAGGCTGTGTGTGTGTATATATATATGTTTGTATGTGTGTGTGTGTCTTAACGAGTGTGATTGTATGTCAAAGTATTGAGAATGCCGTAGTGTCCAAATATTCTCAAAAAGATCAAGAAAAAAAAAGAGGAAAAAAATACTCCGTTAGAAGCGAAGGGGCTGAAGAATCAGTACTCCCGGTCTGTGGTTTTCTCCGGACTGCATGATATACCAGATAAACCGTGTTCGTCTGCTGCGCCGTGAAGCGGCTGGGTCCCAGGTTCTCGCACAGCTCTGGGACTTACAGGGATAGCAGGAGAGAGAATGAGGGGGAAAGGAGAAGTCTGTGCTCCGAGCATCAAGTCCCACCTACTGGGCAGAATTAAAACTGACACACCTGCAAAGCAGAGAAGAGATCAAATCAGATCGCAGACGCCAGGAAGCATTACAAAATAGCCGCGGAAAAAAACATCCCTCCACCTCCAAACACACATTTTTTTCCTCGCGAATGCTGCTCACGAGTTCTGACGAAAACCTTGTTATTTCTTTCTTTTATTTGTTAAACGCATGGCATCCAAATTCCTGCTGCGGCGTCTCTAGCAAATTGCTCCATGAGCAATCAAGAACGCTCGTCTCGACCTACTGTACCAAATAAAGCCGGAGAGTTACCAGGGATGTGAGAGAAGCCCGGGTTTGACGATTTCTGGGGATTTTCGTTGGCGTTCTTACTTTCGGGGTGCGGTTTGTGGATCATTCTCACGTTTCAGTAAACCTTTCTGTGAGCAAGTATGGTAAAACGGCAGAGATACCGTACTTCTCCAACCCGCAGAGCCATAATAATAATAATAATAATAATAATAATAATAATTACTAAAACACTTACTGTAATACTGCTATACAGTGTCGCTGCTACAGTAGGTAATGTGTATATCCTAGTGGTCAAGTTCTCTAAAAAACGAAGTCTTTCTTTTTTATCAGCAATTAATGTAAATAACGTGGTCAACGCGCCATCAAAAGAGAAAAAAACTCGACTAAACCCAGCGTTCACCCTGCTTACGTGAAACAAAAATAAACATACTGTAGTTACAAACATGTAGGATGGTTGTGTTTGATACTGTATACCTAAACAGGAGTAACCCAGATGATCCAAAACCAGAAAAAGGCCGCCACAAACTGTATCGGTTTTAGACAGCAAGCAGCAACAAAAACTGGCTCTTATTTAATTTGTTTTTATGTATATATACAGTATACTGTATATCTGGAAGAATCGTACCGTACTGCTCACTTATTTTTTTATTTAATAGCTTCAGGGGAAAAGTGAGGATTTCTCCTACACATCAAAATGTTTTACCTTAAAAACAAAACTGAAGTTAAAAGTGAAAACGGAACGATTTCAGTGGAGTGGGGTCATTCAGAACATCTGGCCCTTTTTCTAGGAACATCACTCTTGGTAACGATTTACCTGCTGTTATGTTTTGAATGCACATCAATTAGAAGTCGTAGTGCAACGACTTTCAATTAGCTTTTTGTATCAAGGAGTATCAATAAAATTACCTAGTAGCAGTTTAAAGCACGCTACTTACCCCCACAGTATCACACACACACACACATCTATAGAGACCTGTGGTTATTCATTTAAGTGGATTTATCCGAAATGGTACACAAATAACAGGTTACGGTCATTTACAAGCACTGAAATTCTCCAGGTAAAATTATTCAATTGACACTGTCGACGTGAGGTAAATGAAGTATCAGATTGCAGACTAGAACTGGGAATGCCCACTGAGTTACTAAGAGGGCACTAAAATGACACAGGCTCTGTTCGTCTACCAACACATTTTTACATTTTCCTGTGAAGTGGTCTTTCATTTAAGAATGTCACTGTTGCAGATGGCTGGATTATCCGTCGCACTGTGAGGCGAATCCGCTTTCCTGAAAGCAGTTCACGGTACGTGGAGTATACCTAATACGCATCATCGTTGTAACGTGATGTCATTTGCCGACGCTTTCTGAGCTGAATATTTTCAATGTAATCTATCTCCTCCTTGACCACATTCTCCTCTGTGAAGCCGCTCCTTCTGAAAGAGTTTACTCTTTACCACGTCGTTTTGTTATCCGAACGAATTTATGCAAGTCGGTTTAATTTACGGCTGCAAGCGGTTTGTTTTAAGTCGCTTGTAGATAATATAAATACAGTGTATAAAAAACTTTAGGTTGTGGTAAGTAATGTGAAAGGGTCTGGAAATTGGTAAAAAGAAAAATACATTAATGTGAAAATGGTTATCTTTGGCATTCTTTTGAAAGTAGTACATGGTTGCTTTTAAATGCATATGAACTGTTCTTTTTGTTTAAACCTCTTATTGTAAACCCTTGAAGCTGCCTGAGTCAATCTGATAGCCAGTGATAGCTGATAGCTAGTGAGTTCAGCAACTCACTAGAAGAGTGTGAATCTAAAATCATTAGGTTACTTAAATCTTCTTTTGATGAGCACAGCATGCTGAGGAATGCCTGGTATTCTACGACATCACAGTCCTCTGAAATCGTGCATCATACTGGACAGTCATTCTCACTATTCTGGACAGGATGGGTTACTTGTATCGATCCTACCATTCTGCAGTATTTTGCAAAGTCAATGTGTATTATTTAAGGTTTTTTACCCAGAAATATTCGGCTCCTTAAACTCCAAAGGAAATCATAATGCTGTAAATTGCTGCAATAATACTGTACAAGAGAGCCAAGCCTCTTAGACACAGCAACAATAAAACCACAGTATTGCTCCCTCTGGTAGATATGTGCAGAGGAAAATGCCAAATCAGGTGTATGGAGTTATTACTGTCCTAATTCAAGGATATAACATTGCATTTTTACACAGGCTTAAACGAGGATGAAGCATAATGAACTTCTTAGGGGTAGGGGGATGGGAAGGTAGGGGTGTAGTGACAGAACATACGGGTGAAAAGAGCTGATGATCCCATGGCCAGATAAGAATTCCTATGAGAATCTTTCCGAAGGCCTCGGAGGACAGGTTGTTTCCCTGCCTGTTCTTCATGCTGACACAGCAGGGCTCGGCCTTCTTTAGCATTTGTGTTTTTTAAATGGAAAGGCACAGAGCACAAAGGCAGCGTGGCCCTAGATCCACACACACAGTGGCTTTAAACAGCTGCGGAATGAATGCAATTTGAGTTACAAAAGGCAGCATGTTGGCAATGTTATTGTCCTCGTTTTTAAGAAACCTTGCTTCTCATATTTTCAGTGCAATTGTACTTCAGGCCTTGGAAACAGGATATTATAGTAGCCAAGCAGGATATGGGGGTTTGTCTCTAACGTCGTACATGGCTCAGATGAACTACAGAGATGTCAAATCTTCACCCTTCCAGTTAGCCTCACAGCACTGGGGTTCGATTCACAGGGGTGCTGTCAGCGTGGAGTTTGTGTGTTCTCCGCAGCTTCAAGTGGGTCTCCTCTGAGCGCTCTGGTTTCCTCCTACAGTCCACATGCTGGTAGGCTAATTGGCTCCTGGTGTGGGTGTGTGCCTGTTTCTGTCTGTGTGTGCCCTGCAGTGGATGAGCAGCCCATCCAGAGTGTACCCCGACTTGCACCCGTTGCTTGCCTGGATAGGCTCCGGCTCCCCCGTGACCCCCGATTGAATGAAGCTGTGAGAAGATGGCTGGATGGTTGGATGATCAGTCAATTTTATTTAAAGCTATTGACACATCTAGATGGTGCCTTGGCACAAATTCTGCTAGTTAGCACCTTGTTGTGAATCTGAAGGGTGATCGACAGGGAGGTGAGGTTCAGGAAGCTGCTCAGTCAGAAAGTAAGGTCTTGAATCTTTATCCTTCACTGGAACCCTGATATCTAAATATCTGCGGCCCTCGGCATGAAAATGTTCATTTCAAATATGTTCAGAAAAGTTATTTGATGTGGTATTGGTTTCCAAGTACACTTTTGACCGCCCTCCAAATGTAAATGCACGTCAATAATGGATTGATTTTCAAGAATTTTCAAGAATTTTTAACATTTGACAAATTAGACACGGAAAATCAGACAGGATAAATATTTTATTTTTATTCATGTTGACATTTTCTCTGTAGCAGGACGAAAAACTTTCATCCAAGTAGTTATTCGGGTGCTTCGAGTCCCGGGTGCTGACGTGGTGTGGTCAGTGGAGCGTCCTCACTGCTCCTGGGTCCTGGGTTCGGCTCTGGGCCGAGAAGCCTCCTGTATGAATTGACACGTTCTCCCCATGCTGTTGTGGGAGATTTGCCAGGTAGTGGTCCAGAGTCTAGAGAGTCCTGCTCTGGACTGGCATCTCGTCTAGGGTGTGGTGTCCCTTGTGGTTCTGGGACACTGCAGCCTTCGCTGGGAACAAGAGACTTTCTGATAACGGACTCACACATATGATAGTATAATGCTTCCTCGGGAATCTGTTGTCCAGCTTGATTTGTTGTATAATCAGTGTCACGACCACCAGCCAGCGGAGATCATCCCACAAAAGAAGTAACCAGTACCAGCAGCCACATGTGTTAATCCATCAGCACACGCTCTACCGTGCGGCGAGCAGCACTATTTAAACCATCCTAACCCGCTTCCCGCTGCTCGCTATTGAGTCTGCTCATTGAGAGCTCTACCTGGCGTTTATTCTGTGCCTCGCATTCTTCTGGACTTCCCTTTAGCCTTTCGACTTTGGACCTCGCCTCTCGTCTCGGACTGTTTGCCTCCTGTGTTCTCTAAGGATTACGACCTAGCTTGCCCCTTTTGACCACGACCTTGCCTCTTGCTTCGGATTGTTTGCTTCAGTCGTACTTCCTGGATTCTGAATTGCCTTTTTCCTCTGGACCACGAATTTGCCTTAGGTATTGGATTGTTCGCCTGCCTTGTCATCTACCTACTCCGACGTCTGCACAGGATCTGTATACCTTTTCATTGAGGATTCCTGACAATCAGAGGTGCTGCTCATTTTCCTCCAAAGAGTCTGGTGCGAAGAGATAATGTCTTAATCATTGTTAACATGTAATTCATTCTTGACTTCTTCATGGGAGAAACAAACATATAAATTAACATCTCATTTCAATTCCATAACTGCCTATTTCAGTGGCCTCTGCTGAATCAATAGTACACATGCAATCATTTGTGCATTACTACAGTAGAAAAAGGGGCTGTGCCCATGAGCAGTCTATTAATCACAGAGAGAAAAAAAACATAATTAAATTACACAGACGCTGACACAAAAAACCTCAACTTAATATCCATGTCATCATTACAGCAAAGTGTTTTCTTTAATTCTTCCTTTTGCAAGATCTTTAGAATAACATACTTCTGTAGCAACAACAAAGAAGTTATTAGCACACCACAGTTACAAAACTCCAAATGAGAGCCAACTTAACAATGCCTATTAAATTACTTTATTAAACAATCTTTACAGAGAATTTACAAAGAATATACTGTACAGTCTAACAGTCAATGAGAAACGTACTTGAGGACTACTGTTCTATACAATCTGTAATTCTATCTTCCTTGTTTATTCCAACATTATCTTGTCATTTTATATAAAACTATGCTGTCAGAAGAATGTTTGTCTTCTGATGCATACTAATTCTGTCTGTATTTCTGTTATAAAAAACAAAACATTCTTTGGGAAATCACTATGTATTTCACAAATCTGCATAAAGTACATGAAATCTCAAGGGCCTGGTATGAAATAATGAATTTACAGTAATGTATCCTTCTATATTCTTTCTTGTTTCTCTTGACTTGATCTGTGATATCAAGCACCAAAAACAAAAAACATCCTACTGGTATAATAAGCACAAAAATGGATTTTTCGAAATCCTAAACTAAATAAGGAGGGAAATCAATTAGCTTAGTTAAAGAAAAAATATGCAATGCTCTTGGGATGTAACACTAAATGACTTCTGTCCATATTTTAGAAACATCACTTGTTATGCACTTCAAACATAAGTGCTGCAGTCAATGTGTCGTGAAGTAATATTCACATAAAAATGAAAGGTGGTTGTCATAAGACCAGGGAGCAGGGAAAAAAAGCACACTTGTTGAAATTCAATTTAAGGTTCCCAGTATCTGACTGCACCGTCCTTGGAGGAAATTGAAACCGTTTCTTCTTTTCAGGAACAAAAAGCCAGCAGAACATGCTCTGCAGTAAGGCATGGCCGATTTCCCTGTTTCCCATCTTTGTACACTTGGCTACAGGGAATTCTCCTGTTAATCTGCTGTTAAACATTTAATAAATGGCAGAGCCACACAGAAAAGAAACAGACACCCACACACTGAGACACAGGCAGAGAGACAGCCCAGACCGTGACTGCTGGCATTCTGCAACTCCAGAGAGAGAGGGGGAGAGGCCAGGCTAAAAGAAAGAGGTTCATTCTCAGGGGCTCTGGAGACAAAAATGGTCAAAAGGAAAAAAAATGAAAGAAGAATTGGTGCAGTTCAAGATCGACAGAGTGGAGGTGATAAATGACAAATAAGGTTTTCTTGCAAATGCCTGGACCCCGAGGAAAAAGGAGGAAAGACTGAATATTGAAGGTAAAACAGGAAAATACATTCTGAATCCCGAGAGACACATCAAACACTGGGCTAGTCCTAGCAGTATAATGGGTTTTATGCCTATTTTTTTATCATTAAATGCCCCACTAACTAAAAATGCAAGATTATAAGAATAATGCTAGAGAATAAAAAATGTTACAAATAAGAAGGGCCATTTAGCCTTTCATGCTCCTTCTACTGCAAAATATGCAGTTGCTTCTTGGAAAATTCCAGAATGTTAATTTCAACTGCATTGCTGGGTAATGTAGTTGAAGTATGAAACTATGAAGTTACTGTTTTTAGTCCTAACTGCATTGCCTGTCCATTTCCATACTTTACCCAATATCTGCTTTTCATTGATAAGCTTAACATAGTCTCTAGAGTTGACTCCAAGTCCCTCTTCTTTGAATTATTTTGTTTTATTAGCTTTAGCGGGTGCTCTTGTCTGAACTCACAGAGGATTAAAAATAACAACAGTTCATGTAACAGCAATAATATTACAATGGCACAAAGTCAAACATCCAAATTCAAACTATTACCAGTATCATCAAGTAAAATGAGCAATATGTCAAAGTATAGAATCAATGTTCCTCACATGGGAAAAAGACAATCCACCAGTCAGGACCTGTGTGTGCCTAAAGGAGATCGGGAACACCAAGTAAAGTTGGGAACACCTCAGGTGTTGTCTGGAGAGGTGTCTCAGAACACGACGTGAACTCTGCTGTTCCATCATGAGCATGCAAGAAGAATCTCTCTACTCTTTTCCTGTCCTTGTTTGAATAATTGGAAGCAATATCCTCAATGTTATTGTAGGATTAGATTAACAATTACATTGCGTTTCTCTTTACACAGGCAACAAGAGGACCTCGTATTTATGTCATGGTAATTACATCATCTGAATATCATGAAGGAGAAGTACCTCACTGTTACTTCACATGTAAATGCTGATGTGTGGCAAGGGATGGCCGTGCTGTAGGGACAAGGCACGTGACATCATTTAGGGTCATTGTGGAACGTCATCCTAAATTTGTGGAAAGAAATTCCTATCATTGCCTTATGCAAATACTTTTAACTCTATCATTACTCTGTGCCATGTCTGCAGACCCGAAGACTCTACCTCCATTTCACTCCCAGGAATCTATGATACAGAATCGTCATCCATTTATTCTCATCTTTCTCTCTCACCTTATACCTCTTATCTAATTATATGAAGACTCCAGAGGGAGGTCCACTGCAACATTAACGTGCACATTAACTTGCGCGACTCAAAGAGGAAGTGAGGAATCGCATTGCTGGCATATTTTTTAAACGTCCGTAATTTCAATCAGTTGTTTTGTATGGGAGAGTTGGTTTCTTATTTTAGAAATGCAATTGTACTAGAACATCAGCTTGATGCAAAGGAACAAACGACTATTGCTCGGTAAATTATTTACGGCGACTTGCTGCGGACGCTATACAGTGCGATCCAGTGCCGGTCAACGGCTCGGCCATTGCTGCAGGTACGCAGTCCCGTACTGTACCTGAGCACACACTCGGCGAGATCAGCACCTTGGACAGAGCTAAGAGGAGACTGCTGTGGAATCGCAATGAAATCGAAACCGTGCTGCCACGAAGTGAGTAACGGTCTCCAACGGGGGCATTTCGTGTGAATAAGAGCACAGTTAGCCCCTCGGGAGTGGGATGAACCCACAGCTACGGAGGGGAGCCCATCAAGCTGGTGTTCGGGGCGACGTTCAAGCGGTTTCTAAAAGATGTGGCGTATCTTTTGTCCTCACTGCGTGCACCGGGCTGGCCTGTAGTAATCCCAAGGCAGGACTGAAGGTCTAGGAGTGGGGCTTCTGAAAATCACCAAATCGACCTAGACATCAGCAACCCCAAATTCACCCTCGAACCGTGTTCGGTGAAAGCCATCACAGTTCAGCAGGGGCCACATTAATCCTTCTTAAGAACTTTAATAGACGACATGTAAAATATTAATATACAGTATGCTGTTTTTTATGCGAATTCAAACAAAAATCTTTTGTTTCCTTTGTGGACACTTTATTTTAATTGTACCATACATGTCCTTTTTGGATTAATGCGATTTATTTTTACAAGTAGATGAATTTGTGCGCTGATACGTGCCCGTCACCGATGGATTGAGATACAATAGTCTCCCATTCATGTATACTTCGTGCTATATTAATAACAGTCAGCTAAATGTTAATACGTACTTGTGAAGGTACTGTAAATACGTCTATGTATAATAAATATGTATGTATAAAATTACGTGCATACAGCATATCTTTGGCTTTGGTTTCTTTTATTTTGCTTAACAACTGAAAACTCAACGGCGCCATCTACAGGACTCAGTAAATTCTAAAGAAACCTATTCTTAAAAAAAGCCTTCAGCAACTACAGCTGTATCAAATAACCTGAGTAAGGGAGATCTGAACTGTGTTATATTACATCGATGATTTCTCCACCCATGTTCTTTCAATTCCTGATTATGGTCGAGTATTGATAGCTGATATTCACTGTTATCATTTCTTAATCTTGTTTAAGGATGATTTATCTGAGCCCGTAAATTCATGTCTACAGTGAAGTGGGAGTAACTGTATTTTTAAACATTTCTTCTTTGAGAAGATGTAGCCTGCAGAATGAGAATCGTGAGATGCCATTGAGACACTACACTCCAGTGTCATCACCAGGGTCATCCTTTTGTTATCATTCTCAATGTATTCTGTTACATCTGTTTTATGTCAGATTACACAATGAATTGAAAATTGTCTGATGAAATAAATCTCAATGCAAACATGCAGAAATCATATAATGTATTAAAATGCAAATCATGTTGTCATGTTTTTCCCTGGGCTGAATAAATACTGGAAATATCATCACAATATGCATATAATACTGCAAATGCAGTATTGTAAGTAACGAATTTAAACTATTATGATTTAGGCCACAAAAAACCCTAATTATTTGATATTGGCTTTTCATGACAGTCACCAAAGTCTCCCTCCTACTGTGTTAGACTAATGCATAATTTAGTTTACTATGATTTAATTACAGTGAAATATTATACAATGTTTTTCTCACTCCACAACATTTCCACAGCATTCCCACATGACAACTCTGAGTTTCTCAGTCACTTTCTTCACTGGGAATGTTAAACTGCCTTTATGCCACGTTTTAAGACCCCAGTGTCCCTCAGTTTGTGAAGGAGCGCATTAAAGCATAAAATGCAACAAAACATTTCTGTCTGCTCGTTTTTTCTTTTGCACTAGACACAGTGTGAATTGCAGTACAACAGGAGTTTAATTCGAGGCTGTGCCTACGTTAGCCATCCCCTTTGAGCTGACCCTTCTCTTGTGCTCTTGGCAGTGAGACCCAGCGCCACCAGCTGAGAAGCAGCCCTTCAGCCCCAGTGCAGCCGGCGTGTCTTGGTACCCACGCCGAACCTGAAGAGGTCGCTTTCCAAGGGTGGGAAGGCATGGGTCGGCTGAGCGGCGTGTCGAATCAGGACCATCTGTCAGCCTCACTCCAGAAAGAGTTGCGATCCATTTGCGTCCTCCAGAGAGAAACCGAATTCTCACCTCCCTTATAAAAACGATGTCATTATATTTCCAAAATATTTATTTAAGGTTAACAATAGGACAAAAGACTAATATCCACAATTCATTAAGTAAAAATCATGATAATCATCCCTTACATCCAGCTGGTGGCAGATGATGACTTGAATGCTTTGCCTTCTGATAAAGCACCAGATGTTTTAAAGAAAACTAATCTAATTGATCAAAAACCTATTTGATTTACATTTTGCAAAAGAATGTGCAAAATGTGCAGAAAATGTGATCAATGTATTCTTTATAAAACCTCATAGATAATTTTATATTAAAAATCAGAGATCTCATGCCTAATAGGACAAGTTGTATGTACAGTATCCAATGGATAAAGAAATATTTTAAAATCAGATACAGTACATCACAAAAATATTGTAGAGTGCTTAGCAGCTTCCTGTCCTATGTTAACTTAGTAATATGAATGGAAGTCCTTATGGCAAAACCTATTTATATTATTTTGCTCTAACAAGCCAGTCTCCAACCACTTCTTAGAGAATTCTACATTTTGCAAGGGAACACGCTATTGAGTCAAAGCACTGAGGGATATTTTTAAGATATTCAGGATTGTGATGATTATTTCTTAACCTTTAATTTTAAATCCCAACTGGATTTATATTGGAACAACTATGTTGTATTGATCATGAAAGTATCTTTTATCACTACTTTACAGTATTATTTATCAGGATTGTACCAATCTACAGTACATTACTCCAGTGTATTCACATAACACTATTTCTGAGAATCAGCGTCGATTTGACCTCTCTGGCACAATAACACACGAGACCGAATAAAATATATTATACAAAAAAAAAACATTCTGCACGTTTTATTGGCTGCTGTAAGCATTGCTACGTGCAGTACTGGAGGTGACAGGCAGTGACAGGTGGTCAGATAGAATTGTGTAGCACGTGCACTAACCTGCAGTGGGTGCAAATTGCTTTTACTCCAGTGAGGTGCCAAGTCCAAGCCAGGCATGCTGGGTTTTGGTGTGTAGCATCTGCGATGGTGTGCTCAAATCCATGTGGCAGTATAGCGGTACATTCTCTATTGTTCCATTTACAAACGCTGTTCTATTACTGTTTCCTATTTGTATCTACTGTGTGTTCATATACATATATATATATATTTTGTATGTCTGTGCAATCTTAGATTAAATTAATAACATTTAGTTTGGGACATTATTTGCTTAATTGCTAGTCATTGTTTTGAGAGCATGAAATCATAGCAAGGCAGTTCAAAACAAATGAGTTAACAGAAAGAAATCGGTAATATTTCCATGATATAAAAAGCGTATGTTTCCTAACAATTCCAGTTATCCCTAAGAAAAGAAAACACTATGTAGGATCAAATATTTTATATATTAACCCAAAAAGTGTGAAGCACCAAACATATTTTATTCAGACAGATTTGCAGTCTCTTCCTTATTTGGAAAGTGCATTCTTGAATGTGTGTTAAGGGTGGAGAACATCAGCTTTTTTTAATACCTCTATTAGTAGAAGCAAGATAATCATATTCAATATTAATGTTTGCTGTTTTAATAGAAATCTTTAAGCAGGAAAGGAAAGCACACCTGTGGAACAGAGTAATAGAGATTGTTAACAAAGATTTACAACAGCCGGGTCATGTAATTCCTGGGTTAGGGCATAAGGTGATTATCATTGTAGGAAAACCTACAATGGCACACTTCTGGCTGTGAGATGACAGCATTGAGCGCATTTGAGTTAGCCAGAGTATCCTTGACCTGCTGTACAGTAGTGACCCTTCAGACTCGCAGGCACCTACAGTAAACGCGTTCAGTGATGTTAATAAAATCTATCATTATTCCAGATTCTGTAAGGATTTCAAAAACATGCAGTGCACCGAATGGCTTGCAGTCCAACAGTGGGAACTCTTTCTCCTCATGTGGGGAAGTGTTCAGGACTTACTTACTTGGGGCAAATGTGTCAAGGACATGAACTACTCACAAAAGGTAAACAATGAAATTTGCAGGAGGTATTAAAGAAATTATTGATGATTCCATACAGAAACAAATACTGTATGGCTTTTGGACAGCATTGCTTACCTCCTTGTTGTTATTCTTCCTTAACTCTTAATTAGGTAACTGAGTTCATTATACACTTAACTGAACCAGCTTAACGTTCCCCTATCGTAAAGTAGGTGGTGTTTTAAAGACAATGATAAAACCTGCCAGATCTAGCCCTTGCACGAAGGCTGTCTTATATGATTCGTTTTCCACATTTTAATTTACACCAGCAGCTCAGTATCACACTTACCCTCAAACTCACAGTTCAAGTTCCCCAGCAGATAAAGAACTGGCAGAATTCCATGAGAAAAATAAAAAATAGAGTAGAATCCCTCTTAAATGAATTCTTCAATTTAAATAACACAGGTTTCTAATTTCAGCCCACAGACCTGAGCAAACTACAGCTATAAATTGCTATTGAAATCTTTCAACTAGAAAGTAGCAATAGAGCAAAGCAGAATTACCTGTGCAGACTGATCTCTCAGGAAAGCTTAATTAAAAGAGTAGACACCACATTCAATTAATTAGATAAACCACCAACATGTGCACCAAATTGGTACACTGCACTTAAATAACTGGCAATTAAACTCATTAGTTATCTGTCCATTAAATATAAATCTTGAAGGGGATTATAATGTAAAATTACATAAGATCGGAAATAATGACTTAATTCTTATAATGGCTTTACCTGATAGTATAGTAAAAATCTACTTTTCTATGAACAGAAATAAAGCTAGTTTGAACTTAAAGCAAGTTTCAAACTTTTACATTCTTTGTGCTGCTTTATGAAAGTGTAGAATCATAAATTCTAATATTTATGACTGAATAGGAGTGCTAGAATACTTTTGTAACATAATTTTAGATCATACAGACACAGCTAAAACTACCATTTAAAGCATATGGTTACCAATTACCCATCTGAAAATGATCTATTCAAAATCTATCGCAATACATCCCAATAAAGGCTCTTTTGTGGAATACTGATGACTTTAAAAAATTGAAATAAAATAATCTGGAGGTCATTTGAAAGAATGGGTGTTTTGATGTGTTGAAACCATTCCAAAAGACACAATTTATAGTCGTATATCATACATCATTACCTTAAGCATCTCTAATAACACTACCCTGCAGCTGGAATTACTACAGTCTGTCACATGCAAAATGCAATTGTAATGCAACTTTTAAACATGATTGATGTAAGGAAAAAAATGTTTTATAATCATTAGAGACATATGTCCCAGAGGTTGAGTTACAGTATGTATCTACTATGTGTGCAGTCACTTAGAGTCTATGAATGAGTTTATAAGTAGAGTATGTACTGTAACAACACAACTCAAAAACTAAAAACAGAACCAAAGATTTCTCAGATATGTTTCTTTTTGTTTTTATTTCACCAACATATTAGATTTGCTAATTCCTCATCAGCAAACTCCAGGACAGTCCACTTGGGCTTAGTCACCTAATAATATACTGTACTGTAGTTTACACTGCGTTCTGCACTACAGAGCTCAGCCTGTGCTCCAAAGCACACAGCACAACTCATCAGCACCTGCTTCAAATTACGCTCCAACTTTCAGTGAAGAAGCCCAACACAATTATTCTGGGGCACCAGCAATGAGATACTGGTGATTTGTTCAGTGTGAGCAAGCAGGAGTATTTGGAATCCTGTAAGGGGCTCATGTTCCTGCCAGGCCTGAGCACAGCATGCAGGTCCGGCATACACAGGGTCACCCTCTTACCAGCTTTGATTTACTGTCATCCTGGGGGAGGAATGGAACTCAGGATCTTTAGCTTGCCTTTAACAAGCGCAAAAGCTGTCACAGCATCACCAGACCTTTTTCTTATCTTCAGATTCTATATATTCACCTACTTTTCTCTTATGTACTGGGTTTCAATAAAACATCTTTAAAATTCTCCTAGATCTTATCCTTTCAATCCATTTGCTAGCAGCACTCAGAAGAACTCAATTAATCCGGATAGAAAGCGAACAGAAGATTTTATGAACCAAATATTTCCACTTCGGCTACAACTAGCCACTGGATACTGATAGAGATGGAAGGGAAGGTGGCTACTAATCTCCAGCCCTTTTAACTTGTCACAGACATGAACACTTAACAAAAATAAACATTCTGGTTCCCTGTCCATCTTCAGCTAGAATTTCAAACACTCTCCCACCTGCATGCCTGTCAGACAGTGGAGGCTTGGGGAGCTGCCAATCAATTTATCTCTAACTGCATCTCTCCTAGGATTTGTGCCTTGCCTGGCTGTTTCTCTTTCAATCCAAACAATTATTTTTTTTCTTTTCCATTCACTGCTCCTGTCTCCTGTGTCTTGTCTTTCTTTCTAACTCCTGCTAGCTGGCGAGTCGTGCCTTTCCCTTGATCTCCAGTGCTCACTTCACTTCCATGCCACATAGACATCTGGCCCACTCCAGCTCTGTCCTCACAGTCCCTCTGTTTGGGCTGCCTTTCATCCATTCTTAGCTCCCTGATACTGACTGTATCACCTAGTATTGTGATTCGCATTGCACTCCATCCGTTGTACTGCTGCTTTGTCTTGTGTGTATTTTGAAATGTTCAGCTTGCTAAATTGCTACACATCCATGACCGTTCACACATGGTGCCAAATGGACTCCGGTGGGGGATGAAAAGCATTTTGCAGCAGCAGTATAGTTGCACCACCGTCTGTCAATCAACGTACTGAGTATTTGAATAATCGTTCTTGTGTTCTCCGAATGCCTAAACTCAACTCCAATTACATCACAGGACACGCAGTGCAAACTGAACCGTGTTGATTCAACAGGGTCGATGTACCTATGGAGTATGTTCCAGTCTCCCACGAGTTCTTAAGTAAAGAGGTGTCTTCTCTGTTCATACCTAAAAGGTTTCTGTGACAGATGCTATCGCTGTAATCTGCCAGGTTATGGTGTTCCATTCGCAATAATAATGATCTGGGTGCCTTTATTCCTATTGCCTCTTGTACTGCAACTGCATGTACTGATGTTTCCAGA
Organism: Lepisosteus oculatus; assembly: GCF_040954835.1. NCBI lineage: Eukaryota > Metazoa > Chordata > Actinopteri > Semionotiformes > Lepisosteidae > Lepisosteus > Lepisosteus oculatus. The sequence goes on from NC_090700.1 coordinate 55,574,220, forward strand.
GTAGAAACTGAAGATTAAATTCTAAAAACAGGTATTTGCACAGTTGTAAGTCATTCAAATCTGTCACCTTAGAACAAAATAATTTGCACCACTAAGTCATCTCTCAAGAAAACCTAAAACAAGTATTACCAAACTGTTTTTAACTGTCTAGACATTTAAAGTGGCTGCCAACTGTGACATAAATCGTATGTTTAGTTATTGTATTTAGATTGAATACAGCCACAGTACAATTCGTTTTCTGTTCATATTTAATCATGACAGGTGGACATCACTCCTTACTACTCTCAATGTCCTGTTTTTATTTGAAAGAGTATCAATCAATTTATTCACTTATCCCATCAGATGACTAGTAACATCAACCAAATAACTTGAAAAGAAGATGTTTCACTGTGAGAAGGTGTATCATATAAGATGTCTGATTTCCTTTGAATGCTGCCTTCAGAACACAATTGTTTGTTGTCAGGTAATGTAATTGCCAGCTAGTTATGTAATGTGTTGTGATGCTGGAGATAAAACAATTACAGCTAGTCGTGAAATGTCATTACCTGTATTATTGATTTTCACATTGTAATTCCAGATACTTACAGAAGATATGCTAGCCTCAATTAGATGTTAATGCAATGTATACAGAAAATTCATGCATGGATTTCTTATCTGAATTGTAAATGATGTATAAAGATTAATTCCATACCTGTTTTAAAGGCAAACAGTTATATCAGCAAGATATACAGTAGCAAGATGTTAAAGTTATTTTCTGTGTAAGAAACCAGATGGATAGATCTAAAACACGTCAAACTGTTCTTTCTGTTTGTAATGATAAAGTAGTATGTTATTACATTGTCATAAAAGTATTACATTTGTACTATTCAGGTATTATAGCATACAAAAATAAAATAAAATATGTTTTTACCATTTTGTTATACCATTGGCACTTCTATATCTTTATACATGAATCTTCTGCTTCAAGAGTTTTCTGTCTCTAAATTAGTCATTGTAATTGAAAATAGGGGCTAAGACATATAATATACAGAAAGAAGGAACAAACTGAATTTGGAAATATTAAAAACTTTATAATCCAAGCTCCAAAGCATAGCCAGGAAGTGCATGACCAAATGTAACTCACAGATGAATCATCCATTCTGTAAGAATAGGACTCATCCAAGAAAGAAGCTTTACTTAACCTGCCTTCTGTGCTCCTTACAGCCCTTATCCTGTGGATGCTCAATGTATAATACCAATGCCAATATAAATCTCTATCAGAGTCCACATTTCCATGTCTCCTGAAATGCTGTATACCCACTCGATCTAAAGAATAAGATGAGCTTTGGACCAGTGGCACAACTAATGATAAAATGAGGCAAGCATACATGTCCAGTCTAAAGATATGAGGACACTATAGAGGTGATGACAGATCCATCAGTGGATTTCTGAAGTGGAAGAGATGGTTTTCAAAACCACAGATTGAAGTCTCTGAGCTCTGGATCACCCACATTTGTCAAATGTCAAGTTTCTTTGCCATACTGTGCCAAACAGCTCTCCTGGAAGAGAAGCTGGAACCTAATGCAGTATTATTGTGTCCAACGGACACCTGATACAATATATTACACTGCTGTCATTCAGTGTGATACACGGGCACATGCTCATTTCCATTAAAAGGTAAAGTCTTGTACACATCAGTGTGCAAAGCCATCTAGTGTTTAAGATAAGTAATTAGAAGCAGGCTGGATGAATGCCCAACATTGGTAATGAGGGTTAGCAGAAAAAATGAGAAAAACTGTTGCTGCTGCCACTAAAACTAAAATTGGAATCGTATTTGCCTGGGACCTGCACAGTCAGATTCTTTAATTGGTTGGTTTAAAAAAAACACTTCTGTAGTACGAAAGTTGGAAACCATTTCCGCCTGCTGTCTGGCCAAAATATTAGAGAACAGCAAGTTTTATATAAATGATCTACCCTTTCTAAAGTAAGAGTAATGGGTCATACTGTAGTGTATCCCATGATTCCTGAGGATCGTATAGCAGTCCCAGACCAGGCCTTTTCCTCAGGGTGCTGTGCTGTGAAAGAAGGCTGATACAAGAGACGCTGGTGCGCCTGCCTGTGGTGTCCTGCTGAAGACAGTGGCTAACATGGGTGATTGATCAATTCAGACACCCTCAAGGGTTCACACAAAGCGACTGGAAAATAACACCAACAACAGGAAATGGACTTCGGGGTGCAAGAAGCTGCCGAACCTCTATAGTATGTCCTGTTCATCACCTGCCATGGACTGGGCAGTTGCTTATCTCCATGAACATCTGTAATCATCTAGTGGATCTACCTCTGCAGCAGACCCCTGCGGTGGAGGTGCACCAGCCCAGGAATAGGGATGTTTCAATTATTTTGAGAGGGTACCACAGTAATGAAATTGTGTCCAGTGAAGTCATTTCAAGGTTAGGTTGAATTAAAATTTGAACACACCATGGGTTTCCATTGAATGAGGGTAACTAATGTGTTTGGAGATTTTTTTGTTATAACCTCACCATTAATGAAAGAAGCAGGGGAAGCCTTTGAGACCAGTTTCGGGACAATGGCCTGACAGACTGGCAGTTCTTCTTTGATCCTTTGATTTGTATGATTTGCCCTGTGACTGCAGGACTGGGTTACAAGCAGATCTTTTCCTCTTGCCTCCTTGTACCTGGTACACCCAGTTGCTAATGCAATGCCTCAAACAGCTGGAAGGGTATCCCCAGAAAAAAAACAGCAGTTACGTGTCACAGTTTAATTTGTATTCACTGTGTAAAATATTAAATAAGAGGTCACCTCGATGTGTGTGTTCTCTTGTTGAGCTGCCAGCTTTTACAATTTTCCTCGGAGAGCGAACAAGGCGTTCTGGTGTGGGTGTTGAAGTCGAGAGGACTGTTAAAATCTGAGGACTGAACTGCTCACTTCGTTAGCTATGAACCAATCGAGTGAAGCAGGAGGAGCTACACTTGGAGGGAGATGCTAGAGACTCACAGTGAACATGAAATTTGATAGGAACAGGAGCAACATCAGTGACAGACAAAGGCTAAGACACTGAAAGGAGGAGAATGCAGGCTTAGATGCTAAAATGTTTATACATACATTTTTATATAGTTGTGGGAGGCGAGCAAATAAAAAAGAGGGGTTTAATATACTGTAACAGATGTATAGAACTGAAATCATTCTTAGGCATTGGAAAGTCATTCCTGATTGATGTACCTCCACTCGATATACTGTAGAAAAATGGATTGGCACCTAGTCTGTATAAAAGTGATCTACTGTATGATGCAACATTATGGTACACCATGATGAGACCAAAGTGTTGCAAAGCAAAGCGAGATCATCCCAAAGGGCTGGTAAACTGCATACAGCCTTGCAACCACGAGAGGCTGGAAGCATCATGACCAGCATCCACAAGGGCAAATCTGCGACAAGGTTATTTGCCAACATATTTTATTAGGTGTAGCAAATACTGCTTGTTAAACTTAATTGCCAGTGATGTCCCTTCTATGGGACCTGCACACTTAAGTCATCCCAGCAAGTGCAGATAAAGATAAAGATAAAAAAAAAATTAAAGCACAAATTGAAGAAGTGCCAATGCTTCTGTCTGCAATGCCCTATAAATCTATCACATTACTAAAAAGTACATACAAAATCTCTCTCGTGTCCTTTTAAGCCCCTGACCAGCTTTCTCAGGCCTGTGTCTTTGGTGAAACTGCTGGTGGAAGGAGTGTAAAACAGGGGCGTGACAGGCACAGGGTGAGAGTGAGAGAGAGACGAAGAAATGTCAGTAGACCCATGATATGTACATTAACATGCTTTTAATGAGCGCGGTCGACGGATCTTTTTTTTCATCCTGCTCCCACACAAACGCAGCCGATTTCCCTGAAAGGAGCCTCCTGCGGGACTGCTTGCTCCTCTGACAGCTCCAGGCAGGAAGAGCGCTGTTAGCATGTCAATCACGCACTCTGCCCTCCTCCCCCCACAACTCTCGCGGCCCAGCTGCCTGCCAGGATTACAGCTCCCCAGCCCGAGCTGTGACGGACACATGGACACGGAGCTGGGTGGCAGGGAATTTCACGCCATGTGAAGTCTTTGCAGTAGGCAGGATACACACTGCTATTGGAGACTTACAGTACTTTGCTGTGAAATAACTTGATTCTTTTATGCAAATACAAATACACAGGGAATGAAAGGATCAAGGGATCAATTAGCAATTGAGATTCCAATCCCCTCTTGTGCTCATGGATATTCTATATACTTTTAATGTATTTTTTTATTGGAATGATTGGATTTAGATCTACCACGCCTATGTTTTGTTTTTTTATTTCATTAACATAGTGCCTAGACTGGAGTCAGAAGACATACAGATCTGTGTACTTCCCTGCCTGGGAGAGAGAATTCTTCTGTGGACTCCACCAACCCACCATGAAGAAATGTTATTTGTGAGTAGGCTGAGGCTAAAACTGGCACATTGCATTAATGTAATCAGAATCTTAGGAGAGCCTTAAATACTGCAGTTTGGGTCTACAATCATTGATCCTCTCAAACTTTTAAGAATGAAGAACACTGCTTGGCAAGTATTTTTTTAATTGCTTTAATATTTCTTCTGACGCTTCAACCAATATAATGATAGCAAAAAGAAGAACATCTATAAATGAGAAGAGTCCCTTTATCCTGCCTGGTCACCCGCTAAGTGATCCAGGAACCCCAGCAAGTTGGTTCATGAAGGGAAAATTTCTATCCAACATGGGCAATAAAGTCAAAACCAATTATGAAAAAGTGTTGTTTTGGTTATGAATAACCAGAATTAAAATTAAAAAGCAGTGCAATGTTTGAGTGAGTAGTACACAGCTTCGTTACCCTTGTGGGCTGCTATCGCAGTTGCACATGGGCTCAGAAAATACACCGTCCCGCAGTCCCCCGACTGCAGCGAGCTCTGTTGTGCCCAAAAACAGAACCACTAGTTATAGGAAATTCCTACTCCTTTCAGTTCCCAGGGGATGATGCCACTTTTGTAACATGTTCTGGCCCACTGAGTGCTGTGCAAAACACCTTGGTTTTACATACTGGTAAAAACAAACAAGCCATTAAGCTACTCGTTAATAATAGAGAACAGTAAAGCGTGATCCTGTCAAATTAATTTACTACAGAGGCATTCAGTGGAGGGTGTTGTCTAAAGCATCACAGGCCAACTTGTTGTTCATAAGGAGTCCATTTCTTGGTGGCAGAGTGACCAGCTTGTCTCAATTTATTAAGATCGTTCCTGTTGGCAGAAAACACTCTCACATCCCTGGACACAGCAAACCAGAGATGAATTGCAAATACATTTTTGTAACAGGACAACATAGCTTTATTAGAAATGAATACATCAAGCAGCTATGTTTAAATTACGATTGGCAACTGATTGTAAAGTTTGCAAAGAATAAAAGTTTGAAGGGGGTGGTTCACACTCCTGGCTCTGAGGGGAGTATAATAAGAGGCTGAGTCTTATTGACAAGAGTGGGAGAGAACTGTGACAGCTGGAGAAGAGGAAATCATGTATTCAGCAGGATCTTAGTTTTGTTCTCCACACAATGTAATCTTAGGAGACTTTGGCTACATTTAGATTCAACTCCCACTCTTGCTTCAAGAAGACACTGAAAATACTAAGCTGTCAATAAGTGGACTTCCTGCTGGGAAAATGAACAGTATCCAATTTCTGATGATTTTGTTCTATCAATAAAGCTTCTGTGATCAATTAGTCCCGCAAGGCTCAATTTTTTGGCAATAACAGGAGTTATTTTAATTCAAGAATTTGTTTCATATCTTCCTTTGTTTTGTCAATATTGTATCTTAGTGTGTGGGATGAATATCTTGCAAGTATTGGCAAGGCCAGCACATTTTATTTTTGAAAGTGTGTTCTTTTTCCTTTTTGTTCTAAATGTACTAGCATCATCATATCAAGGACTACCCTCTTAAGACCAGGCAGGATTATAATGTAGCAAAAAGGTAACTGCTGGTATTATCTGCCTTAGCTCAATGACTACAGCTCCTGTATCACCACCACCTTGCACACTAGCACGTTTGAGTGCATACAGGTTGTTGCATCCCAAATCTAATTCTAAAAATCCCTTGGCACTTGGGCCCCAAGACAGTTTCACAATTACTAGTAGTTAACATTACTACAATTGTTAGATATGTACAATAGTGAACCAAAGCATTTTACAGACAGGAGTTCAACCCACCCAGTTCATTTGGTCTTTCAGTAGTTCACTGATGAAAGGATTTCATCCAGCTGCTTCTGAGCAGAAGCCAGTACAGTACAGAAGCTTGTTTCAGACCCTCAGATTCCTATTTAAAGATGTGCTGTATATTCTCAGTTTAAAATGCTTTAACCTGTAGTTTCCACTTGTTTCTTGTGGTTCATGTTTTACTGTTCTATGGGCTAAGAAGCCTATAGGATTGACTTTTACCATTACCTTCCCTGTTTACATGCCCACGTCCTCTCAGTCTTCCTTCCAGGACTTCCTTTAGCCTGTAAGCATGCCACATTCTTCTTAACCCAGAGGTGTATCTGACTGCTATTCTTTGAACTGATTCCTGAGTTGCTACAGATTTTTTATAAGGTCGTAACCACATTTGTGCACATTATTCAAAACAGGGATGTGGCCGGCCTCCTTCTAGACAGGTAGCTCATGAGGCCTGAGCATGAGTGAAGGTGTTTTTAGTCAACCAAACTGTCACGCCCCCTGCAGCCAGAGGGCGCTCCTTCTCTGTCCTGTCCCTAGTTTCCGGTCTGCTGTCCTTCCTGTCCCTCTCTTTACCTTGGGCTATATATTTCCAGGTCTTGCACTCTGTCCTCGCTCAGCATTGATGTTCGGATGTCCTGAGACCCGCCTAGCACCAGGGAGCCCCACGTCCGCTCCCTGAGGGCATAGGTTTCTATACGGCATTCCTGAACTCTTTGCACTAATGAGCCCGGGCCTTTTTCCCGTCTCGCCGCTATGCATATGGGTCTTTTTCTGCTCTCCTGCTCCCCACGGTTAGTCCCTTTGGACGTCCGTGACACAAACCTCCTGTACACTCCAAAAAAGACTTATCCTAAAACAACATCATATCAACTACCACCATTAAAATTAACCCATTATGAAAATGAGTCACTTAGCCCTCCACAAATTAATTAAACAAACAATGCACCTCTTTTGACTTTTTGCACATTTAATGGAGACTTTTGCAGCCTCTAGTGGCAGGTCAGCTGCAACTACAATCCTCACTACAGCTGCCTTGCTAGTGCTGGTGCCTTGTGCAATTGTACCACAGCATTCCTTGATTCAGATTCTTCACTTTTAAGTATATATCCTCCAGTTCTGTTTGCCTTTGTTATTGCTTCCCTGCAGTGTCTAGGATAATCATGTGCTTCTAGGATAATCATGTGTTTCCCATCACAATCAATTAATGCTGTGACTGTGATAGTCAGGTTACTGCTGTCCGTTCTGCCAGCAATGTCAAGGAGATTTTTTTCATCTTCAGTAATATGTTGTTTCACAGAATTTGGTGATCTAAAAGAAAGAATTAAAGTGGAAAATACATTCACTAGACAAAATGTTAGGAACAAACCTGTTGGACTTCCTCAGTGCCCAACAAAGCGTGTTCAGGATGTATAATGTATTCCATAGGATTCTGAAACGTATGCCTACCTTATTATTCTAGCAGAATGACCTTCAGCGCAGTCTGTGATACAGTAACAAGATTGCAGTGGTTCTACCAGGCTGAGATCTTGTTGTCATTCAGGCCAGAGTATGTGAAAGTTCTACTTCTCAAGCTAACCACACCTTGGTCACCACTGATAACCATACTCTGACCAAACAGTGCACATTCCACTAAGCTCTTTCTCTGTCAGCTGTATTGTGAACATTTTTTATGTGTCTACAAGGTAAATGGATCCTTTCAGCATATGTGGGAAACAAAACCTAATAGTCATAATTGCAGAGTGTGTCTCAACTAAAGCTAACCATATATACTTATATATAGACATGCATATCAAAGGCTCAACAAACATAAACCTTAGGAAACCCTGATGAGATAAAAATATGTTCTTCCTTATTGTGCCTGACAGAGCACAAGAAGCTTTGAACAAAAAGTGCAAGGGAAGTAGTAACTCTTTATCACTGATCTAATTAGGAAGTAACGTCAAAGGTTTCAAGGCTACCTTATTATTGAACATTACAACAAGATAAGCAGAACTCACTCTGCCAATAAAGTATTCCTGATGTGTACACTGCATGTTATAGCAATGCAAGAGACTTCATCAAACCTTCTTTCTCTTAATCTATTACTTTCTAATATTTTGGACAAAAAGTATAAGCATCAAAACATACAGTACAGTACATAGGTGAAGATCAAAGCCTTTATTTATAATTATTTTTTAAAATTTAAATTTAACATTTATTTTCCTACAGGTATATGAAATGTATTTATTTTGATTGGGGCAGGGGAGGGTGAATATTAACACATGTCAGCAAGCAGTCCAGAGATCTCTCTCACGTGCAGTTACTTCAAAATCAGAGTTCTCCCTCACCCCTATAGTTGTATATACTGTAGGTGGTGTGAATTTCATAGAAAAACCAAAATGGCTCTTTAGTATCAAACATATCAAACTGCAGGTGCTATTTTTAAAAAACAGAGAATTACAACGAGGTCTATCGTTTATGTTTATAAAGATATGCTCTTTGTGTTCTTATCTTTTTTTCTCTGATTTTGCTTTAAATGTTGCAGACTCCAACCTGATTGAGAGGAGGCGTGGTCTTGATGTTCCATCTGAATGGGGGGTCTTGCATTTCCCTATACAAGATCTGTCAAATCATCATGAAAGAGCCTTGACCGCTGTCACACCGGTTTTGTTCTGTGGTTCGACTGCTTGTGCTCATTAATGGACTCAGCTCTGATATTTTCTTGATACTGTATGTTCACAGCACCTTCTGAGTCTGATTTTCTTTTTTTCTATCTTGTAAGAGTTAGTTATTTTTTTAGTTTGCGGAAAATGTATCTTTGGGGGAAGTTAAATTAGTGTGTTAGAGTATGCTTGGATGGAAGAGAGGATTTTTTTTAGTTTTAGTTTGGGGAAAGGAAATAAAGGCCTGTATTTCCTATGGAAAACTGTTTGTTGTTTATTTTATGTTTCGGCTTATGTTATATTTATAATGTTATAACAGAATGGGAGCTTAGGCTGTAACAGTTATAAAAGAGAGGTAGGTCACCTGCCTATATTGCTTTGACAATCCAGAGTGAGATACATTCATCTCTGAGTAAAGAAGTGTCTTCTGTCTTCACCCTAAATACACTTCCTTGTAGTTTCCATTTGTACCCTCGGGTCTTGTCTCACTGCTAGTCCTGAAGTAGACCAACTTTGCCTATGCCTTTCAGCAATATATTACCTTTAGAACAGCCTCTGGTAGTTCCCTCTGTTCCAGGCTTAAGAGAATCAGTTCTTCAGCCAGCACACAAAATTCCTTTAAGCCCAGGAATAAACCTTCTTGATGTTCTTGGAGAAATATTCCAGAGCTGATCTCCTGATCTTCAGCTGATTGTTGAGCTGATTGCAGAGCAGCAATGGTTTATGTGTAAGGTGCAGTGCTCTACAGGAGCTCTTAGCAATTCCAATTGAATTTAACCACTTCCTTTGATTTCAGCTCTACACTGTTCACAATACATTCTGGCCTCTCATGGGCCTTTCTCATAGCTTCCCAACATTGTCTGGTCGAGGGTATTGTTGAGTTCGCAGATGCAACTAAATCCTTTTCACAGGTAGCTTCCTCAGATTCAAAGCCACTTATCTTGTTTGGATTAAGTCCAGTCTTGCTGCCAGTGTGTAATAGGGGAACGTAGGTACTGTAATTCCATTGGAGTCACACACTGTGGCTCTTTTGGCCAGAGTTTTGGCTTGTTTCTAGATGTGAATCGATAACAGAGCACATGACAACACACCTGGGTGGGACAGAATATCTCCAATCCTTCCCCAAGTAACGCCGGTTCCTATCCTGTTCCTATCCTGTTCCTAGGGCAACAATCCAGAGTGTTATTTTTTCTGCAATGGTCTGGTTTGGAAACGTAGCCACTCAGGAGAGGAACCAGCTATTGTAGATAGAGGGTCCACAGCACTTCTAAAATACTTGGCTATGACTGACCATCTGTTGCTTCCATATACATACTGTACTACATTTAAAACTAAAAACTCCAAAGATGATCAGTGACCTCCCTGTCTGAGCTCCTTCCTCTGGGAAGAAGGTTCAGATGTGTCAAATCTGGAACAGAGTGACTCCTGAAGAGCACCTACCCAGAGGCTACTCAGTCTCAACAGTGTTTTAAAAGGTGTTTATTAGTATTTATTGGTACATTTGTGGATTCTATCTTCACAGCATATTGTATTTATAATACAATGCATATCTTGTATGTACAGTACAATATACAATACATGTATTGCAATCATCATATTGCATTCTGTACATGATATATGCATGTTATTTATATTTATTTTTTTCTCTTCTTGTATCTTTTTTGTATCTCTGTTATTCCAAGCGCACCACGAAACATTCCTGACGAGCAGAAGGTTGGGTTTGGCTATAAAGTGGACTTGATTTGTATGGTTGGGGGGACATGAGCAGCTGGGGTAAAGCACCTCGCACACAAACAGCAGTGTCTGCAGGTTGTTATGAGTGCAGACGCTCAATATGCAACTCTTCCCCTCTGCCCCCATCCAATACTATCATCACAGTGGTATTGTCCCCCAGGACAGCCATATTGCCAGCAAGGAACTGAAAAACATTTGTATGGGGACACTATCAAGAGTCAGAATTAACCTTTTGATCTGGTTATATTTTTAGTTCTGAATATGGCTTATACAAGATGACTTCAGAAAATTTTAAAAATGTAGCAAAGGAACACATTTCTAGGCAACACACTCAGTAAATGTGAAGTATCTACTGTAGGTATAATAATAAAATTTCATTCTACAGTACTGCTCATTGCTACGTACAGACCTCAAGGTTAAAGCAAATTGATTTATTGCAGCTGAAGGACATCCACTTGATTTCCAAGTATCAGTGTTTAAATCAACAAGTGATTGAAACTGACTCCAGTTTCTCAAGCCTGCTCCAGCAACACACTTCTGTTCCTTGGAGCTGAGGGAGTCTGCAGTGATCCTTTGTCACTTATTGCCAGTCATGGCCACAATGACTGCCATGAGCTGCAGTACAACACCGGCCCAGACAGCAGCTAAATTATATATCAAGATCCTCTCCCGTCACCATTGATTAGAAATTGATTAATCAGAACTTGATTAGAGGCAGAACAGGATAAGAGATTTAATTTATCATCCAAGTCCATTTAAAATTTAATTAAGTAACAGTGGATTCATAGATTTTAACAAGGAAGACAAAGGCTAAGGCTGTTTCAAATTAACATGGTCTAAAAATAACCAGTAACTCCCCTCCTGATCTTCTTTCATTCATTTCAGTGGTCTTGCCCTCTTGCAGTGTTCATGAGCCTTGTAGATGAGGTGTCATTTGCCCATAGGGGTAAATTAATGAAATCCTGGAAATGGGAACAGACAGGCTAGAACAATAGACTTACTAAACATATTCAAAACAACCTTTCCCTTTTAGAAGCATAGAGCAGTCTGTGGCATTTGAGTCCAGGGTTCACCTTTCTATCCACAATTTCAGTGTTAAGGTCATTTGTGATCCCCAGAAGCTGCCAAAATTCCTTCCTTAAAATGGTAAGAACCTACAGTACATTTCCTGAAAAACCTTGAGTTTATAAACAAAGTTGTAAGTTGTAAGAACAATCAAGGTTCTGAAAGATATAGCACTACATATAAGCACGCACTGTTGCAAAACCTGTGCTATAGGTTGTGCTTGTGTAATTTTTCTACATTATTGTACATCTGTCTCTTATCTACACTATGTTTTCATGAAGAAAATTCAGATTCCTTGTTTGTTTATAATATTAGTACCAGAAGAAGTAGTGTCAGCTAATGACCCACAGAATGTTCTCTCCTGTGAGACACATTCTTGAGTTTAACAAGATCCACTCACTATGCCCACTATTCTTGTGCATAAGCAGCCTGCAATTGCCCCACTGCGCTTGCATCATGCAGAGACAGATGAAAGAGAAAAATATATTTCTTTCTGGCAAGGAAGGGAGACCCTCTTGTGGTTTACTGCTAATAAATAAAGTTTACAAATGAAATAACATTAAGCTAATATGCTCATGTGATCGGTTGCTCTTTATTAACCGCAAGAACATCAACAAAATGCTTTTTAAGGATTCTTCAGAACTGGTTTTTGCACAGGATAATATTAGTTCTCCAAATAAAGCACACCCACAATGAAACACAGAAGAGTTATGAATCCTAGATACACTTACACCTCAACATTCCACAACTATTGGATTCTTAATTTCATGTGAAGCTTAAAATAGATTTGGGGGTTTAGCTATTTTCTGTTTAGGATACATGAATCAGACCTTCACAAATTCTTTCCTGGGTCACACAGCTTGAAACCAAACTCTTCAGAATTTAGACATGACGCTGTTCTGGCCCTCATGTCTTCTGTTTGCGCCTCTCCAGTAATACATTCCTCTCATATCTCCCAGAAATACACCTTCTGTAGTGAGCATGGCTGGAGGAGCATCTTGGAGAGAAAGAGATATATGAATCCAATTTGAATTGCATTAATTAATTGGTCACTTGACTTTGCATGTCCAGTTTAGATAATAATGTCCACTACTTGACCCCAGTCTTCCGGCCTGAACATAAACTGATAGATTTGTTTCAGGATTATGGTGTTACCATGGTGTACTATTATAAATACAGTATTCCTTAGGCAAAATGATAATGGTATCTCAAAGATTCAGTGGAACCACAGAAAACCCCAGAAACTCCCTGGAGCTTGGTTCCAAAATGGTGTGGTAAATATAACACTGTATATTGTCATAAAGCTTTACCAATTTATATCCAGCTTGAAAAGATGTTTTATAAAAGCCTTCCTTAGACAAATTGAAACTGAAATAGATTGGCTTTCTCTGTAATGGCCCTTTAATTGAAATCGCTTGTTTGTTTGAATTGCTCTTGTTTGGGGTTAAAAGGGTGCTTAAAATGCATTTTGGTTACTGAATTTGTTATTTGCTTTGTTGCATTCATTCTGTCAATGCTAGTGTCTGTGGTAACACAAAACTGAATTTCAAGAAAAAAAAACTGCAGCTGCCCAAGACAATCAACCTGCATTTTCTATTAACACAACTGCAAGGCATGAGGAGAGTAAACAGAGAAAGATTCACAATGCCAGAAGTATTTGAAACCACAGAAACAGTGTCTACTAAATACTTAGCAGACATCAAAAAAACAAAAACATATCTACCTTAAAAGTCAGACTTCATTTTCTCTTCCTTCAATGGCAATAGCCCAAGGTTCAGAAAGAACCAAGACTCTGGCAGATTAATGGACACATCCTTGATGGAGTTTGTTTGTGTTAAGAAATCCATTTCCAACTCCAGTCAAGTCTGATGTTTGTTTCTGCACAGTGGGCAAAGGTGTAGACATCAGTCCTGATCAGCTGACGTGGGGGGTTACTGAGCCTCTGTGAGCGGCGGAGCTGCAGGGGTGGAGAGCTCAGAATGGAGCGTTTTAGCACTTCTTATTAAAGTGAAAGCTGAGGAAGCCGTGAGGTACTCTCTCTATTAAGGAGCCAGGAAGAAAAGAAAACGTCGTTATTAAGGGACTGGGTAGTGAGTTAAGAGCAGGAAGTTTCAGACCTCATGATGATTAAGGAAAGTCACCAACGAGCATTATAAAACACAGACTGGAGTGTTATTTGAGTGCATGATTAAAGCACAAAAGTGGAAGATGACGTTTCCTCTGAACTTTCTTGGTAAAATCATTAGAAAGGATTCAAGTGGGAAGTGAAAGTAGTGGTGGCCGTTTCATCCTGAAAGCTGTTAGAAGGGCAGCAAGGTGCAAATGATTTTTCTGTCACCCATCTGAAAGTTGCAGCTGCAGTGTGTGCGTTTGCAAAGAAAAAGGTAAAAAGCTCCTGGCTGCTGTCAAACCAGTGCAAGTCCTCAAGTCTGTGTCTGCTGTGATAATCAAACAACCTAAGGCAAAGCAGAACAACACGCAGAAGTGCAGTATTTACAGTACTTGTGTGTTTAACCCATTTCAAAGGAGCAAGTGACAAGACTGGGAAATGGCAGCATCATCTTCTGGTCTCCCAATTATCCATTGAACCCAGTGTACGCAGGGAAATCTGACTTTGGAAACGTGTTTTTCCAGCCTTGTCACACAGTCCTGTGGCACACGTCAGAATATACGAAAGCCTTCCTGCACTGAGTGGTGCTGCGCTTACAAGTGTATTGAAAAATGAATCAGATATGTATTGAAACAGAGAAGTGTGGGCAAGGTGTGCGTTCTGGATCACCTCGTGGAAAGTCATGTGACCAATGAAAATATTTCATGAGTAAAAACCAGGTAATTCGGCCATTTACCTTCCCTAATTCAGTAAACGTTTCTTCAGTTCTAGAAAGTTCGTTCATTCTGTGTCCTCACCCAGAAAAAAAAAGTTAAACTTATAGGTTTTTAGAGTTTGCTCATCTCTACTGGAGAAACAGCTTCCTCAAAACTTTGATGTGACAGAGAAAATGATAATTAGTGTTTCTCTAGGACCTGGAAATGACATAGGAGTCTCTCACTTGGTCCCAAAAGTCACTCAAACAATAATTAGCTCTTCACCAAATTTGTCAGGTGGGTCCCCAGCTTTCATAGGAGCACGCCAAATGCTAAGAAATGTCAAAACAGCGTTGCCTTTATTTCCATTCCTCCTTTGGGAAGGAAAACTACAAGCAAAAAGGTCACACAAATTAAGAAACAGGAAACAATTTATTTCAAAAAAGCCTGACTCATTTTCAAACCCTTCTGGTGGAGAAGCCATTAGCAGGAAATGTCTCATGAAAATCAAACTGAAGTTCATAACTGCAGTATGATATAGTGCTGTTTCTTAATAATTGAATCATAAATGTGCGCTAAGAGATCATCTGTCAGTATTATCAAAGCAGATCCATGAAGATCGATGATTGTAAACTGCGTGACTGGGAATGTACCTTGTTTTCTGAGGTCCTCCTGCACCATCTCTAAGGACCTGAAAGGAACCCTGAACACCTCTCCAAAAACTTATTTCTCCTGACCATGGTATGGAAAATTACACATAATCAGTTCGGTCAGTCCCCACCTGGTTTGCATCAAGATCAGTCAATCATTTACCTCTTGAGTGCGATTTAAATATTTGTCAAGGTGTTAAGTGTGGGAAACTTAATGAAACAGTTGCTACAATAAAAGGCCAGAGACAATATTTATGGCCTTTTCTCTTTAAAGGTAGAAACAAACACATTGCTGTGCAATGTCTGAGAAAAGAAAAGGAAAAAAGAAAAAAAGGAATGCTGAAAAGGAAAAAACACAAACAAGAGTTCAAGCCTTCTGGGCCGTGGCTTTACAAACAGCTAATCCACTGCAAAAGGAGCGAATTCCACCACCTCCAACATGCCCCAGAACACGAGCTAGTCAGCTTATCTTCACAGCTCCCCAGAGATCCAGGAAGCCGACAGAAGGTTAGGAAATACTCTTGGTTTATGGCCTGTAGTTTAGGAAAAAAACAAAGCTTTTTTCTTTCAGAAAAGGCTTCTGTCAGGATATGATTATTATTTATGATTTGGAAAGGCATTGTCACAGATTTGAATAATTGCTCGTTTGGCAAGGACAAGCACCAGGAGGCTTTCACAATATGTTCAGACTATTGTAGTGCTGCACTTCTAGTAAGTACATTTGTGTTTTGCAACACATTGATTTTAATATCAGCTTCTGTGGCGTTCGGTCTGTGAGAGATGATTATTGTGATTTTGCAGGTGAATGATTGGAAGCTGCCTCTGTGCCCCCCTGGGTGCTCTCTGAAAAAAGAGACAAAGAAGAAGAATCATTTTACAGACTTTTCAGGGCCGCAAACTGCAATAAATAAACTTTAAATGAAGCTATTTGACATGTATTCCATCTGTTTGGCCCCAGGATCAGCTAGTCAATACCGAAGAGGACATTTTTCATTATGAAGTGAGCGGGTGTGCTCACAGGGCTGCTGTCTGATGACAATCAGATTCATTTACTGAAAGCTCTCTTCAGAGATCTTTCTCATCCCCCAAAACCTGTTGCTTTGTGTTTCCTATAAGCCAGTAACATGAATCGGCTATTTCCCTTTCACATTCTAAAAGAAAAAACAGAATCTAGACAAGAACTTGGTTGTAACTCCAGTGTAATTAACATTTACATTTACTGACCCATGACTTCCAACTGAGTTCACATTAGTTGTCCCAAAATTCAAATTCCTAATGTTTTCCATAATCTCTCTTTATTCAACTCTTTAAACAGTTTCCACTAGCTTCTATTAACTCCAGGTCACATTACCCTAACCTTTAGTTATCATCACTGCATTGTGCACTCTTAAAATACTTGCCTATGGTGGGACCCTCAGCATTTGAAAACAAGTATATATTATTGTGACAGCAGTTTAGATCATGAATCAATTGCGTTTAATTATGATTGATTGTTTCGGAACATCTTTCAAATTGGAAGCTAAAATGCTGTAATATTGAAGATGTTATCTTACGTTAAGGAGTGTGACTTCTGTGTTGCCTGTCTGGTGTTCCTCAGAGCTAACACACTCCAAATTGTGGAGAGAAGGAAACATCTGCAGTCCGTTTCCTCTGAAGCT
Organism: Lepisosteus oculatus; assembly: GCF_040954835.1. NCBI lineage: Eukaryota > Metazoa > Chordata > Actinopteri > Semionotiformes > Lepisosteidae > Lepisosteus > Lepisosteus oculatus. The sequence goes on from NC_090700.1 coordinate 55,591,007, forward strand.
TTGGGGACATTCATCTGATGGTTTTTGCCATGTAAATCAATAATGTACATGCATGTCTGGAAGAAACGTTTGAAAACAGATAAAAACTTTGTTTTAGTATTTAAGTGAAAGGTATTTATGTAAATTGTGACTTCACACTATAATATTATTGTATTAATCTACTGTACAAGTTCAAGTACTTCACCTAAAATCAATTGAATGTTCAAAGTTATTTATCGATAAAGTTGGAAACATTCTGTTTCTCATCTCATCCAGCTAAGATTTATAATGCCATCTACCTAAATGTATATCACATGGGATATATGAAGTTTCTGATTTAATTTTTTTCCAAAAGAAGTTAAAGTTCAGTGTTCCTTGTGTAACGGGAAAAACACCTAGAAGCCAGATCACAGAAGCTGAGCAATCAGAACTGGGACTGGACACTTCCAAAAGGAAAACGAGGCTGCTGGTATACGGTAACTGGTTATGGTGGGCCAGTGGATGGTGCTCTTCCCTCTGGAACAGTAAAGCTACAGTACTAGGGACACTGAGCTGTATCTAAGCTGTTATCTTTCAGGTGAGACATTAAACCAAGGTCCTGACTACTTGGTCATTAAAAAGCTTCTGGCATTGTTGTAAGAGTGAGCTGTGCTAGCGAAATTCCACTAAGGCCTCCCTAAATATCCCCCTTAACAAAATCGTTGAAGTAAGGTACACCTGTCTACCTGAGCTGCTGCTCAGCATGGGGGTGTACTATACACTGAAGGCACTTTGGGATGAAATACAGGCTGTACAAATGCAAGCTTTTATTATTAAAAATGTTTATTATTAAACAATTCAACCCCTTAACATTTCAATTTAAGGAAAATTAAAACCATGCCCTTAAAGATTATTATGTGTTTTACTCTTCTTGTGGGGGGCAGGGGTGATGCATAGAGATAAATGACTTCTGTGTACCACCTCAGACAGCCTTACGTGTCTCCTGTGCTTTTCTGTTTTTCTTATTCTCTTTACATTTACTATACGAATCTGACTTTGACCTCCATTATTCTCCATACTTCTAATTCTGCACAGAATAATCAGAAAGGCAAACCCTTTTAATCTCTGTATTAATGAACTTTTTTCAGTTGTTTAGTCATCTATGAATTGAAGTTCTTTGTCATGCTAGTTGATTTCTCAAGGCTATGGTATTGGGATGATCTCAAAAACGAACTGTTGCATGCCAATAAGCTCTTATAGCACAGTATAATTATAATCAATAAAGCGGAAAACCCAGAGCAAGTGGAGGAGACTAGCTGAGCATTGACAAGCACAGTGAATTAATAACTCATCAGAAGCCTTGTGGGTTCAGTTTGCTTGAAAAGCCATGGGTGGCTCAGCTCATCTTACAGAATCATAACAAGACATCTGTCAATTTAAAAAACACTGCTTCTGGGAGAGAGCACAATAACCTATGACACTGTACTTAAACCAGCTTCAGCGAGACCACCTTAGAATGAATGGGAATTATTAAGAACACAGCTACAATTCACTCTACTGGAGCCATTGTAGATTAAACTTCAATTTCTGACTGCAGCTCCTTTTCTTCCTTAATTGATATTCAACAAGCAATTAAAAGACTTCTAATTATTGGTTTAGAAGCAATTTCTCATAGACACCCACAGAGACAAGCATCTCAATAAAAATGTGTTCTTTTGGTTTTATCAATTCTAATCCTTAAATGAGCTAAGGAAAAAAATATTATGTGAAGATATAACATTGGTGTGTGTTTGCTAATGTTCCATGGTATAGAATGAATTCCTAATAATATTTAGTTTATTAGTCTTAAATTGGAGTTGTGTTGGAGCTTCAGAAGGTTGTCCTCATCAGAATAATTTGATTTGAATCACTGAAACCACATAACCTGTATTAGAAGTAGCCAGACTCATAATTGTGTAACACTGCTGTACTCTCATGGCACTGGAAAAATCATACTGACAATTATGACATTTTTTCTTTGATATCACAAAGAAAACATTCCATGGACTTTAAAAGATGTATACCATGAGTGTAACAAATACCAATACAGAACATAATACAGGTAGAGTACAGAACAAAAAAATTTAAGTATGACATCCATGTAGAGTAAATGCTGTCTATGCAGTGTTATGAAGGGGCTTAACATCAGAGTTTAAAAGAGTAATGGCACTCCTGGTATGCAAGTAGTTCTGCTGGTCCTGTTTCTGACCAATCATTTTGCTGCCTTTGTTTATAATCCTTGAGAGCTCAGCTCACTGCTGACACCAACTTTCCCAAACCAGGTGGTGATGGAAAAAGAGAGTACACTCTCTGCTAGACTCTTCTAGGCCAGCTCTAGGCTGTGTGAGCTACTCTAGCTTCCTATGCAACATCAGCAACAGAATTTCACACTTCAGAATATTTACTTTTGATACCATATTTGTCACGAATGACCCACTGAGCAAACGGGAAGATGAACCCTATGCGCTACCTTAGGGGGTCTAGAGATGAGGGAGAAGCTCCCAGAAGGAATGAGGGCTAGGCAAGAGGCAAGGGCCGAGTGGAGTTCCGAGGTTAGTAACAAAAGGTAGGCGAGTAGGTTGCCAATCCAGAAGAGGATAAGGTAGAAGTCATAGTCAAAAGGCAGTTCCATGATTCAAAAGGTGTAGGTCAACAAGGAGGCTTCCAATCCAAAAGGGCAAGACAGTAGATGTGGTCAAAGGAAAGTTCTGAGGTTCGTTACGAAGAGAGAGCAGGATACAGAAACAAAGGCAAGGTAGGAGCTCCAAAGAAAGACCAATACCAGGCAAAGAGCAGAGCGTTCTTAAGGGTATAAGTATTGTGTGAGGAAGAGGGTGCGTTGATTGATGGAGTGTCGTAGTTGGCTGATTTGCAGGAGTGGTGTTGTTTGGCAGAAGTGTTCAGAGCTGGAGGGTAATTAGCACGTGTGAGTTTCCATGTGAGAGTGTGGCGAGTAGAGGGCGTGACAATATTTACCTCTACCAAGGTTATCATCAGTTTTGTTGCTCATAAAGCTCAGAGATATGACTTTTCAGCTCTTTTGTTGTTATTATGTATATGTTTTACAAATATAAACTGAGAGCCAGTAGAGAGAATAAAGCAATGGAGTGACATGCAGAAAACAAGGAAGAGAGAATACACGATGAGCACCAATTGTGTCAGAGTGTTGCGTCACAGCTTTAAATATTCCTAAAAAGGAAAATCGATTCTAGTTTCCTACTGCAGTATTCTTTTAACTTGGAAACCCTGTGTAGTAAAGAGAAATAATTAACAATGTTAGACATACATAGTAATCTCAAATACTAAATGACCACATCAGCCCTCAAATGGTAACGCAAGTTTGAACACAGGTGTATGAGGGAAATGTATTCGGCTGCTGCCTGCTGAATAGTAACTCTGTGTTACAGAAAGAACAGTGCACAGGCGGTTAAACAGCTGCATGTACTGTATTGGAGTGGCTTTGTTTTGTGATTCTAAATTTGAAGAGAGGAAAAAATACTGTTCAAGGATTTCATTTCACATCCCCTTGTGTTTGGTACCAATCATATTTTAATTTTTTAAACCGTAAAACCTTCTTAACAGGCACACAACAAAAGGCCTGATCCCTCTGCCTCCTCTTCACTCCAAACGAGTGCCATGAAGTCCTCTTCTGCACAGAAACAGCCTGATCAGAGTCAAAGCTAGTAGATTGCATTCATAATCAACTCTTACCCTCTCGTGATGTTGAATTTTATTGGTTTTCTTTACATCCACCCATTTCTTCTTCATCAAGCATAGTTTCAATTTAAGTCTGAGGTAGGGCCATGCACTCCGCTAATTGCATTTTATCATATTTGTATTGAGAAACTATATTTCCTGCAGTGCTGAAATAGGTCACTTAGGCTGAAGACTCTGAGCATTTTTGTACTGTATTTTCAACGATATGCAATACCAAAATAATTTAAAAAAACATTTCTCCATCCCCATACAACACCCCCCTCTCACATTCCCATCCCCCTCTGTAGCGTCTGCCTTGAAACTGTGCAGCTCCAGTGCAACAGGGCTGTGAGTGTGTCTGCAGCACATGAGCCTCTGCCACCCCTGAGGTGCCACCATGGCTCCCACCAGTCAGGATCCCCTGAGGAATAATGCCACGATGGGCCAGGATCCCGTGGTGCCGGAGGAGGGGAAGGGGAGACTCCCAGCGCAGCACCAGCGGGAGATGAGCAAGGCTGAAGAAGGAGGTGCTGCAAGGAGAGAGATGTTTTAAAAACCGTGATGATTCAGAACTTCTGAGTCTAAATTTCTTTCCTTTTCCTCAGAGGCTGCCAGTGCGCTCAGCATGATAGCGCCAAATGAATAAAAGAAAAAGTAAAGCTTGAGACTCTTGAGAAAGAAAAAAGCTGGCAGACCTAGGAGCATCATGCTTGATGCTGGCGTTAGTCAGAGGCTCTGGTCACCGGTTCACTGAATTCCTCTTTAAGGGCTTTGTGGTGATCGGGCTTCAGAAGGGCACCAAGCCACTTCTTCCGGAGGTTCCAGAGAGCAGAGAAATTGAGGATGAGGATGATCAGGAATGTGCATCACAGCTGGGGAGCAGAGCAGGGCAGGGCTCATGATATAGAGAGGGCAGCACCCACACAGTGCTGACGTGAGCCCGAGACTCGTCTGAGACCTGCAGTATTTTTGTCCTGAGATGTATGTGCAGTATGTGCAGAGAAACAGGAAACGCACAGTGTGAGGGTAGGAGGTGGGAATTTACAAAAAAGCCTGATCCCAGAAATTTTAATGAGGTTTTGTGAACCTCACACAGACAGGTGGCTTAAGGTGTGTGCGGGAAAGGATTTGGGGCAGAGGATGTACTTTGCCGTAAGAGAAGCTGCATACATTTCTATCCCAGTGTGAAAATAGGAAGACAGATCTTTTACTGCCAAATTTGTTTTTCATTCTATTCAACAATTTATTTTATTGCAATACTGCTCTAATTCAGTCTAAATGTACAGTATTTCAGTTGTTTTAATTCCTTTCATAACTTTTATATCGATTTTGTTTGTACCACTATTCCTTTATGTTTCTTTGGCATTTCCTTTCTTTGTATATTTTAACTGTCTCAAAATCTTCCTTACTTATTAATATTTAACTTGTCTTCAATATTTTTAAGTTATGTCTCATTTTTATTTCTTTTTCTAACTTAATGGCATTACTTACATTTTTTTCTTCTACTTTTCAAACACTTCTTAGAAACTATGTAGCCTTTTTGACGTGCAAATTTCACAAACATTCCCACAGGCCTGTATATAAACCAGTCCAGCTGTATACTCCCTCACTATGAGTAGACAGGCTCATTTCCAAGACACCTCTACATCATGGTGTCTAAAGTATGTGAAAGAACACCCATCAGAGGATTTTATAATACACGTTTAATCATAGTATCCCTTAAATGATGTTGAGTTTATTACCCATCTAAGGATTTCAGCACAAAATGTTAAATGTTTTGTTTTTTGATAATCTAAGTGATGTTGATGTCTGTTAAAAAGTTTATCAGCTATTATCAAGAGTTGCTGGGCAAATCTGTTATCTAAGAGATATGTTTCATATGCTTCAAGAGATAAGGTCATGATATAGAAATAATGAAACCAGAGGCTCTTCTCAAGTTACACATGGGGAATGAATCACGCCAATCATATGTTCTTCCTGAGGAAGCAGATAAAATTCGGAGTTGTTTTTTCAATTTGTATCATTTTTTTAACATTCAATTCCTTTGCCTCCTTAGTCTTATATAAGAATATTTTAGTTATATAATTATGTTATTCATGAAAAAGAGAGCAATACAAACGGAACACCAAACATTTGCAAGAAAGAGGTCTAATCCTCATTTTAAGAGCAGAACAAATGTTACAAAGACATAAAGCCAGTCAGCAAAATTGTTTTTTTGTTTGTTTGTTAGCTTCATTGTAAAATTTGTAACATTCCACACTTCTAAACAAATCCTATCAACCTTTTTCCTATAGGATCTCACACCATAGTGAGTGAACGTTTCATGTTTTCTGACCTGAATGCTCCCAATAAAAATGACTTAAATTTAAACTCAGTTGTGTGCTAGGTTATTCTATTTTATTGATTATAAAGATGTTTCTTGGATTGTCTTTGTGATAACTTAGAAAATCTAAATCAAGTACTCAGAGTTCCATCTTGACAAGACTTAGTTTCTTTAATCTGTCAGATTATCCTATTTTCGCCAGACCTTTCTAGAACTCTACAATCTTTAAAGCACCAATATTCCTCTTGCATCATCATGGCCAAAACTGAATACATGATTCCTAATGAGTTCTAAATAATACATTTTATAATTTTAACATTAATTCCATCCCAATGCATTCTGTTGTAAAGTCAAAACTAGCATTTAAATCAATGGATGTTAAAAGTGTAGCTACTATTGAGAGTCAAATAATTCACCCGTCATCCTTGACAAGAAAGGTCTCTTTGGTGAATTGTAAACGTGTAAAGTGTTTAAATTAAACCCATGCGATTGTCAACCCATTCCTCACAATGATACTTTACTGCTCAAGAGATTAGCTGAGAGCTTCGCCTTTCATTATGAGTGACATTCATCCACCCCCTTCATTGACCCAATAAAGATCAAGTCTGTGCACGCCTTGGCATTTTCATATCATACTTAGCCAAGTGGTTGTTGCCATTGTTTCTTCCTGCAGCGGATACACTCTTCTCTTCCCCTCCTAAAAGGCATGTACTGTACTGTAGTAGCTGGCAAGGCCTAACAGGAGGCAGCTGGAAAAGCGTTTTGGTTACAACTCCCTTTAAAACGTGTTCTTGTCTTGGAAATACAAACATTAAAAATTTGGAATTCCATTGGCTTATTTAAGATATTTTTGCAAAAGAGCAATCTCATACCTGCTTCAAGAGCTTTTATAAACCCAGTCCCTGGTACGTTAAAACATACACGAAACCAGCATTTATAACCAAATGCACTGCCCTAATATTACATTAATGTAAACAATTCATTCTGTAAATGCCCAGATGGATACTTCAGGCATCACATTTAAAATGCAAAAATATTTCTTTCTCCATCCTTCACTTTTATGCATTGGATGGCTGCTAAGCTCGCAAGTGATTCTACAGAAAATCCTTTCTGCAACCTGTCATCTCCAGGCAGAAATCTGCTGTGTCTCTGCATCCCAATCTCAGATCATGTGTTTGTACATAACACACAGCCAAACTCCTCTGAAAAAAAGATGCTTATTGCTTTGAAAAATGAATGGGACTGATTTCATCAAATTAGTTTTCCTTCAGTGGAATATTTGCTCCACGTTTTATAATCCTTTATGAAGTCCAGCACATTTCATTCAAGCTATACTGCAGTAAACCATACTGTAATCTTTTTATTTCTTCTCTTTCTAACTTGTTCCTCTCAGCTTTCAAAAATTACTTTTATGAAACACTTTTGAATAGCAGCATGAAAAATAAAACTTGTCTTTTTCCAACAATATGGAAGCAAAAATAAGCCACCTGTTGCATTTTGTCATGCTTTCTATTCATTCTGTATTTATATCTGACCAGTTCCAGCCTCTTCCAACTGCACTACTTTCTTTCCTGAAACTTCTTGCTTCTGAGCACAAACATAGGCATGAAATGGTAGGGAGTACAAGATAATTAATGATTTTATAGCTCAAAAATAAATGTACTCATGTCGAGCAGGGTGAATTTCCGTTTAGTACTGGAAGTAAAGGCATGGGGATGTAGCGTCTGGAACATAATAGATATCAACCAGCAAGCAGCAACAAGCTAAAATCTCCCAGCTGCTGAATAAAAAATAGACCTGAAATCACACTTCCTTCCAAAAACTGAGACATTTACACCACTTCTGATGCTTAGGTAAAGACAAATCAATGGCATTTTTTTTAGTTTAGGACAGCTGATAAACTCAACTCGTTTTCAACTTATAGTAGGATATTTAATCAATTTGACCAAGATGAGTGCTCATTTTAAACTATGGACCCTTGTGTCTGGTCTTGATATCTAGATTATGTTTTCCTTTGCAATCACTGTACCAATGCAGATATATGGAGACAAGCACATTAGGTATTATTGTGATAAAGCACTGTCCTTCTTATTAAAAAAGTATCTGTGTAAAAAAATCCATCTGTGCTTGAGTAAGAACATACTAAGAGCATGAGCCCTGCAGACTCAAATTTAAAAAAATAGCACTGACCTTTCCAGGAGAAATAGGATTTTGCTTCCTCATGAAACAGTTTAATAAATAAAAAAACATGAAAGGAAACTTAATTTGCTGTGTGAGAAGATGGTGCACTGTCAGCTTGTTAGAAACAAAGACCAAAACCATCATTAACATAGTTAGCATTTGAGCTGAGAAATTAATAGTTTCTTGGACTACAGTAGTGCTGTACATTTGGCGTTCTTAGAATAACTCTATGCATTATAGTTGGGAGCAATTTGATTCAAGGTATGATAAATCTTATCCTTCCCCCAGCCAGGATTATGGGATGTTAAATTATAGACTAACAGGTGGGCAGCCCAGCCTAAATAGACCTTACTGGAAAGCTTTTACTTGCTTCAGGGTAAAAGCACAAGATAAATATGTTTTGCATTTATTGATTGATCCACTTGTACTTTTAAAATGTGGTATTTTAAAATTCCACACATACACCTTGGGAGGAAGGTGGTGTTACTTGCATGAATGTGGAAAAGTGATTTCATGTAATAATTCTTTAATCCTTTTTTCAATTTCATGTTATACAAATCCTAACCATAAAGAATGCATGGCTGTTCTATGGGACATTGAGCAAGGATTATATAAGCTTACATGTCAAATGTAATGCATTTTCACACAAGTTATTTCTCCTGTGGTACAGTATGTATGGCTTGACTGTGGACATCCCCCAGGAAGTCATTCACCCTCACACTGCAAAACAGACCAACAGGAAAACTGTTTTCCTAATATTTCTCAGCCTTGACATTAGTCATTTAGGGTGTCAGCTTTGTCTTATTTGCAAATCATCCAGAATTTCAATGAACAAGCAAAAATATTTTAAAAGGAATGAGTATGTATTACAGCAAATGAAGAAACATATTTTAAAAGCAGTTATGTTGAATTCTTCCACTGGGTAAGCAGAAGTCCTTTAATCCAAATGCATTACAATACTTTCTAATAAAACCTTGCAATTAATTTGGCTTTTCTGAAATGAAAGACTTTTCTAAGTTTTTCCAGACCAGCAGATGCCTGCAGTAGGTTCATTCAAATGAAAAGAAACAGTTTCAGTATAATTTTAAGTCTATTATAAATGCAAGGGGACTACTCATGTCATTTAAAAAGGAAGCTGATTGGTATGAAGCATTTGTTTTTATGTAGACAAAATACAAAGGAATGTAACCTTGACTACTCTCAAGGAATACAAACAGAATATGCAGAATGCAAACTAATTTTTCTAAAATATTTTTAATGTAATCTATTTTGACTCTGGGAGAAAAGTATTGAAATAACAAAGTAAATTCACATTCCTACACAACAAAAAAATGTCATTGTAAATGTAAAATTAAAAAATTCCAAAAACCATGATTAATATCAAGTGTGGGATTAGAGAGTTTCATCTGTGAAAGATGAATTAATAGCTTTGTGACTTCAGCTCTATAGAAATGAGTTTGCCAAGAGCATAATACAATAATAGAAATATCATTTCAAGAAGGTTTGCAGCTTAGAAAAAAAGTCATAAATATTTTACGCAAATAAAAACACAAGCATTGCAGTGGCTCTGTGGCTTGTGAGAAATTCTGTCATCTGCGCTCTTAAAATGCCACTTAGTAAAAAATGGGAGTTATGTAGCCATAGCCATATGCCTGAATACAATTTTGTATTGCTTAATGATCACCTCTGGGAGCCTGGAGAACACTGGCAAAACAGCTTCTTATTAATTACAACATGCTAGTATGCGGCTGCTGATCTGTTATAATAATCATAACTACTAATCAATATAATGATTAAGTATGTTTAATAAATTCCTCATTATATGTAATCAAAAATCTATGTTAAAAATTACAAACATGGAAAATAATTTCAGTTTTACTTTGTATTTTAGAGTTTGTCTCATTTTTTATAGACTGCTTTCCTGAAATAGTAAACTTTTGTTTTGAGAACTCTACCATTGCGTCTTCAAAATAAACTTCAAGCTCTGTCATATTAGGGTCACGGTTCTGTCACGACCACCAGCCAGCAGAGATCAACACATAAGAGAGCTAACCAGTGCGAGCAGAGGGTTGATAATAACAAGCGCCGCCGCACGTGTTAATCCATCAGCACTCGCTCTACCGTGCGGCACGCAGCGCTATTTAAACCATCGAGACGCGCTTCTCGCTGTTTGGTATTGTTTCCTCTCCTAGAGAGCTCTTACTTTGCCTTGTTTGGAACGCTAACGAAACCTCTTTTGGCTTCTAAACTTCCTTTCGCCTTTCGACCACGAACTTGCCTTACGTTTTGGATTGGACGCCTGTTTCAGTATCTCTCGGCTTTCGAACTACCTTTTAACGTTTGAATACGAACTCGCCTTACGTTTTGGATTGGACACTTGCTTCAGTATCTACGTTCTCCTTCATCTGCATAGGATCCTCATACCTTAACACTTGGATTCCTTACAGGTTCCATATTTGTTCTCTTAACGCTGTTATCCTGACTGATATAAAACACCAGACCTATACAGGCTTCCCCATTTATTTCTTACACATGAGTAAATGTGCAGTGGTCCCAATACAGATCCATGTGGTACAACAGCAGGATGCATGGTGTGGAAACTGTGTGGGAAATACATCCAGGTTTATGTGAAATTCAAGACTGGCTGACACCATGCTAAGTGCAGGACATGTAAGTACAGAGTGTTATGCGTAAATGCATAAAGTATCAATTTATAACCTAGGTACCTAACTGTTAAAGAGAAGTATGTTTGCCAGTTCAGCTGCTGGCTTGGCTACTGACTCACATGACTTCCTCCTGCACCACCCTCTAATGAGGCATATACTGTAGCAAAATATGTTTGTATAGCTAGGTAGATTAGTTAGCAAGACATTTTAAAGTAAAAGATCTTACAACATCATAAACCAAACATCAAATGTTTTCTTTCATACAAACAGTTAATAAATCAAATATAAAGTATTTGCAGTATAAGACAATCCAGAGCTGCACTGTGAACTACACAGGATTATCTAATGTAGATGAGTCAGAAAATCAAGTAGCATGGCATGAGTCATCAGTCTGTGGCTCTATATAATTTTATAACTTTGGAGGAAACCTTGGCTTCCACAGTTCTTCTCACTCACAGACTTTAAGTGTCTGACGCGCAGCTAATGTAGGTGTGATCTGAGTTTTTTATTTTTTTAAGGAAAATAAGAAAAAAACTCCCCCAATTAAACTGAAGAGTAAATTGCTTGGAAAATGCAGAAATGAAAATTTAAATTGTACAAAAGAATCACATCTTTCAGAACAGAGATATATATATATATGAAATCACCTTTCCTCTGTCTTTCCTGAGACAGGGGAACTCTCCTGCCTCTCCCTCAAACTTATCTTCTTTTTCCATCTTCCTGGACCAACTCTAATGTCCTTCTGGACTCCCTCTCCTCACCTGTCTTACTGCGCCTGGACTGCAGTGCTTGTCACAAGCACTCTTTGATTACGGCTTTATTCAATGCATAATTATGTTCAGACTTGCTGTATTGATGTACTATGTATTTTAGCTGCTCAGTATAATGTACTGTATCTTTGTCCACTATTACATTTATCCTGACAACTAAAAGAGTAGGCTGTTCTTTATAGCACTATGCAGCTTTTATTGTTATTCACAGCATGTATTTATGTTTATCCTACAACTGCATTAAAAACTTATATCTCATTGGATAAAGGCGTCAGCCTATGATGTTCTAATTAATAGCACTGATAATGATAAAAAATTAATAGTGCTGCTTCAGAGCAGCTCTTCTTCTCTCCATCACTCTGCAGTTCCTGAATTCCCTGGTCCCAGGTCAGGAAATAGCTGGGGGGAATAGGCTTCTGTTGGCGTGTAGTTAATGAGCTCTTAGTGGCCAGCATAATGGTCTTAAAGTTAGCCTATTCATCAGTGTCAAGAGTCCATTTTAGGGCTCCCAAAAGGATTTTTTCTTTTGTAATATACATTTTTAAACACACCATTAGACCTTTAAAAAAACGTCAGACAGGTTTTAGGTTCCTCAGATGGCAGTGGTTTTCATGGGGGCTGTGAGAGTGTGTTCTGACGGAGTTGCTTTCCTTCCCAAACCCCAGGAAAAACATGTGCTTCCCTGACTGGAGATCACCTGGGACTGACAAGGGATGCAGGCATGCTTAATGAGTCAGTTTGTCTGTCCTATGTTGTCACTGCATAGTACAGAGTACTCTGACCTGTCCAGATTTGGCTCTCAAGTTGGATTGGATTAAGAACACCAGAACAGGAGAAGGCCTGTATGGGAGAGAAAGCATTTTGTCCCAATGAGTCTCCCAGGTTCCTAATTGTTAATTGATTCGCGTCAACAATAGGATCCTGTTATTTTGCAAATGGTCCCAGTCAACTGTGAATCAACAGCATGACTGGGTGGGTTACTGTGAATGCCCACGGCTCTCTGTGTAAAAGTGTGTCTCCTAGTTTCAATCCTAAATGCTCCAGTTGTGTTTTCATATGACTTTGTTGTTCCCTTTTTCAAAGAGAATGTAATTACCAATATTTTCCAATTTCTAATTGCTAATTGTTTGGCTCCTGCACAGCATCTGTGTGTGTGTTCATGACATGCACCGCATGTCTGTCCATTTCCATGTTTAACACATGGGGAGCTCTGGGGAGCTCTGTGGTGCCCTGCAGGGAAGACAACACAGATTGGAGGAGCAGTGATCTAACTATAAGCTCAAAAAGCATCCTGCAGGACCCAGTAAGCTGGAGAAACAACAGTTTTCCAAAGCTCCGCCAGCTTTGATGGCACTAAGCCACCAGTTGTGCACGGCCTCTTTGGGAGTCCTGGTTACAATGAGCTAAGGCCTAGGATTACAGCTTGAAATACAGTGCTTATCTTGCACCCCCAGTGGAAGGAACCTACAGCTTTCCTATAACTTTCAATAGACACGTTAGACTACAGACTTTAACCCACATTGAGGTAGTATGTTGATATCAACTTTTATACATCATTACACAGACCACAAGGTAAGGTTGTGATTTACCCTGTTGTGATGATGTTTAAATATTGTACAGTATGTTTCAAAGGAATAAATGCATAGTTGCCTCAAATTGTAGACATTGTAGTGCATTGTAAACTATTACAAAGCAACATCACAGGAAATGAAATATAAAAGTACTTACAACAGTGACATGAGCTATTTTGGAGGTGCTCTCTGAGTTTTGCTTGCAAAGTACGTTGAAGAGAGCTCTTCGCAGCACATGTGGGCAGATAGGTAATGTGTTCATTAGACATCACAAAAGAAGTTTAGCAGGGACTCAGAGGGGCTCTCATCTGGGAGTACAAGTATCTCTTATTCATTGCGTTCAGTTTTTAATATCACTCCCCCATCATAAGCAGCTGCAAAATAGCATTTTAAAAGCTGAGCAAACCCTTGTTGTGCTGGATAGAAACTGTCAGAACATGCTCTGGTGAAGGCATTACAAATTGTTTTCTTATACTTAACTGCAATGGTTAATGGAAAGAACGCATTTTTCCCCTGGGCACACTTTGGACACCGTTAGAAAATTGCCAATTTCTGCTCTTCATTTAGAAAAGAATGGGCAGTTTACTGTAAAACCCTGGGGAATATACTGTAAGACCATGTTCTATAACAGGTATACTGTATAAGTGATTGTCACCCGTAGTTGCTTTACATTGATGAATCCAACTAAAAATGCACTAGCCAGAACTAATTTGGCTCTTTCTTTTTTTTTCCCAGGCCAAATCCCAAAGGGAATCCCCAAATATTAGGTACTGTACCAGTGCCTTGACAACATAAATGACAATAGGTCTCAATGAACAGAGACACTCGGGCGTGTAGGGTGCATATTGAAATAAGGGCTCAGTAATAATAAACAGATTAGCTCTATGAGTTTTCCTACTGTAAAAAAAAGAATATCCATGTTGAACCAGAAATGAAAAACACAGTTAAAAGGCACATGTGCACCAAAAATGGAGACCTACTTTATCCTCTGCTTTAAAGTGGTGTTTCCCTAAATACTAGTGTTCTTGTTATCCACATGTAAGCTGTGAAGATCCTGTCATAATAAAACTCAGTTCAAATAAAACAGGATTTCTTTTCCCCAAATATATTCAGCATAATTGGATATTTAAATCCTTTCCTGCTGACAACATTCTGGCACAGAGAAATGGAGAAAATGTTTGTTCCCTCCGCCTTGTGTGGGCCTTTGTCATATTCATTTACTCAAACTCTTCAGGCCCAACACAGCTCCAGCGTGGGAAACAAGAGAGGAATCATTCCACTTATACACAATTCAACCCAGCACTTGAAAGGTGCTTGTTAAAAGAAGGGGAACTCATGCTAGATGTTGTCATTTTCCAAAAAAAGTAGTCTTTTTTTTTTCATGTGAAGTTATATGAAGGCTAAATTCCCCTTTTATGTATTCAAACCCCATTGGGGTTCAGTTTGTATTCTGCTTTTGGGAACACCACAGATCAGTCCGTTAATGATCTGTAAACAATTTATTAACATGTCAATAATAGTAAGAGCTATAAAATTATTTCCCCCTAACCTAAGGGTTTGGGATACTGTATGGTTCAGTCTGTGGTCAGGACTAGGGATTTGTTTCTAACATGCAATCAATCTACAGTAAAGGATGCAAAGGAGCAAGTAAAGGTTTATTTCATGCTGAAAAAGAAAAGAAAAGAAACACGTTTACTTGTTCCTTGGCAGCCTACGCATGCTGACGCAGCTATCTGCTTGAACGTCTACAGGAAAGCATGGTTAGTATCACATATATTTCAATTTCTTAATACTTTGTTAATATATTTCATTTGTAATGCATTGACAAATGACACATTCAACCCTAATATAAGGAGCTACCCTTTTATACAATAAAAACAAAACCGAGCATTTGTGCCAGCATTGGAGAATCCCAGTCACAGTCAGCAAGTGATGTGCCCCAGGCTCAGTTCAGAAATGAGTTTACTGACTAAGCCACTCATTCAACATTTTGAGCAGTAAATATGAGACTGCAATACCTAACTAGCTTTTGCTTTATACAAGAAGTATACAGAAGGCAAATAAATATTTAATAGAAGATGCCAAAACTCTGTAATCTAAAATGACAGAAAGTAGTGTTCTGATCAATGTAAAACACCAAATATTTATATACAAAATTTAACATATAAACACTGCAGACACTATGATATTTAGGTGTTATTTGGGAAATTTTCAAACAAATTATAGTCCTACTGGAAATCATGAGTTTGTGCAAGTATGTTTATGTAATGAGATCCCCATGCCACTCCTGATCTTAGTCCAAGCATGATTGTGTATTGTCTGAAGCATGCACAGTATATAACATTTCACAAAGGAAAAAAATCACAGATATTAGAAGAGAAAAACATTAACTGTAAGTAAGATACCCCATACTTAATGGTAAGTTTAGTTTTCTTGAGACATCTGGCATCAGCTCTTTGAACTGAAGTGTTGATTTAATAAGGAGAATTTTATCCTAAAATGAGGAAGTAGAGTAGGATTTTCAATGGAGCCAAAAGCTTTCAAAAGTGTCCAGTCAACATATTCGAGTAACACAAAATGTTTTCAGAGAAATGAGCCATGAAAATGCAAATATTGTTTATGGGTATAGAAAAGGCTTCATCCTATACTGTATGTGATTATAAAGATTTGTATGTCCTGAAAAGGGCTCTGCATGCTCACACGTACACACATCCACAGAATGCCTGCAGGGAATCTGGTGTTAAAGTTCCGTATGGATGAGAAAAAGACCAGGATATTCATATTTTTAACTTCATTGTATACTCACACTTACAATGGCTTCAGAAGGGAAGTGCTTGGTATTCTTTTTTTTTTAAAGCAGTTCTCTGCTAATTAAAATGATTCAAGGCCATATTCTGTCTGGATGTGATCAGACATTTTCTTAAATCCCCTGAGAAAAAAAAATAAAGCAGAATAAAAGTAGGAGTGAATTCTTCAAACTACTTAGTCTTGTAAATTACAAGAGGGAAAAAAATAGAATAAAAGACAAGAGGTAAACAGATCTCTCTTCTAAAAAACAAAAAATCAGGCAAAACATAATTGCTCAAAATAGTCACCACCATCCACATCATATGTTGAGTCTTTTTCAAGATATCTGCATCCGTGTATGAAATTTATATCTGAACCGATTTAGAATACAAAAGCTCTTCTTTTATTTGTTATTCATATATGGTACATACAGTGCACTTTGGGCAAAGGCTATAGAATGCTTAAGTATTACCAGTAGACGTACTGTAACAAATAAATAAAAAGTCAAAAGGTTTCAAATGTACATTTTATTGTCGACATTAAGGCTTGCTTTAGTCAGACATTACCTAAGGCCCATTAAATCCCAAACATTGATCCCATTACTATGACATAAACCTTCACAATAATATCCATTTGACAATTCATATTCAGGACATGCAGATAAAACCCTGGCTAGTTATTTTTATTTAGTTTAAATTATAGCCAAGCCAAGGAGGAATCAATTAAATGTGTAACAAAGCTCTATTTTTGCTGTGTATGTTGCCTCATTCTGGTCTCCAGTGAATCGCAAAAAACAAAAAGCCTCAGCAATTATGTGTTTTTATGACCGACCAAAACGCAGTACCCTGCCCACAAACCCAGACCACATCCTACTCCCCAATACACTGCTCTCTGTCTAATGGCAGCAAATGGAGACAAGAGCCTTGTTAGCACACAATCTTGTCTAATCACTTACTCAGCTGATAGCAACCTATTCTTGCTCCTTCCGCAGTTTACACTCTGTGTGCAGTTCTGCTAAAAGGCTTGGCTGTGGGCTTCTGCAAAAGGCACTCTCCTGGCCCCAGAGCAGCAAGGGGCACACAGAGACTCAACTCCAGTCGCTTCTTTAAAAACCCAATCCACTGCCCAGTATATTCAATCTGTAAATAAGGAACAGTAAAGTGTCATCAACAATGGACACCAACACATCAAGAATAAGTATCTTTGCTTGAACATTTAAATCCTGACCAGAGGAAGGAATTAAAAGACTAGAAACCTTTACATACAGGAGCCTGGCGTATTGAAAATAGAAATTATACAGCAATGGCAAAACACCAAGAGCAAATAAGAGCAGACTATAACAAGACTCCGCATGGCAATTTGATTCATTTCTGGTCTCACAAGCTGCAGGCTCTTCTACACAGTACTATTCAAAAGACGTGAAGCACCACGTACAAAGAGAGGGGCTTAGAGAACAACATGGTTCATTATTTGTTCCAGTAATACCATGACTGTTTCATATCTTTGTATCCTTGATGTCAGGTCGCGAGTTCTACTCTCCCTGGCAAGAAGCATGAGCCCATCAGAATGAGACAGACTGCACGAAAAAGACATCCAGCCAGTCTGATCATGTAGTAGTTTAGTAGCCTAGAGAACTGAAAAGTTGAACCAGCCTGTTCTTTTAGGGATGCAGAGTTTGGATCACAAACACATGGCTTGGAAGCATGGTTTAGACACCCAAAAGTCATTGTGTAAAGAAGTGTTTTCTATTGTCTATTCTAAATGAATTATCTTTAAAGTTTACAATCGTGGCTCTGTGCCTTTATTTCACTACCTAGTGTGACTCCAGGTTAACCCTCATCAATAACTCTTACAATCTCATATACTTGAATCAAATCCCCTGTCCATCTCCTTAGCTCTGGATTGAAAAAAATCGGCTCATTTAACCTGACTGTTCATGTCAATCCTTTCAGACCAAAAATCTTTCTTGTTATTAGTCTTTAAACACTTGCTAAGGCCTTTTTGTTATTTGGTGACCAAAAGTGAAAGCAATGATTTAAATGATTTCTTATCTATATACAGTACAGTATAGTATATAGTAAATACTAAGCATTACTTTCCTAGATTTGAATTCTACACTGTTTGCTCTGTGTTCACATATTCTGTTTGCTTTTCTCATTGCTTTCCTATGCTGTATTGATGTGGACACAGATGAATCTACATAAACACTCAGATCCTTTTCATGTGTAGCTTTCAGCTGCTCAGAATCACCCATGAGATATGTATAGAATGTATTCCTACTTTTTGCCTGGAAGTGTCTGAGTGTTTTTGTAATTCTTTGACTGCTATTTCTATGTTTGCCACTCTCCTTGGTTTTATATCATCAGAACATTTAGCTTTTTTGCTAACAATAGCAGATTCCCAGTTGTTGATCTAGATCCAGAAAAGCAATGGACCGAAGATGAATCCCTGTAGCACCCCACTGTACACATCTGGATATACAGAAAAACGTTATGCTCCTTAAGATGACACAATCTGTCCTGTTAAATAACTCTTCATCAATGTATAAACATTTCATATCTACAGTATATGTTATAATTTAAGAACTAATCCTTTATAAGATGTTATCAAAAATGTTATGAAAGGCTGAATATATAATTTTGTGAAAAGAAGTTACAGTCTATGGCCACCCTCAAAAGTGATTCCTCTCCTGTGCTTTTACCGTTCGATTGATACCTGATCCTTTCTGTTTCAACTAATGAGTTTTCTGGAACTGGAACTGCTGTGCCTGTGAATCCCTGAAGCTCTTAATGGTTCTCTTTGGCCCCAATTCTGGTTCACAAATACAAAAATAAGTATGCTTGTCCCAGCAGGAGGATGCAATTCAATTCAATAAGTGTTGACTGTAGACAGTGCATTGTAGGCTATGTACTACTATACCGAGATACTTTAAATAACAGACCATTACATCAGAAAAATCTTGTTCTGCCATAATGAGAGCTGGTAAATAACAATATGCAAAAAGATATGGAATTGGGGTGGGTGATGACAAATTACTTGTTCTTAAATGATGTCCGATCCTGGTTATGGGGAGTAAGAACTCTCTTTATTTTGAGTCGGATCCTAAAGATTGTGTTTTAACTCAAATAATGAAGAAGCGACAGCTGAACTGAGAAAACATGAAAACACTGAAATCATGACTGGAGCCCACTTGTCAAAATCACCCATTTTTTACAAGCATGATAACCTTTGCAATTGGACTCAAACGTCAATGTTGTTTAAAAGTATCTAGAAAGATCACCCATTTCCTTCAATGCAGTTGAGCCTCTTTAATGTGGTGAAGGACAATTGTGTTAATTGGTATTGAATCGAAGCATCACACACCAATCAGATAGAGATTAATAGGTAGATTGTGTACTAATAGGTACAGTAGATAGGTAGAGATTAACATTAATAGGTAGAGATCTCCCTGCTTGGCTACAGATGGCAGAATATCCCCCCTGAGGCTGTAATAGTTAGACAAGCCGCATAAGCAACCCCCATGATCTTGTTACAATGAATTTGCACTGATGCCATGACCAAAATATTATGATAAGACAATATTATGGTGCATATCAACCACATATAGTCTGGTCTGAAAAGGATGAAAGCTGCACTGACAAAGCTTTCTGTAACATTCAACTCAGTTTATACTGTACATGCATCAGATACTGTAGGTAGAATTCCTCTCGTTTGTTATATTCTTTCATTCTAAATCAATGTAGTCTTTACTTGTAAAGCTTACCCCAGTGCGTTATGGGCCAAAGCCGTCAAGTAAGCAGAACCCTATGCGGTGCTTAGTCTGGCTTCGAGAAACAAACAGATCTGAAAGGGAGGTCCGAAACGGCAGTAATCCAAGAGCCAAAGCCAAAAGTCAAAAGGCCAGGAGAGTTCATCAGGATAAAGCACGCAGAAAGAGTTTGCCGTAGCAAAGAGCTCACCAGGGGGGAGTGACTCCTTTACCGAGCGTCAGGAAGTGGGAAGTGAAGGTTTAAATAGTGAAGAGGGCAGGTGCGAGGGATTAATTAAATAATTAGATTGACTAGGTGCCGTGCGTGGTCCTAACACAGTGACCCTGGTAAAAGTGTAGTAAATCAGAGTAAAAGCATAGAAAAGCATGGAGATATGCTGCAAAGTAAAGAAAAAAACATGTGAAAGTAAAATAAATACAAGTGCACACTACAATCCAGAGCAGAACATGGAAGCTGGAAACAACTACTATAGCACTCCTCTACTATAGTAAATTCTTAAAAATGAGACTTGTAACATCCGTATTAATGACTTTTACTCTTAATATACAGGTCCATTTTTTCTATGGTGCAGTAATGACAAGGCATGATTTATGAAATTATTAAAAGTCAGAAAAGCGTAGAGTAATCATGCAGATTCTAAGTGACTGTTCTGAAATTCCCATTCCCAAATCACATTGAAATTCACTTTACACTGTCACTGTCACTTGAACTCAATAATGTGACTCAAATGAAGTTTTTTTTTCACAAAATCTCAATAAAGTTCAAGGAAACATCCAAGTCGTGATCCTATCACATCAAGAAATCCCTTTGAAAATTAAAACATTGTTAATATGTTAGAGATACAAAGAGTACAAAAGTTTCCTGATTGAAACTACTGTAGTTCGGAAGTCAGACTGAATTTCCATCTACAGGTGCCCCTGAAGTTACAGTATATTTACAAAAATCCCCAGTTTTTTATTTCTAAATTATTTATATTATATTTAGTTAATATATAATTATATATTATATAACCCATCCATTTTCTAACCACATTATCCAATACAGGGCTACATGGGAGGTGGAGCCTATCCTAACAGGCAAAAAGCACAGGTCAACAGGTTATGCCCTGGACAGGACACCAGTCTGGCACAGGGCACACAAGACACCAACACACTCACACTTTATATCATATAATAGAAAATGTCATTCATTGGGATAATATGAAGTGATGAGCAGTTCCTCAGAGTTACTGTTTCTGTAGAAACTATAGTATTTCTACTGCCTATTATCACAATCAATTGTAAAGCTGTCAGCTGTTTTAAGGTGACTCCCACATGAAGAGACAGCTGAGAACAGAGTAAATAAATAAACTGTGAAGTTCAGAGGTGTTGTATACGGTTGTATCTGGTATATCTGCTCAGCAGACATCTTGCCTAAATGAGCAAATTAGCTGTTCATCATTTATGCGCAAAATCTTCTCTTCAGGGATGTCATCCCACTACCCCCCAAGATCTTAAAACAGGACAGGTCTTAAAATTTATACTGATGCAAAGACAATTAACATACTGTATCATTCTGCAAGTTCTGTTGACCACAGAGCCCTAAATAGTGTGGCTTCCCAAACAGGAACAAATCTCTTAAAAGTAAAAAAGAAAGTTAAAATCCAAACTTTATGTCATCTCCTGTTGTATTTTAATTTAAATCCATTCATCTGAAAACTATTCTTGCCTTATAGCCTATCTAATATCAGACTAAGTAGCAGTCATTTGACTCTTTTTATAGCAAAATATTTTTATGTAATGAGAAAAAATCCCACATACTAATTCTACATTTCCCATATTAACACTCAAAGTAGGAAAATTTGACAGCCTGCTTCTAACTGACTTAACTCAGTCTCTCTCAGGGCAAAGACACTGATAAGCCCCACAAATGTCTCACTCAAGTGGCATTATATCACTTTCCTTATATACTGCTTATAAAAGTGTATGAGTATTATCTCTACTGCTGGTTTTACCCCTTACTAGAATAATTCATCCTCTAAAACAGACTTTGTAAAAGGTCTATATTGTATATTATTACAGTCTGCACCTGGGATGAGAAGGCAAACTTGTGGACAAATCTCTGCCTGAAGAAAAGAAGAGAAAAACACAGATCTATACAACAACAAAAAATCAAACTAACTTTTGTTTTATTTTATGACATTTTAATGTACAGCTCCCCTTTCTAATCTTTCAGGGTAGTGACTTGGATATGTAATTTCCAAATGTCATTCATAATTTCTGTGTATACAGAAATGTATTCTATTCATAATACATATCTCATACAGGGGCTTCATGTATAAAACAATTTTAATATACCTCTTACCCCTAATACTGTAGCTGCATGTGCTTAAAATATAAATGCTCATGTTTCTGTAAGTACTCTCGTTCTTCTCTGTGTTTTCTCATTTTAACTTTAGACAAAACTAATTGGTAAATCTCACTTAATATCCCTGCATTAGCACTGGCTTCACACTGCTGATTATTTTCATTTTTCATTTCATTATTTTCACTTTTTTTTCACTGCATTATTTTGACAACTGAGTGGTTAAAGTTTTGAGTCCTCTTTGACCAGTGAACACAGTCATACCATGTGCACAGATTGGTGAAGGACTAAATTGACCAAATTAACTGTTATTATGACTTTGTCACACCACATATGGAAAACACTGGTTTCGCCTTGGGATATCCCAACACACATGTGTAATGTAAGTTCCAGATACATGGTGAAAGTATCAGACAAGCTCTTGAAGAAGTTGAGTTTGACAGGAACCCTTTTCCAGATTATCATATTTGTTTCTCCTAGGTTGACCCTATCTATATGCTTTAGAATCTTAAATACTGTACTTGACTCCACCTCATTTGTTCCAGAAACTATTTAGCTTCTTTGCAACCATGCAAGGTATGACCAGCCCGGATCATGGAGAATAAGAATCCAGCAGGCCTTATGGGTCATGAATTTCTACACATGTGAAGCAATTTCATTTTCACAACCCAAGCAGGTTCCTTGTCCAATGAAGCAGTATGAAGCTGTTTCAAATCCCAACATCCTGTGGCTCTCATCTAGAGCTGGCTTCCTGACTGAACTGAACCAATTCACTTTCTAAATTGTTTAAAATTCATGTGTTTACAAATTGGTGATTCAATTAAACTTTACAAATTGATTATTTAATTAGTGATTTAACCTGTAATTAGTTCATATATTATTAACTATCAGAACCACGATGGGTGATGTCAGGTTCATGACAATCCTCCTGAGATCAGAAATCATTCTTGTTAGTCTTATTTTAACTTTTCTTTAGGGTTATAACATCCTATTTGTGGTGTGGCATCCAAAACTGAGCACAATATTTTAAATGAGGTCTTAGCAGCTCATGGTGATGTTTAAGATAAGCTTTCCTAGGTTTAAATTCCATGCTTTTGGCTTTGTACCCAAGCAATCTGGTTGAATTTTAGTTTGCCTACCCACACTGTCTTGATGGGGACACAGAGGAATCTACATGACTACCCAGATCTCTCTCATGTGTGTGTTCCTGAAGCTCAGAAACTCAGTTGGGAAAGGTATAATGTGTGAGCTTACTACTTACCTACAGGTAGTTTGCTCTTCATTTATCTAGCATTGAATTTTATGTACTGTCTGTCCTTGAAGTGCCAGGTGTTCTTGCACTTACCTTGCCACTGTTTATGTGGCCGCACCTCTCCTTGCTTTTGCATCACCTGCACATTCAGGTGTGTGTGTGGGACTGCAGTGTGGAGCACAGTGGCGTTCACTGCTCAGCGACCCAGGATCTTGCTCTGTTCAGACTTGGCTGGTGAGTGAGACCCACCCTGGGCTGGGCAGTCGCCAGGATGCCGGTGCCCTTGTGGTCCTGCAGCCGTGCCCTTCAGCTCTGTCAGTCCGAGCCCAGTGAGAGCCAGCCACTCCGCAGGCCAGGCCGTCTGCTGCTCTCCACAGTGCAGACAGGAAAGTGGAGGATTGCTGTGTGACAGCTTACACTTCCCAGATTAAGTCAATGGGAAAAAACTCTGATTGCTGCACTTTTTGGCACTTCATCACAAGATACATTTTGCCACGCTCACATATAGTTTACTCCTATACCTGGACACTGTATGCATTTTTATATATAGATCATATTTTTCTTTCTGGCTTGTCCTTCAGTTTGTTAATCCATTACAACCTGGATGTCAAGGCTCTTGGAAGAGGTTAAAGAGTATTTGGAATAACACAATGGACACAAAAGGATCTGAGTATCTTTTGTCTTGAATAGAATAGATTACTAGGGGACTTCTTTCAGATTTTTAAAATCCTGCCTCGTGTGGACAAAGACAAACCAAAGGTTTATTTCATGATCAACACTGAAACGAGGCCATCGGATCACAAGAGGAAATGATGTTTAGCTGACAGCAAACAGGAAGCACACTTCAAACGAAGAGTGGTGAACGAATTCAGCACAGTGCAATAAGCTCGGAAGAACAAACAAGCAGATACTTCTTGTGTTATTTTAATTCAAGTAGCAATACAACCCAAAAGACTAAAGGTAGTTCTTTTTCCTGAAACTAAATTCTAATAAAAGAATTTTTTTAATTTAGTGATACATATACAATTAAATACAAAACATATCTTTCAACGATGGGAAACAGAGGACAGTGTACAGTATACAAAGACAGAAGTGTCACTGAATTTCTTGTTCAACTTTGTTTCAGAAATCTTTTTTTAATTTTAAATACTCACATACCCGCATACATATTGATCACCACCAGTAAAGTCCCACAAAAGTGTTTCTGAAGACTTTCTACGGAGTAAAAGGTAAAAGGTAAAGGAAGCACAACAGGTACAGCAGCGCTCTCTGCAGCAGGGACTAAACCCACAACATGTAAGTCAGTCATGACTACAGAAGTCCACCCACCACTCTTTGCAGCCCCTTTCCAGAGAATACTGTGGCAAAAATGAAATTGCCAGGATCTGAATGGCTGTGTTTGTAATGCTTGTGTTACTCTGCCAGCACAAAGAGTCTTTAGAGTTCTCGGAATTTCAGTTAGTGATCTGGATCATTAGCATTTTAGAGCTCTTCATAATGCCAGCAAATTGATCGAAATGAATGTTCCCTGGAATTTACAATGGTGATGACACAACGGCACTACCTGACAGGACGCTGTACTAAACTATATAGATGAGGAGCATTATTAGTTGCTGATAGTTCTTTGATGGATGAGTCAAGTTTCTAATCATCCCATTTCTCTGCTCACGTTTTGCTAGGTTTCAGAACCAAGATGTTACAGTAAGCAATGTGCTAAAATGCCAGTTTTATTGCCATTTCAATAGATCTCAGGTGCTCACTTTCACATCACACTCTAACTTTGCTCATTAACTCTTTATTCTGGTTAAATATTATAATGTTTTTGGCTGCATTCAATGTAAATAACACCTTGAGTCTGGTGATTTCCTTATCTTTTATTATTCTTTGACTAGTCGTTTCAAATTCTTCAGTAGCTATTTGATCACAAGTAATGTTATTTCATAAGCAACAACTGAGAGGCATACATAATTACATTCTACTATGAAATGTCAGAAAAGTAATTGAGTCTTTCTGAAACAGCACCAGTTACTATGTGATTTAGCGAGAGGCTGGTGACATACAGTATTGAAACTCCTGTTCATCCTCATCAAATACATCATCATCTCTGACCTGATCACTAGAAAGGCAGGAAAAACTAATTATTCCATTATTTCATCCTTTAAAACAACAAGAAAATTTAATACATCTATTTAATTGTATCCAGAGTTGTATCCTTTCCTCTGTTAAAGATGTTTTGGGTTCTGATGGGAACCTTTAAAATATACTATTTTGATTTTAGTCATTCTGACTTTTTAGAGTAATGAGACATACTTTCAAAGTTTTTAAAAGCTCTATGTCTTTGTTCCCCTTTCTGAAACAAAGGCCCAGTGCACTGGTTAATCTACCCTGATGATCTACAGTACAAGTTAATTTTTGCAAGCTTAGCTAAACTCGCAACTTGACTCAACATCACTGCCTCATGAAGGTTACACAGGCTGGCAGTCATCTTTCATTTAGTTAAGGGCAGGATACAGAAACAGTTCTAAAACAATAGACTTAACAGCCTTGGAGAATTAAAATGTATGTTTGTCATAAATAATGCAAGTTGAAAGAAATAGGGTGTAGAATTAAGTGTTCCATTGTTCTGCCTTTTTGTGTGTTTAATTAATAGGCCTGCTAAAAGCCATTTACTGCGCTTCTAATGGACATTAGTATATTTTTTTCTTCAAACAGGGTTACTAAACAAAGTTGTTACATTTATAACTTATAGACGGCTTATTAGGAAACAAGAGCATTTCCACCTTGTAGACATGCATTGGAAGTGGTCCCAGAAGAATAATGAGGATAATGGTGTACTGGTTAGGAATACGATTAGTCTGGGCAAGCCTGTGCCTCCTGCCAGTCGAGGTGCGTGCGTACCCTATACACACATTACCTCTCAGCAATGATATGAAATCAGCTTCCTGAGAAAACAGTGGCTGGAGTTAACAACAGCATCATTATTTGCAGATGATCCTGTTTCTCTTTGTGCCATTTTTCTACCCTTGTCTACCCTTTTTGTCTTGTGGGTTAGTTTCCAGACCGATCCAGGAAAATAGATAGGCATCTCACTGAATAACAATTTGAAGCATTTCACGACGGTCAAGATTTGAGATTCTTACAGCCAGTTGAACAATGACAAATATTTCAGCATGGGTTATTTAATCTGGATGTAAATATCTGAAAAGAGTGTCACCCAAGAGGAGACAATCACAAGATTGTCTGTGTGACCTCCACTTGTTTTCAACCTTTCTTTTGTTCATTTTCTAAAAGCTATCGCCTGCTGTGAAATCCAGGGTGTGTAATGTCTGTTGTCTTCTAAATATGTGCTGCCAGAGGTATTTCTGTGAGATCCGCCTTCAGACTCCTTTCTCTGCCAGCTGTTTGCAACATAATTTGCTTCAGGTTCACCCAACAGCCTGTTAGGGGTCACAGTGTTCTTCTTCATCATCATCTAGAGCAAGGAAATGCTCTGCATGAAGTAATAGCTCACTACACATGCCCTGCCACCCACAGGTCATCGCCATGCTGAACAGAGGGCAGCTGGTTCAGGTGACTGGCATGACCTTTTCTGTGTCATCGCTGACAGGGATGTGCTGTACAAGTTCTTCTGGAAAGGGGGCACTGTAATTATGACAGGGGAGGAATCCAGCAGCAGAAACTATAAATACAAGTTCTTAAAGATCCATCCTCATCATCAGCCTGGCAGGCAGCCTGCAACCAGGTGGAAGTCGTTTCCATAGCAGTAAATGCTATTTATCTAATGTACTAGGCCATTACAATCTCTTTTCCTATATGTTGCTGCTGAAGGATCCCCTGCTGCTCTCTGCAAGCGCTGCCTACAGGATTGATTGGGTAGCCTTCCTATTTCTGCAGACAAGACTCTTGTTCATAACTGCACGGTCGTTTCTCCAGGGCCATTTCACAAAAAGGTCCTGTCGAGCAGCCCTTTTGAAATCAATAATATAATTCCAGCCCCTGAAAAAGAACCAAAGGCTATAGTCTCCAGCAGCACATTTGTCTGTAAACAATCTTGTTTTTCTTTGTTCTGCTTTCCTCTCTTTTTCTTTTTATCTTCGAGGTTTGTAATAAACCTGCTGAACCAATGCTATCAAACAGATTAAGACTCCCTTTGACTAGCAGTTTTGTCCATTCCAGGTTTCAGGAAAATCAAAGTCTGCCGCTGGGTAGTTCTTTTTGTATCACAACAGAAAACAGAGCAGCATGTCAGTGGGAGAGTGTTTCATACTGTGGTTTGATGTGGTTGTACAGTAATTGTCCACACAATAGAACAGGGAAGTTGGTGCTGTGGTTCAGATCAGTTTAGACATGATATCAGTCCAAAAGGGTTTGTTTTTAAGGACCTGTAATTCCAGTCACACTTGACTAACTTTCAATTTAATTTACGTTCCTCAGGTGTTCTTTGCTTTCCATATCCCCCACAATGTGAGAAGTGCCGATTGTTAATCAGCCTGTGACACTGCCCCATAACGGAAGTTCCTGTAGGAATTCAACTGCATAAAAAAAAGATAATAAAACACATCAAACGGGATAGCATTGGGGCTCACTTCTTTCCCAGATCTTTCCCTTTGTTTCGTGCCATGTTGTTCAATTATGTCTTGTATTGACTGTAGCTGTAGCCTCCAGAGCTGGGTTTTGTCGTCCTGGGTCTCCTGACCCCAGTGTTTACTGGCTTCTGCTTCAGCTGAGATGAGTCTTTGGCTTTATGACTGGCAGGTTGTGGGTTCAAGGCCTGGCTGCAGATGGCTCTTGAGTGAGGTACATTATTCCAGGCCACCCAGTTGTATAAATAGGGAACAGCACTGCTTGAGCAGAGTTACTGTATGTACTGTACTCCTTAGTTCACTTAACACTATGGGGCCAGGATAAGCTCTGGTGTGGACTTTTTGTTTTTTTTTCCACTACAGTGCTATGTCCACACGGACACATTAGCATGTTAAGATTGCAAAAAGAGAATTCAAGCTTAGGCTGTTGCTCTAATTTAATTTTTTAAAACAAGAGCACAACTGTGTAGTGTTTATCATCGGACCAGTAGATTTGGTAATACTCGTTATACACGTCCTCCTTGCAGTCCATTAGTCCTAACCAGTTACAGACAGAGAAATAAATGCAAGTAATTGACTCAATTCGAAAAGTGCAGAGGATGGGAAACATGACCCACGGGCGCATTAGAGGGGTCCTTATTCATTTCGTGCCCTGCTTGTTTTATTGGTCTATTTTCTAGCCTCTTAATGCAGTTGCTTTGCAGAACGTCCTGTGCTGTACTTTCCTCCTGTGGCTGTGTTATGCCAGTCCTGCTAATGATATTAATGTGTTTCACCACCAAAAAACGCACATCAGCACCTATGACCCAGCCAAGCCATTATGCAGGGTGCTTTTTTGAAGCAGAATGACTTCATAAGTGCTAGGTCAGTTTTCCTAGGTGCCAGTGGTTTCAGATGTTTACAGGCTAGGATTTTTTAATGCATCTGTGGTCATTTTATGACTCCCTTCTTTCAGCTCTAAGCGCACTCAAGCTTTCTTTTGAAGGCCTCTGGAATGCTTGGATTGGTTTGGGATGGGCTGTGGGACGCTACAGAGCATTTTAATTCTCCAGCCATCTAAACAATCTAAACTATTAGGAGGTATTTATAGGCAGATTGTTTTTTTATGTAAGACCATTTTGTAACACAAAATGACCCTCTGTCTCTGGAGCCTCACAACCTGGAAAACTAAGGATAGTGCTTGTTGAACAGTGCCCACTTTGCCAAAACCATACAAGCGAAGAATATGCATAACCATAATAAAACAGTGACTTAGATTTCTCACCATCATCACTGCAACCCTGCCAGCACTAGGGAAGTCACAGTGGTCGCTGTTTGCCGGAAAGTCAAGAGAGCTCTGGCAATTAATTCCAGGCCTTCCCTGGTGGTGCTCAGCCAGTCATGTCCCCCAATTGGAAAACCCCAGTCACCCTCAATTAAGGACAAAGCCAAGACTTGAACCGGCAACATCAGCTCCATAGGAACACATTCTCAACTGTTTCATTCTCAAGGTGTGTTGTGTCAAGTGTTGTGTCCTTGAAGTTGCTGTCCTGAGTCCATTGCAACTGTTAGAGAAAGACCTAATTGATGCCATGGGAACACACAAGACTGCAGTTTCTCCAGAAGCTACAAATGACATCAGACAGAATGTAATCCCTAGAAGACAGCCCTCTTCTCCTGAATGCAATCTCACAGTGGACATATCACTTCCATGTATAAAAACATAGCAGGATCATGAAGATAAAGAACTCAAATCAATGTACCGTATGTACTCTTATGTTACTTAAGCAACTGCTGCAAAATGTTGTGATGCATATTAGGACAAAATCAGCCACTTGAATCTTAACATGTCTTCTAATTTTTTCTGCATTCTTATTAATAAAGCATAAAGAAACTGAACTATCATCATCATCATTATTAGCAGCAGTAAGCAAGACTCTTCTGATCTTCTAGCTCAGACCTTTGTTAACTACTTGCCCATCTCTCACCACTTCTCCATGGAACATTAACACAGCAGTTTAGTGGCTTTTTAACACCACACCTTTCTTTGCTTACCCATGTTTTAACATGGTTGGGACACATGTGGTTTACCACAGCTCCTGATGCCCTCACAGTGATTTCATTACGTTTAATACCCTTTGCTTGCACAGAAAATAATTGCACTCATAGCATAGCCAAACACACCTAGAAAAAAAATCATTTTATAGGTTTACCAAGGCTATACCATTACAGTATTGAAAAGCATGGGGTTCAGTTCAGTATGAACAAAAGGTAGGACCAGAGGAGAGAACTGTCCATCAGCAACAGTCCAGTTAATGGTTAACAGTCCCGTTTCTTGCCACCTTTGCACAATAACAAACAACTAATGAATCATATTGAGCTGTCCTAAAGTACAGTAGATTGAAACAGAATAAGGGACACTGCAGAGGGGGGAAAGAATGATTAGAGTCAGAACTAAGAGTGCAGTAGTCCAATTAACCCTGTTGTTCGCTAAGAGGAGTGCTCTGCAGGGGTTTTCAAACGTATGGTGAATTTCAAGAGGTGAAAGCACTTAAAATCTTCATTCATCCACTACAACTTTCTAGAACTTCACTGGGGCTACATTTTCTTATGTCATTAGAATCCCCATACATTTTGCTTGCTACCTGTTTCTTTTTCTAATGAGAATACATTTTGAAGAAAAGCTATGCACCCTCCCAAGATGCATTTTTTAACTTTTATTATGTTTTCATCCTATCAAAGTGCCATTGTCTGCACTGCTACTGCGAACACTCTGTGGCTGCCATAATTGTGACATCCGCCGTCAGGTTGCTTAGTAACAAAGGATGGTGTCAGGCCCTGCAGGGGACTCCGTTTAATTACATTTAAAGGGGAACAGGAAATACAGAGCGAAGAGGGCAGGAGGGAAATGTCGAGGAGAAGAAAAAGTGCAAATTTTCTTCCATTTAACTCAAATTTTACCATCCTCTTCTAAGACGCACTGTCAGTAGGGATTTAAAACAGGGTAGATCATGTCTAACTAACCTAAAACATAGATTTCTTTGTGAAAGTAACTAGAAAGATTCAGGATACTATACGTGACATAATGTGTTGGCTCTTTGAAAAAATGTATGATAAAAATCTAAACTTCCAACACTAAATATGCAGAAGCCCAATGTTATTTAAAACATTTGGTTAAAAAGCAAAGAAAAATATGCTGATAAGAGACTTTATGATTGACGGTGAAGCACTTGAGTGACTTTTACTTTTGCATAAACGCTAAATCACCAGAGCTGACTTTAACCAGGAAACTGCCATGATTGGAGGTGTCTGTCCCCTGTGTCTGCCATAACCAGCCTTGCACAGCCGCTCAGCGCTGATGAGATCAAGCTACAAGGGTGGCAATGCAGTGAAAGCTGATCGGCTCTAGTAAGGAGAGGATTAAGCCTGTGGAATGTCACACCTCAAGAGACCATGAAATAATAAAACAGGCCTTCCACGTGGCTCAATGCACTCTCTCAGTCAAGGCTCAGCTCTCTGATTACAGGTCCAAGCCCGGATCATGTCACTATATAGCTGTGACCCGGATTCCCCAAATGGCGGCACATTATTGACTGAGCATCATTCAGACCTGCACAGCAGGAACAAGCAGACTCCACAAAGAATGTGCTACAGTTCAGAATCTTCCTCAGAACTCATAACTGAAGCTCAACATCCTACCTCATACAGTCTACAGCATTTTACTATTTGAAGCATTTTTAAAACGCAATCAGAAAGACTAAGAACAAGAACATATTACTCAGGCAAAATAATTATCCACCTACATCTTTTGCGTCAAGTGTGGCGCAAGCAGAATGAACAACAGCTGAGATCTGATTATTTATCTATACCGGTCAGGATTACGAGTCATACAAATAATTCCAAAGATAGCAAAGTAACCCTGAACAAGTGTCTGCATTATTTTCCCTAATTGTTTTTTTTTAAAAAGAAGATAACTGAATACTACACAGGCTTTGTCAAATATGTCTCCGGGTGAAGGGATATTGACAGTATTCCTTGATTGCTGTTCAGGCTTAAGATAATAAATTGAGAATGAGCCTCTTTTGCGAAAGAATTACATGGACTTCTACAAAATTACACTTCACAAGCAGTGTCCATATCAGTCATGCACCACTAAAAACAAACATCAGTAATAAACAACACCCTCTCCCAGCACCCACTGTTTCTAAACCGCCATGTCCACTGCAGCTTCTCGCAAAGGGGGAGTCCAGTGCTAATGAGCAGACCATGGTGCTCACAGCCAGCTGGGCAGATGCCAGACCTGTATCTCAGATTGCTCCCACTATAGCTCAGAACTATGGGGCACTATGGAACTATGGCAGTGAGTAAATTATACAGCTAGTAGAATATACTTATACTGCAGCAGCCACATGCCCAGTCCTGGTCATGTGGGACACAGAGGTGTTACATAAACTGGGGACTCCTGGAACGCTGGAGAAAGGTCTTCTTTACAGAAACGGAAAAAAAAAAACAAAATTTATTATAGCGCACAAGTTAATAAGAAAAAAAAACTTTAACACAACTTCCTCACCTTTCCCCATCACCGGGAATATTCCAGGCAGCTGGTGCAGAATCCCGGTTTTGTTCTGCTGCAGCAGATCTCTGTCATTACAACACACCTGCAGCAGGTCTCCACAATCTGTAGGATGTGCGAAATACAAGCACAGCCGGCATTCTGTGACTTGGACTCAGCTGTCACAAGGAAAGTCAAGCCGGGTTCCACACTCGGCTGTCATGAGAGAAATTAAACAAATATAGGCTAAATGAAAGGATAATATTCCATCTAAGGAATGGCATAAAAGTTGATTACTTATTTAAATGGTAAAGCAGTTATTTGTATTTGCAATAATACATAATCATAATTTTTAATGGGAAATGCGTGATATGAAGTTCCTGATTTTCCAAATGTGTGTTGTTTGATGTTGACAGCATTGCATGAAATGGATGGATCATTAAAATGTACTAATTGCAAGATAAGATCTTTCACCTAGTTTTAATTCATATATATTTTTTCAGTGATCAAGTGCCGATGAGATCATTCACCCTCTGAATACATTACTGTTTGTCAAGTGTATTTGAGGCTTGGATTTGAAGCTGTTGCACCTCTGGCTGCAGTAAAGATCATCAAGTTCCAGTATGTTAAGTAAGCATGCAAGTTATTAAGCAGCATCTGCTGTTTATCAAAAACATCAAATATACTGCATAGTGTAGGAATTGAAAAACCATCAAAATCATGATCTCTAACATGGCATTGAAGGAAAAACAACTAGAAATTATTTTTCCTTTGTTTGAGAAAGTTGCCACAACTAATGTCTTTAATAGCAAACTTACTGGGGTGGAGGTCAGAAGCTACTGACAAGCAATTAAACAAAGTCTCAGTTTTGAATTTGAGGCTGGTATTGGGTTGTTTAAATCTTAGACTCAGTAAGGTTATTTGAATTCAGCATTTAAGTTTTCTATTAGCATAATTACCATTCTAAATACTGTTAGCTGTAGTACACCTGCAAGACTCCTAGTGCTTAGAATGTGAAATGCATTGAGAACACCAATTAAAAATGAAAAAAAACAAATGCAGTCACACTGACTACTGGTGTTATTCATTTAAAAAGAAATCATTTCAGCTAAAAAAAATATTCATAATCGCTTAATTATTTAGAAGTAAGGGAGCAGGAGTGCCTTTTTGCATCCTTAACACAAAGCTGAGAAAAATCAAAGCCATGTTTGCCTGCTACCAGCGTTTTTGCCCTTCTTGGTTACACAACAGCCCCCCGAGCTCCTCTCCCACGTCTCAGGCCTGCCTGCTGCCAGACAGAGCTGTTTGTTACTCAGTGTGTGTTTAATTCCAGTGAAGAGGAGACCTAATGGAAGAGACAAAGGTCTCAGCTCCCCCTATGAATAATGTTCAGAGAGAGCGGCTGGTGGGTTCAAAAGCTATTAGTAGAAATTGGATTGCGAGGGAAGTGGTGTGGGCGTGCAGTGTGAGAGCCACTCCAGACCCAAGCAAGGAGACACTCACTGAGCGCTCTGCGTAGTACACTGCACACTGAGCAGGAAGTGAAGGCTCACCAACGCACACTCTGAGCGCGGAGAGCAGAAAGAGGCAAAGCACACGAACGCACAGGTAGGCGCGCGCACATGCGTACTGATCCAGCTAACACGTGCTCGCCTGCCCACGGAGAGATCCTCTCACTCACACACACACCCCCTCTCACCTCTGAAACGGAGATCTCACCGGAGAGCAGGTGAGAGCCGTGTCCCCAGCGGCAACCTCCTTCTTCCCTTTGTCTCTAAAACATTTAGTATCCTTACATTGCAGACCAACAGCTCCTAATAATCCTGCCCGCATTCAGTGTGAAACAATACAGCAGCTATTTTATTTCTCTTTGCTATAAAGTGATACCATCTAACAAAGCAGACAATCTCATAATCTCAGCCTGCAAATCTCAGAGATGCAAATTGCTTCTAAAGATGTTTAGAGTGGACACGCAAGAATTCCCAGGTTAAAATCAAAAGTAAAGAACTAGTATCGAGTGGAACACTGCCCTATCAGTACAAAGCTAAGCAATAAAGAGATTGATTGAAAATATTGATTTAGTGAATAGGATAACTCCACATGACTAACACACTTGTATAAAAGAACCATTTGCTCCTCCTTTTTTGTCAAAATGTATTATGCTGTCTAAAGCTGCATGGCAGAAGGGGGCAGATCATTATCAGGTACTGCCTGGACCTCAGATGTCTGTATTTTCCTATTGCAGAATAGGATCTACCCCAGTAGTGTCTGCAGCACACAAAACACAGGGTTGTTTGCTCTGTAATCTAAATTATTTCAGGCAGCTAGTGCACCAGTGGTCCATTTCTCAGAATAACAGGATCCTATAGATCTTGAGAAGTAATTAAAAAGTCAGTCAGCAAAGAGATGCAAACCAGTCACTAATGAATACCCTTTAAAATAGTATCTATGGTGTAAGCAACCTGAAGTCAGCATAGCAGTTGCTGTGGCCTATATGCCCTAATCAAAGTATGGATTATATGGACACTTTTCACATTTTTATAGATACTAAGAGAATTTTGGGGGGCTCAACTAATAACCCCATCAATACAGATTCTGAGACAACATAGACATACCTTTCATTTCTTCTGTGATTTCAAAGGACAAACAGATTGTTTGATTATTATGAGATTGATTATGAGGGGACTTTACACCGGCATTCAAAACCCTCAAAGGCACATACAAAGTCAGCAGATTTTTCTGAATGAACAATGAAGCACAAACCACAGGACACAAGTGGAAACTACACAGAAGTGCATTAAAAACACATTTCTTTTCTCAATGGTTTTCATGACTATGGAAAAAGATACCCATCCATGTTGTTGCACCTGATACCCTGGATATGTTCTAATTATGGCTGGAATTGTACCATATAGACTAGATGGTCTAAATGGAGGAATAACTTCTTACGAGCTTATAAACCATGAGGAACTTTTAATTCTTGTAGTAAGCTGTTGAGACTCTGAAATTGTCCCACAGGAGGTATCATTTAGATGTTTTGAAACCTGAAGAAGGCTCCACAACCAAAATGTTGCATGTCTTTTCTTCTCTTTTCAACATGGAATAAACCTTTACTTGTTCTTTTGCAGCCTATGCATGCTGACACAGCTCCCTACTTGAACACATTTAGATGTTTTCCTGATATCCCAACATTCCTAACAGAAGGGAGGTTGGTTATAGAGTAAACACAACAAGTTCACAGAGGTAAGTTGCACAAGAGGAAGACTGGGAAGCAACAATCTCTTTCCTGAAATACTGTTGGTTCCCATGAGAACCAAGATACAGTAGTTTGAGTGCGCAGAGATGGACAGTATGTGAATGACAGAAGTTAAACAGAATTTGTTTTGTTCTGCAAAAACAGTACTTAAAAAGTAATGACTAAGTTGAAGTTTTCAATAATGTCTGCATCTGAGGGAGTTTAACTGTACGCCTCCTTTTTGTTTTCCAAAAACAGCCTTTCTGCCCCCACAGCCTGTGACTGTGACTCAGGATTACTGTGGAGTGTCACTACAATCTGCATAAAGACAGCAGACCGTGTTCATTTTCAAATGCATTTAACTGTTTCTTTCCAATAACTAGAAAATCTAAACAAAGGAAGGAAA
Organism: Lepisosteus oculatus; assembly: GCF_040954835.1. Lineage (NCBI taxonomy): Eukaryota > Metazoa > Chordata > Actinopteri > Semionotiformes > Lepisosteidae > Lepisosteus > Lepisosteus oculatus. Next base: position 55,627,118 of record NC_090700.1, read on the forward strand.
ATAATTTTAAAAAGTCATGTTAAAACTGTTGTTAAAAACGGGTGAAAATCAGGAATTAACAGAGTGGTTAATATACCTAATTTCTCCAGAATATACCCTAGTGCTTGGTATAATTAGAGGCACATGAATTCTTTATTCTCCGGCACAGCTTTGGCGAAGAGTAATGATTAAGGCACACAATAAACAGATATTTATTAACAATGGCAAGTAAACACTACAGTACTCACAACAAAACATACAAAACACAAGATACTGTGTTTACAATATATACAAACAAGGCATTCCAGAGGCCTAGCGTTCTAATCACCCAGACATCTACTGTCTTAAACTATAAAATAATGCCTACAGAGGCCAAATAAGAGATTAGATGCCTTCTAAGTAAGTGCAATAAAAATTCAACCTGCAGTTAAATCTCTTTCTCTGCAAACCCGGGTGCCACAGAATAAATGGGATCATATCTCCCTATTTTAAAAATGAACTCTATGCAGGAAAACGTCTCTAAACGAAGTATCTTTTACCCAGGAAACCCAAGTACCTGTCACGATTGTAATCCCTCCCCCTTAAGGGTGCTCCGGCTCTTTCACATTTAAGTTGATCATCTGCAGCTGCCTCCAATCCAGCTCCTCCTCATAAGCCAGACACTCACTCTGTTCTGGGCTCTGCACTGGAAGATGGACGCCCGGAGGCCCGCCTACCACCGAGTCGCCCTATGCCCGCGGCTTGAGGGCACAGGCCTCCTACCGGCATCCTGAGCCAGCTGAGACCGGGGCTCAGAGCGCCTGGTCCCATTACCCCTTTTTATCTCCCTGACCCTTCACCGGATCCCGCTCCGGTTTTTAACTTTGTCTTGTTGTAGTTTTCTGGATTTCACGGTGTTTTGGACTCTTGGACTTCACCCTGGTTTTCCCCCCTGGACTCCCTCGGACTTGTTCGCCTAGACCACACCCCCCCAAGCACCAGTATTCGTCACGCACCCCTATTCGTCAACCTGCCCAGTTTCTTGTCGTCTCCTCCCTGTGTTTGTTGCACTCCCTTCAGGATTCTACTGTTTGCATAGGGTCCTGAAAAACGCTTCGTAACAGTACCCAAAAAACACAGAATAGCAAACTAATACTAATAAGTTCTAATACTTAGCTCCAATCGGGTTTTGTTTGAATGAACTCATGAAATAGGGGCTCTCGCCTGCTGCAAGCTTCAAGTTCCATCTCCTCCTGGCTCCTCTCTTGTCGTCTGACCTTCCTTCTCTCCTCTCTCCTCAACCTCTTCTTCTATCTCCTTTTTCTCCTCTCTCCTCCTTTTCTGGGCTGCCCAGTCCATGCAAGGATCAGGTCAAAGGACTAGAAGCATGGCCATTGTCATGAGTCTTGGAATGACTTCATTGTAACAGCTAATTAAGACAATGAGACCTGCTCTGATGACCTTCTTTTGCCTGAAACCTTTCTTACGTCATTTTGTTTTTCTCAAGAAATCCTGAGCAGTGTCAGTCAGTTCAGGACAGGTCCAGCTACTCGGCAGGCTGGCTGTGCTTCTGAAACCTGACCTCAACAACCACCCGGCTGGCATGGCCATGGGCTCATTTAATTATTACAACTTTCAGTAATTAGAGTTTACAAATCTATACAGTATGTGCATAATCAATTACTGGCCAGAGCACTCGGCCACAAAGTTATTAAACTGCTTCGAAGGCACACACAAGATTCCACCACTATCAAAATATTTAACACAATACAGCAGACATACACTAGTTGGAGAACCACAGCCTTTACAACTGAAATTAAACTTTGCATAGACTCTAAACTGAGCTCTAACTTCTGGGTATGCTTCAGAAAAAAACCCTTCAGTGACATTCTTTTAAAAGGATCATGCTTCACCTAGCTCTCTTGTGCAGAGGGCATGAAATTATAATTGCTGCATTACACGTTGGCACAGATATCCATCTGGTCAAAAAACCACCTCAGATTCAATTTCCTCTTCAGTCAACATGCCCAAAAGAAGGAAGAAAGATGAATTTTTGCTCCATTTGTCTTAGAATTCTATGTCATTTCATGAGGATCTCTGACTATCTCACTTCTTTTAAGTCTTATCTCCCAAGTATCTATCCATTATACAGTTTAGTTTCAGATAATCAAAATGTTTTTAATCAACCTGCTTGTGTGTAATCAAATATATTAATGTAAGCAAATAGATCACGTCTCTATCTTCACTGAACACCTTAATCAATGAAATGATGAATGCATTGATTTACCACACCAGCTGTCCTCATCCTGGTATAGTAGATATCTCATTTTGTTTTCAATGCAGTACAAACTTTTATAATTTTCCTATAGCATAGAGTACTGAAACAGAAAAACTCAACCTTTAAAGAAATCTTCGGATATGTTTCTTTCATAGGGGTTGTAGATCACAGAGTTCCAAATCCCAAAGGAGGGAGTAAGTTTTATCATTCGCCTTCACAATCATGAAACCTCTGACATGTTTCCCTTAAATGCAAAGGCAGAAAAACAGATTTCTGCAGCAGCACATCACTGGCAGAGCACCAGCAGGTTTGGGGATGCTCAGAGACAACAAGCGAGTCCTTGGCTTGCTGCACAACAGTGACCCCTGTGGCTGCCAGGTTTCTTCTGCACTGTTTCTTTCACATCGCTCTCAGTGGGAGCTGCATAGGCCCTCCATCCTGAGGCAGTAACTCTCCTGTTTGCACAGTGAGACTGCAGTGTGAAATATACTGTACTATTGAGCATCAGAAGGAACATATAATTCTATTTATGAATGCATGTGCATAGAAAGTATAAAGACTCTTGATATTTGTTATGATGCTTAGTATAGAAACAAATGACAGGGCCAGTTTCAGAGGACCAGCGTGCTATGGCGGTAAGAGAAACTGACAACAAAGGGCCATTCACAACTGGAGGGCTGTTTAAAAGAAAATTAATTAAGAACAATGAAGAAATGATGGAATAAGTCTGAATGATGCTGCTTGCCACAGCTATAACCCTTCCTGAAAGCTGGGAACTTGTTTTTGTTTTCAGCTACTGTAGGCGCTCTTTTAAAGTTACAATTGAAATGTTTCTGTTGATACAATAACTTTAATTTGCCTGGTATGAAGATGGATGTAAATTAAAACAACATGTGTAAAATAATTACATTTTAATACATTCTAAAATGATGTACGATAAGATAGGATCGGATGAGACCTAAAACTGAGGTTCTGACTCTCTGTGGTCATTAAAAATCCCAGGGCATTTCTCGAAAAGAGTAACCCCAGTGTCCTGGCCAAATTTCCCATTGGCCCTTACCAATCATGGCCTCCTAATAATCCCCATCTATGAACTGGCTTCATTACTCTGCTCTCCTCCCCACTGAGAGCTGGTGTGTGGTGAGCGTTCTGGCGCACTATGGCTGCCATCGCATCATCCAGGTGGGGCTGCACACTGGTGGTGGTGGAGGGGAGTCCCCATTACCTGTAAATATACCTTTGAGTGGAGTGTCCAGAAAAGCGCTATATATGTGTAAGCAACTATTATTATTATTATTATTATTATTATTATTATTATTATTATTATTATTATTATTATTATTATTATTATTATTAACTAAACTCAAAGGACTACTTCAGCTTGAACAACAAAACAGGAACAGCACAGATGAAAAAATGAGAACAAGGGCCTTTAGCGCTGGAAAACAAGAGGCACTTTACACAAATAATTGTGAGTGTGTGGCACAAAATACCCATTCTTAAAGCTGAAGCAAACTCACTATCATCCATCAAGAATGTGCAGAATGAACCTCTCGGAATAATGCGCTATTCAACACTGGAACAAGGGCCAGATGCCCTACTCTCTTTGTCATTCCTCTTTTCTATTCTAACATTATGAGCTGAAGAAATGTGTCCTACTTTCAGTGACCAGTGAGCACAGCATTTGCAATGCAGGTTAGTGAATAAACAGATTGTCTGGAGTTGTTCACAAGTTCAATATTCTGCATGAATATGGATAATGTACATTTATACTCACTAATTCCAAACAGGTCTATACTGCCTTCTCACATGAATGACAGGAAGAGATAGAGGGAGATAAATATTTCATCCTGAGATTTATAAGGAGAAGTGAGGAGACGTCCCTTTAATGGGTTTAATAATGCCGACCCAGGACTCCATCCATCAAACTGAAGCTGCTTAGTGGCAGTTTCTTCCCAAAAAGCACTGCAGTACACCTCTGACATTTACCTTGATGGCCACTGTTTAACCTGAGCCACAGCAGGCTGCCTTTCAGCCATGACTTTAATTACTACCTTGGTTAGTCTTCTTTTTTTTTCACTGTCTCTTTTGTCAGAGTCGCTCTTCACCACTACTTCCCAGTATATTCAGTGTGTTGTTTTTTTTCTTGAGAGAGAGAATGCTCTAACCTACTAATAAATACAATTTAAAAGAAGTGCTTTTCAAGTCCTTGTTACCCACAAATTCAAGTTTTTTACTTTAAAGGTCTCATTGTAATCTAGAAACAAAATGCAAATTATAATCACTGTGCTTAAATGCCATGCTCCCTTTAAAAGCTTTTGAAAAACGTTGAAAAAATCGCATCTTGGGGGCATTTTGCAAAGGCTTTTTAAAGATGCAAAATTTACCTACAATACTACTAGGGTGCATACTTTGATGTCTAGTACAAACTCATATGTGACTCATATTTCTGAAAAAAGTCTTCTCCTCCTTCTGTCTTGATATTGTGACCTCTGTTAAACACTGCATCTTTTCAGCATGGCAGTTTAGAAAATGGCATTCACAGATTCTAAAACATTCCTTCTAGAATGTTAAATTTTCCACAGTTAACAAAGGATGCTAAAACAAAAGAAGAACCTTTCACTTAAATTATGACATTGAATATTTAGTTTCTGTGTGACCAAAAAACCTTTAAGGTTCAACACAAACTACAAACAAACTGATTCGCTCAAATACTAACTGTAACTATTGTCAGAAAATATTTTTTTTTCATCTTCACAAAAATTGCTGTTTCATGCCTCTGTAATTGCTGTTATTATACTGTAATTGTGTAATGTGAGACTACACTCCTGTGACACACCACAGTTAGAACCTCCAGATTGTTCTTTGGAATTTGAATGATAGGAATAATTACAGAACTCTTCAACGCTGGGTATACATGGCTTTGTCTCAAGGCTCAATGCAACAGAAAAACAGCCAGGAGCTCAGGACTCGCCTGTAATTATTACCAACCTGACAGTCATACAAAGAAAGAATTAATAATAATCATTCAATATTTTTGCCTTACGGAAAATGTTTGTGGACTTCACTCAAATGCAACTGACCAACTTAAGTGACAGCTCAACACGGATGTACAGCACTGTAGCTCAAAGCTCGGTACGTTGAGTTGTTGAGTGGTCATGACACTGGGACCTACAATGTTCCACTTGTAAAATGAAATATTATGACAGTGTTATCCTATGGCTGCAATCTCAGCCACCCCTCAAGTGTGGCGCACATGTAGGTAGACTCAATACTCAAGGACACCCTCTCTTCTGCCCTGTGCACTTCACTTGATGGCATTTATTCAGTGAGTGTGTCATCACAGTGTAAGGCATTTCAAATGAAAATGAAAGCCACATTGTTTGCTTCTGCAGACGCTGTAGTCATCATAGGAATAGTTATCTGAAGATGAATCTGAAGCCAGTAATGAAGAAGACTGTCCTGAGAGAAAACTCCAGTGTCAGCTGAGGCTCTCATAAAACACCAGCCATGACAACAGCGGAATTGACAACAGTTCCAGTGAAACAGTAGGGAACAAACACAACCACGGCTGTTCTCTTCCAAAAGGCCACGCATCGAAAGCCCGTTGTTGCTCAAATTTAGTCCCCTTGTGTGTTGAAATCCTTAAAACCAAAAACAGGCCTTGGAACAACATTCACTTAAACAATATTCCCTTGATAGTTGTAGGCTATGGTATAGTACATGCAATTTCAATGTTTTAATGACAAGTTGAAACTCATCAGTAAGAATGTCTGCCACAGGGAATACATTTTAGCAGTATGTTATCCTAGAGCATTAAATATTCTTCATATGCAGGCTCCCAACAGATCACATACCCAGGCAACTCTTGCCATGATCTATAATTAACTAAGCACGTCTAAAGAAAAGCAGGCCCTATTCCCTCCTTCCCCACTGGGCAACACTGAGCCATTATTCAGGGAGAGAACTAGAATTAGAGACCAGTTTACTTTCTTTGCAGTTTTCATGGTGATGTCTGTTGAAATGCTAGAGCTAAATCTTTAAATTGCCAACAGCTCTTGCCAATCCACAGAGATACAACTTGCTTTAATGATGCTTTCTGCTAAGAAGCAGGTAAGGAGACCGACATAGGTCTAGGTCTTCTCCTGTTCAGAACCTGAAACGTCTTTAGATAAGATGGTGGAATAAATGATTAATTTCCTTTGAATGGTCTTTCTAGTTTTAAATAAATATGAACAAATGCAGAATAAAAGTAAACACAGGCTTATATCCTGCCATACAATTCTTATTATCAGTTTGTAGCTCAGAAGACAACAGTTATCATGAAACCTTCATTTATTAAAGCAACTGCAGCTGCATAATGATTACCTTCTCAGTTTTAATTTTCTTGATTATGATAATTTCTAATGTTAGGTAAGTAAATATCATACAGGCAAATATAACTATTATTAGAATTATCAATGGTGCTACAGAAGAAGCTCTATACCTTTGACTTACAGAAAAGGCTGTAACTATAGTTTTGACCAGGAAACATACTTTAACTGGAACCTTAAATTGATTCCCTTGGCAAACTGATAGACATGCTGCAAGGATCAGCCTCAAGGGTGGCTGAGGCTGAGCAGACACCTGCCGATGACGTCAAAGAGAACAAGCGCAGAATATTACGTGCATTGAGCAAAAACATAAACCATACAGACACAGAATGGGAAACAAATACATTTCATGAAGCTACTTCTAAAGTAGACTGTTTGTGTTGTCACATCATTTTCACCGTCTAGACAATGTGAGGAAGTTCGATAAACAAAGTGTTAGGACATATAATTTAAAGAATTAAAATCAAGGAATGTTATATTAAAATTATAATGCACTAGTAAGGCCTTGTTTAGAATATTGTGCAGGGTTGTGTAAGTATAGATCTAGCAACCTGGTCCTATTGTTGAAGTCAACACCCTGTTCTTCATTCAAGAAATTGCTGGATGAGATCCTTGAATCAAAGAGCGATTAATGACCAAACTGACCTGTTCTTCCTAGATCCTCTCTTGTTTGTATAGTAACTTGTTATGTTCTTAACAGACAGTGATGAAGTGCAAGCTGAGTGTCAGAACGTCTTGACTTTTCGCCACTATCATAATAAAGTTGAACATTTTGAAGAGTGAAGCCCAGGAAAACATTCCCTCTCTTGCATTTTCTTTTGAGAAACACAGTACATTTTCATGTAAAGAAATAGGTTTCCTTCCTTTTGTGTATTTCATTAAGACTCTCCAGGGGGCACCATAATTACAACTGCCAGTGTGTTTTGTGTGTGTGCAAATGTATGTATACGGGCTTGCATATTTTTAATTGCATTCAGCCATGAATAAAGATTGCTCTGGGCTCCAGAATTTAAGGTTCTCCTTCAACAGCCAGCCTTTCTTAATAGGGTTCAACTCCTTTCTGTGCAAATATGGAAAATGGGTCCCATAAGGCCATTGTCACTTCAAGAAATATTTTCTTGTGTTTTACAAAATGGAAGAAAATGCTTTCAAAATGTATTAATACAGTTCATGATCATAACATAGAACATACTGTAATGGATTTCCCTATCTGTAGCAGTGGGAAAAGGAAAAGATGGGAGACAGATTGCGATGAAATGTAATACCTTTAATTCCTACAGAAAAGTACAAGACACTGAAATTATTATGGGAAACACTTTGTGCTACTGATTTTTTATTGGAGACTGATTATATGACTAAATGACTAATTCTAGAACAGCAATATTTTTTTCTATAGCATAGTGGCCAAAATTGTACACACAATTATAAATGAGGTCTTACTTGTGCATAGTGCAATTTTAACATAGCATTGCTGGATATGCTGTAAATTATACGCTTTTAACTATAGATCCTAGTATTTAGTTTTTTCCTTTAAAAATACTTCCTCCAGTCTAAAAGATGTAAATGGTGTGTCTCCTAACAACAAAGTCCTTTTCATAAGTACTCTCTTCTATCTTAGTGTTTTCCATTTTTGTAGGTGTAGTGTATTATTTCTGCTACCTGCATTAGGGTGTCTAAGATTCAAAGGTGCTCCCAGAGTCTCCACTGTAAGTACCCTTTGCTTCATGTTTCAGAATGAACAGAGAATGTTTCACAGGCGGGGCATTATTTTTCAACATCTGCATTTTTTCCCCCAACCCAGGCGTGAAGTGAGTGAGGAACTTCAGTGACGACTGCTTTCTCCAAGTTGGTTGAGGGATCAGCCAAGCTCATTCTCCTGTCGAGGGCGTCCATGAACTTGTAAAGCCATGGCAGAAGTAGTACTGTATGTGCTGAAGAATGAAACAGTCCTCTTACTGGAGAGCACGTTTAGTGCGTCATTCGCTAACAGGCCTTACTGATTGCCTTAATCTCCTATATACACACACATCTTGACAATTAAGTCTCCCGTGTTTTCAGTTATTTCTTTCAGAATGTCACTTTAAAAAATACTGACTTCATCTGGAATTCTAAAGTATGGGAAAAAAGCAACATGGTTAACGGATTTGATCAAATCTTTAGAGCTGAAAAAAAACTTTTCTGACAAGGAAAATGTTTTAAACAAAAACCCATTAGCTCTTCAATATCTTTCTCTGGTGTTTGCTTTCCATATAGGATGATTATATTAGTGTGCTCCTGTGTAGTTGCATAAGACATTCAAAATTGAAGTCATACATCATAATACATTTCCATTCATTAAAGAGTTGGACTGCAAGACCTATTTTTCCTAATGTGCAATAGGGAGAGTGAACATCAATGAAGCAGGCAGCATAAACTAATTAGTGTAGCATTTATTTAAAAAAATCCTAAAATAGTTAAATGTACCACAAATGGCTTTTAAGCACATAGAAAACTTTATTCTTTAGGGCTTTATGTATTTAATTAAATGTATATTGTAAGCACATTATCTTCCATCACTTAAAAGTAATTTGTCATGCCAGTTTCACACTCTCTTTGTCTTTTGATAGTTAGCAAAGAAAGTTACTTCATTTGTAAAATACGTCACTGCAGAATGTGGTGTAATTAAATTGTATTCAATTTTGTAGTAATTCATTGGTTTGTACTAATGTTGCTTCTAAACCACATGCAAATGAAAGGTTTATGAACATATATAGAATTAAATGATTTTTTTTTTACATATTCTGATTCTCTACTTCCTAAATATCCTTTTAAAATGTATTTCTTTTTGTTAAACAGAAACCCCCTTTGGACAACTGAAGGTAAATGAAGATCCACATGACTAGAGAAGAATTCTGGGTAGTAAACCTGGACTGGTGTAGCAGATGTAGCTTCCTCTTCCCAAACAATTTAAAGTTCAATCAGTTTTCTAATCATGTTCCTTCATCTGAAGAAAGCACCTTATGTGGAAAAACCCCAACCCCCCTTCAAAACAACGGCAGCTGAGAGAACAATGCTTGCTGGTTCTGTGTGCATCGGGAATTCCTGTCTGTAAGGCAACACCTGTAGCAGACCACCTACTCTGGTATTTGAAGGTTAACATATTCTTGATCACACCTCTATTTTTTTAATCATTTGTTAAAGAGAAAATATCTTATAGCACAAAATACTGTTGCTTATGTCGTTCACAAAAAGTAACCCTATTGTTGATTTACAAACCAGCACTCCAAAATGTTTTTTTTAGATACTGGCAGTTCAGATTTTATTTTCATTTCTAAAAGACACCCGTTTCTTTTTGTGTCATAATTGGATAAAAGATTTAATGAACCTGAAAAGGGAAGATGAATCGGTGAAAAGGGGTTATCCCCTTAGAGACTCAGGAGCTTCGAAATTAATATAAAATATATAACAGACCAAATCAGTTACATTCCCCTCTGGTTCCTTCTTCAATAATGAGCAAGCAAATCCAAAAAGAAAAAAAAAAGTCCTTAAACCTTCAATACTTTTCAATACTACAAACCATTATCAATACTGTGACTTCCAGTAAGTCCGCAGATCGCAGGAGTGATACTTTCCCCTTTTTTTTGTAAACTGACTACCGCACACGCACACGCACACGCACACGCACACGCACACGCACACGCACACGCACACGCACACGCACACGCACACGCACACGCACACGCACAAGACTGCAGAGAGCTCAGACACAGCCCCCACCCACTCCACACCTGGCTACTAATACAGCCTGACAGCAGCTGCTGTGGGAAGCAGAGTTACCAACTGGACCAATCAAATTAGCTTCTTCCCTTCCAGTCCCACAGGACACCAATCAGGCCATCAAGCCAGGTGTGTCCAATTTTCACTCACTGGGGAGGCCCTGGTCTCAGCCTCGGCTGGCACTGCCACAGAAGGATTATTGGTGGTGTGAGTTTTAGACTCCAATGTGCCACATACTGTACACAATGAAATCAAAATAGAGAACAGAAACAAATATGACTCTTTTAGAAGTTGGTATTATCCAAACACAGAAATGAGCCCTCAATCAGTGTAAGGACATAATTACAGAGATACATAATTACATAAGTTGCAAACAAGAGGAGGCCATTTGGCCCATCGTGTGTGGTAATTATCAGGTAATCGGTTCAGGGATCTCATCCAGCTGTTTTGGTTAAAATTGTTACTTTTCACTGTACAGTATGTATTCTTAATATAACCTTTTGGTCCTCCTGGTACTCTCTGATGAAGGAAGGTTGAATCAACAGGAGAGGAAGAGGAACTGGACTGACCTTGGGACTGCAGGCTTCTCCACAGGGGGACCAGCGTCCGTGACGGGCCACTCGAACCCGCGTGTGCAGCCCAGGACTCAGTGTCACGATTGTAGTCCCTCCTCCTTAAGGGCGCTCCGGCTCTTCCTTGTTTGCCTCATTCCCCACACCTGTCCCCTGTTCCCAGTCCACCTTAAAAGCCAGGCTCTGACGTTTATCTGGGCTCTGCATCTGATCTCCGTACCGTGCGAGTCCGGGACCTGGAAGCGCCTGGTCCCGTTTAGGTTTTATTCTCTGTTCCCGTTCCCGTTCCGCCGGTTCTGACACGGTTCTAGTTTTTATCTTGTCTGTTTTTGGATGGACCCCCGGCTTTGGACTTTGCTCGTGTTTGGATTTCTACGGGATTGTTTGACCCGGACTCACTCCTCTGAATACCAGCGCACCAAGGACACGCACCCCATTTTGATCCCCATTTCCTGCATGGCTTTTTCCCCTGTGTTTCCTCACTATTCAGGATTGTGTCGTCCGCATAGGGTCTGGAAAGAACTGTTCCGTTACAGTCAGCACATCACAACAACTTTATTTTGACAGTCATACAGCCAACCCCATCTGCACGAAAGGGAGCTCCAGTAAATGATGGTAATATATCATAGCGCCCTCGCTGGGTAACGAAGAGGAGGCGCACCCAGATAATGTGGGCTCTGCGGAGCAGGCTGGGAACTGGAGGTGGGGGACGGTCAGTGGGTCCACAGAGTGACCTCGAGGCCACCCTGCTTTGTAAATAGTCCTTTATGTACCCATTGTAAATAGTAGTTAATTGTTTACTGCTGTTTTGTCCCTTTTCCTGTTTACAGCCATTGTGTGAGTTAACCTTAGGGGGGAGAGGGTGTATGTCTCTGTTGCCTAATTGCTGACTGATGGAGCCTGTAAAAAGAAATGTGTGTGCAATCAAGAGTGCTGTCCTGATTTTTCCTGTACGAACCGCGCAGATACAACATCTGCTACAATATTATATAATAAAGATACTTGTTGTTGCAAATGATGCACAATTACTTCCTGCTTTCATAAATGTTTGAGTTGCAGGTATTACAATCCTTTAGAATCTGTTTAATTGTGTTGTCAAATGCCAAAGGCGCTGCAGCTGTTCAGTAGAGAGTTAAGCATGCTGTATGGCAGACTTTGGCTGAAGAGGTTTGCAAACACTGTTTTCAACAAGCAAAGATTTTAAGGGTAAGTCTTCCACATGTCATTAAGACTAGCAATAGCAACCAGTGAAAACAAACACTTTGTGTGACTGATCTTCATTATATTACCTCACTACACCATCAATCGAAATGTAATTACTTTGAAGTCAAAAGCCCCACATTCCCAGACTGCAACAGCAGTGTATATACAGTGACATGACTACAGTGCATAACAAGTGCCACTAATTGCAGTATTATGATGGATTTCATAGTCTGTGCCTAACAGAAAACAATATCATTACGCTGCTTCTTAGTGTAATCAGTGCATACTGGTATCATTCTGCAAACCAATCTTTTAGCATTACTGCACAGCAATAAAAGGGTTGAAAGATAATATAACCATGCCTTTTCTTTTGGTGTTTCCAGATTCTTAGTGGTTTCTGTTGTCTGCAAGAGAGCAAGCACGCATGGTGGATTTTCTGCTTTGTTTCCCCAACAGGTAGCAAGCACAATGGCTTTGCTTATAAATGCTGCATTGCTGGGAAACTGTCATGCAAGGACAACAGGATCAAGCAGGGGCTTGGAAACCGAGAGGGGCAGCGTGTGAGTGACAGGGCTTGTCATCAGTCTGGTCATTTGAGGTCTCAGCGGGATGTCACACTGTCTTCACGCTGTGCTGCAAAGTTCAATGTTTAACGCGCAGAGCTCATCTGGCATACAGCATCCAAGCGCCCACACCGACGACTCTAGACATCTGCCACTCATCTCACAAGACTGCAAGAAGGTCATGTGTCCGGCACATCCCAGAACTTCTGCAATAAGCTCAACAGGTTTCGCTCACAGGTGCAAAAACATTAAGGTTACAGATGAGAGGAGGCCATTGATAAAAGTACCTAGTGGTCCTCATCCTGGGTGCTCCCTTGCTGTGTGTTATGCGTGTGCTCTGCATTTTGAATTCGAAGGTTCTCCCCACAGCTCTGTGCAGATGCTCACATGCAGCCTAAACCCTAGTCTCTGTGAGAGGTTTTGTACCCCACTGGTATTAATTAAAAAGACATTATAAAATGCTTGGAAGTAAATGTTATAATACAAGCTGATGCTGATAGTTTCACTAGGATCAACAGCCTCTGATGGTATGATTGCCTGTCACTAGACAACCTGTTAAAGGCCTGAATGATCAATTGTGTGCTGTGGTGATGCTATCAGTGCAGTAGCTGCTTCCCCACAGCAGCTTAGCTGCAGTTACATATTAAAACCCTTTAAGCTTTAGTATGCAGCTCTGATCTGCTCCAAGACCATTCTCAAGTCATTTTATAATTGTTTTTTATAAAGTGAAAATTTAAAGAGAAAGGTTCTTGAATTGAAATCCCGAATTAAATTGCAATGGTTGAACAGAAATCTTTATTTTAGCTTTTCCAATCATTAAAGGCTAAAATGTTCACATTAAGAACATAATTCAAAGTACTATAAGAGGAAAGTACAAATATTAACTAAATCAGAAGTCCTGATACAATACAACCTAGTCAGAGTTATCATTTTAACTTTCGTATACATTTGGGTTCACTGGACATTTCTCTTTTCAGCTGAGGTTTATTATTCAGTTAGGCTACATTACTTTGTTCTCCTCCCCCCGACGGCAGGCAGAGCGACGCGCCGGTTGGAGTATTCTCGGTCGCATTTAATGGCAACGTCAGCTCAAAGCTTTGGTTCAAACCACCAAATGGAGACGGGCGACAAGCAGGCCCTGCTGATGCGGGATTAACGCTAGGATGAGAGAGAGGCCTCCAGTTAGGCCTCCTGCTTCAAACCTGGCATTACTCCTGGTGAGATGTAAAGATGTACTGTATGTAAAGAAGAGAGACACAATGCACAAACCCAGAGTATTGTGACCGGTGAATATTCAGTTCCTTGTCCCAATAGAAACCTGGAGTACAAACATCTATTGGCCAGGAGCAACAGCCCAGATTCAAACCAATGATCTGTGGACCATAGGGTCTGATGTGTGCTCTATGAGGACTACCTAACTAGACAGGTATGCTCTGGTACACTCATTCAAAAGATAAAACTTTCATAAGTAATTAATAAACATTTATTCTGCCAGATCAAGTGTTACTAATCAACATTGTCTTGTGGTGACAGGCACATGGTTGAATCTGATGCCCTTATGTCATGCAGGAATTGTATTTGGATAAATACAGGTAGCTATTAACTGCCAAATATCTGCTGAATGTCCACTATTTTGTATTTTTTCTTATATTCTTAACTAACATAAGAGAAACATACATAGAACCATGTGGGTATTCTTAATTGTTTCCTCTGGGCCTCTGTTGTTACAGTATGAACAGATTTTTATCAAATTAATTTTGCATTGTAAATAGCTTCTAGTGCACGAGTTGACCATGTATTGTCTGGGTTTTATAGCTGTAAACGACTACAGCAGATTTCAGAAAACACAAATAGAATGTTTCTGCAGAGGGTGACAGTGGTCAGCATTCCTGCTTCACAGAGCTGGAGTCCACACTGGAGTTCAATCACACTGCTGAAGTGCTGTCTGCATGGAGTTTGTCTGTCTTCCTGTGTTTGTGTGGGATTCCTCTGGGTCCTCCAGTTTCCTCCCACACCACAAAAAAACATAATGGTAGGTTAATTGGCCCCTTGGAAAACTGGTCCTGGTGTGAGAGTGTCTGTGTGTGTCCTGTAATCAACTGGCATCCCATCCAGAAGGGTACCCCAGCAGCCAGCAGCCATATCACTCTGTAACTCACAACTGGCAGCCCACTGAAGCTAGGCAGGTGTGAACCTGGCCAGTACCTAGATGGGAGACCTCCTGGGGAAAACTAAGTTGCTTCTGGAAGAATTGTTAGTGGGACCAGCATGAGACGCTCACACTGTGGTCCATGTGGGTCCTAATGCCCCAGAATAGTGATGGGGACACTATACTGTAAACAGGCGCCATCCTTCGGATGAGACGTAAAACCGAGGTCCTGACTCTCTGTGGTCATTAAAAATCCCAGGGCATTTCTCGAAAAGAGTAGGGGTGTAACCCCAGTGTTCTGGCCAAATTTTCCATTGGCCCTTACCAATCATGGCCTCCTAATAATCCCCATCTATGAATTGGCTTCATTACTCTGCTCTCCTCCCCACTAATAGCTGATGTGTGGTGAGCATTCTGGCCCACTATGGCTGCTGTCGCATCATCCAGGTGGGTGCTGCACATTGGTGGTGGTGGAGGGGATCCCCATTACCTGTAAAGCTCTTTGAGTGGAGTGTCCAGAAAAGCGCTATATAAGTGTAAGCAATTATTATTATTAATTATTATCCCACCTTGCAATCTTTGCTTGCCGAGATAGACTGCAGCTCCCCTCCAATCCTGACTTGAAAAGAGGTAAGAAAATCGATGGCTGCTCCTGCAGAAGTATATAACAGCTTCAGAGTAAAAGTTTTGCATATATAATTATTTTCATTATATTGAATAAATTATTTTTTTTTTGAGGAAGCACAGTGTGCTCTGATGTTCTTTTGGATCTGCATTCAATTTTCATTTCAGAACTTTTAGAAACAAATGTGCGCTGTGCCATTTCTAAAAGTGTCACAGTCCCCATGAGCCAACATGCAGTGACTAAACACAAAGCCTGCTGGAGAGATTTCAGTGCTTTCAAGCTCATAATTTAGAGTACGTGCAGAGAACAAATGTCACGGAGCGTTCTTTCAGGACCCTGTGCAGACAACACAATCCGGGGAGGAGTGAGGAAACACGGGGGAAAAAGGCATGCAAAGGGGCTGACAGGAAAACTGGGGGTGTGTTCACGGTGCGCCGGTGTTCAGGGGAGGTGTGGCCGAGGCAAACAGTCCAGGGGAGTCTGAGGCAAGTCCATGAATGTAGCAAATGTCCAAGTCCAGGTGATCCATCCTGACGAAGACGAACAAAGTTAAAAGTCAGAGCGGGATCCAGCGGAGGGTCGGGGGAATAAAAGGGGGGTAACGGGACCAGACACTCCGAGCCCTGGAGTTGTGAAGCTGATGTCATCTTCTCCTGGACTCGCGGATAGGTGGGCTTCCGGGTGTCCATCTTCCAAAGCTGAGCCCAGATTGGCAGGAACATCTGGCTTTTATAGCATGGGGGGCAGGAACCGGAGGCAGGTGCAGGGGATCAGTACAGAACAAGGAAGGGCTGGAGCATCCTTAAGAGGAGGGGCGACAAAAAAATAAATTAATTAAGCTTTAGGTAAGTGTTAAAGTGTCCAGTGTATCACTAAATCCTTACAGTTAAGCATGACGTCCACATTAAAGTCACACCTCATGGGTCAAGTTGAAACAAATCAAATAAAAAGTATTAGTAGTAAAAAATAACAAGTACTGTTTTGAAAGTTTTGATTGGACACGCAAAGGTAATACAATGCACTCATTATACTTCAGTATGCAGTGTACAGTGAGAGCCATCATTCACAGACAAGATTACAGGAGGACATACTGTTATTGAAAAGGTGAATGCGAAGGATACCTTTTTGCTCAACAGTGAAGTCAGGGCTTAAGCGACAGATGCAAGTAAGTACATTTAGGATTGAGACCAGGAGGAAGGTTTTTACCCAAGAGGTGGTGGGTGGCTGGAACAAGCTGCCCAACCACGTTGTTGAGTTTTATTCCCTGTTTCAAGAAACAATGAGATGAAATTCTCAGATCAATAAGCTATTAGCAACCAGACAAGCACACATGCTGGAAATGACCTCATCTTGTTCTAATCAACCCCTTGTTCTAATTCCTCCAACAGTGGGAGCGAGGGTGAGAATATTCCCTCCTCACCCAGCACAATAGGATGCAGACCCTACAGACAGATGGATAAATAAGCCAAATGATCATAGAAAATGGCATTCACTGCACAAGAACAAGGGAAGAGTTACAAAGGAGAAGAAGCCATTGTGATATTAGTGAATGATCCAAACATCTCATCCAGCTCTTTCTTGGAAGAAGCCAGGGTGTCGCTTTCAACCCCATGGTTGGGCAGCTTGCTCCACACCCCCACCACCCTTTGAGTCAAGAAGCACCTCCAGTTCGTGGTTTCAATTTCCAGTCATGCCCTCTTCCTCATGCTTCACCATTCTTCCTAACGAAATCTGCTGGGATGATACTGTGGGGCCTCAAGAGATATCCGTGCAGCGCTTTGAAAATCATAAATAAATCCCTCATGCGAGAACACATTACTTTAACAACGCTGCTCAGCCCAGCAGTCCCTTAACACAACTCCTTTAGGTGCTGAGGCCCCTGCGAGCATGAAATGGAGAATCCCAGCCCACATCACTCAGACGCACTCAGGAAAATATTGCACAGCTTAAGGTTAGAAACACTTTTTACTCTGGTGTCTAATGACCCCTAAAGTGCTCACATAACTCCTTCACACACCAGAACACTTATTAATTTTTAAGCGGGTATGGGGAGGGCCTAAAAGGGTGATGCTTTACACTTTTATTTATCAGACTCGGCTGCCTCTTTGTTAATGATATGATGTCATCTTTAATGACTCCATTGCTCAAAATGAGAAAGCATATGTGATTGCCCCAGAGGTAATTCACTCTGCCACAATCTTTTCTTTCGCCTTTTTTTAAAGTAAATTACATCTTCTGTGGGCAATACATCATGTGCTAAGCAAATCTGGCAAGAGGGTAAGCGTTTAAACAACAGACACAACAACTCGTACACACAGGCCATCATGCGAGGTTAACGTGGTGGGATAGAAAATTGCAAGAAAAGACTGGGAAATGATATTCTCGCTTAGATTTACGTCTGCTCTTGCTCTGATGCTGGGATTTAATTGATTTTCCCTGAAGATATCTAACTTTTATTTAAATTCACTGTTGGATGCAAAACACTGGTCATTGTACTAGATTCCATTACAGCACAAAGAATTTGATTCAATCTAAATTATATCACTGCCAGAGCTAATAGAGCCATAACAAACCCAGACTGTTTACAGAGCAGGTAATGTGTTTTGCAGAAATCGACTTAAAGAATTTATTAACAGGCAGTTTGTAGAATATTGTTTTCTATCATTCTAGGCATGTCGCCTGGTATTCTGATGAATCTCTTTGACTTCAATTAACCTATCTATTTAATATCTAAATATTAGACAGCTCAAAACTCATTTGTTGTATGGGTCACACAAGGTACTGTTACAATGAACACAAAAAGGCTATGCGCGGTTGACATTTTCTATAGCCACAAAACACCTTTGCATAATATCATAATCAGATTAATCAGATAGCGTTGCCCAATGTGCTCTTACTGAAAATACATGCAGTATGTCTAATAGGCTTCAGTATACAAATTTTACTGATAGAGACACATATTCACACCCTGCATCTAAAATTATTCATCGTGAAAACCTCTTGTAGATTTGAACATCTGTCAATTATAATTTATTTCTACAATATCATTTTTTGTTACCCTAACGTATCTATCTTATCACATCCCTGCAAATATTACCTGCAGCCAACAATCTGATGAGAATGAAATAGTGCAGAGAACTGCCCCAGTTCCCAGAACTCTAAGACAATTTTGACCAAGACACATTTTTAATCTGAAAGTAATAAATGCACACTCTGAATATTTAAGCTTTGCTGTACTGATATTCTTACAATATTAGTAGGCATTGTGACAATACAATAGTCTTTTATGAAATTAGAGCAGCTATTTGACCTTTAGATAAGTCCTTAAGGGGGTCTCAGTGACCAAGGTACACAAGGTCTTAATGAATATGAATTTATGCTTTGTCCAGCGAATTTATAAATTAAGGCTATGAATGAAACATTCATACATTGGCATTCCATTCTCTCCTAATTTGGCAATTAAACATAATTCAAATATCATGAAGGAAGGGTTTTTACTTTTCTGAACAGTTTGACATATTTATTATCTGGTGCTGAACTTACATGTTTTATTATACCTCATAAATCTGTGGATTTTGTATTTTTTTCTTTAATGCCGAGGTTTTAAGTTGACAGCTCTTTAACTCTGCATCATTTTTTGTTTTTTCACTATGAAGAGTGCAACATGGGAAATAGCTCAGCTTTTTTTCCAGGAATGGCATATTGCTCCTGTAAAATCTCATTTTGTGCTTATTTGGTAAATTGATCCCAGAATGGCCTTTGGGGTTTTTTTTACTTCTAGCAGTATCGAGTAAGAAGGCTCAGCTGAGACCAAAGGTTACTTTTCCTATGGACTTTTCAGAATAGGAAATGAGTTCAGAGTGCCCTGTGACATTACACAGCTAGAAACTAGTACAACAGAGACTTCAGAGAGGCAATTACCATGCCACAAACACACCAATACAATATAAAGCAGTTGTGCGCACATGCTCACGTGACCCATTATGTGACCAGACATGGCATACTGTGGTAATCACCAGGTCACCACAGAAGCAAACAGACAGAAAGCCAAATTAAAGACATAAAAACACAACTCTGTTTCCAATTATTCTTTACCTTAGACCACCCCCATCTGGACTCACTAATCAGCTCAGCACAACTACAACCCCTGCACCACAAACACAGGTCGAGGCCCTTTATCCACAATGTTCTGCCACACCCACCTGCATGAGCCATGTGCTGTTGGACGCACAGCAGCTCTAGGAGCGCTGCATCTTCCACAGTCAACACTGCAGGTCCATAGACAGGGCAGCCCTGGCCAAGCCAAGCACAGCAAGCACTGGTGGCATTCTGCCAAATGAGACCCAGTCACAGCCGGACAATGACACGGCCCAGGCTCTGTCACGAACTGCACGCGTACAATTTAACGTCATCGCATTCTCAAGAGCACCTCTCCCCGCTAACCCTCATGCACTAATTCATCAATTGCATTCCACACACCCTTCCCTATTTACACCCTCTCACTCCTCCTGCTGTCCCGGCTACTGAGGTTTTCTCACCGAGCTCACCCGTGAACTTCCTTTTGGCTCTTTCCTTTGAAACCTTCTTCATCCCTCTCGGCTCTAGTTTTCCCTAGCTGTGCTAGGGAAGGTTACCTTTCGGAAATGATTGGATACTCGTCTCTAGAATCCCTAACTCGACTCCTAGATTTCGGCTGTGCTACACTTTTAGGTTTTGGTACTTTTGGAATTTTACAGAATCATCTCGGAAACATTCCACTTACTGCCTCGCATAGGGTCCATATCTCCCGTTCCTACATTTGCCTTCTGACAGGCTCGAACCCGCAACATCAGGACCACAAGGCCCAACCTGAGCTCAGAGCAAGCACCATGACTGGTAGAATAAGATCGTAATTCTGCCTCAAGATGCTCTTCAATATTTTCATTATTTGCAACAGCCCTGTGTGGCAAATGTACTGTAGCTCTACTGCCCACGTAGTGTCCTGCCCACTGCCCATGGTGCTGACTGGGACTCCAGGCACACACAACGCCTCTTCTGTCGTGACAGAGGATACTTCTGCCACCAGCAGATCAGGTCTTTCATGGCAGCAGAGTTTTACACTGTCTAGATTCCAGAGGGGGAAGACGTCACTTCTGGAACTGGAACTCGCTCAGTGCACTGAGCCCTGTAACATCTGCCTTTCGGTAATCGTGTCCTGCCTCAAGCCTCAACCAAAAACTGAGCTGCTTTCTGTTTCTGTTTTGCCATCCAGGAAGGGCAGCAGACAGAAGGCACATACAGAGGCTTTCTAAAAGACCAGCAACTGTCACTGTAATCTCTAAACTGGTGTGTTCAACTAATCTGCAAGTACCATACTGTAATGGCAGCTCAGCTTCCTCCTGTCCACAGTGCTGCCCAACCCACATTCCAAGCCCTGGGGAGAAGTCTTCATTCATTCACCCATCAACCATCTCCAGTGGGAGAATTCCCCTTTTCTGAGGCACATGTCAGTGCAGCTCTGTTATCAGTGCTGTGATTGATGGGCAGGGAGTAATGGATGGCACCTGGGCTACATCAGCGTGCCATCAACAAAGATCGAGGGGGGCAGGGATCGGAGAACAGAGGGCCTACCCACACTGGCCACTAATGACTATAATCCCCAGGGCACACCACTCTTCCACTCGCACTGGAGCCTCAGCCCAGCAACGAGACCATAAGGAGGCTCAGCACAGTGGCCCTGCAAGCAGGTGCACATTTCACACACTATTTATCCCGCCGTTAGCTATGGTAGTGGGTTTCGTGGTGATCATCATCATCAATAACGATCTGCTTCTTTCTATCACACGGCAACCAGTGGCAGCGAAGAAGAGAGGGACAGAGGTGGCACTCCAGATGGTGGGAGGTGAGCACACCGCATTTTCTCCAACATGGGTGAGGTTAGCTGAAGAACAAAAACAACTTCATTCGTCCAATCAGCAAAATACAGCTGAGCACAGTGTGCTATGTAGATACGCTGGTGTGAGCGCTCTCCCTCCTGTCCTAAATTTGTTAGTTAACTTTCAATGAATATAGTAGAGGTATTGACAAAACAAAGTGTATGCACTAAAATTAAGAAGGCAGAAATAAAAACAGACTGAAACAGAGAGACACGGGACACAGGAGGTGCTACTTTTTGGTTACTTCAGACTTTTCCCACTCATATCTGTCACCATTTACTTCAATGGGGAAATTTAAGTGCTATAAAATTGTTGCCTCCCTTTGTTATGTTACTATTCTGTGTTATCGAAAAGCAATAAAAAGCAGAACAAACCAGATGGTGCATTATCTACAGCATGTGAGAAAATTACAGACAACCCCAAATCCGTGTTGAAGGCTTGGTGTTAAGGATTTTTGTGTAATAAAACGTAATGAGAGGACGGTTCCGGGCAAGAGCCCTGTTTTGGACTGCATAACAACAGTTGGTAGAATGACGCACTTGTTCCTTCCTTCACCAAGGCAACCGTGCTGTTAACTGAGCGAACAAGCCCTATTAGCCTGTGAAAACACTGTGTAGCAATGTCCTCCTGGAGTGCATGAGAAAAGCAGGAAACAGCACTGCATTCAACCAGCCCTTCCTTCTGTCCTCTCCCCCATTCTCCACACTGCACTGAGGTGCTTTAGCAAGCGGCTCTGCAATATCACGATTCATATCCCCCTGTTAACCCTGCCAGGGCTTCCTGTTTGCATCTTGTTTTCCTGTTGCTGCTGAAGCATTTTCTGCAAGACATGGCTGCTTCTTTGTCTGAGCTCGGTTTAAACTCCCAGTTTCCCACATTCACCCTTTCTTGTGCTTTTATGAGTGAAAGCCAGGGTCACTGTGCCGCTACTACTGACAAGTTTAAATGCCATGGAAGAACAAGCATTTATTTATTCATATAACGTTACAAGGCCAAAGCAAGCACATCATGATGTGAACTCTTTTCAGAATGTGCCGGTCCTGACAGACTTGATACCGGCTTGTAATAAACGTCTTTGAGTACTCTGACATTGCACCGGTCAAGTACCTACTGCAAAAGCCTTGTTCATGTACTTGTTGCAGGGCACTTTAAGGTACTGCATCTCTGCATTTGGAACACGCAGACTGCTTCATATTGTGGTGCATTCACCTGACGCTGCGGCCGAAGAGCGCCCGGCTGGGGTACGCGGCAAGGGGCTGGACGGGAGTAGTAGTGGTCAGGGCGGGGACGAGAAAAAGCCGCTGACCAGTGCAGCTGACCCACTGCGAAACGGACATACAGTGTGATGAGATCACCTGCATTCTTGTAAATAGTTCCATGGTTTCGCACCCCTTTTCTTATACTTGTACCCAATTGCCACCCTATCTCTGTGTAACTGTACCCAAATAGACCCCAGTGTGTTGCTCTCTCTCTCTCTCTCTCTCTCTCGCTCACCCGAAAACGAAAAGTGCTGTTTTTCATTCAAACCAGAGTCTGAATCACTGTCTCAGTCCTCGATGAACCCGAAAATATCACAATATATAGCTGTAGTGTGTATTTTGTCAGTAAGCAACATGGTGCCAAATTCCAACATCCACCCAGAAGGGCATTGTACTCTGATGTCTCCTTCATTCCACTTTGAAATACCGAGGAGGGGTGACTGTATTGCATGAAGATCCAGTGAAGATATTCCTCTCACTGGACTTACCCTAGCAGCTCCAGCAGGAATCCTTTTGGCGTCCAGGGTGATCATGAAGTTGAGGTTTAAACCTTTTGGTAAGTGGAAAAATTAAAGGCACTTTAGTCAGCTGTAGCAATGTGATGAATAACCCTGTTCTTCCCAGAAGCCAGATGCTTGCTTTTTAATGATGAAAATACATGCTGTCGGAAATTGCTGAAATAACATTGATATGATTTGAGATATTCTAGGCACTCCTGAGTTTGTTGTCATTAAAGGATATTTTTTTTTTGTTTATGACAAAGCAACAGAAAAACAGCTTCCACTTTGGCACTCCTTCCCTGTTTTCCCACTTGCCCATTTCCTTTCCTTCAAACTTCTTCTTTGTGCTATCTCTTTCTATGCCTCTCATCTCCCCTTTTCCTCGTGTCTGTTTCTTTGCAGTACTGTAAGACACATGGACACTTGTCTGTTTGGTTTGTACAGTAGGAATCTTTTTTTGTCAACTCTTTGAAGGACTCCCAGACAGTGACCTTTCAGTGCATCCCAGACCCTCTTGACTGGACAAAGAAGAGCCCTCTGCTATCAGTCTTATCAGCTCCTACTTATTTCAAATGGATTCTGCAGGCCCTTCTTCCATAATCGAGCTCAAACCTGTCCAACGGCTTGACTTTGCACATGTGATGAGAGAATGTGTTAGGAATCCCTGGTGGGAAGATACAAGGATCCTGTGCAGATGCAGGCACGGGTAATAGATGAGGCAGGCGAACAAACCAAAACAAGAGGCAAGGTCGTAGTCAAAAGGCGAAAGGCAAATCGTAATCCAGGAAGTTCTCCGGTAGCAGACAGTCAGAGGCGAGAGGCGAGGTGCAAAGTCGAAAAGGCAGAAGGGGAATCCAAAATCCAGAATAAACGAGGTACGCGGAAAAACGCCAGGTAGAGCTTTCAAGGAGTAGACTCAATACCGAGCAGCGGGGAGCAGGTGAAGATGGTTTAAATAGCAGTGCGCACCGCACGGTGAGTGTGCGCAGGTGGTTTAACTCGTGCGGCGGCGTTTGTTAATAATCACCCTCTGCTGGGGCTGATTAGCTCGCTTACGAGTAGGTCTTGACTGCCTAGTGGTCGTGACAGAATGGTTCCGGGGAAAAGCCCTGTTTTAGATAGCACAACTTGTTTCTTCCTTCATCAAGGCAACTGTTCTGTTAAGCGTGCCCTATCTCTGATACCTTGAACAGATGTAGCAAACAGATGCAAACCCTTTCATATTAGACATGTTGAAGGTGTGAACAGAAAACGCCTCAGCCTGATGTATAAATATAACTGTTCAGACTCCATATGCTCCTTCACATCTTGGAAATATCTTTACAATATCTAGGAAAGGGCTGAGTTCTGCTCTCATAATGTATAAGGGCCACAGATGAATGGACACATCTTTCATTTGAGGCGCAAGTTTCTAACCTTGAAACCAAAGAGCCATCATGTCTTTTCTTCCTTTGAACTCCAAATGCCTTAATTGGACCGGTTAGTTGCTTAATTCATACACGTTAATGTAGTTTTCTGTGAATCTATTGATTAGCAAAATCAGGAGTACAAATCTTTGGTATGATAACCCAGTATCTCCTGGTTTCATCTGAGATCAACACGAAACAAATGATTTGCTCTGCTGGACCCGTGAATCTTTTCTCCTTTGTTCTAAGATCTCATAGTGCAGGAAGAAAATCCCCAGAGTTCTCAAGGACATGCAATCCCCACGAATTGGAATTGAGCCTCTTAACACATTTTACAGTAGGATCAGCAATTACCTTTTCTGGAGAGGTGATGGGGAGCAATGTTAGTGTGCAAACTGCAAAGGAACAAGCTGAGAGTAGTCCCATGTTAAAAAGTAAAAAGACAAAACAATGTTTCAGCTATGGCACCTTTTTCAGATGCAACCAGTTGGGCTCACAGTAATAAACCCCACATGGGGAAATGAGTAATTGCACACAGATTCCTCTGATCCACCCACCAAACCATTCCTCTCGAGCTCCACAGTAACAAACAGGAGGCTCCGCACAGATTGTTAAAGAGCAGTGTCCTTCACAGGAAGTCACAGGGTAACTGTGTTGCTGGGATCACAAAGAACTATGTCTAAACCCAGTCCCACCCCCAAAGGACACTCAATCTGTTGTGCACCAGCTTGGAGGGGAATCCAAGCCACACCCAGCTAATTGCACAGCCCAGGCTTGAACCTTAAAAGGGACCAGCATTTTGTAGAATCAGGCACTTGTCTGTGGTGGAAGGATTGGATCCAGATATTGGAGACAAGTATGTCTGATGCAGCAGTACAGATCCAGGGTTTAAATGTACATATTTCATGTGAATTTACTTACACAGGATACAGGCAAGCTTGGTCCCCTTGTTTTTGACGTCTGTCCAGCTCTGGCCCTCCAAGAACAGAATTATTCAGCAGTGCTGTTATGCTCCAGACCCCAGATGTAAGACTTTTAGTGGATCTGCTCATCACCTGCACTACTAATAATCACCCCGAGAGATAAGTCGATGTCTGTCTTCTTAACTGTTTGATCGTCCTAGGTTTGTCCACCAGAGACAATGGGCTTGGCCTGCTGCCTTAACATTTGCACTGCACCTTCATATGATATTTCTGAGTGCTTGAAAAAAAACAAGGGACAGACAGGGCATAAAACCCCCCCTGCACATGAATGTCACAGTGCAGAGGTTAATGAGCACTCCCGTACAGAGCCTTGACTTCATGCTTGAGGCCCTACCTCAGATTCACTCCAGACTGCCTCTCCATTCAATTACATCCCCCCATACATAATCCCTCAGTGACAAGACAGGGTGGGGGCCTGTCTTCTCCCAGGAGTTGTCCGTTAGGTGTAATTGTGATGGATGGTGCAATTCCTACTGGTTCCCCTCTTTTGCCAAGAGGGTCAGGCCCACCCTGCTTTCCCAGAGCTTTAATGGCTTTTTAATAGAGCATGCTCACAAGACCGCCTCAGCTGTGTGCCACGGAAAGAAGGCCTGACAGAGAGAGAGACGGCAGGTGACAAATCATGCGCTATTTAGGCCACTGTAACGGCACACGCTCCCATTCATATCTCTCCTGCTAAGGTCCTTGGTGCCCTTTCTGGCTCTTGTTTTTTTTTTAGCCAGCCCAGTTGTCTCCAATCCTACCCCGTCTGTGTATCTGCCTGTCTGTCTGCTCTTTCTGCTGAACCCATACTGAAGAACCCACCCTACCTTATCCTGCTCTTCTGCTGTTCGCAATAAATTTGCTGACTCTGAGGTCCCAGTGCTGACATCACTGTTAAGACACCAGTCCCTTGAAGCTCCCTGTTTTAATATGATCCATTATATTTACTAGCCCAGAGATCCCCAGCCTGTTCTTAACTCTGCGTATAAATGTTCTGTCTCCTTATCTATGTTCACGCTGTACACAATGCATTCAAAGGCACCATTGGAAATCTAGGGCAAATAAATTGATCAAGAGCCTCTCTTAAAACAAGTACTGTGGTGCACTGATGGGAAGTTGTTTTCTATAATTATAATTAGCTCTCATATATTCTTGGCTGTGTGTTCTGAGACCGCAGGATCACTAAGACCATTTTCTTTATCATTGAACTGACTGATTTTCCTTCCCGTATTTCTTCCCCCATTTAGAATGCTTGCTGCTCTTCTGGAGCCACCACGTGCATAAGGACGCACAGAAGCAGAGACTCCAGTTGAAAGCCATTCGCTTTATGGCAGCTTTTACAAGTTGTATAAACTGAAGACTTGTCAGTACAATTTTACTCCACATTAGGACAGCACCTCGCTGTTGGCTTCTACACAAAAGCCTGCAGCTTGTACAACCTGACATGGCAGGAAGTGCTGTGCAATGGGAGTCTCGTTTGTTTGCACACATGTCAGAAGCCTGCTGCGTCGCCAGCCCTGATCCATGAAGGCGGAACTGCTGCCAGGATCTCTTCAACACCCAGACGTTCTGAGACCCAGAAATCGGTAGGAACGGCAGGCGAGATAACCCTCCCCGTTGATGATAAACACGTGAACAATGAAGAAAGAAACATGAAGGAATGTGTATCTTACCCAGAACCAGGATTCTAAATAAGGAATGTGTGGCTCACACATCCGATGACAGTCAGACAGTCAGGAAGAAAACTTGGGAGCTAAAGAGATGAGGAAGAATTAGCGGTTGAAGAAGAAGGGAAAACAGAATGTGCTTTTACATGAAGAACAGAACAAACAACAGACAAAAAAGGAAAGAAATATCGGTTATGAAAGCCACATGTCAGCAAATTCACATCCTCCTTAAAGCCCTCTCCCCTTTTCATTCAGTGTCGAGTTTGGGCCTTGTGGTCTCTTTAAACAGGCAGTGGTGCAAATGAACACCCTGTTTGCTGGCTCGACTCTGCCATTTAGGGGTTTCGGCACTGGTCTACAAGCCCCTGGCTCAGCGCTAAATTATGAATTAAGCTGTCAAAAGGCCCAGTCTATATGAGCTTGGGGGGGTAATTTAAATTTAATTTGAAAAGGGATTTAGGCAGAGAGACTGTTGGCTCAGCAAAAAGATAAAAAATACAACTGGAAAATAAATAAATAACAGGGTGGAGGGCAAGGGCAAGGAAAGTGACTCAAACGCAAGGGGAAGAAAACAAGTGAACAAAATCAAAATCAAAACATGTAGTGAAATCAATTTAGCTTAAACTCTAGGTGTGGTGTAAAATGAATCAGTGAAACAGAATGGATATGCCATATCAATAATGAATTATGCCAGGAGGATAAGGCACTTTAATAAGAATTGCTTTCTAGTCCAAAATAACATACTATTTCCCAGCCTTGCTTTGAAATGTGAAAGACTAGGTTTCCGCCCAGTTCTCAGTAACTATGATGGAAATGTGTGTACCAGGAAGCCTCTAACCAAGACAGATCTTTCTCAGATTTTAAAAGTATTTTCTGTCAACCCATCTACTAACACTAGGTGTGGAAACCCAGGCTGGGCACACTACAGTAAACAGTAAATATGTATCATGACAAATGTCAACTATATTATATTGTAACGCAACGGGGGCTCAGGCGGGCGCCCTTGCCGCATTAGGTCGGCCCCATCCCGACTGAGGCTCGAACCCTGGACTTCCACGTCTCTCTGCAGTGACCTAGCCCCGTGAGCTAAAGAGAGATCTCTCCACAGCCCAGTAGCTGTAGTCCTGCTATCACAGGGAAGGGCGGTGACATCACCTGCTCTGGTACGCTGGCTCTTACACAGTGCCTGTCGGCCGCAAGCGTTACACTATATAGGAATTTATCTTCCACATAACCCAGCTTGCTCTCCATGAGACACAGACACAGGGAGAAGCCTGGGGTCAGGGTGCAGGGTCAGCCATTGTACAGCACCCCTGGAGCAGTTGGAGTTAAGGGCCTTGTTCAGGGGCCCAACAAAGTAGGATTCCTCTGCCAGCTGCTAGCCACAGAGCCACCGCTCATCATGTCCCCCATCTGTCAACCCATCCTGATACTCTATGTCTTTTCCCTGTTGTCCTTCTCCACTTACTTCCGGATGATACCGTCTGCATAGGGTCCTGAGCTGCGCTTCACGGGAGACTGGACCGGCTCCCATTACACATTTATGGTAACCGAAAGAAGCTAAAGTACAGAAGCAGCTGTAAATGTACTGTATGGGTGCAGAACATTACAGGGAGATGTTCTATGTGTTTCTGCAAGTTCCCTGGAGAAAGGCCATTTCTGTAACAAATTAAAACACATTTCAAACCTCTGCTGAAATACGCTGTGGCTCTAAATGTGTGCAGGTCAGCTGGTATCTCCTGCCAGGTCCCCGGCCCCATGTGCTGCAGACCTGCCAGGGATCCAGTGATGAAGACCTGAAAGCGCTCCAGCAACACTGCAGACTTGCAGGCAGCACACTGACACAGAACAGCTTAAAGGAGCCATATGGTGAGAAATGAGGACAGCATTAAGCTACCATTAGCAGAGTGCTGGTGAGGGCTGTGCGCCGTCAAATTTCCCTCTGCCCCTCCTCAATTCCTACTCCCTCATGCTGTAAAGAAATCACAACATACTTTTTATATCATATATATATATTAATGTCAAAGAGATCATAAACAATATATAAATCAAAATGATCATCTACAGTATATATATATTAAGTTACCTAGGCTGGATCAAGTATATTATGTTTCTTGTTTCATTTTGCAATTTTATCTACATCATTTTTTGAAGTAGTTTCTGGTTCAGGACATACCTGACAACATAAAGTACTCACAAATCTGACCGATATCACTGCAGGAACATAACCCTGCTCCACTTCAGCAGGAAAAACCAAAAGAAGCATTAAAGAACATACAGAAGGAGAGAGGAGTGCAGGGGAGATTTACCAGCTTTACCATTCGTGATAACCAAAGCTCATGACCTGAGTGCGGCTGTGTGCAGAACTTTGGATAATCAAAATATTTACTGCCAAGGGATAAATACTGTATACTGTGTTTTTCCATCTGTTTCTTTTATTTAATTAGTTGAGTACACAATGTTTAACTTTTGTTTGCAAAGGGGACCCATCTTAAGGTAGTAGGGCAATGTCCTACTGTGGATCTGTGTCTTGTCTGACAAACAGAAGCTCTGCCGTGCTTAAGTACAGCTGATGAAGGATGATCACATAGGCAAAAAGGAGGAGATACGCTGGAAAGTGCTGCTGCTTCCACTAGGTCCAGTACCAGTGCAAGAGCTCATGATGTTGTCAGTCAAGACAGGCTAAGAATGTTTGAAGATGCTGGTCATATTGGCACAAGGCTGGCAGAGAGACAGAGATGTTAACAGTACCTGGCAGAATTCACAGCCCTGTCTTGAATAAGATGTACAGTAACAGAGGCCTACTTTTGCTTGCTTTGTCGAGTTTTCAGGGTGATCGGTGACATGGACACTGCATTTACTGCATATGGGTTTATCAGATGGAGTTTCTATGCTTCAATGCCTAATAGGTTACAAGTACTGATGACTAAAATCTATCACACAGGGAAATGGAAAACAAATGCAGCAACTGTCTTTTTTGTAGTGTGATGTCCCTACAAGAAGTCTACTGCCTCCCACCTCCTCCAAGCAGAGCTGGAGTCAGGCCTAGATCTCTCTGTTGCAAACTTGCCTGCAGCTGCAGCAGTGATCTTTCCTTCCAGGCACATTTTTTTTTTCGTTTTGCTTATGTATATACCCCAGTTTAATATCATGACTTATTAATGAATACAGTTCACACACGGCCACAAGAATTTCACCATATCCTTCCTCTGAAAAGCACATTGTAAGGCTCTCTGCTTTTATCCACAGTGATAAAGGTGACAGGAAGGTGGGTCCTAGCACTGCAGGCTCCCAGAACCAGCCAATCACATGAGTCACTGAGGAGTCAGGAGCCAGGCCTGGCTGACTCCACCCCCTGCAGCGCCAAGCCTGAAAGGATACTGGTCTCATTCACCCGATGGTTTAGCCCAGATGACTGTCTCTAGGTCCAAAGCTAGGCTGTAGGGTGCACCTTGTTTGCCAAGCAGAAGCCTGTACTGGCTCAGCCACCTGAGAGCAAATTCAAGGTTTTTTAATTAGGCTTTGGCCTAAGAAAGGGAATCTACTGCAGAGCTCAGTAAAATATGTTAAACTATTCACACTAATTATAAAGACAACATACGACAAATTTCCAGTGTGACAGACAAAACAATTGAAACAGCTGCTTCCCTGGTTGTTCATAAACATGTGGAATTAGCTATTTTGGAATTGCCAGCTGTTAATCGATTCAGCTTAACCCTTGTCCCACCACGACAACAAACCGAGAACCACGCTTGTGCTTTCCTCCAGAAATACTGTCAGGACCGGCCAGGAGTTCCACATTGCTTACAGAAGAATGAATTAGCACAGCGACTCACAGACATTCAGCAAATAGCACTGCCAGAGCTGCTTTGTGTGGTAAACTGATGGCAGTCTCACCAAATGAAAGCCCGTCCAACACCAGCAGCACTCAGCTGATTGTGCAGCACCAATCAGGAAATCCTGAGCACTTTTGTCTATTGGCATGACCTTGACCTGAACTGGTTATCTTGTTATTCCACAAACATAAGGCTCAATTTCAATTTCAGTTTTACTGTTCTAGCTGTTATGAAGCCCAGAAAAATGGCAGAAAAATATCATTACAGTACTTATGTATGATTTCTTTGTTTGTTTTTATATCATGCTTTGCAAAATAATGTGATCTGGCATCCAGTTGGGAAGGATTTTATAATTTTCTGGTGTATTAGTCTAGAAAACAGAATACACAGCTACAGAGAGACATCAGTATTCCACACGTACACTGCGGTACTCAATCAGACAATAAACGGAAGGACAGAAGACACTAAACTGATGCACAATGAAAATGTGTCTCTTTTAGTTTTATAGCTTTGTTACCATTCATTTGTCCTTAAATAGAGAGTTATTGCTTTGTGTATCTCATTTCCTACCGCACTGTTTCTCAGTGTTTTTCACAGTCCAACAGGGACCCAGAAAACCCTGTGAAAAAGAATATTTACATACAGTACTCAGAAATACCCAGAGTTTTAAAAGGCACTGTTTGCAGCCAGCTCTGCCTACCCATGGCTCCTAAACTGAAATGTCAGGCTTAACCGTTTTTGAAGTTGGAAACAAATGTGAACAGCAATCAGCTGTGCTACAGCCTGCTCCTGTCATGAGCCTGCCATGTGTAACAACATGCACTGCCTGGGAACTAAGCAGCATCCATGGCAATAGCAGCCCCCAGAATTTCAATAAACACCCTTTGTAAAGCACAGCTTATCCTGGTACATTTGTATGATAATACATGTAATACACTAGAACTATGTAACTAAATAACTATGTAAACTAGTTATTCTTTACATTTCTAACTCATAAACTAAACTGCACTTCATTGCAACAGAAGAATACTATGATTTCCCCACTATATGACTGTGACTGTGCAATACCCATGTGCAGTGCCTTATGTATGTTTACTATGGTAAATCCCAGTATGATCATAAACATAAACATTGCAGCTTTAAAACTATTGAAATCAGAGTGTACTACTACCTCTGAAAGTGATCCTAAAGTTTCAAGTGTGGTAAAGGGAAATTCCCCCTTAGATAGATAATGGATTCTCAAATAACTTTTGTGTTTAGCTAGAGCATGATGGATTGATTAATTGATTAACTGAAATTCATAGAATTTCCTCTTTTAAACAACGTTTCAGAATACTTTTTTTTTTGCTGGCAGAACAAATGTTGAACTGTAACACATTCCTTTGAAAATTACTTTGGCAATGCCTATTTTTTTGCAGTCCTTAATAGCAAATTAGAAGCATAATTCCTTTTTATGTTCAGAAATTAACGATGTTTTGAATGTTGCAAAATTAATCTAGAAGCCTTTCATCTTTCCCACAGGCTCAGCATAATCTGTCAGAGACGCACTTCAGCTGAGCTGGCATGTGGGTCCATACCCACAGGGCTCCTCCAGCACAGGAGGCACTTTCTAATTCCTCGGGCAGTGGGCCATCAGTAATCCAGTCACAGCTCCCAGAGTGATTCAGGGAAGCTAGGAGAAAACTGAGGCTCCTCAAACCGCCTGGTATTTTTAAGCCAAACGAGATGCACAGGAGTTCTTCACACGTACTTCAGAGCCAAACACATCTAATCTTCTTAACAGAATGTTAAGCTGTAACATAAATAATAATAATAATAATAATAATAATAATAATAATAATAATATACTCCTGTCACGATCATAAGCTCCTCCTCTTAAGGATGCTCCAGTTCTTCCTTGTTTGTCTTGATTTTTTGCACCTGCCCCCTGTTCCAGCCCTTCCCTACAAAAGCCAGACGCTCCTACCAATCTGGGCTCAGCTTTGGAAGATGGACTCCTGGAAGCCTGCCTACCAGCAAGTCCAGGAGAGGCTCGACGGCATCGGCTTCACAACGGCCCCCTGACCTTCTGGGTCCGGGGCTGGGAGCACCTGGCCCAGTTATCACCTTTTATCCCCCCGACCCTTCGCTAGAGAGGAGACAACTCCTGCCATGTAATGAAATGTCCTGTCAGTTTTAGTTCAATCGAGATTTATAAAAGGCCACCTTTCAGGCAACACAGAAAATGCTTTATACTGTATAGAGGAAAATGAAAACAACAGTAACATGAAGCATAAACAAGTTCAGATAAAATATAGAGCCACAAATATTAATTTGTTCAAACTATGGAATACGGAATAATACCAAACACACTAGATTACTAAGAAACAAAAAGGCTGATTATAATAATACTTAAAGGTTAATTATTTTACATAAAATAACTGCTTGAACAAATGATAGACTTGAAGTGCACAAAGCTGATTAGAAAAAAGTTTTACTCCACGCTGGCAGATGCCTGCAGGAGCTGCGTACCTGTACAGATGTTTAAGCAGCTCATTCCTTAGTGCCAGAGAAGTGAAGCAGAAAGCTCTGAGTGTTTTTATCATTACCTCTCACTACAGTGAGTACACCAGTCACCTGTAGTCAGCAATATG
This sequence comes from Lepisosteus oculatus, assembly GCF_040954835.1. Classification (NCBI taxonomy): domain Eukaryota; kingdom Metazoa; phylum Chordata; class Actinopteri; order Semionotiformes; family Lepisosteidae; genus Lepisosteus; species Lepisosteus oculatus. Next base: position 55,660,776 of record NC_090700.1, read on the forward strand.
CATTTACAGAAAGAATGATGTGTAGAAGCTGTGCTCGAAGAAATGCTTCACTGACTTTCTATTACATGACGGAGTGAAATAGCTTAATTTGCCTCAACCATGTTAGTACAAAATCAGGTTGAACGTTAAAAGGGAAAAATAAATCTTTTTATTCTCCGCACTGTAGACTTTAGAGAAGTATTTGGAAGCCTGGATTGTTGGGAGACATGACCTTTCTGCAGGACCCATGTATGAGTGCCGTGTGTGCTGTGATAAACTGCGTCGAGGAGCCATGAACACGCTGTCCACACCAGAGCAATGGCCAGGTCAGGAGAAATCATGCAGGGTGATGTTTATTAGACACTGGCCTTTGGCCTTAGCCTTAAAGTACCCCTTATCCTCCAAGTAATGCTTAGCAATCACCTGTTGGATAGCAGCACAAGAGCGAGTGGAGGCTAAATGAGAAGAAGAATGGAAATGCAAGAGTGATTTTTTAAGTACTGTATCTAAGTATCTCTCCATCACCATTCATCTAATACAGTGTGTATCATTCCTTCCATGGTGTGGTGCTACAAATGTGCCCAGAATTTGCTCAGGCATTTCTGTTTTACATTCCAGGCAGAAAGAGTTCCCAGCCTAAACTCATGCTTTGCTTGACCGTTTGGTTGAGTTATCAATGGAAAGGCTGACTGATTGCAGTCTTGACATCACACTGTATAGGAATTCCTATCCATTCATTTATTGATTCCTTGATCAATATTACGTTTTTTTGAACTCGCAAACAAAGCAAACGTGATGCCTGACAAGAAAAGGAAACAGGAACAGGTGAGAATTCGGCACCCAAATGGAGGAGGACAGACCAGGCCAGAGAGGCACAACAAGAGGCCCTAGAGCTCAGGGATCTAGACTTTAGTCTGACTACAGCATTCTTTCATTCATTTTCAATGTTAGCTTTCACACTGCTCTCTTGAGTGTGTAGATACAATAGCTGCATAAAAGCCTTAAAATCCAGTTTGGATTTTGAACAAACAAGATAATCACCACCGCATTCTACCTTGGGATCACACTGTGCAACTTCTAGTGGTGAGAACAGCGTTCAGTGCAGAGGGCTGTGTGGCGTCTCCAGACACAATCACTCTAATCATCATAGGGGATTGGAAACACAAAAGACAAAGAAACAGGCAACAATGCTTGTGTCTCTACTTCACTCGGACAGCAGGAGTACGTGAAATTCTCTCCACTTTAAGATGCCTTAAAGGTAACGTTGTCTGACGAGTGTGATTATGGCTGAATCCAGCTTAATCTGAGAAAGCTATACAGCTGGCTATGTGTTGTCTGATACAATATATAATGTTTGCAGAAATATGTGAAGTGCCTCAAATTATTGAGACAGAATCTATAAAAACTTTGCAAAAGTGCTCAGTTTGATTTATCAGATCTGACAGATCAGATGTTCATCTCCCTAGCATTGCTTCTGTAGTAAAAGGACATTTGACCAGAAGCGATTGTGTTTTAAAAGTTAGCCGGATAGTTATGGGCCAGATTGGAAGCAATGTGAATAATTTAAAAACGAGGTTCCACATTGATTATGAGAGGGCACTGTTATGAAGAGTAGCTTCTGTAGGAAACAAAAAAGCACCTCTCATGTTCTGAAACAGCTGACAAATGGGGAGGAAACTATATGAAACAACTGCAGGTGCACTGCTACAGTCTATCCTGCAATGACTTGTGGCATTCAGAGTGTGTATGCAGTTCTTTACTGGCCTGTGTGCAGGGAGGTCCTTCCAATACTGTCTTTTCAAATTAGTGTACATTGCACATACTGTACACCAGTTTTTGGAGTGATGCATTTACAAGCATTAGACAATTAGAAAACTGGCTGAAAAAAAACTGAAACTAAGAAAAAAAGAACCTAAGCAATAATGAAGAAGTCTTCCTCTATCACGATCCCATCTAAGCTGGGGTCAGCACTGCAACTGCACTATCCTAAACTCAATGAATGGGCAATTTAGATCACAAGCACAAGGGGAATGTGCAGACTCCACCTAAGACAGTGACTCAGAAATTTTGGGTTATCTGTCATTTGATCGTAAGGGGAAACATGAGCAGACCTCCAAACCTTCTCCAAAATCTTTAGACACGTTTTGAAATCACATTACCTTAATCTGCAAATACCTGACTTCAATACACTTGCGAGTCATTCTATCTCATGGTGATTTATTCTTAAACTCAGTTGACCGACAGCATCTGTGCATGTGGTAACAGTGTTTTTAAACCTGTACACTGCATTCTGAGCCTAGGGCCTGAATTTATTGCAGTGTCTACCTGAAAAAGTTCGGCCTGTTACCTGAAAACATCAAACACATCTTTGCTTTATGACTGAAAGCCATGTGCAGATCAATAAACCACTGACGAGCTGCATTCCACCAATTCTGACTCATTCTCATGTACGTCTTCAGTGCTTCAGCCTGCAGATACTGTATTCAGCATTAAATATTAACAAGATGAAAGAAGATTTGTCAGAAACTCTCCCTCACCTTAGGACCCACTTCCCACTCCTCCACCTCTGCCTCAGGCTCTTTCTCTGACTTCTCTTCACTACCTCTTTCTGCATTTAAATAATAATGTGCCAACAAAACTGAAAAAAGATGTGTCCTCAAATGTTTATCACGGTTGGAGAAGATGTGTCTCCTAAGTTTTATTTTTCTACTTCAGACTCTATGACCGAAGTAACACATTTTGACTATGAAACATTTAATCAACAAAAATGTCTAGGAAACACTCAATGTTTTTGTCAAGCAGGAAGAAAGTCGTTTATGTTGTGAATAAAATGTAAAGGTTTGTCCAATCCCCTTACAAAACAGTGCTGTGATTTGTGGAGTCAAACTTATTTTCTCTGGAAAATTCAGGCTGTGCCACTAGGCATAGGCACACAGTTATTGCAATGAACAAGAACAAGAAAGTGTTAGAATGCTTTCAGCCACATAGCCCAAACCACTACAGCAAATGAGTGGTCACCTGGCACAAGGAGCTTGAAAAGCCTTTGGAGAACTCTGGGAACCGTGTCGCTGGAATGGTCTCCTTTTGCAATATGAGACCTATAAAATTTCCCCTTCTTCTTCTGCAGCTTAAATGGTCAAATTGATCTGAATCTTGACTGCAAAGGGACTGTTCGTTAGATCATGAGGAAATCTCCATCACTGCTAATGAGCCATTGGACATGACTATCACAGCCTATTTTAATTTACTGTTACACACAAATGCCAGACAAACACCATGGTATCAGAACCAAGATTAGTTACCATTACCACTGAGAGGATGCCATTTATCTCATTTAGGTTTTAGCTGATTGTTCCAGACATGCCTTCAGCCATTTCTTAAAAGGAAGCCAGCGTATCATGTTCATGAACACAGCTGGACAAGTTGTTCCTTACTTTACTTTCCAGAACAACCTTTAGTATCACAAATCGCCTGTTGTTCTCAGTTTTACACACCTTTCAATAGTTTTCACTTGTGTTGCAGTTTTCACTGTTGATTCGAAAAGATGATTTTGAATGCTTGAATCAAGTCACCTCATACTGATCTCTGTTCAAGCCTAAAAAGGTTGAATTTCTTCACTCTATCAGTGCAGGACATTCCTTTGAGCTCAGAAATGTATCTTGTTTCTCTTCTCCAAACTGATTTCAGAGCAGCAATATCTTTCTCTTATTTTGATGACCAAACTGTACATAGAATTCTAAATGAGGTTGTTTTTCTAAGACACATAAAAAGGATTTGGTCTTAAAATATAATAGATTTTCATATGACTGTAACACCTTTTGCATATCTGACATGTGTAGAGGCTCTGATTATTGACTTAAAATAGAATATAATAATCTTCAGAGTAGGTAGGGTAAGCTTGTTCTCATAAGGCTGGACATCATAACCACTTACCCACCTGGACAAATACAGTGCCTTGCGAAAGTATTCGGCCCCCTTGAACTTTTCAACCTTTTGCCACATTTCAGGCTTCAAACATAAAGATATACATTTTTTATTTTATGTGAAGAATCACCAACAAGTGGGACACAATTGTGAAGTGGAACGAAATCTATTGGATTTTTGAAACTTTTTTAACTAATAAAAAAATGAAAAGTGGGGCGTGCAAAATTATTCGGCCCCCTTGCGTTAATACTTTGTAGAGCCACCTTTTGCTGCGATTACAGCTGCAAGTCGCTTGGGGTATGTCTCTATCAGTTTTGCACATCGAGAGACTGAAATTCTTGCCCATTCTTCCTTGCAAAACAGCTCGAGCTCAGTGAGGTTGGATGGAGAGCGTTTGTGAACAGCAGTTTTCAGCTCTTTCCACAGATTCTCGATTGGATTCAGGTCTGGACTTTGACTTGGCCATTCAAACACCTGGATACGTTTATTTGTGAACCATTCCTTTGTAGATTTTGCCGTATGTTTGGGATCATTGTCTTGTTGGAAGATAAATCTCCGTCCCAGTTTCAGGTCTTTTGCAGACTCCAACAGGTTTTCATCCAGAATGGTCCTGTATTTGGCTGCATCCATCTTCCCCTCAATTTTAACCATCTTCCCTGTCCCTGCTGAAGAAAAACAGGCCCAAACCATGATGCTGCCACCACCATGTTTGACAGTGGGGATGGTGTGTTGAGGGTGATGAGCTGTGTTGCTTTTACGCCAAACATATCGTTTTGCATTGTGGCCAAAAAGTTCGATTTTGGTTTCATCTGACCAGAGCACCTTCTTCCACATGTTTGGGGTGTCTCCCAGGTGGCTTGTGGCAAACTTTAGACGAGACTTTTTATGGATATCTTTGAGAAATGGCTTTCTTCTTGCCACTCTTCCATAAAGGCCAGATTTGTGCAGTGTAAGACTGATTGTTGTCCTATGGACAGACTCTCCCACCTCAGCTGTAGTTCTCTGCAGTTCATCCAGAGTGATCATGGGCCTCTTGGCTGCATCTCTGATCAGTCTTCTCCTTGTCTGAGCTGAAAGTTTAGAGGGACGGCCAGGTCTTGGTAGATTTGCAGTGGTCTGATACTCCTTCCATTTCAAGATGATCGCTTGCACAGTGCTCCTTGGGATGTTTGAAGCTTGGGAAATCTTTTTGTATCCAAATCCGGCTTTAAACTTCTCCACAACAGTATTACAGACCTGCCTGGTGTGTTCCTTGGTCTTCATGATGCTCTCTGCGCTTTCAACAGAACCTTGAGACTATCACAGAGCAGGTGCATTTATACAGAGACTTGACTACACACAGGTGGATTCTATTTATCACCATCAGTCATTTAGGACAACATTGGATCATTCAGAGATCCTCGCTGAACTTCTGGAGTGAGTTTGCTGCACTGAAAGTAAAGGGGCCGAATAATTTTGCACGCCCCACTTTTCATTTTTTTATTAGTTAAAAAAGTTTCAAAAATCCAATAGATTTCGTTCCACTTCACAATTGTGTCCCACTTGTTGGTGATTCTTCACATAAAATAAAAAATGTATATCTTTATGTTTGAAGCCTGAAATGTGGCAAAAGGTTGAAAAGTTCAAGGGGGCCAAATACTTTCGCAAGGCACTGTATCTCATGTTTTTTCTTCTTCCAAGAATCCCTCTTAACTTGACTAAACAGAATGATTTGGCAGCAGCTGCTAGCACAGTAATAAGAATGATGATATTCAAGTTTGCATTACTCTGGCAACAGCAAAAAAGGAAGGAGTACAGTGAAATGAGACCTCCTACTTCAAAGTAAAAAAGGCTTGCTACCTCCTCAATGCGTCGCATGCACAATGACCTCACACACATGTACTGTTGGCTCACATTCCTGCTCATTGCCCAGTGTAACAGCTGGCTGGACAGGCTGAGTTAAGTGCTCACCTAAGAAGTTCAGTTAGCCTGCTCTGTTGCCACATGACAAACATGACACCTGGTTTCTGGGCAGCAAGTGGAGAAAATAGAACAAATACAGAGGATGTATGTCAGTCGATATCACTCCAAGAGTATTCCCCCTTTGCCTAGCTGAACTCTTCTCCATCTCTACATCATTTTTGTCTCGACAACAGCACTTGAATAATATTAGCACTGGCATGCCTTTGGTGCATTCCAATCAAAATTAATCCACTTGCTCCTGTTTTTCACAGATTTAAATAATGTACCACACCATTAGAGTTTTCCAATTATTTTGAAGTAGGTGTTCATGTGTCTGATGAATATGTTATTTCTGTTTTTCAAGCATTTACACAGTTAAGATGGTGTGAGGATGTGTGCCCTTATGGGATTTGCATCAATCCAAATCATGAAGTATTGCTTGAAAAGCATGACAGTAACCCTGTGATATGTCCTGCCAAAGAAATCACCACCAATAAAAACTCTCCAATAAAGGCTGTTTCAATCAGCGCAGTGTTATCAAGTTCTTTTAGGCAGCATTTTGAGAATGATTAAAGTTTAGTCTAGAAAATCAAGTTTCAACTAACTGAACACACCAAACTTCTCTTAGAATACTTTTTTCAATGTCAGTCAAACCAAACCACATTATGTTACAAGCCATGTTATGTGTTATGGGTCTATGCAAAAGCAAGTCAATTATTTTTATTCTGAACTACCATAGTTAACAGTATTTAACATGGGAAACTACTAAAAGAAGTTATGTCTAGGAGGGGAATCAGGAAGAAATATGTCAAACTATGAATACATTTAAATAGCAAGTGCAGGATTTCTAAATGTGTTCTCAATATAAGATGAAAAGCTCATATAGTCTTGCTGAAATGAATACTCAAATGCAGAAACTCAAATTCAACAGTGCACAGAATATCACAGTTACTGTAACGTGCGGACCTCTGTTAGCATACCTGAAAATGAGGGAAAATATCAAGGAATGTAAATATACCTCAGAAGCACAAGAATTCAAATTCAGGCCAGAAAGACTGCTAGACTTTAGACGGATACACATAGACTTTGTGTTTCAGATACATTTGTAGACAACAACACTGCTGGAAAAGTTACACAGTAATCGGGTGTACAGTAATTGACCAGCTCAACTCGACAGTCTTAAGGGCCACTGTGCACAATCAGCTTCAGACCCACACTTGGAACAGCCCCTGGCTGGCTTAAAACTCAGCACACCGTCTGACAGGGCTGTGCGAAGTGTCCCACCCAGATGGCCGTCTCAGCGCCCAGGCAGCTGACCTAGCACACCCTGAAGCAGTCTCGTTCTCGGCCTTTGGGGGTGCAATCTCTGCCCCCTCCTTGACAGACAGCCGCTCCGCTCCCCCTGCTCACATGACAAGCTCCAGGCTGAGCCGGTCGGTCTGAGAGGTGATTGACACACGTGCAGTGGAGCTGAGAGGTCAACCAAGCTGCAGGAGCGAGCAAGATCTGCACAGCGCGAGAACACAAGCGCTGACAGCACAGGGCAGGCTTGCACAGTCCTGGGCCAGTGCTCCCCCTGCCTTGTGTGCTCAAACGACACCATTAACAGACAGAACCTGATCATCTCAATAGACATGATCTCAAAGACACTTCCAGCAAATATTTTATCTCAGAATTAGCTCAGTGTAAGATGTGTATTTAAAAAATCATCACTCATTTTTGTAGTAAATTATACTTCATACATGCGAAGCTCAAACCTTCCTAGCAAGTCCGTGCCCTTCTGTACAGCATGGACTGTAGCTGACAGTTTTCCATGGCTTGAAACATACATGTACAGAAAACGTATGAGCCATGAAAACTGAATGCGAAAATGAACATTGAGATATCTGCCCTTATACAAAACATTCAGGCACAAGCAATTTCATTTTCTTATTATCAAAATCTGCGTACACAGCTGGGCTTGTTTGAATTTCACTGGATCTATTGGTATTTTGAAAAAAAAAGTTCAACTACACTGAGATTAGATCTACATAAAGTAGGTTATAAAATTTTACTCCACTACAGTATTAATAAGATGGTGGTTATTGTGCCAGACTTCTAATCACACTTCCCAAAAGTTATAGCTGAAATAATAAAGCTTGAAAATGGGCATTGTATAAGAACACTTTAACTGAGGTAACATACATAAATTGCTAAACTATTGGAGACATAGAAACAGAAAATCCTGCTTCAAGTGATTTCGAAAACTAACCAAAAAAATGTGAATGAAAACTAGCAAGCGTAAACCAAATTAGAGCCCTAATTCCTTTCATTTATCCTGCTATTTAAACAAATTGGTCACACAGTACATATTGTTCCTTGGACTGTTAAATAGGGAATTTTCCAGATAGCAAATATTTTTCTTCAGTAAGATTCTTCCAATGTTGAAAGTGTTTTCTAAATACTGTATGTGAAGTTCTATTGGTTACCCCCATCTCAGTATATTTCCAGAACATTTGCTTTCCTGTTAGAGGAAAACATTTTAATATCTTCTGTGCAATTGAGTAAACTGTATTACAAGACACAGGGTGTATTGAGTTATGAGTATGGACCTAATTTTCCCTGTAGGCAAACTGTGAACGAATTGCCCATCTAATTCATTCACTATGGAGTGGGCAGCCTGCCCACAGTTTGCATAGAAACAAAATGTATGGTAATATATAGTTTATTACATCAAACTTTGAACAGACTCAAAACACTCAATTCAAAAGACACAAGCATTGTGCTATAAGCTGGCACCTTAGTCCTACGTGTTGTTTAGGGTCTGACACAGATAGCTGTGCGAGTGCTGGGTATTTACAGTATACTGAAAACCACGAAGCCCTTAAAACACCATATTAAATGCATCTTGTTGTGAAGAATCTCACTTGTGATGTGACACCCTGAGCACACAGCATATCTTATGCTGTTTGATGATAAAAGTCTAGCACATTTCAAAATCGGTTAAAAGGTGTGAAAAACGTTATGAAGGTCTAAATTTTACTGATCATCAATAAACATTAAACTGAATACAGCAAAAACAAAATAAACCCCACAGAGGTGGAATTCAAATACAACAGACGTCACACAGTGGGATAAATCACTCAACATTCATTTAGGTTGGGAAATATTGTGTATGACAGAGAGCTTTCATTTTCTACTGTAGATGTCACTTTTTTGTTATGTATACAGTACCTGTACATCCAGCCTTTCTAGCAAATACTCATATGTCTTAAGAATGATCTTCCTGATGTGCCACAGCAGGCTTGACGTGGGAACAGAGCAGCAGGTCTCCCTTCCCCACTCGCCATTTTTCCTTCAGCAGCTGGATCTCAGACCTTTCATGAATAGTTTACAAAATTAGCTTTCTGACAGGGTGTCTTTCTACAAACTCTACTGGCCCGTATCTATTCATTCTGCAATGTCCCGAATACACTGATGACTTTTCCAATTCTGATAACAGCCTTGGGCCCATAAAACCAGGCTAGTCAATTTGTGCTGACTTTGTGCAATGTATTTGTTAGATCCAGTTTTATATATTATGTGCAATTTTGTCTCCACAATCCTAAAAAGATATGGGCGCAATATGCAAAAGCACACTGTACTTTTTTCCAGCACACACTTCACAGATCCCAGTCCATGTTTTTACCAGAGAGCCATATACTGTATATAAATTCCTGCACTATGAAAAGTTTGATTCATTATTTATACAGTATGACAGTATAAAAAACATTTTCTCCTTTTTACTTGACTTTCTGCAAGTGAATAGTCTGTTTTTAAAAAGCATCAAGAGGTTACTCCTTCTTAAGCACTGAATAAATACAAGCGCGTGCCAGAGCAGGGAGATTCAGGGCTGGAAGTTGAGTCATGCGTGTCTGTAAACACATTACTCATACTTTAGTTTGCGAAAAAAATAGAAAATTGTCATGTTGTGGAAGTTTGTGTGTTTTCTTTTATTTGTATGAGAGAGAGCTTAAAGAGAAAAAAGTTTTGTTCAGCTGTGCTGTTGTCTCACAAGAACGTTTTTAAAAAGGCAGGATGACATTCTGGCATTGATTAGCTACTTCAGCTATTGCACTAGGAACTAAAGAGCGTGGTGCCCTGAAAAGCTTCCTGTTATCTGTAACCCTTTTGTATGTTCTTACATAGTATTTGAAAAATTCATAAGAGTTAAAATGGCAGGTGAAACGTAGAAGCTGTAAAAGCTTTTTTTTTAGATAGAATATGTTGGCAAGCTTGTGTTTGCAATCCATCTCTTACTGTATGTCCCTTCTGCAGACAGCTCTGGGTTACACAGGATTCTACATGCGCTGAAGTGCTTCACTCCTGCGTTCAGGACAGAGCACTTGAGCACTAGAACACCTAGAAGAAGTAAGGGCCCTGCAATCTGGGCCAGAGGTCTTCGGTCCTGGTTCTGGAGGCCAGTGTGTCTCCACTCCACTGCTCTTTTAAGCAGCAGTACCTAAAGACTGGGTGGAGCTGTTCATCCAGTTAAACCCATTCCGAGCTACAGTACTTTCGCTCATTAAGAGCTGAGCTGAAAGAACAACTCCAAGACACACCAGCCCTCAAGGACCAGGACTGCACACAGCTGACTTAGACAATCTAGACTCGAGTTAATAAATGCATGAACTACCCTCTTTGACTAACCACTAGTGGGAAAAGTGACTGTAGAAAACTTTTCTTCTTCACTTGTCCTTCTCTGCAACCTGCTTTGAAGAGAATCTGTGCTTGAGGAAATTTGTTTTACATGAAGACCTATACCTCTATAACAAGGTGGAATAGTAGAGCTTAATAGGGTAATTATGAGAGCAATGAAGCCTCGCTCTCTCTCTCTCCCTTATGCTGTTTTTTTAACATCCCCTGTAGCTGGGGGTCGGGCATGTTACATATGCATGAATTAAAAGAAAATGAACAGATGCTCAGCAACTAGAAAATTGCCACGAACAAAAAAATGCATGATCCACTGAAAATTCTTTGTGCAGCTGGTATATCACATTTCATTGTGCATTGCTTAAAAGCAGACTTATTTAACTACCAGGCAGTTAAGCTCTGGTAGACAGCTTTTAAACAAAGTTTTTAATTAAACATTAATTAACAAAGACCCTGCTGGGACGTTAAACCCCTGCAGCACCTGTAGGATGCTGAGCCACCCTGAAATTGCCTGATTGGTTTTATTTCAATCCCAGTCCCTTCCGAAACAGTTCCTTCAGCCTCACTGCTCTGGACCACTAAATAGCAGTCAATGCAAGCAATCACCCAAGAAAGAAAAATATATTTATTTAGATAATCAGCATATGTTTGTTTCTCTTCCCAGCCAAGTCCCTCGATGCTGGTACAGCATTCTTTGTCAAGGTGCGTGTTTTCAGCCTAGAGAACACCACCGGAAATGGTAGCTGCTGCAGTTCAACAATAGTTCCTTTTCAGATGCTGTACTTGTAAAGAATTTTAATGCCTTTAAAGCAGGGTGGAATGAAGTGCCTCATCTCTCAAAAGGGCCCCATCTAAACCAGAAAGTTAGCAGGTGGGAAAAATCATTCCGCTGTCCTAATCGAAACAACTGGTCAATCAATCCTCTATCCTTAAGAAGCACCTTTAATCAGAGATGACATCTCTCAGGGAGCACCAGTTGCCTGAAGGCTTAGCTTGCACCTTTTCTGCCCTGTGAGACAAGGGCACCAGAACTATAAACACCAGATCCTTCTCTTTGTGCCTCAGAAAGTTGATAAAATGTCCTGCTCTGATTTTGTTAGACAGGGGATTTGCCTTCCTTCTTTTAAAAAAAAATGCTATGAATTTATTGTGCTTGGAATTTTGTTTTGTAAAAGGCAATATCCAGCAGATTTGCCTAAACATCTAAAATTTTAAGTCTTTTGAGAATAATGAAATAAATGCATTTAGGGCTTAAGCAGACGCATTCAGCTATTTCCTAATGGTCTTAAAATGCTGGTGATTTAAAAGATTTATGTTTCTTTTGTCCATCAAGTCAAGTGCAGGAAAGTCTTTTCAAGATCAGGTAATGGCATTTGCCAAGGGTGATCAGCATTTCCCAAGCTGGTGCACTTGATTGGCAGAGATCTCTGGGGACTGGGAAGGGTTCAGTTTTCCAGTGACTCTGACTTGCTGGGCACCTGTGATCACGCTGTGTTATCAGGGAGCACCACTTCAGTCTTCCAGCTGATGCCTTCATCGCTGTGTGGCATGTGAGAATGGCACATGGCTGTTACAGTGCATGTTCTGGAGAAAATCGTTCATGGGCCTCTATTCCATTGCTGTATGAGAGGCAAAACATAGTGAAGTGACCTTTGCATTCTCGAATTCTGTAATTTTTCCTAGGCCTTTTGATAGTGTAGTGTTGGTCCTCTGAAAGGGTTATTTTTGGTTTAAGTTTTACATTCTATATCGTCTCCTTAGAAAACATATCGTGTTGTGTAGTGAGGTGGGCTGCCCGTGACGTTAACAAAGAGAATATTTTAATGGTCTCTGTAGACTGTAACAGTCTGACAGGTGGATTAGAGATAAGCCCTACTCAGTTTCTGGAGAAAGAATCAGAGGTGAAAACAGAAAAATACATTTAAAAAACAGCACTGACTGACAATTTATTTGATAGGGCATTGGCTAAACAAAGGTGACTTGTCAATCAGGGTGTTGCTCTGAATTGCAGGCCTGAACTACTTATCACACATGGAGCTGGTCATGTATTTCTCCTGTAAACATAGCACACCTTTAGAAATGCCTTGTTTCACTCATATTCCAAGAAACACACTACTTGTTTTTCTTAATGAAAATAATACTAGAATACTGAACTGATCTTCATGACCTGCTTATATAGTATATTGATGTATATGTTTATAGTTTTTCTTACTGTTAAAGTTTTTTTTTTACTTTAGTGTGGTAGTGTTTATTAAGTAACTGTGTTTAACTGAATCTTTCACAAAGAAATAATACAGTAAACAGTTGATTTGCCATCCAAATAATTTTGTTATGTTCAATTGTTTAATTTTTAAAGATCATTTTCAAATTAAAGTATATACATTTTGCTATTTCTACCAAACTCTACCAAAAGCCTATCCCCTATCTACCCTTTCATACCAGGAATTTATTATTCTGAACTATCATGGCCAAGACCTCAGAAAGGCCCAAATTCCCCAATATGTCAGCACAAAAAACCTACACTGTAGCTTGACTAGAACTGCACTGGGCAAATCCTCTCCTTCCCTTTCTTCAACACCCTCTGCCTACACACATAATTTCCAGCGCTGAAAGCAAACTAACCTTTAGAGCTCTTTTTACCCATCTGACAGAAATGAGGAACCAAGGCACTGTAGCTGCCAGCTAATTGAACTGGCAGATGACAAAAATAGAGCTACTGTAGGATCAGTGCTGCCAATGAAACGTAATGGCCCCCGCCCCTGTCTGAAAGCACTGGTTCTACGACTGTCTGGACTGTCTGATAAACGGCCCTGGCTCTGTCAGCACACGTTCCGTGAACAGCTTTGGGATCTCCACGCTACCTCATGTCACCAATGTATAGACAGGCCAGAGAAAAAAAACATCCCCACATAAAGATGGCTGCCACTTGCACACACTGTCAGAGCTGTCGAAAAGAAAGAAACGAACTGTAGAGCTAAACTAAGACAAGAATGACTCCATTCAAGTCACATACAGTACGAATGAGTCCATCACAAATAATCTTACCTACTGTGTAATTTCCACTTCTGTCCACTGACGAAAAGGTACAAAACACATTATTCGAAATGTTTTAGGGATGTTTTTATAAGTTTGTTTTAGGGTAGAATTATTAGTGAAAAGCAATAGGTTTATTCCATGCTGAAAAGAGAAGAAAGAAAACACAACGTTTCGGCCGTGGAGCCTTCTTCAGGTGTGAGGAAGGTGTGAGGTGTGAGGTTGCTCACACCTGAAGAAGGCTCCACTGCCGAAACATTTTGTTTTATTTCTTCTCTTTTTCCTATGCAGCCTGTGCATGCTGACGCAGCTACCCACCTGAATTATTAGTGACTTGTGTTTCCCAGAATAGATCCATTTTAACATATACCATACAACATCATCAATTTGATAATGAAGACACTTATCATATGTGGCCATGTCATACACTAAATATGCAATCTATGTCACATTCTGTATATGCCTCATATTATTCAGATAAACTCAGATTTGAAATTGATGTTTATTATCCTGATTCTGAGCACTTTCTGACGGGACCTGTGCTGCATTATGGCGATAAAAATGGCAAAACAACTTGGATGTGTCTGTTCACCATGGAGTTTCAGGGGTCTGAGGAAAAGACACATGACTCTGTCTTAGTGAAATCTAATGGCAAATGATTGACTGCTGTCACCTAGTATGAGAGTCTGGTTCTGCATAAATAGGGAAGTGCTTCAGGTAGAAGGAAAAGGTGTTTTTTATCTAGTTCATCACCGCAATCTTGTACTTAGAAAGTGCATTTTGTTACATAAACATACGGATTTCTAAAGGGAAAATGATGCATGTGTCAAAACAATGAATACAAATTAAAAGATCACACCATGAGAAAATTGTACTGTACATCCAAGGGACAAAATATTTCCCTGATAGTCTCAGCACTTATTTTCACCATTTTCATTCTGTTTTTCCTTGGAGCTGCTGGTCAAATGTGATAGCAGAAGCTCTGTCTGCCCTTTCTCCAGTCCTGTCGAGCTCCTCCCAGCCAGTTCTGCATGGAAAAGAGCCTCAGTGTATTTGAAGCCCGACAAGACAATAGGTTGCTACTGCCACCTAATGGGATTTAGTTGACCAAAACCCATATCCCTGGAAAAAACACACAAAAGGGCATCTTAGAAAACAACCACAGATGGCTTTCTTAAATTGTGGGCGGACTTAACTTTTAGAAAAAAGACATTCTATATACCGAGAGTTGAAGAGTCTATAATTCAGATGATTAAATAAATAGTATAATGAACCGGAAATATTTGATTTGAATTTGGCCTGCAAAAAGATACCTTATATAACATGGCTTGAGATCAAATTGCTTGTCAAAAAATGAAAATAAATAGCTATTATCTTATTATGCTTCACAAGTTGTCCTTGGGAATTATTTATTTCACCTGGACATCACCAAGTCACAACAGGTCACAAATAAAAAAGGTCCTTTCAGTCCTTCAGGGCAAACTACCCTGACTTCTTTACTGAAACCATACTTTGGAGCAATTAACTATTAGCAACTGAACAAGCTGAACGGGCTCCTCACATTTACAGTATAACCTTTCTTATGATTGTATGCGTAAGGCCCTGTCTAGCTCTGTTGGGAGAGCATGAGGCTCAATCTCAGGGTCGTGGGTTCATGTCCCAAGTCAGGCGCTGGGTCCTCCATGTTGGAGGAAGGGTACAAGGCTAACAACCCAACGATCTTGTACCATTAAGAAAATGCATTGTCTCACCAGAAAGAAAAAATACAAAGACGTTGATGTTTCTAACTATAACCACAAGAATTAAAAAAGAACCTACCTGCTGTGTGAATCAGGCCTGACATCTGTAATGATGACCTGACAGAACAACTGACCACCTCAGCATGTCACAAGCTAAGAATGGCACCCTTTTAGGCAGCAACTGTGACCCAATCACATATATCAAGATGGTAATCATCTCTGAAAACTAAACTTTAAATCTTTGATGATCTGAAGGCATAATCTGGAAACACCTGAGCTCAGCACAGAGCTCTGTCGCCACTGTGTGGGCCAAAAGAGAGAGAAAAAGTACATGTTTTCTCCCCAAAGGTGGAGTTTTGAACCAGAGAAAACAAATCTGCATCATGACTCATGAAGATTTTGATGGAGCAGAAACATTACAGAGTATTAAGGGGGAGGAAAGCAGAGCAATAACTGAAATTCTAAGTAATGCTGGCATTCTTGATCTAGTCTAGAGCATGAGACAGCATCAGCTGACAGGGTGTATGAAGGTACAGAACTGGTTATTTCCTCAATTGATGAGTTCAGAAAGATAATCACATTGAGCATAACTTTACAGTCATTATCTAGAATTAAGGACCCTTTTGCCCTTATTAATGAGACTGAAACAGTGTTGACTGAGGAAAGCAAGAAATCTTTGAATCTGCCTCTGCTGTATACTCTACTTTGTTTTCAATGAAACGGGATATGGTATTGCAGTTTACCAAGTACAGAAATAGATTTTACGTTCTCATTACTGTTGCCATTTGCTTTAAACCACACCACTAAATTTTTGATGAATGCAATTACCATATTCAACATGTACTAGAAGGCTACATTTTCTGCTTCTTTGATTCCTTAGTTCTGAAAATACAGTTGAACATACCAGAAATATTGCAGTTCTGGGCTTGCAAGTGGCACGGCCAGCAAAGATGCTCTCTCACAGCACAGGCTGAGTTCTACGGCCCAGACTGTGACCGGGGCTCCGCAGGGGAGGCCCACAGCTGAGTGGGAGTTGTTGTCAGGGATTACGGTCAGGATCAGTCAAGACTCATTCTTGGCAGATGGAGAAACAGCAAGTGCTATGGCCACAGCACTGAGGAATGCAGGACACTGCAGCACTGTGGCGCTCACAAAGTGTCAAAGCACAAGCGCCTTGACTGGTGGGGTCAAAGGAGCTTGTCGGCCCATCCTCATTGTCCCCAAACCAACTGGCAAGTGTGAATTTCCAATAAAGAAGGGGACATAAAATGAAAAAACATGAAACATTCACATGCTAAACATAACAGCAGAGGTGAGAATTTGAAGCTTTGAGGAACCTAAGAATAGTTACAAAAAGACATGAAGCCATTCAGCTCAGCTGGCCTGTTTTGTAGTTAGTAATTCATTAAAGGGGTCATATTTAGCTGTTTCTTGAAAGACGCCAGGGTATTGGCTTCCATCGCATGGCTTGGCAGATTGTAACACACTCCTACCACCCACTGGGTAAACGAATGCTTCCTCGTGTTTTTTGTTTTAAATGTATTTTCATGTAGTTTTACACTTGTGTTCTCTGGTTCATGTTTCACTGTTAATTCTGGAAGAATCTGGAGGAACAGTGGTTTGACCTTTAAGTTGGTGGAACTTTGTGTAATACTTTGCCAGATTTAGTTGTAGAAGAGACTATTGGATCCTTTGGGAGAAAGCTCCAGTATATACTTACACCAGTATAAAATGTTTGTACTGTAAGCCTTTGCTGTGACCTCTGTCACCTCTGACGAGCCTGCCCATTAGCAGTGTGATCTGTCCAGGAGGTTTTTCCTCTCCTGTGCTGTCTGTTTAGACCCGCAACACACTGAAGGGCTGAACGACCTTTGATCAATGTTATCTCACATGACGCAGTCTTGATTGAAACCCTACACAGGATATGACCTATTCAAATAGGTGTCACATCATTTATTGTTGTACACCAAACTGTGAGGTTCCATTACAGCAAACACACCCTTACACTGAATACTGAATACTTCACCTGTCCCCACCCAGACTTGTTACAGTGCAGAGGATTTCCAGCTCCTGTGTCTGTGGGCTATGTGTCCAGTAGATTTTCAGTCTTAGAAACAGACAAAATGGGTTAAATTGGCACAATTAACTTTTAATAAGCATCAACACTTCTTGGAAGTTTTAGGTATCACAAATAATAAGTTTCCAATTAATAAAGTGCAGGTGGGAAAGACACTGTGTCCAACAGTCCTGTTCTGCCTGTGAACACCTGTTTAAATTCCAGAAACTGACAGAATACAGGTCAACATCAAATTTCAACCTGCCACCAAATCCGGAATTCCAAGAAATTGGAAAACTTCCGTTAGTCGCTCAGCTTGAACTTTGCATGTGAGATGATTCAGAAGTCAGTAAAACAATGTGAATGCTAGGAGTTCTGAAACACAGAGCTCAGAAGACAGCTCATATCTAACCCTGATTCAGATTAAACTAAAATTCTGAAACTTCTTCAGATTATAAAATTCCTCCCTATTATACCGAGTAACAGTTTAAAACAAAATAAAGCCTTCTGTATACAGTGCAATCAGTTCAACATGCTTAGAATCTACAGCTGGCAAGTGGGTAAGAGGTGTCATTACATCTGGGCACCTGTCCAAATCTGAGTGCAGTTAATGAAGGTCTCAACTTGATCCTAAACCCACAAGAACCAACCATAGATATACCCACTCAAGCCAGAGAAAGGGCCATTATATGTCCAAAGAGAAAGGCAGAGAATTTACTATTTACCATTTAATAAATCCTGATCTGAGCGTAAAGGGAAGGTTTACTTGTTAATTCGATAAAAGGTATATAATGGAACTATTAAGATCTCTCCAAAATGAACCTTGATGGCAAAATGTATCATGTCAAGAAAGGGGGCACCTAACTAGGGCCAAACGCAGATAAAATTCAGAAGGGATGCAGTCAATGCCATGAGATTCGCCCTTTTTCATGTCCTGAGCTGCTTCCTTCAGCTCAGGCCCCAGAGATGGAGCCCAGTTTTAAGATCAAATACTGAATATTTGTCATCTGACCATTAAAGTCCTCGCCTCCACCAGCAATCCGTGATCTCAGTCCTCTGAGACTGAGCCTGCTATTTCGCTGAGCACTCAGCACAGCACAGCGGACATCGGAGGAACTGATGTCCTTCAGCTTCTTCTTAACTGTGGAAACAGCAGGAAGGGAATGTGCCTGTTGCCAGTTTCCTGCCATCTCCCATGGATCAAAAGGCAAATAAAATAAAAACACAGGAGGTGGGTGGCAGATGGAAGCAAGGAGCTGTAATTCCAGACTGACATCCTGACATACCGGTCACATGACCTCTGGATTTACTAATCTGCATAATTTTCTAATGGAAATTTTGAACCTCACCTCTGCTGCTCAAAATAGTAACAGAGACAGAAACAGTCTGGCAGCAGCCTCAAACACACATTGCTGTACAAGCCAAAGGGCTCAGAATGCCGCCCATCCTGCACAGAAGCTCTTGATTGCTTGCAAGCTCAATAGACAACAGATGCTTTTGCTGATCTACTGGACTGAAGTCCCACAGGTTCCTGCTGAAAGAAGGAGAGGGAAGCGAACACGAAATGAGCAGGTGAAAACAAGACTATGAGATGCAATCATGGTTTTTCCCAGAGATCTAATCATATCACAGAAACAATTACACACATCACTGGCCCCCGGCAAACTAAACCTTCACATTTTACTATATCTCGGGAATACAGTTTGTCTTCATGAAAAACACCAGTCTTTGAAAGGATTAATTGCAGAATCACATACAGGACCTCTCAGGCTGTTACCCAAACTGTGAGAATGGCTTTTGGGTTGTCAGATAATTGTAAGTTTAAATAATAGGTGTCAATTGGGAGGTTAAACTTGAAATTATCCCATTAAACCTGAGGACTGCACACTTGTGCCTAAGAGTTGCAAACAGAAGCAGAGAGCCGAGTAATTTTAATTGAATTTTTATTAAATGCCAAAACAACGGGGGCTGTGAGAATTTTATTAAAGTACATGGTGAACAGAGCTGAAAGAGGCTCTGTCTGGCATACATATTGTAAATAGGGTGTTAGCAGGTGCTTTGCAGAGATGCTGAAGAGAAAACATCCTCTAATCTAGGTTTAAAATTTAGTATGTGGGCCTTGAACACAAAAAGCAAGGAAGCCAATGCAAAGCTTTTCATTAGATATAAATTAAAAGATCACTATGAAGTCAATCCGGAGACTTGATTACTGAGAAGGATGCTGTGTGCTGGGCCTTTTGCATTTGGGATGCATCGTAATGCAATTTGCTTCAATAATTTAGAGGGTTTTGTAATAAACCCACTAACTAGAGCAAATTCAAAAGGAGTGGGGAAGCATACTACACTCTGCAATGAGGATGCAGTTGGCACAGGCCAATTACAAGCACGGCTTAAGGCCAAGTACAGAGAAAAATCATGTTTTTGTTGGAATATTAATTCTAATTTGAAAATGTAATCAAATGGTATTAAACTATGGTGAAGCAGGGTTGATTTCAATCCAGTTAGACATGCGTGAGTGTTTCACAGATGATAACCTCTTCTGTTTAAATCAACATTGATCCTCCCACCCCTCTCTGGGTAATCACTGCTGGCACAAACACAGTAGTTTCTACACTTGAAAAGAAGGGTTCTAAATGAGAAGAGGCCATTCAGCCCATCCTGCTGGTTTGGTTGCTCCTGGATTCAAAAGCCATATTCAACTTCAACAAAATGGTTAGTGTTGATTTTGGACACTGAGAAATTGTGTGTCCTGTTTCTGTTGTGCAAGCATCTACAAATGATTTAGATGTATTACTTTTGATGTTTAAGATGTTTTCTGGGTTGACTTTTCCTGATCTCTATTGAAGGCTAAAAACATTAAACTCCTTTCAACTGAGTATGATGTTCCAATCAGACCAGGACTTTGTCGGGCTGCATTCCTTTGAAATGCATCTCAAGCAAATGCCGAGACACTGACTTCCTGAAAGAAAACTAGTAATTTTGCATGGCATCATCCAGCTGTATACCCAAAGGCATGTAGCTGATATAAACAGTGGTGGGTGCCCTGGGCTACTTCATTGATTGTTTGCCTGGCAGGAGAACTAAGGCAAAGGGCTTTATTTTCTTTGGTTGAAGCATTAAAACAATTAGTTGCTCTAAGTGCAGCCTCCAACCTTATTTTGTGTCCATTGGTCTGAATGTTTAACTCCCCTTTACTGGCTTTGTTAGCATAGTTTCTCAACCTCTGACGCCAGCGAGCCACTGATCTGCTGCAGGACTGTAGTCTCAAGACAGGTCGTCCCAGTCCTGATCCGAGCGGCCCAGACACCTGCTGGTATCATTACAGCTGAACTGAATTACCTACTTGAGACCTTCATTGAACTAACCATTTGCTTGACTGAAACTGAGCTGAAAACCATCAAACAGTTCAATTGAACACAGTGATTAAGCCAATAAAGGGCAGCATGGTGATGCAGGTCTGGAGACTTGGGTTCGATTCCAGACCTGGGGCTCTATCTGCAAGGAGTTCACATGGGTGCCCTTTGGGCAGTCCTGTTTCCTCACACAGTCCAAAGACATACTGGTAGTTTAAAGGGGGAACTGCAATGTTATTTTTGTTTCCAGGTTAAAAGAATCAGCATTGATGAGTGCATTTCAAACCACAATGAAAGTAAGGAGTACACAGTAACTTGAAAAATCTCCAATTCATATCACAAAATAGACAGACTTTCCAGGTATGCGCAGCGCCATGTTCTGTGATTTGGAACGATGCAACAAAACCTCTGGTGACGTGGCGTGATGTGGCCTTATGACATTGTAAACAAGCAGGCTTGTGAATACATCGCTCTCAACTTTGAGATGGTTTTGCCGATAAATGGAGTTTATAATGAACGTTTGGGAGGGATGACAACAACCGAGTTCAACCAGACTCAGCTGTCAGTAATTAGCAATCACTCCCAGCGTCCTTTCCTCTCTCAAAATGCTATAATGTCCTACGTGATCCCCATCTCTCCCTTGCGTATGTCTTTTGCATCCCACCTCCACCCCATATCCACCTCTGCAGCTGCCCCCTTGGTCACCCTGCATGGGGGTCCGGGCCTCCTCGTCCTCTGGCCAGTAGGTCAGCCCTCAGCCATGCGGGTTAGCCACATTTTCACTCCATAATCCTTTCATGATGCTTTTATCTTGGGTGTTGTCATTCCTAGTGAAATACTATTTACTTGTTAACTCTGCATGCAGATCACGTTAGAACATTGCTGGGGAGAAATGTCCACTGCACAACTTGTACTTATTCGCTCGTACATCACAGCACATTAGTCATCACTGAGCAGGAAGGGGCCGCTTCAGGCCACAATTCTCAGGAAGTCTGGCTCTTACCATTTGTGAGACAACAGGGGTTTGCAAAAACATTGCGAACTACTTTACTTTCATAGAATTTGCGATTTTGTGCCTAATTCGAAAGTTGTACATTTTTTCTATACTGTAAAGGAATTTATTTTGTTGTCGTCACTTAATAACCGGTCTGAAAAACTGGGAGTGCAGTTCCCCTTTAATTGGCTTCTGGGAAAATTGCCCCTAGTGTGAATATGTCTTTGTCGGTCTGCCCTGTGATGGACTGGTGTCCCATTGCTCTGGCTCCCCCACCACCCTAAATTGGAAGAGGTTAGACATTGGGTGGACAGATGGATAAAGTCAATTCAGGGTTTAATTGTGTAATTGAGAGCTTGGTGGGACCAAAACCAGCTGGTCCGTGTACCTCCCGCTCCAGGACTAGGACCCTGCCTCAAGACCAAGGAGATCGCACCTGCCGTCGCCACCCAGTTCGACCACTTGGGATTTTCAGAGATCATCAAAACCGGAAACTGAAGTACTAATGCAAGAATCGGATGCATAACTAATGTCTTCCACAAATACAGAAACCAGATAAGATAGGAAAGGGATCTGCACCACAAACACATTTACAGCCTTTTTTTCATTGCCTGATCCCAGAATCTTGCAAAGATTACATTAGAACATCTATACACAACCTTAACAATCTCTTTTTTTTAATCAATTTGGAAATGTCACTTTCCTTTTCATAACCAGCAGGAAGCATGAGCTGTTAATTCACTGCTACAGTCCTTGCACTGCACAACTTTGAAAATATAACTTAAAGTGGCAAAAATACATCATAAAACTTGAAATTTACAATGTATGGGTGGACACTTTGATACTAGTTGTTTGGAAATAATGAAGAAAGCAGTACTAACAGTAGATGTGGGTTTCCTTTTGTGGAGGCTTAATGCGTTGTGAGAAATTAAAATTTAACTTAACACTTAGGAAGAAATTAAATTGATTCAACATGCTTCCAGTTCTAGGGCTAGAATCAGAAACCCTTGTTAACACAACCACTGCCTCCACATTATCACACAAATCTAAACTAATCAAGAACGTGAAGGAACAGTATGGAAATGACAAGGCCATTTGTCTGCTGAATTTGGAATCAGCTCTAAGAGTCCCGCTGCTGTGGTAGAATTCTGGCCATCACAGAGGACAGTCACCACCCCGAGCATGAGCTCTTCACCCCACTGCCCTCAGGCAAGAGACACAAAAGCATATGGACACTTACCACTAGCAAACATTTAGCCATGCCCCTGGACCACACCTGCACCATCTACCTCATTATGATTTCTTATTTATTGCTCATCTCCAGTCATTGTTTACATGTCTGCATTGTTTACATTCAAACTGTTTATTTGTTTACTTGTACATTGTCTGACTTTGTATATTGTCTTGATGCACTGTCTGCACTTTGTGTTTTTACACTTGTTTTAACAATCAAGAGACTTTCTGCAAGTAAGAATCCCATCGTACCAGTACATGTACTGGTTACATATGTAAGTTCTTCCAACCATCACTACAGGGCAACTGTTTTACACAATAAAGCAAGAGATGAACAAGCAACTTTGTTTATTCTATGCAGCAATAACATGTGCATCACAAAGACTAAATTGGTTACTTTTAAGCAATTTTAAAATGGTACAGTACCTTTTTGTAGAAAACATTTCATCAACTGCTGAGGTAATTGGAATAATTCTGAAAAGCCCTTTTGAGTGCAAATCATATTGGCTGTGCTGCAGTAAGTAAGAGGTTCTTGACTTTTTATTTATATACAATATTTCATGTACAAAAAATAAAAAATCTACCCGTCAGTGATTTCTAAAACCAATTGCAAAACATATCCAACATTTGTCCTTTTCATAGTGCTGATTATATTCCACACACCTGTCATTCCATACCTAAGCCACACTTGAAAAGGAAAAAGAAAACATTTTTCTCAAGTGTCCACTGGATAAACACACACAATAAATAGAAAACAGCCAATAGAGTCATGAGTTACAACAGAGCTCTGTTCTAGTGACCCACCCAACACTGACAGCCTTTAAACTGGTGGACAACACAAGTTAAATTGTTCACAGAAATTACTGAAAAAAAATTTTCTGACCTGATTGTAAACAAAGTTCAACACATGACTGGTTTAAGCAAATTCCAAAAGTTAACCTCTATTACTGACAATGCCCAATGCTCCACCGCTACAATGGTGCGCATATGCTTTATATACAGGACGCTTATGAAGTCAATTAACCTATTCACACAGCTGTAGCATGAAAACTGTATAGCAATTAAATTAATAACCATGGGCACAGGTCCCCTGTAACCCCATTCCAATGGCTCCAAACTTCAATGCGACAAGATCCACTGTCTTCCAGACACAGCTGTTCAAAAAAGCGAAATAACTTTGTCTTACAGCAAGACAGCTCTGTGATAAAAGCGTTTTAGTCATACAAAATGAAATAACCAAGATGGAAATTAAAAAATATATATTTTAATGAACTGCTTTCACAGAAATGATATTAACCTTTACACTGATGCAAAAAAGATGTTGGTCAACCACCTTTCAGAACACCGGTACACACGAACGAGACAAACGAAACATCCATCTCCGCGAGGAAGTTGAGCTCATGGCAGGCCTGGCTCCCTACAGGTCCATCAGAAAGCGCTGCACCTGCTTGAGGTACTCCGGCCTCAGGTAGTCCTGCAGCTCCCTCTTTGTCACCCACACTTGGCTGCCGTTCTCAGCTGCAGGAAGGCTGCCGCTGGACAGCAGCGCTTTGAAGAAGAACACCTTGGCGCCCACACAGCTCTCAGTTCGCACTGACTTAGGGAATTTGTACTTGTAAACTCCACAGGGTGCGTTGCCCAGGAAGGTCGCCTTGATGTCGCTGCCTGCAATCAAGGACCTGATGTGTTAGGCTTGGTTTGAGGAAAACACATATAAGTTTGCAAGCACCTGTGAACGTATCTGCTCATGTTTTCTTTCACAGCTATAACAGAGCTGCCCACATCCAAACGTTGTCCATGTATCAGCTGGTTTTTGCTCCTCCTGAACTCTTAATTAATGGAGCTAAAACTCCAATAAATAGGATCTTTATTTGGGTTTTAAGCAGTTTTCAATTTCATGTGAACTATACAATTGTATAATTTGCTCATGTATTTTGCAACTTTTATGATCTAAATTGGAAATCACTAGTCCTGTTCTGCTTTACACCTACTCAATGGGGATTTGCCTATTGCAAACAAACTCTTACTGATAAAGCCAATGAACTGTAGCAGAATGAAAAGGCCAACGAGGGCATGTGCACACACTCCTGTGGTAAACATATCTGTTAGCAACATTTGTCACCTGACAGGCTGTACAGGAGAGCTGGAACCCACTGGGGGAGAGGTGCACCTCTCAGCTACAGCCTGTCAGGTGACAAATGTTGCTAACAGGCACCTGGCACAGCACCGCTGTGTGTTGGGTTATGGATATGTGGGTCTACACAGCACCCCCAGCCAGACAACACTGAGCTTAGGAAACCCAGTCAGCTGGCTGATGACAGCCCTGGATCAAACAGGAGCTGTACTGACATCATTCAATTTTTAATTACATTTCATTTAAAATTAATTTATCATTCACTTTAAAGGCTTCAGGTACTCAGCACCACAAATGGTACAAAAAGGTCTAGCTAAACAAATTAAGATGTAAAGGAACTGCAATCCAAAATACAGTAACACAATCACCTGGAGCTGTAAGTGAATTTTCTGCAGAACCTAAAGTAAATCTTTCAACATAAATATCAGAAAATCCTGACCACAGACTCAAAGTGCAGGTAAGAAGTTACCAGCCACGTTTGGATGACGTAAGGAAAGCTGTCAGTGTTCACTGGGCCATTATGGTCAAACCGCAGGGTTTAAGCGGCAAAGAAATCTGCAGTGTTGCAGGGGCGCGGTACCTGGCCGGCTGGCGAGGGCTCGCTCCGCTGTCTGCCGGAGGTTCTCACCCTGCTCCCACGGCGCCTGCGGCAGCATCCACAGCGCCTCGCTGCCCACGCGCTCCTGCACCAGGAGCACCAGGGTGTCGTCCAGGCAGCGGTGCAGAGAGCTCCTGTCATTCTTCTGGTCTGCCTCTGCAACACAGGCTGTGTCAGTGTCGTCACCAGCCAGACACGCACTCTGAAGAGCAGCTCTCAGATGATGACACACAGGACCAGGGCTGCCTGAACCTTTTAAAGGACATTATCCTGTTCCCATTCTGTCAGGTTCTGGAGACTAGGGCACTCACTTCCCAGAAGCCACTGCATGCAAAGGGGCTGCGTCCTCCAGCCTGCCTTCTTAATTATTTCAGTGCTTGAACTATTAGCTGTCTAATAGTGCTTGCAAGATGCATGTTATTTAACTATGGGAACTGCGAAACAAACCCAACACAAATAAAAGAAAACACCTACACTGTGAGCTTGGCTTTGTAAAATCTTTAGGGATTAAACCCAACTGGTTACCATCTGACCTGGTACTCCAAACACAGTCACAGGATTCCATTACCTCTTTCTAGGACACTGCTCTGCACACTGTCAACTAATAAAGTACCTCAACCTATTCTTCCCCACAGGGCAGCGCCTGACTGACAATGTCACCATTGACACTAGAAAAAGAGAAACAGACCTGTGATCCTGGAGGCCGGTTGAAACTGCCTCAGCTTCTGGTCCCAGGAGTCCTCCAGGTCCTGTACAGTGACAATGTCCCGCTCACTGCCCTCCTCCTCGTCTGAGTCATAGTCCTCCGCCTGCTTGCGGATCACGCGCTCCGCGTCCTCCAGCAACCGCAGCTCGTGGTCCGACAGCAGACTCCTCTCCAGCTCCACCTGCGCAGACACACGGCTCCGTCAGCTTCACGGCCTCATGGCTGCCTTGCCAGAACCTCAAGCGATACCGGCTGCAGCTCTTGTTAATTTGTCAGTATCGGGAGCTTTTTATTCCAAACTAGTGACCTCATTCCCAGCTGGTCTGCAATATGAGCTTGAGTCACCAGAGATGGACGGAAGTACAGAGACAAGCCACACTCCACCAGTAAAAGAGTGGATCAGAGATGGTGTGGTAGGCTGGAGGCGCAGGCACAAAGAGAGCTGTTAAAGCCTTTTCCTGCCAGTATGGGACTCTGACCACAGCTGACAACATTACAATGTGGAATGGTGGCTGTTTCCTCTGTAATATCAAATCTCTATCCCTAGAAATCCTGGTCCTAGAAATGACCTGGTGCAGCAAACTTTATAGGTATCCAGCAAGTCATCAATTTCTAAAGACATAGAAGAACCTAAAATCCTAACACGATTAAATAAGGAGATGATTTATTTTTTAACAGATTTTGTTTTCTGTGACAACTTATAATGCAGTTTAAGTGGGGAGCATTCAGATGTCACAACTGAAAAAGGCTCCACAGCCAAAACATTTGTCTTCTTTTCTTTTCAGCATAGAATAAACCTTTACTTGTTCCTTTGCAAATGATAAAGTATACACCCCCTTAAAGACCAGAGAACATTCAATAACTGAGCAATAGACTTGCTGCATTGATTAATAATGTGCAAGCACGCCCAGTCTTTAGAAAGCCTTTTTGAATTTCAGGTTACCTGTAAAAGCTTTGCAGAACATGGATCCCACATTACAGGGACTGAGAACCCCACAAAACCTTGCTTCTTTTTTTACTTTTCGGTGTAGAAGTAATTATTTAGTCAGAAATGTTGACGGTTTAGAATAGACAACAGGGAAATATTGAAAAAAATAAAAAGCAAAGACTTGGAATCACTAATGGAAAACAAGATTTAAGATGTCTTTTTAGGAATTGTTTAACATATACATGACATAGATGGTTCAGGTGGGTAGCTGCGTCAGCAGCATGCAACATCTGAAGGAGACTCCACAGCCGAAACGTTGCATTTTCTTTCTTCTCTTTTCGGCAGGGAATAAACCTATTACTTGTTCCTTATATGACATAGGGCTTTACAAATCCTAAAGCTAGTCTATTCTCAGTTAGGATATACAGTGCATTTTAGTAAATAGACATATAGAACACGTTCAAAAAGTACTACTCGAATTAATAAAAACTAAATACCACTGATAAAAAACTTTTTTCAGACTTAAAGCCACCTATAATTAAGCTTCACTTACTTTTTGCCTCTTAATACTTTTTTAAGATTTACTTTTAGTACTTTGGACAGGTTCAAGCAACAGCTCAGCTGGGTACACAGACCCACGACAGGGAGGAAGTACTGAGCGTGAACTCTTTTAGCCCTTATTACTTTCTTATTTAATATCATTTCCTTTGAATTTGTCTCACCTGATGCGTGAGCTCTGCGAACTTCTGTTCTATCGGGCTCCGCTCCTGAGAGATAACAGCCGGTCTTTGCAGGCAGACGGCACCCAGCAAACGCCAATCAGACTCGCTGCTTCTCACGGCCTCACTAGGTTTTTGAGATCTCACCGGGATTCCAAAATGAAACTGACGACACTCGGCCTTCTGGACAAACGAGGAGGGAATCCGTGCTAAGATTCTCTGCAAAGGACGGACCAGCACCTTGCCTATGGGAGCCGCCATCTTGACGCTACTTTTGTCCCACAATTCCCTGCGAAGACAGCAGCGGAAGTGGAATCTTTCAAATGAATCATGACGTGGGGGAGATGTGGGTCCAAGGAGGAAAACAAAATATGAATTCACATGATCTTTTACAAATAATTCATAATGAATGTTTTAAAAAATTATACTTCAAAGATAATTGTTTTTTTTATTAATTTTCTGAAAATATTGCCTCAATAAGATTATATTTATGTGGAATCAATTAAACGTCTCCCCTGTTAGTATTCAGATATGTCATAATTTCACCCCTTAACCTTCGCAAGAAAAACACATGGCCGTCCCCTCTATAGTTTTGTAGGTGACAGTAGTGCGGTGCTTATGAGGTGACTTAAATCTGAGCTCTGCCTTAATACGCTGTTCTAGATATGTATAATTTTAGCAGCAAGCTCTGCACGGTGGCAGGAGCCGCTTGCCAGCGGATCGCGGCGTCACTCAACCCAGGAAGCAGAGCAGTGTAAGTACGGCGCTGAGCAGGGAGACCCGCGGCGTTTAAACTAATGAGCGATACTTCTCACTCAGCATTGCCTAGAGGCGAGATGCGTCGAGCTCAGAAGCAAGGTGTCAGTAACGCATGGCACCTGACCTGTTGATTAAAATGCCAGTCTTAGGTAAGCATATTGAATCTTGTATTGCCCAACACTGGCATCGAATTATAACCATCAAGCTACAGAAATTCGATATATATATATGTCTCAGATCAACCGGTCAACGAAGCTAAAATTCTCGTCTGTAGTTTATCTAATGCGTGAGCACGCGTGACCCTGCTTCTCTCACCTGCGTGTTGCTCGTGTCTTCCTGCAGCAGTGCCGGCGTGAGCCGCGCTCTCGCCTCCAGCGCGGCCAGACTCCAGGAGGCCGCCGAGACCAGCGCATCCCCGCAGGGCTCGGGAGAGTTCAGGTGGGCGGAGAAAGGAGAAGCGGGGTCTCCGTGCTGTCATCTGTCTTCTCCGAGCACAAGCCAGTTTGCATTTTGTGGAGAAAATCTTATAGTCTGTAGGCTGTACGCCAGTTGGTGAACTAAAACACTTAACTACTCCATAGTTCAAACGGGGCAGAGGAGTAAACTCAGTAATGTGTAATGTGTCAAAGAAGCAGGAGACTGACTTCCTCACCTTCCCTGTCTACAGCAAATCGTACTGAGAACAGTTGGAAAGCTGTTATCCTCATCCTGCTAGGCGTGTGATTGTATTGTAATATGGATGCCACATCCTGCTCACACTGTTCTTGATGTGCTGAACATGACTGTTCGTTGGGGAAGTGGTTCCTAATATTGTGGCCGTTCAGTGTAAGGGGGCAGAGAGGGCTTTTCTTTAGCTTAAGGACTTGTCAGGACCACAGCGTAATGCACTTCGTCTGCTCAGTAGATTGTGGTCTGCAGTTTATTTTTAAATTCTCAGCCACGGTCAGTAAGAGACTTTAAGTCAGTTGATGTTTTTGAGAAAATAACTTCAAACTTGCTTTTAAACAAGTGCTTATCTTTGTTTCAATTTTGTACTTTCGACAGGAATATTTAAATTTATAGTTGTATACTTATCTTCTCGTCATCAAGTGCCGTACAGAGATGTTGCTGAGGAATAGCACAGTCGTGTAGTGCAGTGACAGCCTCTTAGTGAAATACAAAACAACACCATTGATGTCTGTGTTTTTACCTTAGTCTCGCATGAAAGCAGATAAAAAGCAATCCTGCTCAGGCAACCCCCGCACAGAATGAGAAGGGTATTGGTGCATTGTCTGTGAAGCATGATGAAACTAGGCCCTCCTGCGTCTGCTGTGATATCTCCCATCTGCAACAGCGATGTCAGCTGTCAGTTCAGGTGCCATGAATCATCTCTGTATGATTGCTCATACTGACAGTGCAAAACATCAATCATCCCCTTTCCTTGCTTTCCACAGTGTCTGTCCTCCGCTCCCTGGGCAGGACAGCCCCTTGAGATGGGCAGGAAAGAAGTTTGAGGAGCTGCCCATCGCACACATCAAAGCCACCTACAACAAGTGAGGCTGTGCTCCTTCCGCAAGTAGCAGAACAGTGTGTGAGCATTAACACTCTGCCACAAGTAAAGCAGAGACTTGCAGCCATCACGTGACTTAGAAAAACCCTCAGACACTGTGGCTCTCCAAGGCAGGAGCTCTGAGCACTGAGTTGGAGACGCCAATGAACATAAGAAGGGTTATTTTACAAACGACCCTTCTAACCCAATTTACAGTTGGTAGCCTGGTCAGCATATCGCTGGAAGATGGGAGGGAAATTGAGGAAGCCCACATAAGCACAAGCTGACCTTGTTCTGGGCACGAATGGTTTCCTGTAAACAAACGAGCAGCCAGAGTGGTTTTCTCTCTAACCTCTCTGTCATACAAATAAACAAAAGCACAAAAACATTCACAGCATGACAGTTTCTTCTTTTTTTTGGCAAACTAAACAAAGCAGCCTGCAGTCAGAACAATGAGGGGATGAGATGGAAAGCAAACACCCAGTCTTGTGGGTGTACAAGACAGGTTTTAGTATTGTCTGAAACCTGACTTGTAGTGTTGTCTAAAAGGTATCCCAGTCCAGAAACAAAAGCTGCGAGGCAGCAGTGAACTACCGAGACTCTGTCCACCCTGTGTCCTGCTGCTCACTGCTAAAATTCTCTGAATCTCCAGCTCCCTGAACTGTGCTGTGGCTCACTCTCGGCTTCAGTGACATCACTTCTGTCAAGGGTGAACACGTTACTCCTTTCTGACTGGTTACAATTAATCTTGAATTTAATACCAAAGTTTTATAGTATGATTGACTGTGGAATAACAAATACAGTTACAATTGCAGTGTCGTATACTGTCAGCATTAAACCTTCTTGTAAACCGCGGATTACAGCAACGACTGAAGAGACACTTCAGATGAAGCAGTTGAATGTGACCTTTCCTGCTCTTGTACATACTCAGTGTAAGTGTACAGCCTGTTTGTGGATAAGTATGTCTTTGGGAGTTTGCTGAAATGGATATCCTCCCAACAGCACGCACATCCAGGTCACAGACCACCAAGGCCAGTACACGGTCCGGACGTCCTGTGGCACGGAGGGTTTCCGAAATGTCAAGAAGGGGACGCCCATCGCGGCTCAGACTGCTGGGATATCGGCTGCAGCGGTAAGGCAGGGACGTCTCCAGTGAGGCCAAGGGCTCAGCTGGCCGAATCCTGGTCTTGCTTGCTGTGAGGGTTATTAATCACCTAACTTTACTTCTGAAGCCTAGGTGCTGTCATGGCCCTCTGCCTTCGGTTTTCACACCAGCTGAACACATAACCAGCCGCTTAACTGAATGCTTCATTTAGCTAAAATATTTTCTCAATTAGACCTTATGAACTATATTTCAGTTCAGTAAACAGGCAGTGGTTTCAAGTTATCAAGAACCATTTATTTTTAAGTTACTTAAAATCATACACTTCTCAGAGGCTGAAAAAAAAGCTAATAAGGTCTAATTTGAATACGTTATTAGTTTGATTACGATTTCAATTTACTGAGAGATGAGTCAGAACCAAAAAATAGCAATTTCAAATACAATCCAGAACCAGCCCAGAAAAACCTTCTGTTCCATAACGAATAATGAAATTCTGTGACTCTGTACAAGGCGCTGCAGTTCAGAGATTGGTTAAAGACTCCGGTCAAGAGTTAACGTCCACATCAGGAGATTGAAACTTAGTTACTTAATGTGTGTGTTTAATGTTTCTTTATTAGCCCTATCCAATTTCTTACATTAGGAATTTGTCTTTTCGCATACCCCAGCTATTCTCCATGAGACACAGACACACAGACAGGGAGAGAAGCTTGGGTCAGAGCGCAGGGTCAGGCATTTATATGGCGCCCCTGGAGCAGTTGGGGTTAAGGGCCTTGCTCAGGGGCCCAACGGAGTAGAATTCCTCTGCCGGCCGTGGGATTTGAACCGGCAACCACAGAGCCATCGCTCCGCCCACTTGAGGGACTAGTGTCTTGTGGTCATTGTCCACCTGAACTCTTTTACATGCTTTAATTATTATCTTAATTGTAATAGTTGTGACCAGGCTTAGAGATGTTTTTCAGGTATCTGGTACTTTCAGTGAATTCAATTTAATCA
This sequence comes from Lepisosteus oculatus, assembly GCF_040954835.1. Classification (NCBI taxonomy): domain Eukaryota; kingdom Metazoa; phylum Chordata; class Actinopteri; order Semionotiformes; family Lepisosteidae; genus Lepisosteus; species Lepisosteus oculatus. The sequence continues at coordinate 55,693,166 of NC_090700.1, forward strand.
ATTCTGTAAGATCTTAATAAAAATCTTACATATGCCTAAGAAAATATTAAGGTTGATTATTTTCTTGACTACTCAGTTTGAAACCAAAACCAGAAAATACCAGGACTGAGATTGATACCCGTGGTCTAAATGGTCTGAGATATTTTATTAATTAAAAATGGATTAGTTGCAAGCTTAATTTATTCCTCTGTTGTCTCCTAGTTAGTACAGGTCTTGTCCAGCAGGTGGAAGCATCTACTCACTCTAGTCATCTCCCACAATCCATGTCAATGAATGAATGGTTTTCCCTTTTTTTAAGCAGCCTTAAGGGTTTCACAGCTTCTGCTTAATACATGTACCAGTGATATTTAAAGTGCAATCCTGTTTATTTGCCCAAGACATAAATAGTTATTATTATTGACAGCCCTACACTTTTAACAATAATTTGATTATAACGCCCTGACTTGCACATGGTGCCTCCTGCCTTAAACTGTCAATACCAATATCTTCCAGTGACCAATCTTTTCATGGCCATTGTTATTTTCAAATCATTGTTTAGGCAATCAGAATTACTTAGGGAAGCCATGCTAAATGTTTCGTTCTTAGCATGAACTGGAAACACTAACTGTGAGCTCACCTCTACAGTCTCTCAGTCACTCACACAGAGGAGAACCGCTCTGATTTGCAGCTCGTGTTGATGAACACAGGCAGCTGCTGAATTCTTCTTTGTGTGCTGTGTGGATGTGAGGAGGGCCGTTCACTCTCAGCCTGTTTAATATGATTTTTTCTCCCGGAGGTGGTTTGGGGGTTTTGTCACTGTGTTGTTGAGCCCTGTTTTCTGTGCCAGTGTCTGTCTGTTACAGATGTAACACAATTCTCATGCTATATGAAGTGTTAGTGCTCTGCGACTTGCCAGCTTTTCCAAATTGATGTGACTCTTTTCCTGTTCCAGAAATTAATTTACAACCCCACCATAACGGAGATCTTCTAAAAAACAGGGATTATTTGACAATGGAGTCATTTTTTGTCATGTCTGTACAGATCTGTCTCTTATTCTTTCTGCACAGGACACAAGATGTATCTCACACAAATTTTGAACGTGGCGTATAGTTCAAACTGAACTGTATGGATGCTGTTTTGGTGTCGTTGTGCGCTTTATGTCAAGAACCAACATGTCCAGATAAAGAAACAGAAAGGGAAGCACTCTCTCTTTTTGAAACGACAAGGTGTGAATGAGTGGGAGTGAAATGTGCTCTTGCTCACTAATGCTGTGGTAAAATATTGAGATTTCTGAACGTAAGGTTTGCAGACAAGAGGAAGCTATTTGTCCCGTCTATCACTCTTGCACGTTAGAAGACAAATGGCTCTGAGGACCTCATACAGCCGCCTCCGGAAAATAGCCAGTGTGAAGCAGTGCCTCCTGAGCCGGTGTTAAATGCCCATCCGTGTTGCCTCCAAATGTGACTCTGGTTCATGTGTCTGTGGGGATTCTGAGAAAGTCCACCGAGTTGACTTTGTCAGGGCTTTTAGGAATTGAATCGGGACCCTTTCTAGTGTTCTGTATTCAAGGCTTCAGTTGTTGTGGTCTGTGAGAATGGGACATTTTTGTAAGCTTAGGAGTGTATCTGGACTGACTCCAGAGCAGCAGTTTACATTTTTCTATCAACTGTGCATTAAGCAGAACAAAAAGGAACAGGCAAAATTAAAATATTTTGTATTTCTTCTGCCCTTAAAAAAAAACGCTCGACAAGTTCCTAGCCTAGATGAGCAAAGCACACAAAGCCACTCTTGTGTTATGGTCAAAGTCTGCTTCCTGTCCAGTTCTGTCCTGTATTCCTGTATTCCTCACACATCGCAGCCTTCAGGCACAACCCATCCCCTGTGGTGTCACACTGCTGTCCAGAGACACTGAATGCTCCCCTTCTCTCCTGCAGAAGGCGCGAGCTAAAGGAGTGGCGTTCGTGCGGGTGGTCGTGAAGGGTCTGGGACCGGGGCGCATGGTGAGTATCCCCGGGCTGCGGCCGCCTGCCTCATGAGGCATGGCAGGGACTTCGCCCGCATCTCGGCCCCTTAATGTAGGAGCTCTGACTCACAGAGGAGAGAGAGAGGCACGCCGAGCCAAGCTTAAATGGCTCCGCCGTGCTCTTGGCCAGCCAGGCCTAACGCTTCTCATTTTATCCTGTAATATTTGTGGAACTGCTGCCGTTTAATCTGGGAACAGATCATCACCCCACACACACACCCATCATGACTACATGCGGCAGCCCACACTAATCACCTGCAGGCTGCAGACATAATGGCCTTGTCTTGATTTTAAGACATGTTCAGATACAGGATGATGATGATGTATTTTTATTTTATTATTCTTCACTCGCTGGTTCACTCAAAGGCATGTCTGTCTTGGCAGGTGAGTTCTTAATGAGGGAAATGATGCAAATGTCATGAACACCTACATTCTGTATTTTATTTTATGCTCATTAGGAAATCATGTTACTCGCAGGTATAATTTAATATGGATGCTTTAAAGAAAGTGTGTTTAATCCCTTTCTTAACCTGAAAATAACACTCTGGTTTATATTAACTGCTATTTAGGTTTTTGGTTCCAATTGCAAACATGAATGTAAATCAGATGGAAGGCTTTCACGCCTCGCAAATGGAATATGAAGATGTTATGTTTTTGACTTCTGAAAACAGACCAGCTGAGTGACCAGGGAGTCCATTCGGGAATGAGATTGTTCCCAGGCCAAGCTCCGACCCCGCTGTGGATATCTGATTCACTCGTATATCCGGCAGATGGGAGGAGAAACTGTTTTCGTTTTAAGTGACTCTGCAGCAGCATTTGTTAATGCATAATTCACCCCCTCTTTCCTGCAAGTCTGTTTTGGATAAAAGTCTGCTAAATTACTAATTAATAAAGACACTGAGTCTGAAACAAGAGGCCCCCAGTCCTTTCTGACTGGGGACACCTCTCAAGCCATAGCTTTCAATAGTCCACCCCTCCAGCTTTTAAACACGAAGACAACAGACAACATCATTTGTACGATACCGATAGGACGATTTTTTTTCTACATGCAATTTTCTGCCTCCAAATGAACGACGCCTAATTTTCCAAAATGGTTAAGCAGGAATGGTGGAGAGAGGTGAAATTGTCTTGGATCACAGCTTTACACATTTACATTTGCTTCGGGAAACAGGGGGCGAGTAAATTGCTCCTGGATCGCTGTCAGTGCAGTGCTGCAGGATACCATATTCCTCCATAACTGTAATTAGAACATTCTCATGAATGACAGCCAAACTGATTACAGATCGAGCGTTTCAGTGCTCGTCTCGGGGTTCAGTTCCTCCACATCTTTTCTGGGAGCATCTCTGAGGACTTAAATACTCAGGTGTGTTGTCTGCAGCAGTCTGAAACAGGACAATGGGTGTTTTCTTTTAAATTGAAATTAATGATAAAATCAGTTTGCATACGGCTCGGTCTGTGAGCGATAGGAAAACAGACCTGGTCCACGGTCACATTTACACACTTCTGGATTTCATGATCAAGAAGCAATCTGGAAGGCAGTGGTCTGAGGCCAGAGCTCACCTAGAATATAGGGGGTTTCTGCTTCCTTTCCATTTCTTCTGGTCTTTTAGATGGCTTATCTAATAAAAAACCCATTCTGAATGTAAGCTGGGACCTAAAACAGGGTTACTCCACATGTAAGCCTTCAAGTCCGTCAGTGGATAATCAGCCCCATGTGCGCTCTGTGTCCAGGGTCATACAGAATACACGCCTCACCCCGCTCCAGCTGTTCTCACTGCTCACAGAGGCCCAGCATGTTCACTGGGACTCCTCATACAGCATTTTACTAGGAAAACTGATGCCAGTCACTGTGACCAGATCTTAATCCTAAATGCTCATTTGTCTTGAACCTGCATAAGGCACTCAGAAAGCCTCAATAAGCCTGTTTATTTCTGTACAATAAACATCTCTGAAGTAAAAGCTAGTGTAATAATGCAGCAGTTCAACTAAGCTAAAACAATTGGTTTCAAAGTTAATGAAATGAGTTTTATTGATGAGAACACATACTTATCTCAAATATGTTTGATCGTAACTTAAAAGTAACCCCTGGAATCAAAGAGTTTCATGTTTAAAAAGATTTGGGTATGCAGACATAAAAAGAATGTTTGATATTACATGCTCTTTTTCTCATTGAAAATGTAAATCTGCCTACTTTTGTTCTGAGCATAACCATTCCTAACAATAACGGGCATTAAAATGCGGCTTAAACGTGTTTTCAAAAGAAAAATGGACAAGTGCCATTCAAGAAAAATCAGGGACCCTTTTGTATACTTGGATCTAAAGATATTTTCATCTTCAAGTGAAATATCTTAATGGTATTGTAATTATAATTTATTTTAAGAATCTTGTGGACTTTCCAAAATGGAATCAGCTGACTGGTACAGACTGGATTTTGAAATACACACAATACTACTACTTTATAAACTGCAGAATGTTCTAATAATACTATATGTAACTATAAAGTGACAAAATAATTATCTTCAGGGCAGAAGTTTACACACCCAATCTGCTTTACCTTTGTGGTGGAGAAACTGATATGATCTGTGTACAGTGCACAGAGCCTGCTGACAACCTCATTCCTTATACTACACCTACAGCAAATACTCTAAGGCTGAAACCACATTAGAGCCGTATCTCCCTAATAATAACACATCAGTACTAGAATGTGAATCCTGTTAGTTTCCTTTTTGAAAGTGAAATAAGATAATCTTAGAAATGGCTGCTAGTGCTGGATCAGTTAATCTCTGTCTACCAGGAGCAGCGGTTAGTTTATTCCCTTTCCCTGCCCTGTTTCTGTGTCTGAACCGACTGGGTCTTGCTGAACTGCATAAGTGACAGAGGAGCCTCGTCTTCAGTCTGGTAAGACTACATCACAGGCCTGGCATCCGCTTCAAGGCCATTCATTCTGCAGTCGCACTGCATGGCTCTGTGCTCATCTGGTTCCGACTGGCTCTGATCCCTCCCACAGGCCTGTTGCTGTATGCAGGTCGTCTCGACTGGTGGCTTTTGTGCCCGTCTCACCCTGGTACTTATCGGAAACTGTGTGGTTGTATTCAGTGATGTTGTGAAGTGGATTGGCAAGGCGATGCTTTGAGTGTCCCCGATATACAAATTGCTATTGTAAGCCTGAGGCATATGTCTTTATCCGGCTGTGATAAGGATGTACTTGTCTACCCACTGGCTTGTGAGGGGTCTGCAAGCAACTAGAGTTAGAAGCGAGAGCTGCATTCGTCCTCCAGCGGATGCCTATCTCGGCTGTTTGCGCTGTGGACCCGCAGTGATAACTGTGGGCCCTGGTCTGAGGGGTGCAGCAGTGAGCCGAGTTGTGTAGCATTTGCCCCTGCAGAAATTGAATCGTTAGACTGGAGAATAATTTGCAGTTCCAGATTTAAATGATACCGTAGTAGGGTGGTGTTACTGATGACTTATTATATTTTAGGCTGCCTACTTTCAGTGGTCAAGGTGATTTTTCTTTTATCTGTTTTTCAGTCGGCCATCAAAGGGTTAACGATGGGCGGGCTGGAGGTCGTGTCCATCACAGACAACACCCCCGTCCCCCACAACGGCTGCCGCCCACGCAAGGTGCGGAGGATGTGAGGCCGGACCCCGCCAGCTGCCTGAACGAATAAACTGGGGTTCTCTTGATTTAAGATCCTTCTTCTCTGGACTGTGAAAAGCATGCTGATGATTAGATTAGTACACAAACCTTTCAAGCGTTCTCTCACACCAGTGCGTCAGTTCACAGGGGAATAAACCAAATTCCAGTTAGTTTCGGGGAAGAGCAGAGCGCTCCCGTGGCAGAGCGGCGAGCTGTGTTTCTGGTTTCGAGAGCTGCGGGTGTTTGTGCGCAAGCCCACAGCAGGTGCTGGGTATGGAAGCTTTGCTACCTTATTGTGAATAAATCTGCAGGGACAGACATGTGAAACTGGTTTTCTGCTTCATCAGTTTGATTTTTACAAGATCTTGTAGCTCATGAGACCTGAAATGGATAAGCTGCTGTCCGTCTGGATTTATTTTCCCAGCATTTCAATGTGACAGAGTGATCACTCACCTGAGAGAGACATTTTTATGGATTTGTCCTGCCAAATCCCCAGTCATTCATGCCTGTTGGATGTCAGGGTTGGGATTGCGGATTGCGGTTACACATGCAGTGTTCTAGGGAAAAGAATTCAGATGGATGTGACCAAGGGAGTGGGGGGATCACGGTGTCCCCCAGTCCTTCCAAGGGCAGGATTCACAGACTCCCCAGGAATAAAATGAATTTTGAAAGGCTGGATGTATTTCACAGCACTTCTCACTTAAATTCAAAGACATGCCTTTTCATGTTTTCTGTACTGATGTTGTCAAAGCCCTATAGAATGGGTCTACTTACTTCAACCATCATTCTGACATCAGTTTGTTATATTTGTGTTTGAAAAGGGCAAATAATTGGTACTTACATAAGTGTTTTGCCTGCAATTTCAGCACTGAAACGTGTTGAATGGCCAGTTTTCTTTGCTATGTAATTGCTTCATCTCTACAAAGACATAAGCTTGTGCGTTAAGTGTGATTGATGTACACAGCCACAACAGTATAGAACAAATAAATCCCCAACATCTGAGCAGTAATGCATTGATATACAGAAATATTACGTGGCTTATAGCAACACTAAACAAACAACATAAACGCATAATAGAAGTGCTTTGCTGTTAATATTACTGTATGTGAAGAGCAGGTATGCGACCTAGAAATGGTTTCTGTGGCCTCTAGCAGAATTAAACAGACTTTTGCAGTATACAATATAGGGTCCACACACATCTTTTCCCCATTCCATGAATTTATCTCTAAACTATGCAGTAAATTTCAGCCTGAGATTTGTTGTCCTTCCAAGGCATATTTAAGAGCTTGTAAATTCAGCTATTGAGGAGGGCAGGAGGGGACTCCCCCTTGGCTGGTGCTAACAGGGGCTTGGCAAGCCCATCTCCTTCCCGGTCCCTGTGCTCTCCACTGCTCGCTGCTCACAAGCAGCACAGGGTTTCTTCACATGGAACAGAGCTACTGTAAGCAGGTGAGTAACAACTGCACTCCTGTCAGGACCCACGCAGTGCCACAAAGAAAAACTTGAGTATTTAGAGTTCAGTGAGAAATATAAAAATTGGTGAGATTCTACTGAAATAATGTTATTGTATTAATATACTAATACATAATCACACCTGCCATTTCCTGCGGTTTAGCAACACTGCATTAGTTCCCCAGTACTATAGGAGAAACATAACAGGAGTGTGTGTTATATCTATTAAATGCAAGAACGCATTGAGTTCCACATTCTATTGCAAGGAACTCTGTGAGAGCAACAGACAGAAGATACAGAGAATCGGGGGATTTGTTGGGATGAAAGCACAGTTGCCTGAAGTCCGTCGATCAGCGCAGGAACCTTCCAGGGGGGCTGTCAACCCCAATGGCCCGTCTCATCCTGTAGGTCCAATAGGGCCGGGTCAAAGAACAGCTGTATAAGCCAGGCTCGTGGGGCCCAGCACTGCTGAGCTGAGAAACAGCTAACTGTACAAACAGTGAAAGGAGGACTGACTAGGCACAATATTTTGTCCCTGTAGATAATAAATATTTACTTGGATTTATTGGAACTTAAATGCCCTTTTCTTAATGCTATGCCACAGCAAGTGAGATAAGAAACACAAGAACAGATGCTGTATCAGGTGATGCATCACACAGGAGCATACTGAGAATAAAATAACCTTAAAAAGCCGTAAAAACATCAGCTAAAAAATTATACATATTTTAAAACATTAGGAAATGATTCTTTAGAGATCTGGTGAAATGGACTATTGATAACATATAATAATACAATTAGAATAAATAATCCTTACACTTAAAGTGCTTTAAAGGTAATGGGGACTCCCCTACAACACCAACATGTAGCCTCCGCCTGGAGAATGCAACAGCAGCCACAGTGCGCCAGAAGGCTCCCCACACACCAGCTCTCAGTGGGGAGGAGAGCAGAGTGATGAGGCCACGTCATAGATAGGGATTATAAGGAGGCCACAGCTAACAGAAACAAGTAATTAAAGTGGCATATCTTCAAATCAGAACTGTTACATTGGGAACTGTTAGAAGGTTATTTATTTCAATCCAATTAATGTGGAGAAAATGCATTCAAAGACTTTCAACACTGGAGCTACAAAAAGTCCAGGAATTAGAGAAAAGGTTGAAGATATGTTTGTGTTCACCAGGAACATGCAGCCCAATCAAAACTTAAAAACATCTTTCCTGAAATTGGAGGACACGTACAGGTATAGCAGAGTAAGTGTGATGGCTTTCTGGTGTAATTTCTTGCTGGTATCAAGATAGATAGTGTTGCCCTCCAAGGAACCATAGACCACTTCTTGAATGACTCCATACATCTTAGGCGATTTTTGATATTTATAAGACTAGGGAAAATGTTACAATTTACTGCTTACACAACTGCTAAAAAGATTTAGGAACTAGGCATACCGATCTCATTCAGCTCTCATACTCAGAAACAACACTGACAAAATCTTCCACTGACATTCCCTATGTGTTAATTCTTCTAGACGGCCACAAAAGTGACTTCTGGTCTCATTGCAGGATTTCCCCTTAACATCACTGAGATTCTGTCTCATGGTGTATTTAGCTACCTTGAGCAACACCTTTTAAATACCAGTAACATTTAAGGAGTGAATGAAAGCAGAGCTTCCTAATCCGGGAATCTCTTGACACAGTGGACACTGGACTCTCAATTCAGCTCTTAATCAAATTCATGATTTGATTAATTAGGTCTTTTTAATTGGTTTTCACTCCAAGAAAGCTGACATTTACATTTTTTGTAAGCAATTAAAATCTCTGTCAGTGTCCAGGTCATCCAGAAAAAAACTCACAATTAATACTAACAATAAATTATTAGGTAGTGACAAATAATCAATACCTCAGATTAACAGTAGAAAAACAGTAGAGTGTTTTCAGAAGGACATGAACCAAGAAAGGACCAAACTAGGGACAAAAATATACAACTGGACACTCCTGCCTTAGGGCACCGGTATCTTAACCATTGATATGAGCACACAGGCACAGACTTATTTCTGGTTTTTAGCATATTACCCATGACGCTGATCACGGTCTCCAACACTGGTTCTGAAAAGGAGTGGGGTCATATGATATTCATCCCAGGCGAAACACCAGTTCACTGGCTTCATTAGTCACATCAATTCTGATATTTAGCTACTGATTTAAGAAACTGAAATAAAACCTGAGGCCTTGGACTCTACAACATATAACACTAGACTACATCTTAGGGATCTAATGATGCTGTATGTAAAAGATCCCTATTTTTTCGCTTCACCTACAGTTTATATCAAACTGCAGGTGTGAAAGTGTCAGATTCTATTCAAGAGGGAAAATGAGGTGGCAGGACACTGAAAACATGAAGTGCACCTCGACACTGTTAGTGAGCTTTACGTTCCATGAACCCAGATATGAACGTCATTTGCGCGACGGTGAGGCAGATCTGTGATGTGTGCCAGGTGACTCGGGAGGCTTTGCTGGGTTCTCAGGGCAGGGGAGGAGAGGGCAGAATCTCCCAAAGGAAAAAAAGGATTGCAGTATTTGAGATGTGCTGTGGGTCCTCTCGCAGTGTGACATCCAGCTCTAACAGACACCACTGACCCAGGGGGAGTGAAAGGTGAGGTGCAGTGTCATTCCAGGAACCAGCAACTGCGACTTGTCCTTGAAGCTGGTTTTAGAGCAAGAGAGAGACACTTGGAGATAAGAAAGGCATTTATAGGTAAATTGAAGGTTTTTAGAAAATACCGTATTACACAGCAATGTATCCTCTGCATGAGTCATCTGCACTGACTCACGCCAATCAATGAAGTTAGATGTTCAGCTGTTTGCACAATTATTACAGCTTTCACAAGCACAGAGTGAGCAGATCAAATTATTCTGGTTTGCACTGCAACATATTCCACCCCTGATCGCTTTTAATGACTCCATGGTTACAGTACAGGTTGCAAAACTACTTCAAATCAGTCAGTGTGGAGGTAGCCCTCCACTTTTTGTTCCAAATTAAGCTCATAATTAACTTAATTGATCTAATTATTGGTATAATTTTTCCAGGGTCTTTAAAGCTGATTTAGAAGACGCAACACCAATTATATTGTAATATCACCATATCATCAGCCAGCTTGCAATACTTAAAGCGACAGTATCGGTTTAGTAAAATTAAACATTTAATTTACACATCAAGGAAAATGTGGAAAATTGTTCTCAGCACCTGAAACAGTGAAAGTTAGAATTCTGAATGAATGAGTCATGAAGCGGGAACGTGCATGCACAGGTATCAGGGATTTCAGACTTCCTTTAAGCATCAATCAATGTATGTAATCACCTGGCTCCATGTTTTCTAGTTACTTTATCATGGCTGGCACGCAGCTGTGCAGGGTAACTCAACCTGCCACTTCCAGTCCACTTCAGCCACCCTGCTCTTCATTTTCTCAATTGATTAAGCAGGATTAATAAAATATTTAAGGTGCTGATCGCCCTGCCATCCTGCAAAGGAGAGGATTAGAAGTGTGGACTGAGTGGCCGTGAGGCAGAGGGACCTGACCTCTGAACTGGAGACGTGAGTGTGGAAGCTGCCTCTGCAGACAACAGCGCTGTGTCCCGAACACACCTGCAGTGTATGGCAGTGGGTACCAGTGTATAGAGTTCAAGGAAAAGTGTTCAGAAATAACGACTGCACTGAGGTGAAAGACTTGCCTGCGAGTACTGCCTGATCTTCAGCAATCCTGGGACACGCCCCCAGGGGCTGTGTTTCGAGCAGTTGTCTGGGCTTTTTAAACGGGGGGAGCCTGTGTTCAAATCCCAGTTGAGGAGCTTCTATTTTTAGTGAGTGAGGCACGCCATTCCAAAAATAGCTCCAGTGAACACCCTGGAAAAATGAAGCCTCTCCAGGCTGTCATTGTAAATGAGAATTTTTTTTGGATATCTGTGAAATAGACTAGTAGTTCCTCATCCTTAATATTTGTGTTTTAGAGGTACTCATTTATTTTTAGAGTCCAAAGGTTCTAAAAAGACATTACTGTGGTACTGTGATGCCTGGCACTGTTTCTTTAGATGAAATAAGCAGAAACGGACAGAAGATAAAATAGCTGAACAATGTGAAGTTAAGAGATTTCACCGATCGCGGCCCTGGCCTGACCAGTCTTGGCTTCTCGTTCATTTCCAGCCCATTCTGCTTACAGCAGTGTTTATTTCCACTAGCGAAAAAAACACAATGAATGTAAAAAACAATGCTGGAATTACTAACTGCATTAAAGAGTAATAGAATAGATACTAGTCATTTACGTGATTCCTGTTGTGTTCGTTTCATGACTTCATGACCTTTATGAGAGGTACAGTATGTGCAGTGTCTTTGGAGCTGAGCTCTAAGAAATATTACGACATTCACCTAAATAAATTATACATTAAAACATATTGTCAATTAATTTATACTTCAATATACAAAAAAAATGTAATCGCAGCTGTAGTTTAATCATTTTCAATCGCAATTCAAGCCCTGTGAGTGTTATTTCTCATGTAACAGGGGGACCAACTGATCTCCTTTGCCCTTTATTTCAGCTCACAAAGCACAGAAGCATTGTCAAGCAAACTGTCTATTATTCACTAGTTCAAAAACTTATGACCAAAGAATGGAATACTTAAAATCATTCTGTAAAATGCTGTTATTTTAGATGCTCGTGAACTCACAAAATTAGACCAGAAAACACTTCTTACTCTGTGCCTGGTCTGTTAATTCATCACCTTCAGCTTAGCGTTAGTTTAGTGGCTGGGCATGGCGAACAGTGAAGCACATTCCTTTCTAGCAGCTGCAGTGCAGGCAGGCTTCCAGCAGGGAGCGATCTCAGGGCAATATTCACCATCACACCCACACGCCAGTGTGACTGCACTCGGACAGCTCAGGACCACGAAGGGCACAACTGTCCAAGGTCTTTCAGACTTCATGTGGAAAGCCCATTCAGTTGTGCCCTTCATGTTAATGAATCAGGGGAAAACGCAAAGAGCAAATTCCTCAGCAGAGAGCTACTGTAACCTCAGAGTGATTTCTTTTGACAGTAACTGCCTTCCACACATTTCCTAATTAAACATCGTCACAATGAACAGGATTATTGGCTCAATTGTAACATATGTCTTGTAAAAAGAGGGCACAGTTTATAGAACAGTGATGGTGGTCCTCAGGTTTTTTTTTATTTTATAATCTGAATAAGAAGCATTGTTTTATATAGCACCTGTAAAAGTAGCATCTCCAAGCGCTTTACTGTAGGTGTAAAAAATAGCTATAAGGAATATAAAAGCTGTAGCAAATTACAGACTAAGCATATAAGAAATACAACAGGTTATAGGTGCAGCGGAAGATCCAAGGTCTTTAGAAAATGGAGCAGACACAGACAGTAATTTAATAAAGGCCTTTCTGAAGAGAAAGGTTTTGAGTCTGGATTTAAATGCACTCAAGGCAGGTGACTCTCAAAGATCCTTTGGGACAGAACTGCAGAGCCTGTGGTGCAGCAGATGAAGGCCCTGTCACCCACAGAGTGTAAATGAGCTTAGGGGACAGACAGGAGACCAGAGTTAGAGGAACAAAGCTTGTGAGGTGTGGAGTAGACAGATAATCAGTCAGAAATGTACTGAGGTGCCAAGCCATGTAGTGGTGCCTACAAAGTGAGCATGGGATTTTAAAGTTGGCTCCAAAATTGATGGGAAGCCACTGCCATGTTCTGAACATATTGGAGTTTGTTCAGTGTGGATTTAGACACCCTAGCAAGTGGGGCATTGCAGAAATCAATTCTTGAAAACAAATGTGTTGACCACCTTTTCTGCTAAAAAGACAACATAGAATGTAGTCTGGCGATATTTCTAAGATGAACACATGAGGTTTTTACATTATTCTGAACATGATGGTCAAATGTCGAGCTGGGATCAAATATTAGCCTTAAATTATTCAACTTTGATTGAAATCAAAGCACAGTGCCATCCACAGATAGGGTTACTGCATTGTCTTTACGTAGATGATAGGAGGTGCCGAGTAACACAATCTTGTCGCAGTGAAGTGAAGTGAAGGAAATGTTGTTATCCAGGTTTTTATATCAGATGCACTTAGAGAGTGCAGATAGAGCTATGTCCCATGTCAGGTTTAGTATGGACACATATTAGAGTAGCATCAGCATAAAAATGGTCATTCAGACCATGTGAATTTGATAACTGACAAAGTGAGAACATGTAAATGCTGAATAGCAGTGGGCCCAGTATTGAACCCTGGTGAACACCAGACTTAATGAGCTCAAATTCAGAAGTAAAACCCCAAGAGAAGGGAAGTGTTAGCGATCGGTAAGATAAGAGCTGAACCTCTGAAGAGCGACGTCAGAAACTCCAAACGCAGCCTCAAGACAGGAGAGTAAAATGTCATGATTAACAGTGTCAAAAGCAGCACTTTAGTCTAGGAGAATTAGGATACTTATATCTAGTGTCTGAAGAGCACATTAATCCTGACCGATTAAACAGAAATGAGACTGATTAGAACCAGAACCTAAGACTCCTGGTATATTGGGGATGAGACACAATATTAACATGGTGATGGCTGCAGTGATGTGTCATTTCCTTAGAAAAACCTGACAGCAAGAATTCACCCGGCTCACTAGGTATTTTCTCCTGCTTCTCTAATAACTCCGAGTCAGAAATCTTAGACCCCGCAAAATGCAATGAAAGTAACTAGAGAGGAATAGAGACAAAAACACAATAAAAAGCCTTGTCTCACAGTCACGATCACTGGAGACTGCAATGAGAGGCACTTGAACAAGCTGTTTTAACACGTTAAATGATCAGAAGCGAGCAGCACAAGCAGGCGTGAGCGAGCTGAACCTCCCAAGGTCTTATTTCACACAGTAACAGGTTTAATCATGCCTGCTTCTTCATTCCAAGCCACTAATAAAACACGTGGAAGAGAACGGATTCTGAACATATCTGAGCATTTTCTCAGCAGTCCCTGATGCACATCGTTGTGCGGACAAAGGAGAACAGGAGCACATATAAGTATAAATTACGTTTCTCAGAATGATGATGAATTTTGAATAGATTTATAGCCCTGTACAAATCGCCTTCAGATTGAGGTGTATGTCAGCGATTACACCGGAGCTACAGATAACTGTCTTCATTCTAGGATCTGCTGCTTAAGTCTACCTTTCACAACCCAGAAGTACCTATTTCGCTCATCGAGAGTGCAGTTTCCATTAAAGCGGTCTCAAGGCTCTGCACGACAACCTGATGTTATGTATATCATAGCATATGAGGAAAATGATCAGCGCGTGCCTGTGCCTCATGGCACTCCCTATAATGACCCTGGGATCCAGACAGTTAAAATCAGTTATTTCGGATTCACAGGAAATTAAGGTCTAACATCTGGTAGGCAAATTGGAGCCGGGGTAATGGCAGAGATGGGTGGGAAGGGGGGGCAGGCTAAATCCTCCAATCTCGCAATCTGTGGTTTTTAAAAAGCCTCATATTTTGCTTGACCCACAGCCTCTAGGCTGGTAACACAATCCTGTCGGTTTCCGAGAGACGACCAGTAAGAAGCAGAATTAAACACTATAAATAAATGGATCCATTTAAGAGTGCTGCCCTTTCCCAGGATTACATCAGGCGCTTCGTTGCCATGACAACAGCAATTAGGAACTGAGTTTCCAGGCAGGCAGTGGATAGAACTCTGTGCGCCCAGTAGCCATGGCAACCAAGGTCAGGCCAGCATCACACATCTGCCTTCACACTAGCCACGTTACAAAGCACATAGACTTGTGGGGGATTGATGTGATCAGATACAGTGATTAAACACAACCATATGCTTTACATTACATTAACCCCATTGGGGGCTGGTGACTTGATACACAGAAACACTCATCTTCTAGCGAGAGACGTGTTCCACTCACTACCTGGTCCTAGTTGTTGGAGCCCTTTTGCCTGTTCAAAATCTAACCCATATCCTCTCAATTAATGGCAGTACTTACAAAAGAGGCTAAATACGTCTATTTGATCAATGAAGCAAAAAATATTCCCAGAAATCCTGACAATATTTTTTAATATGATTATTGTATTTTTAATTTGCTGTTTTATTTCTCTGCTGTAAATACAGACAATAGACAGTGCTTGAATTCAGTTTAAATAATGCATTTAAACACAACTCTATGAACTTACTACTTCAAAACATTAGACCAAATCGATGTGAAAACATTAACAAAGTGAGCAAGGCTGATTACATTACCCTGGGAGTGAGAGATACGAGGATAATGATGTTCATATTGCAGCCATCACGGACAATTCAAAACTCTATTTTTACGCAAATCACCAAAGGATAAATGTAATAATCTCTAAAGCGTCTTCATTTTAAATTTCAAAAAAATTTGGAATCGTCTTGAAATTGCCAAAGAGCCATGGCCATCCCAACGCTGATACACATTGATACTGGTAATTATAGGACGAGTATTGATTACAGTAACTGTGAAGTATAAAACTGGGGCACATCACAGCTAAGTATAAATTCAGGTTCACATCAAATATATTAGATAAACAGCAAATGAGTGCTAAAACACTGTGCACATAATCCATTTTTTGGTTTGTGTTTTAGTGCTTTTATTGTACTGGCCTTTTCACTGAACAACTTGTGGTGTTAGAAGTCATGTTCCCAGCTTGTATTTCAACCCCTGTCCTGCATTTCCCTTCAATGATTATGACTTTGGTCAGAACAACCTAAGGTGGGGACTGTGAGAAAAAACAAAACCCACAAGTCTGGTATTTGGCTTACAATGGTACTCAACTAGATAAGAAAGTACTCTCAAGTGAGCTTTAGTGGGTGACAGTGTTTCAAATGAGAACACACCTTGAAAGAATGTGTTTATGGAAATGCACTGTATTTGTTTGTTACAGTACAAATGGTTCTTAATTAATAACATGGTTATTGGAAAGTTTAAAATGAAGCACAACTGCTAAACAGACATACAGTTGCATAGGTTATCTATCGTTTCAGATAGAACTGTGCTTGAGGTATAGTCTCAGTATATGGTTGACAGCAGCAGGATCAACAGAGTAAGAAAACGTCAGTTAATAAGTTAAAATTAGTGTTTAGATCCTGGCAAGAGCAGCCCCAGAGATGTGACAAGCCTGGTCTGCTGGCCAGCGAACCACAAAGTCAACCCTCAGGATCGAACAGGGAGGCCCCTGCCCAGAAACAGGCCGACACAGGGAACAGGCCGGCCATTTACACATCCTAAGGCCATGAAAACAGAGGTTAGAACTTACTGCGGCTTACTGTTAACCAGCAAGTTTAGACGGCTTTTTTCTCCTACTGACTTATTCTAAACGTACAGGAGCTCAAACATTATAATTGCATTATGGAATTGATTTCAGCAAATATTGTGTATCCATCTAGTATATTAAGTATATTAAGTCATAAAAAACAGAAGAAAACACAGAAAACCATCGTCTTGTATATGAATCACCTTGAAAGCAGATGTCTGCTAAGTTTCCACGCTCTCCCGAAGGGCAGCGCGACCAAGGGACGGTTTATTGTTAACGCAGTAATTGGGAACATAAAAGCAAAGTGAAGTGAAATGGACTAGTGCCTCATACTCCTCCCCCGTCTCCGGGGTCACCCCAGGTGTGCAGCAAGTGTTTGAATGTGTTCAATTAGCTTGTGTAACCAGAGGCAGAGCGCACAGTTAATCCCACAGCACCTGCTGTCCTTTCGCAGGTAACCCAGCCAGGGGGGCAGGGCATCACACTAGACTGCCTGCAGCTGCTCTGGATTTAGCCCATTTATCTGATTGGAGATCATTTAAAAAAACATGATTATTAGAACACGAACCAGGCCAGCAGATAAACCGCACAACAATACAACGAGCCAGCTTCTTTCTTTCTCATCCGCCTCCCCCTCTTCTCCTCGTCGGAATGATTGTCCCTTCCGGCTTTCGCATTTTTTCTTCACTCCTCGCACATCCACTCAACTCAAAATTAAAAACATGAGATTAGAACCCGTTCTAACCTTTGCCAGCCTTGCGGCTGTGTCGCTCACAGATTTCCACAGGAGGCTCGAGTGGAATCACGGGTGGTGATGGCGCGGCGCGGCAGGAGAGCGAATTCAGGGAGCGAACAGATAATGCCCATCAAGCAAGTGAGGTGAATGGCAGGCTTAGGAAATGAAAGGTCCTTCTGCTTTTTTTCATTGAGGGGGTCGAAATGAGTCTCTGGATAAGAGCGTGGCTGCAGCACACACAAATCAAAAGGCAACACTCTTGGGCACCACCGGCTGACAAGAGCTGCAGCCGCTCTCGAGGTTACAGCAGTCCAGACTTCCCATCAGTCCCTCCAACCACTGGACAGACTGCTCTGTAGAGCAGCGCTCTCACCCTGTGAGAAAGGATCTCTGCATTTTACATCTATATTTGCAGTCACAGTAAGTTAGGACTGTTCCTTGACAAGGCACAGTCCATACAGAACTTCATCCAGGCATTGAAAATCTCCAAAGCTGGTGACGAGGTCAACACAGCAGACTTCAGACTGAGACCCGAACCACAGGACACCAGTGGAAACTGTGTGAATGTGCATTTCAAACAGAGAACAGGAGGAATCTTGTTACCCAAAGGGTTGTGGGAATAGGACATGAGTTATGTAAACATTGTTGAAGCAATTCGACAACAATTCGACAAATTCCTAATGCAAGAAATTGTATATGGCTAATAAAGTGATCTCATTATTCCATGTATTCTTTCAAGACACAGCTGGAGGAGGTCCTCGGATCAATTAACTGCTAACGACCAACTGGGCTAGAGATGGGCTTGATCGTCTCCTCTCATTTATAAGCTTTCTGAAGATCTTAAGTAAATAAACCTTTTCTTTTACTAATTCATATCACTCCCGTTCAATGGGCAAGTTGATTTATTTTATGCTCTCATGTCCAGGGTCCTGGTGCTGGCTGGGAAAACAGTGCTTTCCACTTTAAAATCAGAAGTTCTCGAGTCCACTTTCACTCAAGGCATTGACATGGAAGCGACGGTCAGTGAAAGAGAAGGAGGAGACGCGGTTCCATTAACCACTCCCAGTGGCCTGGTGACAGTGGCCCAGTGGCGGTTCCGCAGACGTTCAGCGGAAACTGTATTTAATGCAGTATCTTTAGCATGGATTTCAATCCTGTGTCAAATCAAGTGAAACTCCAAGTGGTTACGTTATGGTGATGCACTTTGCAGGTAGGAAGGTGGTTAGTTGGCCATTAGATTAAAGGTACGTCCCTCAAAAGACTTACCTTGCTGAACACTGACACTATTTTTCTTGGTGGTTTCTTGGTTCTTTGGTTAGGATGGTTATGTGTGAAGTTCCACGGGGCAGAATACCGAGACCCCTACTGTTGAGAATTCATGTTTCCTCTTGATAATAAACAGGAATTACATCGTCGGAATTATCAGTTCAAAGCAGACGATACTCAAATCCATATGCACACTGACCTGATTGTGATGTGGCCAATTCAGGAGTCCTATTACATTTCTGATATTAAAGTTTAGGGCGACATTTTTTATATTTACTTTGTGATAAGTCTGAGGACAAACTGTTGGGATTCTCCCATCATTTCACAGAGTACAGTTGTGTAAAACCAGTGCTGTAATCACTGCTTCAATTTAGGGGTCATCCTAGATTGACTCTGAAACCCTGCCTACAGAAATATATATATTTTTGTTTCTCGACAATACTTTTGTCCAGGGCGCAACAGGGGAATACAGCCTGGAAAGAAGCTAGTCACATACACACACAATTTAGATTTACAATGTCTCTAGTCAGCATGCCTTCTGGGGGTGTGAGCGGGAAATGGGGGACCCAGAAAAACACCACACGGAAGGAGGGAACTTACACAACACACAAAAGAGGCGCCCCAGGTCAAAACGGAAGCCAGGATCCAAGACCTGTGAGGCAGCAGTGCTAACCACTACCCCATTCTTCAATTACAGAGACATCAAATCGAATCCCGCCAGGACACTGTGTGCTTCGCCAACCCAGCTCCAAACACTGACTCGCCTGGTTGCAGGTAAAGTGAAATGTAATAATGAATGCAACCAATAAGTCTTTTATTGCCATAGATCGGAGAACAAGTACTGTTGTTACAAAATGCCTTCCCAATAGTTTCCATTTATTGAACTTCTGAGATTAATGTTTCAATCCAGTTCATTTTCATTGTCCCTTTTTAATTAAACAGCACCACAACTTTAATATAAATGTGTATTGAGAGTTGTTTCACTGTTCAAATAACATAACCAAGTAATATACAGTACATCATGAATAAAGGAAGCTTTCTTGAAAACAAAGGACAGATGAAAGAACAAATTTTAATCTAATTTTGTCAGGCTAGTTGTAAAATGTTAATTAAAGAATGGATGTGTTTACTTCACCTATTTTTATCAATTTTAATTCAGATTTAAGGAGACGTTGGTCCAGATTGGAAGTGGCACTGAATTTCATCAGAAATAAAAGCACAGCCCCGTTGTAGGTACTCTGCAATGTTCACCTTATTTTTTCTGTAAGTTACTTTGTATAAAATGATCTGCTTAATGACTATGTATACAGAAGGGTATTTCGCACCAGCAGCCCAACTGCACAGGAGATTAGGAGGTTAGACCGGACTGAAAAAAGCTTAAATAGGAATTCAGTCAGGACACCATGGTTTGTACCTTACTGTAACATGGCTCATCAGCTAGACCAAAAGAAATTGGGCTTATTTCTCCCATTGTTTCTAACTCTACAGACAGGTAATGCAGAATTTCTACCAACCTAGAGTATTAAAAAGTAGAAGGCTGGGTGATTTAAAATATTTGGAACAGCTTAAAAGGTACTTATTATGCAATAGCAATTTGAAAGCCATTTTCATGTTCTTTGCTCTTAAATAAAGCCGCCTGCAAAGCTCACTTTTTCCTGTTGTGAAAGACCAAACTTGATTGCACTCTGAAACCAGAACTCCTGTAGGGATTTTTTCTTCTTTTTGCAGCAAGACCATTTGATTTAAATTAAAAAAAAGGAATCCCACGTATTTACAGACACCCACCTACTCACACCTCCGCGGAAAGACGAGGACACACACGTACGCGCGCGCGCGCACACACACTTTTCCTTTCACTCTGCCACACACTCCGAGATCCAGTCCCTGGAATTGAACGGACAGAGCAGCTCGGTAACAAAATATGGTCAGAAACTGAGAAAGAGAATGTTGCCAATCGGAATACACTCCACTCTATTCATTCTTCAGAGAAAAAGATGTCTTGCAATCATAGCCACAGCAGAACAGATTCCTCAAAGCACTTATCTCTCTCAGCCGTGTCTGAAAAGACTCATTTAACTATACCGAGAGGCATTAGAATGCTATTGGTACCAATACACATTTGTTGCCTTTTAGTGCCTCTCCGTACATACCCAGGCCAGGGCCAGACAAACACTTGACACTACAGCTGAGTGATTCAGAGGGAACATCAACAAATGTAGCTCTTAGCACAGTCAGGAATCAGAACCTATAAACTGTTACAGTCCACAGGTTCTCTCACGGAAACATCAGAGCTCAGCACCACCAGAGCTTATAACTGCAGTCTGCACTTCAACATTACCAGATCAGTTGTGATATTTGGCAGATAGTTATGGCAATATTACATTTCTAATCAGCTTGGTAGTGAGATGCTCAATTGAGTTAAGATCTTGCAATTGAGAAAGTGCATGACACTCTTTGATCATTTCCTTCTGTTGCACAAGATGAGGTATTCAGAGTTTCATTAAAACTTTATGAAATACAACACTGTACTCATCTCCCTGGGGCTAATCTTCCATAATTTCCATAACTCCTCTGTGCTGCACCTTATTCTGAGTGCTTAATATGGTCATAAGGTGATAAAAATTAAAAAGAAGAGAAATGCTTAAAAACAACAAAACAAATTTATTGAGCCAAACTGCACAAGTAATCAATTTAAAAAACAATAAAAACAGCTGCTCACTTTAGCCAAAAGGTCTCTAAAAATAAAAAGGATCTGAAGAAATCTGAAGTAGCTGCAGATTCGCACTCACTTAAAACCGACATTAAGAAAGAACGTGAACTCCGGTCTTAGCATAGTTTCATGCTTTCATGTTTAAGGACCTGAAGTTTCACCGCCTACTGAAACATCAGTCCTAGTGAAATCCCCTGACCTCAGAAGGTGCTCTGCCCGCGCGCGCCTCACCAGACGCAGTAACCAGGGCGGCAGCCACGCCAGCATGAGCCGTCAGACCACGCAGACCAGCGGTGTGTTGAGGTTCCGTCAAGACTGGCGTGCTCAGCAGCCTGCCGCAGAGCCACAGACCGCAGGGCCGATCTGTGGCACCTAGTCCCTCCGACGTCTCCCGTTCCCATCCCCTCAGACGGACACATGGCGCATGTGGAAGTTAACTACGTACTCCGCGTTGGTTCGCTGCACAGAGATCGCGAAGGGCTCGAAGGGGTGGAAAGTGAAAGCCACCAGCCGCCGCACTGTGGGATTAATAGGACGGCCTAAAAGTCCAGCTTGGATCTTGAACTTCAATAACCCCGAGTCCCGGGCATAAAATCTGCAGGACAAAACAGGAAAGACAGTAAAATTGGATTACACGTGCTATTCAAGATTAGACGTTTGCACTGCAAGACTACTCTTGTCAGAAACTCCCTTCGATCCAATCATTGATGACAGAACCACACCTTGCTGTTCATTAATTAATTACATCTGACAGCAGCCAACTGCAACCAGAAGCTGGGCAATAAAGTCAGTGTAAGACCCCCTCCCCACCACCACCAAATACGACCACGTTTCAACAGAGAAATCTGTGCACTAAGGAAAGATATTTCTCACGCAACCTCAGAAAAGTGGCAACTTGCACCCTGAAGGAGAGGCAGAAATGTGGCACTGACATTGCACATTTGTGCCCTTTCCCCACACAAGAATGGTTGGGATTTCCTCTGTTCTATCTTTACAACTGAGCACCTGATCATGGACAATATCTTATATGAGAAAAGGCCTAAAAAAGAAAGAGCTCTAACCTGTTTGGAAAGGACAGGTGAGAATGGCTGCCTGATGATGTAGGGCTGTCTGGCTTTAAGCGCTCTTGATACATTTTCATGTAGCACGCAAGAAAAAAAATCTTATTCACAAATATAATAAACAAAGCAATTATTCAACCGCCATGTTTAAAACACTCCAATACTAGCAGATGAAATTAGGAGACATGGTGATTTTTCTGCAAATATGTGGGGTGGGAAAAATCAGCCAGTGCCTTTACCAAAATTATTCAGTGGTTATTTCCACTTGGAATACCTTATTTTGCAGAACACAGTGAAAGATATGATAAAAGATGAACGCACAATAAAGACACAAGACTGAAGACCATTAAGGCTTGCAAGTGATACAAATCCTGTTCACTCCCAAGGTGTTTTGGTTAGCATGACATTTCCATTTCAATTATTCTCCTGGGTGGGAGAAGCTTCTTTTGCCCATTACCTTATCGGATGGTCCCCGCAGGTCTTGGGGCGCTCCATCACAGACACCCACTTGTCATCGTAGCTGAAGAGCGAGAGGTCCAGATAGGGGCTGCTGCTGTAGGACTGGGCGCTGATGGGCAGCTGGCCCAGCAGCCGCCTCACCGCCTCAGTGTGCCCCCCATACTTGGCATTGACAATCGTGTCCTTGAACCTAACCAAGAAAACGCAGGGTTCTTAATAGGAGGGCGCGCCATCTGAGTGCCACTGATCACCCTGCCCCCTTTAGTATACCTGCTTAAAATGTTACAGCAGACATCAAATGTACCTTTATTGAACATAGTCCGCCACAGGAAAAAGAAAGCATACTGTACCATTAATCATGTGGCAATACAGCGTTTTTAGAAAACTCTGATGGGGGATGCAAAGGAACAAGTAATAGGTTTATTCCATGCTGAAAAGAGAAGAGAGAAAACACGTTTCGGCTGAGGAGCCTTCTTCAGGTGTGGAGGTGTGGTGTGGAGCCTTTTTCACACCTGAAGAAGGCTCTACAGCCGAAACGTTGCGTTTTCTCTCTTCTCTTTTCAGCATGGAATAAACCTATTACTTGTTCCTTTGCAGCCTATGCGTGCTGACACAGCTACCTAGCTGATAACGGTTACTCGCTATCACCTTTAGTACTATAGGCCACCCTGGATGAAAGCGTCGATTAAACTATTCTTGCATGGGGATGGAAATGAAGCCTTCCACCCGCTGTGGGTCTGTGGGTGCTCCACTGCTGACTAAACCTGCACAGATCCCTGCCTGAGGCAACGCCTCGCTCCTCCGCGTCACGTGCTGTACACTGACCTCCGCTGTACCTGCCGCGCAAAGCTGTTGCTGGAGGCGGAGCAGGGGAACTGCACGGCGTCACTGTGGAGAGTGGCGTTGCGGAAGAGGTCGCAGAAGTTCTCGAACAGCTCCAGCAGCTTGTCCGACGTGTTCTCGAACACCGCGAGCACCTCCGTGGTCACCATGTTGTACACCACGAAGAACGAGGGCTGGGGGGGGGGGAAGGAAACAAGAGGGATCGCTTTTTTCCCCACCCCAGTCGTTTTTGTCACATATCCACCCGAACTGGGATCTCCTCAGCTCGCAACTACAAAGAGTGCAGCCCCGCATGGGTTGAAGAGGAGCAGGAGGCACGGAGAGACCTCTGACCTGCTGGCCCTCGAGCCGCCTTCGGGCAGGCCACAGGACGCACAGCCTCGTACCGCAGGCTCGGTGCCGACGGGACGAGAGAGGCACCCAGGAAGCTCTGGGGTTACAGGGTCACTGGGACATCAGCCATCCAGAAAAGCTGCAAGCAATTACTATTATGATTATTATCCAAGCCTTCTTATTACTTATCTATTGGGCTGAGCGATTCACTTTTTTTCTTTTAGTACTGTCAACAAAACTAATTAGGCACCAATTTGTCTAGCGCGTTAATCGATTTTTTGTTGTTGTTTTTTTTTGTTTAAGGTGCAGGCTCTTGTAATACTAGTACTAATGAAGAGGGAGGCATACTGTAAGTATACTTTTTAATCTCACAAATCTGAAATTTTCTCAGAAGAACCTAACTTGCTTGAAATGCAATAGATTCAATATGTAGCACCTAATAATGATTTATACAATCTTGAGCAAAATGTGAAATGGATCACACTACTATGCCATTGGGGTCTTAGGCGTTTCCCTTAAAGTTATTTTTTTTACCAAATCATAAACTATACAGTTTCAGTACTATACAGTACTGATATCTTAATATGCTCTTCATATTCATATAGAGCCCAGTTTTATTCAAATTAGATGCCCTGCATAGTTTATCTCTTAGCTGTAGTACAGAAAAGAAAAAATGTACTACTGTAGATATAACAGGCAAAACATGTTTTAACAAAAATATTTTCTAATTCAGTCCTTTTTTCAAACAATACAGAGTATTGTAGTACAGAAGTTCAAGTGTAACTGGTCTTCTGTATTTGCAGAGCACAGACAGCTGCACACTGGTCTGTGTCCACTTTTACCCAAACTTCTTTTGGTCCTTTGGAAAAATGGCACAAAACAATTCTCACTATAGACTGAGCTCTGAACAAGCGACAAAGTTCTAAAAGAAATATAGGTTTCTTCACCTCAAGTCTCATTCATTATAATTACAACCAAATTATTAAAAAAAACAATTCTATTACTGTACTGATACATTTTTAAATTCTGTGCAATTTTGTGTTATGCTGAACACATTAAATTAAGCAAGTGACAACACTAGAATTTTAATTAAGAGCAAACAAAAACCACTGTACTACTCACACCTTCACGCCTCATGATTTCACCTTTTCCTTAAAGCCATTATTTCAGACAAAGACAATGAAGACATATCAATAACCTTATTCATCAAATACGTTGTCAAAGATGGGCCTGATTTAGTTTATAAAATATCGTTAGCTATATTATCCATGTGCCTGAAAGTGCCTATACCGTACTGCCTCGCCTGAAAGGGCATTCTACTTGTTAAATAGATACACTTGTTTTATTAAGATAGTAAATGTTCAACAAAATACACTCAAACAATAAGATTTCAAAATTGATGAGTACTTCTATTCTTTATATGCCACAGTTCATTCATGGTGTGTTTCATTGTTACTATTCTGATAGAGGTATCACCTAGCTATTTGATGAACAATATGTACAGTATACTCATCTCAGTGTTACTGGAGAAGACAAATGGGAACCTTTTTTTACTTTTAAACTATAAAATATAGCCTCAGAGTTGTAACTGTTACCAATGACTCCTTGGTATAATACTGAACTCAGAGTTGTCAGCTACACATAAAGAGAAGATCTATTAGCAATAACTTACTGCATTTAAAAAACGCTCAAGATTAAATTAAGGGTGTCCACTTCTCAGAGTTCGCACATAAACCATACCATTTAATATCAGTAAAATGCTTTTGCATCCAGTAAACTACTAGCACAATTACAGTTTTAGATAAGGAACAGTGACCACATATACATTAACTTCAATTAGCAGTTGAGAGCAAAATCCCTGCTGCAGGCCTGGAGAGCCCCAGTCTAGCCAACTGTACAGGTCATTTCTTTCTAATGTTTATGAAAACCTGATATTGATCAATTAATCACAGAATTTGCTCAGTCAGAGAATTAGCTGGAGTTTGAATCCTGATTCAAGCATATGAAAGAAACCTCCTGCATCCTGACTTGGTCCCTTTATAGCCTGTGAACATGTTAATCTATGATGTCGTAAATACTGCTGCATTCTTCTGGTCTGTAGGAGGCTTGTCTACAGACTAGGAAACATCCGGCGGTGTGAATGATGGGCCGGTGGCATGGAAATACCTGAGAGGGGTCGGTGACGCGCAGGGTGACCACGTCCTCGCTGGTGTACTTGATGAAGAGGTGGTGCTCGTCCAGCAGCTGCATCTTCCACATGCGCAGCTGGCGCAGCTGGTCGAACAGCTGGAAGAAGCGGCGCTTGGCTGTGGCGCTGCCGTCCTGCTCCGCCCGCCGCCACAGGTACACCAGGAGACGGTGCTTCAGGGAATTGATGGTCTTCTCCTTGTAGAGGCGGGAGAAGCCCGGCTGCCCCTCAGCCTGGGCCTCGGGGTACACGGCCGAAAGGGTCAGGAGGTCATCCTCATAGCAAAAGCGGCCTATCGTCCGTACATCGAGGAAGGTACCTTCTGGGGTCACCTAGGGACCAGACAATATCAAATACCACCACATGGCTTTGTTTCTGCATTACAGACACACATCATGTCACCTGCGACCGGCAGAGAACGCCACACATACGACAGACTTCTAGAGGGGATATGATCATCACCCCGCGTTAGGAGTGATCCACTCCAGTTTTGACTTGAAATGCAGGCACAACATCCAAACACAATGGGATTATCTGGTCATCTTTCAGCATTCCCGATGGCCACGGCTAAACTCAGCCTGCCAGCCAGCCTATATCCACACATGGCCAATTTGCGTTAGTATCGTGGTCATGATTCGGGAGCCGGGGGGTTCTTAATTGGGTGAATCGAGAACAATGCCGGTCGTGTGAAGGCAGGCGTTTGGCCTGACTGGCATCTGCTGACATTTCTTAAGTCTCACCTCAAAACTTGTTTTTAGATGGCCTTCAATTCGTCATTTCTTTCTTTTCACTTCACCTTTATGTATATGGCTCTGTGGCTAAGGATCTGCGCCTGTGACTGGAAGGTTGCCGGTTCAAATCCCGGGGATGGCAGAGGAATCCTACTCCGTTGGGCCCCTGAGCAAGGCCCTTAACCCCAACTGCTCCAGGGGCGCCGTACAATGGCTGACCCTGCGCTCTGACCCCCAGCTTCTCTCCCTGTCTGTGTGTCTGTGTCTCCATGGAGAAAAGCTGGGGTTTCTTCCTAATGCAAGAAATTGTATAGGGCTAATAAAGAAACATTACAACATTACATATATATTTTTGGTTCACTGAACTTATGTGTAGAATTTATGTGAAGTGCCTTGGCCTTGGCCTGGAATAAAACTGCGTGACTGGGTGACCGGCTGGCTGGCCGGTCGGCGGGGCAAAGCTACCTGAAAGACATGGATGGTCTGCTGCTGCACCGAGAGCACGGCCAGGATGTTGCGGTAGAGGTAGAGCCCCTGGTTGTGCGACAGGATGATCTTGTCGCACTTGAAGGCCCGCGTGTCGCAGAGGCGGCCGGAGTGCAGGTCGATGATGTGCAGGGAGTAGTCCTCCAGCGGCGAGCGCGGGTTGGGCGTCACCGACTCGTTGTTGCGGTACACCTCGAAGAAGTGGGGGTGCGGCTCCTCGGGCAGGTAGGCGGCGGAGCCCACGATGACGTAGCGGCAGTCGTCGGTGAAGAGGCTGCACTCGCGGTTCAGGTGCTCGCCGCTGGAGGCCACGTTGGTGACGTGCAGCAGGGAGAAGAAGCGCTCGAAGAGGCGGCCGCGGATGCTGAGGGAGCGCTGGTCGTTGCCGTTGGCCAGCGTCTCGCCCTCCTGGCCCCACAGCAGGTCCTCCGCCGCCTGGCAGCCCTGGTACTCGTAGATCTCCAGCGAGGTCTGGTCCAGGGAGAAGGCGATGAAGCAGCGCCCGTCCGGGGAGAACTTGCGCAGGAAGCACGGCGGCTTCTCCACGTTCACCACCGTGAAGTTGGGGAAGAGGTTCTGATGGAAGCAGCGCACCCGGTACCAGTGCGCCCCGGGCCGGCCCGAGCAGACCCTCCGGCGCTCCAGGCGGTGGACCACGTTCTGGTTCTGGATGCGGCGAGGTCTCAGGGTCGGGCACTCGTCCTCCATCTCACGGGCAAGGGCAGCTGGCATGGGTCACATAGCTCAAGAAACACCGCTGCGGAAGAGAGCGACACCCCGGCTGCTCTAGCACAGACGCACGGCACAAGCCGGCTGGCTGAGCCGACATCAGAGTGGCAACACAAGACCACAGGTCAGCTGTGCGTGAAGGTGTATTTCCCCTTTTGTTGAAACCTCGTACTGAAGGAGCAGAACATGTGCCCAAATCTGGTATTGTGCAAAAAGACGTTTTAGGGCGGACAAAACTTCTGTTGTTGACAACTATTCTGTTGTTTCAATTCAACTGAAACCGAATAGGTGTCTTGTGTTATCCCATCAGCTTCCACAGCGCACGCCTTAAACTAATCAAACAGAATCATGGGAGGGGGGGGGCACCAAAGTATTTCTTGAATAATGTTTAGAATGACCACACATGTAGACATTTAATTTCAGCTAATCGTATAAACGACGATACTTACGTTTCAAGTTTTATAATTCACTTGTAACTGTAACCAATCTCAGTAATGGTTTGGAGCTAACTTCTAGCGTTATACACGTGGGCAGATAAAAACAGAAGGAAAAGGTTGCACCAAAAGAGAAACAAAGTTTAGATTCATATGAGCTGCTGGTTACGTACAAACAAAAAACACTCACCTATCTAAGGAAATCGCAAAGCAAAATGCACTACTGAGATAATACCGTCCTAGCGATTCAGCAACACACATGACTCATGAAAATAAGAATACCTAAACTACATCACTAATTCGGACGACGGCTTCCCACACTTCTGAATAATAGCAGCCAACAGCTTCAAGGAAACATACACTTTGAAAAGTGTTTTATCTTTGTCGCCGTATTCCGTACTACAAACTAGCTCGGAAACTGTGCCAACCACCATAGACACCACACAGGAAGCGCAAGCGCTGGCCCAAAATAAAACGAAGCGCTCTCCTCACAGCGGCCCCTTCAGGTGAGAAGCAGTATTGCACAGCCTGCACTGCCTGACCTGTTGCTGGAGACTAACGTCACTAACTTCTATAGAGAGGTTTTGGTCACGCAGAATTTTCTTTAGAGTATCAGGAGACAGATGAAAAACAGAGTGCAGTGGGAATTCTTATTATTATGAAGCCTAGTTTCCTAGTTTTTTGTTGTATTTTAACTATTAAAGTGTTTACCGCCAGTGTTAACCATACTCCAGCCCACTTCTTTGTGTTCACATTTTTGGAGCACGGGTTCATGTGGCACCTGGAAACTCAGATGTGCCCTTTACCTTTAATTTATCTAAGAGCAACCTGCGGAATACCCTGTCTCGCTCGAGGGAAAGAGTCCCGTCGCAGGGGTCGTGCTCTCGAGCTCCCGGTAGCCATGGAAACAGACGGGGAGGGGTGAGGCAGAGTCTCGGGCGCCTCCGGGAGCGACACGATTCCGCCGAGCGGGGGTAGTTCGTGCATGTTAATACGGCCTTGTGCAAATCGTGGTTCACGACAGAGAAAAAGCAGGACCCGTTTACCTCAAAGAAAAAGGGAATAAAGCCCAAAAGAATCTCTATTGCATAGTGAGCAGCGCACTGGGTGATCGTGCACGCTGCGGAACGTGGACGCTCCAGTGTCAGTGAGATATCTTTAACCCCAGACAACCAGAAACACAGCTTTCCGTACGTCGGGGATGCGCAAAATAACGTTTGAGTTATTTTGCTGGTGATTGACTCGGTCTGGGCATGTCTAGACCTCTGCGGGTGAAGATTTGGCCATGAACATCAGGAGGCAAAACTACTTAAATTTGCCTCTTGTCCACCTTCTGACAGGCAGGCACAGCTCTGCTGATCCTGAGACACAGAAGACAGTACCGTGGGGGGCGGCAGGTTGCATGAATTTAACTTAATCAAAGCATGGAATACTGTATGAAGGTTTCAGTTGTTGTAAGTGATGAATACTGGGATGTTATAGTGGCCATTGTCCTTTTATACACGGCGTTAATGCCTCTGCGTGTGCATCACTGTCTTGATTATCACATTTATCACAAATCAGTTTAGATTTTGCATGTTCACCCCCGGATCCCCACCTGATGTAGATTTCTAACAGCTGGACCCATTGAGAAGCATATTGACCAAACCGCAGCACTGATGAACCATGTGCTGAGGATCACCCGTCAGTGCAATTTCATCTGTCCCAGCAAGGAGCTATGGACACTCCTAACCTCAGCTCACCACCCCTCAGCAGGCTGGTCTGTAGGATCACTGGAGAAGGAACTACATACAAACAAGCTGCACCACACTGTGGTCAAGAGGCCAATTACTCAGACATCATGTAGCCACAAAAATTACTTCTTTTATTAACATCCATGCAAAAGCAATACCGCTCCTTAGCAAACACATCACATCCGCTTTGTCAAGGCGATGTCAGAAGACCTGGGCGGACTGACCCTGCTCGTGCACTGAGACAGCGCAGAGACCCCTTCCCTCTGAGAGGGAGCATGAAAGAGCAGAGCTGTGCTCCTCAAGCAGACAGACTCATCGATTCCTTTACTCTGCTGTTCCATTGAGGGTGACCTCGCCCCTCCTGAGCTGGCCTGGCCATCGGTGATTCCTTCCACTCCAGCGCTGGTGGGTCACTGAGCTCCATCAGTCAGCCCTGCGCCCGCCCCAGAACTTTACTGACCGCTGCTTCAGAGCGACTCGACTCCAGCCAAGGCCTGGAGCTGCAGGGTCTCCTCTGCTACGGCTCAAGAGTCAACCACACCCTGCTGCTTTCTTCAGTGGGGCTGTCTAGGGAGATTCAGACAAACGCCATGTGGCTGTGTCCGTGAGAGGCCGCCCAGCCTGACACCCCGTCTGGGCTTTGACCCCCACGGCGGAGGGAACAGCATCCCAGGCCCGGGGACGAGAGCAGCAGAGCCCCCTGCTGGCAAGAGCTGGGAGTGAAGAGAGGAGCCTGACGCCCGTAGTTACAGCCAGGCGGAAGCTGTCCCAAGCCTGGTCCTCCCCTGGAGGTTTGTTTAGAACTGTATACATTTCAACACAGCAAAAATATTGTGAACGTAAATAAAAACAAACAACACACGCTTCCATCCCATCTGAATTGCAGCAGGTGCTCGTTTCCAGTAATTGGTCAGCAACGATAGCCTTTATTGACCTTCTTCTTTTATAATTTCCACAGCTGAGCACATGAACCAGGATTTCTGTTTTTTATTTAAAACACGATGTTAACAACGTAATGTTTACATTGTAGTGCCACGCTGAGAACAGGGCGGGGGGGCAGGACTACGGGACTGTATATACTAGGGCGGGGGTTGGCAGACAGCCCATTCCCTTCCCACGTTAATAAATGTGTTCAACCCTATTCCCTGAGTCCCATGCCTGCTCCATTCCGTACCGAAACCCGAATTCGTTACAGTATTTATTTATGAGGAGTAAACATTTCTCTAATCTAACGTCAGAAGGTTCTAAAATTAATAATAACCTTAGAGTGAAGGTGAGCAGACAATAATGTGCCTAGTTTAATGCAAAACATATTAAAGAAGTGAATAAGTATTTCCTATGTCCTACAGATGACTCCTGGCATATCATTTTGTGTGCTTTCCGATAGACGGACCTGTGCGCTTCAAGACCGAAAAAAGACGTTAAAAGCAGAAGAAAGCCTACAAGCCTGGCCTTGAGAGCAGCATAATGGGTCTGTAGCCAATTATCTCTGCCCCAAGTATGTAGATTATATAAGTTGTAATTTTCTGTAATAGCAGGCTGTACAATTTGAAAAAAAAAAAGGTTTTAGTGAAAAAAAAAACATTAGTGTTCCGATAAGTGCGACGTGCGTTTTCCGATGTCGCGGTGCGCTGAAAGATTTGGCCAGTAATGTCTTACTATTTAAAAAATGGTAGAAAAACAATATGCAGGTACCTATTTCAGCCTGAAGGGTTTGAGAAGAGTTTTATTATTATTATTATTATTATTATTATTATTATTAGAATTTTGAATGGGGATTGGAGGAGGGGTATTGCAAACCCGGCACAAGCAGCTGTTCCTCGCTGGGGCTTTTAGCAGCTGCCGCTAATGCGAGAGCGGACCGCACAGGCGCTCTTCAGCAGCGAAGGTCAGAGCCTACTTGAGCCCCATTTGCTCCTCTCAACCAAACAGCTCTCTTTCGGGGGCACTTACAGGCAGTGGCAGAAGCCGGTTTCCCTCTTGGCACTCGGGCGACGGGGAATCAGGTCGGTATGGTCCCAAAAACAGCAGAATTTGCTCCTTGCGCCGAGTGTAGTAAGACGAGCACCTCTCTGAAGAGGTGTACTTCTTGAAGAGTAAAAGGTAACCTGGCCGCAGCAGTAGATTTTAAATCACAGTGAACCCTCTTTTAAAAGCTTTAAATCACTCCCAAGCAAAGCTATTCAAGCCGGAAAAAAACAGCACGTGGCCATTTCTAAATCGTTTATCACAATCACCTTGAAATTTAAATTACTTTTTTTTTCTTTTTGTTTTTCGACACCAGAACTGTCATTTCGTTTTCAAGGATCTCTAAATAAAATTTAAAAAATATCTCAGATGTGATTCTTGGAGTTTTTGTGGTTAGATCTGTTGTTTCCTGCAGCTGATGGGCCGGAGCCTTAGCTAAAGCACTTCTCTCTGTGGTCTTTTTGTGCTCTTGGCCTTGTCCCTAAGTTACTTCAGAAAACTGCTCTAATACATTGTCAGTGCACAATACAGCAAGGATTTCCAGAGTTTGCCTACACATCTCTGCTAAGAATGCTCTGTCTGGACCCCTTTATGTTGCCACACAAAAGTGAAGCTTATCTTTTTCTTATTTGAATGAATCAATTCTTAAGTTAACCCTTAGCCTTAGGATTTCGACAGCAGAGCCCAACACTGCACAACGGGTCTGAGAAGGAACATGTCAGAAGCCAGGCCAGGTGTCTGCACCACACCACATCCCAGCATTCACACCAGAAGGGGCAGCTGAGGAAACAGCAGAAACTACAGCAGGGACAGGGAACATTCTGCTCCTTCTCTGTCTCCACATTAAGCAATGGATGACCTTGGTTTATACAAAACGTTTCCATTTTTCGTCAGTGTCTCATACTGGAAAGCACTTTGAGATCTATGCTTTTAAAGTGTGGCATAAAATGCAGTTGATCATCATCTCCTGATATATCCTGGTAGGGATGGCTTCTGCAAAGACAACAACAAGTTTATTTTTATCAGCGCAAAAGAAAGATGTATAAAGGGGCACCGATCAGTTCCGAACACCAGCAGTAGCTTGGGGAACAGCACGCTGAATAAGCTAGGTGAAAAGGAACACAGCTGAGGAAAGACCCACAAGTAGAGAATGTGGTATTTAACTTGTGAACGAAAGTGAACAGTTACATCATCCCAGATGTCAAAAAATCATTCTTAGTGTCTTTGTCAGTTCACTACTGCGTGCAGCAAAGCTTCTCTCACTCGTGTGTCTGTTCGCTATCCTCACCCACCTCGTTCCTTCACCTTGCCATTCACCAGCTCTTGTTCTGGGTCAGTTCCTTCTTCCCATTGACATTACAAGCCCATTGATAGACGTATCACATTGCCTTTGTACTGTTACTTTTTTAGAGTGGGTTAAGGTGGCATTTTTCAACCTTGGTATTACAGTACCCCTGTGTCTGCACTGCCTGATTAAAACTTCAATTGCATGACTAACTCATTTAACTTGGCCTTTTTGTCATTTTCAGTTCCTCAGAATTTGGTGATTTCAAGCTGCTCACCATATTTCACACCCGTCGTCCTGCAGAGTTCTTCAGATTGTATAGCTGTTTTCAATCAGTGGTTAATAATGATGTTAGTCTTGATTAAGCCAATAATTGGCTGTTAACCTACCAGCAAACCAGCTTATTATATTTTACCTCCATTAATGGTTTATTGAGCAGTTTTCTAGATCCCAGAGTGACAATGAATATTTTCTCTTTAAAAAGGGTGGATATTGAGAACCTCTGATTCATTTCTTCCCGACTGCTACTTACAAAAAAGTATCGCAGAACAGGAAATACAAAAACATACAGTTAAATTCAATTATGAAACTTTGAAAAAAAAAACATTTTCTGAGACCATTATTTTAGGTCCTGTGTCTTTTCTTAATAACAAAAATATTGATTTGAATTTTCGGACAGTATAAAATTTGATCTACTCTTTAAAAGAGCAGGTATATTAACCCAAAGGTCTTGGGATGTATTCCGCCCTGAGCTTGTACAGTCTGACCACATTGAATCTTTGCCTCAACTCTATTAGTGAAGCAGTTTCTCACTCCTCCCCCTGCTGAGTGTGACACTCGGGGGGGCTACGCTTAGACAGTGGGTAAAGTGGATCCCAAACTATACTGAAGCACTTTCGGGTCCTTTTATAATAATTATTTACAACACTACACTACAAACACAACACTGGGGCAATGATTTTGGAAATGATGCTCCATGATGACTCGACCCAACCTTGCTGGGATTGTGACCAGTTCAGGCTAGACTGTGGAAATGCTGTATCTCCAAAGAACCAAGGGTGGGAAATTATTTTATCTCTTAGGAAGTCCTCAATTGCTTAAAAACTACAAAGCATAGATGTCAAGCAAATTAAACACAACTATATACTGTACATCCAGCAGAAGCTGGTTGAACATTCAAGCAATCTGCCCTCCGTTCAGAGAAATGAAGCCAGGAAGGAGACCTCAAAAGTGAAGTTCACACACCCCCTTGGGGTCCCCTGTCAGGATGATTCCCAGGTGAGAAAATCCTACAGGGACAGAGACAGTCAGTCTCAGGATGAGACAGTCCTTTAAGGAGAGAGACAGTCAGTCTCAGGATGAGACAGTCCTCCACGGACAGAGACAGTCAGTCTCAGGATGAGACAGTCCTACAGGGACAGACAGTCAGTCTCAGGATGAGACAGTCCTTTGGGGACAGAGACAGTCAGTCTCAGGATGAGACAGTCCTCAAGGGACAGAGACAGTCAGTCTCAGGATGAGACAGTCCTACAGGGACAGAGACAGTCAGTGTCTAGCAAGTAGTATAATTTGAATTATGTATATATTTAAACATCATAAATATAAAGGTTCAGGTATGTTTTGTTTTTTTTTACATTTCCAATGCAATTTTTCTGCTCTATTTCTATGGTACGATTTTCATCCTTCTGTTTCTTGCAGATGCTGCGTTGTCCTGGGTTTTCCTAGGGGCCCTGAAAGGAATTTCCAATCCCAGTCTCAAACTCTGTATCCACATGCCTTCATAGACGCGACAGATTTTCAACATGCTTTGCAACAATGTGTATCAGTTCTTAATCTTTCCCGACAGCACATATTACTGAATACGAAATATATAATGTCCACAAAGTAGTTTAATTCCAGACTAAATTAAGTAAATTGTTACTGGCAAATTGGATCAGAAATTAGGAGACAGAAAGGGATGTTCCAGGGCTGGGTGGCACTGCTGCACTGCGATTCTCTTACGTGCTGTGGCTGGAATTTCACATGTCTTCCTGTGTGCTCTGACCACCGTACAGCACAGCAAACTACTGAAGAGTTGTCAGTGCCAGAACCATTTTCCGTGACACCTCTATCCATGCTTCCCAGTGTATGGACTCAAAAAGCGGGCTTCTCTGTGTTGACACTTAATAGGAAATCCTGGCCGCTCGGAGCCTAACATTTCTTAAAGTATACAAGGATGGTTTTTAATGCTGGTTACCATGGCAACCTCTCAGCCCCAAACAAAGGGAGAAGGAAAGGAGAAGAGGAGACACAGTGGAGGAGGAGGCAGACCACTGCCACTTGTTGGTGTTCTTGCTGTCTCGTGCGCGCACGTGTGTGTGTGTGTGTGTGTGTAGCACCATTTGTGTGGGGGATGGGGGTGGAAGTGGATCAGAGCAGTGCCTGTCTACTTTGTGTATATTCCTCTGTTTTTTACATGTATTTATTCTGTCTCTGTGTCTCTTTCTGCCTTTGTCTGCAAAAGCGTGTGTCTGTATTAATCTCCTCCCTGTCCATGTGTGTGTCTGCAAGAAGGAAGGTGAGTGAGTGCAGGCCTCAGCTCGTGCCTGTCGGTGTGCACTGTTGGTGACAAAGCCTGTGTCCTTCTTTGTCTTCTTGGACTGTGGCATCTGTGCTTGCCTGTATGCACTTACAGCTCTCTATTTTTCATTTTTAATAATAAAGCAATTTTATGAGCACATTTTAAAGCACTATAGAATAGCACACATAATAAGCAGGAACAGAAAAAATAAAAAAGAGGAAAGAAAGAAAAAAAGAACAACATATTGATCCAGTAAAACCAGGAGTAAAACTAAATTATACATTAAAAGCTTTAGAGAAAAGACAAGACATGTAAGCCAATTTTCCAAATTTCAACAGTTACAGAGTCTCTAATGAATTTGGGTAAAAAATCCCACAGACGTGGTTCTGTGCATTGTGAGGCACTAGCGTCCGTCGTGTGTGTTCGGCTGTGTGCGTTGTCACGCGTGCGCGAATGTGTGTGAGTGCTGGGTGTGCATGTCTAACAAGAACCACATCTCACTCCTGCCCCTTGAGGCCCTTTCAATCCGAGGACCCCCGCAGGTGGCACAAGACTGCTCTCATCCTGTAAATGTGTTCCAATAACATTTTGATTCCATGAAAAATTCTGCCGTAAATTTAAACAATACAGCTTTTAATCCTAGGAGAAGCATTACAGTGACAGAATTTGATTCCTGTATCTCCTTTTAATATAATGGGGTCTGAGAAATCAGAGGCACCGTGAAAGAAGAGCTGATAACAGTGAGCAAGTCTTTAGGGGTCACCACAGATCCAGGTTTGAGTCGCAGTGACTGGAGGTGAAATGTAACCTGGGAGAAGTTTGTAAATCCCTTTCAGGCTGATACACACAGCATGCCTGCAGAAAAAGACAGAAGTAGCATCTTACCCCTTCAGAGACTTTCCCATCTGTAAGGTGGGAGGGCAGTGTCAGGAGATTCAGATTGCATGTGCAGTAATGAGCCAATTTATTACAGCCCTTTTAACATTTGTGATTGTGGTGGGTTTTGTTCGTAAAAGAAAATGATCCATTTACCATTGTAATCAAATGTTTCATATATGTTTTGTATATTAATCTAACATGATATCAGTACAATATACAAAAAACACTTTCTAATCCTTCACGTGTTCTGGAGGCAGTATATTCACGTAATATGAATTTCTGACCCATTTCTTTTCAGACTGACTACATTAGTGTGACGAATTAAAGTAATGCAGTTCATTTGCTGATCTATGACTTAATCTACTTTTTAAAGACACCAACAAATTCCTAAGAAGTCTGTATCATTTCTCATTTGGGCTATAGATTTCTTTCCATTTTGAATCTAAGTTGAAATTGTGAAATTATTTTCAGATTTGACATATTACATTTCTGTATAATGAAATGATCAGTAATTTACCAATTTTTACATTTTTTGTTCCAATGGTGGCATTATTGGACAGAATGCATCAACACTGGGACATCTAAATAAATTTACATTATGTGTTCTGTTCAAGAATAAAAGAACCCAATTATTTCTATCCCTAAAAGGAATATACAACATATTTTGTAAGTAGGAAAAGTGAATGTATGTGAATACAGTATTGAATGAAGTGTTATACAGTATGCAGATAACATCTCACATTTTTAAGAAAAGAGTGATTTTTTCTGATGTCAAACAAGTTTTTATTTGTTGTACAGAATGTTTAGAGTTAACTATATCTCCCCTGTCTCCTAAAAGCGATTGCCTCACTTGATTTAACCCCACAAACTAGCACACAATCATTGTTTAACAGATGAGCACAAGGAGCCTTCACCTGGAAAAGAAACACCTTCTGCCAGGTGATGAGGACAGCTCGTGGCCTGAGATATATGTGAACAGATGCTCCGTCTCACTGAACACAATAAATTACTTATAGCCTGCTTAGGCAAACAAGGAAATGCTCAGCGCAGGTTTGTGTAACACTGATGCGAACATCTGCTGATGTGACTTTTGAACTCTGCTGCTGTTCTCTGGCAGGTGACAGGTGACAAGAACCCTTATCACTTCACTTCGAGTTCAGCACAGCTGATTAAAATGTAGATCGAATAAAAGGAGCCCAGCCTCCCCCCAGTCTTTCTGAAACAACAAATATTTAAAATGGTTTTGGCTCAGTGCACAAGTCTACTTAATATAACCTTTCGCAGAAGCAGAAAAGAATAATTGAAGTTTAATAGGTAAAAAGAGTAAATTTTAACTCAAATTTTAAAGAGGCGATCAAAATAATTTTTAGACATCAACCAATGGGAAAGTGTTTTACTTTTTCTCGCTCCGTGCATTGACAAATGCTTGAGAGACGAGTCTGATAGAAATTACTTTAAGTGCCATAATCATATTGCAGGATTACTGTTCCCCTTCAATCAATGACAGGCCAGTGAAATTCTGAAATTCAGAAGCACCATCAAACTGCACTCGTTTACCAAGTTGATCCTTGAAAAATCAATCACATTTAAATGAACACAAACGAATTGATTAAATCGGACAAGGTTTCCACGTGTGCCCTGTAGCTGGTGGCTGATGATGGCTCGGGTGAGGGACCTCGGGGCTGCCGTGTCAGGTGTTAGTTCCCAAGGCCAGAGTGGAAAGGTGTCCCTCGGCCTTTTCCCAGAGACGCCTAGGAAACGTGAACCCTGGAGGGCTGC
The DNA here is from genome assembly GCF_040954835.1 of Lepisosteus oculatus. NCBI lineage: Eukaryota > Metazoa > Chordata > Actinopteri > Semionotiformes > Lepisosteidae > Lepisosteus > Lepisosteus oculatus. Next base: position 55,731,736 of record NC_090700.1, read on the forward strand.
GGCTCTACCGGGGGCGGGTCTGTATGGCAACGGACACGACGCAGCAGTAGCAAAGCGAGAGAAGCAGAAAGCAGTCCGCGAGCCGACAGGCCTCTGTCCTCCGGAGTGGACCCTAGAAGACCAGGCGTGGGGGGGGGCGGGACGGGTGGCAGGCACGCCAACCTGCTGCAGGACTCCGGGAGAACGGGAGGCGGGAGGAAAGGGCCACACCCAACAACAATGGGACAACATTTCCACTCTAGGCTATGGAAATGACCAGGAGGACTAAATGAATTAAATTTAATCTCTGTGGAATCGGGATTCTAGGGGACAGACAACACAGATCTGAAAAGGGCAGGTCATGAATAACTAAGCTGTTAGAGTTTTTCTGTGATCTAGAAGTGGTTGTAATAAATACACACAGAGCATGCGTTAGGTGAATCTGGATTTTCAAAGGGGTTTTGATTTTGCTTCTCATAAAAGAATAAAAAATTGCAGGCAGGAGGCAGTCTTTTAATCCATTAATTTATGTACTGAAGATGGGGGAGAAATGCTCCAACTGGGGTGATGAAACAAGTGTCACAGGACCCTTCCTAATGTGTGTCAATGACCTACAGTAGATTCTAGTACAGCTAGTAAATTCTAAAAGCTTTCTCTTATTTGTGGTCTTTCATATGTTCCTCATTTAACATTAGCTGTAGTAGACAGTGAACTCATGGTGAGACCACTGTAAACTTTAAAACCCCTATTCAAATTCACCCTGGTAAAAACTCTTTTAAGGGCTCTAGTCCATTTGCTCTGATTTCTGATGAAATGCCCTCCACCTGGGTTAATGTGTACAGTGATCAGGAAAGCCTCCCCTCTGCTATTCCAGCTACACATGTAAACACAAAGACTGCTCCACGTGAGCTCCTTGAGCTGTCATTGGTCAGATCCTGATTGCATAGCCAAAGCCGGTGTGCCACATCCAGCAGCCCTACATAGGGGCATTGCAGAGCTTCTCAGCAGGCAATAAAAGCCTTACAAAAATGCACTGCCTCTAAAAAAACACCTGAAAGTACTTTCCCCACAGGAAGCAAGCATTTTACACTTACACTTAAACTTCTAAAAAGCAGATGACACAATGATTGGAGCAGATCAGATGAATTCTGAATATCTTCAAAAAGACCAGAAATGCTGGAAACAACAGTTTGTGCGAAATGTATACAAACCTTACTCTGAGGTCTTAGAAATTATTGAAGTTGGAAATTAAAGAAAATGTTGTTACTGCGCAAAAATAAAAGAGGAAATAACATCTTCAGATATACTCTGATTTATTTTAACATGGTACCCTGATTCCTTTGTTGTGCATTACAGGCAATTTGATCCCACTCGTGGTCGTTAAATACAAAAGGTGAGCATTTAAAACAACAGGCTGTTCCAATAAAGCACCTCCAGAGGTGGGGATCTAAAATAGTACCACAAATTGCCTTGGGATAGAAGCTGCAAATTAGGAGAGGTGGGGGAGGACTGCTAAACACGATGCATCAGAAATCAAACACCACTTTGTGAAGAAATTACTTAACTGAATGGGTCTCCGCAAGTCTCAAGTGGCCTTGCAGCTTCTGTGCATAAGCTGATAAACTGTCAACACGGTGCCTTCCATTTTTTCTAACTGCATGTAAACTCCAGTTAATTTTAATTAATTATGTTGCCCGTTAATATGTTGGTACAGTTGAGGTTTTTGCAATTGCTTTCCATGTAGAAAACTGGGGAATTCATTTGACTCTTTAAAACAATGGTCATCTCTCTTTGTTGACTTGCAGAGTATGGTTTTTCTTTTTGGCTTCATTCTTACTATCATGACAGATAACCTGATAGTGTCAAAAACAGTATGATGAGTATGCATACATTAATCTCAGATATTGCAACTTTTTATTTAAATGCTATATTTACACACATTTACATATTTACGTGAAAATACAACCAAATGTTTCTTATATAGACCTTAACCATTAGTTGAATGTTGACTTTGCAACATACATTCTTTACAATGAACATGTATACTTATTTTATCTTGATTTGCTAACTATTATGTACTAACTGATTTGGTTTTGTTTGTGTTGCTCTAAATTGTATATTTGAACTGCATATTTTGTCTAGTCATTTCATATTCTCAATGTAAGTAACAGGATAAGTGCTTCAGCTAAATTATAATATAGTTTTACACGTTCTCACACCTATCCAGGAAATGTGATTTCAAAAATATACTGTACATCTACTACAGAAATCCTACTGAACATTCTCTTTACATTAACCTCATTCAGTAATAAAAGCACAATACAATACTTTCTGAAAGAACGATTGAGACTGATATCTTCACAGAATCTGAGTCCTTCCTTCCCGTCTTCTGGAGCGGGGCAGTATGGTAGCCTGCATTCCTTACAAATATCCAATCCGTCGGCAGATACCACGAGCCAAGCCAGACACCTACAAGGGTCTCACCCTTTCCTCTTTAAGAAACTAAATTAGAGATAAAATGAGACTATGCCATCTCCTGGGACATTTTAACAGTGTTCTAGGAATCTCACTTTCAATGGCACTTTTCCAGTGCAGGGTGAATCCAGCTGCAGGGGTGAGGTGGGAAGGGATGCCTCATCCATCTGAACATGACTGGCAGAGCTGTGGATTAAGGGCTGTGTGAGCAGCTTCCAACCCCCAGCTACAGTAAATTAATACACTGAAACAAATAAATCCTGGTTTGACCAGACCCCCATCCCCCACCACATGGGGGGGCTGCTGGCTGTTCCCGACCTATTCAAGAAGATCACAAGAATCGCTTAGAAAAGGTGGCTTCAGTAGCCCTGACATATTAAATTAGCAATATTGTGTGTTTTCTTTTCTTTAAACCTAAATCAAATTCAAACCAGCTGCAAAATGTGCACAGATTGGCCATTGAAAGAAAGCATTCTTTTCCTGTGTGCCTGTGCAGAGTATTTTAAGTATGGTCTGACTAGACCCTTCCTGCCGTCTAACATAAATTTGCCATCATGGACAAAATCCAAGCAACAGTGCACTGAAGGTTTGCTTCAGAGTGGGAACTCGAGAGAGTATCAGCAGCATCACTAAGGCAGGAGGCAATGGTGCTCTTTGGATCCTTACAGCTGAGCTCAGCTACCTGCTTGCTAGAGCTTTATTTGTTGATGAAATCAGTCACTTTAAAAGGAGATCCTCTGAAAGTTTATTTTAAATAACACAACCCTGTTGGATGTTTTGATGTAAGTCATCCTCTGCTAATAAGAATATGCCCTCCAAAGAGTTTGATTACCAAATGAATACAATATTGCTGCATTGCAAACAGCAGCATGAATGTTTGTCATGTGTGGTGAGTAACCTTTTGTCTTCATCTGGCAATGCTAATGTGGTGCAGGGGATCTAATGTGTATGTTCTCACTCCTTGTGGTTGCTTTCCTGGGAAAATATCAATGGGAATCCATCCCCAGAAGCCAGTGGTCATGAATGGCAAGTTAAGGTTCTTTTCCCCATTAAGATACAAACAACAGGTGTGGCATCAGCCTTGAGCAAACCATTAACCTTTCATCTTGAGCCAGGTCACAGAACTCTATAATGTTCCAGCTGCTGGGGGAGAATTGGGACCCACTGCAAGAACTACAGCCTGTGGGTGCCGAACCACAGCAACTTGTGCTTCATTCCTTGTTTTATACGAGACTGCTAACAGAATACAATTGGGCGTGAAATTAATGTGATGAGACAGACTCGCCCATATTTTCCCCTACTTTTGAATGTGTATCGTAGTAGAATTGTAATTGCAAAAACAGCAAATGCACTTGAAATCCACGCTTGTAGACAATGTATACATTACCAGCTGAGTAAATTCAGCTGTTTATAAGAAAAGAGAGAAAAAAATATCACACAATGCTATCTTTTAACCCCTGAAGCTAATTGTAGTGTTGCTCTCCCGGGTTAGGTGGATGGTTTTCTTTCTTTGCCGGAGCATCTGAGCTCTGTCTTGCTTAGCGCGCGTTGACATTTGCAATCTGTTTCCATAATCCTCCTCCCCCTCCTCCGGGGACTTTTGTTATGAAAGTGAGATTTCGTCTTTTTCCTCCTCGTGGTGACGTCACGGGTGCCCGTGAAACTGACAGGCCACCTGTGGGACGATCTGGGCTTTAAAGAGGCAGGCTCTGGCTAAAATTGGAACCTTGGCTTTTGTTTCAGCGCAAGACATAAAGACGGGCTGTCATCTCCAGCACAGGTTTCTGGCTGGGAACGGCCGACAGGGATCACAGGAGCAAACAGCGGCGAGGTCTTCGGAAAGAGACGGAACCCTCCTGCATTTTTTTATACACAGGGAGTGAGAGTGAGGGGGGAGGCCAGGAAAGAGACAGGGGATGGGGAGTGTGTGTGGGGGGGGGCAGACTGATGTGTCAACTTAACATCAGCTTCTTGCAAACCAGGCAGGACAAACCCGACATCATCGCATTTCATAAACAGTCCCGAAGAGAACAGCAGTGGCGGCGTTTGTAGGCTTTAGAACAAATACCATTTCGAACAGCAAACCAAAATTAAGAGCTTATCGTGTTGGAAGGTAAGTTAATATTTTCTATTTTTATCGTCACCAGCCTGTATGAATGTACCGACTGCATACTGGAGTTTCACAGAACAGCACGGACAACGATGGTGTTAAATGATATTCTATGGTGTCTAATACAAATCCTTAAAAACACTATCGATGTTCTCTTTATAACAAAAGAAACAGCAGTTCCGAAAGAGCTGTTGGGCGTCCCGCAAGTTAAGCATAGCTAGGGTGCTGGTCAGAGCAACAGGTTGAAATCTGGTGTGGATTCAGCTTCCAAGAAGTCAAGCCATTTACTGAAAATTAGTGCAATTATAGACTACTATCGTCCCTTTCACTGTTCGTGTTGATGCAGTGGTATTATTAACGATATAACTGTATTTTGGATACTTACATTGAGATCTGTCTGTGTAGCAATGGTCAGTGAGGGGTGAATTCAAGGTGATGTCCTGCATTCTGAAGTTTATTTTTAATTAGCTTCGCTATTGAGAAAGATTTATCCGACTTCTGACCTTGTAAACTAACCCCCCACCCCCTCGAAACTCCCCATCTGCTTGCGCGCCTCCCATTAGACATAATCTCATTCATTCCGTGACATTGTGATCAATGTGATCAACTATTGATTATAAGAAAAGCGCCCCTCGACGAAACATCATTTTACTGGGGTTATGCTTGCTGAAAGACAGTAATTTGATTTGAAAAGCATTTTATTATAGTTACCCCTGACAAATGCAATACTGCGCCAATCGGACGTATTCTAGTATGTCTTGAGACATAAAGCACCCGTATGCAGTGTGCCTAGTGTTCTGTGTATTCCCGCTGATACAACCATAACGGTTATCGACACTGAATCGTGAGATGTGTGGCATATAGTATTTGTCAACACTATTGACTTAACTCTATAATATAAATATTATATTGTAACCCAAGGGCTCACACCTGTTTATATATGACGAAGATGGGCACAAACACTTTTCCTGCCACCTTCAAAGGTTCTATATAGGGTCGTGTGTCTTCACGGATGAGGGATTTTTCATTTTCTGGGTCAGTTAGCGCTTGCATTGTTAAAGGTGTGAATAATTTAGACTGTGGTTAGGTTTATCTTGTTCGTTTTCTTGACTATTTTAGGGCAGCTTGAATAGTTACCACCCGGTGTCAAGGCACGGCTCCTAAACCCAGCGCTCCGAGCAATACCCAGCTGCCCGCCTCGCTCTGCTGGCTACTCATTTCATAACGACACAGAGGTTCTTGGAATAAAATTCAAACGAGCATTTCGGCGCCCGGCCCTGGGCAATCAAATCAGGAAATTAATTTCTCCGCGAATCGATTACCAACTGGGGGTGAGCGCAACGTGCCCTGTTATCGTTTTTCAACTTTCCGCTCTTTCTGCAATTAGACGAACTCCTCTGTACCCCCACCGCTGTCCTTCAGCCGCTGCTGTATAGAAAAGACCGATGTGTCGCGCCGCCCCGGTCCGAGGGGTAATGAGTTAATTAGACACCTCCCAGGGCCGTATTCTTTTTCTTTAGAGACCTCATGGTCATTTATGATTTATTTATTATTACATCTACATCTACATAATGAGTTGGATACAAAGTATCGATTTTTTTCCCTTCAGAACACTTTTGACATTGAATTAGATTTATGAATGTTCCAATGGAGTTGGGATACTACTCTCATGTGGTACCTCTGAACGGTTATTCTTAATAAGGACGGGAGCTGATACATCATTGAATTTCACACTTTGCGAATATTTTCTTGTTCGTAACAACATCTACAGTAACGACAACACATAATTAAAAGTTACTAGCTACGAGGCAACGTCTTCCACATACAATATTTTAATTTCACAAGGTTCATCTGCGGGAGGTGCTGTTTAACATACATCTAAGATACGACGCAGAACACACGAATGTAATCATGTTATCACTCTTCTTACAGTAACCAGGTCCAGAGAATCGCCCTTTTCGAATTGCCAGTCTCTGAGATCTTGGGCAAGACCTGTCCGATTATCTTCCAGAGATTTCGTAAGAAGCAGCTTTCGAGTCAATGATCAGCACCGCCGCTGTGGACAGCTCCCGTGACGGCCGCAGGACGCGACCCCCAGTTTACTGGTAACACTTGACCGCTGCCGCGTAATCCGCTCCCGGGGGGATTCAAACGAATAAATGGTTCATTTGCACCTGGATACCCCACCTACGCTGTCTTAAAATGGCACTGGCCCCCGCACACCACACGCCCTCCTCCCACAGCCCTGAAATCGGACAGCCAGAATCGGGGGCTCCGTGGGTGTTTTATTTTTTTTAAGTCACTCGCGTACAGTACTTCTTGCGTTTTCGTATGGTGGTCGAAGTGGCCGCTTGAAAATAAAATGTCGGGGTTTTTTTTTTTACTTGTGGTTTTTAGCAAAATAATCTTGAAAAGTACTCGTGGAAAGTTTGGCAGGGATGGAGGTCCACTAGATTCGACATGACACTGAAACGCGGCGGCTGTAACACCTGCCTGTTCTGGAGGTGAGCCTCACGGCCACGGTTGCTGGGTTTGCCTCTGCAATAGTGCACTTTCTGTGTGAGGTTTCCACGCTCTCGCGTGGGTTTGGATTTTTTTTTCCTTCCACCTTCCAGAGGTGCAGACTGAGTTCATTGTTCGCCTCAAAATTGTGTGCATGTCCTGCGTCCAGTCTAGGGCGTAGCTCTGCCTTGAACACTGTGGCTTCGGCTTCGGGTTACTGTGATAATGTGTGGATGACTACAGCAAACGAGTGTTTTTTTTCTGAATTCCTAAGATTTAAGTGCTAAAGCCGTTTCATACTTCGTGGCCTAAGCGAAGGCATGCTATGGCCCAGCTGCTGTATAGGAGACAAGGGAACAAGTAAAGGTTTATTCTATGTTGAAAAGAAAAGAAAAGAAACACAACGTTTCGGCTGTGGAGCCTCATTACTCGATCATATGTCATTGCGTGCCCTGCACGTGAGGGTGAAACAGTCACCAGATTCTTGCTTTGCACAATACACCTTGCCCCGAGTTTTGAAGCGACAGTAAATCAACTAATTCAGAGATCTTTGTTACACGAGAACGTTCACTGTGTCATGAAAATTGCTGCTGAGAAAAATGTGCTATAAGACATTTCTACGGGATCCGAGCTATTTCCAGTGTTATATCGTGTGCACTGTCAAGCTAAAATATACAATGTGACATTTTACGGTAAGGATCCACTGTCTGTCGGGTTCTCCATAAGAAACGGGACACAAATCAATTATTTTGGTACATACTGATTCAAAAAGGGGCGTGTATCACCTGCAGGATGTCATTTGCAATTTCCTTTCACTAGGATCTCTAAAGGCCAACGTTTTGAAGAGCACCGCAGACCCCCTGTGAGCCCCAGACAGAAACTATAGGCTGCGCTCGACTGTATTAACGAGAGAGATGATCGCGAATATCAATATGTTCCTTCACCTTCTGAAACACCTCTTCTACATTCATATGTACTTGTGTATGTATAATTTCGTTCAAACAGAAACAAAAAGGGATTTGAATTAAAATCTACTACAAGCTCTCTAATTATAACATAAATTTATGTTAATTTAATACACTGTAGCCCACTGTTTGTAGATTGTACCACATTTGTTCTGTCTAAGCGCTAGTTGTGTCGTTTTATTTTGTTCTTTTTAATATGACGTAATCCCATTTTTAATTTGTGGTTCATTTATGCGTTCTTAGATTTATCTTTTCAAGCATCGAAACGCCTAAACTATATTTTTTGTGAATTCCGTGCTCAGCAGCACGATTATATGCTTTTCCTAGTGTTTTCTGGGTGAGCAATAGTCTTGGGCTATATAACGTTATTTCATGGGAACGAGTGCAGGAATACTGTACGCAAACCTTCGTCGGTGAAACCAGCCCTAAATTTTCCGTGGAAAATCGGGAAAGTGGTTTTCTAAAAGTTTCAGATAAAGATTTTTGAGTGCTGACATAGACCCGACAAGCTAGGACTGTGCAGAAAAGGGAATGGAAATAAAAGGTTTTCCTGCTGTGGCGATCTTACTGTTCCTGTTACGTTCCTGTTCGGAGGGAGTTGAAGGTGATCTGTTTTGCTAATGCTGGTTTCGAACCTGTTCAATGTGCACGAATTTCAAGACGATTTTAAGAAAAGCTATGTATAAAACTCCTAAACACCTTCAAGCAGTAATAAACTCTGTGCACCTTACCTAAATTGAATTTATACTGTTCATTTTTGTCAGCATGTTACATATTGATCCAAACTTCAAACTGGTTACAGGAAGGCAGGACGCGCCGCTAAAATGAAATTGGGGCTGGCGGAAGAAGGGAAGAGTTAAAGATTAGAATTTAGGGAAAACGTTGCCATATTTTGAAAAATCTTACAAATAAACACAACCCTTAACACCTTTTGCCACCGTCAGCAATGTCCATATTACCTAATAATTCGTCCCATTTAATCTAAATGAAAGTACCGCAGCGGCCGATTTGAGGTGCAAATACAACTCTCACCTCTCCAGAGGATCAGATCGCGAACTCCCTAATCGACAGACTGTGGTGTTCTCTGTTCTCACAGGAACTGTAATTTGCGTTAGTGGCTCAATTGTGTCAAGGAGTTAAAACCCACAATGCTTTTTTTAAAAAAAATATAACTACTGTATGTCCCTAATTTATTGAAATGACCTAATATGATTGTTTTGTTGTGCACGCACGTACAGTACGTACTGTATGCATCCGAGCACTTCAGAAAACAAACTACGATGATATTATAGAAAACAGTATATCTTCACAGGAGAATACCTGGAATGAATATTACGGATATTTTAGAAAACCGACCTGTTCGGATTTGTAATCAAAACAGGAATGCACCTGCTTAACTAAAATCCTCCTGCATGTCAGTGAAATGCTTTTTTGAAAGATGATCGTGTTTCACAGGATGTCTCTGCTTCAGCGCCAGATTGTGAGAAACATTACACAGATTGTGAGCACCATATTACTTGGCATGAGAGAATCCTTACTTCAGCTCTTTCTGAGCTGGTTTCATGTTAATGGCAGTGTCTATTAATAGGTAGAAGATAAGTGACGAAGTTTGATTAAAGCAGTGTCAGGGGAGATAGCGTAAGCAGCCACAAAACGCTCTCAATTATCCCGAAACAATATTTGCTGATGGGAAATATTAAGATCAAGACCATGACTCCTGACTGGCTTGACATTTGTTTTCATTTATTCGATACGGCAATGTATGAAAATTCAGTTTTTCTTCATAATTAAGTTTATTGGAGGACAGTAGGAGTTTGAATGTAGATAGAATCCTGAACATTTATTCCGTGTTTGAACTCATAGAAACATAGCAACCAACATGAAGCACAGTGAAATTAGTCTGAAATTAGTTTTTAATTATAGACTTTAAAATAATTTAATACAATTGAAATAATTCTTACCAATCAGATGATGTGTCATGGTGATGTGTGCTCCCAGTGTGCAAAGAGACATGGTTCCCTTATCCAGTCACTCACACAAGCACTCTTGAACACTGTCAAGCCATTAAAGAGACAAAGCAGGTTGATTTCAAATTAAAGATGACAGGCTGTCCCTTTATGATAACATTTCTAGCAGAAAATGTTCCCAGAAATTTGTTTTTGCAGATTAGGAAGTACATGTGTTTTCCGGATCCTGCAGTAAGTCATTTGGAGCAGGTGTTCAAACAAGGAAATGTGTGCATGCATTAAACTGATGCATTAAATATAGTTTGGCTTGAGTTTGGGACCTACCTTGGCTTATGTCATAGAAGCTTGTGCTGCAAATAAGAAATGTTGACTTTCCTTTAGTTTCTATCTAAAAAAAAGTCTGTATTTGGCACGCAAGTGTGCCAAGTTCAGTGTTATTAAATGCTGGGTCATTAACAAGGCAGTCTAGCCATTATTCAGATGAACTAATCATTTGGAACACTAAGATCTATTTTAATAACAAACATTGTCTGTTTATTCTCAAACACAGCAGCATTGTTTTACAATTCCAATTGCTCCCTGTATATTAGAGATAGCAGAATGTGGCTACACCTATCCCCTCATGTGATATTTGACCAGTAGCAGTTCTTTAACATCTGTGAATCCATTTCAGATGGGCATGCTAACCTGGGCACGACAGAAAGGGAACAGTCTGCCATCTTTCTTCCAGTCCTGCAATTTGATTTCAGCAGACTATATACAAAGAGATGGTAAAAAATAAGATTTTGATTGCATAACAACAAGCCCTGTTCAAGGTTTTCTGGGCTGCAGACTCTTATATAAGCCAGTGCCAGGTGCTTGGTACTTTAAGATTGTCACCAAATTTTGAGTAAACTGGCGATAGATGGACATAGTAATTAAAACAACATTAAACACATACTGTAGCTTGCCTGTTTCTCTCGTACAACTTTAAGAGTCTTTAGCTCGCAAACCTGAAGTAGATTCGCCTTCTGCACAAAGAAAGGTCTGAGCTGTTGCTCTCAGTATGAGAGTGTGTGCGCTGCTGAGGCAAGGAGCGTGCCAGGCAGCTTTCTCTCCCAGCCTGACCTTGAAAAGGCATGTCTGCTTTTGAACAAGAAGCAGGCCTTTTGAAAGCAGTGTACCACTGCAGGGCATTTAAAGGAACATCAAACATGTGACAGCGCCTGTGTGAAAAGGAAGCATTTGGAAGGAATGTTTGAAGGTTGTGTGGCAGCCCACACCAGGGCCAGGGACCGAGTTGCTAGGGCCCTTTCCCTGTAGAGCAATAGGGATTCAGCTGCCGCGTTTGATCTCTGCTTTTATCCGGGCGGCGGGGAGAGGCTCTCTGCACCAGTGGCCCACGGACCCCCGCTGCGCCCCGGTCAGGCAAAGGCCACCAGCCAACAGACGTTTCCACAGCGAGGTCTGGAGAAAACAAAGACACCGGCAGCTATACCTGTACATTCATCTCCAAAGCAGTTTGTACCGCAATGAAAAATATCCGCCTTCGACCGCATCCCCGGCACCTCCCTTCCGAGCAGGGCCTTGCCCACCCAGGGCACCAGGCCCTAGCAGCAGCCTGGCGGCCTCTCAAGTGGTCTGTGTGTTGCAGTGCTAAAAAACAGGTAGATTCCGCCTTTTCTTATATCCTTGTATTTCTATCACTTGGATGGGGCTGCAAACGCTAAATGCACTCCTAGACGAGATATAAGCTCACATTTCTCACAGTGGGAGACCAAGCAAGGAAGGTGATGAGTAGCCAGAGAGGCTGGTACATTGCAAAGAGAATGGAAGAACACGTATCACCAACCAAGTATAGTAAGTGAAGCTGAATTGTTAATTAAGTTGTTTTATCTTAGGTTGAGAACTCCAGCATCAGGTGACATGTTTAGGGTATGTGAGCCCAGTGTATTTGCAGTTAGGCTATGTTATTCAGTTCTGTGTGATCAGTACTCATGCCACTCACTTGTTTTAAATCAAACTGGGAACCAACGAGAATAGGTCTGGATTTAGGGAATATGAAAAGGCTGAGCTCCATCAGGTCAGAGCAATTACTGAACGATGTTGAGTTAATGTGGTATCTTCTGAACACGATTATGTAAGCATGCAAAATTACCGGGTGCAATTTAAAGAAATCTGTAGTGTATCTGTAGATTTCGAGAAAATTGATTTGTGAGTATGGAAAACTGCTAAAACCAACACATAATATTCCAAGATGCCTGGTATCACGGGCTTAGAATATGTTTTTGTCAAAACATATGAAGCTGGCAGTAATTTAATTGGTGTGCCTCTAGCACTAAAAGTTTAAGACAGCATATGAAGGAGTCAGGTATCCACACAGCGGAGTAAGGCCTTGAGTAAAAAAAATACAGTATAAGTCAGTAAAGTAACCCTATCCCTTCATGCAAGGCAATTAGTCCCAGAAGGAAATGGCAGGTTTTATGTCGTAATAGTAGCTCAGTTTTGTACCAGTGATTTTTTTTTGTGTTTTCCTTCTAAGCTGCAGTTACAGATGGCACAGCCAGTGTGTGTGGGTGTGTGTTTCTGAGAGCTTTGCACATGCGTGTTCATTTGTTGAAGCTTGTGGTTTCTTGAGAGCTTCAAGTGTGTGCGCATGGTGGGGAGTACTTAGAGGAAAAGATGGTTTTGAGGGATGATCTTCTTGCTAGCTAAAATATGCAGGTACCAGCCCAGTTTTACTCTGAAACAAAGACTCAGACTGTTAAAGGGGGCTAGATTCTGGCATGTGGTGGTACAAACGATGATATTTTTCCGGGTTGTTGTTTTTTGATATTCCTTTCCCTTTTACTGTGAATCCAGTCTTGTTATTTGTGCATTGACCTTCATGGTATTGGACTGGAATGCAGCTTTTGCACCTGTCAGGTTACATGGTCTACTCTGATTTGTACTCAGTATGAGGAGGGTTTATGGAGGCTCAAACCATGCCAAGCTCTGGCTTTGAAGTGAATGAGACTTGAAGGAATTTTGCTGAAGTCCTAATATGTTTTTGAATCAAAGTCTATTCAAGCCAGCAGCAAGAGAGGCTCCTTTCAACCACCAGCTCAACAGGCTGGTTTACATAGCAGATGAACAGCAAATTGCAGACTGTAAATAAAACTTTGCTTTCCTTTCTTTTCTTTCTTGATGTCACTGTGAATATCGTGGTGCAATTGCCTGAATCCCTTTCTGCAGGGTTTGAAAGCTAGAGGGTTAGAAAGTGGAAAGAAACTAGGAGGGAAAAGGTGACTTTTTATTTCACTTTTTAGGTCGAAGCATCAGTGCTCTCCTGTGGATTAATATTGCCTCTGCCTCTCTTGGAGAGCGACTGAGCATCCGTCCCAGGGGTGCCGCCATCCCTGTCTGTTTCCCTGCACGCGCGTGAGGATCTGAGAGATCGTAAAATGGAATTAACTTGAATAAAATTGAATTGAGTTTTGTTGTTTGCAGATGGGGGGGGCAGAATGGGGGAGGAGGAGCGGGAGACTGAAAGGTCAGGGAAAGTGGTGCCTCGTCATCTGTTTTTTTTATTTTCTTTTTTTTTAGCAGCACTTGTTGCTAAGGAGCTGAGCTGCAACTGCCAGAAGCTGTTTAGGCCTAATGGATTCAGCTGAAGGTAGATGTTCTAGTAGCAAACACACCTTTCAATTGACACAGCTTAACCAGCAGCCTAGAAGAGCAGCAAACAAGCCAGCTGCCTGTGAGCTCTTAAGGCTTCATTCGCTTCCGTTTTAATAGATTTTTGAGAAATACACAGTCAAGGAATAAACAGCTACAGGTGCACATTTTTCTGTACACATAATGCTAATGGATTTTTAATAGAATTAGCACTGACTCGCTTATGTTATTTATACTTCTTGCATGCTGTTACGCAAGCAACATGTACATGATTCTTTTTCGCTTGAACAGGCTGTTTGGGACTCTGTGTGTTATTTGTCATGTAATAGTGTCCACTTGTACACTTCAGGCTCTGTTCGGACTGTGATGTAGCATCTCCAAAGATTTCTCCGACGCCAGAGGTCCTCCTCCTGGGAGCAGCAGGCGTCCTGACTGAGCTGTCGTAAGTATATTTAACTCCAGTGTTGGAAATAGAGCACTTTTCAGTGGGGAGGCTCATCACAACAAGTGTTGTGTGCATTTTGAGTGACTGCAGCTGTCTCTGTAGTCTTGAGCAGAGGAGATTGTGTAACGTATATACCCCTGCATATAACAGGGATCTCAGCCTCCTGGGCTGAGGGAGTTCTCCTTTGGCTTAGCTGGTGAGTTCCCTGTTGCGTGACGCCAGAGACTCGGGTTCGCGCCCAGGCAGTGAAGGATGAACTGGCAGGGCAGGAGAGCAAGAGTGGAAACCCCCAGAACAATTACAATTGCAAATCAAACCAAGAGCCCAGCTATAGAACAAGGAATCAGCTGGAAATAGGGGGCATTTCTTTCGCAGTCATGGGTGTCTAGATCAACTAACTGCCTCTGCAGGATGCTTCAGGAAGCCATTGACTGAAATAGTAGCAGGCAAATTAACAAGACTGACTCCATCGTTTCCAGGCTTTTGTGTATTCTTTTGGCATTTATAGTGATGACACAGTCTGTGAGTATCATGCAAAAAAGCTTCAAACCATGTACAAGAATCTACCTCACCATTAAACCACCTTCCTTGTTGTTACCCTGATAACTTCAGACAGGGACGAGGCTCAAAGGGAAGACTACAGTAACAGGAGCAGTAACCAGGGACTGTCCCCCACCGCACTGCTCCTCTAGTCCACTGCTGCATGCAGCAGCTTCACAGGAAAGGAAAGTGTCAGATGGGCTGCACAGACTGTAGCGTCACCAATCCAGCGCAGGGGTGGGGGGACCATCAGAGGTCTGCCCAGTGAGGGGCCGAGTCATTAGATCTTCCAGCTCTGTGGACATCAAGTCCGAGATCCCTCACCGTCTTCCTCCCACTGTGCAGCCTCCAGCGGCTACAGACCAGGGCACTGTACCCCTCCAGCTGCTGAACGCCCACAGAGAGCCTTACACAGGGAGTCTCAACACATTTTCACAGGAGCTCTCCGCAGCTGGTTGGTTCCTGTATATGGGAATTATGAAGAAATGAAAAACGTAGCCATGAGTATAAAGAATTGCATTCACTAAATCCCATGATTCCCTTCTCTGGCGAGGAGATTTATTTGTTATAACACCACTAGTCCAACCCACCCTGTTCTTTCTTATGTGAAAATGTTGTGGGTTTTTCTGCGTAGAGGTAACACCAGATGAAGATCCATGACTATGGATGTTAGGAAACACTGCAGCCCTTTAATCTGTTTTCTATTGATTCAGATGTGTTTGGTTCGATCTGGCTCAGTAATGGACAGAAAACGTGTACAGTCTAAATATCCTGCTGTTGCGGTGTATTGAATTTACTGAAATGCCTGTCAGAGTGAATTAGATTATACTAAATGTGATAGGAGAGGGGAAGCATGCATTCCTAAAATGTAAAATTATTTGCAGTATAATATCAAAATCATTCTAAAAGGGGAACAGCAAGAATATGTGTAAACAATGCACACACATTTGTGTGCATTTGCATTTAGGTACAAGCATTTTAGTCCTTTTCCTGATATTCAAGATGAGAATTTTTAAGGGGATTTTTTGTGCTGGGACAATGGAGAAAACTGGGGAAATTCCCTCTACCAGAGACGGAGAGCTCCCCAAGGCTCACGTTCACTAGGGTGCTCTTGAAAGTTTTGCTTTCGGCACTGTGCCTGAGCCAGAGCCAGCTCTCAGAAGCACATGGCGTGTGGTGTAGTGTACCAGGCTGAGATGGAGAGGAACACTTACCGTGCTTCAGAAAGGATTTTTGTCACTTTGACAGGCGTGAAGAGAGACACAGGGAGGGGCGCAGGCCAATTTTCCACCCCCACATCCCTCCAATTTCTGCTGTGATAAAATGAAAGTCAATTCCCCACAGGGCTCCCAGGAGAGAGCACACTTAGGTAATTAAGTGTAGCTACACTGCAGCCCCAGTCAAGGCAATTAGTGCAAATCACACATTTTCACCAGCTCTAATTATTGAAAATATGACTGCTTTGTTGACTGACAGACAAATGCTTTGTATGTGTTGTGTGTGTGCCTCTGTGTTTGTGTGTGACATTTTATTACAACACCCAGTTGCTTCTGTAGTTTTGATTGACATTATGAAATCAAACCATTGTTAGTGTAGACCAAATGAATAATCAGCTCAGTTTATTGAATACTTTAATATGTTATACGCTGCAATTAATTTAAAACAGCAAAGGGGTAAAAACACAAAGGCCCAGATCAGAATACGCCAGGATCATTCTGGAAGCTTGACTTTTGGACACTTTCTCACAAAATAAATTAAATTATAAATCAGCTTTAAGAATAGAGCGTTTCAGTCCATCCTCTGCTGTTTGAGCTGATGCTGATTAGGAATAATTTCACACTCAAAGAAGATAATGATCCAAAACCCTATTTGACAGAGTTATTCTTTCTGGGTCTCAGACATCTTGAATGTGCAATAATTCATAAGTAGATTCTATAGTAAATGCATCCATTTTTATGAGCAATCTTAAGGTAGAAATTAGATCACTTCTCAATATATATATATAAGAATGAATGTGTGCTCCTTGTGGAGATGTCATCTCAGCATCTGACCTTCAGACATGAGAGGTCAAGCTGGAAAGATATTTTAATTTACTGTCAGATGTAGCTTAGTAACCAGTTTGAGTGTTATTAAACAGCTGCACCGCTGTGAGGTGCACATCTGTGTGTGTCGTTAACGCTGCACTAGCCATTTCCAACTGTCTGATAATATTTTTTTATTTAAGCATTCTTCTCGAACTAATTGAAGTCAATCACAATGCCCGAGTAATTGAGTATATGCCCCACACCGTGTGCTCCTCATGCAGAGCCAGTAGACTGTGATCTAACAAATGAACCAGGAGGACAGGGCATTAGCTGTGAGTGCCTGAGTTCACTCCACCCAGCCTGAACCCCCCTGTTGGTTCCTCTCAGCCTTCTGTCAAGGCTTTAATGCAAAATCAATGAAGGGCCAGGCCTAACTAGCAACCCCTTATCTTGTTCAAGGAGAGAGAGGATGTGAGCAGTTACTTCTGTTTCTGTAAGTCACAGTCTTAATCAGCTCTGGTTGGAGCCAGAGGAGAGACAAAAATAATGAATTGAAGGGTGAATGAACAGGCGTTTAAGGTATACGGGCCACCTTCCTCAAAGGACAGGCTCATTCAATGAGAAAAAATCTAGTTAGGAGGATAAAGCAGTTAGTTGCCTTTATGCCAGGACTAATCTCAGTACAAACTATTGAATAAAAGCTACACGTATCCTCATCTGATTCCCGTTGTGTAAACAGGCATGTGAGTTTAAGACCTGATTGCTTTGTTCCAGGGGATTTCTTTTTCATGACTCTTTTTCTGCTTGGTAACTCAGTACTGTCAAAATTTTACCAGATGAAAAATAACTGTAGGATTTTGTGTTGTAAATTGGTGAAATCGGTAGGGACGGTGTTCAGAAGCAAGCTTTGAAATCTGAGGATCAAGAATCATTTCCGTATGTGCAATCAATGTAAGACTGGAGGAGTTTTAGGCTCATGGGTGTGGTAAGGCACACAGTGATGGTGGTGATGGCTGACAGAGTCTGGATTCTGCATACTGGGTTTCTTTCCAAACCTGAGGCTTCTGGCTTTTTCTGTAAAACTGCCAGTTGATACCTGGCACTTGTTCATTTAATATTTACTTTCAAAAGCTGCTAAAACACTATTAACTGCTTACATGTATCTTTCAAATCTATACATGTCAATGTGATAGAAACTCAATAAAAAAATAGTAGGTGCTCTATTGTTCCCACTTTGCCCACAGCGATTCAGCTCAGCAAAGAGATGAAAACTCTGAATCAGAGTTACAGTTTTTAGATGTATTTACCAAGACTCTCCAGCTCTCTAGGCAATATTACAAGCAATCCTGTTCACTGCGTTACAAAGGATTTGCCTAGTAGCACTTTTTGCCATGGGAAATTGTTGGCAATAAATATCAGTTATAAACTGATCCCTATGTTGCAAGAAAATATTAATGGAGTGACCTGTGTCTGTAAATGGTCATTTTTATACAGGCAACATTGTTTAGCTAATCCATGCCTTTTCTACAGATAGAAAGGGATTTTTTTATTATTATTTTTTCAGTGGTGGCTGTGCAATACCCTTACCAAGCAATGAATAAAACAAAACAGGTTTTTAGATTTAAATCCAATTGACATTCTCAAACAGTAAAGTGCTAAGTTACAGAAATGTCTGTACAAACGTTTATTAAAGAAACAGGGACATATAAACTGCTTGGTTCCAAAGATTATATGGTTTAAAATTTACTAATAATTCTATTAAATCATGTTAAAAAAATGTTTTCAAATAAAAATGAGAATTACTGGTATTATTTACTTAAGGTTGAATGGGGAACAGGAAAATAGAGGAGCACATATTTTTCTCCAGCTGCATCTCTCTGTACCTCTGTCCAGTGTCACAGTGAAAACTAGGGACTGGGGTTTAGCACTGGAGACAGATACAGCTGCATCTCCTCCTTCTCTGTAGTCCTGGGGAGGGTCTATAAAGGGAAATAATGATTATGCAAATGTTCACATGTATTTTTGACAGAATTGGGATTTGGTCTCATTAAAAGCATGAGGTGGGGCGGTCACTTCAATTCTTCTAAATATTTGTGAATGCTAAAGTCCTTTGTGTAGGGCTCTGTAAAGAGGCGGCACAGCAGGAAGAGGGAAAGACCCACTCTTTTTGGAGGCAAAGCGTGCCCTAATATTCCACTTCTCCCAGGTGAGGTGCTGCTCAATTATTCACACTGTCACCAGTATTTATCCCACATCACAGAACAAATCACCAGAGGTCAACTGGAAAAAGTGTGCTCCTGCTTCTTTACCAGTTCATAATAGAATTCCTGCAGCATTGTCGAGGATAAATTTACACGTGAATAGCGACACACAAGACATAAACATGTAAGATCACTGCAAAAGTCCAGGCTGGGTTGCTTGTTCTAGTCATCCATGACGTCTTGTGTTGTTTGGCAGTTACTAATTCCTTGTGTTTACTGATGTGACAAAGTGAGCAAGATTTTCATTCCCTTTTCCACAGTCACACTAGTTTCTGGGCATCTCTCTGCAGTTTTTGTCCATATATATGTAGAATTGAATTGTGAAGTGTTTTTTTATGTTTTGTACTATTAATCTAGTGGTCTAACAGGGGACCCCTTCAAGTGAGCATTTTTCTTTATCAGCTTATTTACACTTTCAGAGTGTTGCAGAAACTGTGCTTCACACACCAGTGGGGTTGTGAGAATTATTTGCACTTTCTAATGCTGACTTACTCAAAGGTTAATGTTAAAAGGGATAGTGTTGTTCTTTCCTACTTGGGCTGTGCTGAGAATTAACCACAGTATAAAAGATCTAACAGCTTATTTCACTTGTGATTAAATCTCAAGCTTATTTCCAGCTTTAGGATTTTCAACTAGTTCCACCAGCACAGCTCATTTGGAGCAGGGGTTGGGTCCTACAGTCCAGATGTAGCTCTCAGCACAGGCAGTGTCATTAATTGACTTGGATAGCTTTAATGGTCCAAGCGATGCCATTCAGGTGGGGTGAGCCGCAGTCCTTGTATCATACAGTATTGATCGCAGCATGTCAAATGGCGACTGGCTTGACAAGTGGCCATGCTGATGGAGGGCGGGAACAGTTCTCACCCCCTGTGCTGGGGCAGGTTTCCTGAAAGCAAATTGAGTGGATTAGCAATTGGTGACGTCAAATTTCAAGGGCATAAAGGGAAATAAACTGTCACTTTCCAATTAAAGAGTAATAAAAATTTTTTTATTAAATGTTTCTTAAAATGAAAAGCAATTTACACCTATTCTTTGGTTCATCCAGATTGATATGCACTTGGCATTGCTACAGTAGCAAGTACAGTATGTCAAGCCATTATTGCTAACACACCCAGATTGCCTTGTGTAATAGTGTGACTTAGTGAGCAGGATTACCTGCAATACCACC
This sequence comes from Lepisosteus oculatus, assembly GCF_040954835.1. NCBI lineage: Eukaryota > Metazoa > Chordata > Actinopteri > Semionotiformes > Lepisosteidae > Lepisosteus > Lepisosteus oculatus. Next base: position 55,751,808 of record NC_090700.1, read on the forward strand.
GAGAAAGAGGGAGAGTTTATTGATAATTAGAAATGTGTGGTATAGAAAACTCTTAAACATCTCAGCATGGGAAATCCACAAACCCATTTCTTGTTATGTCATAAAACATAAATACCCCTGAAGCGTCCAGCAACAGCAAAAATAATCTTAATGAATTTTATACAAGACTTTTTAAAAGCAAAAGGCAATAATCTCAAATCACTTTATGGTTCAAGAAAAGTACATTACAAAATTATACACTTTGTAATACACAATTATTTTATTTTATTTTGTATTAGAAAGCCAACAAAATAAAGTAGATGCAGAAGATAAAAAAGCCCTTTTGAAAAAGTAGGTTTAAAGCCTAAACTTAAAAACACCCAACATAACCGAGTCACTGAATGGAGGAACAAGTAAAGATTAGAGTAACTGCTCATACAGTAAGTATCGTGGAACAGAATAAACTGCCAGTCCAGAATTAAGTCAAAACCACCTTAACTGTTGTGCTTCAATGACGGACAAGAGTTTAGTCGTATCAAATCTTACGTAACCTAACGTAACCCTGACCAGTCCCTTGTATCATCACAGTCTGGAACTGTGGTTCTCAGTATGCCTGACTAATACAATTTCACCATAATTTATAAAAAGAGCTTCAATGTGGATCATTTCGTAAGATTTCTAACTTTGCAGCTGGAGCCTCTTAAGTTGAAAGTCGTTTTTTGAAAAAGAAAAGAGAATTTGGATGGTGGAATGACCCCTCTCATCACTGTTCATATTCAGATTTAAGTGTTTTGTTTTTGTAGACATTAAGGGGTCTTTTTTATCAATTTATGTTAAATCATAAAGATGCATCCTTCTATTAGCTTCTTCACTTGCTGTTAAAAGCTAAGATACTTTTTCAATCCATAATCATCCTTAGGTGAATGGTTCTGACACTAATTGAGTTCCCTTGTTAATCCAAACTGAACAAGGACAGAATTGAATTCTGCTCTTCTCTGCTATATAACACTGCTCTGCATCCTGGGTTTAGTCTCTCTAATTGTATAGAATGAAAGGCATTCACCCTAGCTGGAGAGCATAATTTAACTTGGTTTAATAATGTATTACTATTCAATGCTGTGCCTAATATTTTTACCAGGAGTCCGGAGGTAAAAGGACCTGTCTCATTCAAGCCCTTTTTTCTTTTTCTGGAATCTTAAGTAAATATATAAATGCATGCAGCGACAGGCTCTGCCATTTTAAAATTGTCCATGGTATTCATCTGAGCAGAGTACCCCATTATAGGTAATATATTTTTAATAGGAAAAAACATATTTGATCCAGGCTAATTTATCCTTCACAGCCTGACTTCTAAAGTAATACATTACCCTTGTATGAGTCAGTGGCAGTGAAGAGCAAGTTACTAATGACCCTTCGCTTCATAGCAAAGAATTGTGCTGTCACTCCCTTCACAATGCTGTCTATAGCACAATGCCACCCAATTGTTGCTTCCCTTTTGTGTGTGCTAACCCAAGCAGGGCCTTATACAAAATAAATGGGCCCTGTAACTTGAACTAGGGACAGACACACCACCTGAGAGCACTTGTCAATGGTGCCTTGGCGAGGGGTAGGGGTAAGGCTGATTGGATATTTAAAGGCATTTCTGTGTACATGTATGAGGTCCAGGCTGCTAGAAGCAGATTCATCCTGAATGTTTCTTTTCTTTTTAAAAGAATATCTTAAAGGACACACTGCCCTATTAACTTTTTACTTTGGCAGATACTGCATAATGAAATTAGGATGTTTGCAAGATATTTTTTCAGAACCAAAAATTATGGATTATGGAAATGGATTTGATGAATTGAAGAAAGTGTTGTTTTTTTAATAACAGAGTAATAGAAATTAAATAAAAATTGACATCTTGTCTTTTTCAAAATCTTTTTCTGCAGGTACAGATGCGCTTTACTTTTGTACACTCTACACAGACTCCAGCTGGTTATCCACAGTACTTAAAACATCATTATTTCTGTAACCATGATATTTATTTCTATATTTGTACATTCAAACATTCAGTTTAAGTAAATCAGACATCAAAACGAGTATAAGGTGTTTTAACAAGAAAAAGGACAAAAATGTTCTCTGAGAGCAGAATGTATGTCTGTGGTGTGGAAGTAGAGAGAAGCATTGAAGAGCAGAAATGTCTTTGTTATTCTGAAGAAAAATAAAATTAAAATGGAAATACAACTGTGGAAACACAGTACAACTATACTGTGGCCTCCAGAATTTTTCAAGAATTATAGAAAGAAACGATGAGGTTACATTATAACCATTCAGCCTATCTGTTTTTAAATATACTGTGTAAACTTTGTTTTCAAATAGTTTGAATTGTACTGATGAATACAAGCTAATAGATGACAAATTTGGAGCCCAACCTTAACAACCTCTCTAAATGTTACTAACTGGTGGGAACAGAAAACAAACAAGATCTCACATGAGTATATAACTTTGGGCTCATCTGTCACGTAGTCTCACGAAGTCTTGTGCTTCGAAGCATTACTGCGTACAATGAAGTGAGCAGTTTACCCACAATTTCCCAAAACATAAAGAAGAACAGCAGACTAGGGAAGGTATCCCAGCTAAAGTGTCTTTCCCATAAACAAGAGGTCACAATAACGAAAACAGGTACTGGAAATAATCTATCATTATTTAAAGGGAGAAGAATGTACCAGTGTACTCTGTGTCACAGGTGTATGCTTAGCTGTTACTGCTAGACATAGATGGAGAACAAAGTGTCTTGTGCAATGTCTTGTGGCTGTTACAACTTTAAACATTATTGTGACAGTCAAAGAAACTTGATATTTAATATGTATAGCGTGTTCTGGATCCATCATTTAAGGTTCTCATCTGTTTTCAGTTGAATCAGTAAGCTAAAAAAAAAACTTCAAACCCACTTCTTTTCCCAGTTCAGAAATCTAAAACTGCCATGAAGTTGCTACAGCAATACTGCCAGCAATGAATTTATAACTGGGATTGGAGAGGGGAAAATGCTGGTAATTAATTGCTAGCAATTAGCGCAGGCAAGTATTGCCAGGAAGAACTGCCAAGTGTGAACCCGCCCTAAGTATTGAGCACAGGGAGATTTCTCAAGAGCTCTCACTTTGAAGGTGACAGCCCTGGAAAGCCAAGAAAGCTTCAGTACTTTTTTAAAAATAAAAAAGTCCATGAGGAACAGGAAAGAGATGGTGTGTGCAGAGTTTTGTGTTTTAAAGGGCTTGGTGGAGTTGTGCTCTTTTTTTAGCAGAGATTCAGAATTGATTCAGCTACAAGCCCCAGCAGGAAACAGGTAGCCGTTAGAACAGGCAGCGGAGAGTCTTGCTCTTTGGACGTTTTGTACAGAACAGTGTCCACCTCCATCACACAAAGTGCTTGTGAGGCTCTGACTGCTTTTCTCACATCGAAAAGAGAACTATTTGGAACACTTAAGAAGTTAGAAAATGAAACAAAGCCAAAAATAAAAGATAAGATAAGATCACTTTATTGGCCAAATACAATTTCTTACATTAGGAATTTGTCTTTTCGCAGACCCCGGCTTGCTCTCCACGAGACACACAGACAGGGAGAGAAGCAGGGGGTCAGAGCGCAGGGTCAGCCATTGTACAGCGCCCCTGGAACAGCTGGGGTTAAGGGGCTTGCTCTGGGGCCCCTAGGATAGGATTCCGCGGGATGACAGCCTTCAAACTGGCAACCCTCCATCCACAGGCGCAGATCCTGAGCCACAGAGCAACCGCTCCGCCCCACATGAGCCTGTAACCTTTCAAACAGGCAATCAGCTGTTGCAGGCTGTGGGTTCGAGCTCTCGTTCTTGCCTGAGGAGTCTGTTGAGGGACAGGGCCTCGTGTAGCTTTCCTCCGCAAGGTCTCCCTGGCTGTGCTGCACCGGCCTACAGAGGGAAGGCAGGAGAGTCGGGCATGACTGATCCTTCACGCCAGGGCAGCTTCCCCGAGAGCAGGTCCTGGCTGTTAGGCGATTCCCGGCCTCACACATTCTTGGAATCAGGATTACTCTTCTAAGTGGAGGCGTGGTTGTTTGTTTGCGTCCGTGTGAGGAACGCCTGGTGTGGAGTGAAGTCCCTGTGGGACTGTGCGCATTCCCTGACTCGGCACTAGACCTCTGACTTTACAGCTGTCTCTCAGCGCTGAGGGAAATGCTGGAGAGATGCATTTAATTGCGATTAACAATCCGCGTTCCTTTCAATTCATCTTGCAGCTTCTGCTCAATTCAGAGACCTTGGAAGGTGGGAAGATTGTGATGAACTATTCTGTTGTAATTTTCTTGTCTTTGGAGTGAATCCATAAAAAATGAATCAATCCATTGATCCCTTTTAACCCAACACTATTTTGTAGCTTTGAGCACCATCTTGGACCTCTATAAGGAATGTGCATGTGTTTTTTATTATGTTGAGTGGGCTTCTTTAGAAGTACTTGTTTTTTTTTAACCAGAAGGCGGAACCCTTCAAACATTGTTCAAACATTGTTGTCTTGAAACCAGTCCTGACAGAAGTTCTGCTTGAGCACTTGAAACTGATCAGCTAATTACAAAGAGTCAACATGGCCTTCTGTAGATACCTTGCTGGCAGCCATGAAAGCAGAGCACAATAACTACAGTAAAGTGTCTACGATGCATTAATGCTAAATGAGAGGTCAGACGTGTAAGGGTTAAAACAAGGGAAAAGTGCAAATGATAACATTCGTACAGAATGTGGTTTGGGTAAAAAAAGTGTATAGGAAAAGGAGTGTTGTCTTTCAGCAGCAGACCTGTTACGTGTCTGTTGATGTGTCTTCAGGAGAGCTGTGGTGCCGCTGTATATGAAAGAGAAATCACAAGATGCCTTACTCAAACTATGGATAATCCAAAGAACTCCAGTACAGCTGGCAACTTTCATCATTTGCTTGGCTCACATCTGCCGAATACAAGAAAACAGTGATGAAGGACAGGAAGGGGGGGAGACCTGTTGCTCCAGTCTCAACGTGTGGTTTACACATTGCAGGGTCTGAACTAGTCATGCAGAAGGCTGCTGAAATCTACAGTACATTTCCTCTGCCAGCCGGCCTCTTTGTCTTCTTCTTCTGGAAAGCAAGAGGCATATCTGTTTTATAAGCACATCTCTCTGTTAAGCTGTTTTATTAAAGTGAAATCCCAGCTATTAAATCAACTGTATCTTCCAATTTTATAGGCCTGAGAGCAGTCAGACAAGCAGGGACACAGGTGATAGCCTTCAAAATTGAAAGCGGATGGGTTTTGGAAAAAGAAATATGTTTGCAGATCAGCTAGTGGAAAGGGCACTTGGGCTCCAGGTATTACTACATTAACTCCTCCTGAAACAGGATTTTTACAGGCAGACTTTTAAGATTCTTTTTAATATGGTAGAGCACACATTGATTGCTTTCACGGCCCTCCAGCTCCACATGCTTCCATCTACTTTTTGTGTCAATTGATACAGACAACGGATGTGTCCTTGTAAAATCCCTGCTAAATGAAGACACCTGCATATGAAAATGAAGACAATGGCTGAATCTGCAGTGGAGTCTGATTTGGTGAGCAACCGAGCAAACAATGTTTATTGATTGGATTTGTTTCTGCATTCTGAATAAACTAGGAATGTCTCACAAAATTAGATGCATCTGATCTCTGGTAAAGAGTAAAAAAATATTATTATTATTATTATTTACTGAGGTACTCAAATGAACTCATTTAATGTTTTATTTAATATTTCCATTATACTGTTTCTCTTTATTACTGACTAGGATAGAGGGAAGTAGCCTGCATGTTATAATGCAATATGCTTCTAAATACACTATGACATTTATACTCACAACTGAGCTAAGTGTGTTAATGTATTATTTTATAGGTACTTTACTCTTTATGTAATTAACTGTTTCACGTCAAGACCATGGCCTGGAAAGAGAAAAAAATATGTATAGTCCTGTTGATTTATGGGCCTTTGTTATCTTATCCTACCCACATCCCAGCCTAAGACAGCTTTTGAAATTTACAAGTGCAACATGACACTTGATAATGTAGTAGAGCATCAAACCTACAATCTCTTTTGGTCATAAAAGTGTGTCTCTGAGTTAAACTCCATCATAAATCCTTTAGGATGTCATTCAGAATGCCTAAAGACTTTCCAGCAAACTGACTTATATTAATCTTTTCAATATAAAGAAAAAATAATAATAATAATTCCAGGTGAGCCCTAGGAAGGTGATGTGGAATCCAGAGGCTTTGAACAAACACATATTACATTATTTTTTGCAGACATGTATCCAATGTGGAAGAGATCTTGAAGAAGATTCAGCTTGTTAATACATGTTTAAAATACAATTGAATTGGCCATAGCTTTCAGGACACCGTTATTACAGACTTCTCCAATTATGTGTCCTTTTTGTTGAAGTACAAAACTTTAGTAATATTGCACTATTGCTACATTGTAATATTGACATGAAGCCTCACAATTCCTAAAATTACTAATGTGTGTTAAAATCAGGTCTAATCATTTTTAATTTCCAGCCTTCATACAGTTTAGTACTGTGTTCTTTCTGCATCCTGACCCTAAAAATAATGAAACCAGCTCCTGGTGACTAAGCAGCCCTTCCTTTTAATATCACAAATTTGAAAAGTGCACAAATTTGAAAAGTTGTTCATAGATTCATTATATTAAATAGATGTGCTTTGGACAGCTTCACTGAGCTGAGTCAGTTCTGGGAGTGACGAACTGAACACCCCGCCATTGTCCTGCTGGGGCTGTCCTGCCTCAGTCTCCAGGCCCAGCCAGGAGCTCAAGGAGCAGACAGGCTCCAATCAGAGAGTCTTCCAGCACCAGCACACTGCACCCGTGGCTCCGAGACCAGCCCAGAGCCCACCACAACGGCCCTGTGCATTCAAACCCTTGAGTGTGAAGAGTTGTAGATGTTTGTAACCAAGTATGCAACAGAGCTATGGAAGCTTATTTTTTAAGAACCCTTCAAGAAAAGGCTTCACATGAGCTTTTACAGCTAATAAGCTACTAACATTTAAACAGATGTCATGGACAGAATGCCCTTTTCTCATTTGCAACCTTTATGTTTCATTTCTTAAAATCCAATGCATTCTGCTTGGAACACTCAGAACCTGTTCTCACCCAGCCAATCGATCAATAAGCCTTCATCCAGTTACAGACCCCTTTGCAACAGGGCACCATGGAGAGCTTCGCGTGGAGAGAGGGGGACTGATGTATAAAAAAAGAGAATGAAACTCTAGGTGGCAGCTCGCGTTATACACACACGGGAACATTCGCAAGTTCCCGTGCGCTTGTGAGGATTCTGAGCTGTCTGACTTCCTGATCTTGGCCGGTGTGGAAGACTAGTGATTTTGTTGTTGTAAATATGTGCTCTGACAACAAGTCACAGTCTACCTCACTGAGTAAGGTCCAGTTCACCACATGATGTCTCTCTGAACGCTGGCCAGCACAGCCCTGCGCAAGCCTCTTTCAGGCCTCCCACGTTGCTGCTTCCTGTCTTTCTGGCTTTGCACCAACGAAGCATCACTGGGCTGTGCCTGAAGACCCACACGCTTCTGGAGATCAGCAGGGGAGCAGAAAGAACAGGGGAGAGGGGACATGCATCAATACTGCACCTTGTAAAGCAGGAGAAATCATCAAGGTTAGGAGTCAATAGATGGATTATTTTGTTACAGTAAAACCTTTATTCTTTTCTGCAGTACAAAATGACTGGTCTTAGAATTAAAATGTTGAGCAAAGACCTGCGAATCTCCAATAACAACATTGTGTGAATACATGTAAGTGTGTCATTTAGCTCCATATTTCCCGAGATGTCTTGATCCTACAGCGCGTTTTACTGAAAATGGGTTGCTCAGAGAAGTGAGCTGTGATTGCGCTCGGTATTGGTGTAAGAATTGATGGATGTCAAGATGGACGGATAGATGCGTAAATTGGTAGATAAAAGAACATTTTTGCAATAGCTTTGCTGTGGGTATGAATATGCATTACAGAAACTGAACAATGGGAGTGGGTGTTACCTTCAACTCTCAGAGAATGGTGTAGGATGTTGCCATGGATACTGCCATGGCAACCTTTGCTGAATTGCCAGCCCCAGCCTAGTGCAAGTCACAGTGTGGGATAGCTCCCTATGATTCCACATAGCCTTGAGGGTCATTATATGTAGCACTCTGAACAGCCCTTTCATCAAGCACAACACCAGTGCTCCACAGAACATTTACCTCAAATGAAGAACGCAGCAGTGAAAAAATAAGTCTGCTTTTCCCATAAATGAGACTCTAAAGACTATGGAACAGTAGTTAATATTATTGTCATTGGAGCTGTTGGTACAGTGGAGCAGTTGTCAGCAGTATGGCCTCACAGCACTGGGGCCCTGGGTTCTAGTCCAAACAGGGACGCTGTCTGTGTGGAGTCTGCATGTTCTTCCTGTGTTCTGTTGGGCTTCCTCTGGGTGCTCTGGTTTCTTCCCTCACTCCAAAGACACAGCGGGAGGTTAACTGGCCCAAGGTGTGAGTGTGTGTGTGTCTGTCTGCCCTGAGATGGACTGGTGCCCTCCCTTGCGCCCACTGTTCCTGGGATAGGCTCCGGCTCCTTTGTGACTCAAAATTGGAAAAGTAGTTTGAAAACAGATGGATGGATTATTGTAGCAGACACGTCTAAAATACCAAAAAATAATTTTTGAGTTTTCACATTGGCTAGTTTTCAAATCAACAATATTTTCCTTAAAGAAACTATTCAAAATTTAGAATCATGTATTCTGCCTGAACAACTGGTTGCTACATTTACAAACAGTATTGTCTGCAGGGTCAGTATGGTCTTTACACCGTGTTCCCAGGAACACAGACTCACTGAGCCACTACCTTGGAATGGTACTATTACTATGACAATGACAATGACTATTGCTATCACCAATAATAAAAAAATATTTGCGTTTAAATTCTCTTCTTCTGGAGGCTCTCTTGTTCCTTCCTAGTCTCCCCAGCTGTGTGCTCACTCCAGCCAGGCATGGTGGCAGGACTGACTGGGAGCTGTGAAGCACCCAGGTTACTCTCTGTATGCGGGAAGTCCCTTTTAAAAAAAATGTAAAGAGTTACAGTCACTTATTACTTTGATAAAAAGTAACTTGTCGCAGTTTCTTGGTACAGGTAGTAACATGAGCTTAACTACTTCATGTGGAAGGCTGCCCCGTTGTGTGTGGGGGAAAGAGATTCACTACTGTTACCTCGTGGTGTTCAAACAGTTGAAGCGTGCTGTGGATTCTGCATAATGGATGGAGATGATTAAACTGTTGCTGTTGCTCAGCAAATCTGTTTAGTCTAAGACACGCAATTTATTTTAATAACACATTTCCTTGTCTGTAATTGCACATAGCTGTTCAACTTCAATTGTATTTTTTGTGATTTTATCTTAATTTGTAGTAAAATCTCTATTCAACTTGCTGTCTATGATTTATTTTCAATCCTGGAACACGTGCTTTGTAAATACATAATAAACATAACAGATTGCTTTTCTCATCCCTCCTAGCTACACTGCAGACTAAACAAATGAAGGAGAGTTTAGTAAGACACACATAACTGTAATCTTCAAGGAATAAAAATGTCATTTTTGGAGCATTCACTAGAGAAATATTGATCGAGGAATACTTCCAAAATATCAAAAGTATTATTAATTGCTCTGGAAAAAATAAAATGCTGGATCTAAATATATCTACAATCTTATTAAGATAAGATAGCCTTGTTTTTTAATTAATGTTTTTATTGTTATATTTAAATGCTAAATCATAATCATACAGTGTAAAATGAGAGCTACGTAACTGAAAAATGACATAATACTAACAATTGGAACATTGAATTCTAGTGAAATTTGAAAAGGTCAGTTTTTATTTTCAATACATAAGTCGTAACCAACTCAACACTGTTAAGTAGGCCTATCATTTCAATACTTTAAAACAGTATTTAAAAAAATTAATAATGTTAAATACTTGGCAATTTATTTTTAATTAATTCAGCTCTCATACAGTAATTTAATGTGTTTAATTTCATTAAGTAGACTAAAGAAACATAAAGATAAATAAGAAAAATTTCCAATAAGGCAAAATTGAAATGAGAAAATTATGTTATTTTAATCTTGGTGGCAATTCAACACTAATAATAACAAAAAGAGATTGTTGTAATGCCATAGGGCTACTTTTCTTTTGCTTTATGTTTCTAGAATACTAATAAGTCAAGTAGCAATTTTAACTCATGCATATCGAATTGTTCAAAGCACGTGAGGCAGGAGTTTACTAACGCAAAATAAGTGAGTTCAATGTTAACTAAGACAGATGTGTATTTACTCCACCCTCTTGACAAAGTCAACAAGGTAATTGAAAAATAATCACTGTAGGCCTGCAGGTGCCTTTTCAAATTTGATGTGCTTGTACTTTGAGGCTAACAGATTGTTTTCAAAGTTTAACAGTGGCTTTTTTTGCCTTGTCCGTGTCACCCTGGAACTTGAATCACTCACAGCAGACCAGCTATTAAACCCACCTGTTTTTCCAAGTACGTTTCTCTCAAGCTGATGTACTGTATGATTTCAGTGCATCGTGTGACACGCTTGTAGGGTAAATGCATGGTTTTCACAGTAATGTACCTCCATTTTCTGATTTATACTCGTCCTACTGAAAATTGAAAACGCAAATTTAAAAATCTATTTAATGCCAGCATTCAATTTCTTCACTGAACAAGGGACAGGTACAGTCACACGTTACTAAGAAACAGACACTGAATTTTTGTGATCTTCCCCCCCCAAGTAAAATACAAGAAAACATTCCTTTCATCCATCTGTCAAACCCCCAGAGGAACTTTCCTGCAGATTTTTACAAAATGTACTCTTACACAGTAACTCTTTATTCCCCAGAGCTGGTTTTACTCCCTTGTGCCTGTGAAGAGTCACTCCGAGAGCATATCTGTTGTTTCTGATTACGGCGAATTTTTCAATAAACTGTTAAATCAAATTATTTTTTAATTGATACTATTTGTGACACACCAAGGCTGGTCTGTTCTGTCTTGTTCCATTTCCATTGTCTAAGCTAGATTATGGTGGCTTGCAGTGATCCTGTATAGCCATCTCTCCTTACCTCAGCTATTGAAGCTCAAATGGATAAGCTCTCTCGCTAACAGGCACTAGGAGAATAGGCCTGGGACACACTGTGCCATACAGTAGCTCTGCGGAATGGAAGCTCTGGCTGCTCAACACGTTTTGCCAGAGTGCAGATGCTTTCCAACTGGGTAATTATGTGAGCCTGGAGGTGTGGTTGAAACATCAAAAAGTACAGTATTTTACCACATTTTTAATAATCCCACAGAAATGTCTTTTTCAAGGACTGCCGAAATAGTTTTGTCCACTATAGGCAGTGCAAAAAAACGAACCCCTCACATGCCAGTAATGGTAGGTGAAAATGAACTCATTCTGTTTTGTCTTGTACTAGATGAATGTGGAAATATTCATTTTTATATTTATATACCGTAAATGTTATATCATGTTACACACAAAACGCTGAATGGGAGACGTTTTTTGGATGGGGTTTTAAGGGGGAAAGTGGCTTGGTAGTTTTCTTAGGGCTTGGACTATTTTTTTTTTATCTCGTTCCAGCCTTCCACTGAAATCCCATACTGTACAAAAACAAACTACTCCTATGGCAGGCTAAAATTATATCTAAATTAATGTAATAAACATGAAAACCTAAAACCTTTTCCCGAACGATTGAATTAAAAATTATAATATAAATCCAGTAGAAACTGAATTTATTTATTTTATCTCGTGCCCATGTAAATGTTAACGTACTGTATTTGGTCGGATGACTAAAATAGTTGTTTTTTAGAAGAAAATGAAAGCATTTGAAAACCGAAAATTTCAGGAAAAAATAGTCTGAATGCGTTAGTCATAGATTATCTTTTCGAGTTGCTATTGCGTGTTTTTAAGGTAGCTGAAATGGCCATCTTTAACAGGAACATAGGTTTATTCCATGCTGAAAAAAGGTGCTCACACCTGAAGAAGGCTCCATGGCGGAAACGTTGTGTTTTCTTTCTTCTTTTTTTTCAGCATGGAATAAACTTATTACTTGTTCCTTTGCAGTTTACGCATGCTTGACACAGCTACCCACCTGAACTATCTTTATCAGGAGGCAACTATGAAGTCAGCCCTGTGACGTCACGAAAGCGCCCGCAGTCCCTGCAACCATGGTCCTTGTCTAGGTGACGTATTACGTCGCATCAAAAAGCTGCAAAACTAAAAACACTAAGTTGCGAAAAACACCACAGAAAATATATACATATACACAAAAATGAAAGTGGTATCGAGGCTTTGAACTGTGAAATATCTTTTCGTTGGTGTTTTCCTTTGAAAGGTGAGTATATTTTCTCAATATATATAAAAAAAACTTTTTATGTTTTGCTATTGTTCTTATAAAGTTGGGGAAACTCGTGAGAGTTGGAGACAGATATTTAAACATGTTCTTTTAACGTTTATCCTAACTGGGGTCGAGTAATTCATGCTTTAAATTCATAACGTGATATATGAATTTCTGACTGAGAAAAATAGTAATAGTAATATGAGGATTTGGTCAGAACGGGGTTATGTCGCATGAGAAAGTGATAAATAAACTGCACTATCCATGTGTTTCATGGAGAGTCTCAATCGTATAGCAGTGTACCCAGACATTTCTTCGTATTAAAAAAAAACCCTCATCCTATAGTTTTCTCGCAAACAGAATTTTAAAGAACAGCAATTAAAACGGTTGAATTGTAATAACCGGACCGATTATCTATTATGTAGAAGCACAAAGGTTGCTGGTTTCAGTCCGTTTGGCTTTCCGGTAGTTAAATTGGAGTTCTGGTTCTGGAAAAAGTACGGATATTTACTACTAGCCTCTATACGACTGCTACAGACATAACATATAAAATGCGCGGCTACTGAACATGTGCACTTAAACTTCTAAACCCCTGAAGTCCTTACTTATCTAGTCCACTTACACCAGTGGCGCACTGCAGAGTCACAGTCCTTCGGGGTGTATAGGTGTTTTCAATCAGTGGCTAATTAAGACAATAATTAGTAATTGTCTTCAACCACCCAGTATATTGTTTTTTACATACACTGTCGTCTGACAAAGACATCGGTTTTAAACCTAATAGTTACAAGTTTGTCATTACCAGGAATTGAGAACCTGATTTAACAGATTTAATCAAGAAGATCCTGATCAAGGCTAAAAGGGGAAAAGGCAGTTTGAAGAAACTGCCAGACATGCTCACGCGAACCAGAGGAAGCCTTCTGGTCCATCCTGCCTGCTTGACTGCTACTAGCATGTTGCTTCAGGCATTCCTCTCGCCAGAGCAGGAGGATGCACTGCAGCTGCTCTGAATTGCAGCATGTAATTGATTGAACAGGTGAAGATTAAAATAAACAGTGGAAAACTGTATTTGGGAAAGATGCTGGAAGGAACTATGAATTGTGATGCAGAATATCTTCAATTGATTTTCTATCAGTTTTATTCTTATAAAGTGCCTTTCAATTTCAAGAGCATTTTCAAGGCGCATTACATAAATTATACATGGAAATGTACAGTTAACAGAACATGCAGTAAAATGTAAATGTGAAATGAAAAGAGAGAAATAGGTTGTGATTTAAAAGCCATCAAAATCATATGAGTTTAAGCCGAGGTTTGTAAACAACAAAGGGCTCAGCCCTCTAACATACAATGTGAAGGAGCCCAGAGGCTAGAAGGAGTGAACTAGGATGTGTGGGGATAGTGGCTCTTGAAGGTACTGGGGAGACATACCATGCAACAGCTGGTAGGTCAGCAAGAGGATTTTATAGTCGCTTCAGTAGGAGTCTGGAAGCCACTGGAAGTTTTTCAGCACAGGAGAAATGTGTTCAAATTGTTTAGGCTTGATCAGCACTCAGTGCTTGAACAGCACAGTTCTAAACATACTGTGTTTCCTGAAGCAATTTCTTAGATGAACCAGCTAACAGGACATGCAGTCTAATCTTAAGGAGATGATGATGATGACAAAAATATAATGCTGTAAATAATGCCATATATAGCTTTTCTGGACACATTAAGAGCATTTTACAGGTAATGGGGACTCCTCTCCACCATCACCAGTGTGCAGCCCCCACTGGATGATGCGACAGCAGCCATAGTGCATAGCGCTCACCACACATCAGCTATCAGTGGGGAAGAGAGCAGAGTGATGAAGCCAGTTCAGAGACGGGGGTTATTAGGACACCATGATTGGTAAAGGCCAGGGGGAAATTTGGCCAGGACACCAGGGTAATACCTCTATTCTTTTCGAGAATTTTCGGGGGGTTTTAATGACCACAGAGATTCAGAACTTTGGTTTTACGTCTCATCCGAAGGACGGCACCGGTTGTGAGTTGCAGGGTGTTATAGCTGCTAGCAGATAACTGCACCTTTAGGGCTGATTTGCCCGCTTTGCTTTCTCTGCTGTGTCACTAGGACCCCCAGTGGCCCTGCAGATGGCTCTAGCAGGGGCCCCGGCAGGCTGCCGTGCCAGTGGCTGCTGCTGAGCTACAGCCATGGCGCCTAAAGGACCTGCGCAGTTCAGGGCCGAGGAGAGCCTGGTGCAGGTGGTGGTCCGAGTGCGCCCCCTGCTGCCCAAAGAGCTGCTGCACAGCCATGAGAGCTGCATCACGGCGGACCCTGTGCTCAATAGGGTGACCCTCGGCCATGACCGCCACTTCCAGTGTGACTTTGTTTTTGCGGAGAGCAGTGGCCAAGAGGAGGTGTACTCCACCTGTGTGCAGCCCCTCATCGAGGCTTTCTTCCTGGGCTTCAACGCAACAGTGTTCGCCTACGGACAGACAGGCTCAGGCAAAACCTACACCATTGGGGAGGCCAATATCTGTGAGTGTCCTGTTTCCACGCCACTCTCTGCCAGTAGGGATCACCGTGGAGGTCTAAATGTTTCTCTAAATATTTTTGCTTACACTTTTAGGAACCAGCATTGGATAGGGAACAAAGCTACTAATAAATGAAATTACATGTATTATTATTATTGTTGTTGTTGTTGTATTATATGGTTTTTGTTCTGGTGAGTGATAACGAGAAACCACGTTTTATAAGTTTGAATTGCCTTGATGTGTAAAAATACTTCTTTTGGTTGGTGTTTATTACATGCAAACTATATCTGTAATTCTTGTATTTATGTACTGTTAGAATGCTTACGTTTATAGCACATACTGTAATATTTTAAGAAAAGCAAGAAATTCAATCTATTTTAGATGTTACGTGTCTTTGTGGAAGTGTGCTGTTACACCTCTTCCATTCTTAGTTAGGATCCTTCGGTGAAACTAATCGTTCTCATCGAGATGTGTAGGTTTTACTGCTCAGTCACCAGGCTGAGCCTTGCTGGAAACAAATAGTGACGATTTGATCAAAAAATGTCTCTCTGGTGAGGTGCTTCTGAGCTCCCAGGCTGCTAGCGAGGCGCTGAGACACAGGGAAGGGGGAGTGTTCACACCAAACCAAGCCAGACCCACTTCCTACAGTACAGCTGCTACAGCTTAGAAGCTGCGGCCTGACCAGCCCTGCTCACCATCTGACATGTGGTGGAGAGGAGACAGTGAGGCAGGTGTGATTAACACGGGGTGGCGCTGGCTTGCAGCCTCCTTCAGCGATGACGAGCAGGGCATCATCCCGCGAGCCGTGGCCGAGGTCTTCAAGTTGCTGGACGAGAACGACCTGAGCGACTTCTCCGTGCGGATCTCCTACCTGGAGGTGTACAAGGAGGAGTTCAGGGACCTTCTGGAGGTGGAGACGGCTAGTAAGGACATCCACATCCGGGAGGATGACAAGGGCAACATTGGTATGACTCCTCAGAGCTTCATTAGGTGCCTTTCAGCCTCTGTGCTGTGGGCAAGTAGGAGTACATTGCACATATGTTGTGTTTAGTCCTGCCACGGAATCTTGCCTTGTCAACCTGAAAAAAATATTTGAAACAAATCTGTGATCAGTGCAGATCACATAATTGTATCCTTTTACTCCAGAAATACAGCATTATCTCCCTGCAAGAAAACGTCACGTGGAAGAATTCCATGTTCAGAGAGGTTCAGTTCTCCAAAATTCAAAATTTAATTAGCATCCTTTTGAATCCAGACACCAAATGATGTCTTCCATATGTTTCTTTTCTGTATTTGTTACCTAATTTTAACAAGAGGCGATTCTGCAAATTAAAAAAAACTCTTGGTTCTGAAACGAGAAGTATTACAAGTCACCGTGTTTTGCTTAATGAATGACAAACCACTGCCTGTTATTTATTTTAGATAATGGTAGAGTTTTAAAAAGCTAATTAGAGGTATCAAAACAGAAAGACGGGGCAGCGTTGAAAAACTGGCTACCTTTGTGTTAGGCGGCGTGTCGGGGTGAGAGAGGGGAGCCATCTGATGTTGTCACCGTGTCTCTGGCATCTGCAGTCCTCTGTGGGGTCAAGGAGTGCGAGGTGGAGGGGCTGGACGAGGTGCTGAGCCTGCTGGAGACAGGGAACGCAGCCAGGCACACAGGGGCCACGCAGATGAACCCCAGCTCCAGCCGCTCGCACACCATCTTCACCCTGGCCATGGAGCAGCGGCAGGGTGGGCCCCGGGCCCCTGGCGCCGCCGCACACGTCCTGGCCTCCAAGTTTCACTTCGTGGACTTGGCCGGCTCCGAGCGCGTCCTCAAGACCGGCAACACGGGCGAGCGGCTGAAGGAGAGCATCCAGATCAACAGCGGGCTGCTGGCGCTGGGCAACGTCATCGGGGCGCTGGGGGACCCCAAGAGAAGGGGCTCGCACATCCCCTATAGGGACTCCAAAATCACCAGGTACGAGGCCCTGTGATCCGCTTGTGCCGCGTGCCTTGAGGCCAAAGGGGCTCTGACCGGGGAGCCCACCAGGCCCAGCAGCATGCCGCGAGCTGTCAACCGTCATCCGCATGAGGAGCTGGTCGAGACGGGTACAGCAGGTCATTGAATAAAAGCAGGGGAGTAAATCATGTACTTGTGAGCTTATCAACAGCTGTGAAAAATGTCCAGTTCTGACGTGTATTTTAAAGCACTAAGTCTGGAAGTGTGTGTGGGCAGGTATGTTGAATAGGACCTTTTTTTTGGAGAGCAACCTTTGACAGCTTCTTATCCGTCTGCCCACAGGATCTTGAAGGACTCTCTGGGAGGGAATGCCAAGACCCTGATGATCGCGTGCATCAGCCCCTCCTCCGCCGACTTCGACGAGAGCCTCAACACGCTGAACTACGCCAGACGGGCTCAGAACATTCAGAACCGGGCTGTAGTGAACTACCGGCGGGCAGAGCCGAACCGCACGGAGGGACTGGAGCTGCAGATCAAAGCCTTGCGTCGCGCCCTGGAGAATCGGCAGAGGTCTGAGACCCGCACCATCGCCCGGCAGGACCCCGAGAGACGCGCCGGGGCGGGGGGCGGAGAGCTGGGCAGGCTGCAAGCAGAAAGCGCACACTACAGGACTTGCACAGACGCTGCGTACAGGCTGCTGCTGGAGCTGCAGGGAGAGGGCGCGCTGAGCCCAGGCCAGCTGCTGCAGGTGAAGGAGTGGCTGTGCTCTGTGGAGGAGCAGCGCAGCGAGCTGAGCACGGCCTCAGGCCTGGACAGCGGAATCGAGAGCACGTCCACAGAGGAAGGAACCACAGAGCTGCAGAAGGGGAAGGGTGCCACCACACACCAGGTATCTTCCAGGGCCTTCATTCTTTGCTGTAGAAGCAGATGATGAGCGTGTTAGAGATTTTATTTCAATTCAGCCTATGCATGAGCAAAATTTGTCTAGCAGTAGCCAAGACACGGCTTTGTACTTAAACACCATAAATGCAAATGCAGATTTTTTGGAGCTGTGAATAAAATATTGCTCATTACACCAGAGGAACACAGGAAATAATCAGTCTAATCTCTTATGTGTGTCCTAGGTTATTGAACAGGGGGCAGAGGAGTGTGAGAAGGACCGGGATGAGTACATCTCTCAGCTACAGGCTCGGATCCAGCAGCTGGAGAAGGAGAACACAGACTTCCTGGCTGCTCTGGAGGATGCCATGGAGCAGTACAAACAGCAGGTATGGGGATAGGAATGTACTCACACTTTGCAGTTTTCAGAATACTCCTTTTTGCTTGAAGCTGTACTACATTGGAGCCTCCTCAGATCTCAGTCTTCTCTATGGATTACAAGTGCTGTGCCGATGACCAGCAGCCCAGAACTGCAAACCAGACACACATTATGGTGACAGTGGAGCATTTTTCTGTGGAACATGTCAGCTTTAAACAAATCCATTCTCAGTTTTGAGAATGTCAAAATGTAATGTTAGGGTTGTTAACTGTGATGTCTTGGCAATAATCAAAAAAAGGTTTTAAAATCTGGCCTTCCTTAAAAGTCAGAATACATTTACTGGTTTCACTGCAGCATCTTACACAGGTGATGTATGAAAACAGATCTCACATAAGGTTAACTTTATATATGAACAACCTAGAGTTTAAAAGGGGTTTCTGTGTTATTACTGCTGTCCACCTTAGAGCAGGGACCTGAAAAATAACATTTCTGAAACAACATATAGCAGTAGCTGTTGGAAATATGATACCTTTTGTGTTCCAACACAGAGTGCTGTTTTTGCCACATAGTTTTTCAGTTTTCCTGACAAGCTGTATCAGGCATGAAAAGAGGCACTCTCGAGTATCACAACTGTGCTTTTGTTCTCTGTTGTATTTCCACAGAGTGACAAGCTTCAGGAGCAACAGGATGTAATTGCTGAGCTGCAGACATGCCTGGTCCAGCCTGGCTCCTCTGTGTCAGGTTTAGTGGTTGGTGTCCACCTGGTGCATCTCAAGCAGAGGCCGCACACTGCTCCTACAGACTCCACACGTCTCTGCACTTCAAGTGCAGTGCAGTCCACACTTGTTTCAAACGGGGACAATAGAAGGATCAGTTCCAGAAAGGTAAATATCCTGAACAACAAATCTCATCTGCCTTGATATTAATAATTAATAATAATAATTGCTTACACTTATATAGCGCTTTTCTGGACACTCCACTCAAAGTGCTTTACAGGTAGTGGGGACTCCCCTCCACCACCACCAATGTGCAGCCCCACCTGGATGCTGGATTTTGCTTCTTGCAATATATTAACCCACTATGCTATTATGCAATGAAGAGATTATTCTTTCTCTGTAGTACTCCAAATAAAATAACTGATCAGAGCTGCAATTTTCTTAATGAATATGGATCAAGCTCATATGATTGTAGCTTTCATTATTAAAAATGAATGAAAATCAACAGAACAACAGAAATCAGTGGACACAAGCAGAAACTTCGGGAAGTAGGCAGGTGCATTTAAAACATAGAAAATGAGGATTTGTTCATAAAGGGTTGTATCCCATCAATATATTCTTAAATAGCTGATAGCAGTTTGCTGAATGAACTAACTCTTATAAACCAAAAGCAAATATGTTAGATATTAAAATGGTCAAGAAATTTTCAAAGTTTTAGAGCACTCTCAAATACATGTAATTACAAATCGAATTTAATATTGGTAATAATGTAAACCTTTTATACTGATGCAGAAAACAGCCACAATACTCAGGTTTAATGGATTTAATCAAATAAATTTAAAATGTTAATAATGAAGAATTCCAATGTACTCTACTGTTATTGTATTGATCATGTTAAAGAACCATGGTGAGTGTTCAGTATGAAAGTATCACACTAACACACCTTCCTGAGCACGAAACCAGACCTGGAAGCACTGAGACACAGACGTCACACATCAATCTCTGGACAGACAGCAGTGGGGTGTTCTGCAGCAAGATGATAAAGGCTGCCCAGGCAGGTGTCTCTTGTTGATGGTGGGGGCGAGTTGGTCCCACATATGTTATTCTTATGCTGACCAGGAAACAAAGCTGTCCACAGCAAGACCGATGGTGTTGATGGTGTGTTTTTGAATCTCTGCCATTGTAAGTTTGGTCTTGCTGTGTCTTTCTGGAAAAAAGACACTTCTAGATTAACTGACCTTTCGTAAAGGTCAGATGCAGAAATCTTAATTTCTTGCAGAGATCGGATAGGGTCGTGGATAGTATGGTAAACTATTTGTGCTCGAACAAAATATGTGCATGAACTTGCCTGTGACCCTTTGTGTCTCCTTTACATGAAATGCAAAACTGTCGTATATGTCCTTAGACAAGGCTCATAGAGTCATATTGTTTATGGAACATACACAGAAAACCACACACGTTCTTATCAGAAACCATTCTTGTCCATGAGAAGTGATGTTTAGGTTTGACCACCAATGATCTCTACTTGCAGCTGTATTTATTGTTGTCGTTCTTATGTTTTAATTTTCTTGTCTTTAATCACTGTTTTTTATATTTTCAATTTTGCTCTTAACATGTAATTTATAATAATACTGTTGTTATGCAACACTGCATACAGGATAGGATCTAACCCTACCTCTAAGCCAGAATGCTGTTGACCATATCATAGATATACAATAGATAGATCTGCTGTAAATTATATAAACCTATTATTTTATTTTGAGCGCATCTCATTCTAGCCAGGGTGAGATTGAAACCTAACTGGATTTGGACCAGTCCTGTGATGTATTGCTCTTTTCGGGCTGTTGAACTTCGGTGGGTGCTATGTTGCTCCTCAGGTGAGCCATTCAGGTCCCGGCAGCTGTACGGGGAGGGAGGATTGTGTACACTGCTGCCAGGAAGGAGAGGAATACCAGGTAGACTCCTTTCAGGACCCTGACCTCCTTGCCGCTGAAGAAGAAGGGCAAGGCAGTCAGATCAAGATGAAGAGAGACAGAGGGAGGTGTGTAATAGACATTTGATTATTTACTGTCCAAGCTGGTCTTAATTACTCCTGTTTCAGAATCTCTGAGGTCCTGCGAGAGTGTGGCTCTTTGGGACCACAAATTGGTATCACTTTCTTCTCTTTTGCAGTGGTAACGTATTGCTTCTTTTCTGTGTGTGATGTTTCAGGGGATAAGAGTCTCATGTCAGCTTTGTAATGAGTGAACACTTTGTTGCAGACACCTGAACATGACCTGGACCAAGAGAGAAGTGCTGAGTACTGCCTTGTCTGGCCAAGGGAGGGGGTGTGTGTCCCCAGATCTGCTACTGCCAAAGTGTGGGTCTCCCCGCTCCCCTGCTTTCTAGAGTTTACTTTTCTCTCTCAGCTTCCTTTCTGCAACAGAACACTTAAGAATTCTTTTCTATAAACCTTTCTGAATTTAACTGAAACTACAAAGTAAACAGAGTCACAGAAGTAAACAGAAGTAGTGTCCCTGTTTTAATGGATGTCTATTGCAAGAGCAGGGAGAGTGTTTTTGCTGCTAGAATGATGATTGCAGAACAGGCTGACACACTGCTGCTTCACAAGCTATGCTGTGGATAAACAGTAGAATATTTCCTCACTCAGAAAGTTTCAGACTTACAGTCACCAGCCTTGTTATTTCAGTTAGTTGCTTCAGTTTGCCAGCCTGGCTAGTAAGATAGGTTCAAAGTTTCTTGATTCAGAAATATTGCATCTCCACCCAATCTGTGTTGTGACAAGTAAAGACTTGCAGTGTTGCTCAGTCCAGTCTTTGTAGGAGTTTCGAAGATCAATCAGCAACACCCACTCATTGCCCGCTTGTGGAAACCCCTCTTTTGTCTGCAGCAGTGCTCACTTTTAGTACAGAAACATTTGCATCCATATGTTGTTGTTGATGTGCATTTTACACCATTTAACCATGTTACATTTTTGTCTGGTTATGCTGTTGATTTTTTATGCCACTTAGAAATCATATTTTTTCTAGAAAAAACAAGGAAAGATAATAAATTCCATCTATTTCAGACATCTGTTAAGATGCATGATGCAATCAAGGAATGATCCTCTATTTTGATATTTTTGTTAAAGGTACAGATCAGTAAGTGAAATTCACATACTCCTGAGGACAAATTCACTGCTTAGTGCAGACAGGAAGGGACAGCAGCAGCTTGGTGATACATGTTTGATGATACAAATGTAGTGAATAAGGAAAAAAATAATCTGCATCATAACTGTCTTTTATGTGCAAAGCTCAGTAAGTGATGAATCAAAACACATGAACCCTTCTGCATTTTCACTGACTTTAAAAAACATTGTCTTTAGCAAACAGCAGTGGTGAGGGGTCAGGTCTGCGAGGATCTATGGGAGACAGCTGCCCCCTGGTGACCTCCGGCCCAGGCCAGAGTGGCTCGGACTGGGGACTCCTGCAGGCCCAGCAGAAGATCCGTGAGCTGTCCATCAACATCCGCATGAAGGAGGAACTGATCAAGGAGCTGGTCAAGACAGGTACAGCTGACGGGCGGCTTAGCAACTCCAGCACCAGAGTATCGCTATCGTAGAGGAGCATGTAAATGTTGGAAGATAACATTCAGTCATGTTAGTATGGAATTGTTAGGCATATTGCAAAACAATTTCAGAATATTGCGAAATTACATAGAATGTTTTTTTGGGAGAAAGTTTCAAGCTGAACTGGCTCACAGGCACCACCTTTGAAAGCGCGTTGCAGCCACTCCAGTTGCAAATAGATCATGTTTTTTTAGGATTTTTTGTTGAAGCTGGGGGGAGCACCAAGCCATGGTTAGAGCTCTGGATTGGTAACTGCGGTGCAGTGAGTTCAGGTCTTACTGGGATCACTGCTGCTGTACTCTTGAGCAAGCTGCTCCTGCCTGCCTGTTAATGGGAACTGGTATTAATGGGAGTGCCCGTCAAGGGTCACCCTAGAGGAGTACTGAACTCTTGAAATCCCATCCACAGTTTCTGTTAAGTTAATCTTGTGTGTAAAGAACAATGTAGAAGTTTTAAAATATTTTTTTTGTAATTTTAGTTAAATGTGCTTCCGCTTCAGAAATAAAACAGCCTGGGAGGATCTCAGTGTCCTTGCCGATAAGCAGATGTGCACTTCTCACTAACTGAGGCCTTACAAACATAAATCACAGTATTGTACCGCAATCAGCCTCACCCTCTTTCTGTCTGGTTCAGACTGCAGCAAGACAACAGACTGCCAAGTACAGAGTAATTTGATCTAATCTGTTTCTACTGATATGTGATAAATACATTTGTCTATTAAAAAATATTCAAATTAATATGGATGTTTTATTTTTACGTTTTTTTTATAATCTAAACATGAGAAGTAGTCTTTGCAGCGATATGCGAGTTGATGTTATTAAGTATATTTTTAAATTATAAACCCAATGAGTAAAGCAAATGCGCTTTATTATTAAAAACACCCACATGTTCCAGGATATATCCCAGGGATGGCAAACGTAGCCCAGTTGTGCAGCTTGTTTTTATTAACTTAGATGAAAAATTAGTGAGCTTTGAGTACTGTGGGATTTCTCAGCAGTGAAGTTCAATCCAGTGGGTTATGCTAAGAAGAATCGCCATTATAATTAAAAAAAATAGTTTAAAATTGTTTATATACTTTTTTTGTGAACGTTTTCCCACGAAGACGTTTCAATAAATAAATTAAGGTCTAGAGAAGCTACTTAGTTCTCTAACTGGCCTCTGGCAGTTTACCGAGTGGGGCGTGTAGATTAAACCGGTTCAGGGACGCCAAATAATGTAGTCATAGTGGCTCTCTGAAGGCACCAGTTCTGTAGGGTTTGGGCATTTACTGAGACAATTATTAATTGTAGCAGTAAATCACAAAGTTGATTCTTTTGATGGCTTTAGAATCCAACCATGCGACATAACTCAAACAACGCGCACACACAGGTACTAATACACAAGGATACATTTATTAATACATAGAATATGCATTTAAACCTAACAGATCTTATCGAGAGGGTTATCAGAATACAAAAGATATATATTCAATCAGTTACAAAGAGTTACACATCAAGAGGACATACGTTCAGTATATCATTCATTAAGACCGTTTCGTAAAGTGAACTTGGTTACAACTTCTACATTAGATACTCAAACAAGTACATAACTCTTAGGAATTAAATTGATATCAACTGGTTGGGATAACAATTGAATTCTCGAGCTGTAATGCATTGAAGTTGAATACTCATCCAATCTCTGGGGATTCAGATCTCCTGCGGGCACAAAGAAACAGTTGCAGGCTGTTGCTGTCCAATCCGCGCTCTCTGGCTCGGTGCCAGGCTGTGCTGTGCGGCTTGCGACGGTGCGCTGCTGATGCTCACTGACCGGCTAGTTAGTGTTGGCTTTAACTAGCAAAGTTTGTGCACAGGAGAAAAGATGACTGTGGGTCCCAGCAAGTCAGGAAGAGGACCGGTTCGTTCCTAATGAAGAGCTAGTTCTGAATAGTGATTCAGCTGTCCACAGTTCCGACCTGTTCACGAGGCCTGCTGCTGGTTACTCTCTGGCGACCTCCACTCTAGACTCTTAGAACAAAGGAAAGTTCTGGCACTCGGATACACTGGCCGTTCCGTGGTTGTCTGGGCTGAGTCTCAGGATGGTCAGGAGGCGCGCTGCGAGGATGTCCTGCCCTTGGGAGCCTTCTGCTCCTGGGCCGTCCTGCCCTGGAATTCTCCTTTGAATTCCCTTTAGAACAGTCCACAAAATCCTCTCCAGAATCCCTTCTGAATCTTGTTGAATCTCTGTGTTGCCTGTTTTTACCTGGAGGAACTTCAGCTCATTGATTGGCTGAAAGTTCCATGGGCATCAGAGTCCCACGTGGGTTACTCGGCCCTACCAGTCCCTGATTGGTTGATCAAGGTGAGATATGAGTCACTTACTCCTGACACTTAGGAATGCAATCCAGATGTCCAACTCGCACTCCCTAGACAGATAGGCGCCAATGGGTGACCATTGATCATGATAGCCAGGCTTAGCTAAGTGCATCCCCCTTTGGGAGCTGTCCTTATCAAAAGAAAACATCTTGCATGAATGGTTTCTCTGTGGCTGCACCACAGAGATGAACAGAGAAATGGGGCCTCATTTGGGAAGCTCAGAAACACTTAATTCTGCCTTATTAATAAGCCTCACCGCTACAGGCGTTAAGGACGTTGCTGTGTGTGATGGGAAGACACGAGGCTCCCTCACGCGGCCCGCGCTGTGCCCGCAGGGAGGGACGCCCAGGCCATGAACAGGCAGTACAGCCGGAAGATCTCGGAGCTGGAGCGGCAGGCGGAGCGCGCGCGGGCCGAGCTGACGGAGGCGCAGAAGCAGCTGCAGGACCTGGAGGGCCACGAGCCCCGGGACCCGGCCAACCGGTCCAAGGCGCAGGAGTGCCGCAGGAAGATCGCCGCGGCACAAAGCAGAGTGCAGGTCAGACCAGCTTCACCGTGACACCAGTGTGATCGCCGCTACGGCTTCATCGTCCTCAGCTTGTCGACAGAAACGTGTTATTGTTATTTCAGTTTGATACTTTAATTCATCTCTGTGTGAAAGGATACAGGGGTTCCCATAGTGTTTATGGGGCACTACAATGCGTCCCTTTGACACATTGGAAATAATGTCCAAAAAAATCTATGAATGAAACTCCCTAGTCTCCCTAAATAGACAGCTTTGCAATCAGATATTAACTATTTATTTTTTCTTCAATATACCTTGTAAATGATATTTTTTTAACATATCACTGCTTGAGAGCGGATGGTAATATTCGCATATGGCATTGGGAAAAAAAGCATGCTTCTTCCTGGACTGAACTAGTTGTATAAGTCTCACATAGGTCCAGGAGCTTGGCTCACACAAGAAATGCCAGAGCAGATGTTATTTGTGTATCAGATTTGGCTACAGATCCTCTCCAAGGCTTTGTTTTTAGATGAGTGAGAAGGTAAGATTTCACAATGACTCCTACCAAAAAGTCCTACCATTTTCATCCAGTGACACCTGATCAATATACAAACAAATACTAAATGAAATTGCAGAAATATTCCCCTGGCCAAATTTATTATTTTGAATATTTTTTTAAATTCCCTTGGCTAATTTGGCAAACATTTAAAAAAATACCCTAAATGATCTACAACATGGAGAAGAGAGAATATACAAGTTGTGCTTGTGAGTTATACACATGTACAGATGGAGGAGGAATAGAAAAAAAAGAACTGAATATAAAGGCTACAGGAACTGCAAACTTTAAAGTTTGGAAATGAAAAACAAAATATCCATTCCTGCCCAGACTTGCATGATTGCTAGTCTGAAAATTGAATATAAGTGTGCTGTTTGTAAGGTGAATTTCAGGTGCCTTGCGGGAATATCAAACACTGTGTTTTGCAGCCCTGATAACTGATGGAAATGACGTCAAACTTCATAAAAGCAACCGTGAAAATGTTCTTAATAAAGGTCAAGTCACTGAGTTGTCTGAATTGCAAGATAAACCAGCTTGCGTGTTTAATGCATAAGGCACGTGACAGCTGCTGTCACTAAGGCATCTCCTTTGGCTGACCTTGCAGTTTGGCGCTGACATGCTTTGCATTCAGAAAAATTACGCTTTTCTTTCCATTGCATAGCTGATGCTGCCTTTCAAGAGAAAAAAGTAGACAGAATTTTGTCCCTATCTAGGTAATGAATGCTGGAAATTCTCTGTAACAAACAGATATCAAAAGTGTCAAGAAACACATCCATGTAAAACATTTAGAGCATTTTGTTCCTGAAAGATTTGACATTAGAAATGGCATTCTACGTTCTGTCAGAACTGTCTGCTGAAAACTTCTTGTGATATAAAAGCTAACCTCAATCTCTTTGGGTTCCTTGCCAGATTTAATGAATCATATTTTGTAGCTGCTTTATTTGTCTGTTCTTGGAGGTAAATATTTGTATCCTCCTAAAAGGAATTTAATCACAGATTAACAAGGTCCAGAATTGAACTGTCTCCTGGGACATGCAGAGATTTCGAGAGTTGTAGATTCAGGTCTAACTGCAGGTGACTGAAACATGGGAGGAATGATTTGAGTAGACGGGGTGTCACGATTTACCTGCAGTCAGGATACTTGAGACTTGCAGCAACACCCCAAAGCAGGTGATCCTTCTGCATTGTGCAGGTGTCTCCCAGGTAATTATCAGTGATTCTCTGACATGATAGACAAAATCCATCATGAAAATAAATGCCCTGGGATTCTAATGCTATTATATCCTCCAACATGACCCTTGTTCAAGAGATCATTGGTGTCTTTTGGTTTTCCTTTCAACTGCACGTTGTCGTGCTCTTTGCTCATTAGTGGTTTGAAACCGGTGTGTAAAGCTTGTGGGCCCGTGGCTGCTCAGGATTCCTCCTGCTCCAGTCCAGCTGTTGTCAGGGCTGACGTGTGACGGCAGAGAATGCGAGCAGCAGGAGTGACGCGAGTGGAGTGTCATGATCAGCTCAGATGAGGCACAGTGAAGCAGCGGCGGGCAGGGCCGGGGAGAAGTGTCTAGCCAGCGTGCGTGCTCCCGGCAGGTCCTGAAGCAGAAGCAGCGTGACACGGCACAGCTGGCCTCCCTGTCAGCCCAGAGCGAGCGGCGGGTCCAGGAGCTGGAGAGGAACGTGCAGAACATGCGGCAGCAGCAAGACCAGCTGCAGCGCCGCCTGCGCCAGGAGAGCCAGCAGAAGCGCCGGCTGGAGAGCGAGATGCAGAGGGGCAAACATCGTGTCAAGGTACACCCGCCCGTGCTCCACCCGCCCACTCCTCCCGCACCTACCACTCCTCCCGCTCCTCCCGCACCTACCACTCCTCCCGCTCCTCCCGCACCTCCTGCTTGCTCCTCCTTCACCTCCTGCACCTCCCGCTCGCTCCTCCCGCTCCTCCTGCACCTCCCGCTCGCTCCTCCCGCTCCTCCCGCTCCTCCCGCACCTCCTTCACCTCCTGCACCTCCCCCTTGCTCCTCCTGCACCTCCCGCTCGCTCCTCCCGCTCCTCCTACACCTCCCGCTCGCTATTCCCGCTCCTCCCGCTCCTCCCGCACCTCCTTCACCTCCTGCACCTCCCGCTCGCTCCTCCTGCTCCTCCTACACCTCCCGCTCGCTATTTCCGCTCCTCCCGCTCCTCCTGCACCTCCCGCTCGCTATTCCCGCTCCTCCCGCTCCTCCTGCACCTCCCGCTCGCTATTTCCGCTCCTCCCGCTCCTCCCGCACCTCCCGCTCGCTATTCCCGCTCCTCCTGCACCTCCCGCTCGCTATTCCCGCTCCTCCCGCTCCTCCCGCACCTCCCGCTCGCTATTTCCGCTCCTCCCGCACCTCCCGCTCGCTATTCCCGCTCCTCCCGCTCCTCCTACACCTCCCGCTCGCTATTCCCGCTCCTCCTGCACCTCCCGCTCGCTATTCCCGCTCCTCCTGCACCTCCCGCTCGCTATTCCCGCTCCTCCCGCTCCTCCTGCACCTCCTGCTCGCTATTCCCGCTCCTCCTGCTCCTCCTACACCTCCCGCTCGCTATTCCCGCTCCTCCTGCACCTCCCGCTCGCTATTCCCGCTCCTCCCGCTCCTCCTGCACCTCCTGCTCGCTATTCCCGCTCCTCCTGCTCCTCCTACACCTCCCGCTCGCTATTTCCGCTCCTCCCGCACCTCCCGCTCACTATTCCCGCTCCTCCCGCTCCTCCTGCACCTCCTGCTCGCTATTCCCGCTCCTCCTGCTCCTCCTACACCTCCTGCTCGCTATTCCCGCTCCTCCTGCACCTCCTGCTCGCTATTCCCGCTCCTCCCGCTCCTCCTGCACCCCCAGCTCGCTATTCCCGCTCCTCCTGCTCCTCCTACACCTCCCGCTCGCTATTTCCGCTCCTCCCACTCCTCCTGCACCTCCCGCTCGCTATTCCCGCTCCTCCCGCTCCTCCCGCTCCTCCCGCTCCTCCTGCACCTCCTGCTCGCTATTCCCGCTCCTCCCGCTCCTCCCGCACCTCCCCCTTGCTCCTCCTGCACCTCCCGCTCGCTCCTCCTGCTCCTCCTGCACCTCCCGCTCGCTCCTCCTGCACCTCCCGCTCGCTATTCCCGCTCCTCCCGCTCCTCCCGCACCTACCACTCCTCCCGCTCCTCCCGCTCGCTCCTCCTTCACCTCCCGCTCCTCCCGCTCCTCCTTCACCTCCTGCACCTCCCGCTTGCTCCTCCTTCACCTCCCGCTTGCTCCTCCCTCACCTCCCGCTCGCTCCTCCCGCTTGCTCCTCCTGCACCTCCCGCTTGCTCCTCCCGCTTGCTCCTCCTGCACCTCCTGCTCGCTCCTCCCGCACCTTCTGCTCCTCCTGCACCTTGTACTCGCTAAAGCTAAAAGTGTACACCAGTCCAACTTGCTTTTAAGTTCTCTGTTGATCTCATAGAAGGGTGGATATATATACTTTTTGTCTTTTGAATGCGGTGCATGCACATGTTCATTTGGGCTGAGGGTCGACCACCTGTGCTTTCTCAGCTACAGCAGGTAATGTGAGTTGAAAGCAAGGAGCGTGTTTCTGTTTGCGGCGAAGCTTAGCTCTGGCTGAATTTTTTCTGTCCAGGAGCTGGAGATAAAGAACGAGCAGCAGCAGAAGATCCTGAGGATCAAGACGGAGGAGATCGCGGCCTTCCAGAGGAAGAGGCGCAGCGGGAGCAATGGTTCTGTCATCTCGTTGGAGGAGCAGCAGGTCTGAGTTTAAAACTTTTAAGAGAAGCATGAAGGGCAGCGAAGGCTTCCTTACAAACAGGTGCAAATACTACATTCTGTTATTCTGAACTTAATCTGTACTTACCCCTGATGCTGCACTACTCTTGAATGGATGCCACATTGGCGAACTGTAATCTAGTTGATTTGTTGGATAAGTGAACAGTGCTGCCATCCAGATGTTATTTAAAAAAATCTATGAGGCAGCAGCACATAGACATGTCTGCCTTGAAGGGGATTGAATTTCTCACTACAGTTACAGCCTCTCGGCATTGACACACACCCGATGTCCTGATCATTTATTTTATTGAAAAATTAACATTTGGGACAAATGCAATGCATGAAAATGCTTTGGATTTCCAAGTGCCACTGCTTGATGACTCCAGATTCACATCCCACCCTTCAATAATGACTTCAGCAGTTTTAGGCCATTTAAACTAAAAGCCACATGCTTAACTTAAAGCAGCACAGGAGTTTATTTCGGCCCTAGCCCTTCACTAAGACAGAAAACTTCTTTGCCCTTCATTGAATTGCCAAATACATTGGTACCTTTGGTGAAATTCATCACCGGTTGGTGCCTGCAGTCAAATCCCAGCTGGGAACAAGCTGCTCAGGCACAACCTATATAACTAGATGTCATATAGCCCAACAGACGTACCTATACACTGTTGTAGGATATCGCAGTATGCTGACATTTGTTGGAGAAAACAGTTTGATCACATTCTATCAGAGCCAACTGATAGCAATGCAACAGAGTAATAGTCTGGTGCATTAAGTCAGAAATACAGGCAGAGACATATTATTTGCTGTCCATTTTCAGCTTGTTTTGTTTTTCAACCAACATTAAAGGTTAAGATAAGTAAAAATATCTTTCATATGGCATTGTTTTGCCAATGCTTTACGTTAACCTGAAATCTTTAAATTGTCTACAATGTTAATATGAAGTTTCTTTTTGAAGTGAAGATGTTGAAAGTAGACACTTTCCATCAGCGGGCACACTGAATGTGGAGGGGATCGGGGGTGGGTCACTAGCTGAAGCACAGCCCTGTCGAGATCAGCGCTGCCCAGGCCAGCAGGAATTGCACACTCCTGCCTCACCTGGCGCCTGCTGTCCTCGTTTCCAGCCTGGCGTCCTTGTCTGGCAGAAAAACACGTTCTGGCAAGATCTGAGACTGGGACAAAACATAGCTATCAGTAAAGACCACGTCTCGGAGGAAAGAGAGAGGTCGATACAATTTTGTTTGTGTTTTGAACTCAGATGTTAATTGATTTTACTTCATTTTAAAAGCTGACTTCTCGAAGGGCAAACGCTGAGGTATTCCTTGTAGTGTACGCGGCAGATATTGTTTAAAGAGCAGACTGTGCAAAGCCATCCAGCCCGCCCTGTGTGTGTGTGTGTGCCTCTCGAGCAGAAGATAGAGGAGCAGAAGCGCTGGCTGGACGAGGAGATGGAGCACGTGCTGGGGCAGCGCCGGGGGTTGGAGGAGCTGGAGGGCGAGCTGACCAAGAGAGAGCAGATCCTGGCCAAGAAGGAGGCCCTGCTGCAGGAGCGCAGCGGCCTGGAGAGCAAGAGGCTGCGCTCCAGCCAGGTAGGGCCTCGCCCGCTGCCTGCGGGGGCGGGGGCTGCGGGTGTTGGTCACGCGTGAGGGAAACCAGCTCACTTGTGAGGAAACAGCATCTGATCAGAGGTGCTTACAGCGAGCAAGGTGTATAAAACTTATAACATTTATAAAAGCCAGCAGCCATATCACCGTGCAAATCACAGCTGGCAGCCCACTGGATGGGAGACTCCTGGGAAAGCTGAGGTTGCTGCTGGAAGATGTGTTAGTGGGGCCAGCAGGGGGCGCTGTGGATCCTAATGCCCCAGTATAGTGACGGGGACGCTATACTGTAAAAAATGCGCCGTCCTTTGGTTGACATGTACAACTGAGGTCTTGACTCTCTGTGGTCATTAAAAATCCCAGGACATTTCTCGAAAAGAGTAGGCCTCCTTATAATCCTGGCCTCTTTATAATCCTCATCTCTGAACTGGCTTCATCACTCTGCTCTCCTCCCCACTGATCACTGGTGTGTGTGGGAAGTGTACTGGTGCACTCTGGCTGCCGTCGCATCTTCCTGTACACTGGTGGTGGTGAGGAGTCCCCATTACTTGTAAAGTAGTTTGAAAATGGAGAATTATTAGTTTTATTTGATAGATCATAGTCTTCTCTGTAACATATTCTATGACAGTCTAAACTGTGATGCAGGAAAGAAATAACAAAGCCATTTAAACACATTCACATCCATGTGCTCTCCTTTTCCTGGTAGGACCACTCGAAATTAGGGCTACAGTGTAACATGCCTGTCACACACTGTGTGTACACTGTATGCAAAAGTAAATTAATGTCGACTACTGACTGTTTTAGAGTTAGCCAACAAGTCTGAACAAATCATCATTATCAGACACAGTCTGTATACACTGTAATTAAAGATTTGGGCTATTAACGCTCAAAGCCCTTCACACAGTGTTGCCAGTATTGCTGCCAGTTGTTGTTAAAGGTATTAAAAACACAGAAAAGTCAGTGTTTCTTTTAAATTAAATGTCATTTTTCATTAATATGCCTGAATTTTGACACTGTTTGCTTGCAGCATTGACCAGTCCTCTTTCAGTACAGATTTTAGTCCATTTCATTTCCATTCCAAGAGAGAACATTAGGTGAGCACATCTGTAAAAGAGTGTGTAGATGTCATTTTTAGAGTGTGCTTTGCTATGCTGAGGTCATGGATCGCCCCTCTGCATGGCATTAAGTTGCAAGCAAACCCCATTACAGGAGAACACAGGTGGATACTGAGCTGCTGTGGTCCTCCTGTGATCACCCTGATGTACAAAAATATCTGCTGCCAAGCATGTCATACTTGCCAACCTCCCAAGCACAGCTTGTATCAGTCCTGCAGCTTATTACTCTGCAAACCATCCAGACTTTGGCAGGTAGGGAATTTCCAAAAGATTTAGAACTGCAGTTTTTAAAACTGAAGGCTGAAAAATCAATGAAGTAGAATTTACACGTCTGCACTGGTTTTTCAAATAGTCCCAGTGCTACACCAGCTGCCTACCACAAGAAATAAATTATGAGGAAAAACATTCTGAAGGATAGCTTGTGAAAATGTGCCGGCGCTGTTATTTATATCTTGTCCTGAGAAAACTGGACAGAGTACAAATGAATTTGTAATTAACCAGAGGACATCTAATGGTGCTCTGCTCTCAAACTGTGACAGTTAAGCAATTAAACTTCTCATACCTGCTCTTTACTACTCACTTATTTCTCAGGCCTGAAATGGAAATGACACTTACTGTAGTAGCAATTTAACAGAAACTCACTTGCAAACAAGATTACTAATTGGGGATACCAAGTAGATCTTACCCATTGTTATTGAGTTTAATAGAGCATGGTAGTGCCTGCATAGCCTATCAAGGTAAAAAAGGTGAACATCTCCAAACATGGCTGTCAGGCTGGCAGACACCACTGTTTTGTGTGTTTGGATGTAGTCCCTGAGTCATACCCACTGTTAACGAAAGTTAACACTTTAAAACACTTCAAATTAGTGACCTGATGCACAGTATTTCTCAAAGGGGAGAAAGTGATAATGTTCAAACTGAAATGTAACTCTTGCGAATTAGTCATTTTGGAAATTGAATCAGTTTGATTTTTAACATAAAAAAAAAGGAGGTGACCTGTCTTGCCTTCCCTGCATGCCTCTTGTAGCTCTTGAGAGCAGTACTGGTGCCTCCTGGGTGGCATTCGTGTGTCTCATGTGTGCCCACTTCTGCAGGCCCTGAGTAAAGACCTCGTCCTCCTGTCCAGCCGCATCGAGTCCCTGGAGCGGGAGCTCTCCGAGAGGAACGGCCAGCTCCGCAGCAGCAGTGCCCAGGACTCCCAGCAGATCCGCCAGGAGATATCCAACCTGCGCCTGGAGAAGGACCAGCTCCTGAAGCAGCGAACAGAGCTGGACGACAAACTGCGCCAGGGCAGCCTTCTCTCCCCCGAGGTAGCCGCTTCGTCCCTGACCCACAGAAACCTCTATCGGCAAGCGGCTGGCAGGGGGATAAGAGCAGGCATTGACTGCTTGTGCTCGTGCTTGAAGGAAGTGTAATAAGATTGATTTCTATGTTTCTTTTTACCAACGCAGCTGTTTCACTTATTAGATAAGGCTGAATGCATTCTGTGGTCATCTCATTGCCACCGAATCTTCAGGGCATTGACTCCTTCGAACAGACAGCAGACAGGAAGGCGCACTGCTGTCGTGGGGGGAGAATCCTCAGGGATGGCTGGAAGTGGTTTGGGTTTAACTGAACACGCCTGTCTGCGCTGAATAATAGAGGTCTTACCCGGAAACGGTTTAGTTACACAGAAGGTTGTTTTCACTGATTTTACAGTGTAACCGTTTGGTTTTATTCATCAGCTGATTGATGTTTTTTATAGATCCATTTTCAGGAATCTTTCTTTGTTGATTTTTTCCCCAGCAGAGAACATGGTGAGCATACCAAGAATCAGCCAGATATACATTTTATTAGCCCAGAAGGAAAAGCACCATTTGTGCTCAAATGGACTTTGCTAGCCAGCCAGTGATTTTCACTTTAGTGCTAACCATGTTCTTTATTGAGGTGAAACAGAGACGTTATGTCTGTGTTTTATAAAAGCAAACCGATATGCTCTTGGCAAAGTTCTTCAGAGTGTCTAGACCTGTGATTTGGTGCAAGTGACCATACTGAAATCCCAGGACAGGTGAGAGCTCTGACTCATCAGCTGTCCCTGGTCTTGCTCCCCTGCTCTGCCCCCCCACAGGAGGAGCGGACTCTGTTCCAGCTGGACGAGGCCATCGAGGCTTTGGATGCTGCCATCGAGTACAAGAACGAGGCCATCACCCAGCGGCAGAGGCAGCTCCGGGCCTCCGCCAGCATGCTGTCCCAGTGGGAGATGAACCTGATGGCCAAGCTCAGCTACCTGTCCGCCTCCGAGACACGAGCCCTCCTCTGCAAGTACTTCGACAAGGTGAGGTCCTCACGCCGAGCGGTCGCGTTTTCCCTGCTCAGGGTGCACCAGCTGTGTGTGGCACTAGGAAGCTGGGAATGAGAGTCTGAAACTTACAGGTCATTCTTTCAGGTGTTAGTATCTTCTCATCATTTAATTACAGCAGATGATTAAAGTCCATCTCCACGTGCAAGACATATTTTCCAATGAGCTTTTGGTTTGGGCAAGTGGGTACCTTCTTGGGTGTCCTTTTTTTTGTTTTCAATGAATTACATAAAAATAAGTAAATTAATCATATTCCATTACATTTCTGTTTCACTAGTCTTATGCATTAGGATTATGCTGCATTTTCTATTTTGTTAGAGCACTGATCTTAACATTAAACTTCATAGCCTCTAAGCTTGCCAAGTAATAGCATTGTAGTATTTGCATTGTGTTCCTTATTCTCAGTTACCTTGGTTAAAGGTGTCAGCCAAATGCAGAAATAATATTAATTAGGACAAAGGAAGTATGGAAATCAAGGTGTCAGGGAGCCTCAGTAGAAAACCATTGTGTATCCTTGTTAGAAATACAGGAGCTGAGAGGAGGCCTGCGAGACTGAGAGATGTGGCACACTAAGAAAACTTATGCAAACTCTAGCAAGTCGGAAAAATCAAACACTGTGGGCTGTATTCAAAGCAATTTTATTTTAGGTTAAGTCTGACACTTCTTTTTTGAAAAAAATTTAAACTTTTTTGCAAAACAAACAACATTTCTACTTGATTAATTGTGACAGTTTGGATTATTTGTGCTGTTTAATAAAAAGCACAGGGTAACCCATCACTCCTTCAAGACCTTCAGGAAAACACCTCAGTACTCTGCTGTCGCTGCACTGTGCTGCTGTGTGCATGTGTGAGTTCTCTGCTGTCGCTGGTCTGTGCTGCCGTGTACTCCAGGCATTTTGCCTGTGTGAGTTCTCTGATGTCTCTGCCCTGCGCTGCTGTGTGCCCCAGGCGGTGTGTCTGTGTGAGTTCTCTGCTTTCTCTGCTCTGTGCTTCAGGCAGTGTGACTGTGTAGGTTCTCTGCTGTCTGACCCTGTGCTGCTGTGTGCTCCAGGCTGTGTCTGTGTGAGTTCTCTGCTGTCTCTGACCCTGTGCTGCTGTGTGCTCCATGTGGTGTGTCTGAGTTCTCTGCTGTCTCTGACCCTGTGCTGCTCTGTGCTCCAGGCTGTGTCTGTGTGAGTTCTCTGCTGTCTCTGACCCTGTGCTGCTGTGTGCTCCAGGCTGTGTCTGTGTGAGTTCTCTGCTGTCTCTGACCCTGTGCTGCTGTGTGCTCCATGTGGTGTGTCTGAGTTCTCTGCTGTCTCTGACCCTGTGCTGCTGTGTGCTCCAGGCTGTGTCTGTGTGAGTTCTCTGCTGTCTCTGACCCTGCGCTGCTGTGAGTCCAGGTGGTGTGTCTGTGTGAGTTCTCTGCTGTCTCTGACCCTGTGCTGCTGTGTGCTCCAGGCTGTGTCTGTGTGAGTTCTCTGCTGTCTGACCCTGCGCTGCTCTGTGCTCCAGGCAGTGTGTCTGTGTGAGTTCTCTGCTGTCTCTGACCCTGCGCTGCTCTGTGCTCCAGGCAGTGTGTCTGTGTGAGTTCTCTGCTGTCTCTGACCCTGCGCTGCTCTGTGTGCTCCATGTGGTGTGTCTGAGTTCTCTGTTGTCTCTGACCCTGCGCTGCTCTGTGCTCCAGGCAGTGTGTCTGTGTGAGTTCTCTGCTGTCTCTGACCCTGCGCTGCTCTGTGCTCCAGGCAGTGTGTCTGTGTGAGTTCTCTGCTGTCTCTGACCCTGCGCTGCTCTGTGCTCCAGGCAGTGTGTCTGTGTGAGTTCTCTGCTGTCTCTGACCCTGCGCTGCTCTGTGCTCCAGGCAGTGTGTCTGTGTGAGTTCTCTGCTGTCTCTGACCCTGCGCTGCTCTGTGCTCCAGGCAGTGTGTCTGTGTGAGTTCTCTGCTGTCTCTGACCCTGCGCTGCTCTGTGCTCCAGGCAGTGTGTCTGTGTGAGTTCTCTGCTGTCTCTGACCCTGCGCTGCTCTGTGCTCCAGGCAGTGTGTCTGTGTGAGTTCTCTGCTGTCTCTGACCCTGCGCTGCTCTGTGCTCCAGGCAGTGTGTCTGTGTGAGGTCTCTGCTGTCTCTGACCCTGCGCTGCTGTGTGTCCAGGTGGTGTGTCTGCGCGAGGAGGAGCGCCGGCTGCAGCTGGCCCTGGCAGAGCTGGAGATGCGCACTGAGGAGCAGCAGCAGCTGGTCCAGTGGCTGGAGGCAGCGCTGGAGAGGCAGCGGCTGGACACTGACCGCAGGCTGACCCAGCAGCAGAAGGAGCACGAGAGGAACATCCAGCTGCTGCTGCAGCAGTGCAGAGGTGGGGGAGGCAGTCAGTGCTTTAGTTTTAGTCAAGTCCCTCCTTTAAATGGCAAACCTCGCCGCTAAACATGCACCAAGTGGATTTCTTTTACTTTCTGCAGTCCTTCTGGCTGTCAACCAGACGAGATTACTGCTCATTCATTTCTGATTTTACTGGAGTTTCAGACTAATCATTCAGACTAATTTGTCATCCAATTTCTTGTTTTATTTCTTATTTTCCCTCCTGAAATTACCATGTGGGTCAGTCAAAATTTTCACAATCTGTGGATAAAGAAATTTTAAATTCAGTTTGCACGTGGTATTTTTCTTTTCTGAAGAACCCCAGTGGATGTCAAAATGAGCAGTGAAGCATGAACCAGAGGGCACCAGTGAAAAATATGTGGAAGTAAATTTAAAACCAAGAACAGGAGGCACTTCTTTAAACAAAGAGTTGTGGGGGTGTGGAGGAAGCCGATAGCCTGGCTTCTTTCAGGAAACAGCTGGATGGGATCCTTGGATCAGTTAACTACCAAACAGGCTAGATGGGATGAGTAGCCTCTCTGTCCTTTTGTAGTCTTACTTATTATTTTAAGATGGATGAGTGGCCCAGGGAAGCACAGAGAGAGAAAGGAAGCCCTGACAGGTCTGGCCCTCGGGATCAGCAAGCGGTCTCTTGTCACATGCTCCAGCCCCTCGTGTCCCTCAGAAACACACTGCTGCTCTAGTCATGCATGCCAAGGAGGAGGTGAGCCCCACTGTGGCTGCTGCCACTTGTCTGGGAGAGATGTGGGTGTAGCAGTTGAGGAGAGAGACACACAGACGTGCTTATTCACACATGCACCCACATTCCGGAGGAAGGTGCAGCTGCTCACAGAGCAGTGCCAGGGCGGAAAAGCAAACAGCCTCCTTCTTACAGAAGACGGATGGATACTGTCCATGTATGTTCTGTTCACAATGTAGTATCTGAGCCGAATGCTTCGTACCCATAAAGGCCTTTGTTTGTACATTAAATGGTTCATGATTTAGGTCTGTGTAGCATTAGTAGTCCTTCATAGCAGTTTTCTTTTTTATAATTGTTCACAAGCCTTTCCAGTTAAATCTCTGCCTTGTGTGCTGCTGATCGTAGTGGCCGGGCTGCAGAGGTTAACCTGCTGCTCCTGCATGTCTTGACAGAGCAAATGGATGAAGGGCTGGCGGGGAGGCAGCGCCAGTACGAGGGCTGGATACACAACCTTGGCAAGGAGCTCAGCCACTGCAAGCTGGCCAACCAGGAGCTGAGCAATAAACTGAGGGAGCTGTGGGGGCAAACCGGTCAGCCTGCAGACCAGGCCAAAGGTAACAAACCATTGAGTGGGAGGTGTTTTGTCCAGGGTAGCTGGAAGCCATTCTTAACTGCACTGATCCCTATCCTGTTTCTGTAGCCTCTTTCCGTTTCAGTGTTTTCTGTTCTGCCTTTTTTCTGCTCTGTTGTCCATGTTTTCTAAGCACATCATATCAGCCTTGCTTTGCGCTCTTTCCAGCTTTCCACGGGGCAGTCCAGAGAGGAAGTGACAGGGATCCAGATAACTAGAGCTTTTTACAAGACA
This sequence comes from Lepisosteus oculatus, assembly GCF_040954835.1. NCBI lineage: Eukaryota > Metazoa > Chordata > Actinopteri > Semionotiformes > Lepisosteidae > Lepisosteus > Lepisosteus oculatus. The sequence goes on from NC_090700.1 coordinate 55,790,349, forward strand.
GCTGTTTCAGTAATGTGTCTGTAATTTTGCTTTTCATTGTTCACATCCTGAAATGTTTTTAAGATAGTACAAATCTACCAAATTGTCTTTTGAGATATCAGCTCTGCATGTAACTCAGAGATGTCTTCCTGAGACCACTCGCCGTGGCTGGGGAGCAGCAGGGGCTATGGTCTGTGTTAAAGCTGAGCACTGGTCTAGTCCACAGGTGTTCTTGTGTTAAAGGACTTTCCTCCTCACATCATCTCGCTTCCATTACCTCACCAGTTTGCTTGAACAACACAAAGGCACGTCTGTCAGGGCCCAAACTGTGTTCGTTAATGAATATACAGTGCAATTGGACAGTGACACAATTTTTGTTGCTTTGGCTCTGTACTCCAGCACATTGGATTTAAAATTAAACAATTACTATGAAGGTAAAGTGCAGAATTTCAGCTTTAATTCAAGGGCATTTACGGCTATATTGGGTGAACCATATAGGAATCACAGCGCTTTTTATACATAGTCCTCCTATTTTAGGGGACCAAAAGTAATTGGACACATTAACATAATCTTAAATAAAATTGTCATGTTTAGTACTTGGTTGCAGATTCTTTGCAATCAGTGACTGCTTGAAGTCTGCGACCCACAGACATCACCAGACGCTGGGTTTCTTCCCTGGTGATGCTCTGCCATGACTGCACTGTAACACTCCACTACTCTCTCTGACACCACCATATCTGATATTCTCTGGCCATCTAAGTTCTTAATTTCTCGAAGTTGTCAAATGTCTTAAGATGTCAGCCTCTAAGCATGCAGATAATTTCACAGCAGTCATTCTGCTGATATGCAGTTTATTTATTCCTGGCAGTTCTCTGCAGCTCCTGCAGTTTGACAACTGCTACACTGATGGATCAGGCAGAGGTGTGACCGTCTTGAGCCCGTGTAGTGATCCTCTGAGTCTCCTGGTTTCTCTTGACTGTTTCCTGATTGTTAAAGCAGAACATCTTATTCTCTGGGCTCTGTAGACAAGTTGCCTTCAATCAGTAACGGCAACCAGGCAGTCTTCATTACTTAGACTGATCATTGTCTTATATATAATTCTGGACTAATTAAGGATTGTCTTTTTAAATATTTCTACAAATTCATTTTAACTCAACTCGAATACCTCCAAACACTGAGCTCTTAGTATTTTAATAAAATTTTGGTCACAGCAATAAGTCATATATCTGCTTGCTGTGCAACAAACCCATCTCCTTACTTACTCCTAACCTAAAGCATAAAAAAAACTTTACGCAGGTTTGTGGCCAAAGAGCTAGACCCTGGAGCTTTGCGTTTTCGTTTTGAATTAGCCTGTATAACGGCAAAGAGTGAGAGCTGACATGGCATGAAACTGAAGAGGAGACTGAGGAAGCGCACAGCTCTCTCTAGAAGTGACGCGTTAAAAAGAGCAGCTGTCAGGGCGTGAGCTTGGGCAGGGGCTCGTGTCGAGCGCCAGACTGTGAGGAGGTGTGTTCTCGGCTTGCGGTCCTGCAGGGACGGCCGGGGGCAGAGCGGAGGACAGCGGGGAGCCGCCGGACAGAGGGCCCAGGCCCAGGGAGGAGGTCCGGGAGCTGGTGCGTGCGCCCCTGCCCCCCACGTGGCGCCGCTCGTCCCTTCCCAGCGAAGACCAGCCGGGCCTGGAGGAGCTGCGCCAGCGCCTGCCCGGCCTGGCCCCAGGGCCCTGGGGGGGCCCCCTGCCCCCGGCCCCCTCGGCCCTGGCCAGACCCCGGAGGGAGCTCCGCAGGTCCAGCCTGAGCACCGGGCCGCTGCTGACCAGCGCCAGCATCATTGACGTGCGGAGAAACCCGCTCTGAAGGCGGGATCAGCACCTGCTGCTTCCTGTCTGCACCGGGACACAGGAAGTCCTGATCGCTGCTGTCGTCTCGCGCGGTCCCACGCTGCCATTCCCGTGTGCGCACACGCTTTCACCTGTAAACGCCTTTTGTCCCTGTTTTTCTGTTGTCATTTTATTTCCATGCACTTTTCCGCTGTATTTTGGAATGTCACTACTGGGACAGAGACACGTGATTGTTAAGACGCAGGCGTTCTGGGGACGTTTTCCATTTCACATCGATCCGCAGACGCCATGAGAGAGCTCTGCAGTGGTGCGTGTGGACTGGTGTGAGATTTAGCACATTTCATTTGAAAAAACATGATTTTAGAAGCAATTGCTATTGCATAGAGTCCACCTCATCTGCAGCAGACTGCATCTGGTTTATTTTACATGTGGGCTTTTCTGTTATTTCTGTTCCATTTTTTGTTTTGCATGCCTTTTTTATAGTTACATGGATCATGTAAATATACTGTAGCATAATGTTTACATTTTGTACATTTTTTTTCAATGTTTGTGTTCTTTATTAAACATTTTTAGAATATGGTGTAGTTTGATTATTGTTTTTTTTACAGTTTAGAAAGAATAGATTTAGGTGAGACTTGAACACAAGGTGTAGGTAAAATATATCTGTGGATGGATTCTACTTCAAACTGAGTAATGCTACAGTACTGTACATACAAAGATCTGTACCGGATAATATGCAAGATGAATATTTTATCTAGCCACTTGTAGGACATTAGTAATGTTTGGTGGATATTGCAGTATTCTTGATATTAATAACAACTCAGCTAAAGAATTAAAGCACCTGAGCAAGGAGTTTTATACAAGAGCACTTGTGTCGGATAAGTGTTTTTTTCAATTTACTTATCTAGCTAATTAAAAGTTTAAAATAGCTTGCTGAGTGCTGATCTAGGAGATACCAGCGAGAGAAGACCATTGGCCTCTTGTAGGCTACGGGTGAATTGTATTATCAGGGAAACCTGTGCAACGTTGTGTCATTCTGATATGGAATTATTGTTTTTTTTAAGGGACCGGTACAAAACATAAAAATTGAACAGATATGCTATCATTTTAAGAAAGGCTGTTCATCAATACCCTGTGTGGTGTCCTTTCGGGTTTTACCCGTGTTTTAAAAAAAAGTTCCTTCGAAAACACTTTAAGGGAAGGGAAGGGTTAAACCAGAATTCAGAGGACTTTCAAGCGCATAGTACTGTTAGCTGTCCCCGGCCTTGTTCGTCAGCTGGCGAGGGGTACCCTTTCTGCCAAGCCGGCGAGAAACCGAAAGCTAAGCGACCCCACCAGCAGACGACGAGTGAAACGGGTCTGAATCGACTTCTACAGTATTCCCCCTGACGGGGGCAGTGCCGGCTCGCCTTTTTATCCCCTCTGGATGGCGGTCATGGAGGCGGCGTGGAGTGCAATTGATTTTAAAAAAAGGGCGCACTGCTTCTTTTTCAGTACTGCTGTCGGAATCGGTTCGCTCATTTCCGCCGACGACCCCCGACTCCGCCATCAGCCCTTTAAGTGGATTTTCCCCAAAAAGAGACGAGCCAGCCAGGAGTCGAACCTAGAATCTTCTGATCCGTAGTCAGACGCGTTATCCATTGCGCCACTGGCCCGCACGCTGGTCTAGCTCTGCACGTCTCTCTAAGTGTCTCTCTAGCCTTCCTGCAGCGCCACACACGGGTTTTAATCTAGCACGACCTTCAAAATGTGGTGTTTGGAAGTCTTTTTATATCTCGGGTTTATTTTTTCATGTTCTAATTGTGAAGTCGTGCGGCGTGGAAGCAGAAACAGCAGAAACAGCTGAAAGCCAAGGTGCGGCACAGGCTGCTGGCTCTCGGGTCTCGGGTGCAGTGCGCTCGCTTGCAGGAAATAACTGCTGCAAACAGCAAAACAAAAAACATTTTTAAAGGTGTTGGCGCTAAAACGGTAGCGGAGGCCTTTACATTCAGCTGGGTAGAGGCTGGCCTCTCAGCCCTCTCTAATACCTCTTCCGCCTTTCAGAATCTGCATTTAAGAAATGTTAATGACACAGCCTACCGCGCATATGTGAAATGTTCAAACAGATCCAGAATAATGTAAGATGTGAAAGTACATTTCATTTTCTACGGTAACTGATTTTCATAATTCCTGCTTTATTACACAAAAAGGGCCTATAGGGTCTGAAGATCATTGCAGATTAACAGATGTGCCTAATATTATTGTAAAGGTATACGCTAGTTTTTATTTTCTATAAGACTTCGATCGTCTCCGATCGGTTTGTGACCAGGTCACCTTTCCCAAACCTAGTGCGTGTTCGCCCTCTAGCGACCAGCCCCGACAGCGCAGCCAGGGACGAGCCTGTCCACAGCACGGCCGGACCGAATGAGGCGCTGTGCTGTCGTGCTGAGCTGGTCTGAACCTTTTCCCGAATTGTACCGACACAGAGCCCGTTTGAGATCATTCAGATGTGACTCCGTTCCCTAAAATATCCCTTAGAAGACTTATAAAGTGTAATAATTTAATTTTAAATGCTGTAACGTTGTGTCAAACTGCGTTTAGAGTGGATGGTGACTTACAGGCGTAACTCATACTATCACAGATGGCAGCTCCGACCCTTTCGGCTCCCTAGCCGGGACTCGGGCTGTTAGTATTTACTCGATAACGGACACATGCCTTGATGAAGGTTTAGGGTTCTCGGGGAAGTGTTTAAGAAACTAAGCACTAACGCCGCTCGTTATATTTAAATAATACAGCGCATCAATGAGAGAGTAAGCGCAGGTCCTAAGACGCAAGATCACTGTTGAGAGCTGAACAGTGACTAAGGAACTCTCTAGCTGGTCCCGATCTAGAAACAAGCCCGCCTGCCCTGGGGCACTTTCATGTATTGACCTACCGGGATGAAAGCTATGGAGCTTTCTGGGAAATGGCTACGTTTAGATTGGCCGGTTAGCTCAGTTGGTTAGAGCGTGGTGCTAATAACGCCAAGGTCGCGGGTTCGATCCCCGTACGGGCCAGGTTTTTTTTTTAAGCCAGCAGCCACATCACCCTGCAACTCACAACTGGCAACCCACTGGAGCTCAGCAGGTGTGAGCCTGGCCAGTACCTGGATGGGAGACCTCCTGTGAAAGCTGACCCTGCAGTCAGTGTGGGTCCTAATACCCCAGTATACTGACGGGGACACGGCTGTAAAAAAGGCGCCGTCCTTCATAAAACTGAGGTCCTTACTCGCTGTGGTCATTAAAAATCCCAGGGTGTTTCTGGAAAGAGTAGGGGTGTTACCGTCCTGGTCAAATTTCCCATTGGCCCTTACCAATCATGGCCTCCTAATATTCCCCATCTCTGAACGCTTCTCCACTCTGCTCTCCTCCCCACTGAGAGCTTGTGTGGGGGGAGTGTGCTGTCACATCATCCAGGTGGGGCTGCACACTGGTGGAGGGGAGTCCCCATTGCCTGTAAAGTGCTTTGAGTGGAGTGTCCAGAAAAAGTGCTATATAAGTGTAAGGAATTATTCATTATTATTATTATCCTAACAAGCAGTGGATCAGTAGTAGAGACACTTTCCGCTTTCCCAAACCACAAATAGTTTTTCTCCAGGAATGAATAGGACAAGGTTTCCGTTTGAAAAAAATATATACATTATAACAGGATAAGAGGAATCATGTAGGACAGTTTTGGGGAAATGAAAATCCAGTAGCACATTTTTCCACGAACAATAATATGTTTATACAAGGACGTCTTGATCTAACATACTACATATATTTGAGCATTCAACTCTACATAGTGTATGATGTGCGTCCTAGGACACGAGACGTTCGAATTTGTCTAAAACCCAGGTTTAGCGTTTCAGACTAAAGGGACATTATGGAACCAGAAGAATATATTCAAAGCTAGGCCGCAAGAGGTCGCACTTGTAGCGTTAAAAACAAGGTTTTCTAATCCGACTCCTGCTACTGTACGTGTGTGATTCATTTTACCACTGGCGAGTGTCCGGGGTATCCGTGGACTTGTGGGTAACCTATTTAATGACAATATGATATAATATATATTTTGCAATAGAATCCTTTTAAAATAAAATCCCAAAGATTTCATTTTCCCCTGGCTGACTTCGGGAGGGACGTGCACAGATTTGGATATAAACTGGTGCGGCCACATCTCGATGAAGTCTTACAGAATCCACCAGGCACGGGTTGGGAAGCAGGGTTATCCAAGCCAGCTCCGGGAGAGACCCACACCAGCTAATTTAGGGTGACCAACTGTACAACTCGAGCTGGACATAGACTCCCCAGGACCAAGACTGGGGACCCCCTGTTTCAGAGCGTGGGGTAGATCAAGTGTTTTCTCTCTCTCGGTCCTAGACACAACCAGAACACAATCAGAAAAGACAGAGGTCTCCGCCTCTTCTGACTGTGGTTCAAAATGAGATTTTATTCAAGAGACTAAATGATCTCCAGCTGAATACTGAGGTTTGTTTTTTTCTACGAAGAAGAGGTTGGATTAATGATTGATTAGTGTAAACACCGAACCAATCTTCTCGTTGTTGAGGTGGTTGAGACGCTCATAATAAGGAGTGTCTGCGCCATTCACACCCGGAACTGGACAACATTCGTCGGTCACCTATTCAAATTCCTAAAGACAGAAATACGGCGCCAGACATTTGATAAGCACTTTAGGTAACAGAATAAATGGAGCTTGAATGTCTGTTGAATTTCCGCGCTGTAGCATTTCAGCACCAGAACATTTTAGAATCTATAAAGAGTTAAAAGGGCCTGATCCAGCAAGAAGTTTAAATAAAGAGTTTAATTAGCTGGAGCAAAAGACAGAAGAGAGAGGAGTCCCCCGGGACCGAGGTGGAGGAACACTGCAGACTGCAGAGACAGCTGTCAATTGTAATCTGTTTCCGGATGCAGTAAATAAGTATTTCACTAACGTCTTCAATTGAATCATAACCTACCCCCAGCTAAGGTGAGGGAACCCCCTTACACGTGTGACTCGTCGCACTTAATTGTAGCTTGTCAAAGAGCTGGGGTGCGGGTCTGTCACCAGAGCCACCCTGACACGCCTGACTTCCCTCACCTACAGAAACGGTTCGGTGGAGATTTCAGGAAGAGCCTTCTGCCAAGCGGTTCAAACCTCCAATTACTGCAGAGACGAAATAAAACTGCGGATAGAGATAAAAGGCTCTGAGCCTGGCCGAGCAGAAAACAGACCCGGAATAAAAAAAAAAATACAGACGTGCGAATTAAAGTGTATGACGATTAAACCGAATACGCGTCAGTTTTTTAACTGCCATTGATTTTCCCATACTTTTTTATTGTTAATCGTCAGCATTAATACATAATACACCGCTGACTCTTTCTGCTCCATTCCTGTGCAATGGGTGATAATGTGCGCAGCAGATGTGCGAGATCATCCATTGACGCATTTAACCCACCTACAGCTCTCCTGTACCAATCAGTTATCAGATAACAGAAACGCTATAATATGTACAGTACAGTATCTGTACTGCTGCCTTGCATGTGAGTAGGACTTACTTTTAAAGCATTAATGCGTGACTGTAGCAGTACTGTTAACACTGCTACTAACAGTGTAATTTAAATAATACTAATGGGAAATTGTCACCGCCAGCTATCCCCCAGTGGAAGGTGGAAAGCTGTTTCACCTGAAACACAGACTGCGAGGTGCTATTATGTGACAGCAGGCAGGACAGCTACTGTACATCGCTTTAAAAGAGAGCGACAATAGTGAGGAGATACACCTCTGGAGCTGCAGTTGTTTAAAAGGTGTCTACAGAGTTTCAGTCCAGCTGGGCTCTTAAAGACCTCAAACGCTCATTATTGGCTTAGATTGGCCGCTGTACAGCTTCTCCAAGTCCTGGGGGAGCTGTGTGTGTTTCATGTACACTGCCTGACCAGGCTGTGGCACAGCGCTGATGTTCTGACTCTGGTGACTCTGGAAGGACTCCTGCCTGTCCAGGTCCACGTTGTGCACCCAATGGTGAGGACTGAGCAGCCAGGGGGCATGAGCCCAGCTGAGTGCCTGGTCTCTGCCAGAGACTCCCAGGAAACCTGTACCCAGAAAGGGCAGTGCTCCCACCGAGCGCTATTCCCATGGGTAAAGGAAATGTGAGCTTCCACGTGGAAAATGGCAAAAAGAAACAAAAGCACTCATACTTTTCTGTGTCCTGAGTAAAGACACTTATTTTCAAAACTAGAGAAGCTATTCATAAAAATTCGGACTCTGCATTTAAAGGTTTTATAAGATGCTTTATAATACATTAACTGTGAATAATGTAAACAGATGTGTTCCTTAAACAGATGTAAAGTTTTGTATATTTTTATTTTGAAATAACACTCTTCAACATTGGTTGTGGTTATATGTGAGGAGATGCTCAGTTGGTGTTTAGGAGCCACAGGATGATTTGTGAATGAGTGTTGTGTAGGAGGGTTGATGTTAATTATTGGCTACATGTTGTATATTTGCATTGTATGTCTTTAATAGTATGGACCCACTGAATCAGTGATTGTGGTTGTAAGTGGTTGTTATGGTAATAAAATATTGACGTTGATTGAAGTCCATTCACAAAAGAAACACAACCAGCGTTCCTTGCTGTCTGTCATGCCAACTGATGATTACAAAATAAATAGTGTGCCGAAAACAACACTCTGTAGGTGAGCAAGTTTCCATATTGCAATAAAACATTTTTAACTTGAATTCGTGTTGAAACAATGTTTCAGTAAGTGTTTCGTCTTGTATCGATTTTTTACAAAAATGTAATTGAATACAAGTGTGTTTTATAGTGCAACTATGTTCGGTCCCACTCTCTGGTGCACTCTATGTGGTCTCTATGTGACTTCGCACAGTATAGCACATGTACAGTATATGACACGGGCATGGTTCATCTGTACTGAACTGTACATTTTGCATTTACGGATTTACCGGTTGATTGAAATGCACTTGCTTCGGTGCAATACGGGTGCAAGCCTGGCTGTGTATTTACTGCCCAGACGTGAGGAGCAGCAGCTCTTTCCCAGTTAACAACGCTGTAACGTGCAGTGCAGGAACGCCGCAGGGCAGGTCCAGTCTCATTGCGCTGTGCCGCTCCGAGAGACAAGGTGCTGGTGTTCTCGCAGACTTCAAGGAAGTGAGGTGATCTCGCGGGATCTGTCTTCTGCAATCCGGTGAAGGAGGCTCCTTGCCCTGCATCGGCATCTCCCGTGCAACCGCCTTGTCCGCAGTCTCCTGCCGGCAGCTCGCACGGAAGGCTCCTCCGCGCTTCCCGGAGACACCGGCAGGGATCGGCTCTCGCCGTCGTGATTCTGGTCCGAGCGCCCGACTGTCCATCTTGACAGCCTCTCTCTCCCCCCCCCCCTTCTCCCCATCACCCTCTGTTTTCACCCTCGATACCTCTCCTCGCTGCCACTGTCACCTGGCTTCCCGACCGGAGCCCGAAGATGATGCCCTGTACTCCGGTGCTAGCGGCCGTGGTGCTGGGGGTCTCTCTGCTGCGGCTGGGTTGCGCTCAGAACGGTAAGGATCGGGGTATCCGGGTCGGCAGGGGCATCTCTTCCGATACGGTACCAGGTGCATCTGCCCGGTGGGGCGAGTGAGGTCTTCTGTGTGGGGGGCACCGCTCTGACATTACAACAGGACAGACTCTGTTTTAAGCTGCAAACGCTTTATATAAATAGCATCGTGTAGTCGGGAGTGGGAGATTTTCTGTTTTCGTAATCCGGCTTTTAATTGCGTGTCCGGCGTGTGTCTGTGGTGCTGTGGCGTGACAGATGGGTCGCTGGTGCTACAGTACATACAGTATTTTATAACCGATATATTTCTGCGCTTGGACAGTTTCTCAATAATCCTCCCCCCCCCCCCCCCCCCTCTGGCGTTACTTTCCCTCCTCCGATCGGTATCTTGAATCGTTTAAGTGCAGAATTGTGTAAAAACTGAATCGTTAATTTGCGAACATTTTCATCTTTTAATGTGTCCTTTTCCCCAAGAGACATCGAAATGCTGCATTGAGGGCATTTTTCCCGAGCTTTCTGTGCTGTATCTCAGTTAGGGAGGCTAGGGTAGAGGTGGCCCTTCAGTGATCTGCCTGCCCTTAAACTACTGCAGGTCAGATAGGACGGGTACCAGTACAGTACGTGTTTGTTCTATCTGACCTACAGTACGCATCAGAAGCCTTTAGTTATCTTTAATTTGCATCTCATTGGTCTGATTGTATTGGGGCAAAGATTATTTGATCCGTTTCTTGCCTACTCTCATGACATTTGTCTGTTTAGATTTTTGCAAAGACATTAATTAAATATTCCTGCCATGTTGTGACACAAAACAGGCAAACAGTGTATATTCTGTGCTTGTTTATGTACAGTAAGGAATTTTGATAAACACACGGTATGCTTCTAGATTAAGCTTTTGTGGTGGAATACACACTATCCTAATTAATTGGGAGCATTGAGTTCTGAATGGTGGTGTTTGTTTCTACTGTAAATACTGTCCACAACTATGTAATCTAGGCTGGACAGAGGCAGAGAAGGCCTTGATATATACAGTACAGTAAACATGAGGTGTGAGGTGAGGAGTGAGGTGTCTTGGTCAGGGTGCTGTGCGGTGAGGTGTCTTGGTCAGGGTGCTGTGTGGTGAGGTGAGGTGTCTTGGTCAGGGTGCTGTGTGGTGAGGTGAGGTGTCTTGATGAGGGTGCTGTGTGGTGAGGTGTCTTGGTCAGGGTGCTGTGTGGTGAGGTGTGTTGATGAGGGTGCTGTGTGGTGAGGTGTCTTGGTCAGGGTGCTGTGTGGTGAGGTGAGGTGTCTTGATGAGGGTGCTGTGTGGTGAGGTGTCTTGGTCAGGGTGCTGTGTGGTGAGGTGAGGTGTCTTGGTCAGGGTCTTGCTCCCAGAGAGCCCCTGTGGAGCAGGATTTAGAGCTAACCGTCGAATCAGCGATTTCTAAAGACATGGGACAGTTTCTATTTAATCAAGTAAATGGGTCATTTGTTAAATGAACTGACTGAGAGATCATTTAGAATAAAAATCTGGATCTGTCTTAAAAGTACAATTTACTGGTTTAAGCATTGAGCTACGTCGAAGTGTTCCTAAGCTTTAAGAAGCAGGTGATTTAAGGTCACCTGTGAGATGGAGCTGGGGATCTCTAGGCTCCAGGGCTGTGGACACCTGCTTGAGCGATCGTGCTGCGCGTTTGTGGAACTCCAGTTCTGTTAGATTCTCTGAAGGTCTAAAGTAAGAGCCTGGCCCTTTGAATGTGTTTTCCTGTGATGAGTTCACTGCCTTATTGGCTTGGTTACAAATTCGGAGCAGCACCAGGAGTTTAGAATAATTTGTATGTGTGCAACTGGATGTGCTCTGCAGTCATGGGTTACAGGACATATTGCACGCTATGTTATGTGATGTGCGACACTACTGCCCTGGGGGAGGGGTTGTGGGGCCTCTTGTAATGGCACTGCGGGTCTCCAGTGTTTCGCTGCGATAACCTCAGAAAGCAGGTTGCGAACATCGTGTTCTGATCCGAATAGAAAGTTGTTCGATGTTTTCAGAGCACAGCTCGTGCACTTTCTCAACGAGCATTGGTATAATGCGCTATCGATTGCTTGAAGGGTACTCGTTGGGTCATATTGATTGTTTTGCACTCCGTGTCCTCTGTGCAGGCCTATCTGGGCGCTGTACTGGCTACTCAGTCCCCTCCTTGCCATTCCTGCCCAGAGCAGCTCTTCTTATTCGCTTTGCCACACGCAACAGGAAAGCTCTTCGCGCCTCGGACCTCCTGCACATGTACACTGCCCGTGTGCGTGACGCGCCAGCAGCCCCATGGTGCACCGGACCAGGTCGAGAAGGTAGCAAAAGGGCTCCATCGATTGAATTAAGGGGGTATGTTAAGGAGGCCAGCAGGTGGAATGAACCCAGTCGTTGGGGTTAGTGCTGCTACTCTTTACAGGGTCTGTAATGACCAAGCAGTCCGGACTTTTGTTTAATGTCTGCAGCACCTTTCATAGCACAGGGTGTCCAGTCAGCAGGATGCAGTGGTGTTTGGACAGCGATCGAGAGGAAAGAGTTTGCCACCAGCTTATTTCATCACGTCTCTCTGTCCTCACCTGTTGCTAGAAGTGACGCCAGTTGAGTATTTTCTGAGTCTCACTGTGGAGTCTGAAGGTTCCTTTCAGTGTGATGAAGCTGAAAATCATACTGTTGCTTTTGCTAGGGCACATTTTCTTCCTGCCTCTGAGATCTCTTCAACATGTTTCAGACATCCTTGGACTTTCCAAGGGTTTTTATTAATACATGATTGGCTACTTCCGTTTGTGGGAGTATGTCATAATAAAAAAAGAACTGGTGATTCTCATTTTATAAAAATAAAATGTACTTTAAAGTTGAGTGGTTATTTCTAGCAGAGCACATCTTAAACTGGGACAAAAAGCTGTCCGTGGTTGGACTGGGGTTAGGACCTGGAGCAGCGGCCTGGTGCCGAACAGGACATCCTGCCTGCGCTCCAGGTGCTCAGAACAGTGTCTCCCTGCTCTTCCACGGGGAACAGCTCTGAGGTGTTGTGCTTTTCAAGGACGAGCTGTAGGAGCACAGAGAGAGAGAAATGAAAGCAGCCTCCCAGCGCTTGCTGTGTCTCAGCCTGGTTAAGTGGACTGGCGCTTCTCCTGCGAGGAGCTGGTGGGTGTCGGAGTCTGAGGGAGCCGATTTCAGTGGTATTTTCGGCAGCAGTCTTGCACAGTGCTATGCTGCAAGTCAGGGCAGCAAATATAACTATACACACACTGATATTATTTCTTTTTAGATGTTTTCCAATGCACGTATTTCTTAAAAACAAGATCAACCATGTTCATTACCTAGTTTAACCCATAATGATCTTATGTATGGAATGTTTGGAATTATTTAAAAAATAACATAATCTCACAGTGGCAATGTGTGTGTATATATATAACAATATCTATTGTAATGTCTCTTTGCTTTTGATTGTTAATGATTCAGAAGTGCCTGAGCATCTCCAAAATGTAAGAGTGCGAGCAGCTTGAACAATTTAAGGTTTTATTTTCTCCCGGCAGGCTTTTATAGAGGGGACTTGTTACCTTATTCAGAGTAAAATGTTGATCGGCAGACGTGTGAATTTAAAATGAAGTACATTTGCTTTTCTGCTTCATGTGTACGGGTTGTACAAGAGCCTGCAGCTGGTGAAATCTGAAACAGATCAAAGTCTTATGCAATCAGTGTCTTATCCGTCTTCCAGAATGATGTAACCGAGGACACAAAGTGAGGAGCGCGGTGGGAAATTACAATATGGTTTGGAATAGCTGACCTCATTGAAATCTGCAAAATGTAATGTTGCTAAATACAAGCTGGCATATTTATTAGGCAAGACATGTAGTGATACACAATACAACACCAAGGAAAGGTTTCTGAGTAGACAGTGGTTTCTATGAAGTTGCCTTGTGAGGACAAAAGGCTGAATATTTATGTGTAAAATCTTCACTTATCTTCCGAAAGGGAGAAAATGAATTTACCGTTTACCATAAGCACCAGGATGTATTCCTGGTCTTTTCTGACTTCCATGACCTAAAGGCTGAAAGGTGTTAGGTGGTATTCCAGTTGAAGCACAAAGACTTTCTTCCTCAGTGTGGTACAGTTCAAAGTAAGTTAGGAAAAAATCTGCATTTATATTATAGTAGAAGAACAGTACGTTTCAGACAGTAGCTTTCCTGTCATCTGCCATGAATTGTGTGCTGTAGGTGCTCTATCATTAAAGGGCAGTATGGAAACTGCTTTAAGTAGGAAGCCAATGCTAGCAGTTTGTTTGAGCAGAAATCTCATCTAGGATGGAGAACAGATTGAAAACACTCACAAAAGAAACACAGATGCCTACAGTAATGAATGTGTGGCCTTTTAAAAGTGAGTAAAATAAAGATTAAAGAGGAGTAAGTCAAGTGTAGTGTGGCAGTCAGGATCATAGCTTACTGCCAAAATATTAACACCTGTACCACCCTCCACCCCTTGAAAATAATAATAATAATAATTGCTTAAACTTATTAAGCGCTTTTCTGGACACTCCACTCAAAGCACTTTACAGGTAATGAGGATCCCCTCCAACACCACCAGTGTGCAGCCCCACCTGGATGATGCGATGGCAGCCAAAGTGCACCAGAACACACCAGTGATCAGTGGGGAGGAGAGCAGAGTAATGAAGCCAATTCATAGATGGGGATTATTTTATATTACACCCCTACTCTTTTCAAGAAACACCCTGGGATTTTTAATGACAACAGGGAGTCAAAACCTCGGTTTTACGTCTTACGTCTTTACCTTTAAAAGGTGATGTGTGTTTAATATTCCCTGGTATATACTGGCAGTAGAGCCTTAAAATCATGATATGTTTCAGACTTCTTTAATGCACTATGTGTTGTGTAGTTGGGAGATCAGATGCAGATTTGTGTATTGAGGTTGTTCCCATACTGTCACGGTCAAGCTGGACACCAGGAGAAATAATTCAGGTCTAAATAATTATAATGTATCAATAAGTTCTTTTAGGAATGTTGATTAGAAAAGCACAAAAGCTCTGTTGCTGTCAGGTTGGATCTGACAGCAGTTGTCAACGTTAGGCTCGATGTTCTTGAGCTATGAATTATACCCTGTGCCTTCGCTAATCACATGAGACGAAATTCAGCAGCGCGCACATGCATCTGGGCTGTAAATTGCTTCCGTCGCTCTGCAGTGAGCTGCTAAATATAGATCTGAGGCACAGCATGGACGAATCCTGATTTATCATCGTCCGTTGTAAACGGGATCTGTGAGCTCCTAGTGTAGAGGGTTTCAGTTCACACAGCTCGCCTGGGCATGGGCTAATTTACCATGAGCCTGACAGTACACAGGAATGGTGCAACTGAAAGACTTGTCTGCTCATTAGGTGTCACGAGCCACGTGGGAATTTACTGTACTGTTGTAGCCTGAAAAGCACATTTGGAGGATCAAGCGTCTTGGGGCCTTGGCCATTCTGCATGTAGAGCAGAAAAAGAATACAGTCTATAGCGGTCATTTACAAAAAGCAAACATAAAATGTTTTGACACAATTGTGTCTAAAGAACTGTGGACTTGCTTTCTTAACCTGTATTCAGGTATTTTTGTTGTTACTTAGGGGTAAAGTGTCTATTTTAAAATATTGTACCTCACTTCACAGTTGTAGTGTATGCAGTTACACCCCAGAGAGCTGCATAAAGAACACGAGCCAAGATTTGTACCAAAGGTGTATTTTCTTTTACTAAAGTAGGAAAACTCAATAAAAGGTATTCTATTGCTTGTATAAAAATCTTGATGCTTATTACACTTTTTCTTCTTTCTCACTATTATCTAGGCTAAGGCAGTGCATTGATCTGGCCGTGGGCTGCTGTTAGTGTGATTAGCTATGTGCTGTGCTGTTTTTTTTGCCACCTGCTCTCTTAATCTGTAATTTCAATTAGCCTCCCCCTTACAGAGCAGTGTGTAATTAGAGAATAAACGAATGGTGCTGTAAAAAGCTGTGGACATTTCTACTACATGTCCTTGCTTGGGGTCTGCTGCAGTGTGAAAGGATTGCAAACAGACGTTTTGGATTGCTTCCACAGAGTATGTCAGGTACTGTACATCGTTTTTACTATTGCGGAACCCAATTGCTAATAGACCACAGCAATTTCAGAAGATAAAAATATAACATTTTGAAAAAGAAGAGGGCATGTGCTATTTATATTAGGGTAATATTAAAGACTGATGTGTTCATTACTGGCGCTTGCTTCTGAACAGAAAAGTTCAATGAAAAAAAATGTTGTCAGTGCAATCGGGACATCTGATTCCATTCATGATGTAAAAGTAGAACCGGTTTGGGAGGAGTTAATGTTCCTTATGTCTGAGTTAAATACTGTACATATTCTCATAATGTAGCATTATAATTGTTTGTGAACTATACACATACTGTAATTATTTGGCTGATCCACACGTCTGGCTGAACTGACAAACTTTTTCCTGCCCACCTTTCTTTCTACATCAGGCAGAACTGGTAATAACCAACATATTTTTAGCTTCCTGTGTTAAATTGGGAAATACAGCCCTATTTTCAGAAGATGTGTTTGCCTTTCACACATTGCATTGTTTGGTTTCTGTTCATTTCCAGCATCAAGTTTGAATACAAGGGTTTTCAATTGTTCAAAAAGTGCTGTGGGTCTTGGGGCCTTTCTGACTTCAGAAACTCGTTGGCTGAAATAAAGTTCAAATTAATAAGTGGATTTCATCCTTTGTTGTCCAGTGCTGTAGTTGTTGGTTATTCAGACATTTTGTGAGAGGTGGCAACTCATCATATCTTTACTGTTTTGTGAACAAAATGGGTTTCTCCCTTTTTCTCCTCCAATCAGAACAAATACAATACAATACTGGCCCAGTTATACACCTGTGGACTCATTTTCACTGTAGTGTTGTTTGTTTAGAACCCTGGTTCTTATTATTTCCATTGCCAACATTAGAAATGCCAGTTTCATACCGATGACTGTACCACTCGAGAAACACTCCTGTCCTTCTATAATTACTACCCCCCTGCATTTTATTACTGTCTCTCCTGTCCTGAGAAATGTGTTGTATTTTTGTATTGTTTGTCCAACTCCTCAGTTTATTTGTAAATAAAGAAAAAAACATTGACTGCAGCATCGATTGTACGGAGACCCAGGAGTGACCTTATCTGCAGTACTTTATTAACACCAGCTGATATAGGGTCAGTCTTCTGCAATCAGAAATTAGAACTGCTAGGAGACACACCTGTTCTGGAGGGTACTGTCCACTGTCCGTCTGTTTAAACAGATGATCTGGCACTGTGTGCAAATGAAGGTTTGAATTGGAAGCTGAACGACAGTGGGAGCCCTGAAAGCAGGTGAAGCGACGTGATGGTGGCTCTGGTGTGGTGTGGCACGGGGCTGGGGAGTGACGCACACGGGCTGCAGCCCCAGGGAGAAGCAGCACTGTGCCCCTTGCTCTCTCCTGCTGGAGAAACCCGCCTCTCGGGAGCCCTCTTCCCAGCAGCCGCGGAGCAGTACAGCTCTGAGCGCCTCCACGCTGTGCACAGTTTCCCCACAGTTTCAGGCCTGAAACGTGCATCAGTGCCAAGAACTGCAACAAAGCCCATCAGTGGCAGTTCCCAGGTTACTGCCGGTCCACACCCAGAGCGCCTCCAGCCTGCGGGGGCTGTGCTGAGAGCTGTCCAGGCTTGTCCACTCATTCTCCATCTCAGAGCTGCTTCTCCAGTCTGCCAGCTGCTCGTCGCAGAGTGGGGAAAGTGAAGCCTGCTGGGATCGAGTTGATACCCAGAGAGCAAAACCTTTAGAGTGAATCTATCGCCCTACCTTATTTCTTCCTTTGTATAAATCGATGGTTATTAAAACTGTAAAAAGAAAACAGCATTTCTTACAAAGGTGCTCGAGTAAAACATTCATAATGTGGGAATTGCATTCCTTTTAAATTTTATTTTTTGATATTTGATATTTTATCTTTGATAAAATAAGGTGAAGATATAAATATAGACGTCTTCATTCGAAATCCATATAGGAAACTGTCAAACTCTGTCAAAAAGGTACCTCCATTACATTGCTTGAAATGCAAATTCATTCCAAAATAAGGAGTGAACTCAGCACTTGTAAAAAAGGTCTAATTTTGTAGTGGTTCTGTGATATTTGGTAAAGTAGGTTGAGGACTAGATTTATAGCACCAGAGCTGGTTTTTGCCTGTCGAGTAAACTAGATTGGATCCCCATAGTCCCACATTCAATAGAGTATGCAAAGCCTCTGAAGTACAGATTCTAAAAATACAATTTTAGGAAATCGTGTTTAAGTAGTTATTTAATAGGAACTTACTAACGTAATCATTTTACAATGTTTAATGCTCTGGAGGTTCATGTTATCTGATGAAGAACAAAGGTTTTGATGAATCGATGCAAACACTCCAGTTGTTCCGTTGTGAATCCTCCCAAGTGCTTTGGTTAAGAGTGTGTCAGGTATGGATATCTTATCACCTTGCTTGGTTCTCTCCTGAGGCTCAAATCTGGGACATACGATCTATTTTTATGTGGCTTTCAAACTAGAAATAGTAGCCTATAGTGTATTCAGTTTTTAAAAGTTTTAGGGTTATAAAAACTTCTAGAAAGGTTGTCACTTGTAGTTTGCAGTAGCATTTGATGAGATAATGTCTTGAAATCTTTTAACAGTTTAACAGAGGATCATTTTTCTCTGCTCCAGCAGACGCTAATAATAATTATAATGCTAGAATCCTTTGTAGAATCTGTCATAGTGCATGGGACAGGTTTCCTGAAGACTCTGAGTTTCAAATGAGCTGTTGTTGCTTTTACTGGCTGTTGCAGTCAGTTGCTGCAGTTTAGCCAGGCTGCAGTACTGAAGACACCACCAAGCGTTTGCGACTGCAGGAGACTGCAAGACATCCCTGATGGGCAGGTGCAGAGTGCTGGACTTTCTGTTTAATTTAATTAACTCTATAATGAAACGTATTTGTTTCACTTACGTTTTCTTTGGGGATAACCTGCAATATTTCCCTACCTTCCTTTTACAAAAGCATCTTCCACGACAATGTAAACTTCTTGAATAAAAACATTTTTGTGTTGCTGAGCTTGTGAAGGTCAGAATCTGTATGTGGTATAGCATGTGCTAAGTGTACTAAAAACTGCTTTTTGTACAGCTTGATTTGATTTTTAAAATGTAATCCGTTAGCGTGCATGGTATGACTTAGTAATAGAGTAAAGTTATTCATTGGTCCCAGAAAGTGACAGACAGACCTCAGCATGCAGGTCCAGAGACTGAGGAGAAAGATCAGATCATTTTATTGGCCATATACAATTTCTTGTATGAGGAATTTGTCTTTTCGCATACCCCAACTTGCTCTCCATGAGACACACAGACAGGAAGAGAAGCTGGGGGTCAGAGCACAGGGTCAGCCATTTACAGTATACAGCGCCCCTGGAGCAGTTGGGGTTAACGGTCTTGCTCAGGGGCCCAACGGAGTAGGATTCCTCTGCCGGCTGCAGGATACGAACTGGCAACCTTCCAGCCCCAGGCGCAGATCCTGAGCCCCAGAGCCACCGCTCCGCCCACCACACGAGATGAGCCTCGTGGAGCCTCGTGGAGCCCAGTGTGTGTGAAAGAGGACAGTCGGCCTCTGAGGGTTAACGTGGAAGAGAAACAGTATTTGCGAGTTGCAAGGGATTAGAGCATTTGAACCGAAGCCAGGTCTAGTGGGATTAAATCTCATTAAATAACTGCACTTCTGTACAGTGACCTAGCGATCTCCGAGCATTCGAGAAGGCACTCTCTCGTGCTGAGACCTGAAACGTGCAGAGGAGCAGCTAAAGTGCGTGTCGTGTGGAGTATTGCAGTTCAGGCAGTTTGTGCGAAAGGAAGCTGGATCTCTTCTGTGGCGAAAGGCTTTTAGACCCTCCTTGAGCAGCTGCAGCCTGCAGGGTGTTTATTGTACATACTGGGCAGCCTCAGTTTGATCCAAGATCTAGGAAAACTGATTTAAAGTTGTTTTGATTTGTAATTTAAAAAAAGCTGGACAAAACTGTCTTAATTTAACCACCTGTTTAGATTTTAGAGGAAAAAGAGAACGAGGATATTTATTGTCTACTCTTACAATCGATACTGTATGTTCAAGCAAACAAACTGTCCACAGTTCGGAGCAGTGCTCTGAAGTGGATATTAAGAGCTTTAAAATAACAGTATAAAGAGCTGAGCTATCACAGAGATCTTGATTTTTACAAGACCTATTTACAATCTATTGGGATCTGCCCAAGGTGTTGTGACTCTCTGTCAGCAGATTGCACAGTGAAGTCCATACGTGGTACACCTCCCATTGAGAAATCACAGTGCACAATTTCCTATTGTCTGCAGTTCATGTCTTCATTAGAGCATTATTCTTTGGTGATTTTACTTTATATTTCATTTCATTGCTGGACAATGAAATATTTAATTTAATTGGCCAGCAGCCATATCACTCTGCAGCTCACAACCAGCAGCCCACTGAAGCTCAGCAGGTGTGAGCCTGGTCAATACCTGGATGGGAGACCTCCTGGGAAAAACTAAGGTTGCTGCTGGAAGAGGTGTTAGTGGGGCCAGCAGGGGGCGCTCACCCTGCGGTCCATGTGGGTCCTAATGCCCCAGTATAGTGACGGGGACACTATACTGTAAACGGGTGCCGTCCTTCGGATGAGACGTAAACCCGAGGTCCTGACTCTCTGTGGTCATTAAAAATCCCAGGTCGTTTCTCGAAAAGAGTAGGGGTGTAACCCCAGTGTTCTGGCCAAATTTCCCATTGGCCCTTACCAATCATGGCCTCCTAATAGTCCCCATCTATGAATTGGCTTCATTACTCTGCTCTCCTCCCCACTGACAGCTGATGTGTGGGGAGCGTTCTGGCGCACTATGGCTGCCGTCGCATCATCCAGGTGGGGCTGCACACTGGTGGTGGTGGAGGGGAGTCCCCATTACCCGTAAAGCACTTTGAGTGGAGTATCCAGAAAAGTGCTATATAAGTGTAAGCAATTACTATTATTAATTATTATTTAGCAAGCAAAATGCAGTTTGACACAAAGGCCTTGGTTGCATTTGCCCCTGCCGTGCAGCTCCTGTGCTGTTTGCTGGCCAAGGTGCACGTTGAGATGCCCTGCACACGCCTGCACGCAGGTTCCCTCGCGCACACCGTCAGCAGACCCCTGCGAGCAGGTCTCTGTGCACTGGGGTTGCTGAGGAGGAAGGCAGCCGCTCCCAGGCTGCTGACTCATGCCAAGTACAGAGGATGACGCCTGTGCCGTGTTTGAAGCAGAGGGTGGCTACGCTTGCTATTGGCAACAAGCAAATTATTTTTATTCCACGTTTAGCTGATTAATTGACACCGCACCTCTCATCAGCAACTTCCCAGCTCAGGCTGGGACTTGCCCCTTTCTCCTGTGGCTTGTGTGCGGGCTTGTCACTGTCTCCAGCCTGTGAGCTGTCTGTGTTGAGTGCTTGCGCAGGAGGCTTGTGATGTGGGCTGACAAGCCCCTAGGACCTCACAGGCCTCTTATGTAGGTGTTAGTGGAAATGTTTTTCTTTGTTTTCTACTTTTCTACCTTCCCAGTATACAAGCACCGATTTGATGATCATAACTCAGTCATCATGACATGACTTTTAGCCCCTGTACTGCACAGCTAGTATGACCCTGGTGTGGTGCAGGTCGCAGGTACACCAGCCTGCTGGGGCCAGTGCTAAGTCCCCATGCTGGGAGATCCCACAGTGCCCTACAGGAACGTGGCCAGCCGAGAGATCTGTGGCTCACGTCGCGACCGCTTGGGGAACTCCTGCCTTAGCTGGCTGTGGTTCAAATCCCTGACATCGGGGACCACAGGACTCAAACTGTATTTATGGAGCCATCTAGGAATCCCTCGATGCTGTAGTTCTCTGCAGTAGCTGGTTGTCTGTGGAGCACTGGGATGGATGCATGAATGGAGCCAGGGGGCTAAAAAGATCAATTTAGAGAACGTCATAGCGCTTTTCAGCCATTTGCACTCATGCAGAGTGGTTTGAAAGTATGGAGATTGTACTTAGTATTTCTGGCAGCATGAGAGGATTGGTTGGCATCAGGACGGAGCTGGAGGATGTGTATAGCTGGTAAAAATCTATTTTTATTTGAAAGACAATGAATGTAGGTGGCTCTGGATGTTCTAGGTTTGGACCCAGGTCCAGTCGTCTGCTGACTGTTCCTGGGATTCCTCATGGGGTTGTGCACACTTTACAGAGTGCCTCTGGGGCCGGGTGGGCATTGATCTGCCAGGGTCCTCCCTTAAAAACAACTCCAGGGTCCTTTCAGTGACATCAGTGACGGAGACGCTGCTTGCCCAATAGGAGATGATGCTTCTGTCAGGCTCTGTGGAGCTTACAACCTATCAGCAGATGAGTGGGCGGGACAGAGGAGACGGCCCGTGCTCATTCCCCCTGTGTTGTGTAGGAGTCATTGCACTGAGGCAACGGAGAGAAATATGTGACACATTACAAACTGGAAGTGCAACCAAATAAAATGTGTTATAAAATATAAAATAAAAAGTAATTTGCCTGTTATTTATGCTACAAAATAAATAATGTTAAAAGGGCTCATTATCTTATAGAAACAAAATTAAAAAAATTCAAATACATCAAGGCGGAGGCTGGGCTTTGACCTCACTGTCCTTCATGGAGCTGAAGCTGTAGAGTGATCTGGTCTGCTTTCCTGGCTGAGAGCTGTACCCTGATGACCTGCGCAGAGGGAGCGCAGTCTCTGTCTACCCTCTGATCAGTCACAGCCAGTCAGGCAGCTCAGAGGAGCACCACTCCAGCCCCTCTAGCTAATTCAATACAAGCAGCCACGTCACCCTGCAGCTCACAACCAGCAGCCCACTGAAGCTCAGCAGGTGTGAGCCTGGTCAGTACCTGGATGGGAGACCTCCTGGGAAAACCTAAGGTTGCTGCTGGAAGAGGTGTTAGTGGGGCCAGCAGGGGGCGCTCACCCTGCGGTCCATGTGGGTCCTAATGCCCCAGTATAGTGACCGGGACACTATACTGTAAACAGGCACCGTCATTCGGATGATCTTGACTCTCTGTGGTCATTAAAAAAAAATGAAAAGAGTAGGGGTATAACCCCGGCGTCCTGGCCAAATTTCCCATTGGCCTTTACCAATCATGGGCTCTTAATACTCCCCATGTCTGAACTGGCTTTATCACTTTCTTCTCCTCCCCACTGATAGCTGATGTGTGGTGAGCGTTCTGGTGCACTATGGCTGCCATCGCATCATGTGCGTTGAGTGGAGTGTCCAGAAAAGTTCTATATAAATGTAAGCAATTATTATTATAATTATTATTGATCATTAAAGCAGAGCAGTAACCTGATGTCTCAGCACTGGGCAGCTCTGTCTCCTGCTGAGGGCCTGCCTGTCTGTGTAGAGTGGAGCCTAGATGTTTCTGCGCTACTCCAGCTGTTGTCTAATCAGCACATCGTTAGCACTGACTAGGTTCTGAGAGTGAGAAAGCTTTTTACCCTCGGCAAATGTGTCTAATTACCTCCTGCTGTTGTGCATCATCTCTGTATTTAAGGATGAGCAGCAGCCCAGGTCCCCTGGGACATCAGTTCTCCTCTTTCTGCTGGAGACCATTCCAGATGGAGCACTATTAATTCCCTCACTGTCAAGGCTGAGTCAAGGCCTTGTCACAGGTTTTCTTTTGAAAAGGATGAGATATAAAACTGAGGTCCTGACCCTGCGTGGCCATTAAAAAGCACAGGGTTTTTTTTTTTTAAAAAAACCCTGGTTTCCTGACCTAATTTCTCTCTGGCCTTTACCAATCATGGCCTCTTCATAATCCCCATCTCTTAACTGGCTTCATCACTCTGCTCTCCTGCCCACTGAGAGCTGGGGTGTGGGGAGAGTACTGGAGCATCATCCAGATGGGGCTGCACACTGGTGGGGGTGGAGGGGAGTTCCCATTACCTGTAAAGTGGTTTGAGTGGAGTGTCCAGAAAAGTGCTATGTAAGTGTATGTGATACTATTTATTGTCATGTCATTTACCAAACCGCTTTATACCATACGGTGTCGCAGGAGCAGGTACTCCCTGGATGGGGCACCAGTCCATCGCAGGGCAAGTGCAAGCCGATCATACACGGGGACAATTTGGAGGCCATGGTAAAGGCCTAGGAGGGAAATTCGGCCCGAACACCGGGATAACTCCCTGCTCTTATCGAGAAGCGCCCAGGGATCTTTAATGACCCTTTAATGAGAGCCAGGACCTCGGTTTAACATCTCATCCGAAAGACGGCGCCCAATACAGTATAGTGTCCCCGCCAGTATACCGGGGCATTAGGACCCACACAGACCGCAGAATGTGCACCCCCTGCTGGTCCCACTAACACCACTAACACAGGTTCTGACCAGGCTCAACCCTGCTTAGCTTCGGTGGGTAGCCAGTTGAGAGCTGCAGGGCGATACAGCTGCTGGCTGATACTATATTATTTTCTGAAAATGCAAATAGAATGTCCAAGGAGCTACTGTACATCTGTTTATTAATCTTTGATTAATCAGCCTTGAAACAATCTAGAATATTTGTTAAGACGGCCTCCCTTTACACATCCCATCCTGTTTATTCCCAGTAATAGCTTTGTTGAAATATAGGATTCAAATCTGTCCCTAATGGTGGTCTATAGCATTTATCTTGATATGCATGTTGAACTGACTGCCCCATAACTTCCTAGATCTGTCAGTTCCTCCTTTTTTGGAAACTGGTATTATGGTATTATGGTCTTCCAGTCTCCCAGAATATTACTGGTCTATAAATCATCTCATTGAAGTCTTTACAGATCCTGAGGTATCTCTTTTGCCTGGTGACTTATTTAATCATTGTGCCAGTTAGGATTATCGTTCTGTTTTCTGTGCATACTTGTACGTTATTTGTCTGTAGGGTGTTTTCTTGACTTCTCCATCAGTAAATATATTGGCAAAGGAGTTTTTAATATATCGGCAGTTTCCTTTTCATTACATATTAATTCACAGTGTTTAATGTACGTGACCATCCCCACTATCTTTTCTGTCCTGCTGAAAAACAACAGTGTGTTTTTGTCCAAACTGCATTCTTAGTCATTCATGCTGCATCTTGATCAGACACTTTTTCCATTCATCCACTTCACCAATATGTTAGCGTTTTTGATTCTTCCTAAATGCAAAGAAGAATTCTTATACATATGTCACAATTTCTCTCCACGGCCCCATTTTTTCAAAAGCTGTGCCCAACCATTGTTCAGAAGATTCATCTTCAATTGCTTCACTCACAGTTTTACTGAAAGTTATTACCTCACTGGCTCTATAACCTATTTATCATGAAAATGAGGGCAAGACATTTCTTCTGTATTCTGACTGTATTAATAAACAGTATTAAAGTTTCCTGTATTACCTGATCATTTTCAATGTTTATTATAGTTCCTCAGACAAGTCAAAGGAAAACAGAACACCCCTTCAGCACAAGTGCTATTAGTTTTTCTAGAGAAAGCAGATTAAATGTATTGTCTCATCCTGGTGGTTTATATCCGCTGCAGAACCCTTATCTTGTCTGCCTGCCTCCCCAGGACATGCTGACTCACTCCTCTAACAATTCCAATTCAGTCCTGTTGATATCCCCATCCCTCTTTACAGCCTGAGCCATAACGCAGTAAATTCAGATGTCTATTTATAAACCAATAGAAGGCTATTTAAGTTCAGTTCCCGAGTGAAAACCTGCTAATTGAATCTGCCACCCTGGGCCTTTAATCCCGAGAGCCTCCCTGCCAGGCCAACTGTAAAGCTCTTCAGGTGAGATGTGGACGTCTGCTGAATGGTGGGGGAGGAACGTCTCCACAGCCCGGGCAGGGGTGCGAATCACGAGTACCATGTCACACAGTTGTCATAACGCCCTGAATGTTATAATGCCTTCCAGGTTCCAGGAGGAGCAGGAGTGTGAGGAGAGGGAGGAGGAGCAGGAGGGTGAGGAGAGGGAGGAGAGGGAGGAGGAGCAGGAGGGTGAGGAGGAGCAGGAGGGTGAGGAGAGGGAGGAGGAGCAGGAGAGTGAGGAGGATGAGGAGGAGCAGGAGGGTGAGGAGAGGGAGGAGGAGCAGGAGGGTGAGGAGAGGGAGGAGGAGCAGGAGAGGGAGGAGAGGGAGGAGGAGCAGGAGGGTGAGGAGGAGCAGGAGGGTGAGGAGAGGGAGGAGGAGCAAGAGAGTGAGGAGAGTGAGGAGAGGGAGGAGGAGCAGGAGGGTGAGGAGAGGGAGGAGAGGGAGGAGGAGCAGGAGAGTGAGGAGAGGGAGGAGGAGCAGGAGAGGGAGGAGGAGCAGGAGGGTGAGGAGAGGGAGGAGGAGCAGGAGGGTGAGGAGAGGGAGGAGGAGCAGGAGAGTGAGGAGGGTGAGGAGGAGCAGGAGGGTGAGGAGAGGGAGGAGGAGCAGGAGGGTGAGGAGAGGGAGGAGCAGGAGGGTGAGGAGGAGCAGGAGGGTGAGGAGGAGCAGGAGGGTGAGGAGGGTGAGGAGGAGCAGGAGGGTGAGGAGAGGGAGGAGGAGCAGGAGGGTGAGGAGAGGGAGGAGGAGCAGGAGAGGGAGGAGGAGCAGGAGGGTGAGGAGGAGCAGGAGGGTGAGGAGAGGGAGGAGGAGCAAGAGAGTGAGGAGAGGGAGGAGGAGCAGGAGGGTGAGGAGAGGGAGGAGAGGGAGGAGGAGCAGGAGGGTGAGGAGGAGCAGGAGGGTGAGGAGAGGGAGGAGGAGCAAGAGAGTGAGGAGAGGGAGGAGGAGCAGGAGGGTGAGGAGAGGGAGGAGAGGGAGGAGAGGGAGGAGGAGCAGGAGGGTGAGGAGAGGGAGGAGGAGCAGGAGAGTGAGGAGAGGGAGGAGGAGCAGGAGAGGGAGGAGGAGCAGGAGGGTGAGGAGGAGCAGGAGTGTGAGGAGAGGACAGGTGAGGGCCAGGAGACAAATGGAAGCAAAGCGCTGATGTGTGAAACCATGGAAATGAAACCGCATCGGATTCTTATATTCTTAATGGCCTTTATAGTTACTGTTGCATATGAGATCACTGAGTTCAGAGTCTCACATTAACCATGTGCGGTACGTGTTGAAAGCTGTTAATATAGTTTTGTTGTGTTTAGCCCCAGCATGTTGTTCAGCGGGGGTTCCTAATATTATGGCCAGTAAGTATTAGTGAAGCAGTTTTCAGTCTTCTTATGTGACCTTTTGTTGCATATTTATTCAGTGGAATCTAAAATGTACCCAATATTAATTTTTGATTTTCATGTATCACTTGGAATTTCTGTAGAAAAAGCATTATCTACTGTTCAATATTATCATAATATTTTAAAATCACTTGAGTAGTTTTTTTTAGTTAAGTTATACAGTACTGGAGTAATTATGTCTGTTGGTAATGTCGAAAGGTGGTACTCTCTAACAGTGCTGCATATTCAATTCATAGTTTACAAGAATGCTGTTTAACCTTTTGTTTATAATAAGTAGTTTTATTTCAGTCTTTTATTTGCTTGCTTTTAAAAAAACAGATACTGTAAATTATTTTTACATGTCAGGAACATGTTTATCTATCTTGGGTGTTGCATAATGTAGAATCAGTGGAATGCAGCAAAACAGGAGAACTGAACAGCCTTTAGCAGTTCAAACATATGGCAGCACTGTGTGAGGTGATGGCAGACACTCCTGTGCCCATGGCATTAACATTAAGCTTTTCATGCCCAAATCAGGAGGCCTGGAATATTCCGAGTGCGAAACTTCGGATAGGTTAACAGGCATAGCTGTGGGTAAGACCAAAATCAAAGGGGTTTGTTAAAAATATTATGCTTGTGTCTTTCATCCACAAGTATGTAAAAACAGAAGTTAATACTGCTGCCTCTTTTTTAATTCCTTACGTTTCATTTGAGCTGTTATAGTTTTCCCTTGTAGTCACTGTGACTCACTATGGCACGGTTGAAAATGGTCTGGGAACAATCTGTATTTCAAGGAAACTGAAAATGGATGAAATGTCTGCTGGAGAAATGTCTACAGCATAGAAATATGGAGATGTAATCTTATTGGACTTTAAACATTTAATCTCCTGGCTGATTTGTTTCAGTTTTTTAATGCAATTAGCACATTGAACTGAGCCTAACTGGATGATCACTTAAGGCCCAACAGCAATCAATTACAGAGAAAATGGAGAATTAAATGGAGAATTCTTCAAAAAAACACATACAAGGCCAGCAAACTATATTAGATTTTTTTGTTTGCAAATGGGATGTTGTTATAGTGGAGATTCATCTGGTAAACACCAGGGACTTGTGGTTGTCTCACAAGCTGTAATGCAAGGCAGAAAGGCTGGGAGGGTGATGGGATCAGAGACTGGATTTGTGCACTGTGGCCCAGCAGAGCAATGATCTTACTGCTGCACCCAGTGAGCCACAAGACCGCTCCACTGTGAAGTGGAAGGGCACTGTTGATAACTGACTTTGCAATTTGAATGAATTGGCTGAGCACTTAAGATTGCATGTAATAGAAATGGAAACACAATGTGACACCTGAAGAAGGCTCCATGGCTGAAACATTGTGTTTTCTTTCTTCTCTTTTCAGCATGCAATAAACCTATTACTTGTTCCTTTGCAGCCTACGCATGCTGACACACCTCCCCACCTGAACAAATAAATGTCTTTTTAAATAGGAAAAAATCCAGGTCCTATAAAATGTCTTTTTGTAAAGCTTGTTCTGCTCAGATTTGTGTGTGTGTGTCTGTATTGATATGACCAGTGACAGTCAGTGTACCTTGGGTGGGTCTAAGCCGCTCTCCTCCTTTAGTCTGGACAGGGGTTTTGACAAGACAAATCCCCTGGGCGCTGGGAGCTGAACAAGCTGTTCCCTTTCAGTGGCAGTGTGTCCAGTATCGGGGCTGTGGGCTTGCCTCAGGCCGTGGTTTTCCTTGTCTTCATGGCTGCTGGGGGGTCTAACCGCCTGCGAGGGATGCCACTATGTAATGTAGTCTTTATGGAGGCTGTCTCAGTACTCAGCCTCAACTGTTCGAACCCTGGACCTTCAGCCTCCAATCCTAATCCTGTTTGTTTCCAGCCCCCCACCCCACCATTCCATCACTGCACATTTGTTCTTGCTCTTGCTAATTTGTTGGATCTTTTTTTTCCTGCCCTGGCTTCATGTTTCATGACCCAAAGGCTGGTCAGATCAATCAGATTTGCAGGTTTGTTGTCATCTTTTTCGTGAAGATGACAAATTTAGTTTGTGCTCTTCAGTCTATGAAGTATGCTCTTACAGCAGCCAGACATTCAGACATAAAGGGTATTAACCCACTTTTTAAAAATATTTTTTCATTTTCAATTTGGTATCCATAATATCAGTTAGTATGACCCATAGTTTTATTTAATTTTAAAATATTCACAAGTAGTTATGGTGATTCCAGAGCACGTAAACTGTGTGCATAGTAAAGAGCTTTACTGTGTGGAGTATTTTACCACAGAAATCACCTGTGGGCATGTCTGAATCTTCTGTGCAGGGCACAAATTAGTAGGAATGAGAATGCTATTCAGACAAATGGCACAATTAAACCCAAAAGAGTCTACCGCTGATATGGTGCTTGGAAATTGATTTTCAGGATGGGGGTCTGTGGAAAATCCTTGAAATGCTTAACCAATCCGATCAGCCTGGATTAGATCCTTCTGAGCAACATAGTAAGAACGTTTGAACAATCTTAAGCAAAAACACAGGCAGATGGCATTGCTGCCTCACAGCGCTGAGGCCCTGGGTTCAGTTCCTGGAGTGCCGTCTGTGTGGAGTCCGTATGGTCTCCTTGCGTTTGTGTGGGTCTCCTCCGGGCGCTCCGGTTTCCTCTCACAGTTCAAAGACCGACTGGTGGGTGTTTGAGCACATGTCCTGGCGTCCCGTCCAGGGTGGGTCCTGCCTGTCAGGACAGCCGGCCCCCGCGACCCTGCACTGGCACAAACGGATGGATTAGACAATGGGTGGAAGTGAATCATGAATTTGAATTATAGCTCATAATAATGGCATGGATCAGCACACGGGTTCCAGAACCACAGTGGACGGTCAAGCCCTGTTCCCGCCCCACCCCAGAGGAGGGCCGTGCAGGCCTGTGGAGCAGCACAGCTGGAGCTCCTGCCCGCGCTCTCCTCCACTGCAGACACAGCCTTGCGCCCCATGAGCTGTGCTGTGTCTGTGCAGTAAGCGATATTTGAACCATGCTGAATTGTGACGCTCCTTGTCTTTTTTGATCTGGGCGTTAAGGCTTTATGCGTGATGATCTTCAGGATCTGTACCAGAGACTTGCCCCTGCAGGGGGAGAGGGATTTCCCAGCAGTCTCCAGTGGCTGAGTCACGCCGCATTTCAGCCCCGGTGCAACAATTGCTGCGGCTGCTGCCTGCATTGCTCAGCGTTTTTCACTTGCTTCCTTGTGCTTGGCCTAGCAGGGTGTCTCATGACCTCACGCCTTGTTCACCGCCACGGCTGACTTGTAACAGGGCGACGGTTGTGTTCTGTTCCCATTGGCGTTTCATGTCAGGCCGAGGTAATAATCTTTAAATATCTGCTTTAGGGTGATCAGGCACTAAATGGATTAAGGAGCCAGTGCTCTGAAGGGCAGTGATACAGCCATGTCCTAGATAACCGAATGTGAACTGCAGTTTCTCTTTGGGCTCTCTTTCTTTATCAAAAACACAAAACATTTTTTCCTGATGAATACTGGGTGAAACCTCTGGTCAGAGCCGCAAGTGAGCAGTGTCAGTGAGATTAAGGGCCAAGTCTGACTTGGCCAGTATGTCTTAGGGAAGCAGCAGTCTCCTTGTTCCCACTAACCCCAGTCTCAAAAAGAACTGAACCTTTTCCTGTCATGCACGTGGTGAGAGCAGCTTCAGGACAGTGTGTGAAATTGGAAAATGGTTCTCTTTCAGTCTGGTGGAAAGCTCTTTGTGGTCCTTTTTTATTAAACCCATTATGCAACAAAAGAAATGAGCTAAATAGGAACATGTTTAAGATATTTAAAGCGCATTTTGAGAATTCTGA
Organism: Lepisosteus oculatus; assembly: GCF_040954835.1. Lineage (NCBI taxonomy): Eukaryota > Metazoa > Chordata > Actinopteri > Semionotiformes > Lepisosteidae > Lepisosteus > Lepisosteus oculatus. The sequence continues at coordinate 55,820,775 of NC_090700.1, forward strand.
ATTGAGCTTTGAAAGTAAAATCCACCGAATAAGAGATTTGACTCCTTTTTTCAGGTGTCGCTACCTGGAAAAGAAGATGGGGACTATAGATTTTTTTATGTTTTCGAAACCTGATTAATAACAGGAAGTGCAATCCCCATAGCCTTAGCAATGGATTCCAGTGTCATTCTTTACATGAAGAATGAGAAATATTTTATTAGAAATACAACAGGTTTTTAGATTTTTAGATGTAATTTCTTTCCTTTTATTTTGAAAACATATTAAGAATAAATATGTCAGAATATTTTCCGTCCTCCTTTTGAGTTTTAAAAACAGTTCTTTGTAGTTCTGTATTTTTCAAAAGAAAGGTTATTAAATAGGACAAAAATGTTTGGTTCCTGTGATACATGCTATAGAAATACTGTACACTACATTTCTCTTTCTCATTCTAATAAGATACAGATTTTACCCTAAGCTGTGATATATTTAGAAACACTGGCCTTTATGGTTTATTAACATTTCACAGTGGTACAGTATATGTTGATACCTTTTCTCACAAGGTTTCCTTAGCAACTGATGACTGCGAGAAAAACATGAATAACAGAAAATGTTATGCCCTTTCAGAAAGGAGAATGCAGCGGAAAAAATATATTTTTGAAAATAAGCTTTGTTTTTCACAAATGGCAGCATAACATATGATTTATTTTCAATTTTATTGTAGTGTTATCCAAAATGAAAGGAATTTCATCTGGTAAGCATTAGATGAGCCCCAGTGTCCCTAAGATGATGCCATCTGACCAAGTGCCCAGCCAGAAAACTCTTTGGACCAGGACTGGTGATCACTATCCTTAAACATGACAGCACTTGCTCCTTGTCATTTTCCAACAGTCAGAAGTTACTGTAATGAAAAATTCACTTTCTAAAGTCATTATTTTGCTCAAGCTAACTCTGACATCTGTTAATTACATCACTGGCCTAGCCTGTGGGCTGGGAGTTTATCTACATAGTGTGATAACTTTCAATTAATGAGCTTCTGTCTTTCTTCTCAGCTACCACCTCATCCACATGCTGTGCATGGCTATATTTAGTGAAATAAAGAAGATGAGATGTCTTTGTAGTCTTTATACTTTATTACATAAGAACATGAATACAGTTATATTCAGTCATCTGAAATATCATTGCCAACATAAAGCCATTATTGAGAAAAAAACCTTCCTTCCTGGAATACTGTTTCTTTTCTTTATTAGTTGCTTTGCCTAAATGTAAATGTAAGTCCAACTTACTCAAAATGCAGCAGCTGAACATCTTGGTCCCCCATAGCACTCATACATAGGGACACATTACTCCAGTGCTTGGATCCCTGTACTCATTACCAGTGTTATTCCAAACCAGGTTTTAAAACAGTTACAGCAGTAGTGTAAAACTCTTAATGACCTTAATGAGTAAATTGTAAGTTAGTTTAATGGGATATGGAGCGTACTTTTGAAAGGTATTGTGAGGTTATTGAGTTAACTATAATTTTGGGTTCCAATAAACTGTTTTATTTCCTTCCTCAGAAATTTCAATTTGTAGTTATGTATGGTTATATATAAATAACTTTCATAGCAATAATTAGCCTACATTATTTTGTATTTAATATTAATTTTTAATTAATCACAGCTAGTAAATCTGTGTGAAAAGTTCTTAAATATTATAGTTAATCTGGTATTATCTGAACATCACAAATGTAGTTCAATGGTCCACTAGTTTTCCAATGATAACAACTCATTGTCAGGCATTCCTTGCCATTGAGATAATTTGTGCTTCTTTTTTAATCTAGTTTCATTAAGTTAAATGGTGTTTTGGTGCTACAGTATACAATATGGATATATCAGTATTTGATGTTATGTTAAAATGTTTTCAGTTTCAGAGGAAGATTGCCATATTGTTTCTGCATAAAGAAGGAAGTACTTTGAGTGAAAAGAATAAATGCAGACTGTTAAAGGCATTTGGACAACAGCATGATGACTCAGGTGAACTGTGAAAGAGCTCTTTGATTCCATTAGATGCCGAACAGAAGAAAGCCCAGAGTGTTGTACAAAAAGAGATACTGCACATCAAGAGCACTCCTTGTTCTAGTCCATCAGCTGTCAGGGCGCTGAAGTGGAACATGTCAGAGAAAGGTTTCACTGGAGTCTTTCTGAAACTTAATTAGCAGAGATCCCGTTTCTCATTAAATATGGACTGCGGTCCATCTCCATATCGGTGTCCTTCTCTTTTTACTTAGTTGCAGATACGATCATGTTAATCCACCGTCCCATAATGAGCTTGCAGGTGGGGAAATGTCAGCGTGCGCTAGTTGAGCGCTGGGCGGAGCGGTGGCTCTGTGGCTAAGGATCTGTGCCTGTGGCTGGAAGGTTGCCGGTTCAAATCCCACAGCTGGCAGAGGAATCCTACTCCGTTGGACCCCTGAGCAAGGCCCTTAACCCCAGCTGCTCCAGGGGCGCTGTACAATGGCAGACCCTGCGCTCTGACCCCGAGCTTCTCTCCCTGTCTGTGTCTCCATGGAGAAAAGCTGGGGTATGCGAAAAGACGAATTCCTAATGCAAGAAATTGTATAGGGCTAATAAAGAAACATTATCATTTTCATTACATTATTATTGAGAGTTAAGAGCTCACTGTCCAAAAGCAATCTATTTCTTTCAATCTATGTCAGTTTCAAATGAACCTGAGGGAAAAAACAATTTTATTGCTAAAATATCATGATCTCTTGGTACTGGGACTCCTGCCACAGTGAATATAGTGCGCGTTGCAGCCTGTCAGTTTCACGTCTGCTCTGAAGGACACGAATCTCCAGTGATTTGCTCCGGGTGCACACAGAGAGCCAGCAGCCTCCCTGATGCTTAACTGCTGGCTTTCTCTGACTCCTAAGACAGACTTCAGGAAACGTATTTGCTTTCTTCTTCTGGGAAGCTTTACCTCAGAATGACTAATGAGCTACTAGGGAGCTGAAGTGTGCGGGGCATTAATATTTAACACACTTCCAAGAAGTGTTTATTTCTGTCCCTTGGCCTCTCAATAAAGCAACAACCCAACACACTGAGGTTGTGCCATGTTGTGTGCTGCAAGTGTGTTGTGTGCTGTGCTTACCTCTGTTACTTCTCATGCGTGTGGATCTGATTGGAGACCCCAGTACAGTGCATGCCCGTCCAGTTGAAACAAAACTCTGCATATAGATGAAATCTCCCCAGGGGAAGATGGTGTGACCTTAGCTCAGTGAGGCTTCAGTAATTAGGATCTCTGCTCACACAGACACTTTTCTGACTGCCCCTTTTCTCTAAATGTCAGGGAGGTAGCTACAGAACACTTGTACTCAGTGTTTTAGCTTCATGTAAAACCTGTAGGGAAACATGATGTTTTGATGCCACCAGGGATGTTCAGTTATTGTTTTAGTGTGAACCCAGAATTGGCGACAATTGTTCCCCCATGTTTACGTCCGAGAGGTGTGTGGGAGCCTGGCTGGGAGGAGGTGAACTCACAGCCGCAGAAAGGCACCGATTTGCTGTCTGAGAGGTCGCTGCAGTGCTGCAGAGCTTGGCATTGATTGCTAAATAAATTTACTCCTAAATCTTTTTCATCCCCCAGACAGAGACCTTGGTGATACGGCACCCACGGATGTTAGGATCCTCTTATATGAAAGCAGATTTTATTGAGATGATTTTAATTCATAGAGGAGTAATCAAGCCTTTGAGTTATACCTGAAGTATCTATCAAAGTGCAGATAAGTATTGTGTTTGGCAGTTATGTTTTGAATGGTTACAGTTCGTCCTGTCACTTGATTCGATCACCCTGTCATGAGTGTAACGCTTCTTTCAGATGTGTTTGCTGAATTGTTGTGCTGGGAGTTAACCCCAGGGTCCAGGTTAAACTCCACTCTGGGCTTGTTCAGTCTGGCCTCCCAGTCGTTTACCCTTGTTCAGCTGGTGTGGCAGTTTCAGGTCAGGAGTTCTATGTAAATACTGAATTTTAAAACGAGTGTCTGAAGCCTTTTACATCAGTTTTGTTCATCCCCAGGCAGTGTGGATTTTGTAAAGATGTGTCTAACAGCTCTACCATGGCTAAAAAAGTAGTTGAAACCTTGAATATTGTTTTATCTAAATAATATATATAAATATTACTAGCAGTGTTGGGTTTGAAGGTGTTCTTTTACTGACGGAGCACTGCGCCCTTTTGTTTCACGTTTCCCAGTGCTCAGAAAGCTGACCCTGGACATGGGCTGATGTAACTCTAGCTCGGCAGGTACAGGTGTCACTGATGTGTAGGTGCCCGCCTGAGCACCAGCCTGCCCGGAGTTGTGCTCCTATGGGGAAAAAGGGTCTGTGTGGGCTCACAACACTCTTCCCATGATGAATGTGCTCGCAGCCATTGCTGTAGGTCATTCCCATATCTAAATTTAACTTTTCTAGGCCAACAAAATGAATTTCTTTAACCTCTGGATCACAATTTTTGAGGGACTGAAAACCTTGGTTCAATGTCATTTTTTTTCAAGCTGCTTTCCATTTTAGTTCTTTTTGGGGAGTGTGTAGTCTAGTTTCCTTTATCTTTTCAGGCGTCTGTCCTGGGTGTTAGAGCAGACAATAGTGTGTGGTTAAGATGTATACAGTAGCTTTTATCATCAGTGATTTTGTTTGTGTCCTGTTTTTGTAAGCTTTGTACTGTGAGAAACCACCTCTCTAATCCAAGGTAAACTGAATATTAGTGTCGTAGCTTTTTACTGTACAGGAGACATTGAGACATTATCTACTGAATTTTGGCTGTGGTGTCAACAAAGGCCGGTATTTGTTTTGTCCCCTGGTATGTTGCCATCAGTTGTGTCAACTTTTATTTAAGCCGTGATTGATGAGGATCTGGAAAAATGACAACAAATTAATCTTTCTGACAGATTATCCTTTGTCCTTGCTGCCTGGCTCTCATTGCTGGGGGATTCATATATTTAGCGAATTGGGAAGAGAAAGCATTGCATGTACTGTAGGTGGATTTCCTGCAGAGCTTGGTGCATCGAGGGACAGTGCAGCAGATGGTCCTGGCCCTTGGAGTATTTGTACGTCTTTGTGTAAAATCCAAATTTAAGAGTGCTTCTTGTTTTCTTCGGTTTTCATGCAAACTATCTGTTTGGCTGCAAAGCTTTAGTAGGGCAGGCAAATCAAGTCCCGTTGAATCTATTTAAAAGGCTTGCATTAACAAAACCTAAAAAATAGCAATGAAATGCTGAAGAAGACCATTACAAGACTGCTGTGATGTTCTTCCAAGGAGCGTGAAACTGAGGTCCTGACTTCTTGGTGATTAAAGATCATCGGAGTAGTGGTGTTACCCCTGGTGTCCTGGCTAGCTTCCACTCTGCACCTGCACAGCCTGGCCCCTTAGTGCACCTGGTGGTCCAGTTTCTCACTCCTCTGCCTGTTCTGTTGTCACCCAGGTGGAGCTGCTATTCACTGGAGAACACAAAACATTTGCAGAACATGGAAAAGGCGTTAGTTGGACCAGTAGGGGTACTCACTCTGCAGTTCGTGTGGGTCCTAATGCCCCAGTGTAGCGATTGGGACACTATACTGTAAATAGGTGCTGTCCTTCTGATGAGACGTAAAATCGAGGTCCTGACTCTACCAGTGGCCAAAATGGCCAGGACACCTTCATCACTCTGCTCTCCTCCCCACTGATCACTGGTGTGTGGGGAGTGTACTGGCACACTCTGGCTGCCATCGCATCTTCCAGGTGGGGCTGTACACTGTAGATGGAGGGGATCTCCATTACCTGTAAAGCACTTTGAGAGGAGTGTCCAGAAAAGTGCTATATAAGTGTAAGCAATTATTGTTATATTTCTATTTACACATTTTTCAAAGGCTAGGAATGAGGAATGAATTGACACTTTCTCTGACTCCCTAAAGCAGGAAAGAACTGTTTCTTTGGTCAAGATCATGTCCAGTAATGAATAGGAACGATTTTGAATTAATACTTAATGTGTCAAAGTTTATCACCATCATAGACAGTTTATGAGAGATAGTGTAATACAGTATTGTTTTGCGTAATCGGAGTAAGGTACCAGGGATGAGGACCTGTAAGGTCAGCCACAATGTGCTGAAGGAGAAATGGCAAAACCCAGAAAATGCAAGCATAAGGTCAAGGTATGACCATTCCAAAGGCTGACTGCCTGGAATCTGTATTAAAATTTGCTGTCAAGCTTCTACACAGAATCGTGAGGTGCAGTTACAGTGGATGTTACACTACTGTCTAACACATTTGAAAGATAATGTTCTGAGACTGTTACACCACGCCCCTGGAGGGCTCGTCATTCCACCTCGCATTCCAGCATGGTTTCCAATTAGCCCATTTACTCCAGCCTATTTAATGCTGCTTCAGACTCTCACCTGTGCTCAGTATGACGTTTTCCTGGCTAGAGCTACCCCGGTCTTCCTGCGATTAGTTACGTCTTGGTTTGTGGCTTCCTGACCCTGGTTTGTTCTATGTCTCCTGGTTTTGTTTTGCTACTTTGATTATCGTTCTGGCTTCAACTCTCAGCTTCCTCACGGCTCACAGCTCTGCTTCTGATTCTGTACTTTTGCACCGGTTTGTTTTTTCCTTCGGCTTTTGGACCTTGGCCTGTTTAATATACTACGCCTCTGGAGTCCGTCCTGATTTTTCTGCATAGGGTCGTCATTAATCTTCCGTATCAGAGACTTTCACTTTGTTTTGAAGTGTATGAGGTGGAATTCATTACTCAATCTCTGACATCTTCAATTCCCTCATTTAGTATCACTACCTTATAAAATCATTGAATAGTTCAGATATCTTGTGTGTTGCAGAGGATTTTCTGAACAAAGCTTTTTTATTAAGCAGAATTCTCTTTTATACTGTTGTCAAATAATGTTTTCCTTATGGGAAGGGTGAAAATGAATTCATTAAACCATCAGGTCAAAGTGTATCAATGGTTTACAAGTTTGCTGTTGTACAGTAGTCTTCACAACTTGTTGTAATTCTTATTTTATAACAAAAGGGTTACTGGTTTGTTTTTTATACTAAAGATGAGGCCGCAAAGTGTTTTTGTGATGGGCATTCTTGACATCCACAGTGCATCACGACTAACAGGCATTGAAGAAAACATGAGCTTTGACATGAGGAATGGACTAGTCGGTCCTCTGAATTTCAGCTTGTTTTGTAGAAGCAGAATTCACACTAAAAGGAAGAAAGATTTTCATTTTTGTCGACTCATTGTGTGATATCGTCCATTATTCACCAGATCTTCATGGTTTTTAAGGTCTGTGCTCTTGGTTCATTCTACATTACTTGTCAGAGCCTACATGTCCTCATTCCCGAGACAGAAATGTAAACTGTCAAGACTGGTTTGAGAGTGTGCACTTTATTGACCTTTGAACTGGATCAATAAAACACCCTCACTGAGGCAAAAACATCTCTGGCTGCAGAAGGCCTTCCGGTGAACTGGGGGGAGGCGTGCTGGTTAGTTCTGCAGGCTGGTCTGCGCTGGTCTGCTGATGGAGACGATTTTGCCAGGCTGGTGTGGTTGGAGAGTTGCTGGGGGAGCGCCCATACCCTGCGCTCTGACTGCAGTGGGACACGTGGTGCGGGGCGGCTGTGGCCGTCTTGTCTGTTGCCAGACTGCGTGAAGGAGTCCCGACTAGTTGGACCGAAGACAGATGCTCACCCTGGTTTTGGGGGCTGTTGACCTTCCTCTGCTTTCATGTCGCTCTTCTGTTTCTCTGCTCCACTTGTGCCACGCACCCGTGAGGTGCCGTCTTTTTTTAATTTGCCTTTATTCTTTTGTTCGACTGATCTTTTTATTTATGCCTGCATTCTCTCGCCTCCTCCCCTCCCTCCTGCCTCCCCCCCCGCCTCTGCCGAACCCGACACGCTTTTCCTCTCCAGCTGGGTTTGTGAAGTCGCCCATGTCTGAGACTAAGCTCACGGGAGACACCTTTGAGCTGTACTGCGACGTGGTGGGCAGCCCCACGCCCGAGATCCAGTGGTGGTATGCCGAAGTCAACCGCGCCGATTCCTTCAAGCAGCTGTGGGACGGCGCCCGCAGGCGCCGGGTCTCCATCAACACGGCGTACGGCGCCAACGGGGTGAGTGTGCTCCGCGTCACCCGCCTCGTCCTGGAGGACTCGGGGACCTACGAGTGCCGGGCGAGCAACGACCCGCGCCGCAACGACCTGCGCCAAAACCCGGCCATCACCTGGATCCGCGCGCAGGCCACCATTTCCGTGCTGCAGAGTGAGTTCTCAATCCCCGCGGTCGATGTCCTGTAGAGACCCCCTCTGATATCCTGGTTCCCCTCCCACCCCGCCGTTCAGAACCAAAGAAATAAAACAAAACGCCAACCAGCCTTCATTCTGATTTAATTTTTGGATGTATTTATTTCCTTTTTATTGTCTGGTTACCTTAACTCCCTGCAGCCTTATACCATTTTGAATAACACCGACGTGTTCTCCTTCCCAAGCAGATCCCAGTATCCCAGTAACAAGTGGGAAATCCCTCCGTCTCCTCTTCCCAACCTCTCGGATAACCACAAACCCAGAAACCTCCCCTGCCCCTCCAGCTGCTCCCCTCCCCCTCACACCCTGGTCTGTGTCCTGAGTGTCCCGTCGCTCCTGTGTGGCTCCTGTTCCTCGTGTAGCCATCGTCTGTGCTCACTCTTTCGAACCTCATTCCTTTACTCCTTCACCTTATTTTCTGTTCTCTTTGTTGAAGTTGAGTGGGTTGTTTTATTTACTTCAAAGCCCGGTGTGTTCCATCCTGTCAGCGGTGCTGCGCTCCACAGTGCTTTGAAGTCGGCAGCGATCCTTTGTAAAGGACGTGCCGGGGGGAGATTCTGCCAGGACTTGAGGGGACTTAAGAAGAAGACACAAGGAAAGAGACCACCTGCTTTAATTTGGGTCTGTGTTTCAGGTGGCACGTGAAAGACCTGAGCTCTCTCGGCACTCTCTGCATTTCTATGCATCTCTCTTGCAGTTCAGGTGTATTTGAAAAAAAATATTGACCTTGGTGGGTCTTGACTGTGTCTGTTCATTTCTAGATTGGAGTGGGCTTGGCAGTTTCTTTCAAGACTGGACATTGAATTACCTTGTGCCTTCTTTAAAACTGACTTGCAAGACAGGAGACCAGTAATGACATTATATTGGTTACAATGTGTATGGATGCTTGTCCTCATAATGAAGATGAAATTAGCCCTTTCTCAGGCACATGACTGCTTCACATGCACAGCTTGAGAAGAGCAGCTAGACTGGCACTGACAATGGGCGCCTGATAGTGAAACCATGTGCCGGCTGTACGCCAGTGTTGCACCACCAGTAGATCTGTGTGTGGAGCCTGTCAGGAAACATGGTTCCTCGTTGCCACAGGCTTGTGGCTGATACCTCATCTGCTGGGGTGCAAAGCTGAGGTGGGCTAAAAGAATATGGTGACAATAACATGCTAGCTGAGAAACTGTAACCTCACACATCTGTTTATAATGACATTATACTCTTAAAATTTTCAGAAAAATGTGACTGAGTATATACACCATAAAATCTCAATTAGTTCACAGATTAACTGTTTTGAAGTGCCCAGAGCCTCTGAGGGGTTAAGAGAAATTGAGAGCTTGTTGTATTGTCCTCACTAGCAAGATGTCTGTTAAACCCCAGCAGTTTGCAAAACAAAGTGACTGGTCCTGCACAGCAGCTTTGTAACAAAGTACCTCGATAATCTAAAATAAAGCTTAAAACTGAGCGCTCATGCTGAATGCATTCATTATTTAGGCAGTGCTCACAATTAAATGCTTTCAGGTCGTTATTGAATTATAAATGTGGTGGCACAAGGTTTGTCCGAGCCTCTAGCAACAAAAGGAGGTGACTCAGTCTGACCAGAACTGAAGCCGTGTCGAAAGCTGCACTCTGCCAGGGCTTTGGAAAGCAACCCAATGGAATGTGTACCAATGAGGTCTCCTCATGTCTGTAGCTTTCACACCCATTCTAGGCCCCAGAGCCACTGCTGGCTTCTTATTTCACTCCTCGGCTGTTAATGACTTGGAAACGGCTCAGCCAGTTGATCAAGCTCAATTAAGACACTCGGAGAACTGAAGTGGAAACCAGACTCTCATGTGATTCTCCCACTCTCATGCAGGCCACTCAGTGAGTCGAGATTTTTTTTGCAGTTTCTTCCCATATCTTTTCCAATCGAGGGTTTATAGCAAACTAGGAAACCTGTTGGACTCTGGATCTCTTTGTGCTCTAAGGGCTCAGAAAAAATAAGGGTTTATTGCAAGTGAGGAATATCTGAGATTTTATGGCGCACATAAATATCAAAATAGTCTCAGATCTCTGCACAAATGGTATATCAATGTAACCGTAATTATATTCTGTCATTACTGAATGTCAATGTGCTCATTTTATATACATGTGATTCACATAAGCACATGTATATAACAGGCTATACATGGCAATGCTGTATCAGTGCATTCAGGTGGATGTATAGTTTGTTCTGTTGTCATGTATATTTGGTGGACTGTTGTTGTGTCAGTAGATTTGTCGATGGTGTGTTAGTTTGTGGTTGTGTGTGAAATGTAGTGTAGACTGCTTCCGACACCTGATCCAGCCGAGCTGAGCAGTGTTTCTTCCCCCTTTGTGATGCAGCAGAAGGTGCAGTCAAGCATGCGTTCGGAGAATCTGTTTACATGCACCTGTATCATCATTAGAGTGCACTGACCACAGGGCAGAAAAAAACGGACAGCTAACATAACATATGCACCCTCTTACATTTTAATGTTTTTGTTTTATAGTACAACTATTCAAATAAAACTGTGGCCACATGCACTTCAAAGAACAATATATACTGTTTTCGTCTTAGAGCTGTGACTACAACATGATAAAATGGCACTGGGTAACACAGCAACCTATAAATAAAGTTACAGATGTAATTATTTGCACTCTGTATCAGCACAAAATATGCATTGATTGGTTTAGAGAGATAAATATTTCTTTTAGATTTAGGTATTGATCCCAGTATTTGGTGGTAAATATTCTATTGAAGATTCTACTTTAACAGGTATCATAACTCTAACTGTCTGAAAGGAACTCTTTCATATACATAGAAAAAGCTGTGGAAAAGCATGTTTCTGGTGAAAGGACTCGAGTCCCCTGAAGTGAAATTGTAGAAAGTAGAAATGTTGCACCATAAGGAGCTGAGAGATCAACTGCACTTTTTAAAGTGTGATGCCTTTTGGGTGCCATCTGGGACAGTGAGCGAGCACAACATTTCTGACAGTGAGTCCGACCGAGGCGAACTGGGGTTAATGTCTCTACAGAATGGAATTCAACATGATGCGCTGCTGCCTAAAATAAGAAAGGCAGAGCACAGCCATTTCTTTGTTTCCTGAGCAGTAGTCGGTTGGTGTCTGTGTGCTTCGTTTCAGGGTGCTTTTTCTCCAAGGTGGGACGGATGAAATCTGGTTGCATTTTGAGTGGTGTTCAACACTCACTCTTTCGTGTGCCTTCATACAGTATATGAAGAAAAATAATAAGTTGATCTCTGTACTGATGTGTCATTGAGTCATTGATATTTGTACTCTTGTCTTCATGAGCTGCAATTAATAGCTAATAAATTATTTTCCTATGCATAATTTCTAAAAGCTTTCTTACTGAAAGACACAAAGGTAAGTATACATTTGATGCAAGGCTACACACAAAGCTGTATGAGGCTAGATACCCACTTCTGTGAACATCCAGTAACGTGTTACAGTTTTAGTAACCACTTGTGGCTCTATTATTACAAAACAGAGATGATACATGTTTAGCTTAAAGGACTGAGGAAGGAAAACCGAAGCCAGAATATAAAGAATCCATGAGTGACTTTTTTCACTCCTTGGTAAAACATCACAAGAGTTTCCAACAGGTTGCATCACTGCTTCACAGGGCTTCTGCTTGCCTGTGGCACCAGACATCCACAGGTGCCCCATTAATCCCTTCCTTGGCATAGATACGACCAGCTTTTTCTTCTGCTTCTGCTTCTGCAGGATCTCAACAAATAGCTTGTCAAAGAAATGTTTTCCTGTGGTTTGTAGTAAGCCAGAGTGCCTTTGAGCTGCAATATGTGCATTTGTGTACGTATGTGCAGACGTACTGTATGTGTTTTTTCATTTCAAGGTTCAATTGTAAACAAGTAATGCTGTTTTACCTGAAAAACATAGGTGCCAAAATTATTGGGTGCCAATAATTGTTTCTTTTATTCTGGGGAAAATAATTTATAATGTAATAGTTTTTTGTCTTGGTTGATTTAATTGAATCATTAATTGAGGATAATTAATTCCTTATGTTGGAAATATATTTCAGTGCTTAATGAACTCAGTATTTGTTTTATACTTCTTTTCTTCTTCATATTTATCAAGGGGTGGTAATACTTGTCCACCGTATGTGTGCATGCTAATGTGAATGTGTGTGTTTGTGTATGTACATGTGTGTGCACATGTGTACAGTATGTGGCCATTTGTGTGTGTAAGTGTGTGCATATGTTTGTGTTTATGTGGGCATTTGTATGTGTATGCATGTGTAGGTATGTTTGCATATGTTCATTTGCATGTGTATTGGCGTGTATGTATGTGTTTGTGTGTACATGTGCATGTGTGTGCACATGTGTGTATGTGTGTGTACAGTACGTGTATATTTGTACATTTTTGCACATGTATGTGTCAATGTTTGCATGTGTGCATTTGTATGTGTGTGTGTATGCGCCTTTGTGCTTTTGTGTGTATACGTGTGTGTTTGCATGTGTGCGTTTGTGTAGATATGCATGCATATGTGTGCATGTCTATGCATTTGTATATGTGTGTGTGTTTGTGGTAATTTTGGCATGTGTGTGCATTTGTGTGTATGTGCGTATGTACAGTATGTGTATGTATGTTTGCATGTGTGCATTTGTATGTGTATACATGTATATTTGTGTGTTTGCATGCGTGTGTGTGTATACATACATGCATGTGTGTGCACTCTGTCTTTGTGCATTGGTGTAAATGTGTGTGTATGTATATATGCCTGTGTATGAGTGCATGTATATGTGCATGTGTGGATGCGCATGTAGATGTTCGTATGTACATGTGTATGTGCGCATTTGTGTATATGCGCATGTATATACAGTGCCTTGCGAAAGTATTCGGCCCCCTTGAACTTTTCAACCTTTTGCCACATTTCAGGCTTCAAACATAAAGATATAAATTTTTTATTTTATGTGAAGAATCACCAACAAGTGGGACACAATTGTGAAGTGGAACGACATCTATTGGATTTTTGAAACTTTTTTAACTAATAAAAAAATGAAAAGTGGGGCGTGCAAAATTATTCGGCCCCTTTACTTTCAGTGCAGCAAACTCACTCCAGAAGTTCAGCGAGGATCTCTGAATGATCCAATGTTGTCCTAAATGACTGATGGTGATAAATAGAATCCACCTGTGTGTAATCAAGTCTCTGTATAAATGCACCTGCTCTGTGATAGTCTCAAGGTTCTGTTGAAAGCGCAGAGAGCATCATGAAGACCAAGGAACACACCAGGCAGGTCCGTAATACTGTTGTGGAGAAGTTTAAAGCCGGATTTGGATACAAAAAGATTTCCCAAGCTTCAAACATCCCAAGGAGCACTGTGCAAGCGATCATCTTGAAATGGAAGGAGTATCAGACCACTGCAAATCTACCAAGACCTGGCCGTCCCTCTAAACTTTCAGCTCAGACAAGGAGAAGACTGATCAGAGATGCAGCCAAGAGGCCCATGATCACTCTGGATGAACTGCAGAGAACTACAGCTGAGGTGGGAGAGTCTGTCCATAGGACAACAATCAGTCTTACACTGCACAAATCTGGCCTTTATGGAAGAGTGGCAAGAAGAAAGCCATTTCTCAAAGATGTCCATAAAAAGTCTCGTCTAAAGTTTGCCACAAGCCACCTGGGAGACACCCCAAACATGTGGAAGAAGGTGCTCTGGTCAGATGAAACCAAAATCGAACTTTTTGGCCACAATGCAAAACGATATGTTTTGCGTAAAAGCAACACAGCTCATCACCCTCAACACACCATCCCCACTGTCAAACATGGTGGTGGCAGCATCATGGTTTGGGCCTGCTTTTCTTCAGCAGGGACAGGGAAGATGGTTAAAATTGAGGGGAAGATGGATGCAGCCAAATACAGGACCATTCTGGATGAAAACCTGTTGGAGTCTGCAAAAGACCTGAAACTGGGACGGAGATTTATCTTCCAACAAGACAATGATCCCAAACATACAGCAAAATCTACAAAGGAATGGTTCACAAATAAACGTATCCAGGTGTTTGAATGGCCAAGTCAAAGTCCAGACCTGAATCCAATCGAGAATCTGTGGAAAGAGCTGAAAACTGCTGTTCACAAACGCTCTCCATCCAACCTCACTGAGCTCGAGCTGTTTTGCAAGGAAGAATGGGCAAGAATTTCAGTCTCTCGATGTGCAAAACTGATAGAGACATACCCCAAGCGACTTGCAGCTGTAATCACAGCAAAAGGTGGCTCTACAAAGTATTAACGCAAGGGGGCCGAATAATTTTGCACGCCCCACTTTTCATTTTTTTTATTAGTTAAAAAAGTTTCAAAAATCCAATAGATTTCGTTCCACTTCACAATTGTGTCCCACTTGTTGGTGATTCTTCACATAAAATAAAAAATTTATATCTTTATGTTTGAAGCCTGAAATGTGGCAAAAGGTTGAAAAGTTCAAGGGGGCCGAATACTTTCGCAAGGCACTGTATGCATCTGTGTGTTTGTGTGTATGTGCCTGCGTGTCTACATGTATGTGTGTGTATGTATGTTTGCGTGTGCATTTGTGTGTGCATATGTATGTGCATGTGTGTGAGTGCATTTCTGTGAATATGTACGGGTGTGTGTTTGTGTATATGTGCGTATACGTGAGTGTGTGTGTCTGTGCATGTGTTTATACATACATGTGTGTGTATACACGCATGTATATGTGCGCATGTGTATACATGCGTGTGTGTGTATACATGCATGTATATGTGCGCATGTGCATACAGTATGTGTATAGGTCCGCTTGTGCGTGTGTGTCTGTGTGTGTGCGCTCTGTCTTGTCTCTGTGTCTTGGCTGCAGGGGGGTAGCTGCGTTGTGTGTGGGTGTGCTGCCGCAGTGAGCAGGGCTGGGTATTTGTGTCTCATCCTGTGGGCCACTGGGCGAACTGCACTGCAGGGGAAAGTGCTGTGAATGCTAATTGAATTCCTGAGCTCCTCCCACTCAAGAGGTTTTCCTTTATCCCAGCCCCCGTGCTGACGAGCAGGCCCAGTGTATCAGTGTAATACCCCTGCCAGTGGCCAGACCCAGCAGTGGAGGAGAGAACCACATCCGATCAGCTCACTGTTACAAGTGGCAGCTAACCTCTGTTCCGAAATTATACTGGCCACCGCTGTACCCTATAGGATTTCTGAGGGCCCTAATTCTCCTTCTGTTTCAAAGCTAAAAGCAAGAAGGCAGGAAAGAGCTAGTGTTTGTTGGTAAGAGAGAGAAAAATGTATTTTGGAACCAAGTAAATCTCAGCAAGTGAAATGTTTAAAGACACAAATCAGCTGAGAGCAATGCTGTAGCACTGCGTCAGAGACGCAGAGACAGGGCTAATGGATTGAACTGGCTGAACCTGCTCTGCAGCCATTGGTTGTTTCTCAGGAACTGCAGCTGGAGCTGGAGTGGAAGTGTGTGTATAAATGTGCTTTAGTGCCAAACAAGCCCAGCCCACCAGGGGGATTCTATAGGCCTCCCAGACTGTGTTTCCTGGAAGGCCAAGGAGGCAGTGAGGTTAATACAGGATTTAAAAATATAGAATGGGACTGAGCAAATGCACTAATTTAGACAGTGTTGTCTATGATCTTGCTAAATCCTTTGTATTAAGAATGGATATTTTAAATTGGGTTAGCAGCAGCCTTGTTAGAATTCTAGCTCCTTGTGTATCCAGCACAGACAGTCTCCTCACACCCCGGCACAGCTGCGCAGACCGTCTTCTCACACCCCGGCACACCTGCGCAGACCGTCTCCTCACACCCCGGCACAGCTGCGCAGACCGTCTCCTCACACCCCAGCACACCTGCGCAGACTGTCTCCTCACACCCCAGCACACCTGCGCAGACTGTCTCCTCACACCCCAGCACAGCTGCGCAGTCTCCTCACACCCCGGCACACCTGCGCAGACAGTCTCCTCACACCCCGGCACAGCTGCGCAGACCGTCTCCTCACACCCCGGCACACCTGCGCAAACAGTCTCCTCACACCCTGGCACAGCTGCGCAGACCGTCTCCTCACACCCCAGCACACCTGCGCAGACCGTCTCCTCACACCCCGGCACACCTGCGCAGACCGTCTCCTCACACCCCAGCACAGCTGCCCAGACTGTCTCCTCACACTCCGGCACAGCTGCGCAGACAGTCTCCTCACACTCCGGCACAGCTGCGCAGACCGTCTCCTCACACTTGTCACCATCAACTGTTGTAATTAGTTCCTAAATCATTATAGTAGTATGCAGAACACTTGCTCTTGCAAGTCACGTCAACGAGTGTAGTTTTTATTTAATCAAAACCTTATGATCTTATGATTACTTGCTTAAAGTTTGAAGAGCTTAACAGTCAAATCAGTGTGATTCTGGAAATGGCTCCCACAAAATTCAATTCACGTTTTTTTGGTAAAATATTTCACTGTTTTGGCCCATCCTCTCGAAGTGTGAAAATGTATGAGGAACAGTGGCAGTTTTGGATTTTCAATTTTCTCTTAACTGAACAACAACCGTGTGTTTAGAGTGCAGGCGCGTTTTCAGAACGTCAGGAAACTGAATAGCCACCATGTACCTGTTTATTACTGGAAAGAGAATAAAATAGCAAAGGATATTAAAACTTTTGCAGGAGGGGAAATTACCGCCATTTGTCTCTTTGTACTCCTTTGAATTCCTTGTATCCACTGATGGTGCACTGTTAAGAATATGTATTCTGTGACTTTAATGTCAGAAAAACAATTGTTGCCACGTAGTGGTACTGTAAGACTGTGTTTCTCTATAATCACAAGCTTTGGACCCCCAGCCAGGGGTGCAGAGGAGTGTCGGATGGTTGCTTGGACATTCTGATGAAAAGCTCACTTCTGTGTGTAGTTTGCTTTGGCTTCCTTCATTGTGCAGACTAAGGGATGGGTTTAACCAGGTATTATATTAAAACTTCTGCATATCTTGTGAAATGTTCTTTCATAATTTCAGAAGGATAAATATTGAATTTCAAGATTCAAGGTTTCCCTTTTATAGTCAGAATCTTTTCTCTGTCTGATTTTAAACATGATGCTCTATTGCTTATTTCACTCACTTTCTTCATCTGAGGCGGGCACCCTCTCAGTATTACACACTGAGAGAATGTCTCCAGTTATACGTCAGTCTGGCTTATGGGATGTATCACATGACTGAGGTGAGTAAAAAAGCAGTGTCTAAAGTTTTCTAGAAATGTTTCCGTTTATTTGTTTTTATTCCCTGTCCTGGCTGAGACGCCCGTCCCATCGACGACTGTTTGGCCAGTATGCAGAGCCCCTTAGGGAAATCGTCAGTAACCTGATGACCATGTTTTGTTGGACATTGACATCTAAACTGCGCTGGAGTCTTTTATTCGTAGGGCCTATTGCCAAAAGTTTTGCTTGAGGACTCAGGCAGTTACTAGGTTTCCTTTCATGTATGAGACAAAACACACAAATCTTCAGTGAATCAGACGTTCTCCAGTGGCTTAATACTTCCTCACCAAAGGCTTGTTTTCGGTGGCTGAGATTAACGGAGTCTAATGCTCACTTCCTGCTTTTGCTAGCCTGCCAGCTCTGAATGTGAAAGGTCAGTGAGGATCTGCCCACACTTGACCACCTAGTACCCCTGACTGCTGCCTGACCCAGTCTAGCTTGTACCGTGGCCTCGGTCCTGAGCGTCTGATCACGTCTCGTAGACACGCTTGGCTACTCATGCACCGTCTTAAGTGTCTTTCTCTGATAACTCTTCGTGTTTAATTTCCTGTGCCTTAGCAGGTTTTGAAGGCCAACTCAAAGAACATTTGACATATTCCCCCATTCCTTACTTTGTGTAGTGACAGCAGCTCAATCCAGGGATTAAGCCTTAATCAGTTAATCAGTGTGGACACCCGAAACCGTTTCAGTCTCAATTTACTTAGAGCTTGATTTGCCATATAAACAAGAACATCGTGGCATGTGGACACCTGATGTTGTTCATGTTTCTGTGCCATGCTTTCAGAAAGCTTTTCCAAACCAGTTTGTCTTTCATCGTGTTAAAGAAGTGGATTTGGCCATTGGCAGTGAGGCCTTTCAAACTCCACAGATTTGTGTTCCTGGCGAACACTCAAGGTCATAACCTCCCTCCGGAAAATTCCCTAAACCAAACTTTGGTTTCCAGGACAACAAAATCTCGCTGGTGTTTGAAAGCTACAGGTAAGTTCAGAGTGCAGCTGCTGAAATCATTGTCTGCACCGATTTGGCCCGACTGCAAGCTGATGAAGACTGGGGAGGTCGAGCAAAGAGAATGCAGAAAGACTGGTTTCCTTATAGGCCAGAGCAAAGAGCTGTGCTGGGAGACTGTGGTTTGAAATGGTGCCCAGCAAAACAAAGAGAGAGGAGATATCCTGTCCTTGGATTTGGATCAGGCCCTTAGATTAACACGCAGGTGTCGGGGGGAATCTGCAGTGTCCTTGTCCTTAGAAGGGTCACAGGACCTGCAACGTGAACCTACTGGAGACTCTAGTTTTGAGGGCACCTGTAACAGATCTACTGCAGGAACATGTCGCCCGTCTCCTCTGCCACACGGTTCACACACAAGTGCGATTCTGGAGGAGGATTGTGCTTTAGTGAACCTGTTAAGTCACCTCCACAAAAACCTTTTTGGAGGTCTTCTTTCTGTATCATAAATTCCTGAACCTCAATGCACAATGTAGGCAATTTCCTTCCTACAAATTAATCTTCTCCTGCTGTGTTTAAGAACTATTTCTGATTATGTTAGCTGATATCCTTACCTCTCTTTTTTTTCTCAGTTTCCAGGCCTGAATACTTTTTCCAGATTGTCGAAACAGTGAAACCTAGAAGTGGTGTTTGTTCGCGGTGGTAATTTTACATTTAAACATAGACTCTGTGTCTAGTTCCCTGTTTGGTCACACAGAGCCCACAGCTTGCTCACTGGTTTTCTGATTTCGTCTGAAAGCTGTAGAGCTGCATGTTGCAGGGGTGACAAAGAACCCACTGGCATCATTACTTCATTCAGCCAGGATCGTAACAGGCATGTGAAATGGGGAAGAAATGACTTTAGAACCACATGGGCAGGCTTCAGTCATGTCTTGTTCGTTGATGTTAACTGTCAAAAGACCTGGGGCACTGCTGAGGGGGTCACAAGAACTTAGAGGTCACAAGAGCACCTGTAGTGAGAGCAGGTAACACATTGTCAAAAACAAAACCATGTCTTGAATCTTTTTCAAAAGATGATAGTCTACACAGAATAACTCAGTTATATAATTTGATCTTCAGATTTAATCTTGTAAGAAATATTTCCATTGTGATTATTAACAGCAAAAATGCTATTGAAAGGCATGACATTAATTTTGGTCCAAAATAATCCAATAGGACAGTGTATTATAGATGAGCATTACATATGTAACATCACTATTCAGGGCACATTAGATGAGCTTGACCTAAGGATGGTTTTCCCTGCATGTATCTGGCTGTGGGAAATTGCAAGCCCCTTTCTTAATGTCGCAGGAAAAGACAAAATACAAACCCCTCCCAACAGTCTTCACTGGTGACCACTGCTAATTCATATTAATTTAGAACAAGTGTGAGTTCTATTAAGTCTTTTTTTTCCAAACTGTTGATGGCCTCTTTTTGAAGGCGGTAGGTGATTGTTAGTGTCTACTGCAGTGTGCTGTCTGCCTTCCCCTCAGCAGAGTCTCAGGTGCAGAGGCAGCACAGTGTCGCTGCTGCTCTGGTTTACACACGCAGTGTGTCTGCCTTTCAGAGCCCCGCATCAACTCCTCCGATGATGTCACCCTGCCCACGGACGGCCACCACAGCCCCCCGTTCACCCTCCAGTGTAACCTGACCAACGCCCACAACACCCACGACGAGAGCTTCTGGATGAAGAATGGCGTGGAGATCTCTGGGACGCGGGGGAAACTCATGAACACGGAGTACAAGTAAGAGTGTGGGCAGCCGGCGGCCTCCTCCGTGGGCTTTCCACGTTGAGCAAAATCTTCAGCGTCGCTGAGTGTAGCCAGGGAACATGAAAAATCACAATACATTCTGACACGTAGGGCAGAAAAAGCAGCGAAACCTGGAGGACAAAGTTGCAAAAGATGAACATCAACAAATGCAAGGGAAGGTTGTTCATTTTCTTCAGGTTCTCCCACGCCAAGATCATCAGGGAAGCTGTTTCCTCCTGTGCAGGGTGCCGTTCACTTCTGGCCCCTTCAGTGTCGTATGAGGACCAGTGTTGCAGGTTCAGGTTTGGCCTCTGGCAGTAGCGGATTATGGTTTCCAGTGCAGGAGCCTGCAGTGGACTGGACCACAGTGGGGTTGATGACATTGTGCTTGGTTTGACACACAGTGGTTTGTGCTATGGTTTGCTGAATGCTTGTCAGTGAGAGCTGCACTGCTCCTCCGGTCAGAGCCCCTATGAGCCTTGCTGAGAGAAGCACACACAGGCCTGGCCACCTCCACGCTGGCACGAAGGTCACAGGGCTGCACCAGCGATGCTTGACTCGCTAATCTCAAGGCAACAAGAAAAATGACCGAAGAGTCAAAATTAGCAGAGGAACCAAGTGCAGTTCTGACCAGCTCTGAAATACACATATCTTTAAAACTGGTCAGCGTCGTCCCGTACTTGACATTATTGTCCTTCCTTGGCTGGATAACTGAGTATTAATTAGAAAGGTCTTTTCCGAGACTGAAGAGGCTCTGTGGAGAAGCCGTGAATCTCTGCACGCTGCTGTGCTCTGATGGAGAGCAGAAGCCCTGAAGATGCTCCACAGCGAGTTGATGAGAAGGTTTTTGTTAGAGCTGGTCACAGTGCATTGTGGGTGATCCACTAGCGCCAGACCTGCTAGGACGGGCAGAGACCAGCCCTGTCCAGAGCTACCGCAGTGCTGGAACCTCCTCTTGACTTCACAGTGTGTGCATGACATAGCGCTTCTATGCCTCGGTAGTTTGGATTTTTGGGGGAATGGTTTCTTATTTTCTACACAATTTAGAAACCAATTATCTCATTCTTTTTCATTTTAGGGTTTAGGCTTTTGTCTTATCCCAGCTTCTTATGGGCTGCTGATCAGGTAGAAAGGGAGCTAGGCGACAGGACTGAAGGACGTTGGCTCTGGTTTGTTGCCCAGATCTGTCTCCTACAGTGTTATACTGGGGATAATACACTCTGCTGCTTGTACTGTGTCTTGCACTCCAGTGCTGAGTATGAGCTCCCTGTGCTGCCAGACTTCTGTCAGCAGGGCCCTGCTTGTGGAAACTCTCCAGGCTCCTCGGTAACTTCAGGCGTTTGGTTTTCTTGCTCAGGTTGGTGAAGCCGAGGGCGGATGATGCTGCCGAGTACATGTGTGTCTACACCTTCCAGTCGGCCCCCCCAGCCAACGCCACCATCTACGTCAACGGTAAGAGGGTGTCTGGGACGCACATACAGGCAGGGACATGGCTTCTGGCCAGTTCAGGAACCGCTTGACATCGGGATGATGTCTGAATAGATCACTGCACAAGTGTGAGGTGTATATATATGATACAGCTCACCTAAGCCACATTCGTACTCCTACGTAAATAAAACATTACTGCACCAACGCAAATGTAGTTGCCATAGTTTCCTGCTTACTGTACTATCATTTGCTCCGCTGATGGACTTTGCCAAGCTGACAAGCTGTTGTTCTGAAAGAAGCCTCCGGCAGAAGCCCTTGATTTTAGTGGAATATCCTGGAAGTCCTTGGGTTCTCCTGGAGGAGAACAGATGGTGAGATAGTGGGATAGTCAGTGCTGTTGAGACCTTGCCTCCTATCTGCTCTTCAGCAGGTCCAGCCAACTTTAACAGTGCAGTTCTCTCTGACATCAGTAGCGAGTATCACTGGCTTTCACGCTTGTTCATCAGAAATATTGTGAAAGAACTGTAGCCAAGATACAGTATTACAGAAGCCCCACAAACCTGAACAAACAAAATCCTACACTCCAGCTGTTTCTCTGTACTCTTGGCTGTAGCTTGTGGATGGCAGTTATAGTTTTCTCCTCTACAGCTATTTAACATAAAACAGGTTTTATGTTTGTCACAGTTTAAGGGATATTTGAGTTTCACACAAAATCTGGCTTCCGTCAGCTTCACAGCACAGAAACTGTCCTGATCAAAGTCACTAACGATCTTCTAATAGCTTCTGATTCTGGCTCTCTTTCTATACTCATCCTTCTTGATCTCAGTGCTGCTTTTGACACTGTTAACATCTTTCTTTCTCGTCTTGAGCCTGTGTTTGGAGTTTCAAACGCTGCTCTCAAATGGTTCAAGTCTTGCCTCACTGACACTTTGTCTCTCTTAATGGGTACAGGTCTGAAATTGGTCTGGTTAAGTTTGGTGTTCCTCATAGCTCAATACTGGGTCCCTTGTTCTTTAGCATTTACATGTTCCCTCTTGATCAGCTTTTAAGATCACATGGCCTCAGCTATCATTTCTATGCTGAAGATACTCAAATATACATCCATACCAAACCTGACACTGATGTGGCTGTCTCTATTCTATCTAATTGCATCTCTGACATAAACATTTGGATGACTCAAGATTTCCTTCATCTTAACTGCAACAAGACTGAAGTCATGCTTATTAGCACCCCCATCAACTTCCTAAAGCCAGTCCTGTTACCCTATCTGTAAATGGTTCTGTACTTGAGCTTCAATCTGAATTGAAAAACCTTGGGGTTATATTCGATTCTGGCTTAACATTCGACCCACATGGGCAGCATATTATCAAAACATATTATTTTCACCTCAGAAATATCGCTAGACTACACCCTATGCTATCACTAACTGTGGCTGAAAAGCTGATCAACACATTTGTGTTCTCTCGAATTGACTACTGTAGTGCTCTACTCGCTGGGGTATCTAAATCTACTTTGAACAAACTGCAGTATGTCCAAAATTCAGCAGCCAGAATCCTGACCAGGTCTAGTGCAAATGATGACATTACTCCTATCCTGGAGTCTTTGCACTGGCTTCCGGTCAAATTCCGTGTGGACTTTCTCATGCTCACCTATAAGGCTCTGCATGGCTTGGCACCTCAGTACCTGTCTGAACTATTATCGCCCTACTCCCCATCTCGCAACCTTCACTCTTGCCTTGTAAATTACTGTGTTCAACCCTAGAAAGTTGAGAACCGGCAGTGTGCAGACCAGAGCCATGCTCTTTTGTTAAGCTTAAACTGATCTCAGTCTTCTGCATTGTGAGTCTAATGGTGATCATTCCACCACAGCTGCCTTGAGTGAGACAATGTGTCATTTGTGCTGTGCTACTTGTGTACAGTACATTTCCACAGTGCATCCTTTCAGATTTGAGCCGTAGTTTTCCTTGTTTCTCCAGAACTGGTCTGGACCTCTGCTGCATTCAGTCCCCCCTCTCCTCCTGGCCCAGTAGCTTTGTTCCAAGTGTCCCTTTGGGCAGATTTTCCATTCGGCTGTGTCCCTGCTGAAAGGCAGCCGTCAGAGAATGTTCTCCCATGCTGCTTTTCCTGGAACACGGACATGCTTGACAGTGTTGGCATTTGAAAATTCTCAATGACCCGATTTTCCTCTTAATTAGATTTATGCATTTTTATAGCAAAAACAAAACAACCTTTCTTAATATTAGTCAGCTAATGTCATGTCTGTACAGTTTAGTAAGGCAGCAGAATAGCACATGAGACACTTTTGTGTTTCTTGGCTGGATGATTGAACAGTACCATTGTTTGAAATTGTTTGTCTAGTTTATTGAAAAGAACTGTATATTGTAAAAAGTACATTGGTGTTTTCAATGTCGGTATCCAGCCGTTGAGGTGACCTTAATATGGTCTATGTCGTTCATTAACACAATGCCTTTCGAAAAGGCAGAGAACAGTGCTGCTACACAAATGTTTAGTGGTTTATTGGTAAGCATGGAGAACTGGTTGTAGTGGTTTTTCCATTCCTACTTTCTACAGTGCTCAAAAGGTCTGTTCAGGCTCCTCTGTAATCCACTTTAATTAGAAGAAATTACTGTAATTTTGCAGATTAGAAGGGGCCTATAGCTTCTATCTTCTCTGTGAAGCCAAGATTGTAATTTTAAGGCTGATGTGATTTTCCTTTAGACAGAGCTTTCTCTTTCCGCAAAACATGCACATTTCTCATGAGTAAGGTGATGATTCCAAGTATAAAGAACATTGAAAAGATGAGAAAGGGGGGAGTCTTTAGACTCAAGTTGCTCATTTGTTACCACTCGTTTTCATGATCCATGAATTCTGTTGGACTACAGTATCTCTTCATTGATCCTACAGAGTCTTCTCCCATCATGAGTCTAGGAAGTCTGATGTATGCTGCACCCTCACTCTGTATACAGCGGTGTCTCTGTCGTTGGTCCTGAGTGCTGCTAAAATTAATTTCTGCTCGGGTTCCTGGGTCCCGGTTCTAAAGACTCCCCTGGATTACATGCTTTGAGTTCTGTAGCTGAAAAGAGAAGGGCTGAAATGCATCCCTGTAATTAAAAAAAAGTGTTTAGCTCCTTTCAAAAGTTGATGAAGGGTCAAGACAAGGAATTAAATTGAGACTTAGACCAGTTTAATGATTGTAAATTTGATAACTCCACGAGAAAAGCAGTCATAAAGATGAGATCAAGAATGCACTGCCACGTGTCTCCTGTCTTCCAGCTCACATCCTCTTGTTCAAATCCAGTAAACTCCTTAGACATGAAGGCAGACGAACGGTTATTTTGCACATTGAGATTAGATGTATAGAAGGAAGACCAATGGACTAGGATGGAAACCCATGTCATTGCAAACATTTATGAAGTCTAAAGGCCAGTGTCTGAGTCTACTTAACATTTTCCACCAGGTTGTGATGACTAAAGAGCAACATTGATTATTGCAATTTAATTCCACAATGAGTTTGAATAGGGAAAATAATATAAAATGTGACCAGTGCTTTCTTTATCATCCACCTCATAGTGTGGTTACAGGTGCAGGAGACTAGTTGTAAAACGGCACTCTGTGAAGACTAGTGATATTGCGCCCTCTAGTGGCGTGTTTAAAGTTGGACATTCTGATGCTGCAACTTGTTTGCTATGGTATTAACACATTGACAACAATGCTTTAATATCAGGAGTTAAGCTCTTCTGTCAGTAAAATTCCAATTTAATGTTTGCCCTTATGGCAGATCCCTGAAGGTATTGAAGGTACACAGCATCCTGTAATATATTGATTTTTCCCAAATACTATATTTTTAAATATATTTCTATAATGTATATACTTATTCATTATTTCTTTTTTGTAAAGTGAACATATAACAATGAAATAATTTATGCACTGTTTATACAAAAATATAAAACTGTTTAAATCACACTGTTAAAGGGAAAAACACACACCGTCTTGTATTCGTAGAGAAATGTTGGTGCCCTTTATCTAAGTATTACATGAGTGTTAAGTCACCCTGGTGCTGTGAGAGACACTGGGTGATAAAGCCACCAACAAATTCTCCCCCGATGTCACAAGAGCCGAAGCTGCAGGAGGTTCAGAAAGCCTGGATGTTCTGCAGGTGCTCTTTAACTGAAACGTGTCTCTGGTTGTGTGTCACAGCTTCCCCAGACATCACAGGCCACAAGCGCAGTGAGAACAAGAATGAGGGCCAGAGTGCCATGCTGTACTGCAAGTCTGTGGGCTACCCCCACCCCGTCTGGACCTGGAGCAAGCTGGAGGGGAAGGCGTTTGTGGTACGTACCCCCGACGGGCCCGCTGTGCGCCCGTGGGTCGGCATTTGGCACAGAATGTAATTTTCTTACTCTGCCCTATAATGCAGTGATTGCCTTTATGACAGTGACAGATGTGTGGGTTAGATCAGCTTTCTGTGTCTTTGGTAGAAGCTCGGTGAAGTTGGCATCCTTACCAGCAGCACAAATGATGAAACCTACCACATTCGTTAGTGGTCATTTAGTGCCGGTTTGAGCCGTTGAATGTAGGGCTCGAGGTGCTTTCATTCCCGAGATATAGCACTTTTATTTTTCAGGGTGTGACGTCACTCAGCCCCCCTACAAAGGTGGCAAGAGTCATGTGACTCCCCGAAAAAAGAAGGCGCTGTATCTCGGTAAGGAAAGCACCTCAGACGCTACTTTCAGCAGCACAATCGAACGGTTCAGTTCTTCTGCACCATTCCAGGAAAGGGATGAGTAAACGACAATGACGTAAACCAGCACAAACGATTGGGCGCTGTTTCCGCTGTCTGTACGGGAGCAACGTCACGCTGCTTTTGGTAGAGGTGCCAGCAGCTGTCATGAGAACTGATTCCCCTCTCTTCGTAATTTAAGTGTTTGTGGGATGATTTGTTAAGCTGCTACTAAAGGCTTTGTGAGTAGCTAGGACATGTTAATAGCCCTTAAACCTTTGCCATTGTACTGTTTGGCTCTTGTGTAAAAAGATCCTTCAATGAATAGAAGATGATCGAGAGACGGGCACCAGTGTCCGATGAGACGCCCGGCGTCTGTAGCACTGCAGGAGTAACCGGGCTTGTGTTGGTAGAGACACATTCGAGAGGCAGGGAGTGATCCTGTCCTCATTCTCTGTCCTTCAACTTCAAACCACTTCGGACTGGGCTCACTTTCTCACCCGTTTAAAATTTCTTTCTGGAAGGACATTGACAACTCCTCAGGCCGCTTCTTCATTACCAACAAGGACAATTACACGGAGCTGACCATCCTGAAGCTGCAGATCGACTCCGATCCTGGCGAGTACCAGTGCAACGCCACCAACTTCATCGGCACCTCGTCCATCACCACCATCCTGCGCGTGCGCAGCCACCTGGCACCCCTGTGGCCCTTCCTGGGTGTGCTGGCAGAGATCATCATCCTGGTGGTCATCATCGTGGTGTACGAGAAGCGCAAGAGGCCGGACGAGGTGCCCGACGGTAAGGACTCGATCGCCAGAGGGCTCAGAACAGATCCGCCTGCTCCGCTCTTTCTCTGCTGAGAAACCAGTCAAAATAATTAGATAAAAGCTCAGCAGTGTCCACGTGGCTTTGGCGCCACTCAAAACTTTGCTTAATGAAATATAAAATGAATGAATAATGAAAAATATAACTGTTGTTTAGGCCTGAGAACATTTTGAAGTAACTGTACCTGGAGTCAAGGGCACCTTTTAATTCATCAACTTTGACCGCTGTTGAAAAATGCCAGGCTTATTAAATGATCTTGAAAAGGCTGGAATGAAAACAGCAGCTGTCCTCTTCTCAGGGAGTGTACCTATTCCTATAAACAAAGCCAATTGAAATACATATCTTCGCCTCGGCGATCTCCATAGACACCATAGACACGCTAGGAACGCTCGAAGATCTTGTCAACACAGGGTGCAGTTGGCACAAATGTCTCTTCGAGGGGATCAGTTAATCTGGGGGTGATTGTCGGGAGTGCCGTCAGTGCGCAGTGTCGCAGTTCCTTGCTCCGCCCTGCAGGGGCCCTCAGCGGCTTTCACGCTCATCCTTGGGTACTCCGCGCCGCGCCCTGAGCACCTCGTCCGCGGCACGCCGACTCGCTGTCCCTCCGATGGGCTCTGGTGCACTTTCCCCTCTCAGAGCCTCAGTCACAGAGGCAGTGGTTCGGCAGCACGCTCCTGTCAGCTCAAAGAGCATCTGGTCACTAGGGTCACTCTTTCAGCTTCACAGTGCTGCTGTGACTTTGTATCCATTCCTGCAGACGTGAAATGTAAGGCAGCACCATTTAATGGGCAAAATCAGTTCACTTTGGCCAACAGTACTCATGTGTAGTAGTAATGTGCCGCGAGAGCACTGGAAGGTCTGCCAAGTGAATTAAAGAAGAGTCCATAAGCTTGCAAGTGCAGCATTGTCACTAAGTGCAGGTTAACAAGGAAGGGTTAATTTACTGAGCACTGCAGGTCTTTTAAAGAAATTTACAGTGCACAGTTTATGGTCACTGAGGGAACCGGCTTGAGTTACTCACACATCGTCTCAACTTGGGAGGTATTTACCTGTTGCTTGAAAGATTAATTGTATGGTTATTGAGTATATTGTATTGAACACCAGGGGCATTTTGTCTGTTGTGCGAAAACAGTGTTCTCATAAAATCGTATTATGTTAAGTCCAGTTCTAAAGGAAGACGAGAATTACTCTTTCAGAAGCTAAACCTAATGAGATACTAATGAGATAATTAACATTCTGCTTGCACAATATAAGTACTTTTCTTCAAAATTCCAAAAGTGAAGTTATTTCATATGTCTTCATTATAATAAGAAGAGCTTTCATTATCTTAATATGTATTTTTTTTTTACACAGCAGTCATTTAACGGCCAGGATACGTCAGTTATCTGTTGTGCCAGCTCTGAGTCTTTCTGTGAAACAGGCCTGTCCTGTTTTAAGATACAAGAGCTGGCTGAGGCTAGTGAATGCCAGGTCGTATCTGAGTGACGTTTTCTGGGCCAGAGCCGCCCGTCAGGGCTGTGAAGAGCTCCTTCCTGCTGCCGGGCATCATGGGAGGCCTTGCTGTGGGACTCCTGCTAGCTAGCATGAACCGCACACCCAGTGTCGCTGAGAGAAATACACCTTAAGAGAAAGAACTCAAACTAGATTTTACTCTCCCCCAGAGAGAAATCTAGCATAACTGGTCCAAACAGAAGCATCTTTCCTCTTCTTATTCAACACAGGAAGCGCCTCTGTGTAAACTCTGTGCAGGGAAAGATGTGATGACAGAGGCTTGTTCAGTGACTCCCAGTCTCTCAAGTGCTCTTAGAGACTTCATCCTTTGTACAGAGGCAGGAGAGCCACCTAGGGAGAGCAGAGACATGCTTTCAAAAAAACGTGTATTGCCCGAGTTTTGATTTGTTGAACTTTTCAAACCAGAAGCATACCTTACCTTAGCCCTCATTAAGGAAATTTAAAAATCAAAGCCAAATGTTTCTATGCCTCAGAACAGATCTCTACCATTGAAATGCAGAAGTGTGTGAAAATGTTTTGTTTTTGACTCTTAAATATACAGTAGACTCACATTTTATGTGGTAGTAAGGTGTAAATCCAAAATCGTGAGGAATCAGAACACCCCCTTGGACCCTCCTATACCCTTCCTTAAACTAGTGAAATCAGTCATAAGTGTATTAGTATATGTATGCATGTAGTTTAAATAATTATGAAAACAGTAATATAGCAAGCACAGCACTTTACAGCATACAAAAGAGATCTAATGAAATGTCTTAATAAGATGCAGGGAACACTGCCTTAATCTCCTAGTGATGACAGTGATGATGAATATGAAAGGAGTGTGCAGCTGATGGCGATGAAGACGATGACGATGATGAAGAAGCCGCTGCACGCTTGACTTTTGCCTCTATTCAGAGTTTCTCTCCAATGAGACAGCTGGAGAGAGGTCACTGGGGTTGGAGTCACTAGGAGATGGAGAAGGCCATGCATGCTACAGACCCTGTAACTAGTTCCCAAAGCTTAGCTCAGATGCATGCCGTGCCAGTTTGGAATTTGTCAAATTTCCCACATTTTTTTATTTTACATTTATTTTTTTGTCATTGACTGTGTAAGCACAAATTTGTGTAGAAATATTTCATGTAAAACGTGAGTCTACTGTATCTGATGTGCTGCTGCACAGAAAGCAGCTGTAGCAGATCTGAAATCAACCTTTGTTTCCAGAATCTAGCTGTCGTGCAAATGATGTCAGCTGCTCAGGGGTCACAGCCTTGTGCATCACAGATTCGATATTAAGATTCATTACAGGCCCTTCCCACCCCCCTTCCCCCCCCCTCCCCCCTCGACTGGGGTAAGTAGATCACAAGAAAGTAAACTCCTGGTGCTGTATTCGCAAAACATGTGCTTCTAGAAGTGTGCTGAAGGGCCAGTTAGTGTCTTTCCACTGGGCAGAGTGCAAGTCAAACGTTTAAAGTCGAGCCCCCTGCTGCCTTTCTGTGTGTTGCCGCTGGCGACTGGAGAATCCTAACCTGAGCTACTTGTCACGGCTGTGGTAGTATCCGCCGCTGGGAGACATTCCAGGTAAACTGTCAGCACACATTTATTTCTAAGCTTCCCAACCTGTTAAATGATAAAGTAACACATTTGATGGTATCACGATTGAATATAGAGATTAAACTAATCCTCCATGTTTCTTATGAAGAATGTTTTTAGTTTTGGCACATTTCTGAAATCACATTAAGGTCTATTCATTTGCTTTTTGCAGAGGCAGACATAGACAGCTCTAAACCCTGCTTTCTCAGATACGGTATCACTCTTTTCATCATTTGAAACTGGCTGCTTAATAAGATGGTAGCAATATCATTTCTATGTCACTGAGTCAGTGTAGTTGTGGGATAAATCACTACTGATAGTAACTGATTGAGAAAGTGCTTGGCTACTTTTCAGACAATATCCCTCCAGTGGAGCAAAAAACTGAGTCCAAACTCGTCCCTCTCTACCATAGAAATGCTGACATTGAGTATATGAACTCACTAGTCATCAGTATCAGTGATCTGAATTCTTATATTTGCAAAACCGCGGTCTTCCCATACATGGAAACTTGGAAAGGGAAAGAAACCTTCACACGTACAATTTTCCTAATTTTTTTGTCAGTCACATGTTACATATCACTCCAACATGTGAATGGATGTTCATTCTTTTTACAACTACTGACACACATTTATTTCCTCGCTATATTACCTTCGCCTTATCTTGTCTGAATTTGAGTCACTCTTCAAAGTGTCATTGACAAGACTCCTGTTCCTCTTCGAAGCAGATGAATGGCCCTGATGAATGTTTTGGAATACAGACAGTACAGCACACATACCCCAGCTGGCATTGGGGCTGCTTGTGCCTTTTACTTTCTTTGTTGAAGTAATAACATTGTTTTAACTTACGGAAAGTGTTTTTATCTGTTGAGTCAGTGCTCGCCCTTACCATTTTACTGGACTGAACAGCAATCACTCGTCATGCTTTCTCATTCCTCACATTCCCTAGAAAATCCCTTCTTGGTTTGTCAATGTCTTCCCCGGTTTCTCTCATCCCATAACAAGACCCTTTCAGTTTCTGCACTTCATTCTTTTCTCTTCCGTTTCTGTAACCTTCCTCTCTTTCATAGAGTCTTTTAAATATTTATTCCCCTGAATTTTGAAAAAGAGACATACGCTGACTTTTTTAGTTTTAAGAGGCGAGATTTACAAAGGATTAGTACTTGGTGCTGTAATAACTTAAGAAGTACGTATTGAAACTTGCGCCTTCAAATCGCACTCTGAAGAAACAACAGATTGTTCAGTCTCAATTTATTTGAGTGCTGTACACTTCTGTCTGACAGGTTTCAGGGGCTCCAGTGGTTCGTACAACTAACCCTATTCACAGGTAGAAGTCCAGGTGCTGCTGGTTAGAGCCTGGGCTGTGTAACTGGGACAGGGCTCCCCCAGCAGCTGAACCCCCCACGTGGTCCTGCGTGGTGACCCTTGGCTTTCCCAGCCGTTCCTGTGACCCGCTGGGCGCCAGTGAGCCTCAGAGCTGGCTCTGACAGGGGCTGTGTGCCCTCCCTCTGCAGTACATGGGTTACAGGGGAAAGCCAGTGTGCTTCACAGGTCAGGACTCCAAACTGAGCGACAAAAAAAGATAGAAAATGTTTGGCAAGTTCAAAGTTTAATTACAAAGGTATTTTTCAGGAGTTCCTTCCCAGCTCTCACAGTGCCACCTGCTGTACACTGATAGTAGACTATCAGACTACAGTACAAGGCCTGAAATCCCACAGCTGAAAACCTGATTAAGGCCTCATTCACAATTGGGGCTGTAGCTCCAGAGGTTTCCTAGCTTTATTTCACACTTCTTTCAGGTGTGCATTTTGCGGTATGGTTTCACTTTCAAGAGTTGACATTTTATTCCAGCATTTTGCATCATATACTTTTCAGTAAGTTAAATGTATGGTTTTAAGGTCATACATTACAAGGTTATGGAGGTTCATTTTGACAAGTTCTGATTTTTATAGTATACATCTGTGTGTCCATTTAAAAAATGATTGTTAAAGTCTTATTAAAAAATCAGTTTGGAAAAACACAGGAAAGATCTTCTAAAAAGACTTAGCCTTGCCAGACTGAATTTCTTGTATTCTGGTTATATTTTGACATTTGAACTGTTTTTGATTTTCATTCTTTTGTGAGGGATACTGAAATATTAACATTGCACTAAATCTCGGTAAGTCAGGCTCAGGACATTTATCTGAACATAACTTCATAATTTCTCTTTTAGTGGAAGGCAGATGGAGGTTAGAATAGAGATACAGTACTCTACTATAGAGTGTTTGATTTTATTATTTTATAAAAATGAGTCTGAATTGAAAATTGAGTGAGCCTGCTGTGGCAAGAATTTACTTGAGAAAATGACCCTTGTGGAAATTTACCACGGTCGTGGCATGGTAATTTCACACATTTTTTCAATTATTTTTTTTCTCTACGACATGGGTTTATCAAGCATTCACTGTGCTCTAATCCCACAAAACTGACATTCGCATGATCAAACTAAACAGCCATCTTTTCAAAGCTAATACCATTCAAGGAAGAGCTGGATGAGATCTTCTGATCAATTAGATACCGAGCAACAGAAGGACCTAGTCCAAATAGCCTCCTCTAGTTTGCAAACTCTTCTTACATGTAGCATTGCATTGCTGTAGTACAGACTAACCATAGTAAACTATGGTTTCTTTA
The DNA here is from genome assembly GCF_040954835.1 of Lepisosteus oculatus. Taxonomy (NCBI): domain Eukaryota; kingdom Metazoa; phylum Chordata; class Actinopteri; order Semionotiformes; family Lepisosteidae; genus Lepisosteus; species Lepisosteus oculatus. The sequence goes on from NC_090700.1 coordinate 55,853,719, forward strand.
TAACCTGGCATAGTTAAAAAGTACCCACAGAGTAAACTCTACAGGTTAATAAACATGTACAGGTTTTGGGGCTAAGATCTCCTGTCCTAGTTCAAGGATCCTCCTATTACTGTCCAGGGCAATTTAGGATGTGCCATTTTTTATACCCGAGATTATCATTGCAGATGTGATCAACAAATGAGGTTCACGTAATATGACATGACGTTGTTGCATACTGTTGATCTGAAAGTGAAGCATGAAAACTCCAGCATGCTCTGTGGATATCACAGGAGCCTTAAGTGTAGGCCTCACCTCACGCCTCTGTCCAAAACTCCTTGAGGCATGACTGCGATCACAGTTGAAAATACCACTAAATGCACTGAAACACTGGCAGAGTGAGAAGCAATACTCAGGCATGTGAAATCGCCTTTTTATTCTGTTTACTCCCTTTAAACATGGTGAGAGGGTAAGCATTGATAATGACAGCGGATTTTAGGTGGTTTTAAGACAAGAGGCTGATGACGTTCCTGTCTGTGGCCCTGTGCCATCTGAACGTCTTGTCAGTCCTTTGAGAAAAAAGTGAGACCAGCTGAAGGCCTTAAATTCTTGGCACCTTGGTATGGTTTCTTGTCATCAAAGTGTTCCGGAAGGGGCGGAGTGGTGGCTCTGTGGCTCAGGATCTGCGCCTGTGGCTGGAAGGTTGCCGGTTCAAATCCCACAGCTTGCAGAGGAATCCTACTCTGTTGGGCCCCTGAGCAAGGCCCTTAACCCCAACTGCTCCAGGGGCTGACTCTGCGCTCTGACCCCCAGCTTCTCTCCCTGTCTGTTTGTCTCAAGGAGAGCAAGCTGGGGTCTGTGAAAGACAAATTCCTAATGCAAGAAATTGTATATGGCCAATAAAGTGATCTTATCTTATCTCAGATTTGGCAATGGACATGCAAACAGCTATAGTCTTAAATTAAAATATGTAACAGCATTTACAGAAGTAGAAGGATTCTCATTTTTCCAGGTCTTAAAAGTACATACAGCATTGTAAAAAAAGCTAAAGAAGATGTATTGACTGTGGTATACAGTGTATATTTAGCACAGCCTGTAAAAGCATTTAATATTTTCTTTAAAAAACTACCTATATTAACTCATGTGATAACCATAATGACATTTTTCCATGGTAATTTACTTTGGTAATATCAACCAAGTTTCGCACAAAATGACCTTGCACCTTGCTCTGTGTGCTTTTACTAGACTGTGGTACGATCACGATTAACCATAAGAAACATTTGAAAGCGTGGGATATTTTACCGCACTGAGGCAGGGCCTCGTCATGAGCTCGTGTGGTAAAACACAGTGACAGCAAAGCACAGAAAAACAACTGTGCCAAGAGTGAAGTTACCGTGCAGACTTACTAGGGTACATTTTAACAAGGGGAGTTAAACTGCACTGGGGCATCTGCAAGGATCAGGTGCTTCCAATGCAGCCATGACAAAGCTATATCCCGAGAGATCCCCACAATCTACTCCAAAGTGCTGGAGTCTTCCGATTTGTGGGCATGTTTAATGCAGGGCCAGAAAATGATGGGAATGGGGTCATTAAGTCATTAAGAACACCAGGGAACGAAGCAAAGCTGAAGATCTGGAAGCCACAGGGAACAGGTTCTATGCACACCAGCAAAAAAAACACAGAAAGTACCACTGAAGAACACTCATAAATCATGTCAGAATAAATTTGGGACCCATCAAATAAGAGGTCATCAGAAATGGTTTGCCAGGCAAGAATCGGTGATGCGTTCTCTGACCCCTCCTGCTCTGGGTCTCTCCAGGTTGATGTGTCTCCGTACTTGATCTGAATTACACCCTGTGCCTGGCAGGCTGAGGCACCAGCTCAGGCCTGTGCTGTCTCCACCCTGCAGGGGGCAGTGATGAGTCTGCCAGTCGTGTGTCCAAAAGGGAGGGTGGGTCTTTTGGGGAAGGTTTCATTGACTCTGTGGGTTACTTTGACTTCTTTTTTTTCCCCCCCTTCCAAATCGCATCATAACCCCAAAAATTGTTGGTAAGTGAGCGATCTGCATGCCTCCAGAGTTTGTTTTTTCTCTATCAGCTTCAGTCTCTTTTACAGTCCGTCAGTCCATGCTGTCAAAACACACGTTTGTTTTGTTCTATATGCCCAAGTACTTCCTCCACTCACAGTCACAGCTGGTTTTTAACATCCCGTAAGCCTCCCATTTCAAAGTTATGTTCTGGCCACTTTTGTTTTCTGTTCTAGTTTTTTGCCATTTTTTTGGCATTGCCATCTGACTTTTATGTTTTATGCTGTTTGACACAGAACTGGGGATTGTAAGGGAGTTTCGAAATGCCAGGAATCTACCTTTTTTATAGGCTTCAAGGTTTTAGATACAGCCCATTCCTCTGCGCTATTTTCTTTCTGTTATTATGCGACGGTTACCTTCCTCTTTGCAGCAGTTGGTAAGAGTGCTGAGGAAAGAAGCCCGTCCTGCAAGGCTAAACCACCAATCACCAACACCCGAGTTAAAAAAACCTGCAATGATGTTATTGCTGGACACACTTTCAGACAGTTTTATGTGGGTGTAATTCAACTTTATTTGAGGATAACGAGATGTAGAGCATTTTCTGGAAAAAAAAGTCTATCCTGAGGTCAAGTATTTACATAAATATGGCATTGAAGTGAACCGTAAATATCTGCTTTTGTAGAAACTCTTGACTCAAGTGCACAACAAGGAAACACCGCGATGAGAAAACTTGTTTGAAATGTGTCCTGTTCATTGCACCGTGCATTTTAACCCTTTGTTCATCTCAAAAACACAAAAGGTTAAAGTGATTGAATTGCTTTAGATACCTTTTTTGTAGCAGCGATACAGAGAGAAATGCAGCATGCAGGTGCACCTTATAATGAAAGCATATTGCACAATATTAGCATAGGCTTACTGCATTAATTAGCTGTGCATGCAAACCCTAAACTGCTCTAACTGTACACACCTTAGCTGCTAAACCAGGGAAAAGCCATTTGCGTTGGGTTTGCAATAGTTTTCCATTTTTTCTTCTTAGTGACTTGAAGGGTGTCCCCTCTGTTGATGCAGAGTATTCTGTTATGGCCTGAACAACAGAATCAGCTACAAGGATGTATTTGGAGCAACATTTTCCACTTGTGCTTTTATGTTAACATCCCTTGAGCTATGGAGTCTTTCACAGTTTTACAGTACACTGTCTGGTCGTTCATAATACTCCAGTTTTTTTTTTCTTCATTATTCCTCTCTTCTGTTTCCAAAACTGTAGTTTGGCCAATGGTCTTGGCCTGATTGCTTTATCACACTGGTTTGCCGTTGATGTCTTCTGGCTGATTTCAAGCTGTGGGTTCCAGGTTTCTTTGTTTGTGTGTTAATTTTTTTTGGGCCAGTCCACTTGTGTGTTCTGGCAGCTGCTTTAAACTCTCGGTTGCGTCGAAGCAAAGGGGGAGTTGGGTCACTTGTACAGGTGCCACTCTTTGCCTGCGCTCATGCCAACGGCCACACTGTGTAGTACTGTAAAGTCCATACCTGCTCCATGTGCGCCAGACACGGTGGAATCCTGCTGCCCTCAGACATTAATCTGCACTACTGTAATAACCACACCACCACTGGGTATTTCATTAAGGATATGGACCACCTAGTGGGGCAAGATGTTGTCTTGTATCAACCTGGCACACATTTTAATTCAGCAATGAATTAAAGCAACTTGAATTCTTCCTAAAATCACATTATTAAAATGCAAACATTTGGTCTACAATTAATATTATATACAACAGAATTGGTATATTCTTTAATACTGGTTAGATGGATTCAACGCAGCGGAGAACATACCTTGTGAAATTGTTCTTTTTATTGAGACCTCTAGCGACTGTCTAGGACTTAGCTTAACTGTATTTGTGATCCTCATAAACATGGGAAAAAAAGAAGCTTCAGTATGGCTACTGTAGACATCCAACAGAGGCATTTGGCAATAAAAAAAACGGGGTGTCAGATATAAGCTTAATTACCGATTTTAATTAATGTCACACACGGATTCTACCCCAAACAAAACAGGAACACTTCTGAAAAGTCTAAAAAAGGGATAATTCTTTAGCCATCGGGTTTGCCCTCCTTTTCCACAAGTGTAAAGAGTTTGTGACGTCTGCGGAAAGCTGGTGTCAGCAGTATTCCACGCATCCGATGTTGGTTTTTCTGTCTTGTCATTAATCTGCTCTAAAATGAGTGAACCACTGGAACTTGGGGACAATATTTAAAGTATTGGAATATGAAATATAATACAAACATACATTTCTACAATTCAGAGATCATAAAAAATGTCCGCTTCAGTTGCAGTATTTCATGATGACCATTTTAAATTGTTTTATCTGAATCATGTAACAGCATTTATCATTTTTTCTGTTTTTTAATCTTACAAAGTGGAAAACTAACACTTGTTTTATAAAAACTACACCAACAAAAAAAAAAAAAATGACTGGTGTTAAATGTATTGTGAGTTTTCAGTCCAAACAGTTGCATTTATCACAAAACTAATTGATTTTCACCTTTCCCTCCTTGCCCTCCATCCTGCTGCAGATGATGAACCAGCTGGCCCGATGTAAGTGTGAAAAGAATAGTTTCTCCATATTGTTGTGATTTGAAAGTAGAAATACAGAAAAACAATGAATAGAGGAATAACTGGCACCACTCCACTGCTTTCACACACACATATGCACCATACCGAGATACATACTGGATGCATTTGTTGCCTTTTAAGGATCCCTTTGTATGTGTACAGTATATAACACTCATTTTCTGCTCTCCTCTCATCAGGAAAACTAACTCTACTAACAACCACAAAGACAAAAACCTGCGCCAGAGGAACACAAACTGATTGGGTCACTTGACTAGTAAGTGCTCAGCCTGGGTTATTTTCCCAATAAATCATACTACGGGGAACAGGATCATACTAACAGTAGCGAAACGCTGCTCCATGCTGACTTGTGTTTTGCTAGAAAAGTGCACAAAGCACCAGTGTAATACATGCATAATTACTCAAGCTGGAGACCATGTTAATGGTCTGTATGAAAGAGATGTACTTTATGTTTGGGTTCAATTTCCTAAGAGGACCTGAAACATGTAAATTGGAGAATTTATGTTTGTATAGTTTCTTAACTGAAAAATGCATTTTTTTAGAAAATAGCTGTATTTTAGTCACAGCTTAAATCATAGAACAAATATTTATTATATTAATATTTGTTGCTTTGTAATTCCAGTAATTCTTCCTTGTATTCAATTGATTCCTTAACAGTATTATTCACAAAGAAAATGTTATATAGTAATTTAGGCAATTTTCTTATCATTATTCAAGTGAAAAGGTTTGCTACCTGTTATACTGAGTATACAGCCAAAAAGCCTTACTCAGTTCTGTAGCATTTTTTTTTGCATATGACTGAAGTGTAAATTTTCTTTTGGCAAAACACTGACATACTGTATATGTTTGTTTTTCCCCTCATGTATCAGCTTCAGATCTAGAGATGGGTAAATCACCTGAAGGTAACTGAGGAAGAAGCTCCTGGGAATTTTTAATGGAACAATATCTTTAGTCTCAAATTGAGTAAAACAAAAAAGGAACATGATGGCTGTGTTAAGCATGCCTTATTCAGCCTCGCGTGAACCTGCGAGCAGGAAGACGACAACCAGTTGGGAAGATGTACAGAACTGTGTGCTCTGTGTGCTGTCAATGCCGCCTCTTCTTTTGTCCACAGGCAGAAATTTGTTTTTAATTCAACTCTTTACATATTGTCTAATAATGCATGCAATATTAACACCTATGTGTATGATACTCTGAACTTTTTGTTTCTGAATGGCTTTGCATCCAAGGGGATTATGTTTGCATTTTCTTTGCAGTGAAACTCAACAATAATCAGGTGAAAACCTCTGTTAAAACATCTGTACAGCACTACACCTCATTCCATCTCGTACATGATGCTACCCAAGCACGATGCTCCGTGCCGCAAAGACTTCCTCTAAACAGATTAGTTGGATTTTAATATATCAAAACATAAGGGCTTTACATGTGTCCGCTAATATTTAATCAAGATTGAAAAAGCTATAATTACTATTTAACCAATTAGGAAAAGCAATTTAGTGGTTCTGTTTGTATATATTTTTTCTATAGCAACTTTAGATGAATGTGTCTTGTATATCTGTTGCACTGACGTATTAAAAAAATAACCTATATTTAAACTTAATTTTATAATGTACATTCCTTTACATTTTTTCACCTTACTATAATTGTTGACAGCATGGCTATATCCTATGCAATATTTATTAGTCTTGATTATCATCTTCATCTTCCCCAGGCCTCAACATTTTTTCTTTCTAGTCTTTCTCTATGACAGAGCTTTAATGTTGTGGGTTCACTTTTTACAAAGCTGGAATATTGTAATGCACTGCTGTAGCTGCATGATCTTTCTATTATACAGTGTATCCATATGTGTTGCAGAGCAGTTAGTCGTAAACTGAGGTGGGACTGGGGAAGGGGTCAGGCCAGTGTATGAAATGTGAATCCAATCATTTTTAAGAATAAACACCTCTAAAAATATGTTATTGTTTCCTTCCATGTTAATTTATAAAGACGGGAAGAACGTTAACCTGATAATAAAAATTACTTTTGAGTTTAATCAGCCCCAGTGCTGCTTGGGAAACGTCACTAGTAAAGTCCCTTCCGATACCCATCAGTCCCAGAGACTGGTTAGCGGTTGCTGGAGTGATACACATCATGACCGCTGGCCTTCGTAGGGACTTGGACCCTAACTCATTATCTTGTGGTACAATGAGATGAGTGCAGATTCATTTCTTCTTAGTCATACCTCAGTCAACACACAGATCTGACCAGGAAGCAGATTTCCTCGCTACCTTACAATTATTTTTGCTTCATCAGAACAGGAGTTCCCAAGGACGGATCTTGGAGCTGATGTGACCATTCTTTATTTTATCTAAACATCCAGGGATTAACACAAAACATTGGAATATCCATTCAGAGTTCCAAAAATATTCGAGGTACAGCTGCACGCGAAGATCTGCCTTTCCTCGCTGTGGCAGTAGCCACGCCCCTCACCTGGCCAGCTTCTTCAGCTCGCGCTCCACCTGCTCAACGAAGGCTGGGAAGTTCTGATCTAGGAGGCAGAGCCGCAGGAAGGGCCCCAGCTGCTCCGTGGGCAGAGTGGGGTGCCGGTACACGAGTGGAAGGGTAAGTTTGGACTCCCCCAGGAAGGACTCGCAGAAAAAAAGAAAGAGAGGAGGACACTCAAATTGCAGGACACAGAGGAACATTTTACTGACCTTGACACGTGCTACACAGCAGGAATAGTGGAGAGTCCACATGTAGTTTAAGAACAGTCCAAATGGAAAGTGGCACATTGATACTGGTATCAAAAACACGGGCTAAAAGTTTAAGTTTTATGCCATGAAAGTATTTCTGCATACTGTTATTAAAACCGTATAATCTAGTTTTCAGTAAGAAAAAAATAGAAAACACTGGTGCTCTTGTTCTGTTAAATGACTTCTCTACTGTATAAACCCAAAGATACAAAACAGTACAAGAAGTCAGATTATGCAAAACAGTTTTTCTACTCATTTCAAATAATTTGTTACTCATTTTTTAATTAGAATTTTAAAAGAATGAAAGAGAATAAGATCTCTTTCTTCAACTTGTCATTAAAAAAGACAAAGGTAATATTAATCGGTACTTATCTCCTTATTTGCAACACAGCACTATGAGACCAACATTTGATGCCTAAATGATGCTGAGATTAATTCTCAAATACAAAGATCTATTACTGATCCAGCTCTTCTAAATTAAGAAGGTCACAATGGCCCTGCTGTTACAAATGTATAAACTGACACCAAGTCTTCAAACTTATTAAGACCTCACATTATTTCTGCCTTATTAATTATTGGACAAGTTAAATTTATCAACTGAGCATAATTGAAGAAAAACCTTGCACTCTACTAAAAGATTTAACTGCAGCAGATTAGAAAGCTGATAAAAAATATACAACGTGTATTTTAACACTATTTCATTCTACAGCTGTGAAGAGGTCATATCTTTATTATTCTTGTAAGAATAATTATTCACCTATCATTACTCACCTATATTCACTTTATTATTCACCTATAAGGCTCTGCATGGCTTGGCACCTCAGTACCTGTCTGAACTATTATCACCCTACTCCCCACCTCGCAACCTTCTCTCTTCTAATTCTGGTCTCCTTACTGTCCCCCAAGCCCGTCTACATTGTATGGGTGACAGGGCCTTCTCCTGTTATGCCCCACAAGCTCTGGAACTCTCTTCCCAAGGATATCAGAGAGTCACCTTCTCTAAACTCCTTCAAATCCAGACTCAAAACCTTCTTCTTTAGAAGAGCCTTGACTGAACTTGTTCCATTCTTCACCCCTGCTTTTCCTAGTACCACCATCCACAGTCTCCTCTGTGTATTGTAATTGTGTTTTATCTTGCATATTCTTTTTATTTAGTTGTTCTGATTCTGTAAAGCACTTTGAGAAGCCACCTTTAAAGGTGCTATATAAAATAAAGTTTATTATTATTATTTTCCACCTTCATAACACAGTCTGGCTACAGCATGTGCCTCCAAGCTTCAATACCCACTGCAATACCTGTGCCAGAAGTCGGATTGGTATTGAACCCTGATTAATTTCAGATGTGGCTCCAGATCCCTCACCTTCACTGATCTAGGGTAAACACAGCAAAATAAAATAATGACATTGCAAGCAGAAGACGGACAGGTGCAGCAGTGATTAGAATTGCTGTCTCACAGCGCTGGGGTCCTGGGTTTGGACTTGGGGTGGTATCTTTGTGGAGTGGCTATGTTCTCCCCGAGTTCCCATGGGTTTCCTCCCACTGTCCAATGACATGTTGGTGGGTTAATCGGCTTCAGGAATAACTGGCCCTGGTGCGGGTGTGTGCGTGTCTGTACTTGTGTCTGCGATGAACTGGCATCCTGGCCAGGGTATATCATGCCTGGTGCCAGCTGCTCGCTGACATAGGTTCTGGTTCCCTGTGACTCTTAATTGGATTACACAGTTAGAAAATGGATGCATGGACACTAAAAATATACTGGAAGCCATAATGTTACAGAGAGCCTTGCACAATTATTCAGACCTTGCAAAGCTTTTGCATTTTGTTGCTTTAAAGCTTGCAGTCATATTGCTGTAGCAATTTATATTTGTTAAAGACACAACCTACTCCACACTTACTCCACACCTACTCCAAAAAATAAGTAAATAAATACATAATATGAAAGACAAAATGGAAAAGTCATAAATGCTTTACCTTTAAATGTCTTTAGTTTGAGCATTAAGGTTTTAAAGGGTCTGAAGGCACTGCCATTGGAAATCTAATTACGGAACCTGACTTTCACAGAACAAATTGACCCGATATGTGACAATATATACATACTGCTGCACAGTGGAAATGTATAGTCTAGGTTACTAAACAGAAGATACCCTGCCATACAGTACAGCTGAAGCAGATTGCCTGACATTCTTCAAGAAGCAGATGGATGAAATCTTCATAACAATAGCCTACTAGCAAAAAAACAAAGACATTTCTAACCTTTTCTAAATGTCTGTTATTTCTTCTGTCATTTGTAAGCTTACGATATTATCAGGTATCTTCTAGCCACAACATAGCCTTTTGCCTGCAACTAGGCTCCATTCAGATTTCATTGAATATCTCTAAGATAATGTCCTCAAAGCCCTTAGACACCTACTATTCGGACCTGAAGTATTCAGACAGGTGCTTAATAAAATGGATCCATGTGCAGCATATTACATGGTGCAATTTTAGGCAAACGTAATGTGTTCATTACTTTACACTGTTAATGACAAAAATTAAGTCCAGGATGACACAGTATTAGGACTCTACATCGTGCCAGTTAGCCTATCTTTCTTTTTTGGTTGCTTAACGATCCATAATTCCCATTTAACTATTTCTTAAAGGAGATCACAGAGACCAGTACTGTTAACTGCGTGCATATCAGTTTAGCTTTGCAAGTAAGTATTGCTGAATAATTAAAAAAACACTTCAATATTATCTGCAAATGAACACTCTGTAATTGAATACAGTGTAGCACAGGTCAAGTAATTAATTTTGATATAACAGCTGGACAGAATCTATTCACTGGAAATTCAAAAAACAGCAGTCAGGCTAAAAAGTAATCAATTTCATTTTAAAGAAGCCTAGGGAACAATATACCCCACTCAAGTTGCCTGTGAGTGAAAGTCCCCTAGGTATAACCTGCTCTGTAATAGAGATGAGATTGTTCAACGATGTGTGACAGGATGAGACCGTGACCAGGTCAGGTCATCATACACAAATACACTTTCCTAACCCCTTTTAACCTTATTTTTTATCTCATTTAACACTTTCATATTATTATACTTGCAACAGCCCTGGAAATAATACGTATACTGTACCTCTGCAGACCGAGCAATTTAACCAGAAAAAGGCACATGCACATACAGTACTTAAGATTTGGTAAAAAAAAGCATAATGATTCAAAAACCAGATACATACAGTAGTGCTTCTTCCACCACTGTGGTTAACAGTCATTGTAAATGTAGTGTTTATCCACAATTTTAGAACTATGTTTTACTGTAATTATAAAGATGATAATTCTGATGTATACCAGGTGACTCATGACTAATTAAGTGATATCAAATAAAAGCCTATATCAAATATTGGCGTATTCTACCACAACTTCAACAAGTTCTTAAAAAATATCTGGTGACCCTGCACAGACATGTTCAACATTTTCAACAAAAAAAGGTCAGATATTTCAATGTGTATTAATACATCCCCATCATTTTTTTGGTATCTCACGTATACAGTACATAATCATCTGCTATCAGCAAATGAGAAAGAACGGGGACTCATCACATTACTTCCTTTGTAGGGATGTCAAGCATGTTGATGCACAATCTCCAGTAATACAGCCTGGTGATGTTCAGTTAAGGCAATACTGTTACAGTAGCCTATCAGACTCCAGAAGGTTTGGGTTGTTAAATTACTGTAACCAGTATTATCAGCCTTAACTTGGGCCTAGAAGAAATCTTATCCATATCGACCTCCGTCTCACTGACCTGGGGAATCACTACAGAGTGATTTGAAAACGACCAGAGCTGTGTACCTTTAATATACCAGTTTTGCATTTGCAAACTCACTAGCATAGTTCCCACCAAAGTCCTGTCATGCCTTTTGCCATTTCACACTCTTCTGTGACATATTTTACAGTGACTAGGCCTCCAATGATTACAATGTGCAGCAGTGAGTGCAACTGGCATATATGCCATACCGCCAGTTTAAATGCAATTATCCTCATTCAAAAAACAATGACAAATAGACTTTGGAACTGCACATGCTGCACTGCTTCAAGCTGTTAAGCAAATTATTCACTTAGCCGATACATTTAACCAAAGCCTGCAATTACACAAAATAGTGCATGAAAACGGGACTAGCTGCATGTTATCCAATTAATAAGATTATGCAGTTACGTGATTTGGCAGCAAATGGGAGTCGGCTGTACGATTTATTTGGTTCTCTCTTGTATTTATAATTAAATAGCGAATCAGTTACCAAGATTTCACTTTGTACATGACACCTCACCTTTAAGGTAATAACTATTGATTTTACTGGGTATTTTGTAATGCAGAGGGACTTTTTTCAATTTAACAAAGCTTTACAAAACTTAACATCTGCAGTACTAAAGGGAAGCCTGTATCCACGCTTCTGCAATAATGCTGGAGAATTGAACAACGGAATTGAAAGTAAAATAAAATGTTAAATATTGTCCTATGCTCCTGGAGACAGTGAGTCCTACCTTGCGCTCTGCAGAGTGTGTGTCGGCAGAAGAAGCTTCACCTTGGACCGGAGTGCTTTCCACGAACAGGTACTGCTGCAGTGCGATTACTGCACTCTGGCACTGCTCCAGAGCCTCCTCCTTGCTGCTCCCCTCGAACTGCACCCGGAACATGCGGCTCTCGCTCTACAATCGCAAGACACGCACATGTCCGCTCACTCCAGCAGGGAAGCAACACTGACAGCCAGCCCTAGGCACACATTTAAGGGCCATTCAAAGTGAAAAAGGTAAAGGGGCAGGCAGAGCTGCCAATATAGTTCAACCCTTTGTTGCTTACTGGAGGTACGCGAAATGCAAGGTTTTCAAGAATGTTAAATGTCATGAAATATTACAGTATATCAATGTGGCAGTAAGGGTACTATGGAGTACGTTAGCAGAAAAAAATGAAACAATAATGTGCTGTGTTTGCGATATGACAAGCACTGTGCTTCAACAAAATTCATTTATGAAATACAGAAGTAAAGCAATGCAAACGTTTTTTTAAATTAGTATGTGCCTAGGATAGCGTCTATAAATTCTAAATTGACAAATTCTAATTTTTCTAAACTCAGCACCTACTGCTGCTGCAGCTGTGCGAGTTAACACAAGAGTGATACTGCAAGTGCACTGTCTCCAGGATGATAATTATCAAGTCGAAACAGTAATTTATTGTTTTCTGAATAAATTTAAAAAAAAGTTCTGATGCTTTCCTTCTCAGTTCTGAGCTCCTTAGGAATCACGTATTTAGTCTGAAATAACATTTCATATGATTATTTTTAATTAGAAAACAGCCATTTTAACAGTGTATCACGCTTCCATCATACTCCAACCTCCCACAAGCCCTTGCAAAAACCTTAACAGAGACCTCCGGTACTTGTCAGATTGCACAGCTGCACACAGAAGTTCACACTCACCTTTATCTTAAACCTGAACAGCAGGATGTCTGTTTTTTGGATCACTTTCAGGAAGTTAGAAGCATTGAGAAGCGAGAACCCTTCCTGGAAGACAAACAGCATGCCTTTGCATAAGTATGCTGATTTGCTCCACAGTGGGCTAGAATTATTTAGGAAACTCACATGTATTACTACGCGTTTCATTTGAATTTTAATTAACCTTTATTCACTGTACTTTACTGCCCCGTATCATAAGTAAACTTTTTTTTATTTTAAACTACACTTTTTTCTTTTGGAAAACATTCTTATCATTTCTAAACTGTCCCAAGAATTCAAAGGTATATGAAGCTGAAAAGGAAAGAAATGTATCATACAATCAGCGGGTTGAGAGAGTATGGGACAAACTTCCCACCCATGTTATTGAAGCCGAAATATTGGCTTCTTGCAAGAAAAGGAACAGTTCACTACTAAATAATGAGCTAGATGGGCCAAATGGCATCTTTTAGTTTGTAAGTATTTTTATAACGTTCTTATGAACTTCTCATAACTAATTCAAAATAATTTATTTTATTTATATTTATCACACTACTAGCGCTCCATTCATTTCTAACAGCACTGCAGTACATGAGCTCAGCAGCAGAGGGCTCTACTGCCTCAGAAACTAATTTGTATTCTGTCTCAGCCTTCTGTCCATAAAAGAGAGCAAAGCGAGACAAAGCCAAAGTATATTTTACTTTCCTGAGTCTACAAGAATGTTTGCAATGATTCACTTGCTTTGTTATTTTAAAAGACACTATAGCACAGAAAGAATTTAGCCATTTCACACACGGTGCTTATAGTGCCAACAACCACTGCAGGAACACTGGAAAATGAACTTAAGGAACAAAAGAGGAGAGGTCATTTAACCCCTCTTGCTCCTTTAGTTGCTAGTAGTTAGTAGCTAACAAATTAAAGCAAGCCAGGGCATCAACAATGATAACAGCCAGGTAGATTTCTCCATATTTCTCCTACCACTTGTACAAAGAAATGTTCTGTCTTGAATGCAATTCCTATCAGCTTCCATTTCTGTTCTTAGAACTGTAATTTATTGGTAATCTTGGACCGACATTGCACTGTAGATTCCTTTCTGGGTACTTCAATCAAGTCTGGTCAGTTTTCTTTTTGAAGACTAAAGACATAAGAAATTCATTTGAACCAAGAATATATATAACATAATCAAGGTTAAAAACAAAAGAGGCCAATCAGCTTATCTCTCTACTAGCAACTTAATTCAAGGATCTTATCCAGCCTTTTCCTGAAATAGACCAGGGTATGGGCTTTCACAACATGCTTGTTAGCTTCTTGTAGACGCTTTGTATAAAAAGTGCCTCCTGTGTTCCGTTTAAAGCACTTCCTGTTGTTTTCACCTGTGTCTGATTTGTATTTCACTCTTGTTTCTGAAGAAAACTGGGGTGACGTCGTCAATGTGTCTGAGAATTCTGAACACCTGTATTCTGACTACCTGTCTCCTTGTAGTCTTCTCTGTTCAAGATTAAAAAGGTTCAGTTATTTTAACTGTAAGAATAGGGAATTTTGTGAAACCTGGGAATGCATCTGTTTGCTCTTCTCTGAACTGATTCCAGAAAAGGAATTAATGTTTAACTCTTCTTTGTATGGATTTCAAAGTAACATTCTTTTTTTGTAATTTGGAGACAAATACTGAACACTGATCAACTTTTGGGTTTGTCCAGAATACCTTGGGTTTGGCCATTATTTAACAAATATAATCTTTACAATACGCAATGGTGCCACTGTAATGGAGATAATGTCCTCTTAGTTCACATCCAGCAAAAGTACCTGATAGGGGTGTCCATAGTCACAGTCCAATTTCAACATAGCTGGGATACTGATAGTCACTTAAACAAGCTTAAGACAGTAAATTTCCAAACAAGTATTGAGACTATTGCAAGCTTTGACCAGATCAATAGTCTAGTTGCAGAGAGAGGATTCTAGCTGAGCCCTGTTCTAATCCAGTTGTTCCTGACAGGCCAGGAACGACAGCCGTAAAAGAACCAGCCTCTCTTACAGAGTCTTGGGTGCTCTGGAAGCAGTCAATTTCAGGTTTCTTCCCAACTTCTTTTTACAGTCCCCTTTTAGTTATAGACCCGAAACTCTAACCCTGAGCTGTATCCTCTCGCAGTAGTGAGGCGATTTTCCTAGGCTACCCCTGCAGGAACAGACCAGAACAGACAAGCCTCCCTTCACTGGGACTGTGGTTTTATAGCAACAAGCAATAGGTTTATTCCATGTTGAAAAAAAGAAAGACTCACACTTGAAGAAAGACTTCTTCAGTCTTTCTCACACCTGAAGAAGGCTCCACGGCTGAAACGTTGTATTTTCTTTCTTCTCTTTTCAGCATGGAATAACTCTATTGCTTGTTCCTTTGCAGCCTGTGCATGCTGACGCAGCTCCCCACCTGAACTGTGGTTTTATATCCCCCCTAACCAACCAAAACCTTCATCAGCTGCCAGCTACACGAGGAATAATAATAATAATAATGACATAAATATGGAAAATATTCTTGCATGTATTTCTCCTCATAACATACAGGCTTCTTAGCAGTCTCTAAATATACATATATGCACGTTTAGACAACACACATGTGACAGATCAAGATTTCTGTTTGACAAGCTATTGCACAACCAAAGGAAATTTACTCACTAGACAAAACTGAAAACCATGTGCTAAATACAAGTTTTTATTTACATCTTACATTAAAATTGACAACATTATGAATTTGCATGATCAACTTTTTATTAATTGAATATGGAGAAACTGAATACTGTGAAAATGTATAAATCCACAACACAGACATAACACATTAAACACACTGATAACACTGTACAACTCAAACACATCTCAAAATAAAATGGTGCACTAACATTGAAATCAGCCGAACAACTGAAATATGGAATAACTGTTATATTTTTCAACCCTCTGTCAGTACTAGTAAAAATGGATTTAGCAAGATATACACAAGCTTTATGAAATTGCTTGCATCTTACTTCTGGAACTGATATTTATGTCCAACAGAGAAAACCTGAATCATGACTTCAGATATGATCTAGTGAAATACTCAATATCCTGAAGAGACAGAAATGCAATAATCTGTCCAAACCTTCAAAATAAAAATAAAAAACAGGACTAAAAACTATAAAAGCACTAAGGATCAAGAAGAACAAGCATATCTTTACACAAAAAGTTCAGTAAAAAGTGGAGTGTAAAAACCCAAACTCAATTCACCAGTCTCTTCAGCAAGAGCCTTCATGACATCCTTAGATCAGTAATCTGACAACCAAATGGGTAATATGGGCCAAATGGCCTTTATGTCTCAACTGTGCTCAAATGTTAACAAGATTTTGCTCTGCCTAGCTTAATGCCTTGTGATTGTGACGCATAAAATGTCCAATACATTGTTCTCTATTTATCCACAATCTGAATTTCAGTTTTATCTTCATGCTTCAGCCCAGATTCACAAAGAAATTCAAAGCAAATTACTGTTTTCAAATCTTAACTTCTATTCAAAGAATGTTGAGCTCTTCAGGGTTAAGATCATGCAAAGTAATTTCCAACTAATGGGTATTTGCAGAGCTCAGACACAGTTGCAAGGAAATGCGTGCTGTTGACATTGTCTCTTACTGTATAAGACTTCTGGCCTGTGACCAGAACTGACTGCTCATCTTTCTAAGCGTCTGCTGTGCTCCAGATTTGTGAAAGGTCATTACTCATACTTGGTTGCTTAATCTTTTTAAGAAAGTTGCAAAATGACTTAATAGAAGAGTCATTTCGAAAAATAAATTCAGCCTTAGAGATCAGTTTTAGAAGGGACAGCAGCCATGCAAAAAAGAGGATAGAGATCTTCGGGAGAGAGGACAGACATGTCAGTTTACATATTCCTGTACTGTGGGACACTATTTCTCCAGACTGCGAATACTGGCGTTTTCAATTGGAAGAAAACGACATTATAATTTCACAAAAAATCTGTCCGGGGGCTGATGTACAGTACTGTATGTAGCTCACTTCTGTCTGCTTCCACACATCAGTCTTGGAATACTATTCCTTGTATGAAACACGAATGGTGTTTTCACTTCCAAATCATTATCGTTTGAAGTTTTTTTTGGGAACTTTCAGATAGAGATGAACCGATCAACGTTTTGTGATGCCCACACCGATTGCCCATTTTCTGTAAGCGGTTCGGCCGATACCGATACGATTCGGGGGGTGGGGGGGGGGTGGGTGTGTTACCATCCAGCCAAAGACACAAAAGATGCTAAAATTGTTTTATTATTTATTATAAGACAACGATTGTTGCAACCATCTCACATGAAGTAACAAGCTGCAGTCTAACCATTTTTTTTATTTAATGAAGATGACCAACTGGCATAGCGCAGCTCTAGGCAAGATATCAGGCGGCAGAATCCTACATCTTCAACAACCGAAAATGGTTGGTTATCTAGCGCAATAAATTCCATTATTTTGGTTGTGATTCTTCTTGCTTACGGGGTATCTCTCAGATGTCGCCTGCACTGTCGCTTCCAGTCATTACTGCTGATACAGATAACCAAGCTTCTTTCAGGAAACAAGTCTGGATGAGATCTTAAAATGAATCTGCTACTTGCGACTGAGGGAGCTAGATGGGCCTAATAGATTCCTCTCATTTGTAACTTTGTTATACTTGAATATCTCACAAACTTTTAGTAGCATTGCAATACCATACTAAAATACCACACAAATAATAAATTATATCCACAAACTCAAAACATAAAACCAGATTCTCTCCATGCTGCTTTCAACAAGCATAGATTTCTACCAGATTTCTACTGAGGAAGTTACATCTCAGAGAAGACTTTTTTCAGGGCACTGAAGAAAAAAGAAAAAAGAGCTAACAGTTCTGCTTGTAATTTCTTATGGCCTAAAAAAATTTCTGCCTGCTACACATAGCTGGTCCCTTCTTAACAATATGCAAGGACACAAGCATTTTCTCTGTTCTCGGTTCCCCCAGGTCATTATAAACAAAAGTTCAAATACCCTACATTTCATGAAGAAAAATTAGGTTCTCTCCATCTGCTATGGAGAGGACATAAGACCATTGATGAATACAAAGTTAAGCGAGACACTCATCTTAACTATTTAAGTGGACATAGCCCTCAATCTTAAGGGTTAATTTTAATATCATTTTAAACTTAAACACAAGAACATGTCAACTGTTTACTGCTGTTAATATAGATGTTTGTTTTGATGTCCCCATGGTTAGCAAAAGACTGAAGAAGGTTTAGGAACACAGATCTTTAGTGCCACGGTGCGGACAGCACAACTTCCACTGCTCAAAGAAGACAAAGAAGCTGATGCAGCTACCCAGCTGTATTGTTTATTAATATAATTTATATGATGTACTTTAAGTCACTATGTATGATGTCCTCTGTTTCCCATGAAATTTGTTAAATGTTACCATGTACAGTGAATGTGGAAAAGAGACTGTGCAGTGAGTCCAATTATCACCGAAAGCATGCTCTTACCAGCAGGCCATGTCCCTGTGTGATGAGGAAATGTCCTGACTGGACGATGGTCAACTCCAGCTGTCCCGCACTTTCGCTGGAGTTAAAAACCTAAAACACAGGATTTATATTACAGGAATCCGTTCGCCTGAACATAAGTTTCCTCAAAGCTTCTCAACCACAAAACCACGGCTTCACAATCGCGGAAAACCTTTATTTTCACTGCAGCTCAAGACACAAGCCAAAGGGACAGCGCCCTCCAACCCCCTGAGCACGGGGAGGCGCGTCCTGCTGGCTGGGAACCGGGCAGCAACACCACTGGCCCAGATGTGCACTAGAGCCAGGAGCACTTCGCCAAGAAGGTCCAAAACCTTTTTTTCAACCTGCAGTCATCTTAAATCTGTTCTACTGTACATCTATCCTTCTCTCCACCTAACCCACCCCCCTTCAAAACGGTAATGTTGTTTTACAGAACCTAATAATGTGCTCAAGGCACAGACCAATACTGTTTCACAATAACGAAACAGCAATAATCCCCCGGGGACATTCAGAACCATGAGCAAGTCCACAACACAATTCCCACTTCCAGCCTTTCTATAGTATTGGGATCGCATGGAAAATGTAATCATTACTCATCCGGATGTTAATAAATCTTCTTATTTATTGTTTTAGTCTTCTTATTTATTGTTATTGTCATCCTGTAAAGCGCTTTGAGAAGCCACCTTTAAAGGCGCTATATAAAATAAAGTTTATTATTATTATTATTAATTATTATTATTATTATTATTATTATGATGTTACATACAGTGCATACACACACATCACTGGAGTGAGGACCGGTACCTCAGACGCGCTCGCTGCACGCAAGGGCGACCCACTGACCCACCGACAAGAAGAAAAGTAACAACCTTGCATAGATTTGACAGTGCTCACTTTTAAATCCAGGTTTCATGATCCATCAATAAATGAAACGCACCTACAGACATCGAAGTGTTTTCAGCTGTGCAGGGGAAGACCAAGGCGAAACACAGCCGACTTTAGTGAACGATTCCTGCGAACAGCCGGCGGCAGTCGCCGCGCCCCCGACCTGTGCGGTGATCGGCTTCAAACCCTGTAACTGCTGCGGCCCGCGAAACGAGACTAGCGCTGGGCAGCCAGTCGTTGTTTTTTTTATGATTAATAATAAATTGACGCCTCCTGATTCATTCGCAAATGCAGCAGAGCATCCAGGGAGGTGCTGGCGCCCGGTACACGCCGCGCCCTTGGAGGTCCCCAGGACGGTGTGTCATTTCGGTTCCGTGATAGTTAAAAGTAATTTTTCGCCAGCGCTGAAGACTTGTGAATAGGGAAATGGCAAACCATACGCGCTGTTGACCTTCTCCGCAATGGAGCGTAAAAAGGATTTTTTTTTTAATCCTGCCTAACGTTGTTCACCCTCTCAACTTGTCCTGAGCGAAGCCCATTAACAAGCACCACGACAGCGATTCATCTGCTGAAGGCGCTTCGGTTACTGAGAAATTAACCAACCTTCCACGACGAGGTGCTGTCGCCCGCCGTGGCCTTCGGCAGAAACCGGCTGTAGCGCCTCAGCGGCCACCGCGGCGCGGCGTTCAGGCCGCCGGGCTCAGGGGGCGCCGCCATCTTGCCCGGCTCGAGACAGGGGGGAGGAGCCGCGGCATCGCGCCTCGCGGCTGGCCCGCCAACCGCGGCCGCGTTGCCATAGAAATAAACCTCTTTTGCCGTCGACGCTTTTTGATTAATTTTATTAAATCCGGCAATGCTGCAATTATTCTAATAACAAAATAAATAATTAACAACAGATTGAACAATTTATTAACAAATACTTAATAAAAAACAACTAAATAATTTTAATTGGTGGTGGTGGAGGAGAGTCCCCATTACCTGTAAAGCGCTTTGAGTGGAGTTTCCAGAAAAGCACTATATAAGTGTAAAGAATGATGATGATTATTATTGTTGTTGTTATTTTGACGAAGGTAAATACAAACGGGGATGCTGTTGGAAGTCCAGCACAGCCTGCTCTGTACTGGGACGGTAAATCTGTGTGAAGCTGGTTTGCTGCTGTAGAAGCTGCAGGCTCTCTGTGGACAGAAACTGTCAGTCAAGATCCCAGTGTGGTTCTGCAGGAAGAGATGGTCCTGGCCACGGTCCTGACCTACTGGGTCATTCAAGATCCCATGGCACAGTTTGTAAGAGCAGGGTTGTTCAGGGTGTTAGTCCCTGTGTCCTGCCCCTTCAGTCTCCCATATTGACCCCTAGATCCAAGCAGTGAATCTACAGGCAAGGGCCTGAGCAATTTAGGATGAAACGCACTGTGCAAATTAATTATTATGATTATCACAGATATGATCTGAACTAAATTTTTATCATCGTCGCTTTCAATCGTCCAGAGCTGGACCGTTTAGAGCCTTAGACAGAGAGCCAGTGTGGTTCACAGAGGACGGGGGTTTAGTGATGCCGACTTGTTTACTTTGGCTCACTAGCCTGTACAGCCTGCTGGGATTGGCTCCGGCAACCCCTCAGCCCGGAATTGGATGGATCGGTTTGAGAAGGGATGGATGGAGAAGCTGCACATTGTACGTACTCCTGCCACTGCCGAGCAGATCTGAGTCCTTCCATCACGGCGGCGATGTAGACTGCAACAGAACAAGTTATCCTTTCTTCCCACAAATATTAACCTGCTTAACGTGGGCAGGTGATTGTATATTTTACTATTGATTGTATGTTTTACTTTATGTATTTATTTTTCATCGTAATGTATGTTTCTTATGTGTTAATGACTTCATGTTGTGTTCAGTGTTTTGTGTATTATGTTGTGTCTTTTACTTGCCTACAAAGCATATTTCTCATCTGGGCAGATAAATGAAGTACTAAAGCTTATTGAGTATCTTTCACTGTCTTCTTTCAGGAAACAGCTGGATATGACCCTTGGATCATTTATCTACTACCAAACTAGATGGATGAGCAGCAAGACCTTTCTCATGTCATCTTTTTCTATTTTAAAAGATACACCACTAAGTGTTTAATCCACTTGCTGTATTTACTGTGCAGAATGTTTTCCCTTGTTGAACAATATTATATTCCGTTTGTCTACACCTTATTTCGGTTAAGGAACAAGTAATAGGTTTATTCCATGCTGAAAGAAAGAAGGAAAACACAACGTTTCAGCCGTGGAGCCTTCTTCGGGTGTGTCAATTTAACTTATTTCAGTTAGTTTTCTACAATCAAGCGTTTTTGCAAGTTGTCTAGAATAAACGTTTGATTTGGTTAATTATGTCTTCAATCACCACACCTCGATATATACCAAAAGGGAAAAAAATGTTTCAACCTCATTAGCCGTATTGGAGTTCATCGGCTGGCATTAGAACTCGAATCGTGAGAGTATATTTCACTGCAGCAAATCTCTCATCACCTACATTTTCATCCATAAATTCTTCCATAATAAAAGTTGAAATCACGCTTCCCAATCCCACTCTCCCCAACTTCAATAAGTACTGTGAAAAGAGCACAGTCGGAATAATTTCACCCAATTTCTGGTAAAATTTCTTTACCAGAGCGGCTTGTTAGCATGTGCTGGACCACACGCTTCGAGAGACGGGTGAAGCGCGGAGATGCGCCTCCAGCTGCCTGCGGATCTTTCCAGACCGAAAAACACAACAATAAAAACGATTTCCATCTTACAATCTCCAGTAACCTGCAAACCATTCTTACATTATTTTTAAATAAAATACATTTAACAGAAATAACTTTTTATTTCTTAAATCTAGAGAGGAAACCGAGGCTGCCGTTTATACCCGATTCCTCTCAGTTGGGAGTTTCGGTGAAGATCTAGTCATAGTACAGTGTGCAGAGGAACGGACATTCCTGGCGACTAGCTGTAGTTCTCTCAATTAAAACAAAAATAATTGAAGCCTTCTTTCTGTCCTTCATTAACCTTCCGGGGGTTGATGGGTGTGATGACCATTATCTTATAGCATTTCGCTTGCGTGGCTTTTAATCCCCCTGGTATTTAATTAAAGCACTTACCCAGTCATTGGAAGAAATTTATCAGCGGTGATAAATGATCCATTCAATCTTCTCTTCGAATGAGATGCTTCCGTAGGGGCTGCAGCAGTTAACACTCGCATCCCTGAAACCGGATAATTAATCGGGTTTCGGAAAGTGTAAATAAATGTTTTTCTTACCATCTTATTTAACATCGGGTCACTAAGTAATTTACAATTGCGGTTTTCAGATCTTAAATCATCAGTTCCCTACGGAAATAATTGCTGATTAAAAGTTTTTGTCTACAATATACAGTATAGTGCCATTAGATTTTAGCTTTTTTTCACTGTAGTTTAATGTTTGTGATCAAGTTTTTTTCTGTAGAAGCGAGGAACAACGTGACTGTTTGCGTGCACGTACTGTACACTGATGCTAAGTAGAGTTTTATGCTTTAATTTCTCTACCGATATTTCTATTGTCAGCGCAGCCTGTAGAAAACCTCCAGCCGAATTTCTCCCGGTTTTAAATTAGTGGGTGTAATACAGTGTTTTTATCCAATTCTTACAACTGGAGTACTAAATACTGGCGATTCTTTTTTCAATAATTCAGATCAGTTGTTCAGTTGTTCGTCTTCAGATCTTCAGATCTATCATACTTGACATTCAAAATAAAAATACAGTACATAGTGAGGGGGCAAAGACTATCTGTACACACACGTTTTGTTGGTGCGTGGCTAAATGCCGATTCGACCAGCTCCACAGCTCGCGGTGCTCGGAAAACAATTCCCCGCAATTATATTCTGAAAATCCCATTTATACAGGAAGAATAAGAGAGCCCTCATTGAACATTCGCCCTTTTAAAGCCCAGGCTGCAGGCTTACAGTAGGTGGGGTGGGCTTATTTGCAGTTCCTGCTCCTATGGCAACCCAATAGATCAGATAGCTTCATGAATATTCCCAATACCAGAAGCTGGAACGATAGATCAGTGATGTCACCGGTCTCAGGATGCGGCTGTAGATTTCATTGCACTGTTCATTATTGACAGCAGATACGGATCTGGGCAGGGAGCACGCCGGGGTATTAATGACCTCCTCATCATCGCACGCCCCTCACCTGCCATGCTAAGGTTTCGTGTGATTTTATTTTTCTACTCAAAGGATTTTGCATTCCAGTGCCTTGCAAGCCGAGACTGAAGTACAGCGGGGATCGAAGCCGGGTAGAGGAGGCATCTTAAAGTGCCAAGAAATATACGAGATGGTCCGTTTCTTGCTAGCGCATCACAACCGCTACTACCACCTCTTTCATGTGCATCAGGATGAGGCTTGGAGTCTGAGATGAGCACCAGACGACACGCACACAGCCACAACTAGGGTGCTGCGATTCGTGGCAATAATCGCAACAGTAATAATCCGGTTTTAGAATTTTCCAATTGGTCTGTGTCAATTCAATATCATAATGGACAAGTTGCCCCCTTCCATGCGCAAGAGGCTGTACAGCCTGCCCCAGCACATCGGGCAGAAAGCTTCGATCATGGGAGATGGAGAAGACGGAGACAAGGACACACGGAGGAAGAGCATTAAAATGAAGCCCTTGCCTTCACCGTCCTCTGCGGGTAGCTGCAAAGGTATGGCGGAAACCAAAGGCGGGGATTCGGTGATTATGGAGACAGACATCGGGAGACCCGTCAAGACCAGCTCAAACGGTGACTGCAGGAGATTCAAAGGCAGTCTCTCGTCCATCACCAGCCGGCACGTCCATGACCCGGACTCGGCGGAGGAGAGACGGCTCATAACGGAGGGAGATGTCACGCCGTGTGAGGAGAGCCCCCCGCCGGGGGCGGTGGGCTCTGTGGCGGAGCAGGGCGCGTACGGCGGCGGCTCCAAGGATCAACAGGCATCCCCGGACCAGCCATCCGGTTTCATAAAGTTGGATGGAATCGACCAAATCCTGCCGGACGACGAGCAGAGATTGTACCAGGCTGGCTTCATTCACAGGCAGTTCGGAGCCATGCTGCAGCCGGGGGTCAACAAGTTCTCCTTAAGAATGTTTGGGAGTCAGAAGGCAGTGGAAAGGGAACAGGAGCGGGTTAAATCCGCCGGATTTTGGATAATTCACCCCTATAGTGACTTCAGGTAACAGTGTGCTCCGTGTTTTTTTTGTTGTCTTCTAGTGCTGCATGTGTGTGTGGTGGTTGTTGGGGGTTTGTTGAGAAATGTCCGACACCTGCACTTCATTTATATACAGTAGCATGTGTGACCGCTTTTAAGCTTTTAAATAGTCATCTTTGTTTAAACCATATATATACAGTACACAGGACTGGAATGAGATGGAATTTCATTGTTCCAGAGACGTGATTTAGACGCAAAACCTGGTGGGAATTATTCCATAAAGCGGAATGAAAAAAAAATGTTTTTTTTTTCTCTCTAATTCCAGTAGGTGATCGGAATTAATGTGCCACAGCGACATTGTCTGAAACGAGTTCTCGGTAACACAAAGAAGTTGTATATAATAATCTGCTCCTTATTTTACCCCGATGTGCACAAGAGATTATTTAAGGAAATTAGAGACACTCTTTCATTTTTATATTATGTAGATAATAACAGACAGCTCCTGGGATTCGTTCTGAAGGGCATTGATTCGTACGGTTAATCTTTATTTAAACAATAAGAGAGGTATTGCATTGCAAATCATTATGGCAAGAGTATTAATTTTCATTGTGTAATGTGTTTTCATGTATTGGGAAAAACATTGAGATGGTTGCTTTTAAGAGACTATACAGTACTTGAAGTCTATTATTACACGTCCACTGTCCACAACAAAACTGAAAAAGAAACATCAAACTGAGACATCAAGAGACATTTTGAGGCAGGGGATAGTCCAGCTGGAGGTGTTGCTGTCACAGCAGCCCGGAGCAGGGAGCTGCACGCAGTGTTCCAGTGCCTGGCTGTGGTGCTCTTGAAGGGATCAGCACATCCTAATTACAGCTGCTGAGGCTGGGAGCCATGCACACTGGGAGGGACCTGCCTGCAGGCTTTGCGGTGATGTCCCTACATGGCTGCACGAGTTCTGAGATGGGGGTGTCTTTACTGAGGGCTGTCCATCATCAGTACTTGGGGCAGGTCACCAACAGGAGTATTAAGGCTCTACACTAGTGTCTAAGGCATGGTGGGTAACCTGTGCTGAACTAGCACAAGTTACAGGGCTGTTCATACACGTACTCAGTGTCTTTGGTAGGAGCTGTGTCTACTGAATAGCCAGAAGTATTTGTCTGTTAATTGAAGTTCTTGATTGATCACTTTTTCTTTTTCCAAGATATTCAGGTGTTAGCGGTAGAAAATAACCCTCAATCTGTGTTGATAGTTATTTCAAAGAGTGCATCTTTGAGATCTCTATGGGAAATGCTTTATACAAGATCAAGGTGAAATACTGTAGGATTTCTGAAAAAAACACATTTTAAGATGTGTGCAGGTTCTGAAAATAGAACTCAGAACAGTTTTAAACGTCGATAATTAAGCAGAGTTCAAGCATGTTTCAGAACTGTCCCAATTTCTAACCAAAACCACAGTACAGAAGGAAGTGCTTAATTGCAGACACTACAAGGTACCATGTTCTGGGAGAATAAACACCACACTGGTCTTAAGACAGGCAGCATCCGCAGGGGGAGAAGCCTGGTTTCTAGGCCTCAGATCTACATTTAAGTCAGACAGATGGATAATGCAGCTCCTTGTGTTATTAGAGTTGGTCTCGAGCGGTCAGGCTTGTTCCGGAAATAAGTACCGATCCTGCCAGATGTACGGCTCACTAATTTGTCATTACATAAAGGCACCAAACCATAACCTATGACCAGCGGACACCCAGTAATAAAATCAGCTTCATTTATTAAAGACCTGCACAAGGAAAGGAAACAGATGATCCCGATTCTTCCAGGGCTGAGGTTAACAAGACCCTTCAATTGGAGGAGCTGAACCTTTTATAAATGAAACGAAGTAGCCATTGACAGATTATGCTCGGGAGCCTCTGTGTGTGTGTGTTCTATAACTCTTAAGTCAATTTTATATTTTGCCACTTCTCTGTTTTTCAATCTGTAATAAATACAGAACCAGAAGAACAATGATAACTGGAAGGGAATTCATACTGTTTCTTTTGATGAATTGAGGATGTATTGAAGTTAAGTGCATTACAGAGTTCAGAAGTAGGATAAACATGAGGTCAGCTGCTCTTTTTCTGTTTACTTTCAGTACCTATTAAAGCGGCTATGATCTCTCAAGCCCTGTGCAGCTCTGAAGATTTAGCTACTAGAAGCCACCCAACACAATCTGTGATGTGATCTTTAATCTTAAAGATCCCTTATATAATACACTAAGAGCTTTGAGTGGGGAGCTGTGTCAGTAACCAAGTTGCAACGGAACGAGCAGATGTTGATTCCTCTCTGAAAAGTGAAAAGAAAAATGCAGCAATATTTCAGTTGTGGAGCCTTTTCCTCTCCTTCTCTCCCCCACACACTTGACAAAAATGCTATAACCAAAAGGTGTAGTTTTACTTTTTAGTTCTGTATTGTGGAAATATCCTGCTTGTTCCATTATAACAGATTTTGACTGGATGGGTGGTGCATTAATTGCTTTAGGTAATTTTCTGTCTGGAACCTAAAGGTGCTCAGGGAGTGGTTTAATATGCCTCAGTGCATCTGCAACGAGTTGAAACTCAGTATTGCACATGCAGGAGCACCCTCAAGGTGAGCCACAGTGATGCAAATCTTTTTTTACAAGTGCTCTGTTTTTGAGTTGGCTAAACCGGCCTTGAAGACATTTGCATGCAGCGCTTCAGCATGCAGGGGCTGCAAAGGAACAAGTAAAGGTTCATTCCATGCTGAAAGGAAATGAAAAGAGACACAACATTAGACACCTGAAGCAGCTCCAGCTGAAACATACTGTTTCTTTTCTTTACCTTTCAGGATGGAATGAACCTTCACCTGTTCCTTTTAAACCAACTTTGTTCTAATTAATTAACCCCCGTCCTTCAAAAAGGACATTGTTTCCTGGTTCATTAAAAGAACATTACTTCACTGGCAGAAAATGTAATCAAAATATATTAAAGGTAGATTTATCTTTTGTTGTTTTAAAAATTAACTCCCCTTCAGTGTTTATCTCAGAGTCATACATCTTTAATTCTTAAAAACATTGACACAAAGATAAAGTTTAACCTGAAGACATCTAGTCCTATTTCACAGTCTTGAGATACAGAACTGTTCTTCATACACAGGAATAGCATGGCTGTTTCCCAACATATTCAAGTAAGGGATAGAAGGTTTCAAAACTCTTTCAAACACTAGGACAGCTCGCAGCTAGTTTTCCCCTTGACTGTTATCAGAGAAATACCACCGCAGCATATAATCTGACATACTGAACCCTAACTGTGCACACATGTCAGTGGCACACTGCGAATGTGCATTACTGTGTTTTGTGATAAGTGTGGAAGAATGTTACACTTTAAAATGCTGATAAATCAACCATGATCATTAGAATGCCACAGAGGAATGTGAAAGATAGAAACATAGAATGCATTTAGATTATCACTGTAAAGACTGATTACTTTCTGACCTAACATTTAAATTGATTCACAACCTATCAACCTAATGGCTGGGCACAAGTGAATTTTTTTTTTCAGAACCGCACCTTAGGGACCCTTTGAAAGCAAAATTAAGCAGGTGTGGGTTCACAAAAAAGTGAATGAAAGCAGATTTTTTTCATTCTTGTCAAATGAGCCAGTGTTTCTGAGCTGTCACTTGCCAGCCCTGGTCTCACAATGTAGAGTGAAGTGGAATCCCTCTGGCTCTGAGTGCATCCGCAGCCAGAGAAAACCCGTCAGCCCAGAACGTGAACACACCAGGCTCCCACTGGTGGGATCACACCTGGAGAGGAACTGCTTTCAGTCCCTTCTTTCCTGTGCTTAACGTCTCTCACTCTACCATTCTCCCTGTACGAATGATACTATATACTCTCGTTTATGATTTTAATTTCCAAGTTTAACTTTTTTTTGTCATTTTCATTGTTTCTTTTTCATTCTCATCAGCCTTTCCTGTCCTGGTAAAGTCAAACCAACACTGTCACATGGTTAACATTCAGTGTAATGACAGGCTTCTGAGCTTTACAAGACAAAGCTTCCAGTTCCTATAACAGAGGTGTCCATGTTGTCTGTTATACAAGTAGAAAAATTCTAACAGAGAACCAGCAAAACTACCAGCCGCAAACATTGACTTAATACATGCAGACCTCAGTCTTCTGCAGTTATGTTTTCATCACAGTGTGTTCTACACAGAGGACTCGGCGTGAAAGACGGTAGAAGTATCTTTTCTTGCATCAAATTGTTTCAAATAATATCAAAAGGTCATCATGGTATTGAGCCTGAAGAAGCTGCCGGTTCGGTTATAAGGATTACGAGTTCATGTTCATTCATGACTCTCTTCATCTAGTCAACATGAGAAAGCACTAAATCCAGTCAAATATGTGTTGGGAGATTATGGAAACTTTAGTTTTTTAACAATTTTTTTTTTGTATTTCCATTTTATATCTAGGTATTGGGAATAGACAATGACTTTCTTATCTGTCTGATGATGACAACTACTCTTCTAATGCCCAGGGAGAATGAGGAGGGCAGACAATCTCTGCTGACCTCCCCCTCCCACCAGGCCAATCACAAGGTTAGAACTGTAAAAAGTAGTGTTCAAATGATGCAGCACAATTTTTAAACCCTAAAATCTTCAGTTTGATTTTCAGAATGGCAAAAACAAGAACGAAGTTGCAAAGAACTTTCTAAAATCTGTTTTGAGTCTCTACATTTCAAGTATTCAGATGATTGGTATAAAACATACCACTATAAAAATTCAATATATTCAGTTGCATAAACCAGGGGTTCAAAATCAATCACTTTGATATCTGATTCTAACATATATTTCCTCATTCTGATAATGATGTCTTTTGGTCATCGCAGTGTAAACTGGATAATTTCTGCTAAGGCAAAAGTTTAAGAAAAAGAGTGACCAGAGTAATTCTCAGTCTTAAAACAATGTTGTTCACAGAAAGGTTAAAGGAATTAAATCTTTAAAGATGTACAGTATAGAAATGGATGCTATTGAGACTAATTCTCTGGGTCTCTTCAATGACCTCTGGCCATAGCTGCAGTTAGTGTAATTGTGTTACACTGAGAGAGAGAGGAAAAAGGAAGTGAACATTATTGATTCTTCATAGTGGACTATGGACGATCTCAGTGCTGAATTAAGACTAAATTAAGATATGGAACATTTGATTATTCATAAAGCTGAGAGAAGGACTTTTCCAAATCACCATCATCTTGAGAACCTAAGAAGGCTTGCAGATGAGAAAAGGCCATTTGTCCCCTGTTATTGGTTTGGTAGTTTGTTAGCTATGTGAATCTTAAATTTCATCTAGCAGATTCCAAGAGTTAGAGTTTGAGCATCACCCACCTGACATGAGGTCCATGTCACAGACACCTACAACTCTTTATGTGAAAAACTGTTTCCTACTCTGTTTCCTAATTAAATTAACTTTTAGTCTCCAGTAGTGACTGTGTCCTCATTTCCAGTACACTGGCAAACACCGTTTGCAAACGTTCCATTTGCAAACACCTATGTGAAATATTTATTTAGTACATTAAACAAAATTTCTTTAATCTTTAGAGCTGTATTTTTAAAACTCGTCGACATTATGTATTTGAAACACAACCATCTTTCTTCTTTCATTGGGAAATTACTGTAAAATGTCCAATTTCTCATTTCCCATTTCTCTGTTTGCAGGCACTGTCTCAAACCTTCATGGATTCATGTTCATGTTTTTCTTAAATTGAAAAATGTCTTAAAATGTAAACCCTCATCTAGTAGTCACTTGGTAGTAGTTGAAAATAAGACATTCTGTAGAGTGTTATGTGATTGTGGCACTTTGATCCATATTCTCTAACCCTGTTATAACACTTGATGGAACTTTAAATGGGAGACTTTAAATTCCCTCTTAGCAGTGATTTAGCAGTTTAATTACATTTTGACTATACACATTGTCATGTGCAAGAAACCCACAGGGACCATCAATTCCCAAAGAGGCAGTAGCTTGTGCTCAGTATCCGAAATGTAAACGTTATACTTTTGCAACAGTGCAGTTATAACTGCATTTTAATTGTTCAGGTTTTTGAAAGCATGACATATTTTCTGTTTTATACCCATCCCGATTTGATTTGCCAGTTTACAGTCATCCTGCCTTATGATCGCTCCAGTAAACTGGGTACCACACATAGAGCAGGAGGAACTGGGGGCAGCTCATTCAGAGTGAGGCCATCCAGAACAAGTCCAACAAAGGCTGCTCTCAATCCCGCTGAGAATCACGTTTCTTTGGTAAATAAAAGCTTAATACTTAAATATACTTAATATATAAACGTATTTATTAAAATCAAATTTATTGATGCAATGAAAAAAAATGAACACCGGGAGTAAATAAAGATCTGCCAGCACAGGACTCAAAGTGGGCAGCTACAGCAGACACATGGCAATACAGGTGATGGGTTTCTAAACCTTCTCCATTTAATCATTACTTAAACCATTAAAAATCCACACAAAGCAGAGAATGCAGGTGGAAACTGTGCGGAGGTGCATTCAAAGGATAAATACTCGAGGTACAGAAATGTTTGCTGGTGTCTGGGTTGAAACCACTTTCTAGGCTTCTTTAAAGAAATGATCGAATGAGATCCTGGATTAATTACCTATGAGCAATCAAATGGGCAATTTAGGCCAAAGAAGATGCATCCTGGCATATGTAAACATTCATATTTTAAGTTCTCCTGGGATCTTTCTTATTTCCAACCTTTTTTTCTCCAATTGTTGTGCTGGTCACAAATTTGCAACAGCTGTCCCTGTGTGCTCTGTGTTGGCATCCTCTCCAGGGTGCCATCACAGTCGCACTTTGTCTTTGCTCTTTGTTCCTCCAGTCTTATGAGGAATTAAACAGCTTTCTGATTAATGAGATGATTTTAAATAATTTCACCTACTGTAAGATACAAAGTTTCTGTGCAGCAAAAAATTGATGTTCATGTATCCTTAAACAATAGCAAATGCAATGTGTTCCAGTTTTTCAAACAATAAATCAATGCAAAGATCTTTTTCCTCTGAAAGTAAGTTTAATTAAAATGTGAAATTAAAAAAAAACATGACGGGTTAGAAAATAAACATGTGGGACCCCCAAATATCACACCTCATATTCAGAGAAAATATTTACAGTAGAAAAGTTCAGATGATATACTGAACAATTGTCCAATGAAAATGCAACTTGATTTACATTCTAAATATTAAGCAGGTAGGTTAGTGATGTATTGTTACTTGGGATAAAAATATTATAAAAAATAACAGGTACACAGTGTTTATTTAATTTGAGCATAAATTACCAAACAACTTAATGAAGAATCTGTATAGACATCCAAAAATACATTATTGAATTCATGAGAGAACAACGAAAGATACGATCATGCCTTGCATGAGCAATGAAGATTGTCCATCTGCTATTAGCATTATTGAAGGAGGCCAGTCTCTGGGAGTCTGTGTGAGAAGAGCACATGAAGAATGAGAAGTTCTCCTTCAATAACAAGGACACTACTCCAGAGAAACCAGGACAGATCCTGTTCTGGAAAACAGAGGGTCGCCACTCATCCACGTCTGCAGTGATAACTGCACAAGAAATAACAAAGGCAGAATGGCTGTATACCTCACTATCTGCATGAAAATGGTCTGCACACTTTAAGGCTGAACACAGATCACATGTTAACAACTGCAAGAACCACTGTCTTCTATGGGCCAGGGAATTTCTGAGACATTGGCAGAGAGAATGCTGGATGGTTTCTTCACCCATGGCTAGGTGCTTAGCCTTTGATAGACCTGATGGAAGACAATGTGTGTGGACGTGTCATGGTGAACATTGTGCTGTCTCTGGCTTTGTTCAAGCCAGGCAGTTCAAGAAAGTTGTGTTGATTTTCCAACAGGACAGTGGAAGACAACACTGACCTCCGATTACAATAATTACAACAGCACAACTTCAAAAAACTGTGGGACCGGCACCCCAATGTCATCAACATGTGACAACCCCACTGGCTTGCCCCACTGCCTTGAGCAGCTACCCGCAGCTGCAGAGTTTAATCACATCATTGAAGGCAGTACCTCCTGCCTTTAATACCTCTACTGCTGGACCTTTGTCATCATTAAACACCTTTAATGCAAACGTCCATGAATACTATTTTTCTAATTTCGGTTTCTGAGGTGACATAATGATTAATTCAAATTTATAAAGAATCTGTGACAAACCTTACAACCTTGAAACCACAATATATTTTGCTTTTGTTGACAGCTGGTTTGTCAATGTCTGTGAACCACTTTCCCCAGATCTGCATACCATTTTTGGAGTTGGACATCCTGCACGTTAGGTGGATTAAACAGTTCTTGAGAACAAATTTGACATGAGGTGAATGATGCTTTTTTTATCTCGCTTTTTCATCAACTGCCTATATCACTTTGTCATGAGCGAATGGAGAAAGCCTGTATTTTTTGCATAATGGTCAGCAGACTGACGTGTACAGTATATCTGATGTTCAAAGTCCTGTACATTTGCCAGGCACATGCATCTAAAAGTTGCATTTGTTATTCAAATGAATTATATGTCAGCAAGATTCTTTGTAACTTAGTGAAATCAATCATTACATCTCATTAGCTGTACGTCTGGGAACAAAGTCCATGAAAGAGTAAAAAAATATATAATTTAATCCTTCCTCTTCCTTAAGATGAATCATACTGTGTTTTCTTTTTCCGGTCGTTAAATCTTCAACCTTCTGTTTAATCCTTTACTATTGCAATGACATTTAGATGATCCTGAAAATTTGGATGCATGAGTAGAACACTATAGTACTGTATTTCCATGAATCACCACTGGTATGGCAGACGATGACTTGAAGTAGGGAAAACATGCAGTTTGTGTTCAATACTGTTACTTTATTGTACACTGTACAAACTGACAAAGGAAATAATGACAGTCCTTTTATGAACTATGTTTCAAAGAGCTTCTAAATAAGACCACAATTAGTACACTCAGGTGAAGTAAAGATATGGATTAAAATATTTACTTGAGGTTTTTTTATGCAAATACATGAATACTCTATACAACACAGTACGTCTTTTAGGAATTGAAATCAAACTACATGGAGCACTTAAGGTGCAACAGAAACAACTCTTTGTTGACTCTGGAGTGCGTGTGTGTCTGTGTCTGGAGTGTGTGCGTCTCTATGTCTGTAGTGTGTCTGTGTGTCTGTGTCTGGAGTGTGTGTCTGTGTGTCTGTGTCTGGAGTGTGTGTGTGTCTGTGTCTGGAGTGTGTGTCTATGTGTCTGTGTCTGCAGTGTGTGTCTGTGTCTGGACTGTGTGTGTGTCTGGAGTGTGTGTCTGTGTGTCTGTGTCTGCAGTGTGTGTCTGTTTCTGTGTGCCTTGTAATGGACTGGCGTTCTGTCCAGGGTGCATCCTGGCTTCCTACCTATTGCTTCATTGGATGGGCCCCAGTTCCTCCACGACACAGAACTGGTTAGAAAGTAGGTGGACGGATGGATGGAATTATATCCAATCAATTTGAAAAGGTCAGGGTAGGGCTGAGGAGAAAGTCTTTACTATCAAATATATCTAAATTGAACTTGAAATGCTTTTTAATTAGTGCATCTTAAACAATATATTAGAAACTTTTTTGTTGTAATTTAATTTCTTTAAATTCAATGCATCACGAAAAAAATTGTCAAGGCTTTTTGGCAAAGACTCCACTGACCACTTTTTATTACGCTGAGACAGTACCGCAGACTTGATTATAGGAAAATGTTATCCTGGCCCACTGTGCCCATCAATCATCTCTTTCCTGTTTCCTCTGCCCGAAGCTTTCTTCGGCCTTGTGCTTCCTCACTGAGCTTTCCTTTGTGACGGTTAATCACTTTCCATCTGTAGGATTAGGCTTCACTGGGGTGCACAGAGGGCACCTCCTCTGTTTACTTTGACAACAGTAGCAGAGAGAAAAAAGTCAGGAGAAAGAGTTTTGAAATGTGCTGATGACATCCAAACTGACTCTTTTGCAGTATTTAAGAAACTGCTATATTAAATATAATACATGGTATATAATATATAAACATTACAAAGTGGAGGCCTGGACAGACAAGTGACTTTTTAATAGTAGCTTAATATGTGTGATGTCATCAAAATAACTGTGTAACACAAATATGGTCAGCTCTGCCTTGTTGGTGCTACATTTCTGTATGACACGTTGTATTACAAGGAGAGAAACTTCAGGAGTGATGCTGCCAGGAAGACACCTTGCATTTCACCCCAACATTCTTATTGTTTCCGTGCCTCTAGTCTGCTTTATTTTGCTTATCACAGCATTTATTTTTTAGACCCTAGTATTCTTATAAGTATTTCATTTTTATTCTTCCTATTGTATAGTTTATGTCCTCACATTATTTGAACTTTTGGATTAAAAGTCAAAATTGTGGTGTATACCACTCCGCATTGCAGTGTACACAAAGCGAAGCTGAGGGCTTGTGTTTTCTAC
The DNA here is from genome assembly GCF_040954835.1 of Lepisosteus oculatus. Lineage (NCBI taxonomy): Eukaryota > Metazoa > Chordata > Actinopteri > Semionotiformes > Lepisosteidae > Lepisosteus > Lepisosteus oculatus. Next base: position 55,888,666 of record NC_090700.1, read on the forward strand.
ATACAGAAGACCTAATCCTCGTGATTATTCTGAGGGTCCTGTACCTTCAGGTCTCCACTGGGCTGTACAGGAAGCAGTGGACATACCGACATGCAATTCTCTCTGAGGGCACAGAAGCTTGTTCTGTACCTGCAGGTCTCGTGGAGAACTAAGAAACTGGTGGGAAATGCACGCATCCCAGAAACACAGCAAGGAAAATATAGTGCTTTGTTGGGCTGTGTGCCAGCTCAAAAAGGCAGATGACTTCAACAACACAGCCTAAAACTGGTTCAGAACAACTAGTGCCAAAGTCTCTTGCCACAGCCAGGGAGAATGTTTGCTTACAGTAATGTCACACAGTCCCTCTGGACTGATCCTCCAGCTCTGAAATGATGCAGAAACCCAAGGTATCTCAGCCTGTCTTCCCTGCTGTGTCTTCTTCAGGCCTCCATGGTGTTGAAATGTTCACTCATCTTATCTCAGGAGGCTGCCCTGTGCTTGGTCAACTCTTCTGCCTGAGTCCAGCACAGGCCTCCGGTTAACAAGGCTGCTTTTCAAAGAAGAAAGGATTAGCAGATGTACCGGAGGACACTGAAAAGTGGGGTAATCAAAATAGGTTGTTGTGCCCATCTAAGAATATTAGGAGTGCGTATCAGTAGAGATTATTATGGTACAATTTATTTAATGGACAGGCAGCAGAGTGATGGAAAAGCACCACGTGGCTGGGGTGGTTTATGACAGAGAAAGAGCGAGCTCAGTGTGACTGCAGAGTGCAAGCTTTTACCATAAATGTGTTTTTTATTGTAATCCAAGATAAAAAAAATCTTGCAGTTACACAGGATAACAGCTGTGAGTGAATGCCCACATTATGATGCAATCATAATCTCTTAACCCCAGATTTGCTGGTTTCTGCTAGTAAGGTAATAGTCATGATATAAGATGTGCATAGCGTGAATTAGCCCCTTGTCTTCCTTTACGCCTCCGCTGTCCCTGCACTGTTCGGTGCGATTGCCTGCTTCTCATATTGTTGGCAGTATGTGTACCATGGTAATCATGGCGTACTATAATGAACATCCTCAGAAAAAATGTGTTTTAAATCATGTTGTTCCCACCATTCATTGCAGCAAACACAAGTCAAAACCAAATGTGAATGTACTAAAATACATTCATCATGCCCAGCTTTCATACAGGGGTTTACAGTAAATTTAATATTATTTTGACTCCATATGTGTATTAAGGCAAGTTTAAATTAATAAAGCTATGAGTTTAAAAATCCAGCACCTGATGTGTGTTTATTCCAAACTGCTTTGGATTGTGGGGTCTCTGCTTCCCTAGACATTATGCTGCTCATTTGCTCCTTACAAACAGGAAAGGAAACAAAGCAAACCTAAAAATTCCTCAGCAATAGGAGAATACGCCATTAAACTTTCCCATCCTCTGGAAGTGTGGGACTGGCCCTGTCACTTTCCTGAGACATGTAGCATGCTCTTCTGCAGTCTGTGTCTCTAATGGGAACGGGTGTGAGAGAACGGGAGAAAAAATAATTCAACTATTGAGTCTGATGTCATTTTTCATATTTATCCATTTGGGATAAAACTTCTTCCATCTCCAAAAGAGTGTGTACCCCCATAATGTTTTATGGAAATAGGTTGCCTATTTGTTAAATTCTAAGCTGGAAAATAATTTCAGCATCAGTTATTTCTTTTTTCTTGCACCTCTGCCTCATCTGCTGTGCCACGCTCATCCTCGCCTGGCTTCTTATTTCCAAGTGCAAGAGGTGCGCCGCAGGTACTGTTGTGTTCCCCTTCCCGAGGAACAGGCGATCAGCTCTTTCATCTGCTCCGCTCTGCTGGGAAAGTATTTCATTCTCCAAAGGGAGGGGGTTTCCTGCTTGGAAACGTCAGTTTCTCTGCAGCTCTCCTTTCTGCTGCAGTGATCTAATCCTGAATTAGGAGGCAGATCCTCCTGCTTTCAGGCAGTTACACTTGTCATTTTGAATGAGTGTCAAGTACAGTAGCTGGGGAGGGTTCCTGTGGAAAATGTTCTCGTACTTGAAACTCACTTCATTGCTAAATGCTACTGACAGGTGTGTCTCTTACTGCCTTTTGAGTGCTTATACCCCAGTATAAATAAGCTGCAAAATAACACTACTGAGATCTTCTTTTATTTGTAAGCATGTCACAAATTACTGTTTGGAATACCAGGTAAATATCACCCAACCACATAGTTCCACTTGTGCCTTCTGTCTCATACTTCAGTGTTCATTCTGAAAGAACCCACTGGGATGACGTCAGTGTCTTTGAAGATGTTGAATACTTGTATCTGGTCCCTTCATGGTCTTCTCTGTTCACTAAATGACTAACATGACTAAAATGAATAAAGTGTTCAGTTCCTTCAGCTCGTCAGTGCAGAGAGGAATAATAATGTAACTTTCAAGAGGTTGGCACAGTGGCCCAGCTGTTAGCATTACTGCCTTGCAGTGCCAGGGCTCTTGGTTCAATTCCTCAGGTGCTGTCTGTGTGGAGTTTGCATGTTCTTCCAGGGTTCATGTGGCTTTTCTCTGAAGGCTCTTGTTTTCTCCCACAGTCCAAAGACATGCTGGTTGTTTAATTGGCTTCTGGGAAAACTGTCCCTGGTGTGAGTGTGTACGTGTCTGCGTGTGCCCTGTCATAGACTGGCATCCCATCGTTGGTGTATCCCGACTTTTGCCCAGTACTTCTCAGGACAGGCTCTGGGCCACCATGACTCTGAATTGGATGAGTGGTTAATGAAAGTGATGTGATGATGATGATGTGATAACGTTCCAGAGCTTTGCACTAACCCTAACCTGATCCAGTGTGTGAGCAGTTGAGACACTCATGAGTGAACAGCAGTCTGGTCAAGAGGCAAGACTTAAAGATCCGCCCATCCTTTATAATAAACCAAGCAATGTGTGCTGGGATACAGACATTTGTAACCCCTGTTCTGCTTAGTTGAGAATTGTACAGAGTTCGATTTTTTTGTCTGTAGTCTGCAGTCACTGTTTGTATTGGTCTAGATGCTGCTAAGCAGTCTGAAAACAGAGCCAGTGAACTGTCTACTCACTTGTCATTCAAGCTTTACTTTCCAATCACAGTATTTTATTGTAATATTTTAATATGTACTGCTAGATAGGTTCAGGTCAGACAGTGGGGGTTTTCTTGATTGGGCACGATCAGAAATTAGGTTTCTGGAACTGACAGCATCTTATAGATAGAAATATTCCCTCCCTCTGAGGACTCCCAAATACAGGACTAGACGTTCGTGCTTTGGGGAATGAAGTTTTTTCACAAGAAAAATAACTTGATTGTGGAATTTTGCTTATAAAGGGAAAATTGAATAACCTTTTCTTAAAGAAAACAAATTGCTGTTAATTAATCCCGTGTTACCCTTCAGTACCTTTTTTAATCTAATTTTGATTTGTAATCAGCCCCAGTGCAGGAGTGATTATAATAGCCAGCTTCACCCTCTGGCCCGGGAAGCTGACTCGTGTATTTAGCATTGATCCCTCTTTGTCAACATCCTGCTCGGGCCTAGAGTGGTCTGCAGGCCTCAGAGGGCAGTCCATTACACCACGGCTCTGGCACTTTCTCCACTTGTTTTTTAAGATAATGAGTAAGCTGATAAAGTTAAGCCGGAATCAAAATGGAAATGAGTGACTCTCCTAGCTGAAACTAAAGGTGTTATTTGTTATCATTTTTTTCTTTATTCCAGCACAACATTATGTCATAATCTATGTAATCTAAATTATGGATAGCTATAAAAATCATGCTCTTTAATTAATTACTGAAAATCTTTTTTCCTTTATCAGATAAATTAACTGTGATTTAATTCTCATGTTCACCGATGACCAGAAATGGCTCTTGTTAACACACTGCATATTTCCTGCCTATTGTCCAGTTTGACGCAGAAGTTAAAACCATTAAGAAGATTTATGAGCCTGTATGTACTTTTCTTTACCATTGTGAGTGACAATATGGTGTTAATCTGCAAGGCAATGACCTTATCAGCTGCAGAGATTTTAATTCATCGAACACAAAAGCGTGACTTGGTGTTGGGCACGATGACAATGAGTTGTTCTTGTGTTAAATGTTTTGGTGCGTGCGGCTGTCCTTGAGCTGAAAACAAAAGGCTGGATCAGAAGCTGTAGGAAATAACTGGTTTTTCTTTCACCCCTCTGAGAGCCCTTTGTTCCAAATCAATTGACTTTACCAACTGTGTTTTAAAAGGGATTTCAATTGCACCTCTTCTGTAATTTGCATCCTTTCTCATTGCATAATTTATCTCATCAGTCACTTTCCGTCTCTGGATCTGCTTCAACGACATAGAGAAAGAGTCTTGAATAAGAACAGCGTCGACAGGGGCTTGGACAAAAGATGGATTCTACTGGGTGTTCACAGATGTCCATAGAAATGCAGCAGCAGTCTGTCAGCAGTGAAGTCAGTTAACTGCAGTTGAGATGTGGGTCACAACTCAGAGTCGTATGTACAGTACGTCCAAACGATGCTAAATCTTGGAGTTTTTAACCTGTCAGCTACTGCCTGTAGCCTTGAAGCTCTCTATCGTATCAGATTAGCCAAGTTTGCTGTTGCCTTAAATAATACCAGAGGTAAATGCATCAACAATCATACCTCTTTTGAGGCCTGGTGTGCTCCCAGTCCTATCCTCAGGAATCATGGAGATAAACATTGTGCTGCTCCATTCCCAGTATTTTGGGCATGATCCATAATATTTTGATGAGCAACATTGTTCATCAACTGTCCAGTGAAAAACTGCTTCTGGGCAGCTTCTCCAAACACAGGAAGAGGTGCAGCTCAGGTTTCACTGGTGTCTTTTCTTGACTCTTCCCCAGCTGGCACTCGTCCCCTGCTGCTCTGGGGTTCGACAGCATGAGTGATTAACAAAGCAGGGTAATCAGAGAACTGTGGAACAATAGACTATGGAAAATAAATTAATAAATTAAGTCAGATAAATTATTCCTTTTAGTACCAGATTATGTTTTTTTATTATATTACAGTATGTCATTTTTTCATTTCATTCTTGAAAATATTTTATTTTCTGTAAGAGTCATAAAAAAGTCAGTTATTGATATTAAAAGTCAATGAGATTTTATCTTTCCTTCTCTTCATAAATCCAGTCTCAGGTGTCTACGTCGGAGGCCTGATCTCACTCCAGAGTTCCTGAACATAATCGTAAAATTGCAAAGGCTGCAAATCTCTCTGGATTTTAACTTTAAGACAGAAACAGGGGAGCACATGTGTAACTGGACCAGGAACAGTTCTAGATGCTCATACTTCTATGCCTGTCTGCTGTTTGTGACTCCTGTAATTTCACAGTAATGAACCATTCCAGCAAAACTTGTACCTGAGAAACCCTCTACATACTGTAACGTTGCTAGTGTTGTACGAGCCAATTAGCAAGTTGGAGGGGCTGCCTGCTTGTGGACTGAACCACAAGCCCTTCTGCTTTCTGCTCTTCCCAGGTATTTAACTACTCCTAGCTACCAAATCTCAACATCCTCTAGAAACTTCAAGGACTCTAGCAGTCCAGGACTTGAATAGTACAACATTATGGCACAAAATAATAAAAAAATACATCCATCTAACAAAACATTGGGTTTGAGGAGCACCTCAGAATGATTGTGCAACAAAACGAAAAATACAGACAACCTGTTCCAGATGTTAATGGTTTGAATCATTTTCAAAAGCTACATCGATACATATAGTATACTGTATATAGTATACATTATATAAACCTATTTAAATATACTGTTCATGTAATACAGACAGGCTAATACAAACTGGATCTTAGCAACCCTGACAGTATAAAAATAAAAAAACAACAAACTGAACAACAGTCATATTGCCTTTGATAGTGAGCAACCTTCATTTTCTCAGTTCAAATTTTATGTTTTTCATGTTCATTTTATATTCAGAATTACATCCTTGTCACAGTTTCTACACATTGTTCTTAAGCATGCTGGATTTGATGATGTCCTTTTATTCACACATGTCAGGAGAAAGGTGCTGTGGCTGAGCTTGGTTAAGTATTGTGAACTCAGCAACAATTCAGAGAGATTAAACTCATGTTTTATCCACACAAAGTGGGATGGAAGGTTGTTGTTGTTGTTTTTGACTGTCCGCTTAAAATCCCTGAGAAGGATAGAAGGGCTTTGACTCAGGCTGTTCCATTTACTGATTACATCACCTGGATCAGGAAGATAATGGATGTGGGATGGAGCGTGTGGAGGGCATGGGGGGGTGGCGCAGGGTGACAGGGCAGACAGACAGAGAGGGCAGGAATGGGGGCCCCAGGTTGCAAGAGAGCAGCTGATGCCCTGCAATGGGCAACTGGCCCCGCAGAGCTATCAAGACCTGTCAGAGTGTGGATTCACTCACCCAACAGCAAGAGCCTGATAATGGGATTATATAAATGGCAGAAGGGGGGTGGGGGTTGGAAAATTCCTGTACGATAATGTGAAGTTCTGAGAGTCTTTAAGTGCTATTAAGATTGGCATGCCTTTGGAAACATTAACAGGGGAGATGCTGTGCTTTGATGCTCTTGGCAGGGCCCTTGCCTTCTTCTGCCCTGTCTGACATGGAACTGAATCACATCAATAGCTAAAGGCTTGGAAGTGGTGCTCGTTTAGATGGATAAATGATCTGATCTTAGTGGGGATGGATGGGATGAAAACTAGGATCAGGTGTATTACCTGTTGTAGTGCATGGCTGGTTTTCTTCTTCTCCCAGGGGTGCTCCCCTTGTTTGCTAGTTGCAAAGGAGAGGAAGGGAGCTGTGGTCAAAATCACTCCGCTGCCATCATCATCACCATCACCATCACTGTCATCTCATTCATCACCATCATCACCATCATCATCCCCACCATCCTCATCACCATCACCATCATCACTATCATTATCACCATCATTTTAGAGCAATGTTTTTTGTTTTTGTCTTTATCGTGAAACTAGACAGAGGACAAACCACTTACACTCTACACCTCAGAAACATCACTTATCTTGTTTTTGGTGAGCAGAGCTCAGCACTGGTGATGTGGCCCTGGTTTGTGCTTTGGCAAGAGTGGCTGTGCATCTGTGAGTCGAAGAATCTCCAAACTGAAACTTCAGTAAAGGACAGAAATGGGCCTTGTGACTTTCTCATAGCTTGTCCTGGCCAGCACACAAGGCTCCAGCTCCTGCTGCCTGGCCAAAGTCAATGGCACACCACTGCTCTAGTCTATGGCAAGATCATGATGTGAGTTTGTTAGTTTGTATACTAAAGTAAGACAGTGTGGGGCAGTCAGGGCAAAACAAGGTGTGCCTGCTGTTCCCCTGCATGCGCTCATGTTCTTCTTATGTGCACGTCTTTGGCAACAGAGAGGTTGAACATCAACTTGTGTGATCATGGCAGAGTTTTCAGCCCAGACTTTCAGTGCTGAAGGCCCTCATGCACGTGTCTGATGTCCATAGGGAGGGTGCTGGGCCAGCAACACACAGGGCTTGGACTGCTGGTTAGGGAACGAAGGTGTTTGAAGGACAAAGAATGCCGTCTGTATGGCTGTGTCACTCACTGAGTGGATCTATACTCCAGTAATTTCACAGTAATTAACCATTCAGACAGATATACTATGGATCTGTCTGTCTAGCCCTGAACACTCCTGCATTACAAAGACATCATACTACAATGTCTCAAGACAGCCACCATTGTCTTGACAGGCAACTTAGGGATGTTACTGTCTTGTAATGTTTAATGTGGTTAGATGAAAGAAAACCAATAGGAAAGAACACCATCAGGGGAGATTAGTTTACATTTCAGAGGAACATGTAATGTAACAGTGTAAAATTGCCATGTACGTGTACTCAGGATAACGTGCATTAAGATCACAGAGACATCCTATTCACAACTCAGTGATTAGGAGTGGGAAAACTGTCATTCCTGTGCTTGTAAGCTAACTGTAACTTTCATGTGCAGTGTTTGTTCTTGTTTTGTGGTGTAACCTTCTTAGTTGCAGAATACCCAAGGCAAATCTATTTTTCACGTAAGTTCTGACCACTTTTGGCAGTTAAAGTTGACTCCACACAGTGACCTCCACAGACCTGTGCTTCTGTTGCTGGGAAGATGAATGGTATTCACAGGTGGGGCGGAAGAAGCTCACTCTCCATCTCTCATGCTGTGCCCTGAGACTCTCGCTCTGACAGTGTCGCACTGCTGCAGTTCAGACACCCCGCCAGCTCATCTCTCCTCTGCTCATTCCTGTTGCCATTTACACTCCAGGCTCTGCTGTCATGAAATTCTGTCACCTCTTCCAGCATCCCAATTAGCGATCCTGTTTTGCATTACGTGACAAGTCCCAGCACAGATCAAAACACACGTTGTGATTCAATCAGTGACACCCACAATTTTTTGCTTTTGTGTGCCCTGTTACGTCTGCAGATATAAGCATGTGTTTTATATGGGCCGGTTTCTCTGTGCAATCACTAATTTGTTTGAAAGTCCCTCTTTGCCTCAACAGGGTTACCCTAGATTAGTCTGACATAACAGACAACTTCCAGATCAATCATTCGAAGGTTACAAACAAAAATATAGCAGGTTAATAATAAATTAGACAAGAATTTTCCACTAATGAGAACAAAACCTCTTAACACAACAGTGTTAATCTTATACACATGGCTTCTGCGTAAAAACCCAGAAATTTCCTAGTCTCTGGCTGTCACTCTCTGCTCTACCCATCTAATTGTGGGAGAATTAAGGTTGGGAACAAGGTGTTTTCTCTTAAATAATCGCCAACAGCTCCTTCAATCCTCCCTGTCGCTCATGAAACTGTGCCCCGAACACGGCTGTGTGCTGAACTGCAGCAGCTCAGCGGGCTGGAAAACAGCCCTGGAACTGGGAAAGGAGAAAGAATCAGCAACACACCTGCGTAGGAAATAAGATGTTCAGCTTGCATTGAGCCACACGAGGCCACATTCACAAAGCTTTGGGTCAGCCACACCTTTAGAGAAAACACAGACAAAAGTTTTACAACTATTTATGTTTTTTTTTTAAATATTATCACATGACAAAAAAGGAATAATTAAACATAAAATATATTACTGGACAATTTTGGGGACACCTGGGTACATTATTACTTTTACTTCATTTAAGAGGGAGAGTCAGGAGTATAGCACACAAATTGTTGCATTTATTCCTCAATCTGTAACTAGAATTTGTAATTTCACCTTCATTTGTAATTTTGTAGTTTCCCATTTCCTCTGGCATTGTTGCTTTCTTGTCAGCCTGCACATCAGTCAATGTTTTCTGTCACTGAATAGAAGGGTTTCATTAGGCCTAGGAAACGAAGGATCAGTTGCCGTGGAATGTGGTTTAATCACTTATCAATTAGACCAAGGGAACTAGATCAAGTGAAGTCTAGGATTTAGTTTTAGGACTACAGAAGCTCATGAGTGAACTGAAGCTCACACTGAGCTTGTTTCTCTCAGTGCATTTCCAACTGATGGATTCTGTGACGTTGGAAAATCATGGCTCTGCCTTCCACTTGTCTAGGGCTGTATTGTAAAACAGTTGATCCCTTTTGTTGTTATAATTGTTTAGAAGTAATGCTGCTCTTTACTCAAATTTTTATCTCAGAAGTGCTCTTGTGATAAACAGAGAGATGAATACATGAACTCCAGTATTTGACCTTCTCTGTCTTGTAATCTTATTACAAAGCAACATGGTTGAAATGTTAGATAAAGGTTAGTTTTTATCCATTTTCCCCTCTATGTGTTCAGTAAATCCGTGTTTTGTTATCCTAAGATGGAAGTGATTTGCTTCCAGTCCCACGAAATCTTCTTACCGTGTATCCTTTCTGTGCGGACGGAACAACACACCCACTGTCCGTCAGTCCATCACAGCGACATGTGAGCTCCTGTCAGATGCATTTCATAATACTGAATCACAAAGGATGGGCTTGGTTGCAAAACTGTCACAGGATAATTTATTTTAATATAGCAATGGAGTAGGATTCAATCTGCACCCACCTATAATGTCACGTTTTAGATTGGCATGTCCTGACAGAGGAAATCTGTAGGAATCTTAGCAGCTACTCATACTTCATTTTCCATGCTAGCAATCTTAAAAGGCCCAATGTTAATTACCAGGAGAAAACCAATATAGTTGCTATAAATACCACAGGATTTTCTGCTGCAATAAAAGTCTTGCTTCAGTATGGTAATTATATTTTAAACTGACAACTCACTCTATAGTCTTGAGCAGGTGTTGCCTTGCTGGTGTTCCTTTCTTCAGTCCTACTAAAAATGTTCTTTTTTACTCTCTCTTTTAGCATATTCGAAATTTATATTTTATCAGTAAAATCTTGATACTTAGAAATAAACCTGTTTACAATTAATATTACTTTATTTTTACTTGACCTTAGAACAGTTAATAAGTAGACAGAAAAACATATCTGTTTCTCACCTGTTTGCCAGTGATGTTTTGGACAAAAACACAGATCAGTCATCTCCAACCATGGTTGTAACAAGTCCTTATTAAATTCAGAAATCCAGCCAAATCCTAATTCACTTAGATTCAAAATCAAGCCCCAAATCATATTCAAATCAACATCCAAGGATTGAAAGCTTGGAATACTTGGTGAGGACAGCTTGTCTTAACCCACCTGGCAGCATCCTGGCCACAGGACGAGGAGACTCGAACCCCAGTCAGAGTGAGCGAACCCAGGGGCAGCTGCAGGGCGGAGATGGGGCAGTGGAGGGAGGCTGGAGACGAAGGCGTTTGAGTTCAGTTATGAAGCTAGTTTGGTGGTGATGGTGATTAGGTGCAGCTGTGTGAGATTGATTTGTTGCTATTATCTATCTCAAACTACAGGGAATAAGTTCCACTTAGTGCAGCTTAAAGGCGAAACCTATTGAAGCTTACTTGGTGTCACTCGCCAAAGAACATTTGGCTTCCTCCTGAACTTCTTTTAAAAACACCAGCACAAGCCTCCACCTCCTGTTTCTGAAAAACAAAGCTCTTGTAATCAGCGGATCAGCTGAGCAAAGTGAAACTGCCTGCTTGTGATAGATTGACTCTAGGGATCTTGACATATCAACGTCTTTTTTTCAGGCTCTATTTGGTTTAATATTTATTAAAACAAAGATTTTATTACCTATTAGAGTGAGGCTACAGTTACAAACTCCAACTCTCCATGGGGCACTTTTCAGACAAGAAGGGAAGCGTGTAATTAATCCCATGTCAGAATGTCCACACATCATTCTAACAGAGTTAGCGAGTTTACAATCTCGACGGGCATGTTCTAGCAGCCTCCAGTATCAGGCCAATTGGTAGTACAGTCTCTCTATGGGACAACCTACTGCAGCAAGGAGATCTATCAATGGATCTCTGGTTCTTTAGGGGAGCCAATAACTCTTTATGCGTGAAATAATTTAATTTACTGCATGAGGATAGTCCAGTTCTTAAGGCTTATTCAGGGCCTTCTTAGTCTGCTGAAAACATGGTAGATCACTGGCTCTTAGAATCTTTTTTGAAGGACTATAGCTGTGAAAAAAACACACACCTCAGGCTCCACATCTGTCACTGCTTTCAAAACCTGCTTAAAATCTTCTGTTTTTACTGAATTGTGTGATGTATTTTCACTTTTGGTTCCACAAGGAGAATTTACTAGGCCATTCATTGTACAGCATCGTTTATAATTTAGAAATTAAATTATATTATTGTTGCACCTGTTGTTTAACAAATCCTTTGCAATGGATCAATATAGTCTAATTACATAATTGGCATTCAGAGGCAGTGAGGTTCCACATGAGGAAGAGAACAAATAGGAGACACTCTGTGTGTGATTGGCCATTCGTGGATTAGTGAGCTGGTGTATACTGTATGTCTGCAACCTCTCCGTCTATCAAGCCTGTGGATCTTGGGGAGCAGAGCTGCATATCCTTGAGGTATACTGTTTATTTTGGTATTTGTTAAACACTTGTTTAAGAACATTTTGCACAGGAACAAAAAGATCTGCAAGCTGTCACGATATTAGTTCCCCCTCCTTAAGGGTGCTCCAGCCCTTTCACTAAAGACTTTATTCTATGCACCTGCTCCCTATTCCCAGCCCACCTTAAAAGCCAGGCACTGACGCTCTTCCGGGCTCTGCATCTGATTTCCATATCGTGCGAGTCAGGGGACCTGGAAGCGCCTGGTCCCGTTAAGGTTTTAACCCCCGTTCCCGTTCCCCGTCCGCCGGTTCCGACCCGGCCTTCGTGGTTTTTATTCCTTGTTCCGATGGATCTCCTGGTTTTGGACTTTCTCGTGTGTTTTGGATTTCCCTAAGGACTTCTCTTTTGGATTGTTCGCCTCGGCCACACCTCCCCCGTGCACCAGCGCACCTTGGACACGCCCCCCTGTCTTCAGCCCCGTTTTCCTGCATGACGTTTCCCCAGTGTTTCCCCACTCCATCGGACTGTCGTCCGCATAGGGTCCGGAAAGAACTGTTCGTTACACAAGCTGTCTTGCTAGTTTTTATAAATCATGCTGGAAATCCTTTTTAGAATACAGTAGATGTTTAGTTAGGCAATACAACACAGAAACACAAGCAGTGTATCTACAGGTTTTAAACGACATAAACTCAAAACAGAAACCTTAACACTATTTACTGTAGATGTTGTCTAATGTGATAAATACATTGTCTTTGCTAGGATATAATTGAAATCCTTGAGGAAACATCTTCACATATGTATGAATTCCATTTTGCTGCTAATTGTTAATTTATTCCCAACAGGATCTTCAATGAAAAACCAAATAAGATTTTCTTTTGTCATTTCCTTCTCAGTGCTGTTACTACGGCCTCAGTCTAAAGGAGCTTAAACAGCACACATTTCATTTGAAAAAGAAAACAACACGCCTTTACTCATCTTCTAAATATAGAGCCAATGTATTAAGTAAATGCACATTTAGTTAGAATATCAGTTATTTAGTCTTTCATTCGTAGTGTTGGCAGATGTGATATCTGAAAGTCAAAGGTTGCATTTCTTAATGTAGCTGCCTCTTAAAGGCTGTGCAACTGATTCTCACTAATGCATGAGTCTACCACAAGACTGCCACATTTCCACTGATGGATGGAAATATATTCCAGACAGATGGTTCTGACATATTTGTTTTATACACAGTCAAGCAGGCAGCTCAGGCAGCTCACAAAGGGAATAACACTTCCATTAGCTTCTTACAACACCTTCTCTTGGCACAAAAATTGTTCTTTTAAGAAATCCTGCTAAATAAAACATGAAATATAATTAAACTGTGCTTCTTTATTTAACTCTATTTACTGTATGCTTACTTTTTCCATACATTCCTGTGGTTTAACTTTACTTTTGCTACATTTCCTAATAGGGTTATGATAATTCTATGATTTGCCATAATAAGTCCAGGAAAAGCTCTGGAATACTGCTCATGTACATGTTAGCTACAGTAAATTGCAGTAAGAACATACTCTGGAACAGTAAAACAGACCACAGAGTGAATGAGGGAGTTATATCACTGTGTGAGTCGATTGACCTGAGATTGGGATGTGTCTTTAGCTGCCTTTGACTGGGAGAAGATAGAAGATACCAGGAGTGTTTCTGAGCTCCATGTGCTCAAGCTGAGTGTCTGAGCTCCATGTCTTCGAGCTGGACAGGGATCTGAGTGTCTCTGAGCTCTGTGTCCTCAAGCTAGACAGGGATCTGTGTGCCTCTGAGCTCCATGTCCTCGAGCTGGACAGGGGTATGAGTGTATCTGTGCTCAGTATGCTCCTGTACAGCCTGCCCGGTGGGAGAAGATCAGCAGTGGTCTTTTCTTAGCATTTGTAGTCTTTCTATCCTGGTTTCCCCCCTCTCTTTTGATCTCAATAATAGTTTCAGGTGCTTTCTGCAAGCTTGGTGTAGTTATCAGGTGATGGTGATCATGAGGTCTACTCTTGCTGACAGACATGCCATAGTCAGCAGATTGTTCAGATGTTCAGGTGTTTGAAAGCAGAATAACAATCATCCACTGAAAGCATAAAGAAGATATACATTTATTGGGTTTTGTACTTGAATAAAACAAGGATTAAAGGATCATTCTCTCACTGATGTAAAGTTCACCTCCCTGTTACAAATCTTGGGTGAAAGCAGGTGGGCTGGGAACAGTGCTGCCGTCGCCTGAAACCAGCACAGACAGTGTTAGAGTGGAGAAGCCAGTGCAACTGCCTGATTGCCCACATTACCAAAGAGCCTCGTTTGGCTGAGGAGAGTGATCTCTACGCTCCAGAGCACTTTGGCGGAAAAACCAAAGGAGAAGTCCAAAACAGACATTGTGTCTTGAATCTAAAAATTGTTGAACTGTGCCTCTCTTATTTACCACTATGGTCATCCCTTTGTACACAATCGATGCTGAGTATTGGTGATGCTCACAAGTGATCCATTCTCACTGCTTACTGTACAGTATGTGTGGCTTTCCAAGGCCGTGTGTCCCTGGGGCGGAGCAGGTGCTGGGAGGAGTGGGAAGAGGCAGCTGTCTGCTGTGTAACAGTGTAGCACTGGAGGGGGCGGATTTCTTATTCTGTGGGGTCTGCTGCTAGATTGAAGTGCAAGGCTTGTGCAGAAGCTCTGATTAAAGAGCTGAAGCAGATATCCTTATCCTCTTTCCTCAGAGCCTACGCAAGTGTTTGTGAGCTTTACTTGTTTATTTCTGTTTATGTAGAAAGCATTCATCAGAAAGCATCATATTAGGAAGTCACAGAGCTGGCAAAAACTGACCAGGGGTCTTGCCGCTTCTCCACAGTTGCTCCTCTCTGCCCAGTTCCTGTGATGTTATTTCATCTGTCTTGCCTGAAGCACATTTCAGGTTTTATGGAGTTCTTATCAAAGTGCTCATGTGTCACAGTGAGCACACTGCTCTGCATCTGGACCTTGCTGCTGTGACACCAGCTTTCTAGACATTTGTTCATTCTCATAATTGCCAAGTTTAAATACAACATCCTCAGATCCGAAGAAGACGTGAAGCAACTGAATTTTGAAACTTTCTTAAACCATCAGTTTTCAAATTCATGGATGTCTATTCTTGCATGTATAGAGCTGAGAACTGGGAGAGTGTCTGGAGGTTCCCAAACTGTGGGTCACGACCCACAGCCAGGCTGGGAAACTCCCATGTGGTCTTCAGGAAAAAACAGCTCTGTCTTTGTTCTAATTCTGTGACCCCTCATGAGCTGTAAATCCCACGTTGTTTATATAATCTAAGTATGAGCTTTGTGAAAAATCCACCAAAATGTAATTTTGCAAGTTCTGTTGCATTTGTTTTACTGTCCTGCTTTTGTGCAAGAGAGAGAGGTAACCTAGCAACGCATGAAGCATCCTCAATCAACAAATGATTGAGACATCAGAGTCAAAAAAGTATTTTCTGGTTATGAAATATTTTCATAACTAGCCACTGAAAAATAAGGCTTGCAGTTTTGACCTGAACATACATCATATCATAATCATGTTCATGCATTGTAATAAATTATTATTCTGGTTGATGTTATTAAATTGGGCTCTCTGGAATGTCCTGATTTGTGAAGTGCTGAGAAGTTGAATCCCAGTCTGACCCAGCTGTGAGGCCTGTGCTCACAGCAGAGCTCCCTACTGTTTCCATACAAACTCCTCTTCACAGACGCTGACCAGCACACAGTACAGCCACACTGCACTGGTCCTGCCCAGCGGAGGATTGAGACTGTGGATAATGTGCTACACAAATGCCAACAGCAAGTTCACTATTCAATTAAACTAATACAGAAATAACAGAAGGGTAATAAAGTAACATGAAGCTAATTAATGAAGACAAATTATGATATAAACACACATCATCTCGAACGTTAATGGTACGAAATCACATTACACATGCACCAAGCAAAAAGTAAAGGGTTCCTCCTTGTGGTCCTGGGACACTGCTAGCCTGGCTGCATCTCTCTGTACTTACCAGCGGAATCTGCCTCTCTCTACAACCCAGTGTAATCATGGTGCCACATTTTATGTTTCTCAGACAGAAACAAGAAGGATAAAAAGTTGATATTTTCACAAAAAAAGGGGCTTTGGTAATAATAATTTCAGTTTTTACAACAGAAAATCGTGCAAGAAATAATCTTTGTGTTAGCAGCACATGATTCCTAGAAGCTTCTCAACACTCCTGGGTTTTAATTTTTTAGAACGTGGATGAACACATTGAGAGGAACAAACTTCTAAATATAGCACAGCCTCTGAGGCAATGGATCCGTGTCTGATTTGAGGCACTGAAATTACTATTCTTTTCTTTACTGTGAATCGGGATAGCCTATGCCCAAAATCTAGCACTTTGCAAATCCTGTCCTGTGTTTTTCAGTGACAACCTGGCTTTTCCTTCTAACAGATAGATCTCATTTTGGAGTACACACAGTATATGCAGTACTGTACATAACAAAGAAGAGCCTTGGTTTTCTGCCTTTGTCCTAAATTTGTTAGGGTTCTTAGATGGTTTGCTGGATGTGGGCATTGTTTAAAACTATAGATAAATAGAGGAGAGTGTTCTAAAACTAAACATTAAGAGTTTGCATATGATCATGGGTATTTTTCTTGTGAAAAAGTAAAAGTTCTCTCACAGAATTTTATTGTCACATGTGGCAATTCATGGAAATCTTTGGTCACTGCACTGTTACTGGTTCCAGCAGTTCATATAGTGTGGAGGCTTATTTGCATCTAAAAGGCTAAGAGTTCTGTTGGACTGTTTGTATGTTCACAGCCAATACTGTACATCAAAAGAGAAGGGTTTAATAAACTGGACTGTTAATGCATTAGTGATGTAAGAAAAAAATGTCTTGAGACTGGAAGAAAGGTGTGGAACAACAGGATCGTGAAGAAGTCCATAGGATTGACTGTCAATGGCTTTGAGGATTTCAAATCTTTGAATCAAGTCTCCTTGAAATCTTAAGTGTTCAAGACTAAAAAGATGTAGTTATTTCCAACTGAATGTGTGCCTGATTGCTCTTCACTGGACTGGCTCAAGAGCAGCAGTAACATCTCCCGTGGTTCAACACCTGAAAAGATAAGGCAGTTTTAAAGCTGTGTCAGCTTCTTTGAGGTTGTGTTCTTGGTTGCAAGAGAGCTTTTCTTTCTACGGAATGACTCCTGGAAAGTTGTATTTTTTGAAACTCAGGGTTTAATTCGGTTGTGACACAATTCACAGTGGGCATGTATATCTTTGTTTTTCGGCTCTTTTATGAGGTCTATAATGTCCATGAATGTTTATTTATGAAACTGGTACTGTTAGGATTTTCAGGACTCCACACATCCTGTGAGACCTTCACTGAGCAGGGGGTGGGAGGACATGTTAAGCTCCTAAGGCTCATATCTATGGAATATCATGCTGAGAAGGATTCTTGTGGTATTAAATTGCTGAGAAATATTTCAATATCTGCCTACCAAATCGACCAGCTCAGAGACTGAACCAACATCCATTTCCCACGGAAGACACAACATTTCCAAATTAAGTCCTATTAACTACCAAGTAAAAATGCATCTCATGCTATTTTAATCCTGTGCAGACTTTATGTTCTGGGGCAAACCTGAAATCTTGATTGAATTTGAGGATGTGCATTCAAGTGCCAAGTTTACTACGGTACAATTGTACGTGTTCACTTAATTACCTTGCTCTATATTTTTAAAACTAATTTACCCTTTTCCATCCTTCATTGTGATTTTAACATATTTTTACTATTTTGTCACTATTGTCTGTGGTAACATGGCCTGTGATTTGCCAAACTGAATGTTTATGAAGATAGTGCATTACAATGGCTGTTGTAATGAATCATGGTGACATGGTGAGGCAGAGGTCAGCATTGTGCCCAGTGTTTGATTACGGACCTGAGGTGCTGTGTGCAAGGAGTTCGTAAGTTCTCCCCATGTCCCTGTGGGTTTCCTCTGGGTGCTCCGGTTTCCTCCTACAGTCCAAAGACATGCTGATGGGTTAATTGGCTTCTGGGAAAATTGGCCGTGGTGTGAGCGTGTGTGTGTTTGTGTGTCTGCCCTGTGATGGACTGGCATCCTGCCCAGGGTGTACCCTGCCCTGTGATGGACTGGCACCCTGTCCAGGGTGTAACCTGCCCTGTGATGGACTGGCATCCTGTCCAGGGTGTAACCTGCCCTGTGCCCTTTGCTTGCTGGGCTGGGCTCTGGCTTCCCACGACCCTGAATTGGAAGAAGCTGTTAGAAAGTGGATGGATGGATGTAATGATGAATCAATATATTCAGTTCACTAAAGTGCAGTGCACAGAAAGAAAGGTAAAAACATAAGAAGAAGAAATGAAATGAAAGTAAAATAAACTTAAATAAAGGAAAACCTTGGTATTACTTAAAATTTACATGCAGATCGTAAGCTCTCATAATGACTTCCTGTAGCTAGAGATGGAAGACAGGTGAGATTTTATTTATAGAGCTGTCGACTGTCAACATCTTTTGCTCTTCTCTTTACTTGGATTGGAGACCAAGCTAGATTTTTTATGAAATGATTATTTCACCGTGATCGTGAAGCACATATTTCTTGTGGTGCACATTCCTAAAGCTAAACTTAGTTTAAAGCTAAATTAAGGCTCTCTTATCAATGCAAGGAGCATACAGTCATTCCACGTTGTACGGTCAGTCACGTATCTCTGGAGATATATTTACTTCTATGGGAAGAAAATAGCTAAACTGGAGAATCTTTGAAGAAACATTATACACAGAACAATGTTTAAAAATTGGAACAATTACAGTTCAGTTTAGGCAATTACTGCTTAGATTAAGTTGTTGAAAGCTCACTAGGACCATAAACAAGCAGGCACAGGGGTTCTAGAGAGACAATGGTAAAAAGCTCCCCTATTGGGCAAATATATTCCTACTGTATATCTCTGTCACACAGTTCTTGTGTCTTATGTCTTATGAAGCCATATTGCTGATTTTATTCTGGGCTAAGATTGTGTCCAGAGGAAATAAATGGCAGAGAGTCTATAGAGTACCAATGTCAAAGAGGGTATCTTTACCAGTGAATGCTGGAATGGGTTTAAGTGAGACTGTGTGAAAGTCCCCCTTAATCATTTAGCTTTAGTTAAAACAACGCTTTGGGGGAAAAACGCTTCAAAGACTACAGAGTTGATGTCTCACACCTGAGTGGCTGTACTATAGCCAAAAAAATGCTTTCACAAATGGTGTTGGTGCTAGGCATTTTAATCCCACACATTGTTTAGTGCTCATCACTGATAACAAACATGGAAACACAACATTGTCACAGCTTCCGGTATGAAGACATGCTTATCAAGAAGATGTGATTTAGCAGCCATATCACCCTGCAACTCACAGCTGACAGCCCACTGAAGCTCAGCAGGTGTGAGCCTGGCCAGTACCTGGATGGGACACCTCCTGGGAAAAACTAAGGTTGCTGCTGGAAGAGGTGTTAGTGGGGCCAGTAGGGGGCGCTCACCCTGCGGTCCATCTGGGTCCTTATGCCTCAGTAGAGTGATGGGGACACTATAGTGTAAATAGGCGCCATCCTTTGGATGAGATGTAAAACCGAGGTCCTGACTCTCTGTGGTCATTAAAAATCCCAGGGCATTTCTTGAAAAGTGTAGGGGTGTTACCCTGGCATCCTGGCCAAATTTCCTATTGGCCCTTACCAATCATGGCATCTCAATAATCCCCATCTATGAATTGGCTTCATTACTCTGTTCTCCTCCCCACTGATCACTGGTGTGTGGGGAGTTTACTGGTGCACTCTGGCTGCCATCGCATCATCCAGGTGGGGCTGCACACTGGGGGTGGTGGAGGGGATCCTCATTACCTGTAAAGCTCTTTGAGTGGAGTGTCCAGAAAAGCGCTATATAAGTGTAAACAATTATTATTATTATTATCAAATCTGAATGCATCCTAATTGCAGATAGTTATGTTGTAACACTGACCTTGCCTTTGGATTAGAGTCATCTTCCTGAACCCCAGTAGTATACATGCAAGAGGTATTTAACTATGAAGTTTGCAGCAATAACTAATTTTGAATAAAACATGAGAAAGAAGTCTAATTAATTTGCTCACTGATTAAAAAGAGGGGGATATAATGTGATTGGTTTGTCTGGATGCTACATGATCAAAAACGGAATTAATTTTTACTTGTCATTATTTATGTCTCTGAACAGTATTTATTTAAACTTGGCAGTGCTAATGACATATAAAGAAAATATTGGTGTTTTAAAGGAGCATAGAAATAAGAGGAGAACAGAAACTTCTGGAATGAATATCAGCTCAAGATTACATGGAGCCCTGCATCTTGCTCATGGTGGAGAGCCCATTGCATAAACGTGCACTGTGTTTTTCTGTTCTCTGAGTTTCTAACATTGATTTACATCTCATAAAAATCAGTATATAAATATAAAATGTGCTTTCACTGTTTTATATCCCTGTGTGCCTTCAGCGCGCATGGTTGTGTCCCTGTGATCTTGTGTCTATGGCACGACTCATGTAAACACACGCATGACGTGCCTCCTCTCCCCTGCACCTGCAGGTTTTACTGGGACCTGACCATGCTGCTTCTGATGGTGGGCAACCTGATCATCATCCCGGTGGGCATCACCTTCTTCAAGGACGAGCACACGCCCCCCTGGATCGTCTTCAACGTGGTGTCGGACACGTTCTTCCTCATCGACCTGGTGCTCAACTTCCGCACGGGCATCGTCAAGGAGGACAACACCGAGATCATCCTGGACCCCCAGCGGATAAAGATGAAGTATCTGCGCAGCTGGTTCGTGGTCGACTTCATCTCCTCCATCCCTGTGGACTACATCTTCCTCATCGTGGAGACCCGCATCGACTCCGACTTCTACAAGACGGCCCGCGCCCTGCGCATCGTGCGCTTCACCAAGATCCTCAGCCTCCTGCGGCTGCTGCGGCTGTCCCGCCTCATCCGCTACATCCACCAGTGGGAGGAGGTAGGCCTGCTTGCTTCCCGCTTCGGGGGGCCTGGGCCCAGCGGGCTCGATGGAAGGCAAAGGGGAGCTGAGCTGCAGCTCGGGACAGCAGTGAACTCAGCTGTAGACAGCAGTGTGGAGCAGTGAACTCAGCTGTAGACAGCAGTGTGCAGCAGTGGGCTCAGCTGTAGACAGCAGTGTGCAGCAGTGAACTCAGCTGTAGACAGCAGTGTGCAGCAGTGGGCTCAACTGTAGACAGCAGTGTGGAGCAGTGCGCTCAGCTGTAGCTCAGGACAGCAGTGAACTCAGCTGTAGACAGCAGTGTGGAGCAGTGGGCTCAACTGTAGACAGCAGTGTGGAGCAGTGGGCTCAGCTGTAGACAGCAGTGTGCAGCAGTGGGCTCAACTGTAGATGGCAGTGTGGAGCAGTGGGCTCAGCTGTAGATGGCAGTGTGCAGCAGTGGGCTCAGCTGTAGACAGCAGTGTGCAGCAGTGGGCTCAACTGTAGACAGCAGTGTGCAGCAGTGAACTCAGCTGTAGACAGCAGTGTGGAGCAGTGGGCTCAACTGTAGACGGCAGTGTGGAGCAGTGGGCTCAGCTGTAGACGGCAGTGTGCAGCAGTGAACTCAGCTGTAGACAGCAGTGTGCAGCAGTGGGCTCAGCTGTAGACGGCAGTGTGCAGCAGTGGGCTCAGCTGTAGACGGCAGTGTGGAGCAGTGAGCTCAGCTGTAGACAGCAGTGTGGAGCAGTGGGCTCAACTGTAGACAGCAGTGTGGAGCAGTGGGCTCAGCTGTAGATGGCAGTGTGCAGCAGTGGGCTCAGCTGTAGACGGCAGTGTGCAGCAGTGGGCTCAGATGTAGACAGCAGTGTGGAGCAGTGAGCTCAGCTGTAGACAGCAGTGTGCAGCAGTGGGCTCAGCTGTAGACAGCAGTGTGGAGCAGTGAACTCAGTTGTAGACAGCAGTGTGCAGCAGTGGGCTCAGCTGTAGACAGCAGTGTGCAGCAGTGAACTCAGCTGTAGACAGCAGTGTGCAGCAGTGGGCTCAACTGTAGACAGCAGTGTGGAGCAGTGCGCTCAGCTGTAGCTCAGGACAGCAGTGAACTCAGCTGTAGACAGCAGTGTGCAGCAGTGGGCTCAGCTGTAGACAGCAGTGTGCAGCAGTGGGCTCAACTGTAGACAGCAGTGTGCAGCAGTGGGCTCAACTGTAGATGGCAGTGTGGAGCAGTGGGCTCAGCTGTAGATGGCAGTGTGCAGCAGTGGGCTCAGCTGTAGACAGCAGTGTGCAGCAGTGGGCTCAACTGTAGACAGCAGTGTGCAGCAGTGAACTCAGCTGTAGACAGCAGTGTGGAGCAGTGGGCTCAACTGTAGACGGCAGTGTGGAGCAGTGGGCTCAGCTGTAGACGGCAGTGTGCAGCAGTGAACTCAGCTGTAGACAGCAGTGTGCAGCAGTGGGCTCAGCTGTAGACGGCAGTGTGCAGCAGTGGGCTCAGCTGTAGACAGCAGTGTGGAGCAGTGAGCTCAGCTGTAGACAGCAGTGTGGAGCAGTGGGCTCAACTGTAGACAGCAGTGTGGAGCAGTGGGCTCAGCTGTAGATGGCAGTGTGCAGCAGTGGGCTCAGCTGTAGACGGCAGTGTGCAGCAGTGGGCTCAGATGTAGACAGCAGTGTGGAGCAGTGAGCTCAGCTGTAGACAGCAGTGTGGAGCAGTGGGCTCAGCTGTAGACAGCAGTGTGGAGCAGTGGGCTCAACTGTAGACAGCAGTGTGGAGCAGTGGGCTCAGCTGTAGATGGCAGTGTGCAGCAGTGGGCTCAGCTGTAGATGGCAGTGTGCAGCAGTGGGCTCAGCTGTAGACAGCAGTGTGCAGCAGTGAACTCAGCTGTAGACAGCAGTGTGCAGCAGTGGGCTCAGCTGTAGACGGCAGTGTGCAGCAGTGGGCTCAGCTGTAGACAGCAGTGTGGAGCAGTGAGCTCAGCTGTAGACAGCAGTGTGGAGCAGTGGGCTCAACTGTAGACAGCAGTGTGGAGCAGTGGGCTCAGCTGCAGATGGCAGTGTGCAGCAGTGGGCTCAGCTGTAGACGGCAGTGTGCAGCAGTGGGCTCAGCTGTAGACAGCAGTGTGGAGCAGTGAGCTCAGCTGTAGACAGCAGTGTGGAGCAGTGGGCTCAGCTGTAGACAGCAGTGTGCAGCAGTGGGTTCAGCTGTAGATGGCAGTGTGCAGCAGTGGGCTCAGCTGTAGATGGCAGTGTGCAGCAGTGGGCTCAGCTATAGACAGCAGTGTGGAGCAGTGGGCTCAACTGTAGATGGCAGTGTGCAGCAGTGGGCTCAGCTGTAGACAGCAGTGTGGAGCAGTGGGCTCAACTGTAGACAGCAGTGTGCAGCAGTGGGCTCAGCTGTAGACAGCAGTGTGGAGCAGTGGGCTCAGATGTAGACAGCAGTGTGCAGCAGTGGGCTCAGCAGTAGCTCAGGACAGCAGTGGGCTCAGCTGTAGACAGCAGTGTGCAGCAGTGGGCTCAACTGTAGACGGCAGTGTGCAGCAGTGGGCTCAGCTGTAGACAGCAGTGTGGAGCAGTGGGCTCAGATGTAGACAGCAGTGTGGAGCCGTGGGCTCAGCAGTAGCTCAGCACAGCAGTGGGCTCAGCTGTAGACAGCAGTGTGCAGCAGTGGGCTCAACTGTAGACGGCAGTGTGGAGCAGTGGGCTCAGCTGTAGACAGCAGTGTGCAGCAGTGGGCTCAGCTGTAGACAGCAGTGTGGAGCAGTGGGCTCAACTGTAAACAGCAGTGTGCAGCAGTGGGCTCAGCTGTAGACAGCAGTGTGGAGCAGTGGGCTCAACTGTAGACAGCAGTGTGCAGCAGTGGGCTCAGCTGTAGACAGCAGTGTGCAGCAGTGGGCTCAGCTGTAGACAGCATTGTGGAGCAGTGGGCTCAGCTGTAGATGGCAGTGTGCAGCAGTGGGCTCAGCTGTAGATGGCAGTGTGGAGCAGTGGGCTCAGCTGTAGACGGCAGTGTGGAGCAGTGGGCTCAACTGTAGACAGCAGTGTGCAGCAGTGAGCTCAGACGTAGCTCAGGACAGCAGTGTGCAGCAGTGAGCTCAGCTGTAGACGGCAGTGTGGAGCAGTGGGCTCAGCTGTAGACAGCAGTGTGCAGCAGTGGGCTCAACTGTAGACAGCAGTGTGGAGCAGTGGGCTCAACTGTAGACGGCAGTGTGGAGCAGTGGGCTCAGCTGTAGACAGCAGTGTGCAGCAGTGGGCTCAGCTGTAGACAGCAGTGTGGAGCAGTGGGCTCAGCTGTAGACGGCAGTGTGGAGCAGTGAACTCAGCTGTAGACAGCAGTGTGCAGCAGTGGGCTCAACTGTAGACGGCAGTGTGGAGCAGTGGGCTCAGCTGTAGACAGCAGTGTGCAGCAGTGGGCTCAGCTGTAGACAGCAGTGTGGAGCAGTGGGCTCAGCTGTAGACGGCAGTGTGGAGCAGTTGGCTCAGCTGTAGACGGCAGTGTGCAGCAGTGGGCTCAGCTGTAGACGGCAGTGTGCAGCAGTGGGCTCAGCTGTAGACAGCAGTGTGGAGCAGTGGGCTCAGCTGTAGACGGCAGTGTGCAGCAGTGAGCTCAGCTGTAGACGGCAGTGTGCAGCAGTGGGCTCAACTGTAGACGGCAGTGTGCAGCAGTGGGCTCAGCTGTAGACAGCAGTGTGGAGCAGTGAGCTCAACTGTAGACGGCAGTGTGCAGCAATGGGCTCAGCTGTAGATGGCAGTGTGGAGCAGTGGGCTCAGCTGTAGACAGCAGTGTGGAGCAGTGGGCTCAGCAGTAGCTCAGGACAGCAGTGGGCTCAACTGTAGACAGCAGTGTGCAGCAGTGGGCTCAGCTGTAGACGGCAGTGTGGAGCAGTGGGCTCAGCTGTAGACGGCAGTGTGAAGCAGTGGGCTCAGCTGTAGACAGCAGTGTGCAGCAGTGGGCTCAGCTGTAGACAGCAGTGTGGAGCAGTGGGCTCAGCAGTAGCTCAGGACAGCAGTGGGCTCAACTGTAGACAGCAGTGTGGAGCAGTGGGCTCAGCTGTAGACAGCAGTGTGGAGCAGTGGGCTCAACTGTAGACGGCAGTGTGCAGCAGTGAGCTCAGCTGTAGACGGCAGTGTGCAGCAGTGGGCTCAACTGTAGACGGCAGTGTGTAGCAGTGGGCTCAGCTGTAGACAGCAGTGTGCAGCAGTGGGCTCAACTGTAGACGGCAGTGTGCAGCAGTGGGCTCAGCTGTAGACAGCAGTGTGGAGCAGTGGGCTCAACTGTAGACGGCAGTGTGGAGCAGTGGGCTCAGCTGTAGACAGCAGTGTGCAGCAGTGGGCTCAGCTGTAGACAGCAGTGTGGAGCAGTGGGCTCAGCTGTAGACGGCAGTGTGGAGCAGTGAACTCAGCTGTAGACAGCAGTGTGCAGCAGTGGGCTCAACTGTAGACGGCAGTGTGGAGCAGTGGGCTCAGCTGTAGACAGCAGTGTGCAGCAGTGGGCTCAGCTGTAGACAGCAGTGTGGAGCAGTGGGCTCAGCTGTAGACGGCAGTGTGGAGCAGTTGGCTCAGCTGTAGACGGCAGTGTGCAGCAGTGGGCTCAGCTGTAGACGGCAGTGTGGAGCAGTGGGCTCAGCTGTAGACGGCAGTGTGCAGCAGTGAGCTCAGCTGTAGACGGCAGTGTGCAGCAGTGGGCTCAACTGTAGACGGCAGTGTGCAGCAGTGGGCTCAGCTGTAGACGGCAGTGTGGAGCAGTGGGCTCAGCTGTAGACGGCAGTGTGCAGCAGTGAGCTCAGCTGTAGACGGCAGTGTGGAGCAGTGGGCTCAACTGTAGATGGCAGTGTGCAGCAGTGGGCTCAGCTGTAGACAGCAGTGTGGAGCAGTGGGCTCAACTGTAGACAGCAGTGTGCAGCAGTGGGCTCAGCTGTAGACAGCAGTGTGGAGCAGTGGGCTCAGATGTAGACAGCAGTGTGCAGCAGTGGGCTCAGCAGTAGCTCAGGACAGCAGTGGGCTCAGCTGTAGACGGCAGTGTGCAGCAGTGGGCTCAGCTGTAGACGGCAGTGTGCAGCAGTGGGCTCAGCTGTAGACAGCAGTGTGGAGCAGTGGGCTCAGCTGTAGACGGCAGTGTGCAGCAGTGAGCTCAGCTGTAGACGGCAGTGTGCAGCAATGGGCTCAGCTGTAGATGGCAGTGTGGAGCAGTGGGCTCAGCTGTAGACAGCAGTGTGGAGCAGTGGGCTCAGCAGTAGCTCAGGACAGCAGTGGGCTCAACTGTAGACAGCAGTGTGCAGCAGTGGGCTCAGCTGTAGACGGCAGTGTGGAGCAGTGGGCTCAGCTGTAGACGGCAGTGTGAAGCAGTGGGCTCAGCTGTAGACAGCAGTGTGCAGCAGTGGGCTCAGCTGTAGACAGCAGTGTGGAGCAGTGGGCTCAGCAGTAGCTCAGGACAGCAGTGGGCTCAACTGTAGACAGCAGTGTGGAGCAGTGGGCTCAGCTGTAGACAGCAGTGTGGAGCAGTGGGCTCAACTGTAGACGGCAGTGTGCAGCAGTGAGCTCAGCTGTAGACGGCAGTGTGCAGCAGTGGGCTCAACTGTAGACGGCAGTGTGTAGCAGTGGGCTCAGCTGTAGACAGCAGTGTGCAGCAGTGGGCTCAACTGTAGACGGCAGTGTGCAGCAGTGGGCTCAGCTGTAGACAGCAGTGTGGAGCAGTGGGCTCAACTGTAGACGGCAGTGTGGAGCAGTGGGCTCAGCTGTAGACAGCAGTGTGCAGCAGTGGGCTCAGCTGTAGACAGCAGTGTGGAGCAGTGGGCTCAGCTGTAGACGGCAGTGTGGAGCAGTGAACTCAGCTGTAGACAGCAGTGTGCAGCAGTGGGCTCAACTGTAGACGGCAGTGTGGAGCAGTGGGCTCAGCTGTAGACAGCAGTGTGCAGCAGTGGGCTCAGCTGTAGACAGCAGTGTGGAGCAGTGGGCTCAGCTGTAGACGGCAGTGTGGAGCAGTTGGCTCAGCTGTAGACGGCAGTGTGCAGCAGTGGGCTCAGCTGTAGACGGCAGTGTGGAGCAGTGGGCTCAGCTGTAGACGGCAGTGTGCAGCAGTGAGCTCAGCTGTAGACGGCAGTGTGCAGCAGTGGGCTCAACTGTAGACGGCAGTGTGCAGCAGTGGGCTCAGCTGTAGACAGCAGTGTGGAGCAGTGAGCTCAACTGTAGACGGCAGTGTGCAGCAATGGGCTCAGCTGTAGATGGCAGTGTGGAGCAGTGGGCTCAGCTGTAGACAGCAGTGTGGAGCAGTGGGCTCAGCAGTAGCTCAGGACAGCAGTGGGCTCAACTGTAGACAGCAGTGTGCAGCAGTGGGCTCAGCTGTAGACGGCAGTGTGGAGCAGTGGGCTCAGCTGTAGACGGCAGTGTGAAGCAGTGGGCTCAGCTGTAGACAGCAGTGTGCAGCAGTGGGCTCAGCTGTAGACAGCAGTGTGGAGCAGTGGGCTCAGCAGTAGCTCAGGACAGCAGTGGGCTCAACTGTAGACAGCAGTGTGGAGCAGTGGGCTCAGCTGTAGACAGCAGTGTGGAGCAGTGGGCTCAACTGTAGACGGCAGTGTGCAGCAGTGAGCTCAGCTGTAGACGGCAGTGTGCAGCAGTGGGCTCAACTGTAGACGGCAGTGTGTAGCAGTGGGCTCAGCTGTAGACAGCAGTGTGCAGCAGTGGGCTCAACTGTAGACGGCAGTGTGCAGCAGTGGGCTCAGCTGTAGACAGCAGTGTGGAGCAGTGGGCTCAGCTGTAGACAGCAGTGTGCAGCAGTGGGCTCAGCTGTAGATGGCAGTGTGCAGCAGTGGGCTCAGCTGTAGACAGCAGTGTGGAGCAGTGGGCTCAGCTGTAGACAATAGTGTGCAGCAGTGGGCTCAGCTGTAGACAGCAGTGTGGAGCAGTGAGCTCAGCTGTAGACAGCAGTGTGGAGCAGTGGGCTCAGCTGTAGATGGCAGTGTGGAGCAGTGGGCTCAGCTGTAGACAGCAGTGTGCAGCAGTGGGCTCAGCTGTAGAAAGCAGTGTGGAGCAGTGGGCTCAACTGTAGACGGCAGTGTGCAGCAGTGGGCTCAGATGTAGCTCAGGACAGCAGTGTGACACAGTGGGCTCTCTGATCACAAATGAAAGGTTTTGAGCTCGAATTCCAGGTGAAACCCTGCTGTTGCACACTGGACAAAGGTACTTCACCTAGATGGTTCCAGTAAAATATCTGCTGTATAAATGGGTACAAATGTAGGTTGCTTTGGTTAAATGCGTCAAGTAAAAATGCTTAGTTTAGAGGAGGTTCCCCACCCTGTGAGTTTTTATGAGATATGCAGCATTGCAGCTTGGGTCTGACATTCCCTGCAGTTACACTGAGAACATTCACATTTCTGCAGTTTCAGCTGTGCTAAAGTGACTTTTTGTGTTCAGCAGACAGGCTGACATGGTGGATTTAGAAAGGTACACGTCTTACACCCCAAACACCTCTTCCAGTCTCATTCTGATTACACAAATGCACCTTTGAAAGAGATATGTCTTGAGTTCTCATTCGCATAACCTTACAGGACTCCTCCACAGTGACAGTGCAGCAGGGGGTTGTTGTCTTCTAGAGCAATTGTGTAACCATAAATGGGAATTTACTAGACTCTAATCTCTGTGGTGGGATTGTAAACAGGGCTCTGTAAGAATTCTTCCATAAAACATCACAATTGTATTCAGCAGAGTTTATTGTAGATCAACAGAGTACAAACACACAGAAATACTTCTGTCTAGCCTGACACTCAAGTAGCATTTATTACAGCTATTGCCTATAACAATTTAAAATCCAATACAGCAGACATCTTCACCTCCTGGGCTAGGTCTCACTGACACAGATTTGGCTGCTGTCTTCATAAGAAGTCAGAGAGCATCTACAGACCTAACCAATTAAGTAAAATTAACCGTTCCTTTCATAGACGCTGTGACAGCTAAGTGAGTATTCTGCCCATCCAAAGGCTTCCACCAGCTGATACTACACTGCCTTTTGTGATAGTATTTAGCACGTATCTTGTTGGGTTTGTGCTACTAATTGACATAGACAGTTCTTTATTTTACATGCTGTCAGGAAATGTCTGATCATACTGGCTTATAACACACTGTGACAGTGGAGCACACCTCCCACTGCTCTCCCTACTCCGTGGTGCGTGGGAATGCGCAGCTACAGCACCTGAGGCTCATCAGGTCTGCTATCGAAGATCCCCACGAGTTCATGGTCGGGGTTCAAGCTCTGAACCAGCGTTCTAACGAAACGGCTACTAAATTATTATTTTCCCTTTAGCGGAAAGACTCTTCTTGGTATACAGTATAGCGAAGAAGTCTTGCCTTATGATACGACTACACACTGGCACCCAGCTCGCTCCCTGGCTAAGGAAAAGAAGCGCTCTGCCGGTGCTCAGGCAGTCCATGCAAACCCACACTATTACAACACATACACCTTAATAATTCTATTGCTTTTTTAGGAATTACTGTATTAGGTAGAAATGCATGAAAATGTGGAGAACATGAAAGTACGAATGAAAAGTCTTGGCAAAAGGGTGATGCTTTTGTCAAATGTGTGGTTCTTTTTAAAGGAGATATGACAGGGGCCCTGAGATCCTGCTGTTTTCTGAACATACTGTATTTAACTGTAGATTTGATCATTCTTTGCCAGAGTGCTTACCAAATTGTTAAGATCTCAGAGCTGCATTGAATAGGCAACGGGTCAAACAGGCAATTTAAAAGAAACATTATATTAAAAGAACAATATTTTATTACAACAGTGTCTCAGATCCTAGGCATAAACACTAAAGGGGCAACACTGTTTATAGGGAGGACAAGACAACATACTGTGGGAAAACGTACATGAAATGACCACAGGATGGATTATAGCTCATCATCCACAGTGCCAATCATTCTGTTTCTTTTTATTTAGAAAGCGTAAGGAAGATAAATAATTTGACATGTCTTGTCACCTGGTGAAGCCATGCAACACACTCAGCCCAGAGCTGAGCCGGAGAATTCAGTGGGGAAGCTTCCTTCAATGGCTCTGTGTGACAAAGGCCTGCACAGTTGCCAATGTTTTCAGACGGCAGTAGGGGATTTATTTCCCTGTTCCCGGAGAGTGCTGATCGGAACATTTAGGGAATGCACCCCCAATGACAGAGTTCAATTCACTTATTTGTAACTTCCATGGATTATTGGTTAAATAGCAGAACATTTTTCTATTCATCTAATGTCTTCTGGGTTTATGAGATAATTCCTTTTGCTGTAGCTCCTGCCATTGAGCACACATTAGCATTAAAAAGCACCCCAGTGTGATTGTGAATTTTGAGCAGAGGCTTCACCACACAGCCTTTCTCTGACAGGTACAGACAAGTCAGCCATAGCCGAGCGTTCATTTGCATTTAGCTAAGTGTGAGTCATGTTATTTCCAGTGGGGAAAGAAAGAGCAAAACAAGGCACAGGTTGTTTTTTGTAAGGCTTGGCATTCTGGTTATGCATTAAATGGTGGTGCACATTTTAGAAAGAACTGAAACTCTGAAACCAGCTTCATTTGTACCATAACATTAGAAATATGCATTTAGACACACACATTTACAGTACCAACAGTAAAGGAATACACATTTAACGGTTAGGGAATACACAGGTCTACAGGGAAAGACCTACAGGACAGACATATGCTCAAAAGTACTGTAACTACACACACTGTGGCTGTGCAGAATGTGACTCCTGAGACTAATTTAAAGAGTGATAGTTTATGACATCCTATGACATTTCATTCACAAAAATGAAATGCTGGGTGAAGGAAGGACAACATTTTAAATAATTCAAAAGACAGCACTTAGATTCCTACATTTATTCTTTTAACAAGTTTCTGCAAGAGCATCTGTAAACACTGTAGTAGTATTTCACCCTATTTCATGTTCTGCCTTTAACATAACATCACCTTATTACCCCTATACAATTTCTTGCATTAGTTCGTCTTTTCACCTACCCCAGCTTGCTCTCCATGAGACACACAGACAGGGAGAGAAGCTTGGGGTCAGAGTGCAGGGTCAGCCATTGTACAGCACCCCTAGAGCAGCTGGGGTTAAGGGCCTTGCTTAGGGGCCCAACAGAGTAGGAATTCTCTGCCAGCTGCAGGATTTGAACCAGTAACCTTCCAGCCACAGGTGCAGATCCTTAGCCACAGAGCCACCCTAGCACTATGAATGTCATATACACATGATTCCACCTGGACTTTGACCATTTTTAAACAAAATACAGGCCCTATATGGAAATGTAATTCTATTTATATGTATATTTTTAATATATTTTGAGGTTCATTTTCAGAATCTTTTTTAAAGCCTCCCATAGTGTTGCCCAACTGAGAGCAACAAAGCTGCCCCATTTTCACAGCATTAGAGGAGAATGTGCGCACCTGAGCAATGGTACTGCAACTATCTCATTTGAAATTAAACCTTGTAGCCTTAGCCGTCACCTTTCATGAGGTGGGCAGGGTGTATTGATGCAATTCCTAAAGAAGGTGTATAAGGAAGGGACTGAGATGCTCTGCAGTGCAGCAGGCAGCCACCATCAAATTCGTTAAATAGTGTAAATAAGATCAGCACCTGAGCAATGACCAGACACCTTCGTCCCTCTCCCTCAGCTAGTGTCAACGTGTTTTTCCATGAGAGGAGCAAGACTCCAAGCTGACTTCACAGGTTTGATTAACGACTGAACCCCAGCCGCAGGAGGAGAAACAGAATAGAATCTTCACTGCCACATGGCCGAGGACGGTGGAAATTGTTGTTGGTACAGCTTTGCTACAGACATAAAACAGTAACATACAGAATATAATTACAGGACCTGAATACACAATATACCAAAAAAACCTAAATATATGCCGAGTTGATACTCTGCAATACAAACATAGACAAATAAGTGCAATTTAAATGGGATACAGGCCATAAAGCACAATGCTACATTTTTAATGGCGCATTACTTGTTAAGCAGCCTAATAGCCATCGGGAAGAAGCTGTTTGAAACGTGAAGTTTTGGATGTCAGAGAATATTGATTTGACCTGCTGTCCAGCATGTCCCCCAGCCGCCTGCACAGCTTCTTGTTTCCAGGAGCATTCGAAGGGAGAAGCTCATCACGCCGACGCATTCTTTCAGGG
This sequence comes from Lepisosteus oculatus, assembly GCF_040954835.1. Lineage (NCBI taxonomy): Eukaryota > Metazoa > Chordata > Actinopteri > Semionotiformes > Lepisosteidae > Lepisosteus > Lepisosteus oculatus. The sequence goes on from NC_090700.1 coordinate 55,920,744, forward strand.
AGAATGGAAGTTGACCTGATGGACCCTTGAGCAGTTTCTAGACTGAGAGAAAGAGCAGCATGTTGGAATTGTGTAGCCCTCAAGAAAAATGAAAAACGACATTTCGCTTCCCGGGTGTTGATTGCAGCTGGCATGGTTACAGCACATGTGGTCACACATCAGAACCGGACAAGGAAGGAGAGTGATGGTGAAATGCTCCTCACCAGGTCTTGTGTCGGTTTGCGTTAGGAAAGACGCCCCGAGGTAGTGTGTGATGTTCTGGGTGATATAAACATCACACACTACGCTGTTGAACACAGAAAATCATCAAACAAAAGCATTTTCTCCAACCATACCAAGCTGTGTCCCTGTCAGGCCACCTTCCTCCCACTCACTGCTCTCCTCAGCAGCAGCGGCAGTGCTGGGGTACCAGAGAAAGGACAGACGCAGCTTCAGAAGCTACGCTGGGGCCAGCGCAGCCAGAAGGGGAGCTGCTGCGTGGTAAGGGTGTCACAATCGAGCCAAGCCCTCCCAGCCTGAGCCACGGCTGGGCTTTTAGGCTCCCTGTCACCTCAGGAATCCAGAAGCAGCCTTTCATGAGCTCAGCCATGGGTTTATATAATTTCCACATTGAATTAACAGTCACAAACTGGGAGGTGCATATTTGTCCTGGAGCCAAGAACTTATCTTCCAGTTCAGGATGATAATGTACATCCTATAATTCTGACTTTGGTTTGCTTTGAACATTACTCTGTCAGCTGCAGAATACAGTTCCTTAACTGTAAATTAAGAGGAATAAGAGACCATTTTATATGGAAATATATCTAAGGAGCAGATATCCAAACAACAGATGAATAATGCCACTAAATAGGCAGCAAAAGTGTGCATAGTCACAATTTTATTAATGTAGTGTTATTAAATAAAACATTGGCTGCGTTTCCTCCTCTAATTTAATTTTTTCTTTACACACAGAAGTGTCTTGAATTAAATTAGACAGTGTGTTTATTAAATGAAATCCAAATTAACATGCTAATGACTAATCTCTTACAGTAACCTAAATAAGAGATGTTCACAGTAAGGCCAGCTCAACCTTAATACTAAACCAGTATAGACTGAAGCTGTTTAAGTAGCTGTAAGCTGCTTTTGGATAATTTTACGGCTTGTTTATAAATTATATAGACACGGCACATGTACAATGTCAGATTTTGAAGCTTGGAAAATGATACCCACTGAACAGTATTCTGATAACATATTTCTGTTTCCACATGAATTACTTTATTCTAATTTACTGTGTTTTAGAACAACATGTCCTTTCAATCACACTCCCCCAGCAAAGGAAGAATATAGCCCCCTTAAAATGTATAAATACATCAATAATCAATGGGACAAATTCATCCAAATGAAAAGACTGATGATAAATATGTGTTAGTGGGATAAAGTTTTTAGAAAGTTGAAAGGCATGAACAGATAGTGTTGACATATCGTCCTGTGGAAATACAGAGCGCTACTTAATATGGATACAAAACAAGAGTTTCCAAGTACAAACTGTAACGAACAGTTCTTTCCGGACCCTATGCGGACGACACAATCCGACGAAGTGGGGGAACACTGGGGAAACGTCATGCAGGAAAACGGGGCTGAAGACAGGGGGGCGTGTCCAAGGTGCGCTGGTGCACGGGGGAGGCGTGGCCGAGGCGAACAATCCCAAAGAGTAATCCTTAGAGTATCCAAAAACACATGAGTAAGTCCAAAACCAGGAGATCCATCAGAACAAAGAATTAAAAACCACGAAGACCGGGTCGGAACCGGCGGACAGGGACAAGGAACAGGGGTTAAAACCTTAACGGGACCAGGCGCTTCCTGGTCCCGGACTCGCACGATATGGAAATCAGATGCAGAGCCCGGAAGAGCGTCAGCGCCTGGCTTTTAAGGTGGGCTGGGAATAGGGAGCAGGTGCATGGAATAAAGTCTAGAGTGATAGGGCTGGAGCACCCTTAAGGAGGGGGAACTAATATCGTGACACAAACGGATCATTATCTGGCACCTTACATGGCCTCAAAAAGGAAACAGGGCTTATTTTAGTCAGTCTATGATTGTCTCTTCTCAGTCATTCAATACCGTTTAGTCCTGTATCCTGAAAGGCTGCTGGTTCAAGCCTTGATTGTCATTAGTAACCCCTTTGTGCTGCAGGAGGTGAGTAGGCTCCAGCAGGCCAGGGCAGCATCAGTTGCTGAGCAATCACAACCTTGAGCCTGGACAACTACTGGAGAGCTGGTACTGCTCCCGGAGAGAGGTGCACTGCTTCTCAGACAGGTGCTTAATCTCCTGAAAAGCACTGTGTTTCTCAACTTTTTGCATTTATGAGGCAACATCTACAGATCTCTGCGCTGGAGCACAGGTTGGGTGCAGTTGGGTGAATTCATTCACTAATATCTATTAAAAGTTTGGAGGGTATACAATGAAAATTAATTGATGTTTTTCAAATTTCAGAAAATTATGACCACCCCTAGACACCTTTGACAACTTGTTTGCATTTATTAATTGAGAATTGCCACATGTTTTTTTATCTTTTACCATCTAATCTGGAAACACCAGTTGTTACACCACTGGCCCCCGCAGACAGCAGACTCAGAAGCTGGAGGAGTTACTGCTGCACCAGGAGCCAAGACCAGATGAACTGGTCCTAGCCCAGTCCCAGGAGTGCTGAGCCTCACAGCCTCACAGCCTCACAGACATTCTCAGGGTAGAGAAGAGGCACCTGAGCAAGGCAACAGAAAAGTTCTTTCAGAAAGATTCAGGTATCATTCAAAACAATGCCTTGCTAATGAGGATGACTATGCAGGAAAATATAGGTGGCTCCTTTTGAATATTTTGCAAATGTTTTATGCTAAGTACCATTTGACCCACCCTCTGCAGTGAATTACCCCAGTAGGGATAATCTATGAACTTTGGGATCAGCATGATCCTCTACACTCTAATTCCTCTAAAGTGAGTAGTGCATTTGGATTTCATAAGGAATGAAATGCTTGAAGTGACTTTATTTTTGTTAACCCAGTATTCTGGAGCTCTCGTGTAATTATTACATGGTGAAGGGAAATAATAAAATGATACATTTTCTCACACTACTGTATATTTAAACCTGTGTAACAAAATAAGGGCATTTTCAGGTAATGGTAAGGTAATAAAAAGCATTTTCAGGTAATAAAAAAGCATGATGTCTGATGTTGATCACAGTGTTAAAAGCTTTGGAAAAATACCATCTGTTTGTTTACTGTGCTGAGCAGAGGCCATTTCTATTAATACTGGCATTTCAGCTTGTTGAGACTGATTGGTCTGCAGCACAGACGACATTCCATAGATATGGTGGATATGGAGGGAGTCATTTGAAAATCTTATGTTTTATATTGAAAAATTACACACAACAGCACAATGAATCGCTAATGTGCTTTGAATGATCTTGTTTCAAATACGCTGAAGGGTATAATTGTCTTTATTGAATTTTGGTTAATTTCTGGCAGATTTCCTGTTTCACATGTTTGTTGTTGTTGTGTATGTACAGTACCATGTGGGTGCCTGTCTTAATTTTGCAGGGACTGGGCTTGTAGGCGTTTTGGAGTTTCCTTCTTTATTTGAAGCCATTAACATTTTAGATAATGTACATTTGCAGCATCACTGATCAGATCCAGTGTCAGTGTTATGAACCTCTGTATTACACCATCCACATCTGGATTGTCTATTTATTTATGTCATTTACTTTGAATGTGTGGAGTAGGTTGTGTATATACTACATACAGTGTTAATTGCTACTTCAAAATTTCTTGTATTTCTTAATGTGTCCACTCAGCAGACAAATATGAAAAAAAAAACAGCAGGCGGAAATGTTGTTTTGGTTTACAGAGGTCAGAATTTTCAATTCTTGGCCTGTCAGGTAGCTGGAAATGATTGAAAACTTTGTTGTAGGTGTGTAATAGCTTGGGTAAAAATCTGAGACAAATTGATCAATTTGAAACAATTCTACATCATGTTATGTGAAGACTGGACCAGGAATGAAATTTCTCGCTTATAATAAATAAATCATAAAAAATATTGAAAGCAATAACAATAAAAAACCATTGCAATTGCTATAAAAACCTTTAGACGCTGCTAGTGAGCCTTTTTCTGCTGTTAGGCATTGAAAAAAACCTCAGAGTTGCCTTCTGCTGTGAAAAAAAGGAGCACTGATAAGAAACTGATTGATTACCCCTTCTGAGTCAATGATTGACAGCTAGAAGGCAGGTAGAATGCAGCCTGAGGCTTCTAGAGGAAGTCTCACCACCTAAGGGCTCTGAATGGCTGAAAATACAATGAAAGACAGCGTTTTTTACCAATCAGATCACCTTATTTCTGGCGGTCCTGCTTTAAATATCTATTCCAAAGTCAATAACGTTCAGTTTCCTCCAGGTCTGGAAGTGGGTTAGTCTAGCCTTTTGTGGATATATATCGTGCTTCAGAATAAGGTAAACACATGGGATATATATATTTTTTGCTGTTTTTTGCTTTTGTGGTCTTGTTTTGCTTGCTCATTGATTACCTTGTCGATGCATTTTGGAAGTTTAGAAGTGCATCATCAGATAAAAAGTGACTTTGTGATTGATTGTCTTGTTTTTTTTAAAAAAACAAAGTTTTTAAAAAGTTTTTTTAAAGCTCCAGTTGTCCTTTATCGATTGATACAATGTTTTTGTGGTTTTGTTGGTAAACAATTATTAAATATGACGTAGGAATCAAAAGTAAATATTTATTTACACCATGGACACTTGCGACTACACCAAGCACGGGACACGTTTGATTAAATTAACGGTTTTGTGAAGCTCTAGTTGAACCTTTCTTGATTGATAAAAGGTTTTCTGTAAATGTTTTGTGGTTTTGGTGATGTAAAACGATGAAGTGAGTTGCGCCTTTTAAGACAAGTTTCTTAGACAGTAGCCACATGCGGCCACGTTTGCACTAAAAGGTACATATTTAATTTAGTCGGTCAATGTATATATAGTATAAACGTACAAAAAGAAATGTACATGTTTACAAGGTCTTCACATGTACTGTATATCAAATTTCAGTATGCATGGTAGTTGTAGGTAGTTGGTCAGCATGCATAGGTTGCAAAGGAACAAGTAATAGGTTTATTCCATGCTGAAAAAAGGAGAAAGGAAACACAATGTTTCAACTGTGGAGCCTTCTTCAGGTGTGAGAAAGACGGGGCAGACAGCAAAGATTAAATAGCACAGGAGAACAAAAGCTGAGAGAGGGGAGGAGGCAGGAGGGGCAGAGAGGTAGAGAGGCCACTCAGGAAGTGCGAAGTGGAGAGGGGTGGAGAGGGGTGAATCAAAACCTGCATATGAATAGAGAAGATGACACGAAAATAAGTCTGTCATTGAGAGAAGGGGGAAGGTGTGAACCTAGTTTCAGGATATTGTTTTGTTTCTGATGTCTTTCTGCTGTGGGAGTTAAGAAACCCTTCTTCGAGAACGTAGACGAAGAGATCAGTGTGATCATGGCCGTTAGAGGTGAAATGAGGAACTGTGAAATCTTTAATCTTCACAGCCCTAACATGTTCTCTGAAGTGGTCTCCTAGTCCTTCCAGTCTCCCCAGTGTAGATAGCTTTGCATTTTTTTGCAGGAGAGACAGTATATGAGGTTGCTGGAGGTACAGGATGTCGTCAGTTAGACAGGATTGTGAGGTTGTGATTCCATTACAGCTTAATTCAGTTTGTCAGAGATCAGTAAAAAGAAGACTTGGAGGAAGAAGTATCTTTTTAACTGCAGAGCTGCAATGTCTCTGTTTCAGGTGAAAACATCCACAATTTCAGAACACTTAGTTCTCAGCACATTAGGGTAAATCTCCAGTCTATCTATCTTGTGCACAACGGTTATCAGTAGCACAAACTACAGCAGCAAATAAAAAGTAGCAGGTAAAAGTGAATGATTTGACTTGTGTGTCAGGGGAGTGGAACAATTTGATGGCAATTTAACAGAGGAGATGAGTCACTTTTGCAGAAAACTATTCTCTTGACATAAACCATGGCCACCAGTCCTTCAGAAGTGTTTGGAAAATATTTGCAAACACGACTGTTCAAAAATCTGGCCACGGCCCAGTATGAAGTCTCACACATTCATTGCACAATCCTGCAATGTGCTGTTTGTCATTTGAGATGGACACATAAGTCTGATCTCAGCTCTGAGCAAGATGAGCTTGGCGTGCCTGGGCAACATTGTTTGAAATGGTTTTGGAGAAAATGAAAAAATAAATGTCTGTGTTTCGATTCTACAAATCTACATGGTACAGCTTTATCATGACCTTTGATTCTGGCCCTATATTTAAATATAAACCAGTCATTCAAGGCAGCTTTGCTCAGAGCCTCAGAATTTCATAGCAGAAGTTACAATGTCCAGATCCGTAGCTTTCTCTAAAACGGCTCACTATGGGATTTAGTTAAGTACTGGTTGCTGCTCACAACATTCCTGCTCAGCATCACATCCTGCAGACACAGGCTGTGCAGCCTACCTTGAGGGTTCATGAAGAGCTTCTCACATGTTTTTGCAAAAAATAAATAATCATCAATATTAATGAAGTGTTCTACAATAGGTTTTTGGTTTGCTTTCCTGTGAAAAGTAACAGCGAAGAAAACGTCTTGATAAGGCTATTTAAGGCTTTGAAATGCTCTGAGCCTCTTTATTGAAATGAATAACTGTCTGTGTTCTCTTGGGGCTCAATCACCCAGGATAGCTTTGCCTTCCTCCTCAAGTGATGCACTGACTGGATAATTTCTCTTCAAAGTGTTTGTGCATACATTGTGACAAACGCATATTTATTTTGGGCCTGAATTCACAAAATGTCTAACACTAAGATTTCTGTCTCGGGAAAAGAGTGCCACCTTTTGCTCCACCAACATCACAACCCAACCAGCAGAGACCTTTTCTTCCTTAGAGGCCTTGTGTCCAAGAGTCAGTTTGCTCCTATCTCATTTTGCAGTTGGGATATGATGAGATTAGATTTAAAGATGGCACGGTTGCTAAATTGCCCAACTGGTCGATACTGGGAAGGGTTCAGACATCAATGTATGTGGTGGAAGTAGTTTCTGGTCTATTTTAAATTAATTTTGGTGTCTAGCAACCCAATGCATTTATCACTTTCCACACATTAGACACAAATGTGGGCTATAACAGTCATCCATTGAACTGTCTGAGAAACAGTAGAGGCATTGTTACAGATTTAGTTATAAAAAAACAAATACCTGCCCATTTCAACAATAACACAGGCACCCCTTTAGAATCTCATGGAATAATTACGGGCTTATCCTCAGCACTCCGCCTTCCTCTGTAATTGAAGACATCACATTAGGTTTCTGCACAAAGCCAAGAGAAATTCCCATTGATTTCTAAAGAATGTTTTATACATTCTTCCACACATCTGAGGAACAGCAAAGACAGGCCTTTTTGGATTTTCTCATTGTAAGGCATTCCTTTACATTTCAATAGAGAAATGAAGACAGCGTTTGGACTCAGTGATTAAGTGTAAGATACACCGAGTTTCAATTTTGGCTCTGGCTGATCCATTACATGTAAGAAGATCAGAACTTAACTAGAGAATGATCTACAGTATACAGAAATTAGGCTCTAGGATTCAACACTGGTTGTCCTGGCAAGTAACGGGCACAAGCTGCCAGGTTGCAGGTGGCTGAGAGGGCCTGCTGTACTGGATCAAGGTGCTGCCGGGCGGAATCAAGCTCCTCTTGTAAAAGTCATCAGTCCCTGTGGAAACCAAAGACTGGGAGCTATTAAGGTGTAACACTTCTACTTTAAGCTTGGAGCTGCAAAGCATACTGTATTATTACTCTTAGAATTAAGTGTTATTTCACTACAAATATCAACACCCAAGAATTCAGTGTACTTAATTAAATAAATTAAGTAAAAGGATCATGGAGTGTTTTAGTCAGACTTTGGCTTAACCTGCTTGGCTAAGGGATAACCTCCTGGCCATAGTACAAGGGTCAAGGGCCCCCCAAAAAGAACCAAGCGGCACCCCAAAACATCAAAGCAGAATTATGGAAACATGGAGAACGTGAGAGCTGTGTTCTGTAATGGAAGCGAGATAGGCATAAGATGACCATGAGACGGGAATGCATTGATGAGCTTCTGAGGAGGTGGTTTCAGTCTGGGAGGAACAATTTGCTCAGCAGCAAATCTTGACAACACCTGTGACTGTCACGAACACGGACTGAAATCCGTGTCAGATCTTGTAGAAGACCCTATGCGATGCGGTAAGAGCTGGAGAAAACAGGAGGCGTGGTAAAAGGGAACACACAAGGGTTTAATAGTGCACAAAATAATGGTGACAGTCCGTGAAACAGTGAACGGGAAAGACAAAACGGCATCCAAATCCAGATGGGTCCAAGGGCAGGTCAAAACACAGTCCGAGAGTCCATCAACAAGGAATCCATCCTGGGACGCAACAAAGTTAAAATCCCCGGGAGGGGGGAGCACACGGACGAACAAAACATGGAGGTCCAAGGGTGACGGGACGAGATCCTCCAGACCCCGGGCTCAGGAAGCGGGAGGTGTCGGGGATGAGGCCTATGCCCTCAGGAGACGGACGTAGGGTTTCCTGGTGCTAGACGGGCCTCGCGACATCTTACCCTAATGATGAGCCCCGAGGACTGGAGGAGCTGGTCTTTAAGTAATAACGCTAAAAGGGTACAAAAAACACTACGTAAAGAACACTCATCATAAAAAAAGAAACAATCAGTTCCAGTTTGCTAGAATAATCAACACAGCCAGTTTTACTTCAAATTGCAAAGAAGGAATGGTGTAAGAATCACACATATGAAGTGAGTGTGAGAAGATGTAAAATAAAGACTACTGATGGGGTAATCACACATGATTATATATAACATATTGAGTGTTTGACAGTGTGGGCACTGTGGATAGGATAACAAAATAAACCTCTGGGTTCCTGGCCCAATGGATGCCAACCTCCGAGCAGCTGGGTGTATTATTGAGTATGGGCACCAGTTCTGGACTGTAATACTGTAATTGAGAAGGCACTGCACTGGCCCAGAAGCCACAGTAGCTTGAAGCTACACTAATAAAAGTAGGTTAACCAACGGCAGAACAGGAACCATTTGCTATGAATGAATCCAGGGCCTGGTATAGAGACTAAAACTAGGGAGGGTTACCACAGGACAGCAGCTGACTAAGCCAGAGGTAGGACACCAGATAGACCTGGAGTCGAAGAGATGTCATTAGGAGCAGCAGGGGTAGAGAGGGAGGAACCAAGGACTGAATTGGATGCTGGGCAGAAGAGCGTGCAACAGACAAGGCCAGATTAAATTAAGAACATTTAGGAAAGAATACAGGGTGAGGCCTGAGATTCAGAGGACAGAGTCTGGACAGGACAATAAAGGAATCAAGAGGAAGCAGAATGAATTAAAATAGGCTGACGGTGTGCTGAATGACGTCATCGCTGGATCTCTTACTTACCTGTTATTCGACGCACAGTCCACACAGCAAATGAAGGCGACAGATGCAAGAATAACACTAGAGGCGAATGTGAAGGAGTATTTCTTTTTTCCCCACTTTCCTGCATGTTGTCTGGAGCACAGTACAAGAAATGCAACAAAAAATAATGTGAGGAAAAGCTCAGCAGGTCATTGGCAGCTCAGGTCTTTGAACTGGACTGGACTGGAGTGTTTTTGGTGACATTCTTGGGAGATGTACTGTAGACGTTTACAGGAAGGACTTGTTTATTGTATACAGTATCTTTGATAGATAAAAAGAAAACAACTCTCTTATATGCATTTCATAAACTGAACTTCATGTTAATGGAGTTTCGCCATGTTCTGCTACAGTCCAGTTGATAATAGCAGGAAAGGTTTCAGAATGGATGAGACAGGATTTGCGAACATCACAGCGAGTTTGTATTTGACCAGAGCCACCTGGTTTTACCAGGAGAAACAGCGTGGTTTAACAGGAGAATGGTTGTGATGCTGTCATGGGAGCAGGTCCTGACTCCAGTGAAATGCGTAGTAAAGACCCTATGCAGACAGTATAATCCGGAGACGGACAAAAGGGAAGACATGGAGAGGATCAGGACGGGATGACCGACAGGGGGGGCATGACGGCAATGATCCAGTGCTCGGGGGGGGCGTAGCAAACTAGTCCAGAAGGAAGTCCAACATGGGAAATCAGGCTGCAGTCCAAGGTCCAGGTACCGGGAGATTCATCCAGATGAACACAGGGAAAAGGGATCCAGGAGCATAGAGGGTAAAACCATAACGGAGCAAGGAGCTCCGAGCCCTGGACTCAGCTGGTCAGGACATCATTCTGAAGCCTATGCTCTCAAGCCACGGACGTGGGGCGACTTGATGCTAGGCGGGCCTCCGGGTGTCCGTTTTCCAAAACTGAGCCCAGAATAGCAGAGCCGCCAGGCTTAAATAGTGGAAAAGGAAATGAGACACAGGTGTAGGATCTTAAAGTAACCGGAATACAAATGGGTAGGAGCGCCCTCTAGAGGAGGGAAGACGATCGTGACAGATGCTGGGTGTTTTGAAAATGACGGGAAGACAACGCAGATCTCAGTCATCAAAAAAGGCGTGGAACTTGAAAAGAGACCTGTAGATGAGGCTGGTTAAGGCTGAAAAGCCAGTGATTGAGATACCAAAGCAGTTGACTGAACACTTGTGGACGCAGGTAGATTCCAGGGCTGGATCAAAAAAGACTATTCATTGGAGCAGCAAATATGAGTATCCTTTGCAAAGTGAGAAACTGCACCAAAGAGAAAAATTAGGAAATGACTTCAGGAGTGATTGCAAATTACTTACAGGTGAGTCTGATTGAACTTAGCTGTTGTCATCCCTCCCGATCGTTCGTTACAAACGTCATTGAAGATTTTGAATAATCTTTGCATTATTTTGACAAGCAGCTTAGACCTCTGGGTAAAAGCAGAGGAACACAGCTACAGTATAAGGGACCCAACTGATAAGAGGCTGTATCCAATGCTGTACAATCTAGTGATTTACAGTGCAAATTGGCTCAATCAAGTCTGTAGTCTGTTTTCTCCCAGGAAAATGGTTCAGAGGGCACTGTCCATCATCCAAAGGAAGATTTACTAATGAAGAACTTGAAGGGTGGGTACCAGGACTATACCTGATAACACCCTCAACCACTCACCAGTTGTGAAATCCGCTCTCAAAACTGTTACTAATTTTTTTATTAGTTATTTTCACCTGATCAATGAAATAAGACAACTGGACTCTTTTTGTCAACATCCTGAATATCTGAGCATATTCAGAACCAGGCTATAGCTGGGACAAAGCAAGTTCTCCCATCTGTCTACCTTATTGTCTTACTACAAGAAAATAACTGTGTACAAACAGCTTTAAATACTACATTTAAAAACTGAAGTCAACACAAAACTACTTCCTTGCAGAGCTGCCCTCACACTAGGCAAAACTCTCCTCCCTTTCCTGTGTGGACTGGACACTGCCTGCACAGAGTAAGCAGCTGCCAAGTTCAGCAACAAACTAACCCAGCCCAGCTCCTTCTTCTCAGCAGTAATTCTGACCTTATTAAGCACATTTGTCCAACAGTTCTTTGAGAATAAAACTTCTTTATTCACATTATAATTCTTGAAAGTTAAACTAGTACTCCAAACATATATTTGATTGTTTAGTTCATGACAGTAAATGCATATTTACTTGTATTTGAGAATATGAATGTGAATATATCAGACTGATAAAACCTACAAGACGGACCATAATACTTATTATAGTTGATCTACAGTATTTTAACTCTGAAGTTCTTAACTCTTCCCTTTGTAATTTTTCATTGAACAATCAGCTTTTTGTATCACACCAGCATTTTGTTATAGAAATATATTCTATGGTGTTTGTTGTTTGTTATGTATGTTTTTGGTGTAAATAAATTATGTATTATATACTGTATTTGGAATTCGTGTGTGAGACTAAATTATTATGTTTGATTCAAAAAATTAGAAATTTTAAATTTCTAATTGTTACAGTAAATTAAAACCCTCAGATCACTACAAGCTGATCCTCCTTCCTTTTTGTGTTGTCTTATTACACATTTCATTGCAGATTTGGAATATGGCAGCTGTCCCACTAAACCACACAGAAGCAAGATGAGGAGTTGAATCCTTGTATGCTGATTAAAAGTATTATTTACATATAATTCTAAATTCCAGTGTTTTGTGATCAGGCAATGAATTCTCAGTTGAATAATTTAAGCCCAACTAATCAAATAATGTTGAGATAACATCGGAAAGATTTTGTACTTTGAATGTGAGAATAGAATGATGTAATGTATCGATGCAAGTTCTACAAGGAATGTTGTCAGATACAGTAAAGTGGCCTTAAGGAAACTGTATGGTCGCTGTGTGGTGTGGATCTGTTGAGGCATTTTTCAACAGGCGTATGACAATTTGGTCAAGCGAACTTGGCGACACCAGCAGACATTGCCACAACAGTGTAAAACAAAGTGACTGTAAATCACTTACTACTTAAAATTGCTTTTGAGTACCAAAATATACTGTAGAGTATGAGGAGTTGTTCTAATTTTAATAAATAAACAGGATCAGGACAGCTACAAATATGTTTTGAAAAAGTAATATCAGGTTCTTGCATGTTGATGACCATCGAACTTTAGCACTAGTAGCAGCATTAAGACAGATAAGGAAAGGAATTTGGAATTATAATTGAATACACTGACTTAACAATCACATGGAAACAAGTCTTATGAATACAAAATAAGCCTATGTATACAGTATATCATTGCTTAACTGCTATGATCAAAATCTAATAAATAAACAACAGTAATCAATTTAGCAAAGCTGCAATATGTAGTTTAGAAGTTAATATGTCTCATATAATAATGATAATTGCTTACACTTATATAGCGCTTTTCTTTTTTGTGGAAAACCCTCTTTCAATCTATGCAATGCAACATAACCCAAAAAAAACTCTTGCTTTAAAGACAGGAGTGATAATTTCTTATTCAGTAACCACACTACACTATCAATACTTCTGTGAAATTCTTAAGACAAGGTGTGTCTAAGGGGGGTTGCAAAAGTTATAAAAATATAGGCCAGATGAAGAAATAGAGCACAGATTGTCAATTTACTGGAAGTGCTCCTCTGCAAGGAAAAAACATTCAAACATTAACTAAAAGTAAATACAAAAAAATTAGGAAAAGTCACCCAGACATTTTCCTGCTAGGAGTTTCAAAAACAGGCCTGCTGTTACCCAGCTGTGCAACAACACACAGACACAGTTAGGCTATCAAGAGCAATAATAACTGTGACTCCGTGAGTGCCCAGGTCAAATGCCCTAAGCTCCACCCCCACCTCTGCTTGATGGACAGGTAAGACTTCATTTACTCCAGAGGTGAGGCAGGTTCTGTATTCTTGATGTAGCATGGTGGAACAAACAGACACGGACAATACTGCTGGACCACAGGCGAGGCGAAAATACAAGCCATCAAAATAGTGATTAAATTAACAATGATAATTACAACTACAAATTATATATAAAAATAAACAATGGACTTTTTATAATAAAAAGTAAATGATGAGGGTTAATGAAAGATCTCAACAGAGGTCATTTAAAGAGCCTCTGTTGCATAAAGTAACACTTGTTTGCAGTGTGTAAGTATGTGCTGAGCTCCCCTGGATTAATCTTCTCTGTGCTGTGTTGCCCACATGCTCTCTGAGGAGAGAATGGCCTAATTGTTAATGAGGTTTAATATGTGGTTGAAGGTAATTGCTGACTTCCACTGTATTTTACACTAATGTACCATGCTTTCACTCTGCTGTTGTACAATAGGCTGAAAATAATGATTTAGGACAGAAAATGTTTATAACTGTAATAAGTGCGAGACATATGGAGACTTTGATGGATCCTTGACAATGTTAATTACATCTCCTTTCTGGGCTGAGTGTCAGATTCCTCTTTCCTTTCTGCTAGGTGGTGCGTGAATCTATCATTGGATCACTTTTTTGTGGCATTCTGCATTAACTACTGTAATTCTCAGCTTATTGGTCTATTAAACCTTCAGTCATTAAACATTTTTAGCTAAAAACCGCAGCAAGACATTGACTTACCAAAAGTAGGACCAAACATCATATTTATTGTCTCATAAACTCTGCATTAATAACCATACTATTTTGCATTAGTTATAAATTCTTTAACTGATGTGTAAAGTGTGAAACGGTTGTGTTCCTTTGTCCTTGCTAAAGCTCCGAACACTCCCCACTCCTGACCAAGCTGTCCTCCCAGGGCTCTGACTGCTTGGACATCCTCAGAGTTCAGATCTTTCCAATTCCAGCCACCTGATTAACGTGACTCCCTCCCAAATCTCCACCTAAAACGTGTTTGCTTGAGTTAGTATCTGGTAGTTACATTTATAAAGCGTCCAGTTCCTCATTAAAGGCACTAAGTGGTGGCTCTGTGGCTAAGGATCTGCGCCTGTGGCCGGAACTACTACTGGAGCCTATTCTGTTTGGCTCCTGAGCAAGGCCCTTCACCCCAACTGCTCCAGGGGCGCTGTACAATAGCTGACCCTGCACACTGACTCCAAGCTTCTCTCCCTATCTGTGTGTCTCATGGAGAGCAAGCTGCGGTATGTGAAAAGACAAATTCCTAATGCAAGAAATTGTACAGTATTTGGCCAATAATGTGATCTTATCTTATGTACAGTACTTTTAGATGGTATTTTATTCTGCACTGCTCTTACGAGAATTTATCATGGCCAATTGTTGTATTATTTTAGTCAATTGCACTTAAACGCAATAGCGGCAAACTATAACCAGAGTAAAATAGAGGAAAACTGTAAAAAACAGAAAGTTGCAATACATATTTCTACACATTGTATAAAGACATTTTTGTAAAATGGGGGGTGGCTCTGTGGCTAAAGATCTGTGCCTGTGGCTGGAAGGTTGCCAGTTCAAATCCTGCAAAGGATTCCTACTCCATTGGGCCCCTGAGCAAGGCCCTTAACCCCAGCTGCTCCACGGGTGCTGTATAAATGACTGACCCTGTGCTCTGACCCCAAGCTTCTCTCCTTGTCTGTGAGTCTCATGGAGGGCAAGCTAGGGTATGTGAAAAGACAAATTCCTAATACAATAAATTGTATATGGACAATAAAATGCTCTTTGATCTTTATGAGGATGTTTTTTACAGTTTTTTTATCACTTCCAGTTTGCAGTTTTAATAACTGTAGGTTGCGCAGATAATACAATTTCGGGCACCTTTCTTAACAAGTCACCTTTCAGATGTTAAATATAGCTAATTTAAAAAATGCAATCAGATTGCTTTTGGATTTACAGCCATGCTACGTTCAGTCAGTTGATATTAATGAACTAAAAATGTAAAAAAAAAAACATGCAATGTGAAAATCTGGCATCAACTGAACTCAATGCATTTTAAAACTGATTCTCTTATTTGATATTTTCAACACAGTCTTAAGATTTGCATTTAATTATTCTGGTCAGCCCAGAATAGCTGTGTTTCTGAGGAGTTCAAAAGTTTAATACAGTTGTCCAGGGACATCAAAAACTTTATTTCACGTGTCCTGAATTTTTGTTAAAAGTAGCACAATGCCTATGATTTGCTGCATTTCAAGTATTTGCATGACAATTTCTGCATGGTTAGTCTGTGAAACCTATGAACAGGAAGAAAAGGAGGCTGGGTAATGTGATGTGCATTTCTCTGCAGAGGTGTATATCCTAATGCTCTTATTCCTCAGAACATTTGTAGGATTCCTACAAAACAAAAACTCTTTCAGATGTGAAACCAGTTTAATAATAATAATAATAATAATTGCTTACACTTATACACTTATATATATATAGACACTCCATTCAAAGTGCTTTACAGGTAATGGGGATCCCCTCCACCGCCACCAGTGTGCAGCCCCACCTGGATAATGCGATGGCAGCCATAGTGCGCCAGAACTCTCACCACACATCAGCTATCAGTGGGGAGGAGAGCAGAGTAATGAAGCCAATTCATAGATGGGGATTATTAGGAGGCCATCATTGGTAAGGGCAAATGGGAATTTTGGCCAGGACACCAGGGTTACACCCCTACTTTTTTCGAGAAACGCCCTGGGATTTTTAATGACCACAGAGAGCCAGGACCTCGGTTTTATGTCTCATCCAAAGGATGGCGCCTGTTTACAGTATAGTGTCCCCGTCACTATACTGAGGCATTAGGACCCACATAGACCACAGGGTGAGCGCCCCCTGCTGGCCTTACTAACACCTCTTCCAGGAGCAACCTTAGTTTTTCCCAGGAGGTCTCCCATCCAAGTACTGACCAGGTTTACACCTGCTGAGCTTCAGTGGGATGCCAGTTGTGCGTTTGAAAGTGATATGGCTGCTGCACTTCAGATGATTAAGTTCTGTAAGTGACTTCTGCACGTTTTATTGATCTTCATAGAAGGTGGAATTACTTCTCATGTCTCAGGAGAAATCTTCCACTATGAAAAAAGAGGGTGTTTTTGTTTTCTGTCCCAAAAGACAAGCATGTCTCCCTTCAGATGAGCTCCATCATTGCAAACTCACTGACTGCTTGCCTGCTGATTGCTTGACAGGCTCAGGCACAGCTCAAATTGGAGGAAAGTCAGTTTCCTTCTCTGTAGCCTCTTCAGATTCCACAAGCTCTTTCATCTAATGGAACTAGTTTCCCCTCACTGACAGGTTTTCTGCCCTATACAATACCTCCTGTTGCTTTTGGTTTGCAAGAACTATTCATGCTCCTAGACCAGTAGCATCTTTGTGTACTCTGTCTCTAGGGGGCCCTACATATAAAAATGTGTTGTACTGTAGCTAGTTGCAGAGAAGATGTTTGATGTCCTGTAACGACACTGCCTATGGAAATTTCAGTTTTTGGCCATTAACGTATCAAAATGATCTGTACCCTGTGCAATGTGTATGCAGATCCAATCAGCGATCTAACAGAGCTGTCTGTTACCACAGTCTTTATTGTTAAAACCGTTGACACAGTGTATTTATAGTAGGCAAAATATGAGAATCACTCTTATTGACACACAGAAGCCCAAATATAATTTCATACTAAAACAACTCTTTTTCCATCCCACATTCATTTCCAGAAGAAGTCTTTAGTGTTTACATATATGTGTATTAAGCATTCCCCCATAAATCGTCAGCATTCATAAAGTGAAGGTTCTGAATAAGATTAGAGTGCATTTAGCTCTTACAAATAGAAGGATTTCTAATATATAACAGAGTTTATAATTCTATTATATAACTGAGTACACTGTAATGTACTATTCTTCATTTTCATTATCTTAAATTCACCAAAATGCCTAGAGAAATTTAACTTGATTTAAGTTTAAGTTTGGAGGTAAAGTGCCCTTTGTATTTAAAAGGTGTTACAGGACTGATCTAGTTGTTGCTACAGTCACTGAAAGGGGTCTAGTCTCTTCTCTGTATGACTGTTCTCTTGTGTCCAGTCAGTCTCCTGCCGGCTCCCACTCTGTTTACATGCAATACAGAACTGGACCAGCAGGATGAACAGTAGTCCTGACTGGGACAAAACTTCCCGTTCCTCTCAAATCTTAATGCACCAGCTAATCCACTTTAAACGGGCACACAGAACGTGTGCAATGCCACCATATCGGTGGCTCCAGACGAAGAGCGTCACTAACACTCTCCGTTCTAGCTGCTCTGAGGTCCCTGCCCACTCGTTTTGGGGATATGTGACTAACGTGCTTTCAGATGTAACCTTGCTGTGCTGCTGAGCCTCAGCTGCTGCTGCTCAGAGATGATTCACAAGTGGCTGCACTCTCAACCTTCAGGCATGGTGCCTTTTGTTCTCGGGTCTAACTGCAGCCAAAAATGTTGTGACGTGCAGCCCAGACTGCAATACTCTTAAGCCTCAGTTGTTTGTACTCCAGAATCTGGTCTTCTGGAAAGAAGCATGACTGGATTGCAAATTCCTTTCGCAAAACCTGGGGCAGCTGGAGTTGGGAGTTGCTCGCTTTGACCAGTTGTCCCTTTAGCCTTTTTTAGATTGGAGCTCCCCCCCCCCCCTTTTGTGTGTCTTTTGTATTGGTTGCAATTTAGCGTTCGGACTTTAAAAATCCAGCAATTTCATATGAAAGCTGAACAAGGTCCAGAAATTGCCCAAATCCTGGAGAGAATCTCACAGGCTCTGAAAGTGCAGTCTAAGAAACTGAAGCAGAAGCTCTGCCATACAGGAACTTGCCACGAGAAGCTGATCTAAAGATAGAGTGGAGAAAAAGCCAATGGGCTTCCAATGGGCCAACAGGCTTGCCGATGAGGAAAGACTGTAAGATGTGGTAAGAAGCAGTAAGATACAGTCAGATGCTTTCTCTTGCACCCACAGATCTTCCACATGACCTATGACCTGGCCAGCGCTGTGGTGCGCATTGTCAACCTGATTGGGATGATGCTGCTGCTGTGCCACTGGGACGGCTGCCTGCAGTTTCTGGTGCCCATGCTGCAAGACTTCCCCAGCGACTGCTGGGTCGCCAAAAACAAGATGGTGGTGAGTACGAGCTCCGCGCTGCCCGGAGCTGAGAGGCACCTCAGTTCCCATCTGGTCCCAGTCCTTGCTGCAGAACCTGGATCAATGTTCATTCAAACAATGCTGAAGTCAGTGATCCACTGCCAAATTTGCAATGATGCCATTGTCCCAATTCTAATTTAACAATGTCATCTAATTTCAGTTCCCAATTGAAGGAAAATGCAGAAAGCTCAGATAAGGTGCGGTGAGCTTTTTCTCCAGTGCCAGTGAATACTAACAGAGAACAGTAGACTTGTCCTTATAACCAGCTCCAATTAAAAGGGAAAAGGACAGCCTTTGAAATTTTCAGTGATTAAGCAAAATCAAATTGATCATGAAGACGGGTGGAACATAGTTTTTCTTTGCTTCTTCACTTTTCTGCATTTTGCAAAAAATGCTAAATACCAATTGTTAATCTTCTTTTAGACATTCCTGCGTTTGATATTATACTTATTAAATTAATAGACAATGAACTTTTGACCCACTTTCTCCATGAAAACGCAGAGGATATGGGGTACAAAGTTTCACCACCTGACTTCTTTCCAGGCTAAGTTACAACTGCCCCAACAGTGTAATGTCAAGTGTTATGAGTTTGTGATGTATTTCATAGAAGATAATTGCCCCATGAAAGCAAATAGTTTAAAAGCCCCTGAAAGGTGATGACACACAATTTTTATAACATCTGTTTTGAAGTCCAAAGTTTAACCCTTAAATGTTCTACCAAATTAATTTCCAATAATTTCCAATACTGGCACATTTTCTTAGTACAACTTAGTTCAAGGCATTAACTCAGTCTCACAAACTGAACTCTTTCTATGTGTCTCTCTGTGTTCTTACTGACTACATCACCTGGACACCTTCTTTGGTTTATTTTCACTTCATTCTAAGCAATATCTACAGCATTGACAGCAGTGTTACCACCTTTTTTAACCACATTTGGTTAAGACATTAAACCAAGGTCCTGACTACATTGTCATTAAATATACGTCGGCATTATTTTTTTGAATATGGGTGTCAGCCCTGGTTTCCAGGTTAAATTCTACTCCTTTCTCTCTTATTTCAATTGGTGAAGTAACCATCACTTCTCCAGGTGATTGGCTGTGTATTGCAGTTGCTGGCACGTAATGACTGCCACACATCTTCCAGGTGGGTGGTCATACAGGAACAAGTCACCCCAAGCATGTGATGAATTTGCTTCCGGGAGCATCTCATCTGTGCACGTGTATGTACAGTATATACAGTATGAAATGGCTACGTGCTAAACCGTTAGTGCCTATGTGCTAATACATTAGTGTCTGTGTGTGTTTTGTGAGGGGTTCTGTCATGTTTTGCTTTTGCAGAGACAAACTAATTGGCTTTATTTGATTTTGTGTTCTTTGGGAAATCTACCCCAGACAGATTTAAACATGTCGCTTCACATCACACTTTATTGT
Source organism: Lepisosteus oculatus (assembly GCF_040954835.1). Taxonomy (NCBI): domain Eukaryota; kingdom Metazoa; phylum Chordata; class Actinopteri; order Semionotiformes; family Lepisosteidae; genus Lepisosteus; species Lepisosteus oculatus. Next base: position 55,940,755 of record NC_090700.1, read on the forward strand.
TATTCCATCTCTGTTCAGCAGGCATTACCCAAAGGAGCTCAGAAAGTGCACAATAGTTCATTTCAGGAAAAGATACCCCCTGCATTCCATTTTCTTATTTCTAACCTGCTTGTGTCCTACCAACATTTGACGTTCCTTTTTCAATTTGCTCCATCATACCTTATTAGGCCTAATGAGGACCATAGAGTATTTAAGGAGAACAGAAGAGGATTGAAGCAGTGAATGTCACCCAAAGGTCTGAATCACATGATATTTATAATCTGAACATTCTGGCCCTGTTATAAGATATGTGATGTTTTTGCGGAACAGCATCTCGAAAGTTTATGCCACCTTGTATTTATGTTGTCAATGTGTGTCTCCCTCACAGAATGACACCTGGGGCCAGCAGTACTCCTACGCCCTGTTCAAAGCCATGAGCCACATGCTGTGCATTGGTTACGGGCAGCAGGCCCCTGTGGGCATGACCGACGTGTGGCTCACCATGCTGAGCATGATCGTGGGCGCCACCTGCTACGCCATGTTCATCGGCCACGCCACCGCGCTCATCCAGTCGCTCGACTCCTCCCGGCGGCAGTACCAGGAAAAGGTGAGCCCCTGACCCGCGGAGACAGGTGGGAGGGCTGGGGAGAGGCGGTGCATTTTTATACGCATTGGCTTTCCGTCTGTATCTCAAATAACAGTGCTGCAGCTTTCACTGAAGTCAGGTGAACGATCACTGTCTGGGCTACAGAGGGAGCAAAGGTCTTCTCTGCTGTTGTCATTCTGTGATTCGACATAAAATACAGTATAACAGCTAATGAATAGAGACATGCTTGTTTCTCCATTTTAAGTCAGTCGACTTTCTTTTTCCTACGTTCTCAGCTCAGAAAAACAAAAATATTTCCTATCTCAACTAAAGGAGTCTCTGACAGCTGCCCAAGCAAGCCGCATCTCCCTCTCTGTCAAATCCTAGTAGGACGTGGCTGGTTTGGTGTTAATGAGCTGTGCTGCTAAGCTGCCTCGTGTTTTTGCACTCCGGATTTCCCCCAACAAAGACAGGAGCCCACTGGGAAAGAAAATCTCTCAGCCCTGGTGAACTGCTCCTTTTAAAATACTGATAGTACGGAAACAATTCTTTGATCCTCTTGCAGCAAAGCAATCACAGTGCTTGACCATTGTGCTGATCTGTGTGGATTGCAAGCCATTACCCCTGAATAGCACCATAAAAGTGCCAGCTTCTTACCTCATCACTAAAAACAATCTGCATTAAAAACGGCTTTCTCAGGAAGACGCCTTGCTAAAATATATGGACTACTAAATCAAGTCCTTTTTGGATATACTGCCAAATGTAAATAGGAGCTAATCATAGAAGAAAGATGTCTAACAAAAATGCAATTAACAGATGCAATACCTCTCGTAACTGAGAATGATCCTGCAGGGTCATAAGTACTACAGTATTATACAGCCCAAGCTTACGTGGACAAAAACAGAGCTAAAAGCACTGTGAAAATGTCACCTCAAAAGATGACACGAAATTCTCTGGTGTTAAATAGGAAGGACTTGCCTCACTAGGGTACTTCATACAGTAATGACCTTGCATTGTTTTCAGTTCCACCATAGGTCATTGGTCAGACCACTGAAGTCTTCAGACACAGACCACAGGTAGGGTGTAGTGTTAGCAAAACCATCCATGGAGCCAAGCCGGTCAGAGCTTCAACTTTATATCCACCAAAGAACCTTGAAACTGATGCAAAAAGGTACTGGAAGCCCAGCCCACATAGAGGTTTGTCTATCGCACTGTCACCATCTCTAGTCTCTGACACCGTCTCTGACACCGTTCTTGGCTGAATCAAGAACCTTAGCTTTCAGACTGAGGAAGATCAGGAAGTGGAGGTTTGGAGTAGGGAAAGCTTGACATGGAAATATTGATCAGTGCCTCCTTTTATACTCTTGTGCCATTGAAAGCGAGAAGGTAATGCTGTCTCTTAATCTGTGAGGGTTTGTTGCAATAAACTTGAATTTGCCTTTAAAACCAGTTGGATAAACAACACAAAAAAGATCAGATCAGATCTGCTAATCATATTACAGTTGTTTAAAAAGCCAGTGTTGTCTGCTGCCCTGCTTTCAGGGAATGGCTGTGCCAAGCAGGTCTGCCAGCTGTTTCCTGCTCCCAGTCTGTTCCCTGGACCATGAGCTCTGTAGGTCAGTGCCCTGGGGATTCAGTGTGCCTTGCAAAGACACTCCATATAACAGCAGCCTGACTAGAGCTTGCAAAGATTTATTTTCCCAGTTTGACTTGGCCAATAGCACTTAGACGGCAGGTTGACTCCTTCGCTGGTCTAATAGTTTATATCACAGCTGTTCATCTACTAAAAAAGGCATGTTTAAGAAACATGTCTTGAAAGTATGTTACTTATACTGTAAATGTATTGAATATATGTATACAGTATCATATCAGAAATCCACCCAGAGCACAAGGAACAAGGCAGAACTGAAGCCTGGCCAGGATGCCAGTCATATAGTACACTGTTTAAAAATCTCTGGTATAATACTGTACATGTACTGTATGTTTAAACAAATTTAACCATCTAACTATTTGAAATATATTTTAATATATTTCAGACCCCCACAGTTTCTTCACTCTTCATGCCTGTATTTCAATATAAGTCAAATGTTTTTATACTCATCTTTGGCTGCTTGTATTTTCAAATGTCAATATAATTTTCTATTCATTGTTGAAATGGCACAATTCATCCAAGCTGTTTCGCTGTGTTTCCCCTCTGGAGGAGAGTAGGGACCTGGAGGTGACAAGCCACTTGCTCTTGTCTGAGGTGGGGGCTTGACCTTTCCCTGCAGGAGCCTCTCAGGGGAGTGGCGAGAAACAATGGGCTGCAAACTGTGCAGCTCCATTCTCCAGCACTGTTGCTCACAGGCCCTCAGAGCCCACCTGCCAATTCCAGCTCCTGCTCTTGGAACCCATGGTGCACAGCAGGATAGTCGTCCCCTGAAGAGTCGCGTGACCTTGGCTTGGTTTGAGTGCTGAGGGGGCAGAGCTGTGGCTCTGTGGCTAAGGATCTACGCCTGTGGCTGGAAGGTTGCCAGTTCGTACCCCGCAGCCGGCAGAGGAATCCTACTCTGTTGGGCCCCTGAGCAAGGCCCTTAACCCCAACTGCTCCATGGACACTGTATAAATGGCTCACCCTGTGCTATGACCCTAGGCTTCTCTCTCCCCATCTGTGTGCCTGTGTGTCTCATAGAGAGCAAGCTGGGGTATGTGAACAGACAAATTCCTAATACAAGAAATCGTATATGGCCAATAAAGTGATCTTATCTTTTCATTGTTCCTGGGAAAAATAGAACCACAATTCCCTCACAATGGCTAGGAAGAGGGACAGTTCCCATCAGGCACTACGGTAGTTATAGAGAAGGTCTGATGGCTGTAGAATATACAGTATGATAATTGCATGAGGGCAAAGCCCACAGGGGTAAAGTACGTACAGATGTTTTTTTTTTTTAAGTGGACACCTTTTCAGAGATCCCAGGTCAGAAAAGAAATTGCAGCCCTTCTGAACTCAACGGAAAGAGACACCATGCCACAGAGCCTGCTCTGCTTCTCCAAATGGGGACAGACTGGGCGCTGTTCCAGACTCCACGAGGGCAATGCAGTGTCTGTAGGTTTCCATGTTCATACTCTAATGTCATATGGAGGAAACTCCTGACTAGAAAGATACTTGAGGGGTGTGTGCACAGCCCGAATTCTCATAACACACTGTACAGTGAGAGTTTGAATTCCATTTAGAAGCAGCTCATGAGCACCTCTGGCAGTGGATATCTCATTCTTCCTCACCCCACTATTGACCTGGACCAGCCTTCCTGCTCCTCTGAGTCCTGGTCAGGGCAGGCTGAGTGGCAGTGTAGGCAAAAGCCTGTGCAGACCTGATGGACAGATGCTGTGTACCAGCATGAAAGACTGAGTGACGAGGGTGTTTAAAAGGGATTAGACTACAGAGGCGATTGTTTTTTGAAAGTAAGGTTTTCATCTGAAATTGCCTCCCACAGCCCTCTATTTACAGTATATCACAGCCTTCTGGGTTTAATGAGTTGTGCAGTTAGAGGTTACTGATTTCCATATTTGTGATTAAGAAAGAATTATTACTTTGTGTATGAGTTAGGATTGCAGTTAGGAGAAACCAGGGGATGTTGAAATCAAGAGCTGTTTATGGTTTCTGATCCTAAGATCCTTGAAATGAAAGATATTTAAGCTCTTTTCATTGTTTGTTTTCAGAAAGTGTGCTATTTGGTGATAAGGCTATAAGAGGAATGGTATTTTGTGGGTGTTTAAACCATCTTTGTCTACCTCATATTTATTTTAGGTCCTAAAATAAGAATCAATGTTTACAATCAATCAATATTGATTAGAACATTTGGTTTAGAGTAGATTCGACTGGAAAAAAAGACAGAAGCCCCTGCAGGCCTCCGGCATTTTCAATTGTCAGTGATGACTTGTCATGTGACATATTGCACCCAGATTTTGCTGTGGACTAATGTGTAAAGACTCTGAGCAGGAAGGAGAAACAAACTAAAACAAAAGAAAATGCAAAATACAAGCAGCACACACAATAAATACTACAACATTTGTAATAGTAAAGCTGACACCCCAGGGATATACTTAGTTGCTACTGGATTAATTATCCCTACACTATCCCTAAAGTTATTATTGAATCCAAATTAGAATAAAAACCTATTCATATCAATAAAAAACAGAGCAGGCAGACTAATTGTTGAAATAAATAAAGGACCGAACTGGTTAACAGAATGAAGGGTTTATTTTGAAGGACTATTTTTAGGCAATAAATGGATTAGTATTTTGTACAGTTGATCTCAGACAGGATCTCCTTAAGGTGAAGTGTAATCTGTAAAAACAATTCTCCGCCAATAAAAAAAGAAACTCGGCAAACAATAATAACAAAGTCAGACTAAAAATTATTATCAGAAAGCCCAGGCTATAATCTGCTGTGAGAGAAGACATTTCTCACAATGTGCCTAAGTGTGATAAATGCTGTGTCTGTCACAAGCAAGTCAACAGTCCTGAATTGGCAATGGTTTAACAAGAACAGCAATTTACATAAAAATGACAGAGCGATATTTTTATTGTTATACTACAGTAGAAAGCCATCAATGTCACGATCCTAGGCCCCTCCTCTTAAAGACTCTCCGGCTCTCCCTTGTTTATCTTTGATTTCCTGCACCTGCCTCCGGTTCCAGCCCCCTTCCTATAAAAGCCAGACACTCCCACCAATCTGGGCTCAGCTTTGGAAGACGGACGCCCGGAAGCCTGCCTACCAGCGAGTCCAGGAGAGGCTCGACGGCATCGGCTTCACAACGGCGTCCTGACCATCTGGGTCCGGGGCTTGGAGCGCCTGGCTCCGTTACCCCTTTTATTCCCCCGACCCCCCGCCAGACCCCGCTCTGGCTTTTAACTTCTGTCATGTCTTTGTCTTGAATGGACCACCCGGCTCTGGACTTTTGCTTTCTCTGGATTTTCTTACGGACTCCCTTTCGGACTAGATTGCCTCGGTCACGCCCCCCTGTTCTTCTTCCAGCCCCTTTCCTAGTCTTTTTCCCCGTGTTTGTCTCGCTCCCCTCTGGATTCTGCCGTTGCATAGGGTCCTGAAAGACGCTTTGTGACAATCAATGGTTACTGCCTTTTTCCACTGCCTGCTAAGGAGCATATTGTTACACTGTAGGTAAAGGTTTGAAAAAATAATAATAAAGTGATTGTTCATATGCACCATTCGATACTGGGCAATAGGTGCATATCCAGAGCAGGCAAAAACTGAAATTATCTGCATGACAGCATCTTGTTTGAACTGTTTGTGGAGGCATGAGAGAAAGCTGTAGTGTAGATCCTTTTGTATTTCAAAGAAAGATATTGTACTTCATCACCTCTATGAGGCAGTGGATACGTAGCAGACTCATTGTCAGACGCATTACAAATCAGAAGCTGATTTCCTGACAGAGGGATCCCCAGCAGACGCATTTGTCAGCTGCAAGTTGTGACACGCAAGCTACAAATTGCACTAGCAGCTTGGCGTTAGGATAGTTATATTGGTAAGAATGTAACTGAGCAATTATGCACAGGTTCTCTGGGCATAATTAATGTGAATCCTAAAGGTGATTAGACTCCCGGCCCAATCCTGCAAAACTTATTTCTTTATGAAAAACTTTTTGAGTGCTTCCAATTTTTTTGCCAGACTTGCTCCTGAGACTTTGTTTTCAGAAGCGTCGGTGAGCAAAGAGCTTTGAGTTTCAACTTCAGCTGATGCTCACGGTCGTTAAGAAATCTGCCGCACTTCTGGCGAAGACGTGCCTTCTGTTTCCCCTTCCTGATCGATCTCTTCTTCGCGCTTGTGATCCCAGGTCCTCATTTCGTAGTAGAGCCTCAAGTAAGCGTAGGGTTTACTTTTCAACACCTTTGAGCATTTTGAAAACTTCAAACAAATGACAGTGGCTTGTTTTCTCTGATAGAGATAAACGTTCTGTCCCTGTGGTCTGTATGTGTGTGGTCTTTGATGTCAGGAATGACTCGGGCCACTCTTCTCTGAACTATATAATACTGGGGCAGGGGGTGACATTTCCACTGGTCTGCCACTAGAGGCCACTAAAGAGGGCCTCAGTGATTTGCAATACACAGCAAATCACTTGGGTGTAATCGGTAGTTACTGTATATGAGTGATTAATCTTGATGCACTTTGTCACATGAGTTAAATTAAAGGACTTTGTGTCACAGTGAGAGGTGAGGGGGTGAGGGAGGAGTGTCTGTCGCAGGACTGGGGGAAGGAGGCTGTATACAGGGAAGTATCCTGCAGCAGCTGGACCTGAGGGGTGGTATTTCGCTCCTCCCTCAGAAATAGTGTTTCTTTATTATGAAGAGGACTAATGCACATTTTGTGAAGTTTCAGAACGATACCTTTTATTTTGAATTAATGGCTAGGAAGGCTCCTGGACTTCAACGTTTTCAAAATTAAGCTGAAGGTTTTCATGTGTAAAGAGTCACATTACCCAAGACAGAGATATTTCTAAATATCCAATCACTGTTTTGTCTTTTTTTAGTGTTTCCTCATGTTTTACAGCTGAAAACATTGACAGCCATTAGCAGCTAAAGCATTTGAAGAGGTTAGTGGTGGGTAATGTTAAGATTAGGGTTATGTTAATGTTAAGATTACTTGGGTGCTAAATTGTAGTGTCATCAGTAACCCCTTACAGATGAGGCTGTTGTACTCTTCATTAGGTTTTAGAAACTGCTCCAGTGTCAAGCTCCTGACCGGAAGCTCCAGGTTCAATCCCAGGTAGGGGTAAGCGATGGGGCTTGCTCTAATTCCTTCCAGACTGCTCCCAGGTCCACTCAGCCTGCTTTCCAAATGAGTGCCAGTACTGGGGGTTCATCCTTCTGCGGGTAATAGGCTGGCTGGAGAGTGATGGTGACCACATCACCTCCACCTCCAGTGTCAGATGGTTGAGAAAAATGGTGGCCCTTTCCCCCCATCCCCCCAAAGACCTTTATGGCCTGGAAAGGGACCTACCTACCTACCTTCATACTGACAGACTCTCACATGCAGTGGCAGCGCTGCAGTCAGTCTGCAGTGAAATCTGGCATTACAGCCACAGGCCACTGTACGCTTAGACTGCGCATTCTCAGTCTGACACCATTCCAAAGGAGAAAAGGAAAGAAAGCTTATGTTAAAAAAATACAGCATAATTAAGTGGCTGGCTTCTCCACTGGGAAATACATTGTTCTGTTATTTCAGGCATGATCAAGCGAAAGAGAAGCTGAAGGAAGCAACAGTGACAGACTGTAGCACCAGGCTGTGTGGTGCTGTAAAAAAACATGCGAGCACACACTGGGGTAAAGAGGTGCCTCCATGCACATCCATGTAGTTTTCTCTCGTGCCCTCTGATTCATATTTCACTGCTCATTCTGTAATATATCAACCCAAGCACCTTCGCTGTCACAGTGTGATGGGATATTACTCCACTGTTCACAATGGAGATGTGATTACCTGCTTAATGTTGCTGATGGTTTTACTTCTTCAGAGCTTCTGGGTTTCAGCCAAGAATGAACAGTCCTTTAAGAGAAATTATGTAAGACGGAAATTCCCGTTGCGTACAGTAATATGTCACCCCTGCCTGGGGAATGTATTTAATAGTAATCATAGGTTATTCATTCACTGGACTCTCAGTCACAAATTCAGTAGTCATTTCTGAAAGATCCCAGAGTGTTTGTGCAATGCTTTCTTTGTGTGTGAAACTAAAACCAGTCCAATCTTAATCGTGACAGTTCTGCCAATCTGGAAATACACCTTTCTAAATCAAATGTGAATTTATAAGACCCATTTTAAAATTGTAGCTTCAATCTGACGTCCATCCACACGGTTCAACAGCCCAGAAGAAGCCACACAGCATGTGTTTGGGGAGTGTTCACAGTTTATTATCGTAGAACCAAGCATTTTTCACAGGTTCCTTGATCAGAGATTAACAAGGTTTTACAATTTCTCTAGCAATTGCCTGGTGGATAAATATCTGAAAGTTTTATGCTGATTTAATTTATTTCAGTTGTCTATATTTTGCAGAAAATATATTTTTTCTTTGCGGATCTAGACAATTATTAAATAGACAAAAAAAAGATTTCTTGATAATGGAGGTGATCAGTGCAAGTCCCATGTTTCCTAAATGAGTGTTTTCATTATTCAGGTTAATGGAAATATAAGGATGTGTTGATAATGAACATTTTAAGAACGTTTGTGAACCAATACTGTACCTTCATGTGGGCAGATTATTATTTTTGGTTCTGCTGTATAAATTAACTTGTCCGGAATACTGGACAGTGAACTGCTGTAAACTGTCATATTGGAATATAATCCTACACTGGCATCTGTCCGTTTCCATTCTCTTCCAGTCTGTTTAATTCGGTTGTTTTGTTCTAGCCATCCTGCCAGCTGGTTAACCTAACAGTGCCTGTAATGCACGGCCCATGTCACAGAGCCTGCCACAGCGTCCCTATGCTTTCACCTGCCAGTGTTCTTTACATGGCTGTTTAACTGCCCCTGCCTCAGTGCCTGGAAAATCACCCAGCACATGCATGGTGCACAGCTGAGAAGCCTGAATCTGGAACTGCGTGTGTTGCAGTCAGGGGCATCATTAGCATGTGTGGCTGGCTGTGATGACAGTGACCGCAGCAGACAGGACCCCTGTCTGTCTGGGCCCCTGTGTGAGCCTGTGTGTGCGTTTCAGCACTCTTCATTGGTGCAGACTTACCTGGAAATCGTGCCTGTCCAGAGAGATGTGCTGTTATCAGCCAAGACAGAGCAACAAACCTTATTTGATTCCTGTTCCCTGCTGACATCTCTGTACACAAGTGGACACATGTCTGAGCAAAACCAGCACTGGCAAGGTAACAGGTCCTGACCTGACCAGTAATTAAGTTCATTTCCTCGAACAAGTGCTCAAGCCAGGATTAAACTGGAGCTTCCACCAGCGGCCAACTGAACATTGCAAACCTGACACTCAGTGGCAGAAGCCCAGGACATCCAGTAACCCACTGTCCAGCAACAGAGGCTGGAATTGGTGCCCAGCAGGTGGGTCAGAGTTTTGATTTTACATGGGCTTGGATCTAATGTGTAGAGGAATCTCACTTTTATTTGTCTCTTTTACACCATTCACATGATGAAGCACTTTCCTTTAAACCGACCATCTCAAAGCACAGCGTACCCTTGATCATGAGGCTGTACTGCAGGGCATCGCTGCAGGGGACAAGGAGCAGTTAACTTGCTGCGTTGAAGGTTTTTGATTTTGACCGTGACTGTTATTTGGAAAGACTTCATCTCTCACGGCCTGGGTGCACTTTCCATCAGCAGTTTGTTCAAAAACACAGCTTGCAGAGTTTGCCAGCTGTTGGCTTACAAGCAATATTCAATGTGTGTTGTACAGCAGGTGGCTGATTGACTCACTAGCTAGTTCTGAAATTGCAGTAGGTGCTTGCGTGTCGAGTGAGAATGAGGTACAAGTTTGATGACAGGGAAGTACTGTACTTTAATGACACAGCTGAAAGGATGAGAGAGAAACAAGAAAGCAAGTAAGCAAATGTTTATATGACTTCCTGTTTAGTCTTCTTAGAAGATCCTTTATGGCTCAAAGGTGCAGCTCAATCCAGAGGGCTGACATTCTTGATATCTTTGAGCCCTGCGGAGTTTTGAAAGGGAAACTGTTGCTTCTGTAGCGTACAATCTGAATACAGCATTTTTAAATGCTGGAACACTCTAGGTCAGGAGTCGTACTGTAAGTAGCATTCATAAGCAAAACGAGTATTGTGATCTAACTGTTTCTGACATCATTCTTAATCTTTGATTGTTTTATGTTGTTACTGTCTATAAATACCCAAATATATAAAAGACCTAAGCATGTATTTTATATTGTTATTTTTTTTAGTATTACAAATATTTTAAAAGGTTAAGGAGGGTTGATGTATTAATAGAAAAGGCTTTAAAGACTTTAAAGGCTTTAAACTTTCTTTTTGCAACCATTGCAAGATTTCTTGTGTTGTACTAGAAATAATTTTGGTCAGACAGGTTTCTAATTCTTCCAAGAAATTCTCGAGCAAGAGAAAGTGTATTTTCACATTTTTGTATTCAGTTACAGTACATTCTTGTTTCCTGTCTGGCAATATGTACCGTATTTTAGGCTATTGATTCTATTTAAGAATCTCTTCACAAGTCCTCTATCTGTCCACTGCTTTGAAGAGGTAAGAGGAAGATGCAAACTTTTTTATAGTTTTTAAGTCTGGGCAGCTAGTCGTGTTGCTCCTGTTGGTGTTCCTACAGGTGGCAGCTGTTTCACCCATCTTATACTCTCTATAAGATGGGTGAAACAGCCTTCTCTCTTTCCTAACCATCCTTTTGTTTCAATTCGCTCGGCCCAGGAGTTTGTACAATGTTATTTTCCTTAATCAGCAGAACTCCTGCCAAAAACGATTTGGGAAATGACCAGCAAAGAAACAATTTATGAGGACACACCTATAAATAAGAAAATAAGAAATAAAAAGAACAGTTTCACGAAATAAAATAGTCAGAAGGAGAAGAGATAACTCAGGACAGTGTGGGTACATTACAGCAGGGACAAATCTGTCACCAACATGTTGGACATTCTTCATATGAGCTTTTTATACGGGAATAGCTAGGGACCACAACAAACGGGAGTTTTTTTAAATGAATAATACTTTAATTGACACATTAAAAAAATCCAACACCAACTCTAACCTCTCCTCGTGCGCACGTGCCCCCTCCCTCAGCACTCCCGGGCCTGGGGGGGGGCAACACGGAGCCTCCCAGTGCAGTCAGAGTGTGTCTGAAAGACAGTATCCAGTGTCAGGAGCGCGGGAAACCAGCTCAGAATGGCAGTTTCTGGCTGCTGTAAGCTTGGCTTTTCCTTCTTTGCTTGACATGTAATACTGTTGCAGATTTTTTTAATACGTAAAGATAATCTATCTCCAGATGTGTAGGCACAGAAATAGCATACTAGTAGTGCTTTTGATTAAAAAAAAACATCTGAGCTAGATGAGCCCAAAGGTCTCATTTGTAAGGTTTCCTATCTAATGTTATTGTGCTCTAAAATATTCAAAGTATAGCAACCTGCTGTATATTGGCCTGCTGTCTGAACTGGCTGTGGTCTGCCTTCCAAGAACTCCATACTTGGCTGAAGGCCATGCTCAAAGGTGTCTGGAACAGTGAGCTGCTTAGATTAGCAGTTGCCCATTGCCAATTATTTGAAAAATAGATTGTTTTTCACTATTTTGATTGGTCGAGACAATCACTACGGCTCATAACGGGATCTATGTCATGGCCATTACAGAGCTGCAGATGGGAAATAAGGCAGACATTCCTCCTTATGTGAAGGTGATTCTGAAGCAGTTCCAGAAGGCAGTGATTAGCAGGCGGGATGGCCCTTTTGTGTCCAGCCTATCTGTTGAACTTGGGAACAGTTTTTCATCCTACGCTCTCTTTCTGCCTTGATATCTCTGCCATCTCTTCCTTTCATTGTTAACCATCTCTGCTGTTCATTTGCAGTTAGCTCTTGCTGCAACACATCAGGCTTTGTCCTAGTAATCTTATCTTAGCTTCATTTCAATTGGGACTTCGAAAATACAGAAAAGGGATAAAATAAACTCTTTTAAATCATTGGTAGGCATTGTTTTTAAAGTTTACAGTATTCTGTTTCAATCCTATAGGCTTCTCTATTCTGGTCTCAGGTACCATTGATACAGGATTCTGGAGTGTTGCTGAGTCCTGTTGTAGCTTTGCTTCTTCATGAATTTAGATGTTATTTTGATCTGACGTGCATTGTAGTTGAATCACTAGGAATAAAACCCAGGAATTAAGCATATTGGAAGGTTTATGGAGTGTTTTTGTTACAGTAAATTTGGCTTAACCTGCTTAGCTGAGGGCTGAGCTCCTGGCCAGAGGACGAGGAGGCTGGGGCTGCCCTGTGGAGTGAGGAGTGACCAAGGGGCAGCTGCAGAGGGGGAGGCGGGGTGGAGGTTGGATGCAGAAGATGTACAGTATGTGAGGGAGAGAAGGGGATCACGTATAGTATTTATGATATTTTAAGTGAGGAAATAACAACAGGAGTGATTATGAATTACTAATAGCTGAGTTGCATTGAATTTAACTGTTGTCTTCCCTCCTAAACTTTTGTTTTAAACTCCATGGTGACCACATTAAGCACCTGATTTACAAATTCACTGGGAAATGAATCCAAGATGCTCTGTTTTATGTTTACAAATAAAGAGAAGCTTCTATGACTTTTGTGGTCATCACATCTACAAAAATAGTCAGGTGCCTTAACATTAGAAGCACAAAATGTTTAATGGAGTAGTTCTTTAGACTCTGTGGAATAATTGTAGATTAGGAACCTTTTTGAAATACCCCTGGCTTCAACATGAGAACTGCACCTTGACAGAAGACAAGGTGGCCAGTATGCAGTGTGAAAATTACCCATTCCTGCTGCTTGTGACAGTACTGATTAGTATGGGAAACTTATTATTGACATAGTTTGAGCATTTCCCAATGTTTCCACATATACTTTAGTATGCCATATTCATAAGGCTTGTGTAATGTTTTTGGAAAGCTCAGTTCCAAACCATTGACCTGCCTGCTCAAACACATGCTGTACATGTGGCAATCAGCTCACATGTGAGAAGAACACCAGATCTGTTTCAACAACGAACTGTCAAAATGCTGTTTCCAAAAAGGAGGCTCTGCTGTGCACATAATGCCTGCACAGAAGCTGACGCGATAACAGGAAACAAAAAATAAAATAAAGGATAAAGCCCTCAGGCAGAACAGGCAGAACTTGAGGCTGCTGCAGCGTAGTTCAAGGTAGTGCCGCGCTGTGAGATGAGGCAACAGAACAGAAGTGACACAGGCAGCATGAGTTCATCACTTTCCCCTTTCTCTGGGTTTTCAAAGCTCACCCTCGTGTGGTTTACCAGCAATGACTAATCGATTGTACCCTGAGTGAGACAGCAGAGAGAGACACAAACTTGCCTAACATTAGTGGAGGGATGTGGGATTCTCAGGGATGCGAATTCCCGTTGCTCCGCCCGTGCAGGGGGCTCCTGGCCCTGGGGAGCTGCCAGTGCTCTCACTCAGGGGCAGCCAGGTCCCTGGGGGCTCTCTCTGGGTTGTACCACCCTTCTTCTTACAAAGAGAGCCATTAAGGCTTTAAAACTGCACCTCGTCAGGATCTCAGTGTAACATCTCACCTGAAACACAGCACCTCTGACAGCAGGTTTCTCCTTATCAGCTCCGCAGCATGAGCACGACATTTCCAGTCCAGAGAAGAGAGTATCACCCAGTGGCGGGTTGTGGATCCTGGCTCATACATTCAGAATTAAACACAGATGTTAGCTAATGAAGTACAGTGGCCGTGCTTGCAATTGCTGCAGCTTCGACAACAAACTGCGATTCATAATTGTCATCCTCATGATGGATGTCTGTATAATGTTGACGGCGGCGCTCCTTATCTGTCTTTTCAGTACAAGCAGGTGGAGCAGTACATGTCTTTCCACAAGCTCCCCGCCGACATGCGCCAGCGGATCCATGACTACTACGAGCATCGCTACCAGGGCAAGATGTTCGACGAGGAGAGCATCCTGGGAGAGCTCAGCGAGCCGCTGCGAGAGGTAAGGCAATCAGTTTCTAGCAGCTGGATTTCCCAGAGTACTGACCTTGGAGTGTGTGCAATTATTAGGATTCCTGGAGAGAGCTTTGGCCACTGGTCTAAATACATCTGTGGAAACAGTTTTTAAAAAGTCAGTAATGGATAACTAATTTAATCGCTGATTATAATAAGTGGTAAACTCAATACATTTAAAAATAGTTACAAATAAGTGACTTGGCTACAAATTGTACATGCTTTAAACACATGGTCTTTAAACACATGGTCATTTCCATTTATTTTTTTTGGCAAAATCAGTCTCATGCTGGCAAAAACAGAATTGGCAGTATTTCATATTCCTAGAACAAACTGGCCCCATGCACACATCAATGTTCTGGAGTTTTAGATTAGTTCCTTTTAAATTTCCTGAATTTATTTGTAAGTTTCTTTTCTGGATCAAACCAGTAGTATACAGCATATGTGCAAAGGTATTGAACCGATTAGAACAGTACGTGGCAGAATAACCCCTGGCCAGAGAAGTGCATTCTTGGCACTTTTGTAAGCAAACTCACTCTAAAGGAGTGGAGAAGAGAACTCCTCATGCAGTCACTTTTTAGATGTCGGGATGTCAATTCAACTGAGCTGCGCTTATCCTGGTTATTGAATTCAATTTAAAGTGAACTTTATTTAAAGCCCATTGTTAACTCCCCAGACGAAAACAATTTGATTGTGCTATTATTCAGTAACATCCGTTGGAGCAAAACCAGTCAGCCTGCTCTCAGCATCGTACTTTACTATTATTTTGCCATTATTATCAAAGTGAAAACTTTTCAACTTCTCCTTTGTAAAAGCTTACTTCAAATCATGGTGATGCCATAACAGGCTGAAGTAAGACAAGGACAGATAGTACAGACATGGATAGATTTATTTAACCAAGATAAAATCACTGAAAGGTTTAGAAAAAGTATTTTGAAACAAACGTACTGTATGACTTGTTTCTATAGGGAAATTAAATTTGGCTTTTTAAAACTTTTCTAAGGCCTCTGTGATTGTTCCAAACATACTGGAACAATATAACGACAAACCATCTCGAAGACAATAGGGATGTGACCACCCTACACACGTTAACAGCAGGACCCTTTCTTTGGTGACTTTCTTTGCAGGAAATCATTAATTTTAACTGCCGGAAACTTGTGGCATCCATGCCTCTGTTTGCCAACGCCGACCCGAATTTTGTCACCTCCATGCTGACGAAGCTGCATTTCGAAGTGTTCCAGCCCGGCGATTACATCATCCGCGAAGGCACCATTGGCAAAAAGATGTACTTCATCCAGCACGGGGTGGTGAGCGTGCTGACGAAGGGCAACAAGGAGACCAAGCTGTCCGACGGCTCGTACTTCGGAGGTAAGAGGGCCTGCTGGGCCAGTTCTTCTGCACAGAGACACAGGGCGCATGAATAATGTTCCTTCACTCCCCACAGGCTGGTTGATGTTTCCTCACTGAAAGCAGAGGCTCTGCAGAGTCAGTTCTGTGAACTATGTATATTTCTTATAAATATCAATGGAGGGAAACCTCCACAGCTTCAGATTATATCACTTTAGCCAATTGGTTTTGTGACATTATTCTCCCCCTGCGCATTCTGGCAGTCAGATGTCAGGAACTTGTTAGGTAACTTGGTCTGGTTAAAGAGTGGGCAGACAGAATTTCTTTATTAACCTTTGCTTGAGCAATATTATACATCACCCATATTTTTACACTCCCTGGAGTGCGGAGACATATCCAGAGACTGACCATTGAATCCCTACCAAGAGCAGCATAAATGTTGAAAAGAAACACTACCATCCTACAGTGCAGCTCACACTTGGCCTTTGTCAGTGTCCCTTCCAAGATGGTTCTGTCTGAGATAACAGCATCATGAGCACCTTTGACATCAATTTAAAAGAAGGGGAAGCGCCTACAGTACATTCTCTTAAATTGAAAACAGTGAAGAGCTGAGGCTCCCTTTCGTAACTCTGTGGCATGAGGTTCCTGGCGTCTTCCTGGAAGGTGGTTTCAGCCAATTTCCATAACAGACTTTGGACCACTTGTTAAAATGTGGAACAGCCACTCCTTGGGGTATACTGCAGTTTTAAAATGAGGGTATAGCATTCAATTTTTCCAAATGAGGATGCCTTTAGTACTATTAGAATAAATGGAAGCCAAAGCTTTAACCTCACCTGATTAAGGTGTACAAATACAGGTACAAGGTACAAGTACAAGCACAGGTGTCCTGCTCAGCTATCCCAGAGTGCTTTGCCTTACATCACTCCTCTCTCCACCCTTGCTGAGGTGACCACACAGTCATTTCCTCAACCAGGAGAGTCAATATCAAATCAATACCACACTTTCTCTCCCTAAGTCACAGGTTTATCTGAAGCTGTTGAAATAATTTCTAGCAAATTCAGATTCCTTCACACAAACAAGTAGTCATATTGTCTGAGAATTGTATTCCATTTTCTTTAACTTGAAAGCAGAAGTAACCTGGAGAATATCTCAGAAAGTTTAGGCACCAAGCTGGTAGACTTTGGTCCAGATAAACCTTGAAGGTCAGTCCACCAGTCAGTTGAACTGACAGTTTTGTCAGGATACCAGTACATTTCACATAAGAGACAGAAGGGTTTTCTGAGAAGAACAGGCAATGTTTGAAATGTGTATATTTTACATACACTCCCAGTTTGAGATGGAAATGTGTAATTCCAAAACTGCAAATGCTATGTCCATATAGATTTTTAATTACTTTATTTATACTGTAAATAGTTTCCAGCACTTTCTATACAGAAAGCTTTAACATTCTGTTTGTATGAGGAGCAGTTCCTGGCACTCCTGCACTTCAATTAGAGAAAAAACACAATACCTGTGGGGAATTCTCTACCAA
This sequence comes from Lepisosteus oculatus, assembly GCF_040954835.1. NCBI lineage: Eukaryota > Metazoa > Chordata > Actinopteri > Semionotiformes > Lepisosteidae > Lepisosteus > Lepisosteus oculatus. Next base: position 55,957,859 of record NC_090700.1, read on the forward strand.
ACACGAGTTAGTCATTCATGAAATTAATTTCTGTGAATGTCAGATACAATTTTCACAGCTATGTTCAGCCTTTATTATGTTCAAACAAATTGAGTACCTGAGTAAAACAACGCAACAAGAAAAAGAATATGGGGCACCTGTGCTCTGTTATGTCTCAAAATGTTCATCTTACGTCTTTCAAATTTCTATTTTCCTTTGTCTCGTTAATAAATATTATATACTGTACATACAGTACCTATGGAAGTAAACGAGCAGGGAGAGAAAGGGGCCCATTTTAAAGTCCTCACAGGTAATGCCTGAAACCATCGTTTCTGCTACTCTAGGGAGGTCTAGATATTGTATATCAGAATTAATTGAAAAACATGGAGGAGACAAGGACAAGGAAAATTGCAGACTCCACTGGTCATTATTGCAAGAAGCTACAAAAACAGATTGCATCCATATTCACAAGTTAAAGAAACAAACTTCATTTAGGCAGGTACTGTCTGCGTGAAACTGTCTCAGTCTATAAAGACAAGTGAGAGGGGGAGCCTTTAGTTTTCCATCGCTCTTCATCCTGGCCAGGCCTCTATAAACAGGCTCTCTGGCTGATTCCCAGTGCGTGTTGCTCACATGATCAGCAGCTGCTGGCACTCTCTTGTTCACTACAGGCTCCTGTTACCTCTTCCAGAAACTGTGTGGATGCATTAAAGAAAGAAACAAGGAAAATCTGGTCTTGCTCAAATAAATATATATCACCTACACTGTATATATCACCCTCCAACTTCCAGCTGGCAGCCCACTGGAGTTTAGCAGGTGTGAGCCTGGTCAGTCCTGGTCAGTACCTGGATGGGAGATCTCCTGGGAAAGTTAAGGTTGCTGCTGGAAGAGGTGTTAGTGGGGCCAGCAGGAGGTGCTCACCCTGCGGTCTGTGTGGGTCCTAATGCCGCAGTATAGTGATGCGGACGCTAGACTGCAAAAAAGATGCAGTCATTCAGATGAGATGCAAAACTGAGGTCCTCTGTGGACATTAAAAATCCCAGTATGATTCTTGAAAGGAGTAGGTGTGTGACTGTGGTATCCTGGACACATTTTTCCTCTGGCCTTTACTAGTCATAGCCCCCTAACAATCCTCATCTATTAATTTGCAACATTACTCTGTTCTCCTCCCCACTTACTATTATTAGATGCATAGTGAACCAATATGACTCTGTCAACACGTCATATTTGCACATGGTAAAAGCCAAAAGCACTCGAATCCCGGGTGAAAGAACAGTTTAGCACAGGTGTGTCCTATTCGAGTCCCAGAGGGTCAGGGTGTCTACAGGTTTTCCTTCCAAAACAGCTCCTAACAATCTAAATCACTCTTCACTGGCTTAACAGAGACCTAAAGAACATGCAGACGCTCCGGCACTTCAGGACAAGGATCAGACAGCCCCTGTTTTTGGAAATATTTGGTGGAAAAAAGAAATTTAGAAAATGAACTGGAAAAATTCACTCCAACACAGAAACCCTGCCCACACTTCAGAAATGGGAATTGAAGCTCTTGCAGTCAAGTGGAAACAAAGTACTGTTAATTATGCATTAGACCCTGCATTATAATAATCTTTATAATAAACCCTTCATTATAATAGTTTTAATGATTCTTTGTTTTCTAAAATTCACATTCTGGAGTGCATCAGGGATGAATCTGTCTTAATACACAGTGCTACAAGGCTTTAAAATTACACTGACCAGCTAACATCAAGAGCCATGATCTCCAGGACTGACACCAATAATTTCTTCTTTCAATAATAATGAGGCTAATGAATAATTAGCTTTGTGCGTTATACATAAACTGAACATTTACTGTCAGTTTAATTACAGTGATGCACTGACTTACACAGTGGCCTGGAATACATAAAAAGAAAATTAACATTTCTGTTTATTCTACAGTATATCACATTTTTTTATTGTTCCCATTAAGCACTGTTTTGCATCTGGCAGTTGTTTTCTTTCTTGAGATTGGGAAATGGCATAGAGGGGAACTTGAGGGGCCCCAGGTTGTACGAGCCCAGTTGGGAATTGAGCCAGGACTCTGGGGTTAACACCCATACTCTTAAAAATAATGCTGTAGGATCTTCAATGTTAATACGTTTGAGTCTCGGTTAAATATCTCATTCCAAGGACAACACCTCCTATGCCGCAGCAACTCTGCTCACTGGGGAACTGGTGCCACATCACCACTCACAACAGAGGCACAGTTCTCCAAGGAGCTCTTCCAGTGCAGTTCTGTCCACGAAGTGGAATACACAGTAACTGCTCAGTTACTGTATATTCAGGAGAAAGCTTTACTGTATGAGGATGTCGGATGAATTACCTTGTAGAAATCTAATTATCCAGGTGAAATAAATGCACTTCTGGTTACTTCTCATGCCTTTACCTAGGACTGCATTGCAAGAGCTTCCCTACATGTGGAACCTAGGAACACAAGGCAGCCTTTCCAGCTTGTTTTCCTCCTAGAAAGTGACTGGGTCAGCCGGCGCTGCTGGAGTTTATGGACAGTGGAGGAATGATCTTTGAATGCTCTCTAGGGTCTTCGTATTGGAACATTGATACCGGCAGCATCTTCATACTGTAGCTTATTTCCTGTCTTTCACTGTTCTTCACTGAGCCACAGCACCTTTGTAGTGTGATCAAACCCCGTAAACCTGCGTGCCCACAGAAGCCTTAGATAACATCACTCTCAAGCAGTTTAATTGGTTAACGCTGCATAATTAGTCATATTAAAAATGACCACATGGTGCTTTTTTGAACTGTCACAAGTCGGCCTCACACGCCACTCCAGCCGTGGAACTGATGCAGGGTCTGGCCAAAGGAGAGCACAAACAGTTTGTATTCTTACAATCTGCTCGTGCAGCGGCTTTGAAAAAGGAGTTCTCCAGCACTGACATGAAAAGGTGAGGCCTGGTTCACATTAACGCTGCTGGCTGCCCCCGGGGACGGCGATGTGAAGTGACAAGACTGAGGATGTCAGGGTGTTAATCAGCCCTGGACAGGCAGCTCATTGTTCTGCTCTGAGCCAGAGGACACCCACACCACAAATCACACACGTCCCGGTGTTGTCACTCTGTTTTGGACTTGAAAGAAACAGTATGATGTGACTTCTTTTATATTGCTATCATATCATATTATTATAGATAGGCTTATATTAAGAAATATAATGCTTATTATGTATACTGTATATTTGATGTGTTTTATACATTTTTATGTATCATAAACTTGGGTCATTCATGTATATTATATATAATGCAAATACGCATTTATGGTTTTAAAGTTACAGCAGCTGTACTGACAAGATATCAATAAAAGCATTGTTGTTCTGCGATGCTTTTCAGAAATTCTTTGCTAGTTTGTCTGTTCTGGTGAAACGATTCACGGGAGCAAATTAGTATGACCCATTCGTTGTGAAAAAAAAAACTCTTCTTTAGATCTCAAATTTCACTTTTGAACACTCCTGTTCCATTCTGCAAAAATGCTTTATCCAGCTGCAAAAGGCTGTGTAATTTTGTACAAAGTAGATAAAGCTGGCACAGCTTATATATCATCTATATTGTTATATAATAAGCTTATTTCTGATGTCATATATTCATATATTATGTTGTGAGTCATCTTGGTATGACTCACAAAACTGACTTTGGCAGCTCATACATTTTTTCAGTGTATCTGATGTGATTGTGATCTAGTGCAAAGAGTGTGCACTCTTCCTAACAAGAATTATATGACTGACGCTCAGAGCTCTGTTGAAAACATGGAAACATCCAAGGAAATATCACATGCGGAGACAGTGCTTGCTTCACAGAGGATCCAGTTTTTTGTCTGCGGTATTTTTTCTCAAGCTCAACTAAAACAAAAACTAAACATGGCATCCCATGGCATAACCAGAATTATGTACCGCAATACAGAGATAAAATAATCACATCTGTATGGTATGTTTATTGACATCATGGTAGAATTTCAAAAGCCAAACATATTTAATGACTGAAGACATTTGGTCGAGTTAACAATGGATGGGGTCCATGGGCAAGTACCCACTCATGTGTTCTGAGTGGCCAGCTAAACTCAGAGTGTGCAATGATTGGCCAGCTGAGTTCGATGAGTACGATAATTAGCCATCTGTAGTCAGTGATTGTTCTATTGGCCCAACAAGGGCTTTGATTGGTCAGACATTGTTGATATCCTCTTACACCTGGCATGACAAAAATGACAGCTATACACATTGCTGTACTGTTCACAAATCTTAAAAAAACTGTGCATCCAGATTATATTCAATACAAATTTCATGGATTGAGGTGGTATCCATAAGGTTTGGAAAACTAGTCTCGACAAGTACAGCAGTGCAGGTTTGGTTTGCTGAGTGGCACTGGTGGGGTTGAGAGGTTGACTCCTGCAGACCAGTGACTGCTGTCTGTATTAGAGGCTTTGTCATGCAGTAGGCATCATGGCGCCACTCATGTTTGAAAAGATGTTTGCGCTGTTTTACACTTAGCAATCAGGACAGCGGATTAACACTTGGTGTTTTCATAAAAAGCAAACACTGTAGTCACCGATAATTTAAAAAATGTGGAAGTTGAAGACCCCAGCTGCTCAAAAACCTTAGCTGTCCGTTTCTCTTTGTATTCTCCACATGTGAGGTGCACAGCAGTACCTCAGCCAAAACAGCAATTTCCACAGTGTGTTGTACCCATTACTGAAGTGGAGCACAGTAGCTGTTCCTGTGCCAGTGTGCCGCTCTGCTGCTTGTTTAATGAAGCGTTATAGCTCTGATCTGGCTTTGCACATGTGGTCTGGCTGCCTATGAGCAACTCTTACTAGACATTAGTCTTATATGAGTGATATCCTTTACTGTTTATGTCACAAATTGCCTTCATTTTGCTTACACCGTTAGACACAGGGCTTAATCAAAACTGCCTTTAGGTGATCTTGCTGTGAGTGATACTACGGTTACCAAAGTCTAGTCGCAGAGTCTCCAGTGGCAGAAAGATGCAACTTTAAGATGTTATCTTTGCATGTAAATGAGTCTGCCAGCTACCAGGTGCTGCAAGATCTTGACTTGCTGACTGTGTAATATCAGTCTCCAAATCACTGCCCCATGCTGGGAGTTGAGAGATCTGTGATTTCTTGGCATGTTGTGCTATTGAATATTAATATTCAGTAACCAGTGAGGCAGTTATAATTTGTGTGACAAAATCATTGATTTCTCTGTTTGGTTTTGGAAATGAATATTAAAAAGAATCTGGTTTACAGCGCAGACAGCTGAGTGTTTGGAGAGAGGCCCCAGGTGAAATCTTTGTTGCTCTGTGCAGAAATCTGCTTGCTGACCCGAGGCAGAAGGACAGCCAGCGTCCGAGCGGACACCTACTGCCGGCTCTACTCGCTGTCCGTGGATAACTTCAACGAGGTCCTGGAGGAGTACCCCATGATGAGGAGAGCCTTCGAGACTGTGGCCCTGGACAGACTTGACCGCATTGGTAAGGACTGGTGGGCTGATGGGCCCTCCTGCGTGTGACTGTAGTAGCAGTGCCTGATTGAACACCAGGTGTTCAGGTCTTTAGATGTGCACGCTGCAATGCGAGCAGTGGTCACTGCTCTAGTCCACTTATACTGTATGTTCGTTTCACGAGTCCCAGACTCGCCGGGTCCCAGACCCATTATAAGTCCCTGACTTATTGAAGAGGACACCGCTGTTGCTCGCTTTTCAAACTATTAGTTCTTTTAAAGGATCACTTACTGATGTCAGACGGCCACGGATTTCTCCAGATGCTTCTCTTAAAGGATAAGTATTTATCCCCCGAGGTTCGTCCAATTCACAAAAATTATTCACATAATACGTTTATGTTCCTTATTTAATATCGTTTATGACCTTCAGATACGTTATGCTCCTCTTCTTTTTATGCTCAGCTGCTAAGATTTCCCTTTAGTTGTAAAATTCCATATAAATACTCAATACTAAGTGGATTAAAATCTGCACAGTAAAGAGATTAAATGATTAAATCTTTTCACTACCGACCAATGCACCATGAGTGCCCCTGTCGGTCATTTTTGCCAGCCAATCACGTACTGCGGTACGCCGCGGTGGCTTGTGGGTAGTTGCGTGCTGTACGGGTTTCTACCGGGAAGTTTGAATGACAGTCTGTACAGTACAAGATGAAGTTAAATGCAGTGCAGCGGATACACCTGTTACTGCAGAGGGCTTCATTTCCATCATACTGTATTGTATATACTGTATATCTAAAGGATCTTTTATTTAAGTCTAGTTTGACATGATGTAAGAGCCATCCCAAAGAGTTTAGTTCACTTTTTTGTTTAAATTTACAGCGCTCAAAATAAGACAAAAAGCTTGAAATATCCAGGATTCAATGTCTTTCTTACTAAAGAGCCCACAGCTTGTAAAAGTGCTATAAATGGATTTTTTTCCTGATCCTGCCAGTCACACTGCTTTCACAAGTGAGAGCAAGTTATTCTTTTGTGGATAGAAAATGTCAAAGACTTCCAATGAATGTAGCCTCCTGGGCAGCATTTTCCATCTGTTTTGAAGCATATTAGTTCCATGGCTCGCTGTTTGAAAACCCTACATGGTCCGGGGATAAATTCATTCAGAGTTAGATTCAAATTGTGCTGGAGGGGCATATCTACAAAAAATGGCTTGCTTGTTCTGCGGTCCCCTTGTGCAGAATGTGACTAAACACTTCAAATGTCATTCAGAATCCATCTCCAAAAATAGGAGAGAGGCAAGATTTTCATAATATATCTGGCCACTTAGCATCTCAGGTAAATAGATTTTTGTGTGACATTAGGATAAAATACAATAGTTTAAGATGCATAGTCAATGAACAAATCAAACTTTAATTCATACCCTTTTATTTATCTGACTAGTTCGAGTATTGCTGATGCTTTCTTATTTCTTGACCAAAAACAGCACCACAGAAACCAGTGAGGTGATGAGACTGCCCTTCTAACATGCTAATACAGTATGTTTATCATTCTGATACTGAGATAGAAAAGGCAAGGTTACAACATAAGAATTGTTACAAATGAGAGGCCAAACGGCCACTGTAACCTATTTAGTAGTAGTGAATAATTTAAAGAATCTTATCCTACCTTTTCCTAAAAGAAACCAGGGTATTGACTTCAACAATATCCTTGGGGGTATCCCACAATCTTTTGTGTACAGAAATGCCTTCTGTGCTCAGTTTTAAACGCAGAGGACATCTGCTGAGTTGATTTTTTCGATTTTTTCTATGACTACAAGAATTTTGAATGAAAGTATCAGGTTCCCTCATAGACGCTTTGTTCAAGACCAAAAAGGTTCTTTTCCAGCCTTCTGCAATAGAAAGGCTTATTAGTTTATGTTGCCTTGAGATTTAACTTTAACTTTCTTCATCCAGTCAGTGTGGTGAAGGGATAAATAGTTCAGGGTGTGAATGGATAATTGAATGGGGGTAATTTAAATCACTGGATCAATAGTCAACTATTGTACATTCTAGTTATTCTTTTGTAAAACTGGGTCCATCTCAGGTCCCCATGCTCTAAGACAGAAATAGCTGCTCTAGAGGCAGTACAAATAAAAGGGACCAGACTAATTGCTGACCTGAAGGAAATGCCAAATTAAGACAGATCAAGGAAACTGAAACTGAGTCTTTATTCGCATTTTTGAAGTTCTGAATGGCATTGATCTAACTATTCCAGAGGACTTCAAGATCAACAATTGATGTAAGGACCTAGGGACACAGGAAAGCAAACTCGCTTTTGAAGTGTTTTGAATTCTTGCAAAAGATTGGTTAATATCTACATTATCTACATTAATAAAGTATAATTTGTAGTCCCTGAACTTCAGTGCCGCACAATTTGCTTCAGCACTTAACACAAACTGGAATTTGTATTTAACAGAACTTTATAGTTTATACTGGAGTTTATACTACACACTCCATTGATCTAACAGAACAGTCACAGACATCCACTGAGACACATTTTGTTAGGCTGTTGGTTTCTCCCAATATGGTGATTAAAAAAGCAAATTCAGCAAAGCGTAGTGAATTTGACAGAAACAGCTCCCTCTGATGCCTTCAGAACATCTAAAGCATGGTAAATCATCCTGTACTTTTCACTCATTTATCCCGTTAGCACTAAGCTATCTTATGGTTTCTTTTAAAACCATAGGGGAGTTATTGAGAACAAATTAAATGAGTTCAAAATGTAGAAAATAGCCATGGGAGAAATGTAAATTTATATGGAGGATTTCCAGGTTAATGTTCCTTTAGGATACAACTGAACCATGCAAGGCAGGGCAGAGATATTTGGCAAATCAGAGCTCCACCACGGTTTGTGTCCATTTCTGCAGCCTAACCTCAGCCAAAGAGAGACTGTATCTAAACTGTAGATCCAAGGCTGTAGAACACCCTTGAAATCTATGGTTTGTACTGAAGAAAGCGCTGCCAAAATATTTATCCCCAAATGTATTTCCAATGTCCAATGACAAGACTTTTGAGCTAAGCACTGCAATGTCTTAGGAACCCACAGCTTTTTGCTGTTTAAATGCAGCTACACTCCCCTCTGCTCTGTACCACAAGCCTCTGAAGCCCTGGCCCACAGTATCTTCACAGAATCTTCTGAGGTCTGTTTCAGATGAGCTCGGAGTGACTTAAATAGGCCGACTGTTTTCTTTAAAAAATGATCAGGGCTCTTCCTTAATGGAATAATGTCTCTTTAAAATCTTGACCACAAACTGATAGCCAAGTTGCTGTCTGTGTGCAGTGATACAGTGTTTAAAAGGTCTCTAGTAAATTCCACTTTAAATTAAGTGCAATGAACAGAATATGAGATTATAGGTGGAAACAAATTCAAAAGACACTAGAACTTTTTGACACAGAAAACATGAACATGTAGTGTTCCCCAGCACATTTTGTGAAGGTGAAAATGCAGATATCTCACAGATATAGGCTTGACACTCTGATCAATCAGTGTGCAGGACAGTGATAAGCAAGCATTAGTCATAAATTTGACAGAGGTTAGTTTAACATCTACACTGCTTCACATCATGACCTGCTATATGTAAAGTCAACTTTTATACATTTAAATATCGTTTGGAATCACTCTCAAGAGCCAGGAAGGAACATTACTCTGCTGCTTTGTTTTGTGCCAAAGTCTAGACGTGTAGACACTGTCACGAGTTACTATTGTAGAAATCACTCGATGATTAGGTTCTTCAGGTGAGCAGGAAAGCAGATCTTTATTGTATGCATACAGGAGCACAGGACAGAATACAGTTCTGAATGTACAGGGGTAGCTCAAATTTAATACAGCATTGTTTCCCTTATTATACAGTGAGAGCCACACCAATTTAGTCATATAAGAGAAAGCCAAAACAATAGCAGATATTCCAGCAGAAAAACATCTACAAAATGTTTTCTTAGGTGGTTGCAATTGTTTGCATTAGTTTCAAAATGGAATGTCTGCTACCTGCTAAAAGAGAGTCATGAGCCATTGCAGCTATCAGCCAGCTACTTACCAAGGCTAATGATAATTATGAGAACAAGGCCTGTTGTTCTTTTCTCACAGCACAAAATTCTTTTTCACTATATACACACAGTATCTTGTGAGCATTAACAGCTCACTCCTCCCGGAGTGCTTTCTCTTTGACACCCGCCTGACTGTTATGAAAAGTGAGTAGTTTGGACGAGACGAAGCCAGGCAATCTCTGATTCACATTGATCACAATCATGGTGACTGACAATATACTGTACACGAGCAGCAAATATCAATTGTTGCAGTAATTGGTCATCACATTTACCTACCAATCTAATAGACTCATTGTCGATATTTTTGTCATCATTTCTCTCAACACATCTAGAAAACTTAATGGCTACTTTTTTATACAACAAAATACAAATTTGGATTAACTGCTCTTTTAAAACACAACGACTAAACTTTCAGTAGAAGATCACAACTTAATTTGTTTCTGTAGGAAGAAGGTCACTGAGTAATAGCAAATAATTTGATTTTTTTGTGAAGCTCAATGTCAAAAATAACAATCATCTAATTTATTTATTTGATGATTATTGTTTTATTGGATGTACTCCTTATTCCAAGATGTTTTTCAAGGGTTAAAATAAAAAAAAATAAGTCAATTTGAAACAGAACTCTAACAAGTATAATGGGTTACAATTTTTTGTGCATTTGCACAAAATGAAAACTAACACAATAAATGAGATCCAGCCTAATTGCTTGACAGAGCGTATGGTCTGCAAGTGCAGCTCTGAACTGCTGTTATTTTGCTGGAGAAAGGAAGATGTCTGTTCACTTCTGTGCTGAATCTGCTTCTGGCGAGACGGTCTGCCTCACGTTCTTCTAGAGACAGACCTTCTCCTGTGAGAGCTTGTGTCATCAGGGATTACAGGAAGCCCTGGGAAAGTGAGCTCTTCCACATCAAGCGAAAATGACGCTGGCACTGCCGGGAAGCCCCTGCTGTCACCCGAGCTCCTGCCTTCATTGTGTCTTTGCCACAAGCCCTCCTGTGCTCAGCAAAGCATGAGCTCCTCTCCTCTACATTGGCTTCACCTTTTCAAGCCCTCTTGCATAATGAATTCATTCAAATAGCGCTGCTCTGCTAATTAATTACTGCCTTAATGGACCCAGCGCAATCTGATTTGAATTAACTGGGGACTGCTGCACCTCACCTGATAAACTAGTAATTGTATTCTCAATCGGAAGTGTTGATATTCTAAAAGCTGTTTTTCCTCATTGTGATATTTTTTTTTTGCCACGGTGCATTTCATTTGTGATGTGTCGTGTTACACAGAAATATTTATCTCTGTGTTAAACCTGTCAGGCACAGAGCTTTTCTGGGTGGGATGGTCAGTATAACGTGTTTCCAGCGCCCAATGATAAACTGTTACGTTTATTTTTTAGAAGGTATGAAGTACTCATGCTGTAAATCCAAACCATTTATAGTCGAAAAGCTGACTTTGTTTTACATTTTAAAATTGTGCTTTATAGAAAGAGCATTAGTAAAATGCTACTACTGAAAAAAAATGGAAATACTTTAAAATATGAAAGTTCCTGGGTGCGTTTTTATGCACCACGGTATGGAAACAGGGGATCGATGCCAGGTAAAAAAATATATATTAATGTTATTTTTAACACAGATGTATTCTAAAAAATACCACCATTCTCATATATACAAGATAAACGTTTAGATTATTTTCTGTACATTGCAAAATATAAGCCATCAGAGTTTTTTTTGTTACTTTATGTAGGGATTTTACACCTCCCTCTCCCCAGTATTTCATAATTCAATCTATTTAGTTCATTTCTAACAAAGTGTCCGCAGAACTATCACTTTCTGTCTGTATACTGTTAACAGACCAGGCACCTCTGGAAGTCAGCTAGGACACTTGACAAATTCACGGCTCCAGCTGCCCTTTCTCAGCTCTGCACTGCGTCTCCGTGTGGAGATGACGACGTATCCCCGATGCCAATTTAACAACACCAGATCTGTAGGCTGCGTCCTGCACTTCAAGCAGATGCCTATCATTAAGAGTTTTTGTTTATTTAGAACTCCCTGGCAAAAGTGTGTTACTGGAAATTACAAAAAAATCAAATAATATTCTGCTGGATGATATTATTGTAATGAAACTGCTACTGGTTAGTCCACTGCTCTCTATACCCTGGCTGACACAGGTTACACAAAGATGACCTGGGGCATCCTGAGTTCACTTCAGCTTAAGAGCAGTCCACTGTATTATCAAAGAGGACAAAGATGTATCTTCAGTGATGGGTTGTTTATTTTTTGGAGTCCACAGACATGCTCTCCTCCTACAGCTGAGGTCTGTTTTTCCCCACTGGTATAATTGGCAGTAAAGTAGTCTGTTCACTGGGACTGGGACTGTACCAGAGCTTCTTGTCGGAGACATTCAAAGAGCAGAATGGATAAAATGCTTCACTGCTCCCTCCCGAACAACCATGCAGATTAACCCTCTAGTGACAACTGCCCTCTTCCACGTAAGCCTACAGTAACGGATCCTGACAGGCTGTGAATCAGACGCTTCTGGTCACAAAAACAGGGAGGAAGTCAGACTGCACAGCTCATGAAAGATTGTTTTCCCCACAGTTCATATCATATGAAATCCATATGAAATTATGTGCATCATTCCTCATGGTGTCTCATTTTGTTCTAGAATTAAAACTGTTTTCAGGCAGTTTGAAGTATTTAACTATGGAGAACTTTAAATGCTGTTGCAATTATATTTTGAAAAACTTGAGAAAGACTCACCTTCACACCAACAAAAAGTAAAAAATGAATCATGTATATTGCAAAGTTGGTCTATATACTACAGTAGTGCACTGCTTTTTCAGAATATTGTTTATATGACAAAATTATTGTACAGGCTATTGTACTATTCTATGTCGAATTGTTTTATTCTATGTAGTATAGCACTAAACCACCTTCTTTCAAATTCAGATTTATGCCAAGATATTCAATGAATAGGTTACATGCACTTGAGTTGTCACCCACTTGAGAAATACCATTTTATTTTCAAGGAGACTGTAGCTGATTTGGCCGAAAGGCCTTTGTTGTTTAGGTTTGTAAAGTGGAAATCAAAGAAATGACTGGAGATCGGCCGCACCCTGATTTAAAATACTATGGTTTGTGCTTTTAATATTCAAAGCACAATCTGGAGGCTAAAAGAATGTGTTTTAGTACAGACAGCCAACCACAGACCAGAGGCGAGCTGGGATTTCAATATTTCATGAAGCTAAGCGATTATATTAAGGGTTCACTGTGAAAACTGATTCTCTGAAATCTGCTCTTTCTAACTAAGCCCTTTGCATGTAAGCTGAAACAGTCATATGGAGGTCTTTGATTTGTCACTGGCTCTCGTTGTCACAAGAAAGGAAGACAAGATGCAGTGTTTAGTTTTGCATGATAGGCTGGGATGAGGATCATTACCTGGGGGACACAGAGGGTGGCCTGTCCTTGACCACTCCTTCCCCAGTAGTTCCAGTGCAGTTCCAGTTCAGCAGGTGGTTCCTTGAAAGTGAAAGCAGTGACTGGCAGGCTTTGGAGAGACTGTGCAGGAGATTACATTACTTTAAAGCCAACTGGACCGCTGTGAAGCAGGACTGTCAAAATATACTGAGGGTAAGCACTGAACCTCCTGATAGGTTTCCCATTGACAAGTCAAAACCTGTTTTGACATAATCCTCCAGGGTTGTGTAGTGGTGGAACAAACGTGGGAAAAGTTAGATGCACACTCTACATGCAAAAATATTGCACCTCTTAATGGTTTTATTATCAGATGATTATCAAACTCTTTGTTCATCTTTCCATTATCAGAAAGCTGCTTATTCCTCCTGTATAACAGGGTCTCAGCAACCCGGAGCCTGTCCAGCAAGCATAGTTTTTCAGTTGTGTTATTTGTCTTTCTGAAGTTACACAGTGGATTATATTTTTGTCAGTAAGCTGTGGTTGTATAAATAAACTCACAAAAAAAATCCAGTTTAATTTTTATAGCAACATAATGTGTCTGTATTTCCAATGTAATTATATGACAGGTAAAATACATTATAAATAAAATCAACATTGATTTTATGATGAATGCATGTTTGATGCATTATATATCCATCCATTTTTTAATTGCTTCATCCAATTCTGGGTTGCATTGCATGTATTTGGATTATTTTCTTTTTAACATGCATTTCTTCGGCACAGCCATTATTTAATACAGGAACACTTAAAAATGTATATTGTCCTCAACCAGGGTATGGGAGGTCTTTATGAACAAAAGTATTCACAAAACATTTTGAAATGAATGTCGTTGCACTTGCTGAGCTGTGTGCAAACCTGTAATCACTGATATTGCTGTAACCTGAATATCCCTGTTTTCTCTCCTAGGGAAGAAGAATTCCATCTTGTTGCACAAGGTCCAACACGACCTCAACTCGGGTGTCTTCAACTACCAGGAGAACGAGATCATCCAGCAGATTGTGCAGCACGACAGGGAGATGGCTCATTGCGCGCACCTCCTCCAGAACGCCCCGCCCCCCGTGTCCACGCCCACACCGGTCATCTGGACACCGCTCATCCAGGCCCCCCTGCAGGCGGCTGCTGCCACCACGTCTGTGGCGATCGCCCTGACCCATCACCCCCGGCTCCCCGCCACACTCTTCCGACCCCCAGTCTCGGTGCTGGGGTCCCTGAGGGAGCCGTCCAGCCAGCTGAAGAGGTTCAACCCCCTGGTGCCCACCACTGCTGCCTCGGCCGGCGACTCTCCCTCCAGCACGCCCTCCCAGCTCCGCCTGTCAGGAGCCGACACGCCCTCGCTGGCCTCCTTCCAGGCCCAGGCCCAGCCGCCGGCCTCGGCCAGCTCCAGCCAGCCCCCGTCCGCCAGCAGCAGCGCGCCGCCGGGACCCAGCAGTTCTTCCACGTTTCCCTTCAGTCAGTTCCCGACGTCTGGGTCGCCTTCCTCCAGCACTGCTCAGCTCCATCAGCCCCCGCAGCAGCAGCAGCAGCTCTTCCCCTGCAGCACACCTCCATCAGGCCTCTTCCAGCAGGGGGCAGCAGGTGGTGCCGCTGCCAGTAATTTTGGCCCGTCAGCTACAGGCTCCCCGAATCTTCTTCTCGGCCAGCTGCAGCCTCCTCCCCCCAGAGCTCCTCAGGTGGGGTCCTTACAGCAGTTCGCGGGGGGGGGCAGGACTTCCAGTGGACTAAACCTCTTCCACACCCCTCCATCCAGCTCGCCATCATCCAGCTTGAGCCAGCTTGCCCAGCCAGCCTTGGGCTCCCCGTCATCTTTAGCACAACACAGCCTGGCTGGCTTACAGTCCGGCTTCATAGCCCAGCTCCATCAGGAGCGCTCAGCCATTTCAGCTCTGGTCCAGCACAGCTCCGGAACTGCCTCCCCTTCCTATACCCCCGTGGCACCAAGTCCCACTGTCCAGAGCCCCGTGGTGGGGAGAACTTTCCAGTACAGTGACCCCTCGAGTGTGACTGGTTCCCACAGCTCCCTCCTCACTCCACAGACTACTTGCCCAGCCCAGCCCCTTAGCCAGAGCCAGTCCAAAGCAGGCACAGCATTGCCGGTGGGCCGCTTCTCCCAGGAAATCAAACTGATATCGGCCTCACACCCCTCCTTGCCCCAAGAGGTAGCTCAGGCTATGAGCCGAGCATCTCCACACTCCTCCAGGGAGTCTGTCACTTGCTTCTCCCCCTTCGCCTCTCCCACTCTCCTGGGAAAACCCTGTAGCTCCATCCCTGGCCGCATGACTCTCCCCAGGCAGATGTCCTCAGGGTCCATACCTCAAACCCCAGGGACCTCCCCCACCCTCCCTCCTAGGAAGGGCTCCAGCTCGTATGCTTCTGAACTCGAACCCGTCCGGCCCAAATTACCGTCTAATTTGTGAGGTTTAATCACACCCTCCTGCATCCTTTGGACTGCACACTGATCTTCCTATGTGACATTGTTTCCTCTAGGCTTCACTGTGTTTTATTTATTTATTTTAATTCTCCAGTATAACTGTGATTTTACAGTATGACCGGGTGACTTAGAGCTCTAGTTTTGCTTCAATTGTTTTTGTTTTGTTTTTTGACACTCTCTGTCTTCTGGAAATCGAGCTCAGCAGTGTTTCTGTCCTGTGACCGTTGATGGGAGGGTGTGAAAGAATCTGTTTAGAGGAGAGCCATGATTTTTTAACTCCAAAAATGCCAAAAACAGCAACAGAGGCCAGATACGACTGTAAGCATGGGGAGACGGCAGAATATCTTGCTGGGAAGGATGCTCTAAAACCTGCATGTGACACTATCTCTGGAACAAGGGCAGTAGAAATGTTGCTTTTAAAAGACCTAGTCAACCACATGCGATTGTCTCTGGCTTATAAACCAAAAAATACATGTATTTCCTCTGGATGACAGAGTCTGGCACTTCTCCAACCAACATGGCTTGAGGCCATGTAGGCAGTTACTGAACTAGGGATTATAGACTTTAGGATATGATATGGAAAAAGAAAAGAAAATAAAGCTGAAGGCTTGTTTTTAGAAACAGTTTCCTTACAAATTCACAGTGTCTTCCAAATAAATGTAGCATGTCTTAGAGCTTGTGGAGAGATATCAGCTTGCCCATTTTTGTATGGACAAGTCAAGGCTGTAGACAAAGAAATTGAAAATTTACCTTGGTAAATTACCTTTGCACTTCCATCATGGTTTGACTTTAAATCTTACGCTCGTTTACTTTGCTTTCACTGTGCTCTCCTGCATATTTACTGTGCTTTCAACAATGTGCTTTACTACACCAGACCTTGACACTGCATTCTGGCATAGTAACTGAGAACTTGAATCAGGTATTTAAAATCCCAAACAGGGTTTGACAAAATCAGCCCATCTTACATCTTTAAAATCAGCAACAACAGAGACCCAGGGACAAGTGGAAATTAGGTTCAGAAACATATACATTAGGAAAAGAAACAGGGGATATTTCATAATGCAGAGAAGAGAGTTTATAGGGTCTGGAGCAGCCTCCAAAGGCATGTTCCTGGCATTGATCAAGTGAGATCCTTAAAGAAATAGCTTGGTAGCATCCTAATAAGGTAGTAAGGTGGACCATATACTGTACAATAGTCTGCTTTATTTCCCAGATGTTTACAGCAACATTCTACCCTTCTAAATAGCTATCCATGGTATTTTCATAGTGTCGCGTAATAGCAGGAAGCCTGGATAAAAGTGTGCAGCTACTATCTATGTGTACGTGTCCAGCTTCACTTTCAATGGCAGCATATTGTAAACCAGAGGCGTTCAGTCCTGGTCCCGGAGGGTTGGTGTGTCTGAGAATTTTCAAGGTCTCTGTAAAGCAGCAGCACCTGAAAAGGCCGGCAGAAGCTATGAATCTGGTCCAGTTAATCCAGAAAGCAGCTAGTTTAGCTCATGTAGAGCCGACTAAGAAAGAAACCCATAGACCCACTGGTCCTCCAGGACCAGGATCAGACACCCCTGGTGTAAAGCAGCATATCAGTGACCTCTTATTGCAGAGGTCCTCTCACAGCCTGAACTCTCGATGGAGAGCAAGGGTTAGGACAAGGGGCATGACTGGGTGTCTTCCAGATCCCCCAAGGTTCACTGCGGGGACAGTCTCCTCTGAGGGAAACTCTCCAGCCGATGTTCCTCCAGATCTTGTGCGTGAGCCAAGTGAAGCACGCCGTGCAGTCACACTGATTTTACTTAGAGGTGCTCTTCCAGCGTGGGTTTTAGAGCATTTTCTCCTCCTGAATCTGTCTTGTGACACAGTAAGATCTGTTGGTGTTGATTTAAACCACAGAGATGTTGGCTTTGTTGCATTGGGACATTTAATATATTGTAATTATCGGGGCATTTTATACGAAATCACACAACAGATGAAGTTATCAAACTCCTTGTCATTTTTCAGCTATAGTATATTTAGATGTAAGTACAGTAGTATCCCCACTCAATACACAAAGGCACCAATCCTCTAAACCTTTCACAGGGAAAAAACGGTTATTATAATGCAATAAGCAGCTTCAGTATGAAAAGAAACAGGATCCACAGAATGAATTACTGACAATTGAACTTAGTGGCAATCGAACTCCATATGTTTGAGTACTGCAGTATCTTGTTTCTATGTCTGTTTCAACAGGTCAATGCAAAAGTGATTTCTGGCGCTGAAAACTTTGGTTGAGTTTACAATGATGAATGTTTTCCTCCACCTACAGCAATGTGTCTTATGCTGGTATTGAAATTTATTTTTAACAGAACATATTATTTTCTGTTTGGTATCCATGGGTTTCACAATCATGTAAATTGATATC
The DNA here is from genome assembly GCF_040954835.1 of Lepisosteus oculatus. Lineage (NCBI taxonomy): Eukaryota > Metazoa > Chordata > Actinopteri > Semionotiformes > Lepisosteidae > Lepisosteus > Lepisosteus oculatus. Next base: position 55,975,691 of record NC_090700.1, read on the forward strand.
CAAGGCTCGTGAAATGTGGCAGTAACAAGGTGGGTTTTATTTTGTTCTCAGAACAAAATGTGACTTTAAAACCCAGAGCTTTTTTATTTAGGGTATAAAACCTTGGCAGTTGGCATTTTAAGAGATACAGTATATGCATAGATATCCAGTGAACACGTTGGTTAACATGCATGATTGGCATTAGAAAATGACTCCCCTGTCATTGCTTATTAGAAATCATATAGAATCCAGAGCAAGAACACTGCCACCAACATTCTAATAGCGTTCCGTTCAAAAAGGTATAATTATGGATAAGTTCTGTGCACTGAATCAGGCAAGAAAACAGCATCGCAGCAAAACAGTGAGTGTTATTTGAAAGTCCAGCAAGTATTTGTGGTTGGTATAAAGTGCACGGTGTCCAGTTTTCAGGTTGTTAGAGTATTAGTAAGGGACACACGAGGACACCTGCTGTATTCTGTTGCAAATTAATTCCTGTGAAAAACAATATCATTCCAGGTCTCGAGGACTATCCTGGGCAGTACAGTAATGCGATTATATCCCTGTCAGATTGCATGAATAAGACACTGTTGTGGCAAATCAGTGTTTGCCAGTATTTATTCATAACTGAATTGTAAAAAGAAAAGGTGTGTGTTAAAAAATTCAATCTGACAGCATTCTCTCTCTCATTTGCATGTTGCAAAGGTTAGGGTTATCTGTGCCGCAGAACACATGGAGATTCACTTTTAAGGAAAGTGGGGAAGGGGTTTGTGTCTTTAGCACGATGACCTGAATAAAGATGTGGTCTAATTAAGAAAACACGCACTATGACTTTGCTGTAGGGTCATTTGGTATCTACTGGGGTAAATTATACAATTTGCAGAACTGCATCTGGGTGAGATTCTATTGTAAGCATGGGACAAAAAAACGCTGTGATTAATTACTTTAATTTTGTACTCTGGGCTATCAGTTAATTAATAAACTAGAGGAAACGGAGGGCATGCCACCCTTGCTGTAGTGGGTACCGTGAAGTACCCATCAGCTGACAAACAGCACTCCTCCCTTCACGTTCAAGCCCTCTGCAGCTACAGTCTGATTTGACAAGGCAGAAGCTCACCTTTTCAGTAAAGCCTTGGCCTCAGTAATGTGCCATCCTGACTGCAGCCTGTCAGTGATAAATGGGTTTTGGAGTCTTTCAGGTAGTGTTATATAGCAATACAGAACCTAACGCATGGCTGCCAACCACGGAAGAGATGCTAAAAGCACTTCTTTTTTTTCTTCAAAATGTGTTGGAATAAGTACATATTGTTTACTGTACACATAAAAGTGTTTTTGTAGGTTAAGGAAGTGGTTCTCGATGGCATTAGGACCCAATAAGGGTGCATTAGTGGAACATCGTATCATGACTTCTTATCATTGAGTGGCACGACAAAAGCCACCCATATGAGAGAAAAAGCTCTTGATAAAAATATATTTAACACAGAAACGTTCCTTTTAGCCATTTGTGTAAATGGCTTGTGCAAGCTGTTCAAAAATACTGAAAAACTGAAATCTATTGTTTTATCTCAAATCCAGCTTACAGCACTTCTGTAAAGCCAGGCTCAGTTTAACTCTGTGGCTGTTGAGCCCTACAGTTCCACCATATGTGGATGCCCAGTTGGCTTCTGACAGCTGTATTCTGTATTCTGGGGGCTAGGCTAAGACCACTAAGTTATATTGGTGGTCACATGAAGAACTAGTGGTGAAAGGCAGGTCACAGCAGGATAGGACTGGTAACATTGGGTCAATGACTGGACCAGTACAGAAGAAAAATAGCACTGTATACAGTACACTTAGTGACTCTGATGCAATGATGATTATGGTTTCATAAAGCACCTGGTCGTTTTCTGTGTTATTATCTAGAATAAACCTCTACATTGAGGTGGCCATAGCACTAGCAAAGCTGGCACTGTTGAGACAGCATCTGTTAGTTCTTTTTTACAATTTGTCTTGTAACTGGACAAATTAATAAGAAATTCAATGAGCTACTCATTTCAGCTCTTTGTCTGCCTGGCATCTGTTGACCATTGCCAGAAATGTAGTCGCTAAACCTCACATCCCTCCCGTAATGTCCAGTAAGATACAGTACAATTTGTGCCCAGTGGGTTATAATAAAGGAACAATTCTACACTAAAACCCCACAGAAACAGGCATCCAAATGATGGTTATTCAATCATGATTCCAGGGGCTTCCAGGTAGTTTTTAAGATATAATTTGTATAATTTATATTCATGCTATTATAAATTAAAGATGTACTAAGTTCACTTTCACTTTCAGAAAAATAGAGAAAGTTGGAGCAGTGTTTAGATTCATAAACTTGAAGAGGCCACCATTACCACAATAATAAGTCAAAGATCATTGCATATGTTTATTTTGTAAAAATAAATGTACAATGATCAGGGTCCAATTTCCCTAACTATCCATAAAATCGTCATGTCCATGCGTGGTGCAGGAAGTTAATTTTTCCCAATGGGTTAATAATTCAAAGATGAAAATTAAATGTTTAATTCTCATTCTTATTAGCCTCAGTAACATGGTTGCATTTAGGACAATGATATTGCAGTAGAATGCTATGAGTACGACAGTCTTGCTGGTCAGCTGTGTTGCTGTCACTGGCCACTGGGTCAGAAATGAATATTGCTGAAATACAACATTGTCTCTGAACAGACTCGCCATCTTAAAAACTTACTGTGACAATAGAGTGAAGGATAGAAAACATAAAATCATATAATCTATGGCAAACCGTCGCAGAGCAGAGTAAATGCATGGTGTAAGTATTGTAAAATTATTCAAAATTGAAAATATATTTTACTAGTTTACTATGGTAAGTATGATAAGATTACAGAGCCATGTTGTGCTGGAATCTTCAACAGTGTTGATGAGGGAAACTTCACAATTGTACTATTATTTTTGCTACTTGTTCGTCTATCAATGTGAGTCTCTATGTTCAGATCAACATTGCATATGAAGGTTTGTTTTACAAGAAAATTATTTTGCTGATGCCCCAAGAATCAACTGAAACATAATGAGGATAATAGCCAATATAATGTTAAACTTTAAAGAATTCATGTTTTTTAGGGCTTTTATAAAATCGAAACAGCAAAAAGTTCAGGATGTTCGTGAGACAGACACAAAACGAGTCGCTGATGTATTGAAGGGCTGATCTGGTCAGACATACAGCAATTAACTGGCAGCTTGCAGGACTCTCACACAGATTTGATGTATTCTCATTTTATGGTACATTGTCTATTTCAAATATTTTTCTGCTTTATGAAGATGCTGTTTCTGATTGCAAATATTGAACACAGGATATTAGATGAAACATTTCAGTTTTCATACAGTGTCCTAAGGATTTTAATTCTGGTCATACTGAAGACTATTTTCAGGGTTTTTGCTTGGGCACCAAGTTCAATATATCAGGTTCATTTTAACCTTTTAGGGTCAACATGAAATCTGATACAGACCTGAAAACAATTCAGAGGTTTAGCTACACAAAGATTTTACCACTCCATTTAGAAGAGGGTGACTCTGGTTCAAATGGAAAGTTCAATCTCCCCTCCTTTACTACGAAATTCCGGAAGTGTGGTTTAATTCAATAAAAGAAAACAATTCAGTTGAGTATAATCTTCTATTGAGGTTAGTAGCTAAGCCAAAATTCCAATACAAGACCTGACAATGGGCCCCACAAACACAGAACCTAAACTACATTTTTTTTAAACTTATCTTACATAGGAGGTACTTCCAACAATAGCAATTGTAAAATACTTTGGTTTGGTCAGTATGTGTTGATAAAAAACTGCATAGGGTTATGTGTTTCACTGATCTGAACTGTTTGATCAAGGAAAGTGAATGCAGATCAGGATGATGTACTGTATTAATTATCAGTAGTTAAAAAGAAAACTACCTAGTGCACAAAAGACGTGTATATTGTGACAATACATCCCGGTAGTAAAGCCGCAATATCAGTTTACAATTTCTTTCCATATTAAAGAAAATACCTTCCCCATCTTAAAGTGCCAGGGATCCGTGGGAATAGGCAGTGAACCCAATCATGGTGAAAAGAAATTGTGTGAGAGAAACACAAAACATTACTTCTAGTTTTCATTTCTTGCATGTGAATTTAGGATTATTCTTATGAGTGTACTATTCTAAAAAATGTTTATTATCATCATCACTCAGAGATCATTAATATGTAATTATTACTACACACCAGATTGTTCCCCACTCAACATACTTCTAAGGTGCATAACATTTTTAATTGATGAATTGTGCATTTCCAGGCCTTTATCAGTCATAAAGAACTTCTTGAAAAACATAGAACTAAAAAGTATTTGTTCAAAAAATATGTTGAGTTATACAGTAGTTTATTATTTATTATTTCTTTATAATCCATATTGATATACCATGATCCACCTTTAGTTTGTATTACATCCATCACAACAAGTTGCCACAGTGTGCTTCACACAGACAAAGTAAAACATGTAAATTAAAGCAGAACCGTGTAACAAAGAAAGATACTGCAGTGTTTAAACAAGGAGCTGGAGCATTGCATTGTGTTTCTACACCTGTGTTTCTTATACTGCACATCACCTGGCGAACTGGGATGTGTGACAGAACAGACAAAGTCTATATGTTTCTTGAGATTTGGGATGGAAGGTATTAAAGTTTTGCGAGGGTACAAACAAGAATGGCGAGCACTAAAAGAACTTGCTGCTTTCAGAAGTATACACCTGTTCTCAGGTGAACTGGAACTGAAAGCATTGTTATGGCTGCTTACAAAGTATGAATGCAATGTATGAGTATGGAAGAATCTGATCTGTTTTTAATTCAAATGCATTTTGTTTTGGGATGTCTTTTCAAACTGCTTCTTATTAAGCTGCTCCAACTATGTCCAAAATATTTCAACTTAATGCTACACACTACCTCAGGTTTTTACGGTCTCTTTGCGTTCTGCCAGACATCATGAGTCAACACTCTCCTTTGCAGTAGTTCATAGAGTAAAGAACAGGTGAAAATGAAAACAGCCTCCATCTGTCACATCAGGTTGATTCTGCAGTCTCAGCAGCAGCTCCGGCACAAGGAACCTTTAACTTCACTTGGTGTTTTCCACATTCCGGGAAATCTCTTTCTAGAATTTGTAGGAAATGAAGCAAATGAACCAGTACGAGTGATTTTCTTTTTTACAATGCATTTGAACAGGTGATAACAATATATAGTCTGCCTTATAGAAAATTGACTGATAATGTCATCGGTATATTTGTGCTATTTGGTTTAAATGTAAACTCCTTAAAGACTTCCTTGTAAAGGCTTCCAAGCTTCACCCATGGATGTATCGGACTGTCCATGCAGGTACAGCAGCTTTTGTAATTTCTCATGAGTCTGTCCACTTTGCTTTTCATCCATACCTTTCTCCTCTCGCTTAATAATCAGTGACACATATGCATCTTGTCCTTTCTGGAGAGTTTGTCTTTGACTGAAAGGAAGGCAGTGCAGAACTGCAAGTAGCTACAGTACAGCCAACAAAATCTCATCCAGAAACTGTAAGAGTTTTTTCCAGAGAAAGTAGAAACCCAAACCACTGAGAATGATAACAGCGTGATAAGTGACTAAATTAGGGAGCTAGTTCGAGTGAAGGATACATTATAATAATTGCATGTAAATTCGTCAGCACTTAATTTGGATTTGGAGCCTCTTAATAAGAACGCCTTATCAAACGTGTCATTTGAAAATTGGTGTTTTCCTTATGTGACAGGCGTACGTGATGTTATTACAGAATGGAAACTGAAGCTGAAATCTGTGTTGCTTTGCGAAAGATACAAGAATTGCATACTGTGAAGTTATATGTATATTTCATCTGTTGATATCTATTTATACATATTTATATAGTTTTTGTTTTCCAGTATGCATTCTAGAGATTAAAAATGGGATTGCTGTTAACTGAAGTGAAAAGCACTGTTCATTGAACTATGTATACCTACAAATACTTTTTTTGAAAGGAATATGTATTGCTCTAAACACTGTATAATCTCATAATGTTTAACATATCTTGGACTGTGAAAATATGTACTTTATCTATTTCTAAAATAAGGTTCTTATTTTCTTTTTGTAAATGGAGTGAAAGTCCTATCGATGACTGACTGAAGAGACATGTTTCTGAGGGAGAACACTATTTTTGACTGCTTTGCTATTGATCTAAGGACACCTATATATTAAATAATATATATTATTTTTTTCTGTAACCAAATCTGAACTCTGGGAAAAAGCAATAAGGGAGCTGTACAGGGCAGTGCTGTCTGAGTGTGTGTATCTGAAGTGCTGGGTGTAAAACATTCACATCTAGGAAGCAAAAACTGGTTTGGAGATAAGCACACATACTGGATAATATCACAAGGTAAGAAATAAACTATTATGGATATCTCTGTTATGTTTAGTACACTTTTATTTATGCCTCATGCTCTCTTGCACCTTTATTTAATCCTACTATGGACACAAATGTCTTTGCAAGTTGAAAAATTGGTTAAACTGGAGACGACATCTGAAGATGAAATATAATGTTGTTATCCTTTTTTAAATGTTCAGAGGGTTAAATCATGCTCTGTTTTACTTATCAGCTGATCCAAGGCAGCACAAGTAAATACTGAAAACTGGGATATAAAATTGACTACTTTAATCTGTTACAGGAAGGAAAGCACAAAATGCAGGAGAGCTTGGCACTGCAGAACCACTCTCATTGCCCCTGTACTGCATTTGTTTCAGTGACTTTAACAAGGGCAACCTGTTCACGTCTGCCACCAGATTCACATGCCAGGCTGTCTCCAGCCTCTGACCAATGAACATCTGAGTGGCCAGAACTGAAGGCCATTATTACTGCTTCCTTCAGTGAAATAGTATTAAACCAACAGATGTAATGAGAAACACATCAAATACAATGTGTATTTCTCCAGTCAATCTCCAGTTCAGTTGTGTTCCCCTGTGTATCTGTCATATACCAGAGTGTGGTTATGGTTTTGCAGAATATTATTCTGACTAATATTCTGAATTATTAATTGAAGATTTTCACATTTTTGTAGCCTGTTTATTGGTATTTTAATACTGAGATTTTGTAAGATTTAGAATACCAATACAGAGGCTTTAAAGTTTTCACCTTGTCTTGTCCCAGAGGAAGTGGATCATGTGGCCAGAGACTCCTCCAGTCTTAGTGCCATAAGGAGCTCAAAACACAGACTCCCCCTGGCTGGATCAGTTGTCCATGAGAGGTTCAGCGCTTGTCATGTTGAGCTGGCTGGAGTATCTCATCAGCAGGTTTACAGCCCCTGTGCAGTGGGGACTCGAACCCATGTTTCTGCAGTGAGGAAAAGTACAGAACCCTAATCACTGCTGCCCTTTCACATGGATCGCGCTTGTTAATTCCTGCATGAAGGGACTGACTAAGTGCGGATTCGTACACTAATCTGTTGCGGGTGCTTTTCGGACACAGCGTGGCCACATACACCAGCCCTCTGCGTTCTGCAGTTCACAGGGGGTGACATCCATCCTGATTTTGGATCCTCCTAGTGACAGCCACTACACAGGACTGCTAGTACTGCAGACAACTGCGTTTATGTAACAAACAGTAATTTAAAAAATATTCATATTTACACAGAGCTAACAGTAAGGGAGTTTTACAAAAACAGTAAGGATGAATATGAACTTGTTACAGGACAAGAGGTGCCTTTTATGTTTTATCAACTACTAGCTTGTTCCAGTGTCCAAAGCTAGAATTATCCAAACACTATTTTTTATGAATTCTGATCTACATAAAAACATTTGTGTGCAGTTGTTCCAAACTGCTTCCCAACACATTTGTGTATTGCCTTCATTGTCAAGCGTGCTGTGCAGAGCGATTTGCAGATAAAACCTGCTATAAGATGTGTTGAAATTCTCCACCTCATTTTTAGTTGGGTTTGTTTAATCTTTCCATATTGGTTTCTAGATACAAAATTTGGTAACCCATCCATCCATTTGCTTACTGCTTTACACGATACAGGGTCCTGGTAAGCACAGGTTTGGTAATCATTAAAGTTATTGATAAGTAGGCATTGAAATAATATTTCATAATTACCCAGCGCTAACTAACTATACTATAATTTTCTAAAAATACGTTATATCTCACATACATTAACCAGAAACAGACTCACTGTGGTGTAAAATGCTTCATACAGAAAAGTCTACCCAAACTGTTCAAGTCAGTGCCAGGTGCCTGTGGGTTGCTGATGGTATCAGTGAGAGCTGTATCGCTCTTCTGTCCAACAGCTTTGCCCTACTGTCTGCACAATGAGCGTACAGGACAAAAAGAGGGGGGTTTTCAGAGAGCGGGTGGTCCTGTCTCCATCTCCCAAGTGCAGATAGGAGGAACTGTCAGCTGAACTGACCAAGAGTAGATATTTAAAATGTAAACAAAAATCCATCTAAAATGGGGTTTATTTTGAAAAGAACAGATGGTTTCGCATTCACGGACAGTTAGAAATGAGACACAGGCATTTTAAAGACAGGTGAGGTGCCTCAGCAAATAGGGTTGTGCGTTGTAAAAGATGAACTGTCTCAGGCTACCCCCGTGAGCATCGAACCATCTGCTTAATTATAATTCCCCCTTGAACTGACCTTCCTTCTCTGCAAGAAACTGATTAAGTAGAAAGTTTAACTCTCACATTTCCTGAAGAAATAATCAGACCCTGAGATGTGGATTGCAGAAATGGAGAAATAGCTTGAGGTGACCAATCAGTGCTGACTGATCTTACAGTGCATTATTTTCAGACCAACGCAAGACAGATGGCACTGTCTACCTACAGTACACTGTCAACATAACATATTGACAAAAATAGGTCCTTGACACTTGAAAGCATTTTACAAAACACAACAGTATCCTTTTCATTCATTGTTGCTGCAAGAACCTGCTATCACTTGTGTGTCCCTCTGCTGTGGATGGGACAAGCCTGCCAGCTCCTTACTAACTGTATCAGCTCTCTGAAGCTGGACAGCTCGTCTGCCTGCTCTGCAGTGGCTGCAGCATTCAGGTTGTGCCCAGACATACTCATTACTGCAGGACAGTCAAGAGGCTGCCCACAAGCTGATTGCCAAATGTTTTCAACCAAGAAAGAGATGTCACACCCTCTGTCTTTGCACATGGAACAGGTCCACTCAATGCTGCTGTTGCACTAAATAACTGCAGAGCCAGAAGATGTTTCCCTACTTTCAAAAAGTAAGAATGAATTAGAGCACAAGGTGGATGACCTACAACACAGTTTTCCAAGAGCCAAGAGGCAGAGAGGTCATTAACAGAATAAAATATGTGTACTGTACAGTATAAGAATCTATTTCAAATTTCAAGTTGTCTTTCACATATTTTTTAAAATACTGAAATTTAAAGTTTCAAGAAATGACAATGCACTGGAACTGTTCTAGAAACACTGACTAAGATCTTGGTGGCACTGAACAGCACATGGCAGTTAAAGGCTTGATTGCCAGACTGATTGACTGTTTATGTTGTGTCTGTAATTCCAACCCTCTTTGGCATGAATTTATGAATTAATTAAATTGATAGAAGGTGATGTATTCTGCCCAGAATTGTCTTTGTGCTAGAATGTCAATGTCATGTCATGTATTATTGGAAAAAAGCACTGGTCTCCCAAACCTTGAATTGGTAACCCAACAGTTTTCACAATGTGAAGACAACTTCAAACTGGATGAATTCAGCCCCTTTCTTAGTTAAGGAGAATGTAGCTTGCTGTCCAAACATCTGAGGATAACGTCAGCGAGGTGGGTGAGAGAAAGAAGGAACGGGAGCAGAGGATGGTCCCAGGGTGCACTGGTGCTGGAGCTCCGTGGTGTCAGCTGACCAGGATGAGGAACGGGTGATAGCAACATGGTGTTGGGAGTCCGGACTGGAAAGGGCTTCTCAGAAAAGGATTTTCTCAGAGAGACACAGGCCTGAAGATGGGAAAGTGGAACAATTGGTTGGAGTTTGGTTGTCTGCGAGCAGGCTGTAGAGACAGAGGACATGGAGACATGGAGCAACACGGTAAGGTCATGTGAGAGCAAGCGCCAAGCCTGGAGAGAAGAGCAACAGGTGAGAGAGCAGGAAGCGGGATTTTTTTATCCACATGGGCTGACATGGGTGAGGTTGGATTTTCATCTCCTCCCAAACTTCATAAAGTTACCAGATTCATACAATCATGTGTTTGTAAAGGGTTCTACTGTTTTTACTCATGACAGTTTGCCAGACATTCCCCTGATTTGTGACAGGTTCTTTTGGAAATTTCCCCAGACCCAGATGACAGGGACTATATACTATAAAAGCCCGTCCACTTTGCTCAAGTCCTTTAGCCACAGCTCCTGGCATCTGCCGGTGTGATAACAAGCCTTGTCAGGCAGCCAAGTCTGTGAAGCAGTTATTTATAAATTAAATTGCAAGTCTTTGGTGACCAGGCCAGAGTCTTAATTTAAATCCAACTGAGCATGGATGCCTGCCTGAGGTCTAAATTGCACAAGATTAAAGGCCTGGCTGAACCTTTTGCCATTCTGGGTAAGGAATGATGTATTATTATACCACAGTCATACATTAGAGACAAGTGTAGCTAAAATATTCTGCAGGTATTGTCTCTGTTGATGTTTTGCCTGGTTAAGTAAAGATGTTTGTGTATGTTAGATTCCAACACATGAAAGGTGTGTGTAATTCATAATGTGGTACATTTGGTGTGCAGTAGGAAGTACAGTGTACAATCAGTATGCAGAACAGTTTGCCGTCAGTATGCGATACAGTGGTACAGTGTACACATACAGTCAGTATGCGGTAAGATAAGGTGGTAAATCAGATAAGATCACTTTATTGGACATATACAATTTCTTCTATTAGGAATTTGTCACACACCCCAACTTGCTCTGACACACAGACAGGAAGAGAAGCTTGGGGTCAGAGCGCAGGGTCAGCCATTTACACAGTACCCCTGGAGCAGTTGGGGTTAAGGGCCTTGCTCAGGGGCCCAACGGAGTAGGATTCCTCTGCTGGCTATGGAATACAAACCAGCAACCTTCCAGCTACAGGCGCAGATCCTTAGCCACAGAGCCACCGCACGGCAACGCCCCATGTATTTATGTATGTACTGTACAGTATGTGGTACGCTGTGTAGTCAGTATGCGGTACAGTGTACAGTCAGTATGCGGTACAGCATGCAGTCGGTATGCGGTACAGTGTGCAGTCGGTATGCGGTACGCTGTGGAGTCGGTATGCGGTACGCTGTGGAGTCGGTATGTGGTACAGTGTGCAGTCGGTATGCGGTACAGTGTGCAGTCGGTATGCGGTACAGCGTGCAGTCGGTATGCGGTACAGCGTGCAGTCGGTATGCGGTACAGTGTGCAGTCGGTATGCGGTACAGCGTGCAGTCGGTGTGCAGTCGGTATGCGGTACAGTGTGCAGTCGGTATGCGGTACGCTGTGGAGTCGGTATGCGGTACAGCGTGCAGTCGGTATGCGGTACAGTGTGCAGTCGGTATGCGGTACAGGGTGCAGTCGGTATGCGGTACAGCGTGCAGTCGGTATGCGGTACAGTGTGCAGTCGGTATGCGGTACAGCGTGCAGTCGGTATGCGGTACAGTGTGCAGTCGGTATGCGGTACAGCGTGCAGTCGGTATGCGGTACAGCGTGCAGTTGGTATGCGGTACGCTGTGGAGTCGGTATGGGGTACAGCGTGCAGTCGGTATGCGGTACAGCGTGCAGTCGGTATGGGGTACAGTGTGCAGTCGGTATGCGGTACAGCGTGCAGTCGGTATGCGGTACAGTGTGGAGTCGGTATGGGGTACAGTGTGCAGTCGGTATGGGGTACAGCGTGCAGTCGGTATGGGGTACGCTGTGGAGTCGGTATGGGGTACAGCGTGCAGTCGGTATGGGGTACGCTGTGGAGTCGGTATGGGGTACAGTGTGGAGTCGGTATGCGGTACAGTGTGCAGTCGGTATGTGGTACAGTGTGCAGTCGGTATGCGGTACAGTGTGCAGTCGGTATGCGGTACAGCGTGCAGTCGGTATGGGGTACAGTGTGCAGTCGGTATGCGGTACAGCGTGCAGTCGGTATGGGGTACAGCGTGCAGTCGGTATGCGGTACAGCGTGCAGTCGGTATGCGGTACGCTGTGGAGTCGGTATGGGGTACAGTGTGCAGTCGGTATGGGGTACAGCGTGCAGTCGGTATGCGGTACAGCGTGCAGTCGGTATGGGGTACAGCGTGCAGTCGGTATGCGGTAAAGTGTGCAGTCGGTATGCGGTACAGCGTGCAGTCGGTGTGCGGTACGCTGTGGAGTCGGTATGCGGTACAGTGTGCAGTCGGTATGGGGTACAGTGTGCAGTCGGTATGCGGTACAGTGTGCAGTCGGTATGGGGTACAGCGTGCAGTCGGTATGCGGTACAGTGTGCAGTCGGTATGCGGTACAGTGTGCAGTCGGTATGCGGTACAGCGTGCAGTCGATATGCGGTACAGCGTGCAGTCGGTATGCGGTACAGCGTGCAGTCGGTATGCGGTACAGCGTGCAGTCGGTATGCGGTACAGTGTGCAGTCGGTATGCGGTACAGCGTGCAGTCGATATGCGGTACAGCGTGCAGTCGATATGCGGTACAGTGTGCAGTCGGTATGCGGTACAGCGTGCAGTCGGTATGCGGTACAGCGTGCAGTCGGTATGCGGTACAGCGTGCAGTCGGTATGGGGTACAGCGTGCAGTCGGTATGCGGTACAGCGTGCAGTCGGTATGCGGTACAGCGTGCAGTCGGTATGCGGTACAGTGTGGAGTCGGTATGGGGTACAGTGTGCAGTCGGTATGCGGTACAGCGTGCAGTCGGTATGCGGTACAGCGTGCAGTCGGTATGCGGTACAGTGTGGAGTCGGTATGCGGTACAGTGTGCAGTCGGTATGCGGTACAGTGTGGAGTCGGTATGGGGTACAGTGTGCAGTCGGTATGCGGTACAGCGTGCAGTCGGTATGGGGTACAGCGTGCAGTCGGTATGCGGTACAGTGTGCAGTCGGTATGCGGTACAGTGTGGAGTCGGTATGCGGTACAGCGTGCAGTCGGTATGCGGTACAGTGTGCAGTCGGTATGCGGTACAGTGTGCAGTCGGTATGCGGTACGCTGTGGAGTCGGTATGCAGTACAGTGTGCAGTCGGTATGCGGTACAGTGTGGAGTCGGTATGCGGTACAGTGTGCAGTCGGTATGCGGTACAGTGTGGAGTCGGTATGCGGTACAGTGTGCAGTCGGTATGCGGTACGCTGTGGAGTCGGTATGCAGTACAGTGTGCAGTGTATGTAAAAGCAGGAAAGGAGAATACTGCAGTGGTAGCGGTTCTCCAGGTCTTCGTGTCCCAAAAACTGGCCTTCCAGTAACAGGGCTGTAACCTTTGCTCTGTCATCTCGATTTTAATTATTTCAAAGTTTATCCCAATGTATTTAGTGTTACACTTTTATTAATTAAAACATACATTACATGGCTTTCGTGCAGGGAGTCCAGGTAGTGTGTGAATATAATCCACTTATTCTTGGCATTTGTTCCCTTGGGATAGATATTCCTCATAAGATTAACTGCTTTTTTTTCTCCTTGTGTTATTTCACGTTAGAATAACCTACAATTCCATTGAAAATACTTAAATACATTATCTGATATTTGATACATCTAGCTACCATGCAATGAATAAGGGAAGAAGTGTAGCATTACTCAAAACTGAAAGCTAAAATTAATAATAATAATACACTTTATAAAGCTCTTTTAAAATTGACTTCTGAAAGTAAGAAAAAGGACACAATGACAGGAGACAGCAGAATTCTACAGTTCTGACGAGGGTTTGGAGTACAGAAGGAAAGCAATGGGGCAGACATGAAGGTAATATCACAACCGCGTACACAGTCTGCAGGTCCTCTGAGCTGCCTACGGGGCCAGAGAGGCTGTCTCAGATCTGCAGTAGCAACTTCTCCGTCTAAAATAATGCTCCTGAAACCCTTCAATCAGAGCTCCATGGGCAAACTCAATTTGTAAGAGCCTTTCATGTATATTCAGGTGGCAACACGCTGTGTAACAACACCGATGCTCGCACCATGTGGTCAATTGACAGGATACAGAATGACAAAAATAGCATAGTGCTGTACTGGTGGCACAAAGCTGTTTATCTGGCTCAGATGTGCAGTGCCTGCACCGTGCATGGATTTGTTTCAGCTGCAAACAATGTCTTTTTAATTAGTACTATCAGGATGTGAGAGGAGGCTTGTGTGTGTGAAGGAGAAATCCCAGCAGCTGACGTGCGTGGGTTCCTCTTTATCCTCCTTCACTGCGGGGGGGCGCGCTCGGCGAGGGCTGCCTAATTCATCCGAAACACTGGCAGTCAGGGCACTGTCTCTCAGGCCGTTACAGAAGGGACGTACTGCGGTCAAGCCCATGCCACGCCTCAGAAACATACAGCGTAACGTGTCAGAGTGGTTTGATCATCTCTAGACACCCCGCAGTGTTAGCTGCAGTTTAAAAACATTTTCTGTTAAACAGAAATTACCATAATCATTATTTCATACATTTCTCTAGCACCTAAAATGTAACCTTGTCACTTAAAATACATGTTGTCTGAAAGACGAACATGTGCCTGACAGCTATGGCAAATTTTTAAACATACTGTCCTGTCTCATTAATTATCCTAATACACACACTGCATGTACTGCAAGCAACCACGTTTTTTAGGCTCTCCTCTTGTTGTAAAACAGAGCACTAGAGGCATTCTTATACCAATGATTATGCGAGTCATTACCCAGCCTTGTTGCTGAAACTGGTAGACTGTCTTCTTTGATGAGACCCTGGGATCAATGAACTGCTAAGTCCTGAACAGGACTTTGGCTAGATGAGCCAAATAGTGTCCTCTTGGCTATAACCTTCCTCGTGTTCCCAGTTCCTCCTGTTGTTGTCCCTCCTCGGAGCTCCCCTCACCCTCCTGTAGGTCCTTATCTGTGCCCCTCACCCGCTGCCACCAGCTCTGTCAGACTGCCACTCTTGGCCAGGCCAGTTACGTCAGGAAGTCTTTAAATACATGGTCTCTACAGACTTCTCAACCTCGTCAAGATAAACAGATGACCACTTTGCGGCTTTCTGTTTCTGAAACTAAAGTTTTGCTACAGCTGCAGTTGCACCTCTGGAGTGCGATTGAGGTGGTTTCCACCCCACGCCTGCGGATGACATGATCTACAAAGGGCTTCACCACATTCTGCCCGGTTGGGCCGAGTCAGGTTTTTGATTATTGTAACTGTTGTAACTGCAAAACACTTTTTTTAAAAGCTCTGCAGGGCCTTCTCCATTCTCTGGCTCCCTCCCATCCTCACTCTTGACTTTGCTTGTATGAAACCTGCGTGCCGGGAGGAGCTGACACACTGTTGTGTTTCAGAAAGAGCAGGGCTGCTGGCCAGCAGCGACAGGCTTCACACACAAGTGCCATCTAGTGGTTGTTGCGCAAAGAATCGCTTTTCAGGATGGTAGGTACTGATGCTGATGTTTGTACAGTACCTGGAGAATTGTAAGTTAATGTTTATCAGTTGTAATTGAATGGAATTGTAATGTTAATGTTTTGCAGTATTAACTTTTACAATACTGCTGTTATGATTCCCCCTGATAATAAATAAATTATCATCATTTTTGTTTATTTTTTCTACCCGTTATCTGTTATGCACACATGTACAGTATAAGTTACATCAGAACTATTCACTTTTATTGGTATTTTACTTCTCACTGTTACTCTTTACAGTCAGCACATTTCTAAGTGGACAAGCAGCCATGAAGGACAGCCAGTGTCAGGAGGGGAATTCTGTGATGCTCCCTCAAAGGACAGTGTTTTCATGAGTGTGTGTGGCCGGGGTGATGAGCTCTCACATGCTCAGGCAGGTCTCGGAATCATTCATTCAACACTGGTTTAAACACAGACTGCACATTCTGTATATGCTCAGCAGTGCAATAGACTGCAAAAAGTGTTTGTGAAGCCAGAGGGTGTTTCTGTGGCTCATCAGGATGTGCTGCAGTCTGAAATGATTTTTGGTGCCTGGAAACCTTTGGTGAAACCAGTCCCAGCCTCATTCTTCCCTCCACATAAACTTTCAACAATTACTTCAGTGAGGGGTTTGCTCTTGTTTAATGCAGTGGTTTCCATCCAAAAATGAAAAGGGAATGGCTTCATAATTACATGGAAATTGCAGGGGAGATTATGCTTTATGAACCACTTGTCTGCTTTTAATGATGTTTTCCTTATTTAATGGATATATGCATGAGTTTCAGTATGGCAGAAATCAAACCCAGAACTGCAATTTGTATTAAGAAAATTGTTCTTGTATGCTTGGCAGGCTTACTGTTGCTCTGTGTGACATAATTAAAGTCATACTAATACAGTAGTCCTCTCCAGTAATTACAGCCTTTACCTCATAGACCTACCTTAGCCACTGCCATCTACTGTACATAGCAATTGCCCAGGGAGAAAACAGGCTGGTATCCATTGTGAAAGAACATTGACGACAGTAAGCTGATCTCTAATGATACACACTCAAAGACATCTACTTTGTAATGCACAGTGCAGTGGAACAAAAGTGCAGAAGTAGAAAAAGTCTTTGTCACTCCTCTAGCATTAGAAAAATTAGGTTTATTTTACAAATGAGTATTTGCAAACTCCGCTACTCCACTACTGCCTCTACCTGTCAGAATTACAATCCATCTGAGTGAAAGAAGTTCTGGGTGACAGAAGAGAAGCCCAGGAGATGGGTTTGAAGAGTTGAAGAGGTGTCTCAGCCGCTCTTCACAAAATGGCACATCTCATTGTTTATAGAGAGTTCACCAATCCAAAACAAACCAACACCAGTATGTGCTGGATAACAGTATATGTTGTGTTAGTTTTTCAAACAAAAAGCAAAACCTGAGAGCTTCAGTTCTGTTTAGCTTAATTTCATTGAACCCTGCATTGCATTGCACTAAACTCTATTCCACTCTGAACTCAATTTAATGTGCATAATGTGAATCACAGGTAGAACATCACCTGTGATAGGTGTCACTATCGTAACCCCTCCTCTTAAGGGCGCTCCAGCCCTTCCTCGTTTGTATCATTCCTGCCACCTGTTCCTCGTTTCTCCCCTGTTCAGTTTGCCTTTATAAGCCAGGCGCTCACCTTACTCATGGCTCTGCATCTGATCCCCGCATTGTGTGAGCCCTGGACCTGGTTGCATCTGGCCCCATTATGTTTTTAACTTCCTGCTCCTGTCCTTGTTCCCCCCGCCGGTCCTGACCCGGCACCTGATTTTAATCTCCTGTTTGGATGGATTTCCCAGCCTTGGACCTTTTGCTTTCGTTTTTGGATTCCCCCTTTTGGATTTATTCTGGAGTGTTCGCCTCGACCACACCTCCCCGGATCACCAGCACCGTATGGACACGCCCCCCTGTTCATCCTTGTTCCTGCATGATTTTTCCCTAGTGTATTCCTTCCTCACTGTTCTGGATTGTGTCTTCCGGATAGTGTCCGGAAAGAACTGTTCGTTACAATAGGTACCTGTCACCCGTGACAGGTAGAACAATCACCTGTAATAATGTGAATCACAGGTAGAACATTTTACTGGTGCAGTAGTAGCACTTTGCCAGGATCGCTGGTGGTGCCCTCTACTGTAGGTCACACATCGCTGGCTCATCTCCCTGCTGACCACACAGGCAGGACCCCTGAGACCCCTGTGCACAGGCAAGCGTGCGGACACGTCGGCGAGAGGCCAGTCACTCCTGCACACAGAGCTGGCCCCCCCTTCAAGGCCTGAGGGAGCCTGTGGCACAACATGGCTCTGGCAGGCTGGAGACACAGGTCTACAGTTCTGCAGAGGCCAGCTGAACTGAAGGAAGGCTCCAGACCGGTGAGTTACAGTATACATTATGCCAAATCCAAACGTTAGTGAGAAACATTCAGGAAATGCTACAGTTCCTCTGAATCCTCTTTCTTGTGTTTGCAATTTGTTTGCTGTGGTTTCCACAGTCACCAGCTTCTTTTCTTTTTGAAGCACAGCTGAGAATCACCAAAAATTCGGAATTTCATTTCCACAGCAGTAAACCTGTGGGGAAACGGTGGGGTACAAACATGAAGCCACCCCCTTCGTTCTACACTGCAAACCCTGACCAGCGGCAGGACACAAGTGTCGCGATGATGACTGGGCCAGCTGTCAGCCCCCGCTGCAGGTCCAGAGCAGCTGCACTCCAGCACGGCCAGCCCGGCTCTGAACCCCTCTGGGATCCCAGTCACAGATGGCTAACCACAGACTAGGAACCACATCAGGACTCTCCTGGTAGGGCCCAGCCGGTCCTCTGAGCAGGGCCTCTTGGATGGTCCAGAGGATGAATTCTTGTAGCCTGCCTGCCTGTGACATCTTTTACACCTGGACAAGCTCTTTTTTTTTTTATCCAGCCTTTAAACACATACGTCCTGGGTAAGATTAGACAATGCACAGCTCCTTGCAAAATTCCCCCCTTCCATCAGTGCTCTGTTTGGTTGAATCCCAAGGGACATGAACTCGTTTTTTAAAGTACACATTTTTAATCAGAACTTGAATGATTAAACTGAACACTTATTTGGGTGAAATGTTCAATCTCAGTAAAAACAACCCAAAAAAAGTCAAATATGTTGATTGTATAAGCATTCTGCCCGCTCAGTCAATATTTGATTGAAACAGCCTTGGCAACAATCACAGCTGCGAATCTGGATGTTTGAGGCC
Organism: Lepisosteus oculatus; assembly: GCF_040954835.1. Classification (NCBI taxonomy): domain Eukaryota; kingdom Metazoa; phylum Chordata; class Actinopteri; order Semionotiformes; family Lepisosteidae; genus Lepisosteus; species Lepisosteus oculatus. Next base: position 55,994,471 of record NC_090700.1, read on the forward strand.
TGTTTCTCCTCAGCAGGGACAGGGAATCCAGCCAGTGTCTCTTCACAGCTAAAAGCATCAGCGCACTAAAACTAAAATTGAAAAATCCCAAGAGGACAGGTCCACTATGAGACTAAACTGCAATGCTGAAACATTCATTTCACATTTATTTCAGTACATTTACCTAAAACAAGCTTTTTTTACATTTTATTTTCCATATGGGAAAGCAGGTCTTTGAAACCTTTGGACATTTATGAAAAATATGGCTTGAATACTATTGACCCCTCCAATTCAGTCTTAACCTGTTTAGTTTAGCATAACCAGACTCAAAACAGAGACATCTTGGAACACAAAGGCCTAAGAAGGGAAGAACAGGCAGATGTTGTATAAATATGTCAGCTCTGGGCATCGCTTTGAATGTCAGTTTTCCACTTGTGCTGGGAAAAACATGGCTCCTGGTAACAGCGGTGAAGAAGCACACTGTCACTGGTAGCTTTCACTGCAGCTGGAGCAGTTATCTGTTTCATCTGACAAGGTGGTCAGGCCTCAGTTTTCCACTCCTTGAGCTTGTCACTGTGGATCTTTATCTCCTCGCACCGTGCCTGTCTTGCGTCTAGTTTATCTGGGGTCATCCAGAGGGTGGATGGAATAAATCTACCAGGCGCCTGAGGAGAGGGGCCCTGGAGACAGGGAGCTCGGCAGGCATCTTGGAAAAGCCAATGAAAAGCATAGAGACAGGCTATCTCAGCAACTTCCACTGCAATCAGGAAATTCAGCTTTCCTAAAAAAACGGAGGGACTAGCAAGCACGAAGAGGAGGAGGAAAAACAGCACAGGTGAGACAGCAGATTGCTGCTGACAGTGGCCCTGCCCTGTTTACCTGCTGTATGTATTTCTTTTGTCTTTTCCACAGCTGAGACCATGTCTCTCATGAACCTCCTGGTGAATACATATTTCACCCCAATAGTAGGAACAAAAAATCTGGGGAAATATATCTGCTCGAATGGGGGAAGGCTGCTTTTCTTTGGATCTGAAAGATACTTGTGTTATTATTTTACAGAAAAACGTCAAGACCATGTAATGGCAGAGTCACACAGCCCTGGTGCCCAGTCCAGGGTATCCTGCCTTGTGCCTGCTGCTGGCCAGGACGGGCTCTGGCTCCCCGTGTCCCCGGATTGGATGAAGAGGCCAGAAGATGGATGGATGTAGTAACAGAGCACGGGTACAGCACCTTCATGCAATTTAAGTTATTATAGTTCTAATAAAAATGTGTAAGGGTACCGGACCATAGCTGTACCTTTGTTCCTTTCGAAGAACTCTGAAAAGATTTCCAGTAATATCATTATTCCTTCTAGAGCATGTCTTAAGCTGTTCAGGTGCCTAGAGTTTCTTTTCAAAGTGAAGTTTTGACTACACGAAACATATCGTACTGAAAAAGTATGATGCTGCATGTTTGTGAAATGCACCCCTTGCTCTTTAAAAGAAAAGCCAGTTAAACTTTGACCAGATTGCATTCTGCTGTTTACCTCGTCCTCCCTGCGGTATGGATTTCACCCCTCGTGATTTTCACTCTTCCGGCTGGAAAGATGTTCTCCGAGGTGGCAGACTTGCCAGAAATCACACAGTACACCAAGAGGCTCAGGTGCAGACGGCACAATTCCGCTAGTGTGGCATCATGAAACCCGTGAGTCATTGGGATGCATGTGTTACAGGACTGTGAAAGGTGCAGTGGTCCAGTCTGGGTAATGCTCATTCGCTTACTTGATTTGTGACTTGCCTTTATTACATCATATTGATTTCAGTTATTACATCAGTGTATAATATATTAAATATTTCTCATTTTCATTTTTTCGATGGTAAGCTTAAAAAATACTCTTAAAATGTCAACAATATGCTTGATTGGACTGGCAACCTAATTGTTATTCAGTATTAATCCTGAATAAAGAAAACAAATAAAATGTTTTGCATTTTCAGTATACGCTGTGGCCTGTGGAATGTGGATTAGCAGTGTTGTATGAGCATTAATTTGTTTAATGCAAATGCAGATCTTAAGAAATTCCAGAATCTTTCTTTTATTTAGAAACCATAAGCAGAAAATAAGCAGAATGTTGAATTCACTATTTGTAAAAAACAAACAGTTTAGACAACAGTATAGAAACAATCACCTGCAATCAGGAAGTTACATTTATAAGTAAGGATTCAATGCTATTTTAAAGCCAAAAGGCAGTAATTTCAGTTGGGTTTTGTTTCAGGAAATGCAGTTTTCCATGGACTCAAAATGACATTAACCTGCACTTTTCTTTTTTGTGGGAGGGGAGACAACGGTAGGCAGTAACATCCTGTCCTGTACCATGACACAGCTAAAAATTACGACAGTATTACTGATTCAGTCATACCTTCTGATACAGGGAGTATCAGATGCTTTTCTGATGCAGGGGGTGCACTGTTGTGCTATTGCTAAAACATGCAATGCAAGTTATTTTCATGCTCTCTAAGTGGCTCACATGACTCTTTTCCCGGCGTTTTTTTTTCCTTATTTGAGACACTGGAGAATCTCAGGGGCCATTTGTGTAGCAGTTCATTTCACCTCCCACATGGGTTTTTCAGGATGCATTTAAATGCATTTAGACGCTATTAATGGAAAATCCATTTTTAATTCTTCATGTCATGTAAATGCTAAAAGACTTGTACATTTTTCTATGAAATTGAATGAAAAGAGTGATTAAAAACAGGCTGAGCATGATCCAATTAAGATTTCCGGGTGTGATATTAACAGAGTCTTTGCGGATGAATGTGCCATTAGTCCAGTACTGATGTTCATAACTTTAATAATGAGGTTCTTCCTTTCACAAACCCCTAATCTTGCAAACAAATGAATCTTCTCAAAAAAACTACTGAAACTAGTTCAAGAGTAACAAAATTAGAGATACCTGACTTTCCCAAAGCAGCAGGCTGGGTAAACTGGCCACTCTGTAGAGTACAGATTAGACAGGCAGCTCCCCTGCAGAGACAACTGGGCCAAATACCTAGTTTTCAAATAAGTTATACAATGCAAACAGACAAAATTGCTACAATTTAGGGGAAAATTACAAGTATCACTATATCCATAACCTCTTCATCCAATTCAGGATCTCAGGGGAGTCAGCCGATACAGGCAAGCAATGGGTGCAAGGCAGGATACACACCGGGCAGGACGCCAGTCCATCACAGACATCACTAGATCCTATGATAAAGACCTGCGGATCAGGGAGGCTTGATGGTGCTGGAGCTGCTACCTCACAGCGGGTCCCCCCTCTGTGGAGGCAGCATGTTCTCCCTGTCAGTGGTGTGAGATTGACAAGCCATCTCCTGCTTTTCAGTGTCGATCAGCTGTTTCAAACAGTCTCTTCCTGTGTGGCCCTGTGACAGTCAGCTGTCCCACCCAGGGAGAGACTGCCCCGCACACTGTACAGCTCGCCACAACTCCCAGAAGGCTAACCTCTCTGATGAGGGATAACATTTTGTAAAGTAAAATTAGAACAGCTTAATCATCTACCACTCTTGCATCTATGCTGGCTGTGCCACTGGGAGCTATCTTTGATATTTACAGTAAAAGTACAGTAAAGGCAGTAAGAGTCAAAGACCATTCCATCTGCCTAACGGATAAGTAAAGGTTCCTGATGAAAAAACTGGCCCTCTGTGGACTGGCTGTGCTCACAAATCATCCAAAGTACAAGATCCAAAAGGATCTCCAGGAGATTTATTGTCTAAGCGAGTGGCTGTACCAGTGGGAAATAAATTGGGTCAGTTTTAATTCCATTAGTGTGAATGTTTTATGGGCCTTTACTCAATACCAGAGCAACACCCTCAATGCAACTCCTCTAACTCATCGATGACATTCATGCCCACAGGTTCAGTGTAACAGCTCATTCTTGATGACAGCCGATTCCTAGTGATTTCTCCCTCAGTGGACATCCCCAGCTGTCTGTGAATAGGTGCATGCCTGGATTGTGTTAGGACCACGGACTGAGATCCGTGTCAGGTCTTGTAGTAGACCCTGTACGATGCGGTAAGAGTTGGAAGAAACAGGAGGCGTGGTAAAAGGGAACACAGGGGTTTAATAGTGCACAAAATAATAGTGACAGTCCGTGAGACAGTGAGCGGGGGAGACAAAGAATAGCATTCAAATTCAAAAGGGTCCAAAGGCAGGTCAGGGCTCAGTCCGAGAGTCCATCAGCGAGTAATCCATCGTGGGACGCGACAAGGTTTATAATATAATGTTTCTTTATTAGCCCTGTACAATTTTTTGCTTTAGGAATTCATCTTTTCACATACCCCAGCTTTTCTCCATGGAGACACAGACAGGGAGAGAAGCTTGGGGCCATTGTATGGCACCCCTGGAGCAGTTAGGTTTAAGGGCCTTGCTCAGGGGCCCAACAGAGTAGGATTCCTCTGCCAGCCACAGGATTTGAACCAGCAACCTTCCAGTCACAGGCACAGATCCTTAGCCACAGAGCCACTGTTAAACACATGGAGAGACAAAACATGGAGGTCCAAGGGTGACGGGGCAAGATCCTCCAGACCCCGGGCTCAGGAAGCGGGAGGTGTCGGGGATGAGGCCTATGGCCTCAGGAGACGGACGTAGGGTTTCCTGGTGCTAGGCGGGCCTCACGACATCTTACCCTAATGATGAGCCCCGAGGACTGGAGAAGGAAGCAGGAGGTGTCGGGGATGAGGCCTATGTCCTCAGGAGAGTTCTGGGGTCCCTAAGAAGTTGGTAAATCCTTCCACCTAAAACAAAATCACCTGATTCAGGTTGGCAAGAGCACAGCTGCACTGAAAACGTGTAGATATACAGTACTGGTCTACCTGGACCGGCGATCAAAAAATGATATCCTGAAGATCATCTGAGCAAAACAAGGAAATGTGTTGGACAAAGCTCTCAAGGGTTTATATTCAACTACAGTATAATATTAAATACTTTTTACATGTTAGAATTGCTACTGCTTTCCAAGAAATGGGTTCTGCAGGATTGTTTTGATAGGTTTATTGATGTAAATGTGCACCTGTCATTTCAGAGGACATACAGTATTCATGCTCTTCCTGAACATGACCCCTAATACAGGCAAAACCAATCTAATTATACAGCTTTTGAGAAAAACACACACAACCAATAAAAAAACAAGTGAGGATCAATCTGCACACATAACTAATATAGGCATTTCCTAATTAGTCAGAATAAAATGTATTTACTCTCCCATTAATCATTTACAAATGTCCTAACACATTTACTATTCTCACACACACACACGGGATGCCAATTCGTATCAAAGTGAATGAGACTAATTTAGGTGTTATACCATGATTGACAGACTTATTTGTAAGCACATTGAAACTGTCTACTTTCTGCTTTAGGAATTCTTAGCTTTGACTTTTTGCTGTTTTTCTTATTTGTGCTGTTCAAATTTCGAATTGAATTAAATTGTACCCCTATGAACTTCCCTCACTGAAGAATATACTCTATCCACAATTGATAATCAAAATCATTATCTAAAGCTTTGCTCCTGTACTGGACACCTTTGCATTGTCTGTAATGTACAGTATTTCCATTAAAATGTCTCCATATTCAAAGATGGAATGTGATGTTTAGCATTAGTGTTCACTGCACCTGATAATCACAACTCAGAAAACAAGTAAAAAGCAGCCCACATTCATGTTCCTGATAGAAAGAAATGGCTTCTGCCTGAAGCAGAAAGTGACCCATTAATGAGCCTGTGACTCATCACAATCATGAAAAATGCAGGGTTGAACCAACTGTTTCTAATCCCAGAGGCCTCGATGGGATGAGAATAAAGAAGCTGGATATTCAGCACAGCACCTCCCCTCTCTCACATCCCTTCTCTTGAAGTTGTCCTCCTAAACCCCTGAGGCTAACAGCGTTTCATTCCTCCCCTGCCAGGGCCGGATTCCAGGAGTCTTTTCCTGCCTGCAGCGAGTGACGGGGCAGCAGTCGGAAAGGGCTCTCTCTCTCTCTCCCGCTGTCACCTTGACCGGCACACCCAGCGGTCAAGCGCAGGACCTGCAGCAGCTCTCTGGACCACTCCTGCTTGGATCTGCTCCTCTAGGGGAAAGGGGGTGTCCCTGAAGAAGTCTTGCAAAATGGGGTTTCAGCAAGAGTTTTCAATTCTTAACTTTTTATGTTTTAAAAAAAGAACAGGACCAGACCTTTTCATTCCCTTGACATCGGAGTCCTCTTGTCAGAAACGCAGTGCATCTGCAGCTGGCTTCGAGAGCACCACATCTCATTGTGAAAGTCGTAGTGCTCCAGGAGACGCACAGCAAGCTCCTGGATTGACATCCAGCTGGCCTGGGTGAGGTAACGGGTAAATCACAGGTGCCCCAGCCTGCCCCTCGCCAGTCTTTCCAGCCAGCCAGCTGCTCTGCGAGTCGTGGGCTTCAGAGTGGACCGGACTTTCATTTGTTTAAAACCTCTGTGAACTCAAGCAACCCTGCAGTGTGATCTCTTTGGCTTGTGAAGGGATTCATTCCTTATTCAAACATTTGCTTCACATTGTTCGAGTTTTGATTTTTTCCTGCATTATCTCTAGCTCCTGTGTAGCAATCTTTAACCTATTGCTTTTTCTGACAATCACAGGTGCACACTTGTGTAGCTTCTGCAGGGGGCACCACTGTTTCTCAGCCCACACAGACTCCCAAGTCAGAGACAGAGCTGGACCCCTGTTGTGTTTCAAGGCAGGCTTGCTAGCACTGGTGTCAGAGGTGGAGTCTGCTGCATATCCCTTCCACTGAGCCTGCCATGGCTTCCTGTGCATCAGGCCTTGTACAGCTTCAGTGAGTTTGAGCTCTACTGCATAAGACTTGATTGTACAATGACTCATCATGGTAACTTGTTACAAGATCTCCTAATCTTATAAACTTTTACTGCAGAAAAAAAACATCAGAACACAAAGGGTTCAAGGCTTAGTGATCAAACATCATGTAAAACAATGGAACATTTTCTATAATATATGTCACTAATTTCTGCTGTATTTGTCATATCAACTCACAAATGTCCTAATAAAAAAAAATTCCAGAAAGCAAATAGGAGACCTGCAGTGGAAAACCCCAGGTTATACATTTGATGACAGTATGTTTATTTGACTAATCTCAAACTATGTACAGCAGCTTGGGGTTATTAACAACACTACTTAGAGGATTGTTTTTGAAGAAAATCAATAGCATTATGAAACATCTTAATTGTAGGAATATTTGTGGAAGAATGGACATATTTGTCGGTTCCACACTGCAGCTGCAGACACGAGTCTCTGCACGTGGGTGGTGTGGCTCAAGGTGCCACCAGACCTGGTGTAATCGGCACGCCAGGCTCTCGCCTGCTCACAGCAGGAGCCTGTCTGAGTGAGAAGACAAACTGTTCAGGGTTCAGAGTTCATTCTACAGGCAGCCATCAGCTCTCCCGTCACCTCTCCTCGGCTCCGACCTTGAGAAGGAGAGGAGCTCAGCCCACTCTGCTCGACTCCCTGAATAATTAGCGACGCGGCGCTTTTCAAGTGCTCCGTTACTGCGAGGGCGCCACATGTGGTGCACTGTACTTTGCACAGCAATGCCAAGCACGAGATTTCCAATGCTTTTAATATCCATCAAAAACTGCCTCATCACTTTGATATTGGTTGCATCAAAAACTACTCAATGTATACCAAGATACACAGAGCTGAACTTGCTAGAGTAAGGAGAATACTTCAGATAGTCTTTTCAATGTCATATTCCTTTTTGCTTTATCTGGTATTATTTGCTTTCTACTCTAATTTGTGAGATTTTTCTACTTACAAATACTTCTTATATGCTGCATAACTCATGGGTATGCCACAAGTGCCCACATGAGTGTACAGTACACCTCTGACCTCTGACCTCCATCCTCCCGCACTCAGATCCTCCACTGAAAGTGTAGGTGTGGTTTAACTGTATATGTTAGGGGTTGCCAGTTCAAATCTAGCCTATGCCACTATCTGTGCTCGGAGTCCCTAGCTGGAAATGCACACTGCAAATGCAAGGTCTTTAGCATATTCTAAGCTAACTTAGACTGGTAAGGAACATGTTAAAAAAAATTGAAGATGACATTTCCAGCCCTTTTGATTAATCTTTCCAGCCATGCATTTTTCAGTACTAATCACTGATCATCAGGAATGTTTTTGTCACAATCTAAAATTGAATAACTTTCTGTGCATCTTAAGTGGCCTTGCGAATTCCTCTGCTCATCAACTCGTTAGCCCAGAGCAGCTTTGCCAGAAGGCAACTGGGGGGTTTTGAGGATTTTGGAGAGGTTTCATGCTGCAGTGCTTTGCCCAAGGGTCCCTGTCTTTCCAGATCCACCTTCGGGCTGATGGAATAGTCTGGAGCCAAGAGCACAAGGAAGTGATGGTGTTTATGTGGTGTGAAAAGTAATGCACTTTATTCTATATATGACCTTTAAAATCAATCATCTCAAAGCAGTGAAAGACAGTGGTGGATGAAGAGATACAGAGCTGGAGGGAGGTCTTATTTCCCAGGCTATAAAATAAAAGATTTATCTGCATTGAAAGTGCTGGTAGCCATTACTCAGGTGTTTAAGAATGAATGTAATAAAACTTGGCTACAGTGCATTATCTTTAAGACTGTACTATTAGTTGCAAATGACTCTATACCTACGATGTGTGTACTGCAAATCATTTTTCTCTCTCGGTCACATGACGAGGAAGGCGTGCCATGAAGGCAAAGCCCACTGTGAAGTGCTGATCCAGTGACAACTTCAACGGCACCCAGTTACTCTTGAGACTAGGGCAGCCCATCGAGGGCTGTTCAGTGTATTAATCTCAGTGCTTTAGCATGGAGTCGGGTGATGAACTGATAGATGAAGTCTGTTGTCTTTTTCAGCGAAAATGAGAAATCTCACAGTTTTCTCCAGCTGTCTTCCTGAGAGACTCCAGGGACAAAGCCTTTCTGCACTGTTCTGTCTTGCATATTCTGTCCTAGTTCTGTCGCCACTGAAATGATGTGCTGCCAAGAGGTCACCTGAAATAACAGCAGGAAAGCTTATTTCAAATGGATTTCTTGCCTGCATTGCTTTCCTATTGCAACTTAATTATGCTCGAGTCCTGAGCACAAGAAGTTAGGAAATTCAGTTCCTTGGACTTGAAAAAGCAAATGTTTTCACACCCAGGACAGAGCTGGAAGATGTATGTCCATCTGTGACTTCTTCACTTGTGTTAATAACGCAGGCTAACAAGTTCATAAAACATGACTTTGTCAGAAACAGCTTTAAAATAAAAATCAGTCTCAAAGGATTATAAAGTGGAAGAACAATCTGTAAAAGATGCTCTATAGCAACTGTCATGTTTTCTGCTTCATCAATTGGTACAGCAGACAGAGGAAACCAAACAAACATCTTTTATCATTTTCATGCTAGATGTACTGTAACTTCGAATCAACATTACTAAAAATATCCATGGCACTACAGCAGCAGTGTGTTCACATTTCACTTTGGCTGAGATTAGATATTTTGAATTTGCAGAATCGGAGTTTCACATAATGTGGCCACAAAGTCCTAGAACATTTATGTAAGACTGCTGGAGAATTGCTACAGACTGGGGTCCCCCCCCAGGGTGTACCCTGCTTGCCAGGACATGCTCCAGCACTAAACTGGAAGAAGCAGTTATAGTAGAAAACGGACAGATGCTGAAACACTTTAAATTAATGTTGAATAATTCTGCTGTGTGACCTCAGTACTACGTTACGTGAATAACAGATACCTATAAAGCTAACAGTACATGACATAAACATAATAGGTACTGTAACTGGACTGGAAAACCTGTCATACATTACAGTGATTTGCCCAAAACAAGGCTTTGCCTCTGTGGTCCTCCCTGCCACCAGCTCATTCGCCTGTAGTTAAAAAGACACATCTCAATAAGATGCAGATTTCAAGGCTTGTGCATTAAATTATTTCAGCATTAACTTGATCTTCAGCTCTACAGTCATTAGACTTTCTACAGCACTTGTCTTCTACTTTTCAGTTCTGATGAAAAAACAAGATGGTTTTATCAAAGACTGTGTCATGAATTCCTTGGGGGGGCACGTTAGCTTTGTACTCATTCATATTTGTGGGCTTTTTTTGGTGGTGTATAAAAAAATATATCTTTTTCATTTAACACAAACATGACAAAACTAACATTTAACTAAAATGAAGCAATCGTGATGCAATCAGCTTTGTCAGACTTGTCTTCCACTAATTTGTTCAAAGGGCATCTAGTCTCCCAGCTGAGAGTTCAAGGACATGACAGAGTACCCTCTTCAGGGTTTTGGAAAAGCCTGTTAAATTTCCTTGAAGAGATATTTTTTGTTTCTCTAATAATACCTTCCTTTGAAAACAGAAACTTGTCTCAGTCAAACGAAAACACAGCGTTGCTCTCTTGTCCCTTTGAATGGGTCACACATCCCAGGAGAGCATTTTGCTGCTGTTGCTTGAAAGAGGGTTACAGATATCGATATTATTACACCCTGTCACAGAATAAAAGAACAAGGTTAATCATTTCCTCCCAGAATCATGTGGCAGACTCTGTCTTATTCTTTTTGGGATCACATCGGCTACTGTATAAAGAAATAAATAATAATCAGCACAGGGTAAGAGAGGTGTTCCCATGGTAACCAGGTCCTGCAGAGGAGGAAGGGAGACTAGGCCAGACCATCTACTATTTGCATACAAATTGCCCAGCTGTTACCTTGTCGTTATGGCGATGGCATAAAGCAAGAGAAAGAAATCCGTGCTGGAGGAAGAGAGCAGTGAGCGACAGGCAGGCGTCTGTGTGACTATTAGAATAATAAAAACCAGAAAGAGACTCCGTGAAAACAATGAGCCTTGCTTAATAAAAATGCATTTAAGTTTGGAGCATATTTAGGTAAGATATTGTTTTTGCAGTGTATTTTTTACTTGCGTGATCGACATTCTGATATGTTTATCGTGCAAGTGGCAGAAAATAACACAAAAACAGCTAAGGGGGTCACACTGCAAGTACAATGTGAGGAAGCTGCTTCAAGGAATGAATTGCGAAAAGTTTTGAAAAGAACAGCTGCTGTGAACTTTGTGTCTCTGGCTTTTTGAGAGAAAGCGTTTCTGGATTCCCAACAGGTCCAGTATTCTGCAAGAGCCTGACCATTCACAACCTTTCATCAGGGGGATGTTTTTTCCTATGGTACAGTTGTGCACACCTGCGTCAGGCCTGCTGATGTCGACACTTCCTCCACTCCAACCTCAGCCAGGAGCAAAGACGTTCCACAGCACCAGCCTGCTTCTCTTGAGCACGAGGATCATGTCAGTGCTTCTCAATGATGTGAACCACAGTTTGGGGTAAAAACATCAAGCTCACACATATCATAAAGCAACTGCTGTATCAAACTATAAAACGCAAACTCTGGTGGCAGATGTCAGCACTGCAGACAAGAGGTCAGGACAAGGACAGCTCTGTTTTTTCCTTATCCCTTAAAATATTTAAAATAACATGTTATTCTCATTTATTAATAAATTACATGTTTGGAAATACATACATACATATCATTCAGTGCAAGAAATTAATAAAAAAAATTACATTATAGGCTTGTGCAGTCATCTCTTGCAATGGCAGTGTTTTTGATGATGGAAAATAACTCATATGTAATCTGCTTTAAAGGGTAAGAGCATTACTTTAGACATGTGAGAGTTTTACAGGACTCTTTCAGCAGGAAATATTGAGGCTTTATAAACAGTCAAGGCACTCATCTTTCAGCAGTTCAACTTCAGAATCTGAGGTCAGCAGATTAAATTACTACGGTAATCTGTTTGTAGAAAGGAGCCATCCTCTGGTGTTAATACTAAAACTCGCTCATTAATACAGTTCTTCTCTGACGAGGCTAGAAGGGAGTAAGAGAAGCACAAACTTGGAGAAGAGATCAACTCTGCTCAGGGACCCCTGGGAAGAGAGCGAGTCTTTACTAACCCCAAAGGGCGATTTGCTGTACAGCAGCAGATGACACAAATACAAAACACACAAACAATACACGTATACAAGTCCAAGAGAACTGCTGAGCAAGCTTATGGCCTCTAGTATAAATGACCTGTTTGTTTTTAAATTGAGAAATCTGTATCTGCATTCTGTAAAGAGTAATTAGAATTCATTAAACAAATGGACTGAAGAGTCCTGGAGGATGGAACATGTCTTACTCTCGTAACTGATAGGCGTGGGGCAGGGCCAGAAGATCAGTGCCGATGACTTTCTGACATAGACTTGGTCTGACAAGACTCCCCAGTTTGCTCTTACTCCTCAGATCCTGATTCCCTCACCAGCAGATCAGGGTAAAAGTTCTGCAGGGATGCAGTTTCAATAAAAGGCTGATAAAACACCATCAGCAACAAATTCTCAACCTCAAAATGTTTAAGCTTCCTTAATTAAAAAACGATGTTGTCGCTCTTTTCTGAAGGATAGGAGTTCACCGATTTCAAGACTCAAAAGCCTACTTTTAGATTTTCTTGTGTGTTTAGCTATTAAATAAAAAAACCAGTTTGGGAAATGTATTCATGAAAAGTCTCAAGTGTATGGATCACATATACACAGTAATACGATTACATTTTAAAAAGTGAGAATATGGGTTTATTGTCCGCTTTATTCCTTTAAATTACAAAGAGTAACGGACTGAGCTCAGGTCACATGAGTTCCTAAAACAGGAGGAGCTTAGATTTTGGAATTTGACTGGAGCTCATGCTGCCGAGATTGAGCTGATTACAGACATGCAATGGAGATTCAAAACGACATGATACTGAGGAAGGAGAGAAGATCAAAAGGCACAGCCCTGCCAGAGGCGAATGCTCCCTGCCTGGTTATTGTCACTGTGACTGAAGGTGACCTCTGTGTGAGAGAAGCTGTCTGGAGCAGGAAAGGTTCAACTGTAACAATCACCAGACTAGTCCAGCGGGTCCCTCTGCTGGCCCAGGACTGTCTCACCGGCTGCACCAGCGTGTCCGGAGAGCAGCGACTGGGGTACAAGTGCCAGTGAACAGGGAAGAAGTGCTGCAGGAGGCTGTAATTCACTGCTGTTCTGTACAATCTGAGCATTAGTAACATCTTCCTATTCGCGTATTTACGAAGGAACTGATATGTTTTTCTCTTGCATTTTCCCTAGATAATCACAGATGCAAGCTGGAGAATATTGCATTCTCAGAAAAATAAAGAAAATTACAAAAGCCCCTCAGGCTAAAGACACTTGAATTTGCAAGCATGGAGTCAACCCACACGAGTTACAAGTGTCAATTTAGATCAAAAAAGAATTGTAAGACTGCAGAAAGATCTGTGGTTATGTTAGATAACATACACTGTAAAACAGCTTTTGTGTTGCCTCAAATGTATTTGGATTTGGTGTATTTGGGCAGGGTTTGTTAATAAAATTACAATTCTAGAATAAAGATCCGGAGAATAAGATAATTCAGCTAGACCAACATTATTATTCGTCGTATTTTGTAATAATCCTGAACTCTGTTATTGAAGAAAAACAGAAGTGGAGAACATATTCACAGCTCCACTACAACTGGACGTCGGTTCACAGCGCCATCTAGTGGGCAGTTGTGTGTCGTGTCCCCGTCCGCTTCTCTGCCCCTGCCTGCTCTGTCCGCCAGTCACTCTGCTCCGCCGCTCGGTTTTATTGCGTTCACAACATCACGGCTCAGTGTTGGATGCTGCTGTTCTTGTGTCCACACGTCTAACGAATAGAACCAGTGGTGTAAATGCCGCTGTAATTAAAAAAGGTTCATATTAGAAAAAAATGCTTAGACTTTATTTTAGGGTCTCATTCATCAGGAGTCACCCGACCTTTATTATTATTATTATGGCAGTTCGTGAGAAAGCTTTGCGGTGCGTTGAAAACCTATTTCGTTCATGAAACAAATACAAAAAGACACGGATCTAGACTGCAAGCACGCAGCGCTCTTCTTACTTTCACTTCTTAGATGCTCAGGAGAACATGGTCGTGTCACTTGGAAAGGTTTCCTTTGGTCCAGTATACCACTGCAAAACTAAAGCGATACTGCGATACAGTCGAGCTTTAGCAATGCTTAAAGACGTTTAGCATCTTTCCTATAACTACATGTCTGGATAGCACTATAGAAGCAGATCCACCCTATTTCAAATCCAGTTTGAAATCAGCGTCGCTGGGCTTTACGTTTAGGAATGACACTAGGTTCAACGTAACTACGTATTTTTTATAGATATATTCGTCGAGCTAATTGTCTGTTGCAATGCATGTGTTGTTCTTATTTTAGAGAGAAAAATAAACAGTTCGGAGAGGTAAAGGTAAAAATCCGACCGCGGCAGGACTCGAACCTGCAATCTTCTGATCCGAAGTCAGACGCCTTATCCATTAGGCCACGCGGCCCTGCTGATAACTGTCCGACAGCTTTGTCCAACACTCATTCACAGCGACAAGTCATACGCGATTCATAAGAGTTCATGTACTAAACAAGTCGTTAAAAACGATTACGCGCGGATATTGTGTGTACAGTATTTCGCATCGTTTTGCTATGGGTGACGCATATGCTGTTATCTATATAAAATAAAGTTGCACTAGGATTACAGGTGTCATATTATTTCGCCGGTTATGGATATGAATAGAGACTTCTGGTCGCAGTTTTTTTTTATTATTTTGAATAAAAATAATACTAAAAAACTTAGCTACATTACAGAACATTCACCGTTAACAAGTTACATGTAGATCCACTTGAGACGCCGCCCTCCAAGCCGGTAGGTGTCGCTGTGCGGGGTCCGCCGCTGCTGTGACTGTGACCCGTGAGCTGCAGGAGTTGCGCTGGGGTAGTATTGAGCTGCTGTCGGGCGCTTGCATGTGTTCTCAGAAAGTTCAGAGCTGCACTGGGGATCTGTTGGAACCTGAGTCGTTTGTTTGCACTTGGGAGTTTCGATAAAAAGGGATATATTTGTAAGTGATAACGAGGAAAGACAATCTTGCACGCGAGGTGTCGCAGTTAACTACTGTGGCTGGTAAGTTATGGAGGTTGTACTGCAAAATAAATCCATCGTATTTGGGGGGAGAAAAACAGCCAAAAGAAAACAGGAAGCAAACAATGAAGGCTCGGTAAACAATCTCTCGTAACGTAAATGCTGTGTCGGGCGTGAGAAAAGAAATAGCGGAAATAATGTCCCGAAGGATGGAGATGCTGTGGTACAGGTACAGGTCCAGCATCTGCAGGATTGTGCGCTAACACCTGCTCACCAAACTGCACAGCCTCTCTGCCTCGTTAGGGAACTCTGCGGGGGGGTGTATATTTTGCTTTTCATACGCTTCTTCCAAAGTTACCAAAGTTTCCTCTTGCTGTTGCCAAGATGTAATCTTTACACTTCGACAGTTCGTTCCTTTTGCACTGGGGGTGAGAAGGTTTAACAATCTTGGTCAGTACAGGAATGAGAAAAATCATTGCTATCTCCAGTTTAATATTATGACCCTTCGATAATGCACTGGTTGTCTTTTTAACTCCCCTCGTCCTAGGACCGCATGTAGCGATGTGAACTCACGTGTGTTGAGTGCCCCACAGTCATTTGAACAATTAGGAAGAATTTCCATGTATTGGGAATCTCCTGTATCTCAGATGCCCCAGGCAAGAATTTCCCACAACCCTTCCCTCAGACAGTCCAGGTTGGGTCTAGGCTCTTTGTGGTGTTTTATTTCTTTAACCTCACTGTTTCAAGTAGCTTTCTGAGTAACAATCAGCAAAGGGCTATATGTGCACCCTTTGGACAAATAACTGCCCTGTTCATGTTTGCTGGGCACCATTCACAGCACACCTGTAAAAGTGTCTTTAGAATAAGCGTAGAGTATTTTCGAAACGCTGAGTGAAGACCAGGATCACAGCTGCTGTGTCCTGTGGCGTCTTACACTTCACGCGCATCCTTCCTCTTTTACAAGTTCTGTCTCCGGTACCGGTCCCGTTGGCCCGCCACACTGATGGCCCGTGTCCCTCTCCTCTCCCAGCTCTGCGGGTGCCCCGATCCTGCCGGGCGATGGCGCGTGTGCTGAGCCCACGGCTCCGGGTGCCCGGGGGCCCGCTCCGGCCAGCGGGGAGGTGGGACAGAGGCCCTGGAGCTGGCCGCGCCCCCAGCCGAGGGTGCTCGGCCCAGACCCGCTTCAATCCCCTCAACATCCAGATGCTGTCCAGGAACCTGCAGGAGCAGATCTTCCGGGGGGTGCCGGAGTGTTACCAGGAGGAGGACGTGGGGCGCAGCATCAGGCACCTTCAGAAGCACAAGCTCTGGGGCCTGGACTCCCCCCCGCTGCCCGACGTGGAGCTGCGGCTGCCCCCCATGTACGGCGGCAACATCGACGAGCACTTCCGCATCCTGGCGAAGAAGCAGAGCCTGCCCTACCTGGAGGCGGCCAGCTCTCTGCACTGGGCCGCGCTGCCCCCTCTGCCCGCGCGCTGGGCCTGGCAGGAGGGCTGGACGCGCTACGGCCCGGGCGGCGAGAGTGCCGGCCTGGATTTCCCGGAGGAGGCGGCGCTGGTGTTCGATGTGGAGGTGTGCATGGCGGAAGGACACTGTCCCACGCTGGCGGTCGCTGTGTCCCCCACTGCATGGTGAGAAGAACTATCTGGAGACATTTGTGACTCGTAACCTGTTTGCCCAAAACAGCTTTGGAGACGAAACGAATGCTATTGTTTGCTTTCTTTTTTTCAGAATCTTTCTAAAAAATATATATATATACTCCCGTGCCTCAGGGAGTGACCCTGCTGTCTGTCTCTCTTCCTGTTTCTTTTTTCTGTTTCTTATCTTGGTCAAATATTCGGCTAGTGTGTATTGTCTGTTTGGGGTTCTGTAGCATTCTAGTTTATGTTGTGTTTGTGTGTGTGTGTGTGAGATATTCCTCATGTGATGTGGTTGAGACTGATTTGTGGTGCTCTAGCAGTGCTGTCCGGAGGCTGGCTGGTGTCGGTGTGGCCTGGGCCAGTGACCCGCAGGACCAGCTGGCTCAGAAGGCTCTTTGTTGGGCTCAGCTCTTGGCTCAGCAGGGCTTTGTGGTGGTAGGAATTTTGGTAGCTGTTTTTTAGGTGTAGCCAATACTTTATTACTCTTTTCTGTTTATCAATAGTGGGTACTGGCCTAGTTTGGCCCTGCACCATTGTTAGGTGTTTTTCTCTGCACACGGAGGATGTTTCTACAGATCTTTCTGTGGGGTGTTTGTCCCATTGAGTGTAATCCTGGTCTGTAAGGGGACCCCACACTTCACTGCCATAGAGGGCAATGGGTTGGATTACACTTTCAAATATTTGGAGCCAGATTCTTGATGGTGGGTTGATGTTGAAGAGCCTCCTTCTTATTGCGTAGAATGCCCTGAGTGCCTTCTCCCTCAGTGCCTTCACTGCCAGGTCAAAACTCCCAGATGAGCTGATGGTGAGAGCGAGATATGTGTAGCTGGATGAGTGCTCCAATGTGTAATTGTTGAGTATGAATTTATACCTGTTTCCCTGAGGTCTGGCTTTCTTCTGGAAAACCATCATTCTGGTTTTGTCCAGATTGACTATCAGTGCACAGGTCTGACAATACTGCTCTAGCAGTGCCAGGTTCTGCTGCAGCCCCTGTTCCTGTTAGAGCAGGAACTTGATTTCTGTGTCGTGTAGTGTGAGACCAGGAGCTGCAGACTGCTCCAACATTTCTGCTACTTCGTTGATATAGATATTGATAAGTGTTGGGCTCGGGCTGCAGCCCTGTCTCACCCCACGGCCTTGAGTGAAGAACTTGGTCCTTTTGTTTCCAATTTTCACTGCACATTTGCTCTCTGAGTACATTGATTTAATTATGGCGTACGCTTTGCCCCCATGCCACTTTGGAGTAGTTTATAAAACAATCTTTCATGCCAAATCAAGTCAAATGCTTTTTTGAAATCGACAAAGCAGGCAAAAACGTCTCCTTTGTGTTTTTGATGGACATGTTTGTCCATCAGTGTGTGTAGGGTGTAAATGTGATCAGATTTCAGGGATCAGCTGTCTCTCTCTCGCAGGTATTCCTGGTGCAGTAAGAGGCTGATTGAGGAGCGGTACACCTGGTCCAGCCAGCTGACCCTAGCAGACCTCATCCCCCTGGAAACTGCTGCCAACTCCAGCCGCCCCCCCGCAGGGCAACAGTGGAGGGAGAGGCTGGTGGTGGGGCACAACGTCAGCTTCGACCGGGCGCACATCAAGGAGCAGTACCTGATCAAGGTGCAGGGAGTCGGGCCACTTCTTCCTGTGATTTCAGACATTTAAATTACTACATTTAAACTTCCCTGTGTACCTCATTGTTTATACTTCAAAATAAACGCTAATGAAATTCAAGGCTCATTGTTTTGGAAACAAATTTTGTAAAGCGCATATCCAAAAAACTTCCGTTTTCTTTAGTTCCGTTTCTCTCAGGGACATTCTTATTAGTGTCTGAGGTGCTGTGGCTGGGTCTCCACCGATGAGCTGAGCTTGTTTTTTCTCCCGGCCTGCTCTGTGGGCGCGCAGGGCTCCAGGATGCGCTTCCTGGACACGATGAGCATGCACATGGCGATCTCCGGCCTGACGGGCTTCCAGCGCACCCTGTGGATGGCCAGCAGGCACGGCAAGCGGCAGGGCCTGCAGGAGGTCAAGCAGCACATGAAGAGGGCAGGCAGGCGCAGGGAGGGCCCAGCGGTCAGTCTGCGTGGTCATACTCTAGCTTGGCACTCGGCCCCCAGTCCATTGCAAAAGTGTGATTTCCACTGTCTTGGTATGAAGTGTTGAAGTATGAAGTGCAGTGATACTAGAGGTGGATGCGTTTGTCAATGTAACATTTTAAATATCTTAGAATGCTCTCTATTGTTGAGCATTGCTCTCTTGAATGTTAAATATCATTGCTAATGTATCAATTCTCTCATGTGATTTTAGAATGCTGGGTTCATTTTGACTTTTGAAGTGGCTTCATTGAAATATTGAGGCTTGTCCATTCCAACTCAGCTGGTTGTCCATGCATATATCTTATAAACGCGACTCTGTGTTGTGTATGAATATGTGCGTAACTAACACTGTCAGTTCCATTTTCCCAACCTCAGATCTGTTCCAGGGCTTCCAAGATGTGTGTGAATTAACAAGATCTCTCATCAAGTCTGCTAAAAAGCAGCTCCATCGGTTTCCTCTGCCTAGTTCTGCAGCACGCAGGGCTTGTGAAAGGGTGACTGTGTGGGCTGATCGGTCTCCTGTGTGTGTGCTTGACTTGAAGATCGGCGGGTGGGACTGGGTGGACATCAGCAGCATCAATAACCTGGCGGATGTCCACGCTCTGTACGTGGGCGGTGACCCCCTGGAGAAGGAGGCCCGTGAGCTCTTCATCAAGGGCAGCATGAGGGACGTCCGGGACAACTTCCAGGTCAGGAAATGCCGGACAGCAGTGCCGTGCCGTCCCCAGAGCGCGGACGCAGCTCGTCCTCTGAGCCCCCGCCTTGCACTTGACCAACACTGCTGCTGCTTGTCGGGTGACCGGTGTAAGGCCCTGTGCTCATTGCTAATTTAAATTAATATTATTTATTATGTGTAGTGTCATTAATCCAGTTCGGAGCCCAGAGCCCCAACCACTAGCTCACACTGCCAGCTGTAACTTCAGTGGACCATGTCTGCTGCGAGCTATGAGTTATAAACGCTGTTTCAACTGAGTTATAAATGCTGTTTCAGAGAAAAGAATGCACCCTAAATGCATCCTTCACCAGCCACTCCCATCCTGAGACTGTGCTTATGAGAACTGTTGAAAATAGACTACAGAGTGGTAATGCTGGCGTCAGTACTATGCTGCTGTCTCCCTCTGCACAGCCATGGCAAGAACCTGGGAGACAGATTTCTTATTTGACCCTACTTCCACTCTTCTCCTTCAACTTTCCTTATCAGAATTGTTCCTTTATTTAAGACTCACCTGGAGTCCCTGTCATGATTGCTTCAGCTGCTAACATTTATACAGCTAATCTCTGTGTCCAGCTGAGCTGTTCTTATATCTGGGAAATGTTCTGGTCTGTTGAAGGTGAACTGTGCTTTTCAATTAACATGCCTCACTGCCACTGTGTTTATATGGGTTAACCTTTCACTGTGCTTTGCTGAGGTACCGAATGATACTGCTGCTGCTGCTTATCTAAACCAAGTCAGCCCTTGTGTGCTGTGCTGTAAGAAATCCAAGTATTCTGGTGTAGTAAAGTACGATGAAGGCATGATAAATCAGTGATAGGAGTTGGAAATGGAAACCGCAGTGAGCGGAGGAACGGATCTGTCTGTGTCCGGCAGGAGCTGATGCAGTACTGCGCTCAGGACGTCCAGGCCACGCACCGGGTGTTCAGGGAGCAGCTGCCCCTGTTCATGGAGAGGTGAGAGACCAGCCGCCTGACCAGCCCCTCCCCACCTCTGTCTGCAGCTGTGCTCCCCTGATCCTGTCTTCCCAAGCTGCAGATGCGCTCAGCAGATGGGCAGGAAATTTGGCTGTGAAGTAAAAAGCTCTTCAAGTGACCCTGTTACAGTTCTCCGCTTGCGCCGTCACCAGACAGCGTAGCGGCAAAGAGCTGCATTGTGACTGTTGCCTCTCCTGGGGGCAGGTGCCCTCACCCTGTGACGTTTGCAGGGATGCTGGAGATGGGTGTGTGCTACCTGCCCGTCAATCAGAGCTGGGGCCGCTACCTCGAGGAGTCGCAGAGCACTTTCGAGGAGCTGCAGAGGGAAATGAAGAAGTCGCTGATGAACCTGGCCAACGACGCCTGCCAGCTGCTGGAGGGAGAGAGGTGAGTCCCCTCACACACACCATACGGAACACAGCCAGGCTCAGCTGCTCTGGGCATCTCTGCATTGTAACCCGAACAGCATTGCTGTCAGTGTGTTTGTCTGTGATCTCGATGTAGTTTAGCAGTCGCTCGTAACTACAATATTGTGGTGAACCATCATGAAGGAGCAGGGAAGGACACTTGAAAGGAAGGCAGACGTGTAAAATGCAGAGGGGAGGGGGGATAAAAGTGTGTTTTTATAACCTCAGGCTACAGTCTGTAGACTTTCCATGAGAAGCAGTGTGTCGGTAAGCTGTCGTTCAGTAAGGGCTCTGTGGTGTGGAGCAGGGTGTGTGCAGTCTGGCTGTGCTGGCGCTCAGAGCGTAGAGCCCACCTGCGTCTCGGTGCCTCGCAGGTACAAGCAGGACCCCTGGCTCTGGGACCTGGAGTGGGACGTCCAGGAGTTCAAGCAGAAGAAGGCGGCTGCCAGGAAGAAGAAGTGCACTCCGGCGGACGCGGATGTGACCGCCGTGCCGGCCAGCCCCCCAGGAGACTGCGAGGAAGGTGGGAGCCGGCCTGTTCAGTCCCAGGAGACTGGTGGGCCCTGGGTGTGGAATTAGGATGATGGGATGTTTTAAGGGTTTTAATTGCAGCTGGTGTCGGCAAAGCTATTCTAATGCAAACGACGTTTTAATTAGGGTCTCATCATGTCCCTGCGCTCTGCCTCAGAACGGTGGCGTCCGTGCTCCTGCATTTGGACTCTGTACCATTTCAGATCAGCTCCGACAGCCTCACAGCCTCTTCTCATCCTCTCACTACTGCTGCTGTCGAGCAGTGTGTTACAGGATGAGTAATGAACATTACTGCACCGCGTACTGACCAGAAACGCCTCAGGTGCCTCTGACTTGGTATTTGTGAGAACACTGCTTAATTACCCTGCTTGCCTTAGGAAGATACTCTCAATGCTGATATTTAGTGCTAGTCAAAAAGTCAGATTAAGAGAAAATAACTAGCTAGAAGCCACTGAATTTATATCATGCATGTATAAAAGAGCTCCCCACATAGGCCATTCCTGACTGCTGTTCTACAAGCATTGTTTAAACGGCTGTTTTTATTTTGCTGAGAATTGTGCTGGGAATGTCTAGAGCTGATACTTCTATGACCGGCTATCCAGCAAAGCCCCATTGCAACTGGAAAATTAACAGAGCATTTATTATTGTAAAACTAAATAGACGGAGACAGGGATTAAGACCGAGATTGATGAACAAAGAGAAATAAAGTCCAAACAAGTAGATTAAAGCTGCTCCTCTCTACAAAGTCTGATAAATCCATTAGTTTTAGTCTTCCCACAGGACATTGTGATGACAAATCTTAAACCACACAGGCCTATATATCAAAGCAAAATCACAGCTATAAAATATGAGTAATTCAAAAGTTAGCAGTGCACAAATTAATATGCATCTCAAGTAAGTAAAAATAGTTGACTGGATATCATGTAGCAGATGTTTATGTAGCTTCAGTATTAATCAAGTGGAATACAAGATTAAGTCATTTTCTATCTCTACTCAGTGAAATCATTTGCTTTAAATCATTGAAATTTCAAAATGGTGCTGTACTTCAAAGAAAAAGTATTGGCTTTAGTTTTACCGCTGTGTCTCATATTCCCAGTGAGTGCCTCAAGTGGACTCGCAAGCTGCCACATGATGAATGAGCTCTTAACAGACATTGACAGGCACGGTCTTATCAGGAAGCTCTCAAAGCGCAGGTTACTGTTCCCGTGTGCAGTGAGAGGAGTTGTTGTTGTTGTTCACGTTGACTCCTGTGCCCAGGTGCAAGCAGGGGGCCTGTGGATGATCACCAGTGGCTGTTCTTTCAGATCCAGGCCCCCCGACGGAGGAGGAGGAGGCAGCGCCCTCTGCTGGCCGCGTTGCATTGGAGCGGCTGAAGGAGACGGTGAGCCTCCTGCCCAAGAGGAGGCAGCACCTGCCCGGGCACCCAGAGTGAGTGCTGTTCGCACCGGCTCCTCTTGGCAGTGTGTCCCGGTTAAAAACACGTTTTGAAAGCTTGAACGTGCCCGTTCTGCGGCACGTGTATGCCCCAGCGTCTTGCGCATCAGTCTGCCATCAAACTGTTGAATTTAGGAATTAACTGAAAGGTTTTACATCTTTCTTTAAGAGTTAAACTGGTTTGTAGACTGGGTGAGCAGGGAGCAGGGATCGGGGAGCAGGGGCGCCGCACTGGCTGAATCTCACGGCAGACCTGCTGGCACATTCAGGGGAGGAGTGTGGCGCTGTGCTGCCTGCAGCCCCTCAGCGGCCTGCGTCGCTCTGTGTTGCTCTGCTCAGGTGGTACCGCAAGCTGTGCTTGAGGCTGTCGGACGCGGACTGGTCGCCGGGGCCCAGCCTGCTCAGCCTTCAGATGAGAATCACCCCAAAGCTGATGGGCCTGACTTGGGACGGCTTCCCGCTGCACTATTCAGAGAAGCACGGCTGGGGCTACCTCGTCCCGGGACGGCAGGACAACCTGGAGCAGGTGGAGGACACAGACGGGGCTGTGTGCCCGTACGGGTGAGACGGGGGAGGGCGGGGAGACGGGGAGGCGGGGGGGCAGGGAGATGGGGGGCAGAGAGACGGGGAGGCAGGGAGGCAGGGGAGATGGGGGGCGGGGAGACAGGGAGGCAGGGGAGACGGGGGGCGGGGAGGCAGGGAGACGGGGAGACGGGGGGCGGGGAGACGGGGGGCGGGGAGACAGGGGGGCAGGATACGGGTGGCCTTGCCCTCCGCTGCCCCTCGGTCTGGCCTCCTGTCGTTTCCGACCAGTCTGCCCGCATGCTCGTAACGTCGACAGTGTTCAGCAGTAATGTTAGTCATGTACGTGCTCAGAAGGGGCAGAGGCTGGGGCCCGCAGGAGGGTGGTGACGCGGTCTCGCTGTTCCAGGGCCATCGAGAGGGAGTACCGGGAGCACTGCGAGCGCAGGGGCAAGGAGCAGCCCCCCCGCCTGGACGCCCCGCTGTCGGACAGCTACATGTTGACGGACAGCAGCCTGTGGCAGACCGTAAGATCACTGCCCCTGTGCAGGCCAGAGGGCATTCTGGGCTTGTTCTTCCCAGCTGTCTTGTCTTTTATTGGAGGAAGAGTAGTTTCTGGATTTCAGCTGAAGTGTAGTGCCCGCGTTCAGAGGGCTTGTTGTCGTGGGAATTTTTGTTTGCCAGTATTTTCTTGTTTGCATCTTTCCTATTTCAGCCAAACATGCCAACACCAAACTAGCATGGGGCTGTTTAGGGCTTGAGGCTTGTACAGTAGATGTGTGAAGGTCAGTGAATGAGGTCGGATACGTTCAGTAAGTCTGGAGGTGGGAGGTGAAGTGAGGGCAGGACTGCACAGGTGCTTTTCATGCTGTCGCCACTAGGTAGAGGAGCTGAGCCGGCTGGAGAGCGAGGAGAATGGGGCTGAGAAGCGACCCAGAGCGAAGAGCAGAAACTGCGGGAAGGCAGAGGTACAGGAAACACACGGGCCGTGGAGTGAGCGTTTTAGCACAGGGCATGTTGCACAGCACAAGATGTGTGCTGCGAGTGATTGTTAATATCAGTACGTTTAAAATTCAGCCTGTGCAGTATATTATACTTGTTAACACCGCTGACAATATTTACATTCACAAGAATGTCCAGCCACATTAAAATGTGCTCCTGCCTCAACTGAAAGCCAGACTGTGAGACTGTTACCTTGGAGGGCTAGCTGTGTGTTGAGCAGTGGTCGTTGTGTTTCCAAGGAGCTGACGGACCCTTTCTCCAGCAAGAGCCAGCCTTCCTTTCACCATGGTAACGGGCCCCACAATGATGTCAACGTCCCTGGTTGCTGGTTTTTCAAGCTTCCTCACAAGGTTTGTGTGTACGCCCAGACGGGGTGTTTCCCTGGGTAAGAAACTGCTGCAGTGTGATACTGTCAGGACCCTCTCATTAGCCTGCAGTCAAGTATGAGAAAGACGTGCTGGTGGTTGTACCAGAATATAATACTACATATTGACTATGTTGTGGAGTGCCACAGTCCCTGTTTGAAGAGCTGTGTATCAAAATAAACTGCTGACCAGGTCCAGGGCAGCTCTTTGATGTCCCTGCGCAGAGCGCGTGAGTCTTCCAGGTGTGGTCCAGACTGGATGGACACTCTGTCCCATGTGCCTTTTAATGAGGTGGTAATTAAAGTATTAGAATTTCAGAATGAAAAAGGGTTCTGCTGTTTTTACTGCAGTTTCCACTGACCTGGCAGCCACAGTAATGTGCAGGAATGACAGGAGGTCGGGAGTAATCACACCCTGGAAATCAAATGTGAGAACACGAGGCGGCTTGGCAGCCAAGCTTCCTACAACACAGAGCTGCTCTTACTGTGCACCTCTCAGCGCTGCTGTGGTCTTCTAACTGTCCTCGAAGTCTGACGGTGGAGCTGGAAGGCCTGCTCTTGTTTTTGGCGTCAGGATGGAAACGAGAACAATGTGGGCAGCCCGTTCGCCAAAGACTTCCTGTCCAAGATGGAGGACGGCACCCTGCAGGCGGGGCCGGGAGGGACCGACGCCACGCGCGCCCTGGAGATCAATAAGATGATCTCCTTCTGGAGGAATGCGCAGAAGAGAGTCAGGTAGCTGCTGAGGGGGACTGTCACTGATCCCGTGTCTTCAGTGCTCTGGCTCCTCGTGAAGACCCCTTTGACAAAAGTTGACTGGTTGTCAGTACAGAGGGACTGATGAGTAATATGGGCAGTTTGCTCACAGGAGACGTATTCAAGTGCAGCTGAAAGCAGTCAGAAAGTCGGCAGGCGAGGCCTTTTTGTTGCTCACACCTGTGGGGTTCGACTAGGCCTGCTTGTAAATGTATGGGGACTGAGACGGTCCGTTTCTGTTACTGAATAAGTGTTAAGAAACATGCAACAGTTCCTTTTCAGCCCAGATGCACTTCCTGTGAGTGACTGGGAATGACGGTGTGGAGTGGAGCAGCTCACTGCACCCTGGTCACTGTCTCCACGGAGGCGGAGGCAGAGGCAGAGCTCGTCTTGCTGTGTGGCCGTTGTGGTTTCATCTCTAGGCATGCCTAGGCAACACAAATCGAATTGAAGACAGAAGCACGAATGCACTGTGTCCTGAGAATGGGGACCTGCAGCATGATGCTGCGCGTGTTCCAGCGCTGTCTGTGTCAGAGCTTCTGCCCACACACAGTCCAGACTGGTTTGCACTCAGAGATCGTGGCCCGAGGTCAATCCATCTGTCTTTCAGCAACTTTTGACGAATCACTTATTTTTAGGCTTTTAGTCAGCAGAAAAAGGCTTTGTTGACACACAAAGAAGTTATGCTTTTTAATGATGCTTCAGTGAAACCTGAATGGTGACAGTGGAGCAATGAAAATGCGACTGTATTTAATTTTGATCAGACAGGTGTCGCTGTAGGAGACCTGAACTGAGCTGTACAGGTGTGTGTGTTACTGTAGTAAAGTAGGGCGGGAGAGCCTGTCGCTAGTAACCAGTGTTTTGCATCTGTCCTGCCAGCTCTCAGATGGTGGTGTGGCTGAGGAAAGGGGAGCTGCCTCGCACTGTTACCAGGTGGGTCCTGTAGCCTTGTGCCTGACCAGGCTCCCTAGTCTCATTAGTCTGAAACCACATTGTGTTCCCTAAATGTCCCTAAAGAGACCCTCCATATAAGTGAAACTAATTCCCTTGTTTTCTGGGACTGATTTGGTACTAGCAACCTGCTTCTTATACTGTAGGTATCATGTGTCCGGTCCCTATATGAGTAATTAGATCCACCAGCAGCATAGAAAAAAAATATTCACTGGAGTAATCTTTAAGAAATCCTCTAATTCCAGGGTATTGATGGAGAATACGCATATACTCTATTGTAATCATTATTGGTAATTTAGTTGTACAGTTAATTCAAGTGCATTTTGATGTGTAGATCATTAATTGCCTGGGTCTGGTGTGGTCAGGTGAAGGTTTGAGTCAGTGGTTTCGACCCTGTCTGTGTCTTTGGGAATCAGTTCCAAGAGCCGCTCCTTGTCCGGAGGTGACACTTCAGCTGGCAGCGCAGTGTCCTGGACAGGCGTCTCTTTCAGCTGAATAATTCAAGAGTCGAGACACTGCTGGTAAAAGTCGCCCCTGTGTCTCCCCCCAGGCATGCCGATTTTGACGAGGAGGGTCAGTACGGCGCGATCTTGCCCCAGGTCGTCACTGCTGGCACAGTGACACGGAGAGCCGTGGAGCCCACCTGGCTGACTGCCAGCAACGCCAGGGTAAGGGTGTGTGCTGTCCCCACTCCGGCCTCGCGCCAGCTCGAACCCGGCATCGCAGCTTTACTGGAGGAGTTTTCTGCAGAGCTCGGCAGCCGAAATCCGTTGGTTTGTGGGAGCATCTGTGAGTGCTGCCGAAAGTGCTGGTAGAGCTCAGAGCCTTGTCTTCATGGAACCCGTCTCTGTACTCGGGTACATTTCCACAAGATAAGAGCGATTTGTTTTGTACTTTGGCTTGGCCTTGGCTGATGTTAGGATGGGGGTCAGAGCTCAGGATTTGATTTGTGACAGTGTGATGGTGCTGAGGCTGTGATTTGGGACAGGGGTCAGAGCTGAGACTGTGATTTGTGACGGTGCTGAGGCTGTGATTTGGGACAGGGGTCAGAGCTGAGACTGATTTGTGACGAGGGTCAGAGCTGAGACTGTGATTTGTGACGGTGCTGAGGCTGTGATTTGGGACAGGGGTCAGAGCTGAGACTGTGATTTGTGATGGTGTGAGGGTGTGATTTGGGACGGGTGTCAGAGCTGAGGCTGTGATTTGTGACAGTGTGAGGGTGCTGAGGCTGTGATTTGTAACCGTGCTGAGGCTGTGATTTGGGACGGGGGTCAGAGCTGAGATTGTGATTTGTGACAGTGCTGAGGCTGTGATAAGGGAAAGGGGTCAGAGCTGAGACTGTGATTTGTGACAGTGTGAGGGTGCTAAGGCTGTGATTTGTGACAGTGTGAGGGTGCTAAGGCTGTGATTTGTGACAGTGTGAGGGTGCTGAGGCTGTGATTTGTGACAGTGTGAGGGTGCTGAGGCTGTGATTTGTGACAGTGTGAGGGTGCTGAGGCTATGATTTGTGACAGTGTGAGGGTGCTGAGGCTGTGATTTGTGACAGTGTGAGGGTGCTGAGGCTGTGATTTGTGAGGGTGCTGAGGCTGTGATTTGTGACGGTACTGAGGCTGTGATTTGTGACGGTACTGAGGCTGTGATTTCTGACAGTGCTGAAACTGTGATTTGTGACGGTGCTGAGGCTGTGATTTGTGACGGTGTGACGGTGCTGAGGCTGTGATTCGTGACGGTGCCTCAAGTACATGAGCTGTGGCAGCGGCGTGGCCCCGACCGCAACAGCTCTGACCCCAGCCCTGTGCTCTTGGTGTGCTCGGCAGCGTGACCGGGTGGGCAGCGAGCTGAAGGCTATGGTGCAGGTGCCCCCAGGGTACCACCTGGTGGGGGCGGACGTGGACTCCCAGGAGCTCTGGATTGCCGCCATCCTGGGGGAGGCGCACTTCGCCGGGATGCATGGTAAGAGGTGCTCACAGCTCGTGTTTGTGTTCATGTCACTTCACCTGAAACAAGCACGCGCCCCGTTGCTGAAACAGAGTGCATTTCCTGAGTTTCCCACGTGCTCTGAGTGATTTCCACCATGTCATACGGACCTGAATGTTGCACTCCGTCTTGAAGTGAGCTCCGACGTTTCCACTGTGAGCCGTGGGCTATACGCCAGGGGCTGTAGAATCGCTCAGAGTTGCTCAGGTTGTGCGTAAGCGGGCAGCAGCAGGCCTGCAGATCACAGGCCACTGCTGACAGCCGTGAGCTCTGCATGGATATTGTTCTGGCAGGGTGCACGGCGTTTGGATGGATGACTCTACAAGGCAAGAAGAGCCAGGGTACCGACTTGCACAGCCGCACTGCAGCAGCTGTGGGCATCAGCCGAGAGCACGCCAAGGTCATCAGTTACGGCCGCATCTATGGCGCAGGGCAGCCCTTCGCCGAGCGCCTGCTCATGCAGTTCAACCACCGGCTCAGTCAGGCGGACGCTGCTGCCAAGGCCCGGCAGATGTACGCCGTCACCAAGGGAGTCCGCAGGTGCGCTGTTTCTCCTATTCGGTGGCGATTTTCGCTGTAAAGAGGGGCCGTGCCAGCTCGCTAATGCCACTCCGGGCAGACTACAGGAGGATAACAGTTGATAACTCTCTGACCTGCACCAGCTTTGTGGGCTCAGCCTTGGAAAAGGCTGTTATTGTTTCAGCTGTGGTATTTCTTAAAGAGGTGTTGTGTTGTAAGACAAATCATTAGTTTTTTCTAAATTTGTTTTCAGTTTTTTTCTTGAATTCCCCACATAAAAGTACTTTCAGGACTTTTAGTCGCTCGTTATGGCCATAGCTGATCCCAGATTCCCCTCCTCCTGCATGGGGTGTTAATGGCAGCAGCGGCTGGAATGGGCATTCCCGGGCATCCTAACACACTACCTGGAGGTCTGTGCTCTGGACTGCAGGTACAGACTGTCCGAGGAGGGGGAGTGGCTGGTCAGGAAGCTGGGCCTCACTGTGGACAGAGATGAGGATGGCACCATATCCCTGCAGGAGCTTCGCAGGATCCAGCGGCTGGCCAGCCAGAGGTGAGAGAGTGCAGCGCAGAGCCGGGCCGGGTACAGCTGTTCCACATTGATCCCCTGTGTAGAGCATGTGCATGTTGTGCATGGAACAAAAATGTTATTTCCCCATAAACGTTCTTATATTTGTTAGCACTTGAGAGGAGGCCACAGCCCATCTGCCCAGTTCAGTCGTTTACAGTTAATTGATCGGAAGATCTCATCCAGCTGTTCCCCTCGGCAGCTCCGCGGGGCGCAGGTGGGAGGTGGCCGCTCAGCGGCTCTGGGCGGGCGGCACCGAATCACAGATGTTCAATAAGCTGGAGAGCATCGCCCACTCGCCCGAGCCCTGCACACCGGTCCTGGGATGCCGCATCAGCAGGGCCCTGGAGCCCAGTGCAGTGAAGGACGAGGTGAGGAAGGGGCGGGGGGTTAAGCTGGACACTGCGTGTCTCGTGTGTTGGACAAGGGTTCGAGCATCCCGTTGTAACACATCTAAACTGGCTACCAAAAACAACGCATGGCTTTGCATTCCTCTGCTTCCTGATGTTGAAAGACAAGTCATCTCTGTGTGCCTAAATACACGTCACAAAGGAACAATGACATCCGAGAATCCAGCACTTTACAAATGTGTGTTGCATATTTAAGTAAAATACATTTTGGATTAACCCTCTTGGTTAAGGGGTACCTTCCTGCCCATAGGACAAGGAGGCTCAAAACCCCAAAGAGAAACATGTGCACCCCAAAACCACCCATCCAGAAATAGAAACAGAATGAATGAGCAGCAGCAGTATGGGAATGTGGACGTTCCTTTCAAAAGAGATGGCAGATATTAACAGGTGTAGGGTGCCAGTCAGACCCTGGGCTGAAGATATGGCGTCAGGAGCAGCAGGGGCAGAGAGGGAGGCACCCAGGGCTGGACGCCAAAGAAGTTGGGTGCCGGAGATAGAAGCAAAGAGAGCCCACCCTGAGAAAAAGGAACGTTAGGAGATACAAGCAGGGAGACGAGGTTGAAGGCAAGATCTCAGGAGCTGCAGTAGGGGCAGCCCAGGGGGTCTTTTGATAATTGATGTGTAGCTGTTTGCTGGGAGGGTTTGAAGCAGGTCCAGTATAGCACGAGTGAAACAAAGGATTTGTGTGTGTGCGCAAGCATTACATATGCAGTAAACACCTGTAGCAAAAGTTGGCAATGATTATGATTTAAAACAGTTGGGTGAGATTTACTTTTTCGTTATCCCTTCCCAACTTCAGGGAAGATCTTGCTTTTGTTACTTTCCACTTGATAGAGTGGGAGCAAGGTTAGTTATATGGCTTAAAGTCATAAGTTTACTTTGTATTATAAACAAAGATCCCAATGTCCCACAGACTCCCGTGTTGCCAACTGGACATTGGCTGCCAATAGAAGACAGCACTGATGAGATTAATTACGGGACGCCTAATGGCTTGCACCTGCGAATACTGCAGTGCTGCCCACTGGGAGCTTCAGCATGCTCTTAGCTCTTAGGTCAGCCAGGGCCAGATTTCTCCACGTTCCAGCTCACAGGCTCATAGGCTCCAGCTCTGTTCCTGGAAAGGCCCGGCCCAGCAGAGTGTATAGGTAACTATTAAATCAGCAGTACGTCAAAGATTTGGAAAACTTACATTGTAATCAAGCCATGGTGATTTCCTCATTTAAAAATAATATGAAACATACAGCTTCATCCCTTGAGGATTAAACTTCCTGTATTGAGCTTATTTCTGCAGATTTTTTTTTACTTAAGTGACAGGTATTCAATTTCAAGTATCCCCAGTCTTTAGGAAGTGATTGATTTTGTAGCAGGTGGTGTGATGCAGGAGATCCACTGGATTAGGGTTCTCTGGGAGAAGGCCTGGAAACACCTTCTCAAAAGGAAGGCAGAAGTGCCTTTTAGTGTGTCTGTTTAATGGCCATGGTTACAGGCTAATGACTTTAGCTTTTAAAACATAATGTGGTTGTGTTATCATGCTTATTACCAATAAGCATTACCATTTTCTTGTTCCTTCTAGTCTGCTTTCTTAGTTTAGTTGTTTTTAAGTTCTTCTGTATTCCTTTAGCATAAAAGAATCAAAAGGGCTTTAGGTTTTGCGAAGTACAGTATACCATCTAGTACAGAGATACGGAGAGACTGTGTTGCGGTTCCAGTTCATCACCAGTCGAGTGAACTGGGTGGTGCAGAGCTCAGCGGTGGACTATCTGCACCTGATGCTGGTGTCGATGAGGTGGCTGCTGGAGGAGTACGACATCGATGGGCGGTTCTGCATCAGTATTCACGACGAGGTGCGCTACCTGGTGCGCAGCGAGGACCGCTACCGCGCTGCACTGGCGTTGCAAATCACCAACCTGCTCACACGGTCAGTACACCGATTCGCATGAGCCTCCTGTCGACAGTAACTTTTTCAAGCAGGAAAACAGATCGTACTGCTGGTGCATAAGTAGTATGGGGGAAACTGCATGCATGCACACCATGGGGTCCTCAGTGGGTCTCTGTGCATTTCCCTCGGCCGTGTAATTGCAAAGGAGGCTGGCACGTGCCCACCCGTCTGGCGTCCTGACTGCAGCCTTGCTTTGTCCCATAGCTGCATGTTCGCCTATAAACTGGGGATGCAGGACTTGCCCCAGTCTGTGGCGTTCTTCAGTGCAGTGGACATTGACAAGTGCCTGCGTAAGGAGGTCACGATGGACTGCACCACCCCCTCCAACCCCACAGGCATGGAGAGTCGATATGGCATCACTCCGGGTAAGGCTGTGCAGTGCGTGTGATAATGAATCAATAATTAAGCAGCGTCTCGAGTGTAATGTCAGTTACTTGTCTATGGCAATTGCAGCAGCTATAGTTTGTAAATAGCTTTAATTAATACTGTGAAACAAAAACACCAGAACAATAAAGGAAAAGTATAAGAATATTTGATTTAGTCTTTATACAGAAATTAAAGCTAACAAGTATATTCAAACAACACTGAAAAATTAGTAGCTTAAAATTTGACCTCAAATGATCTGTTTGGAAAATAGTTGTATTTTTTCCTCTTCTTTGTAGGTGAGGCCCTGGATATTTACCAAATTATTGAGATGACGAAAGGCTCCCTGACCAAAGGGAAGTGACTAGCGAAATCATGACTGCTCTGGACCTGAACTTGTCCAACTGCAGCCCTTTCTCTGCGTCTAAGATCCTGGGAGTGGAAACTGGGCAGGAAATAGCCAAGCCTGCTGTGGAAGGACACCAGTGCAGGAGACCTGCAGTCCTACACAACTGCCCACTAGTGAACAAAGTCCACTAAGATCCTGATGCACACTCATGTGGTATTCAGGCAGGGAGGCACTGTGAAGTCCTTGAGTAAAACTGAGGGGATCAAGGGTGAAGAGCTCGGGCCTTGACCAGCTACTCTTCACTGCAGGAGACCAAAATATCTGATGGTCTAATAAATGTTCAAACACAAGCAACACAATATAACAGTGAGCCAAAATGATATAGAAGTGTGTGTAGACTTTTCTCTACAGTATTTACATACTACATGTAAGAAAGCAGGGAGTTTATGTAAATAACTTTAACATTTATGTAATATAGATGACATGATTGCTGCTGCGCAGGACCCAGCTGCAGTTGTTCTGAAGATACTTCTCGGTTCTGCAGCTGGAAGAGCTCATGGCTGAGCCCCCAGTCCATCACCTAGACTCATTGCATGTTCACTGCTTCCTCCTCTTCTTCTTCTTGGGTTCCTGGTTCTCAGGAGGCTCTTCAGGAGCATCAGCCTGAGAATAAAAGCAGCACTCATGTAAATATTGTTTAATAAATACTATTTATTAAGCATTATGCAGCTGAGCCTTCTTGATCATTACTGAAATGCTAACTTGTCTCAAATTGTTTCAATGGATGGGAGGTACACATTTTTTCTTGACTACCCAAATTCATAGCACCCCACTTCATGCTGGCACAATGGGAGGGGGCTGAATTTAAGACTGCACTCCCCCAGAATGCAGAAAATTGCAAAGGTAGCAAAGAGTTAGGAATTGCTCCCTCTCTCACCTGCTGGCTGGGGCTCTCCTGCTCCTGCAGCGCTGCGTCCAGCGTGGCCGCGTTGATGCGGAAGTCACGGGAGGTGCTGAGCTTCATGTACTGCATCAGATTGACCTGCGGGGGGCAGCACACAGGCTCAGACATGGCTGCTAGTAGTCATTTTGGCAGAAACAGGACAAAGTAGCCAAGTTAATAAAACACAAGACTTCGTCACAGAAACAAACACGCTGGACAGTTCTGGTCCGGAATTAAGTAGGCCCGGCTTCTCCTTATCTAACTATAATTCATTTTCCTGTGCAGGAAAGGAATAGTCACCAACAAAGGAATCAGAGATCACGTATCTATACCCAGATTAGATCTGCCTCTAATACTCCAATACAGCCCAAACTGAACCAGCCTCTGGCCTCAGGTCTGATCAGGCCACTCAGGAGCTCCCTAGACTCCCACTGCAGCTTTATACGTTATCACTTAAGATTAAGAAAACAAGAGATGACACATTACCTATTAATTTACAGTGGTATTCTAGCACCACTCTGCACTACTGAACCTACACAATCTGAAGCATGAACTTCTGGCAAAACCGAGAAAGCAAACATTACCTTTGATTTCTTGGAGAGAAGAATGAGGAACTTCT
Organism: Lepisosteus oculatus; assembly: GCF_040954835.1. NCBI lineage: Eukaryota > Metazoa > Chordata > Actinopteri > Semionotiformes > Lepisosteidae > Lepisosteus > Lepisosteus oculatus. Next base: position 56,028,524 of record NC_090700.1, read on the forward strand.
CATACTGCTCAATACTGAAGACCAGGTTGGGAATAGCTTTCGTCTCCCGCAGCACTTTGGCCTAAAACACACAGGACCACCTGTCAGTCACAAGCACATGACCACTGCTTGGTTAATTAGGGTGCTGCAAAACTTAAGAGACGACAACAACAATAAAAATAAACTGTTCCCTTTTGGTCTTTACACAATACCAAAAACACAGGCAAAACTAAACTGGAAGGTCTCCGGTCTGAAACATCCTGTGTGAATGCAGCTAAAAACTGCAGCCTCAGAGGTGCAGCAGAAACCCCCCAGTCTGCACGGTACCGAGACAGCAGTGGCCTCTTCTTTCTTCTTTTTCTTCCTGTCCGCTCCCCCAGCACTCAGCTCCTCACTCTGGCAGACAGAGAAAAAATAATTAAATCGACCTGCAGCTTAATGACCTCGGGAATCGATACAAACACAGTTCTTACTTTTCAGTGCAGTTTACTCAGCATACAGTACATCCTGGACTTAGATGCTCAACATGCATCAAAGGGTAAGAAATTACACAAAATCCACCCATAAATACTAAATACAGGAATGAGTAATCAAGAATGCGAGGCAGACCTTTGCACATGTTGATATCTGCCGAATGGGATCTCTTTGTCAATGGTTCTTTTTTCTCCTGTTTAAGTCACAGGAAGGTCCAGGTGCACTTGGTGAGAAACGCATGCCAGTGCTGTGTCACACTGCCACAACAGTGACAAAGACACTGCGGGTATCTCAACTGCACACAGACCCTGCACTTGCTATATTCCAGTGCAGGACTTCAACCTGACAAGTACACCGATTAAAGAGTAAGGGCAGAAGAAGAATTACAGTAGAGTCCCGATTATCCGACCTAAACGGGCCCGATATTTGTCGGATAATCGAAAATGTCGGATAATGCGGAAACTGAGTAGACAAATCACAGATTAACAGAAGTATAAGTATGAAATCTGGTTTATTGATCTACTGTAATACTAAAATTATAGAACTATTGTTAGTTACTATTTAAAAAAATGAGTGATTGGAATCTGTTTCCCAGATGTGCTTCTCTTCCTTGAGGCAGGGTCTCCCCAGCGTCTTAGTAACATGACAGCAGCAGCTGTTGCCTCCTCTTGTTGTTCTACGTAAGCTAGTGAGCCTGCACCCCCTCGCTGTGACTGATCCTTTCAGATCTGTCTGGTCCTGGTGCAGACCCATTAAGGGAAAATACAATAGTAAAATAAAACTCCATCACTGTTTGTACAGTACAAAAATAAATCACGAGCGCAAACGAGCAACCAAAGCTACTGTACGTCAATGGTAGTACGTGACGCACTGAGGTACAAAGCAGCATGGGATTGGGCAAACTATTATGCATGCGCACACATACCGTATATAGCATGATCGGCTATGTCGGATAATCGAGACTGTACTGTAAATTAAAGAGGAGGGAATTCAGTTGATGAGCAAGAAATCTGTCTGTGACAGGTCCAGATGTGCTCTTCAGCGGTGTAGGTTATAGCGCCCTGAAGCCTGCCTGTAGTACAGCAGCCCAGCCCCCCTCTGACAGCTGGGAGAGATTCTGGCTGTTACCTGCACGTAGGTGATGAAAGTGTAGCACTGCGGCGTCAAGTGGGATCCGGACAGCTTCACCTGCACCAAAGGAAAAGGAGCTTTAAGCAACAGACTACAGTCCTAGATTTTTATCAACATACGCAATTTTTATATACAAATCAGAAAATAAAAAATTAAGTTTAGAAGTCAGACTTAGAACAGATCACTACAAAGCTGCAAAAATGCACCACAGATGCAGTCAGTACACACTGTGTGGTATGCCTCATAAAATTCATTATTACAACCCAAATTCAGGTTTAAAGGAAATACAAATACAGATAAACATCATATGGAAAAGAGGCACATTCTGAAGAAGACACGTCCTTTGAAAGGCAGCTCTTTTTGAACATTGGACTTAATGTACCATCACAATTATTGTGCACTTCACCTGAAAAACTACCTCTCTCTATATGTATAACTCTACTGTATATACAGTATATAAGACTCTCTATATGTAGGACTTAAGTCATTTCATTCACAAAAGTTTTGTGTTATAGTGTGTTATGCAGTAACGTTTATATGACGCTGTGGAGAAGTTAGAAACTGGTCATTATAGGTAAAAAGAGAGCTTGTGTTTACTACATGAACACAGCATATGCAGAGTCCAGTTTTCATGAAGACGCTCACCAGCTTCTCGAACCTGGTTGGGAGGCAGCCACGCTGGGTCGAACACAGCTGTATGTACTGTGCAAAGACAAGAGGAAATCAGCGCTGTTCAAACTCTCCTTTAGAGGAGAATGGAAAGTTTTAAATCACTGCAGTGGATTGAGCATTTTAATTTAATGAAACAATCCGAGTCTAGACAAGACTGAGGTGAATGTTTTTTTCTCTTAAAGAGTTTGGAAAATTATTACAACTTTATGTGGAGAAAGAGAAGTAAAATAAATGTACTGCAGTTAAACACTAAGAAATTGATGTTGTTGGTGCATGTCATAGCTTTTTTAAACCTTTGCATTAACAAGATACATGGTGCTACACAAGCTGTATTCCTGCTTGCAGGAATTTAAAATGGGCAGTAATTGAAAAGGTGCTGATAAGGAGGCTAGCGGGCGGTTTGCAGGGTGCACTCGCTCACGTATTTGCACAAGGCGGTGAGGATGGTGTAGGTGCTGGCCAGCTCCCTCAGCAGGGTATCCACGCTGGCCCCAGGCGGCAGGGCAGTCTGGACCAGCTCGTGCAGGGCGGTCAGCAGGGTGCCCAGCTGCAGGGTGATGGCCTTCTCCACCGGGTCCTGCTGCGGCCCCTGGGAGGCCTCGCCTAGCGGGACAGCGAGCAGGTTACAAGCACAGACAGGCCGCCTGGTCCCCACGCCTCCCCCTGCCTGCCTGCTGCAGGGCCTCATTCATCACTCACAACAACAGTCGGCAAAGAAACTGATGCCCGTGAGAACTCTCAAGAGTATACTCAAGATCACAAAACAAGAGAAGGCTCCTGGATCCATTGCAGCATTTGGCTGTCCTCATGTAAGATTTGTTTTATTTATATTTAATTTTTATTTAACTACATCCTTCCTTTTAAACTATGACTGATGCTCATTACATAACCTCTATTCAACAGGTTGGTTTTTCAAACCTCTATAAAACAACCTGAAGTGTGAACCGATATTTTTTATCACGTCTTCTTTATTTTCCTACAGTAGTTTAGAACAGCAAACAGGTGTGGTGACGGCCAGCGATGTCTGGAGACTAGTGTCGGAGATTGCAAGGTAAAGGCACAGGGCATACGTGGTCAAACACAGCAGCGTGCAGTCTGCAGGGAGCTCACATTAGCTGCCCTGTCAATGTCATCTTAGAAGATTACTCAAAGAGTTTTGTTCAATGTTCTTCATAAATAATGTACAGTATAACTAAACCTTAAGAAGTGTTTGTTTTGGGATATCATTCTGCTCCAGACCACTACACTTGGAAAACCTCTTATCCCTCTCTCTGCTACGGTAACTACCTGGTCTGGGTGAGAATGGTGTAGGTCTTCTGCCCTGCCAGCTAGTGCACAGCAGAACACCAGAACCTGGGGCAGCAGCACTGGGTGCTGAGCTTCGGGAGCTGTTTCAGTACCTGTAGGCAGCCTTTCCGAATTGAGCTGACCCTTCTTTTTGGAGATCAGCCAGTCCACTTCATCCAGGATCCTCCCGACCTGGGACAAGACCATGAGCTGGACAGAGAAACCCAGATAGCACAGTTAATTCTATACCACAGATTTAATCTTCTTCACAAACGCATAGACGCAGAGCCTGCTGGTGACTAAAGGAATTTATACCCACAGTGGCAGTAGGCGCTGCGGTCTTGGCATTGATGATGGCAAAGTGAGATTGCTTCTCCACTTCAATGTCCTGAATGAAGGAGGAAAGGACAAAAACCATCATCACAGATGTTCAATCATTTCTTTAGAAGAACTCACGGGGGATTTATTATTAGATCCACCAGTTTACTTCTGTTTTCTTTACCTGCTGTTAAAGCTGAAATAGGCACTGCATGACAACAATCACTGCTTACATAAGCAGGCAATTGAAGATGACAAAACGTATTTACATACTCTTCCTGTTGTATTATTTCCATTAAATAAAATAATCGCAGCAGACATCTGCAAGCAAGTCACCAGTTTTGATTTCTTTCAGACACATACTAGCTAGAGATATTTTGCATTATACTTAAGAAGCGTAGCAAAGAATCAAAGAGAAGCACTTTAATAGAACAAAAAATAAAACTGCTAGTGTGCTGGCACAAAGAATTTGCCTTCTTTTCTGTACATCACTGTAGTCGATGGGCAACAAGACGGGGCACATTACAAGTCAGGCACACTATTAACCACTGTGCTATCCAGTGTGATGGCAGAGATCTAGTGGTTTTCGTAGTAACACATGAAAAACCGCCAGCCCCATTTCTTAGTGACCAGAGGAGGAGGCCACCTGGTCGATGTCCCCGAGGTGGCTGTGGATGTCCTGACACAGCCCCTTCAGCAGGCTCACTGGGCTCTTGTGGAGAACATACAGACTGAACAGCATGGACAGCAGTCCTTTACACAGCTGGACGTCCTCTGGGGAAAGAAAGCAGAGCAAAGAGGGCAACGTGAGCTCCAGCAGCCCGTTTCTGTTCTATTCTTCAGGTTGTTCCTGTGTGGGCAAAGCTGCTTGGTTAAACAACGTTAATTCTTTTTTTAAAAAAAACATTTTAAGGTTATTAACTGTTCAACTACACAAATGAAGGGCCGGGTGACGACAGTGGGGAAGACCGCGATGTTCTTGCTGCTCAGGCAGGTTCAGGCTCTGCTTGAGGAGATGGACGGTGTGGAAAAGCACATTCCGCCATCTCACCTGCTATGAAAGGGTAACATATATGATAGAACCAACAGGCAACTTCATTCAGGAAAAATGTTACTGTACAAATAACCTACCTAAGCTGCTCTCCTTGCATATTTTAACTGTCCAGGAAACCACCTCAATAAACTGGACAGGAAAGAAAAACAAAAATGAGATTACAGACACAGTGCAGCACATTTCCCATACAAGCAGTGCTGTGTTTTTTGTGTATTTTGATATTTTGACAAGGATTCAGTGTGAATATTGAATTTACTAACAAAACATGTTGAGTCTTGTATTTTCCAATAAACACGCACTTGTGTCCAAAAACGTGAAGGAAATGTGGGAGAGCGAATCTGGGAAATCCAGGACTCCCCCTTCGAGTTTACTGGCATACAGTGAAGTTCAACTAGAGGACCCCCATAGAAAGGAAAGTGGTTCTCCCTTCCGGGAAACAAGGAAGCTTTTCCAGAGAATTACAACCCTGACCTGGGAAGAGAGATCCTGCGACATCGGTAGTCAAGGCGCAAGTATTTATAAACAGATTAGGATCTGGGGCATAAGGAACTACACATTCTCTAAACAAATTCTCCTTACCAATTTCAACAAACCAGACAGCTAAATCATTCTCTAGAACGGAAAATACCTGCTCTTTCTACTCAATCACATTCGCGAAGGAGCTGATTTAACAAAAAAAAAATGAACTGTACACGCAGAATGAGCAGAAAGAAGACAGCAGGTAATGCCAGCCCGGCACCGCGGCGGCTGTGGGAGAGGTGTGAAAATGTCGGAATGTGACGAGGGGAGTCCGGCGTGTCCGGCCGGCCGACCCTGTGCTGCACCTGTGGGGAGGACGGCTCCAGCTGCCTGGACAGCACCGACAGGATGTTCACGAGGAGCTGGGCCTCCCTGCTGTTGAAATCGTCCTCGCCGCCGCTCAGCTGGGTCACGAGGGACCTCTGAAGAGCAGCAAACACAGGAGGGCATCAGTCTCCTCACACTCCCTTTCACAACCCAGGTCAGCTGCTGTAAGTGGCTAAGTGCTTCATTCCCTTTCTTAATCGACTCTTCGATTGTATAATGCCATTCCAAGATCAATCTGTCAGAGCTGCTGCCCAGGTATGGTCTTGAGTGAAAGCATGCAAAAAACCTTAAGAGGTTTGGTTGTGACGATGAACTGACTCTGAACAGAATGATGACAATGCTGCAGGACTTGAGTTGATTTAATGTGATGAAAACAAAACAAAAAAAGACTTCATAGAAAAGGTTTCTGTGTATGATACTGTACCATTTTACCTCTGTTTTAAATAACTTGCATAAAACATATTAATGCATATTTCAATTTTCCACTACTTTCGAATCTAGAAGTTAGATCATAGACATGCGAACAGAAGCAATGGAGTATAAATTTGCTCTGAATTTGCTCAGTCGCGGCTGCGCACCTGAAACTGGCGGATGTAGAAGGCTGTTTTCTCTGTCACACTGGCGTTCTCCGTCTTACTGTCCACCTCCTCTGAGACATCTACAATTCAAGAAACGCACGTGACACAGCAAACTTTCTCTCCTTTGCATAGGCATTAACTGCAAGATCCGCTCTAGCAGACTGCGGAGGAACACAACACACACCGCACGTCCTAGAGACACCCTGGAGGTGCAGGGGAAGCAGTTAAATTCAATCCACAGAGAACAGGAGGTCAGACTCATACTCAGATGCACTCCAGAAATATGTAAGATAAAACCTTATGAAAGTTTTGATGTACAAGAAAAGAGAGAACTAAGAGACAGGCAAGAACACTTTCTGTGAGGGGAAACGACAAGACACTGAATACACCAGCTCCTCCTACGGGCTCTCACCTGCTGCACACAGGAACTGCGAGACTCTGCTGTGGTAGTGGTGCTGGACTGTGTTGAAGATCTTCAGCAGCCCTTCCAGACACAGCATGGAAATCGTCTTTCCCTTCTCTTTCTTCCCAGAGTCCTCCACTGCAGATGGGATAGACGTGTACCTCCACAGCAGGACCCTGGGCCAAGAGAGCAGAGTCAGGGGCTGCTGTCAACCCAGCGGAAAGCTCACTTCTCATCTCAACACAACATGAGGACTGGGGAAAACAAGGTTAGCAAGCATTCCTGTAGCTACTTAGAAATGTGTTATTTTCATTATTAACACACTGCCAAGGATTTTCCAGGGCTGGATCAAGGAAGCTGCCATGTGTCTGATGTCACTTACAACTGCTGTGGAGACACTCCTCTACACACCTCATCAGACAGAAAGCAGCCTCACGGACACAACTCAGCCCTGAAGCACGCTTACACCTCGAAAAGGGGTGTGAAGGATATTTGATACTGAAGATTAGGGTGTAAAGCATGACAAGAAAAGAGGTCAGCTTTGGAAGTGAAAATCTGCAGTGATAACGGTGCATTTCCAAGGCTGGGGAGATGCCCGGTCTATTCTGCCTGTACAAGCACGGGCACTGTGCTCCAGGGACAGGGTCCATTAGCTGCAATGGAACAGATGTGGGAACCAGCGATACAGGAAACTGGCCCAGCAATACCCCACATGACAGCAGGAGAGACAACAACGTGTACCAGCCATGAAAGCAGTCATCAGAAACAGGGCATCAGTAAAGGTTATTTTTTCATTTACTCTATCATCTTCTTGAACAATGGGTCTAAACTACAACTCTGGACTCCTGGGTGTTCAAAGGCACGGCCCAAGGAATCCCCAGAAAACAACACATTGCCCATTGACCAACAAATCACATTGCCCCTTTAAATATTAGGTTTTGCTGTCTTTAACATATACAGTACGTCTGAATGGTGTTAACTGTGGATTCGTTACCCTGTACCAGGACTCCTTGAAGTGCTACTTATAACTAATAGATATTTATTTGCTTGGATCACTAAACTGGGTTTGAAGATGATGGGACTTGAAAGCACTCCGATAGTCTGCCCATGACGATGAACCTGGTTGACCTGGTGATGTCGCAGAGATAGCGGAAGATCCTGTCTGCGTTCTGCCCCTCAGGCCCGTCCATCTGTCCAGTCTCTTCCAGCTGCTGGATCTTCTGGAGGGCCACACTGACAGAATAGCGCAGGAACTCCGTGCTGGATCGCAGCACAGCCAGGCTCTCCTCGCGGCTCTGCGTGCTGTCCCTGCCCGAGATAAACACAGCAGCGGTCACTCTCTTCTCCAGAGACCACACAACACAGCAGGACACGGGCTGAAGAGCTGGTCTAACCTCCAAAAACCCAAGAACCCACCAAAAGGCATTCTGTATTATCCCCAATATGCAGTAGTTTGTAAATTTATGCAGAACACAATATCACAACACAGGCCTAACGTTGCTTCAACAGAAAGATGTGGTATGAGAGGGCCCGTTCTGAGACAGATGAACCTCTCTCAATTGGTCACCATGAATCTGATGCCTCAATACCTTGAACACCCCCAAGGGAAAAGCCCAGTAACAATATTCGAATGAGACACAGCCAGGCCACTGTCCTGGTGCACTGTAAGGTCATCAACCGAACCCTCTAACACTCCTGCAAATTTACTAGTTAGTTCTAGGTATTGTGGTGAGAATGAAATGTAAACCACAGAAAATAAAAAAGTATATTTGTTTTTATGAAGGACCATAGTAAAGTTAATCATCTAAGTCAAATCTGTTCCAATTTCTGTACATTTTTATACCTCAAGCATTTTTATACCTCATGGTGTCCAAACTAGAGGCCATCATGGACAACGTCTCCCATCCCCTCTATGACATGCTTGCGAGAATGAAGAGCACGTTCAGCTACAGGCTGATCGAGCCACGGTGCGACAGGGAGCCTTCTGCCATAAGACTGTACAAATCATCCACTGTGTGTCTGGGCAGGGGCAACATTGACCTGTTTTTGAACTAAACATAAAACTCTCTGCTTACATCCATTTTTGTTCCTGTTTACAAATGTTTTTTGTGCAATATATTTATTTACACCTTTTTGTCTACTGTACTTTCGGATCTGTTTTTGTATATTTTGTACTGTGAGCAACTCTGTATAATCCATTTTTTACTTTTTACTAGTGTATGTATTGTATTGTTGTATTATTGTATCATTTTGTTACACTGTGCTGTGTTGACTATGCTAAGCTGCTATTGCACTACAATTTCCCTCACAGGATCAATCTAACCTGAGTTACCATACACCGTTAAGCTGCAGTCGCCTGACCAGGACCAGCACAGAAGCACAGACGGTCCCGATGAACCCCTGGCCAAGAGCACAGCAGGGTGGAACAGCCCGGGAGTGCTCACCTGAAGAGAGCAGTCAGGAGCGTTGACACAAAGCCGATCGACAGCAGGCTGCGCGCGGTTTTGCTGGAAGGAGACTTGCCCTTCCCGGATTTCTCCCTCAGGATCTCCGACAGCTTGTGGTAGCGGTTAAAGAGCTCAAGAACGTCCTCGAAGCGGCTCTTACTGCACAGGACACCAGAAAGAGCCGTCACCCACAGCTGCGCTGTCTGCCCCCTCGCTCTTTCAGCCCCTTCAGAAGCAAACCCTTCAACTTCAACCTCTATAACTACTAAAACGCTGCCACCTTAGAAATATGAAAGAAGGTGGGTGATGACTAATTACAGCTTAAAATCCCAGTGGGCACCTATAAAAAGAGTCCCAAGCAAGAACGATCCAGCGTTACAAACACTAACAGTCCTCGCGATTCTTCACACATGCTGTATGCATCAGACAGAATCCGTGGAAAAGATACAGCACTTCATTTACAGAATCTTTTTAATCACATCACCTGTAGTTGGCCGACATGAAGTTATACTCCATGAGAACCTCATAGGCTCCCATCACCAGAACAGCATAGATGTTATTCTTCACACCCACACTTGAGGAAAGGGAAAAATCTGCGGACTTATCCTAAAAGACAAGCGAACACACGCTGAGCAATTCTACTACACAGAGAAACCAGCATATGAAAAAAAAAAACGATCAGGTGATTTTATTTTTGGTAAACCTAGAAATCTGTTACAGCCAAACACAGTCTTGTCAATGGTTTCAGAGATCAGCAGTCACAACAGCTCACTCAGATCGACGCAGCTTCCTGCTCCATCTTTGCAGAATGAAAAGACTAGTAAACAAGCACACACTTGACCAGACCCTACAAGACGAATGGGAAATGAACCCCACAAAGCACCTGCAAAGCATGGTTTGCAGATGTATCACTTGTACTGTTTCCAGAGTTGGCTGCACACACAACTAGCCTGTGACCTGCGCAGCTGACACTCTGTTGATCAACACTGACAAATGTTAAGCAGCATAACACTGTAAATTTAGCTTTGCCATGACAGGTCAATAACATGTCAGTGCATCTGCTGTAAAAATCCTCATTTTCCTAATATGCTTATTTATAAATGTATCGCAGGTATGACTGAGGTTTCATTTGATGCTTAATATTTTGAACATTTGAAGAGCATGCTGACCAGTTCGAAATCTTCCAGCTCGCTCTTGATCATGCGACGGGTGATGGACTCCAGAACTGCCTCCAGATCCTCCTTCAATCCCCCTTCTTCCTCATCTTCATCCTCCTCCTCCACGGCGGGCTGCCTGCGGTGCTGGAGGTCCTGGTACCACTGGAGGCAGTGCACAGTGCAGCTGAGCAGGTGGGCCTGAGGTTGGGGGGAAGAGATCGAGAGCATTCCCATCACTCCTGAGCAGACTGCATCAACAGCGGCATCGTTATTATTCCAATATTCAAACAGCACTTATATCTCCTTCAGGAGTTTGAAAATTGTTTTGCATTTTATTTTGTTCATTTTAAGATATAACACAAGAATATGGTCAGCAGAGGGGGGAAAAAGTCCTTGTCTGGCTTCACTTTGGCCTTGACTACAAAACACCAAATGGATGGCTATAATTACTTACATTTCACAGAATTTAGTTATCCATGTTTTTGATTTCAAATAGGATGCCATTTAAAAAAAAACATGCTGTAAACAGTGATTCTTTATGTTATTCACTACTGTAAAAGCAACAATTTATTGTGTAACAATTTGGTATTGAGACAGATGGACTGAAGGTCTGTATCTCATCCAGCTTTGTGTTGCAGGAGAAGCAGGCAGGTCCGGTCTGTGCAGATTCTGTGCACAGCCTGAGGCACATGAGCCTAAATGTACAGAGGCCTCCTCCACTGCACTATGGGAAGAGGGCAGCAGTGTCAGCTGTTCAGACGTGCAGAAGTACGCGGCACTCAGGGGAAAGTGAGTGTCCTGTACCAGCGGCTCCTGCAGGAAGATCTGGTCTCCCTGGGCAGTGATGCATCCTTCCAGCTTCAGTGGGGGCAGCAGATCCTGTTCAGGCTCGTAATACCGCTTCAGCTGCTCAGACACGAAGTGCAGGAGTCACACAAACACGCAGACGGCTCAGCTAAAAGCACAGACCTAACTGCTGGTACCGGCATCTTGGATTCAGTTCTGTTCCACTGTCACAGATGTGACTAGCTGTGGACCAGCTCTGAGAATCAGAGATAATGCCCTATACACTGGAATTCACCATCGTACAGCCAGGTTCAGGTGTACAGTTTTAATGCAGCTGTACAAGTTCATGGAGAGTTAAGCAAACTCGCTTCATTTTATTTCACAAAGAAAAACGACCAACATTTACTGATGAGTTGCTCTGTGTTCAAAGATAAAGCCAGCAGTGTTAACGACAACAAAGAGCAGCACGATGAAAGGACAAGCCCTCTGGGATGCTGCTCGTGTCACTAACCTGTGAGAGAAGAGTCTGCAAGACAGAGCTGGCCAGCTGAGAGTTCCTCCGCAACACACCGTGGAACCCCTGACATCAAGACAGGAAAATAAAAACAAACAAGGTGAGAGGACAACTTTACTCCATGAGCAAGCAGCGTCTCCTGAAGCAGAACGCCACAGAGCAGAGACATTAAACCCTAAACCCAATCTAAATCTATAAAACAAAGCAAGTGAAAGAGTGTCAGCATTCAATAACAGCGGATCTTGTCTATACAAGTCAGAATTGCTCCTCTCCCCACACCTCTTATCTTTTCTATTTCTTTTATAGGTACTGTTGCATGTTTTGATATCTATTAGACAGCAGTACACCTCCCATTCAAAGGCAATAAGCAGTCTTCACTAAATCAGAATTTAGCAAAACATATTTGTTTTAGGGTAATCACATAAACACATCTCCACTCTGCTGAAAAGAACATTATTCGAATATCTCATTTAAAAAAATTTAAAGTCTAGTTAACGGCAGAACTGAAACAAGTTAAATAGAATCGACATCTTCACCAGTAAACTGCGCTTAAGGGACTGATCAAGAAAAACACACAGAAGCTCATATGTTCATTAAAAAAAAAGGTTTTTTCTTGTTTATTAATCAGCAAATTTCCAGTGCTTTGAACTGGGAAACTGAATCATCCAAAGACCAGTTTGAAGCTATGGAATGTCCCTAAAAGAAGGAGCAGGAGGTGTTTCAGATGCAGCCTGTCCTGGTGAATACTGGCAGGAGCACACGCCCTTGCCAGAGCTGCCCTTCAGAGCTTTCCTCTGACTGGCCTCCCGTCGTCGGGCACCGGGAGCGCCCACCTCATAGAGCAGGAGCCGCACGTCGGCCTGCTGGCTCAGGCAGCGCCGCAGGCTGCCCAGGATCTCCAGGCAGAAGGCCTCGTTGGCGGCCGCGTTGTACCGCGAATGAACATCCACCTGGACCTGCATGGAGGGACAGAAACACGTTACCTCAAACCTTGTGGAGACAACACCTGGCAGGCTGGCGTGCTGTATAAACAGCACTCTCAAAGTCACGGCCTGCACGGGACTGTGGCGATGCCCAGTTCGAGCACTGGAAACCTCAAGCCACAAGTGGCTAACAGCCCGCTGTTCGGTGTGTCACCTGGCTGGCTGATATCGTCTGACTGGCCTGGCTGGACGCCAGGCTGCCTAGCACCTTGAAGTTCTTCAGCAGCAGGAGGAAACCAGCCACAGCAGACTTGCGAGCTTCCAGCTGGCTGCAGAGAGACAGAGAGCAACAATTCACATCTCGTAATGGGCTCCCGCACAGCTTTGTCTGCTTCCTTTGGTCCTGAAAGGCCTGAAAAGGGTTAGGTGTGTAGGGATACAGAGCACAGGTATGGAAACAAATCAAGTCAGAGTTAAAAAAAGATTAACAAAAAAAACGTATTTTTAATTATTCAATTTCAGATTGCTAAAGAGATAAAATATAGAGAAGAGAATGTAAATAGAAGTGTTGTTCAAAAGGAAATACCTGGAAAACATAGCCTTCCGGAGCACTAAAATGAGCGAATCTCTCATGGTCATGCTGACCTTCAGTAAGGGCTGAGGGGAAACAGCAATATTGAACATCTCACTCTGGATACAGATCACACATCTTCAACTAAAGGATTTACACACAGAAAAAAGAAATCACCGGTTTTCACGTTCCAAAAGTAACACACGCTTCTTTATTAAGTGTAGTAATACTGCCTCTGACTATCCTAAGGCTGTCAAGCTGAAACTATTATGAACTTGCTCCTCCTGGACTTGAAGCTCTATCTGTATTGAAATGAATAAATGATGTTTTGCAAGTGGTTGGTTTTTCTGAACGAAATATATCCAGAAAAACCAACCACTTGAATTTTCTGGATATATTTCATTTGCATGCCTGCTTCACAGCAGTGACACTCTTGCTGGCTTACACTATTTAGCAGAAGAAAAAGCATTACTGTAAATAGTTAATAATGCTTGTAACTAATTTATTTGGCTGATGCTTTTATATTTGAACCCGTTTAAACAGCTGAACATTTTACTGGAACAAAATTGGGGTGAAGCACTTTTCTCAAGACTACAACTGCAGTTGTTCATCAGCGTTGTCTGCTTTATCCCGAGGGCACACTGCACAAGAGACAAGGAGACAAGCACACGCTGTACCTGCACGGCTCTGAGCAGCCCCTGCACTGTGCTGAGAGGCAGGAAGGACAGGTGATCAAAGGTTTCCATAACTTTGGAGGAAGACTCGAGGAGAATCATGGGTGCGGAGACCACGATGTCCGAAAACAAATCTGCAATACAAAAAGCATTTCTCTTGAGAAACTTGTAACAGGCACGTAAGGAAGTTTAATAGATAAAAATGTGATTGTTTAAACAGAAAAACAAAAATCCTATGAAATGATTTGTGCTTTCTGCAGAGTAATGCAGTTGGAGCTTCACAATGTTCAGTTAACGTGGTGACCATACCATATTGGCATCAAGCGGTGTTCTGTACCTATAAAATGAGCAACAGATGAGGCTGTCTTTGTGATCACCCTGTTCAGGACCTGCTCCAGAATCTCACTTCTGATGGGCTCATGCATCTGAAAGCAAATCGCAAAACACAGCATTCTTCCTCCTCTTTTGATACCCTTCAATTATTTTTTGATACTCAGGTGTTGCAATTGACCAAGTCACCTTTAGAAAAACATCAATGAATCTTCCTTGGCATCAGTTATCATACCTTTTGTGTGTAAAACCTCAATAAAGCTAATTTTAAAACATAACTGATTAGAACTGATGATTTAATGAAATGAACTGCGCTGTAATTCGTCTTCACGGGCAGAGTGGGTGCTGGAAAGTGGCAGCTCACTCTCCAGTTACCTTGAAGCTCTCCAGGAGGATCTGCCCCCCCAGCTGGCTGGCCTGCTGAGGGGGGGTCTTGGGGAGGGCATGCTGCCACTCGGCCGACTTCCCCCCTGGCCCAGGCTTGAGGCCGAAGGAGTCCATCAGAATGAAGCCCAGCTGCACCAGCCCCTGTGTGACATGGTCCCAGCCGAACACACTGCAACAGCAAGAGGCACCAGCTCAGCTCATCGTGTGCCTTTTATGGGCCATGAGATCAAAACTGTCACATCCCGAAGGTTAAAAACAAACCCATTCTCTCAGAGTGCATCTTTCACAAAGTCCTGAGTTTAACCCCCAGAACACAGCACCACACAGACTGTTGGGGTAAAACAGCAAGGACTGGAGTTACTGACCTCTAGTGGCACATGAACTGAATGTTAACCATTCCCCTTGAAAAGACCCTAAAACAGAGCTGATCCAATAAAACTGAAATCTGAAACTAGAAGCAATCTGAAAAACACCCTAATCAATGAACAGCATTAAAATAATCAACATGTGCCTCTAGTGGCCTCTAGTAGTTGATTAAAATAATCAACATGTGCCTCTAGTGTAATGCAGTGTAGAAGATTAAAGGTGAAACCTCACTGAATTTCAATGTCTGGGTAAACTAGAAAACAAACGAATCAGCGTCTACCATGTGAACGCCCTCTGACCTGTTCCTGACAGTATCCAGGAGCATCTGGGAGACGCAGCAGCGCGGGGGCAGCAGGTCCTGTGCAAACCGGGAGCCCTGCTGCACCTGAGAGTCCCGGAAGCTCTTCACTATGGCAGCCTTGAGCAGCTCGAAGGCCTGTGTCACACAGGGAGCCCATGAGAGACTGAGCTGCAGCTGGGTGCTCCAGCGCACGACGAGCAGGAGTGAGGTTTGGGGAGGGACAGGTACAGTAGCACACCCCCCCACAAGTGACATTCAAAGGTATACTGTGGCACGTAAAGGAACGAGAAGATGTTAATTCTACACTGACGAGCAAAATAAAAGCCTCTTCATCTGAACATGTACATCTATATACGCGTGCCCTTGAAACATCACACAAGAGTTCGGAAATAAGTTCCTTACCTAACGAACAGCACCGCGTTACAGATTACAGAGCAACTTCAATGCTTCAGCCAGTGCCAGACGAATGGCTGGAAGCAAACCTGCTGCACTTGGCAGTAGAGGTGCCAGGCAGGGGAATGGGCAGTAAACTCCCCTACACGGGTGTTGCCAGTGCCTGACGAGCTTATTAACACATAACTGAATTACGGTGCTTTTAATTTTTACACAAGATGAGATTTTCTTTGTTATAAGCATGTAAGCTTGTCCTGTTTCCATAATTTCTAAGACTGAATACTCATGTATTCATGTTAGAGCACGTTAATCCTTCACCAATAAAGCCAACAGTCAATTAACATTACTGGAAACACGTGAGAATGGAATCTAGAAGAGACTAAGTCTACAGGACAAGAGTGAAGTTTCCCTGGGCTGGAGAAGAGGCAGTCCTGACCTGTTCCTCGTAACGCTGGATCCTGGCCACAGACAGCAGCAGGGCAACGCTGAACGGACACAGCGCCTGTCCCACCTCCCCCTGCTGGCCCGCCTGCCAGGGACATAACAGAGATTCAGGTCATACTAGTCTGCAAAACCCACCCACAGGTTTCTGACCCAAAATAAGATTCCAGCCATAACAAGAATGTAACTCCAAAACACATGGATTGTCTAGCGAACCAACATACACTCGGCCCCAAATGGTAAAAGTAGTTCTCTGCAGTAGCAGCAGCATCTGGGCGTGTGTAAATGGACAAAGTCAAGCAGGCAGGTACTCCAGTGCTAGCGTGGTGCCTGTTCTGTTATCAAGTCTCACTTTACCCAGACTCTATCAGCCCTTCACATTGCAACACAGCAGAGCTGCAGATTATTTCCTTTAACACCAACTGAGGTCCAAAAACAATCACTTAAGAACCGATCCGACATTACAACCAGGCAAATAGTTCATCACTAACCTCTCACTTGATTTATCCTGTAGTTTTGGCATATCGGCTGTGGAAAAACCGCAGAGTTTATCAGACTCCTTTTTAAATTTACCCATCAGCTCCCATGGAACCCAGATAACCGCCCCAGCCTCCCAACTGCGGGGCCTGCTGGGGGTCAAACGCTGATCGTGATCGCACCACCTGGAGTGAAACACACCTTGAGGCCTTTGAGGAGCTCCCTGCCCAAGT
Source organism: Lepisosteus oculatus (assembly GCF_040954835.1). Classification (NCBI taxonomy): domain Eukaryota; kingdom Metazoa; phylum Chordata; class Actinopteri; order Semionotiformes; family Lepisosteidae; genus Lepisosteus; species Lepisosteus oculatus. The sequence goes on from NC_090700.1 coordinate 56,045,266, forward strand.
CGTGGTCCAGCCGGACAGCAAAGACCACGTGCAGGATGACCGTCCCCTCCACGTGCCGCAGCTGGTCCTGGGGCACAGGTGCCACATCCACGCCCACACTTCTGCAGGACACAGCAGGGGAGCCCCGGTCACGACACGAACACACCCGCTTGGCTCTCAGCCCCACCCCGGACCCGCAGCACAAATCCTGGCACTTTGGCCTAGGATCCAATTCTGTGATAATTGTTGTGCCATCCTGGAGCAAATATGGCAAACCTACTAGCATGACACAGATACATCTTCTGAATCAATACAGGAAGGCATAACATCTTTTATTTTTAAAACAGACCAAAGCAAATTCCTTTCTATCCGACCATAATAATTATCAAGCTTTTAAACCATTCCAAGATTCCAGTTTTAACAAAATGCATTTTTTTAAAAAACTCACTCGCTGTCCTTCTGTCCCTCTTTCTGCTGCCGATCCTGTTCATTAAAGTAATTAATGACTCCTTCTAGAACAAGCTTCTTACAGCCCTAATAGGAAAGACAGACAAGAAGACATTTGTCACCAGCTACACACTTACAATTTAAAAGGGCTGGGATGGGAATCCAGAGGCCTGACAAAATCAACAACCAAACAGCAGACACCAGCAGTACCTGGTAGCTTGGCCAGGGACACATGAACTGGAGGTGTTGATGCTTATGCTTGTGTCTATAAAGCTTGTGCTTATATAGACCACAGGACGAAGAGGCTGTTAGAAACATGATTCACTCCTGTATGTTTTGGGGCTCACATGCAAAGTGTGAGGGTTCTGCACTTCTACAGCGGGAATAAACCTGAAGTCCCCACAGGGTAACAAATCGAAGAAGTCCCCCGTTTTCCTTGCTGCAGCGGCACTCAAATGCGGATGCAGTTTGCTTCATGTCTGTAAGCATGTGTGCACGCGCCCACCCTGACCCCTAACCCCTGACCCCTGACCTTGGCAGTGAGCAGCAGGAGCTGGTAAACCGAAGGAGGGATCTCCTGCAGATCCAACTTGGAAAACATCCTCAGGACCTTCTCCACCACAAACTGCAGCTCCTCCACTGACAAGGGCACATCCCTGAGGACACACACAGCAGACCGAGGAGAGAACCACATCGCCATCACAGAGGCTGAGAGACAGCCAACAGAACGACAGTAATAAATGATTTGCTTGCAACACGGTGCTTTTCATCCCAAAGGATCCCAAAGCACGTCGCCTACAGGAGGCGACTGACTGACGTGCAGCCCAGCTGGGTGACAGGCAGCAGCCCGGCTCCACAGCAGGCCGGGGGGACACGCACGGAGGAGCAGCCTCAAGAAGTTCACTCACTCATGCTGCATGAAACAGCGCAGGAACACAATGAGACAAGTGAAGTGAGGAACTGTAAGTCTGTAACTTGTACCTGAACATTGAAGTAAGGTGGATCACACTCTGAGGATCCCACCTGTTAGTAAAGAAATAATCAGATGTAAGGTAGCATACTAAAATATGAGGCATTTATTGAAAAATAACATGCTACAAGCAGTAACCTGAACTCTGAAACTGGGCAATTATAATTAAGATTCATGCCTGCAGTTTTATATGCTGACATTTGGAAAATGCCACAACGCTCACCAGGGCTGAAGCTAGACGGATGTTTAGAAAATACACTAACCTGCTGGAACAAAGACTGTTTATCAGCTGTTTCTTGTACTCTTCTCCACTTAGCTCACCTAGGAATGGGGGCAAAATACCATTACAGGACAAGCCAGTTCAATCGCACATTCCTGCAACAGAGTGCACAGCGCACTCCTAAACCTCAGGACTGGAAATGGAAGATCCAAAACCACTGCGGCTCTTGATCACTTGAACAAGTGAGATATGAAAATAAAAGGAAATATGATAACTATACCATTAGTTTTGAACTGAGTGAACTATGAGAGGAATACTGTATACTTCTACATCAAGTACATCAATTATTAAAAGTAGTTCAGGTGGGTAGCTTCGTCAGCATGTGTAGGCTGCAAAGGAACAAGTAATAGGTTTATTCCATGCTGAAAAGAGAAGAAAGAAAACACAACGTTACAGCCGTGGAGCCTTCTTCAGGTGTATGGGACACCAGCAGTAAAGCTGGTCAGTATGAAGTCACTCTCACGGACTCTGGCACACAATGCCTAACAAAACTGATGCCAGGTAAAAACACAAAGGAGAAGCATAAGTAATACTTTTCCTGAGAGGAGGGTGACAAAGGCAAAAAACAAGATTTTTAAGATCTCTTGGAGAACAGAGGACATGCACCAGAAGTCACACTGCAGATTCCTACCCTTGCCGTACGTGAGAGTCTCCGTGGCTGCCAGTGCTGTGAGAATAGTGGGGAGCAGCTCCAGGGACTTCCCATTGCTGATGCCACCGCTCTTGATGGCTTCCACATAGAGGGTGGCCAGCTCAGCCAGGCAGGGCCCAGGCAGCTGGTGGGTCTGGGAGACAGAGAGAGAGCACTCAGCAGAGCCAGAGTCTGGGTCTGATCCACTGGAGACAGAGAGAGAGCACTCAGCAGAGCCAGAGTCTGGGTCTGCCTCACTGGAGACAGAGAGAGAGCACTCAGCAGAGCCAGAGTCTGGGTCTGCCTCACTGGAGACAGAGAGAGAGCACTCAGCAGAGCCAGAGTCTGGGTCTGCCTCACTGGAGACAGAGAGAGAGCACTCAGCAGAGCCAGAGTCTGGGTCTGCCTCACTGGAGACAGAGAGAGAGCTGTAGATTTTATTTTACTTCTATTTTTTGTTTTGTTCCATGTTAATTTTATTATTTTTATTTGCTTTGGCAACACTGATTGTACCCATCGGTCATGCTAATAAAGCACCTTGAACTGAACTGAACTGAACTGAGAGAGCACTCAGCAGAGCCAGAGTCTGGGTCTGATCCACTGGAGACAGAGAGAGAGTAATGAAGCAACACCCAAAATAATTACTGAAAAATACCAACAGTGCTCTGAGCGCTGGCAATAGGAGGAAATTCTTTACTCCAGGTGCCATGGGTGTCTGGTTTAATCTACCGGTCGTACTGTACTGTCATACAGGAGGACTGCTGCACTGTGCTGCTTCTGCATGGCAATCCTGCTTGCTTGAGGGACAGTGAGCAGGCTCCTGAGCCCCAGGCCAGCTGGCAGCTCTTCTCCACAGGGTGGGCACTGGGAGTGCTGCAGAAGGTGGGGAGCATCTTGTACCTCCAGCATGAGGAGCCCGACGATGTCAGACACCACCTCCAGCTGCAGGTCTCCGGACTCGCACAGCTGGATGCAGTGCTTGTACACCAGCAGCCTGTGACTCACGCCCTCGCTGTCCGTGGTGGGGGAGCCTGGGACAGGAAAAGCCGCATCACGCCTGCTGCTGCGGTACTGCTGCACATCGACAGGCAGCCACATATCTCCAGCCTCACCTCTGAAAATGGCTCTGATCAGCTGCCCCACGTCCCTCCCCTTCACCGCGCTGCATGTGATCAGCTCGGCCAGCTACAACAGGGAAGAGCCAGCGATTAGCACAGGCCCACCTCAACAGCATTTCTTCTACTAATGGGACATGTAGCATCAGGTTAGTCCTAATGAGCCTTTCTTTATACTGCTAAAAGAGTGGCTCCAGTGTGCAGGATGTACGGTACGTGTTTTATACAAGCATGACTGGGACTGTCCTGGAAAAGATCCTGTCCCTCAGGCACATGCGGAAATGAGCTTTTTTTACATCACTGAAATACGAGCTCCGCCTCCAGATCTTGCCGATGTAATGTTCTTATGATGTTGTAACAGTATTTAAAGAAAGTGCACACAAAACCTTAAAGTAAATGAGTCTACTGCCTAATATATGTAACAAATGCACCCCTGCTTGTATAAGAGGGATCTCAGCCGCCCGGGCTGAGGGAGTTCTCCTTTAGCTCAGCTGGCAAGTTCCCTGCTGCGTGACACCGGAGACCCGGGTTCGAGCCCAGGCAGTGAGGGATGAACTGGCAGGGAAGGAGCAGCAAGGGTGGAAACCCCCAGAACAATTACATATAGATTTCATGACCTCCTGCTAAACATCTCTTCACTGAGGTGTAACCAACAGCGGACTGTATTCATAGTGAATATAGTTTACAGTTGCAAACAGGACCTATCAAAGGCATTTCTTTTTCTAAACCGCCTGAAAGCTTACACATATGGACACCTCTGGAGATCCAAGGCGCTGCATTTCCTTACAAAACAGTTTCTGAAACAGCAGGACACCGCAGACATTTCTCAAACAGCTCAAGGATGACAAAGTTGTCTTCTTTTCAAGAACTGTCGTGTCTTTGCCCCCAGACCAGCAGGTTCACGGCTAGCAGCTGCAGCCAGGGATTTTGAACCCAGCTTGTGCAACAGACCGCTGGGAGACCCCGGGAAGGGCAGCCCGGCGGCTCCCTGCCAGCGGCCGATCAGCCAGCTGTCTGATAGGAGCGGGCTGGGATGAGCCCATCGGTCGTGTGCGACAGGAGCAGTGCGGGGTTAACCAGGTCAGGGCTGCCCAGCACACCCCCGAGGAACAACGCCGCACCGGCCTCACCTCGCCCTCGCCCGCCGCTCGGAGACACCGCCGCAGCTCCTGCACGGAGTCGGCCCGGGACAGCGACACGATCCTCTCCTCCATGGCGGACCCGGGCTCAAACAGCCTGCAGTCAAGAGAGACGCGCCGATTCACAGACAGCACCCCCACTGTCGGCCCGGCTCGGTCCGGCTCGGCCCGGCAGTGTCCCTTCAGGTCCTTCAGATCAAACGGTTTTGGGGGTCGACACTTCAGAGCTGCGCTGTAAATAACCCTGAGCTCACGCGTGTGCAAGGTACCCTTCTCTTACCGTGTTTCCAGCCTGACTCTCCGCTCGCCGGTCTGACAGCCAGGCGCCGCAAACTCCCGCCGTCCGGCAATCCAAACACAGCGTGCGCGCCCCCTGCGCCGCGACGCAGCTGGGGCTGAGCGGGCGTGCGCGCACACGCGCAGTCGAGCCCTGAGGCTCGAGGGCGCGCCCGTTCTGTAGTGTCAAGCATGCTCGTGATCGGCACTAGATATCTTGCGTCTCTTGTTCAGTTTCGACTGCACATTGATCAAACTGAAATGCATCAAGAAATACATACTACATGTAAGAGCTTGATGATATATTCACAGACTCAACAAATTACTGTCGCCATACACGTATTGCACAGGTTACTTTCACAACATGCCGCAGGTTTGTAATTCGTTTTTATTTCGGGCATTTCGAAATACAGTGGAGCGAAATTAACAATGTTTACTGAACATGCATTTTAGTATTTAGGATTTTATTGTGTCGCGTGTTTTACGAAGGAGTGCACGATTTTCGTTTTATAAAGGCTCATTTCCAGAGGGAAAGCGTGCGGGCCAGTGGCGCAATGGATAACGCGTCTGACTACGGATCAGAAGATTCTAGGTTCGACTCCTGGCTGGCTCGTCTCTTTTTCCTGCTTTCTTGTTTGAAGTGGAAAACCTTCACTCTTCTGATTCATCTTTCAATTGCAATTAGTCCCCGGCCCTAAAAATGTTTAGGTTTTAAAGTATAAAAACATAATTTTTAAATGCTTCAGTCCCTTGTATTTTAAATTGAATCAGAATTGATATTGTTTTAAAATTTCGAGGCGAGGGGGCAGTCCGAGTCACGCGTGAAATGGCACTTGAGTTCTTTATTTTTTCCAGCACAGTTCTGGTAATTGACGAGTAATACATCGGTCAGACTTGGGTGAGACAGATATTTCTTGACAATTATTAAGACGGCTACACAACGTTACACGACATGCATCACTTAGTCTGTTTCGCATATGTACAAGTTCATTCGTTTTAGAGGCGTGAGAACTACAATAGAGACCCGGAACTCTACCCTTGTAATCTGAAAACACTGACATTTGAACAAAACGCGAAAAGCCCGCACCCTAGTAAAATAATACACCCTAAATCTCAGCTATTTCCTCTTCCTACCACATGGATACCCAGCAGCAAACAGGAATAAGACTCCTTATAAACGTGCATCACTAAGTACAAGAAAACGTTTTGACTATGTGCCGATTTTCCTAAAATAAATAACACAAACACAAAAATGTTCAGATTGCCCCCCAGAATCTGGTCTCCAAGGCTGATCCGAACAAGGCACCAGCTCTGAGGAAGAGGAGGGTGATGGTGGTGTCTCTCTCTGGTGCTCTTTCCTGCTCTCTCTACATTTGTGCCTGTGCTCTGTCTGCTGAAGGCTTCAATGTTTTACCACGAATTTTATTAACCAGAGTAATTCACCACAACCCCCGTGTGATCGCCTGTGGTTACCAGCCTGATTGTGCCGCTTGCCCGGCGAGCCCTTGAACAGTGCTCTCAGTCCCGGGTCATACTTCGTGACTTCGTTTGTGGTCAAAATAATATATATAATTGTTCTTATCATTAAATTACGGAACTAGCTACACTATTTAGAACTAAGATGTTAGGTGAAATTATTATCGAAATGATTTTTTTAAACTGTTATGTTTTTCTTAGACTCTAAAAAAACTTTAATTGTAACTAGTCTTGTCAGACTTGTTTCAAAACGGTGCATTAGTCTTACTTTATTTTTGACCCCAAAATGAACACACTGACACTAAACCTATCAAATAATAATCGGTATGGCTTTATTTGTAACTCTTGCCCCAATATTTAAAAAAAAACATCTCACCTAAGATCCAAAATTAGGAGTTCCAAATTCATTAAAATAAGCGATATTTGCAAATGTTATTGCATGACATGAAGATCTAGTACTTGATCATTTTTGCACATCCTTACACCTCTCTAAAATTAACCTACAGTATTTCTCACAGGATTTTTAAATGAGTTGTGACAATTTCATTCTCTACTAGTCTCTACTGTTTCGCAAACAGGGACACGATTTTGACTATAAACTACAAAGTAAATGAAAACAGAAATGTTATATTTGTGAATCATCTAATTTAAATCGAGATATTTTAAGTGTGGATTCCAAACAGTGGTGCCGAGTGGTACTAAACGCGACTCGTATGTTTTACAAGGGTGCGTCTGTGTGAACGAGTTTCCAACAATAATCACATCTTTTCTCACCGCATGTACTGTAGTTACTAGGGGTTGAATGATTACACTCCTAAAAACACTGGCTTGTATCGTTTTTTTATTTTAATTAATGTTATCTTTAACTGTATTTCACGTAGAAAAAAAGTATAAATGAACACATTTTGAAAGAAAGATTCGTTTCGTTGGTTTAACTGGACGACAAAAGTTTACAAACTCCTACAGGACTCGCAAAGCGCCCGCGTGGTTGTGTATCAGGGATGGCTTGGATCTGCCCCTCCGAACTGCACCGACAGCTGTCCGGCACCGACAGACCGCCTCATCCTGGAGACAGTCCAGCACCGACAGCACAGTCCAGCACCGACATCCCGCCTCATCCTGGAGACAGTCCAGCACCGACAGCACAGTCCAGCACCGACATCCCGCCTCATCCTGGAGACAGTCCAGCACCGACAGCTGTCCGGCACCGACAGACCGCCTCATCCTGGAGACAGTCCAGCACCGACAGCACAGTCCAGCACCGACAGCCCGCCTCATCCTGGCGCACAGTTCAGCACAGAATTCGCAATCATTAATAACTGCACTCATTTACAATATTTACACCTTTTCACCCCACAAATCTTGACCTTTATTTCGGGAGAGAACAGCGCCTCCTACTTGCCAATCCCGCCCATTAACAGCAGAAGCCCGGTGTAACTTGTAGGTCTCCCCTCTCGGCACTGATGAAGCCCTTGCTAAGCGTCCGGCAGCGGTCGGGGCCAGTCTACCAGGGCGGACAGGTGCTGTAATCTAGAGCATTTCTGTAGAAAATATTTGAGATAGGACAATGAGACAATATTTGAGATGAGGACAAGAACTTTGAAAATAATGACTTACTAGAAATGTGCACTTTCGCATCAACAAAATAAAACACGATGCGCAGCGCGCTAACAGGCCACAAGAGGGCGCGCACAGACCACACACGCCCTCCTGCCAGAGGACACTGGTTACATCGCCCGTCAAGGACTGAGCAAGAAGTACGATAGCAAAAAAGTAATTACAAAACAGTTCTCAGTCTATCGTAACTACATTAAAGTGCATGATATAATAAACATTGAGAGTGCACTCTGTATTACATAATGCATCTGAAATTGTATAATTCAGAACAAACACTCCTGCGCTTTGGAGTCCAGTGCACACCTCGGTGCGGTGGGAGCTGAGCGGGGGGCTGTCTGATCACGTTCAGACAGCACGCAGCGCGCTAATCAAGAAACTCACCGCGCCGCCGTGCAGCGCTTCGGGGATCCTGGGCTCAGAGGCGCGCCCGGCCCTCCTGGCCCGCCGGGAGCGCGCTCCTGGCTGGAGGCGAGCTCGAGGTGCGAGCCGGCGCGAGGCAGCATGCCCTGACTGACAGACACAGCACGTGTCCGCGCTCAGAGCCCGCGGGACGCCGACTCGCTCCGAGCATGGGGACCTGGGGCATGCTCCTGCACCTCACCTGCCTGGCGTGCTGGCTGGACGGTAGGGCGTCGCTGCTTCCTTCTTACTGTACCTCTTGCTTGCTTTCCTCATGCATCTTATTCATTAAAATATTTGGGCTGTCGACCGCTCAAACTCTGGAGCTGCCTGGTTCTCTGGTGTGCCGATACTCGCCCTGTCACAGCGGGGTTGTTTCTCAGTGATCTCTTTAGCAAGTTTGTCTTTCGGAAGGATATGGGCTCCGTTAGAGAGTCACACTTAGTTTTTATCGCGCAATTCTCCGCTGTATAAGGAGCGAGGGCTCGCGAATAAAGCGACTATACTAAACGCATTCTGGCAGTCGGAATAAGAGCCCAGCGAGCGGAACAGTGACATGGGCTGTAAGGATTGAGTTAACAGCGCTGAGTCAGTCAGTCAATACTGGGGGTACGAGTCAAAGGTATGGCAATATCTAACTTGAAAAGCCGAGCGGTCATCTTAGTAACCTTTATTTCTATTACAGTAGAAAACCTATGCAATACATCTACATGGAATGGCAAGTTAACCAGAGGCTTCTGGGGCTGGGAGATCTCAGGGAATTCCAGAATCTCGTAACAGCAATCGGAGAGAAGCGATGACAGACTGCGCGTCTGTGAATCTCCGAGCCGCCTGGTGTCCTCTCTATCACCGGTGCCGGAATGGGAGCCGGCACAGGAACACTGGAGATGCACTTTACACGGCCATTATGATGTACATCTTCCAGCAGGAATATGCAGGAAAATTAAAATACTAAAAATTGCTTGTCTCAGTTCCACAAAAGGGAAACAGAAGCATAGCGAGAATTAAGAGCTGAACATTTGAAAACTTGAATTTCACCGCCTAAAAATGGTGATTTACTCTCATTCAGCATTTAGGCCATTACCTGAAGGTGAACTTTTCGAACAATACTTTCCGATATTAATGGGGGGAAACCCCATGCTGATAACCAGGCAAGGAATCAGTAAAAATGGCTCCGTCCTTCGGATGAGACTTAAAACTGATGTAGTGACTCTCCTTGGTCATTAACATCACAGGGCACTCTTTGAAAAGGGTAGGGTTTTTTTACCCCAGTGTCCTGGGCGACAGTCCCCCTGACCTCTACCATTCATGACCTCCTAATAGTCCCTGTCTCTGAACTGGCTTCATCCCTCTGCTCTCCTCCCCTCTGAGAGCTGCTGTGTGGGGAGCGGACTGGCGCACTATGGCTGGTGGTGGTGGAGGGGAGTCCCCATCACCTGTTAAATGCTTTGAGTGGAGTGTGCAGAAAAAGTGCTATATAATGTAAGTGTAAGTTATTATAAGGTTATCTAACCCTGCAAAACTGTGTTTTTGTTTACTGCGGTATCGTAAGCCTCTGAGACACTGTAGCTCATGGCAGTGGTGAATGAGCTGGAACAGTGGAGGTCAGTAGAATATTGTGATGAATGTATTGATGTACCTCTGGTGGTACCAGGCTGTATCTTCTAATACAGGGCTGTTTAACTTGTAGCCCTTACAGTTCACTGCATTACAGGACTGTTTTAATTGATAATTATCAGGGTAACTATATCAATTAGGGAGCTGGTTTTATGAAGGTACTGTAGAGGAGCAGACTGGAAGGACCAGTGGTATCATGATGTGTGCTTTGAAGATAAATGAACACAGTGCCATTGAAATGACCAGTGATTTTGGCAAAAGTAAGAAATACCCTGATCCTATAGTATTGTAAGACGCAGTAACGCCATTGATTCATGACACAGGAACGTTTTTTTACTGTAATAAATGCGTTACAAACAGGTATTATTCACAGGGACCTAAGCAGCTGTTAGCAGGTGTCCGGTACATTAGTTGAGTGCAGAACTGTGATCAGTAAGCTGCTGGGTCCCAGGTTTGGTCTGGTGCCCCACACCTGCTGGTCTTCATTCCAGCCCACCTTCATTAGGTGGAGCCTTAATCGATCAGAGAAGTTTCTTCCCTGGAATATTTGCATTTTGTTTCTAGTGACAAGTCTGGGATTTTATTTGAATTACAAAATACAGCAGTTAAAGCTCCAACATGTGTCAGAGCTGGGAACTAACAGCTCAAACAAGACGTATTGTTATTAAGTCAATGAAGGGTTTAATGTGTAACCAGGGGCTCTGCAGGAACAATACCCCCAGCTGTGTGGGCAGCCAGAGCAGAACTGGGAACCATTGCTGGAAACCACATCTTACCCAGTTCGGTCTGGAGTGCATTTTGCAGCAGGGCACCACTAGAGGCCACTAGAGAGGCAATTCGATATAGAGCATGTGAATGAAAGCAATCTCATTTAGAGTAGTTTATTGCCAAATGTACACGTACATTGGAATTCTTAATCGTGCTGATCTCTAGGGACATACACACTGCAACAGACAACACCACACACTGTAGACAACAGGAACAATAAATATGATGTGGAAAAATAAATAAATATGTAGTAGTGAGACCAAAGAAAACTGTTAGACTATGTGAAAAGTGCGTAGTGCAGATGTGTATTAAGGCCCTGCAGTGAGCTGTTGAGGGTGGGTTAGAAGCTGTTCTTGAGCCTAGTGGTCCTTGCTTTAACAGTGCTTGCCAGAGGGTAGAGGGGAGAACAGTTTGTGGCGGGGATGGCTGGGAGCTTCAGTGATGGTTTTCTGTTCTAGTAATTGAGAGACAGACTCTAATAGCTGATAAAAACAGGTGATATGAGGATCAGTAACTGGTTGCATTGATGTAAGTGTATGGCAATGTTGAAATCTTTTCTATTGGTCCTAACATGCACTATTGATGGCTCAGTAAAGTCCCAATGGAAGTCAAATAAGATTCTGATTCTGGTGTTAAACCAGAGCCTGAGGTTGTCTGCTGCAGCAGTACAGCACTCCCAGAAAGGCTGTTGGATTCCTGCACGGACAGGGCTAGACGATGACTCCAGTCTTTCCTTTCTTCCCCAGTCTCTCTGCAAGGGGAGTTTCAGAGGAAGCTGTACAAAGACCTGATGAAGAATTATAGCCCGCTGGAGAGGCCTGTGTCCAATGACTCCCATCCCCTCACAGTGTACTTCAGCCTCAGCCTCATGCAGATCATGGATGTGGTGAGTTCATACTCATCCAGCTTTCAGGAATACCCTGTACATGCTGAGTCACTGGAAGGATGAAAGCAGGCGTGCTCCAGTGTCGATGAGGACACGGGGGCCCTATATCTGTGCATAATCGAACCTTTTGATTCATCTGTACTAATGAGCTATTCCACCCAAACAACGCTAATCTGTTTAAAGAGCATTAGAGATGTCCTCACATAAAATAGGCCGTTAGAGTTTTGTTTCTGCACAACCCACAGCTCCCTGAGGATTCACTAGGAGAGGCTGACAGCTGTGGTGTGATGAGAAACATGTGCTATGTTTAGGCACAAAGCATGTATATATTTCCCGTTTAATCATTTTTGTATTTTATGATTACCAGGTGGAAATATTTTTTTAAAACCTTAAGTAGAAGGTTAAATGCTGAAGAAAATAAAATGATGCAATGCACAAGAATTGGAGCAATACGGGAGATACTGTCACTATTTCGGATGTAGACCTGTGTCAAAACTCAGTTTTGAGAAAACTGGATACTATGTCCAGCTTCTTGTAGGACTGTTCCTTGTAAGGAAGCAGTGAATTATTGTCTAGACATGTTATCATCCCATTAGAAGATTGAGATCAATTTTATTTTAATCTCATAAAGTCTACTTTATTAAATAAGTCTAATTCAACAGATTCCAGTTTCCAAAAAGCCAGTGGAGACCGTTTAGTCTGTGCCTCTTTTCCATGTGTCACCACAAGGTGGAGTTGTGGAGCTGGTACTTACAATTTAAGAGCTTTTAGAAAATGCGTTTATTTCCTAGGACCCACAGCAGTATGTCTGGGCATTAAGATTGGTGTCAAACTAAGATGTACTAATTGGAAGTCTTAATTACCACAGGCCTGTGGGAGGGAGTGTTTCATTTTCAAACAGAAGTTGCCTCTGCAGTAAGAAGAAAAGCGTTTGGCCTATCCTCATCATCATTTGGTTGCTAGAAGGTCATAAATCCATGGATTTCTTCCAACCATTCCTGAAGGATCCTGAAGAACCCTCTTCAATAACAGATCCATACAGTCCTTCATATAATAAAGTTTCTTCTGATCTCTGTCCTAAATCTACTCCCTCTAAATTTCTGTGTGTCCTTGGGGCCTCTTTCCTGTGTCCTGCTGGTGTTTCTGGAGGCAGGCCAGCCCACCATACAGGGAGACAAGACAGGGAGACAGGCCAGCCCGCTGGACAGGAAGACAGGACAGGGAGATATGCCAGGGAGACAGGCCAGCCCACTGGACAGGAAGACAGGACAGGGGGACAGGCCAGCCCGCTGGACAGGGAGAAAGGACAGAGAGACAGGCCAGCCTGCTGGTTAGGAAGACAGGACAGGGAGAGAGGGAAGGGAGACAGCGCCAGCCTGCCTGACCTTCCGGCTTGAGATGACATAATTCTGGTGTTCAGATACTGAAAGCATACTCGCACCATTCTTAACCTATTAATGGTTATGAGTCTGAAACCAGCACTGTGAGGAATAAAGGCTGATTTTTGGAACTGGGTGTCGGAAGTGGGATGGTGTTACTGGATGATTTAGTTTAGCTGCAGCAGTGCTCAGAAAAGTGCAAAACTATCTTCTCTCTGTGTGTCATGAGGTAGTTTCTCCTCAGGTATTTTTGAGGGCTTGTATGTTTTGTGATTCTGATGTTCTTAGCCACTGCTTTTGAAAATTTGTCTTTATGTGTTACAGGATGAAAAAAATCAAGTTTTTACAACAAACATATGGTTACAGCTGGTAAGTCGTTTATTAGAAGTTCTTTCTGTGGCCAGTGGGTTGTGTCTTGCACCCTGTGCGTGAGCCCAGAGAGACCTGTGCCCTGTTACAGCCTCGGTTCTGGCCTGCAGCTGCCAGTGCCTGATCACGTGGCTTTCTGAGGTGTTTTCAAACAGTGGCATTCTTGCAAGCTAGATTTTCTACAGCCTCATGTGGAACAGGCTTTGCAGCTATGACTGACTGGCTGGCTGGCTGGGCTCAGCTCCTCTCACTGTCGGGCGGCCTGGGCCACCGGGCTCAGCCTGTCTGGATCAGCCTCACAGGAGCCCAGTTTTCTCTCTTCACTTCTAGGATTTACATCTCTCACAGCTGAAAGCAGGCCAGGTACATTATATGAAAGTTGAAATAAAGCAACATTCTTTCAAATTTGTCTGCAATTTAGGCACTAGGACAATTATATAAACTGTTCTAATTAAAACTAATTTCCCCCGGCTTTTACCAATCATGGCCTCCTAATAACCCCCGTCTCTGAACTGGCTTCATCACTCTGCTCTCCTCCACACTGAGAGCTGGTGTGTGGGGAGCGGACTGGCGCATCATCCAGGTGGGGCTGCACACTGGTGGTGGTGGAGGGGATCCCCATTACTTGTAAAGAGCTTTGAGTGGAATGTCCAGAAAAGTGCTATATAAGTGTAAGGAATTATTATTATATGTAAGTTATATACAAATATATATATATAATATTATATGTATAATAGCCATTATACTGGCTATAATGTAGCCAGTATAGCTACATTACACCCTGTGGAACTGAGAAGCTTCACACTGAGAGCTGGAAGTGATATATACCCCGACACAAACTCCCGACAGCCAAAGTGCTCACACTGCAGCTTCGTGAATAAATTAGCAGACCCCGATCAAACATGCTTCAGAAAAAACAGACTTATGGTAGATAATTTACATCATCTTCCACACGTTATACACGCAATTGTGGTCTTTAATCACCTCAATCTGTGGTCTCCCAGGGGCAACATTGCCACATGTTTCTAAATATTAAGGTCAATGATGAGTTAATTAATGAAAGCAATATACAGTAATCAATATATTGTATCCTCCAATGATCAATATAGAAATAAGTACAAGTTGTAAACTGAGCATCAAAAGAAATGTCTCACCTATAACCTCAGCAGATTAGAGCTGATAAGGGGGCTAGTCCTCTCTCTGGCTTGTGGAATGATCCTGACTGGGCAGAAATCAGGGCTTCAATAACACATTGACCCAGCAAACAGCTTTAAAGCAATCTAAAATTCTGTCTGGAAAATTAAAGTTACCGACGTGATGACATACTGTCAATCATAATCTCTGAGAAAGCAGAAGAAAAGCAAAGCCGTCACATAGACTAATGCATGCAGAAAATAAAATACTATGCCAGCAGCAGATTACTTCCTCACAGATTGGTTCTCTTAATATGATTGACAGGCAGTGAGCCCTATTGCAGCCCAACGCTCTCTCATTAGGACTTGTTCCTACTCCTGCTGCTGATTGTTTATTTCCTGATCTGATTGACAGGCATTCTGCATTAGTACAGTCAAGCAAGCAAATCAGGTTTTGTGCAAGTTATATTGAGTAATGGATAATATAATTTCTTACTAATTTCTTACTGGTACTTTAGACATTGTCTGTAAACTGTATGGATGCAGACCCAGAGTCCTTGCAGATCCGTAGTTGATATGACAGTGCACAGGATGCTTGTAGAAATTGCGACAAGACTTTCAAGCTCGACAGTTTTTGGCAGCACCTGACTGAAGGCCTGGTTTGCCAACATCTGCATGGACAGGGTCGTCCATCATGGGAGAAAACCTCTCCTCATACCAGATAATTGATGGAATTCCTGACAACTCATCTATTTTCCTTCTCATTCCAGTACTGGAATGACTTCTACCTTCAGTGGAATGCTTCTGACTATCCAGGGGTGAAGAACGTTAGGTTCCCTGATGAGCAGATATGGAAGCCAGATGTTCTCCTCTATAATAGGTAGGTTACTTCCCTTAGTTAGATTTATTGAAAGATGAATCAATATGTCTTCTTTCAGTCCTCCTTATATCCACCAGGGGGACACAAAATAAAAAACCCAGCTGTGAGGTGTTTTGAAACCTTCCCAGAATTGGCTGCCAGAGAAATGTAATACAGCAGATAGTCAATAGCTTGATTGCATACCTGTTGCTGCAGAAAGTGTCCACTGAAGGCACAAGAGGCCAGGCACTACAGGAGCAGATCAGAATGCCTGGTTCACTGCTACTCCTCGTTCATGCACTGTCCTGGGTCTAGAACAGAAAGCCACACTGTCCTGGGTCTAGAACAACGAGTCACACCGCCCTGGGTCTAGAACCCCACATGGTGTTTTTAGGATGTAGTGGGTCAGAGCAGGCCACATGTAGGATTTGGTAGAAACGACAAGGTGCCTAGATTTTTTGGGGTGCTGGGTTTTAATTTTCAACAAAATTAAAGGAGAATGATCTATATTCTATTTTGATCTATCCATTCTACAGCTAAATCACATTGAAGAGTCGCATTGAAGGATAATTTAGAATTGTTGCATCTAAAAGGCAGGAAATTCAATTAGAGAAAATCTTTATTAGATATGTCCCGGGGCTGAAGCATAAAACAGTCTGGACTGGAAGGCTGAGAGTTAGTGAAGAGGTTAGATAATCGGGCAAAACACAAAGAAAAGCAAAAGGGCCAAGAAGGCAAATTCATAAGTTATACATATGTTCCAATACACAGATCAAAAATAAAAGACAAGCTGGAGGAGATTCATGAATCAATTAGCTACTAACAACCACTGGGAGCAAATGGGCCAGAGGGCCTCTTCTCATGTCTATCCTTTCTTGAGTTCCTGTGCATAAAGTGAAATGATTGTAAAGGTAAATGACTGCCTTCTTACTCAACTTGTCAGAGAACCAACAAGGGAAAATCCCTGCACCGATCTGATCTTTCCAAGTATTCAGAACAGAGTGCAAAGACAGAGGCAAGAGAATAACTAAAATAATTCATCCACGGTACAATCCTTTTTAAGTGAAATTCAAAGCTTGACAGGCAGTGTGGTTTATGGATTTAGAGAAGCAGACTTTGAGGGAATGAGAGAGTATGAGATAAACAGATTAAGATAAATTAGATATGACATCTGGAAAGAGTGGATGGCTCTGTTTCAAAAACACATTTACTACAGAGCCAGACCAAATCCATACCAAAAATAAACAAGTCTAGGTCAAAGATAACAATGGACGAAATCATATAACATACCGATAAGTAGTAGGAAAAAGAAAAAAGGCTATATACAATCTTTAAATAGATCAAGAGAAAGCAAAAAACAAGAATACAGTTACAGCCATAAATCGGAACTACATTGGAATTAGAGTCAATTAGAAGAGAGAGAGGAATAAACACTGCAAAACTAATAAAACAATAAGACGATAAAAATAATCTGGAGTCTAGTTCTACCTACAACAACAACAACAACAAATTATATATTAAAATGAATTAAACGACATGAAAATAGAATAGTATATATATTCTTAATCTCATTTTGTTCATTTTCAAAAGTGGAAAATATAAACTTTAAATTTATCATAGACATAATATTGGTTATTTCTATTTCCTATGTGCTGGCCTGTATAAAGTTCTGTACAGTTTGAAAAACTAAAAATATAGAAGAGTGCATGGCAAATACATTTAAATGGGTCTGTGTCATTTGGCTTGATTTAATTTATGTGTTATGGGTAATGTACTTTAGGGAAGACGAACGTGGATATTATCCAGTCACCTGGAGCGATTCATTTAATTTTCTCCCCTAGGGATGGATAATGTGGCTGACTTTATTTTCTGATGAATACGAAACAGCTGAAGCTGCCCTTTTCCTCATTCAGCAATTTGCAGCTCAGTGCACACCCTTACATAAACATTTTATTGACACTTAAGTAAGTGTTATTTATTTTGTGGTCCAACAAATTTAAAGATTTATAGCGCTTTAACCAAAGCAGTAACGGTCATTATTTAAACAGCTCTCTCATGTTTTCCATTTAATCTGCCAATCTGAACTTTATTGGGAAATAAAACATTGACACTAACAGCTGATATGTTCCTCGCAGTGCTGATGAGAGATTTGATGCAACCTTTCACACCAATGTGCTTGTGAATTCCACAGGATACTGCCAGTACATCCCACCAGGTAAATCGAAGTAAATCGAACCCTCATTCCTCACAATCATTACTTGCAGGAGAGGAAGGTCACAGGGTCTTGTGAGAACAGGAAATGTGTCAAGTTTTTAATAAGGAAACTTCAGTGAACAAACATATCACCCTAGATTTGTTAAGGATGTTCCATCTGATTTCTATGCATAACAAATCAGCCGCAGATATTTAAGCTGAGTAATGTTTTTAATTATGATATTAAAAAAATTAGAAGGTGACATGGCAAATACCTTTCATGTAGACATTAGTGCATATATTTTAAAAGTATAAAAGCAGTGAAATAACATGAATACTAAATTTTATCTGATGTTCAACAACAGTTTGTTTAATTTTTCTAACTTATTTGACGGCAAGCATTATGTACATTATTTTACAATCCGATTGTAATGAGAAGTGCTTAAAATTTTAATTAATGCAGGAAAAGAAAAAAGTTACAACCATACACACCTGTATTGCTATCAGTACAATTGAAGGTGGCCTGTCTGTGAGACAAGTCCAGAGAATCTATACAATCATTTTCACACTGCAGTGGCAACAGTGCAAAACATGCCAGCATGGAGTAAACTGTGCAGCACAATAACTGTAGCTTGAGAAACGAAGATACTGCAGGAGACCTGAGTCTCAATGTGAGGACATGAAAGGAAGACCTGACCATCATCTGCATGATACAGAACTGTGTGGGAAGAAAGGACATGACCCAGGGAGTGTGTGTCAAGACAGAACTATAGAGGACCTGGGACAGAACCCTGGGGAACACCTGTGGAGAGAAAGTAAGGAGCAGACAGCAAACTTCACCAGGAGTTCTGATATATGCAATCGGCAAAGCAGGAGGAGAACCAGGCCTGAGTATTACCTGAAATGCAAGTGTTGATGGGAGAATAGCAGGGAGATCAAGAAGGGGTCGGACAGAGAAGAGAAGGGTAGCCTGTGCCGAGGGAAGAGAATCAGAAACAGGCAGTAGAAAAGGAGTATTGAGCAGCAGCCAAACTGGGGTCAGTCTCTTCCTACTGTATTTTTCTCTCCTTTCTAGGAATCTTCAAGAGCACCTGTTACATAGACGTAAGATGGTTTCCCTTTGATGTGCAAAGGTGTGATCTCAAGTTTGGCTCCTGGACCTATGGTGGCTGGTCCCTTGATTTGCAGATGCTGGAAGCTGACACATCTGAATATATTCCCAATGGAGAATGGGACCTTGTGGGTAAGGCCACAAAACAAATACGTGTTATATTTAGGGGGACATTAAGTTGACCAGTTATATCTACAGTATTCATTTATATGTGTTGTCTTTAATTGTTAACATATACAGTTTACTGTATATAAACTTACATGAAATGGACAGTGGCTCCTTTGCCGAAGCCAAGACACTTCTCACCTGTGCATGTTTTTACAGTCCACTCTCTTGCTCTTACAGTGCGCTCTCAGCTGCTCTTACAGTCCAGTCTCTCATGCTCTTACAGTCCACTCTCTTGTGCTTTTACAGTCCACTCCCGTGCCTTTTTGGTCATGTGGTGCAGTCTTTGCAATGTCTTTGAACCGCAGGTGTCCAGGGGCGCCGGAATGAGAGGTTCTACGAGTGCTGTGAGGAGCCGTACCCAGACGTGACGTTCACAGTGGTCATGCGCCGGCGCACTCTGTACTACGGCCTGAACCTGCTCATCCCCTGCGTCCTGATCTCCACGCTAGCTCTGCTGGTCTTCCTGCTGCCTGCAGACTCGGGGGAAAAGATCTCGCTGGGTGAGCTGCTGCCTCATAAGTGACAAATTTCTAAGTCCTAGCTGACTTCTTAAGGAGGTCAGTGAGTGGTAGCACTTGTGAGGATAGATTAAATGGATGGTAATAATAATGTTGCTTTATTAGCCCTATACAATTTCTTTTTGCATACCCCAGCTTGCTCTCCATGAGACAGGCACACAGAGAAGCTTGGGGTCAGAGCACAGTGTCAGCCATTGCATAGCACACCTGGAGCAGTTGGGGTTAAGGGCCTTGCTCAGGGGTAGGATTCCTCTGCGGGCTGTGGGATTTGAACTGGCAACCTTCCAGTTCCAGGCACAGATCCTTAGTCACAGAGCCACCGCTCTGCTCTGTAATGTAAACATTGGTATCTTAACATTCCTTAAAATAAATCTAAACATAGTAACGGCAGCTAAAATAGAATTATGACATGGGGGGGTAGGCTCCTTGTTGTATGGGCACACATGTGATTTACAAAGCGAGTCAACCTGTTATATCTGCATGAGAGAGTGAAACTCTGCTGTATACAGTAACAGAACAGTCATCGTTTGTGCCCTCTTTCACAGGCACAAGCTTCCCACTGGGATTAAATTATTTTACCTGGAACTGAACCGGCTCAATTTCTGATTTTTACCCATTGAAAATGAAAATATGCAAAACTAATTGTGCTTACCACGTTGCATTATGTTACATACCTGTATAGTATATAAGCCACCTGCCTGTACTGTATATGATATTATCTGAAGTTTTTCAGTTATTATCATATTGACTACATATGCGTAAACAGTGTATATACATGAGCGGGCTAGTGATTTGCAACTCCTGTTATTAAAATAATGAAGCATTATAGATCTAATCTAAAATGCCTCATCGCATTGCCCTGCTTAAACATTTCCTAGTCTGATTAATTCAGGGTGAAAAATGTTGATTTCAAATACAGCAAACACATTCATACGGTATTGTATTCAAATGTAGTTTTTCAGTGTAAACCCCACACAATTAATTTACGATTATGTGAATAATTTTGTTGCATGTGAATTGCAACCGTAAAATTGCAACCCGGCAAAAACAAAAATAATATTTCCTACCTTTAATAAATACATTGTTCTAAAACATTCCGCTCAATAGGACAGTTGCCATCAAATCTATTCGGCTTTACTTGCTTAAACCAGTTGCTTTTGTTAGCATCTCTTCGGTCTCACCTCTGGCAAAGTACGGCCCAGCACCTTCTCACTCGGACACTGTGTGCCTGCTCCCCAGCTGCAAGGAAAGTGCTTTCAGTTTACTGCAGAGGCGTGACCTCCATGCAATTCAGTAGGATAAGGCTTAAATTGTCTTAATACACTTATTACACTTAAATGATGTAAAATAACCTTCAATGAGGCAGACTTCAGGTCCTTCCTCATTTATAATTGTTCCAGGCCCACCCTGTCTGGTACCGCCAGCTGTGTTTTCACACCTCGCTGCGCAGCCAGGACCCCTGCACCCGCGTGGGCAGGAGGTGAAGTGTGCACAGGCCGCTGGTCTTCTGCCCAGAGGCTCGGCGTTGACTGGAGGAGAGGCGCGACCCCAGTGACGTGCCCCAGAGCCAGCCCCACCTCCGGCTTGGCTGCAGATCTCCTGGCCGCAGTCGGCCAGTGCACGACCAGGCCCTCACGTGCTACACAAGTGTCTCAGCACGGGGAGAGGTGCAGTGGTTCAGGGGCTCCTTCCCTCTCTATTTCCTTAGATCTAATCTGTCTACAGGAAGGCTGTGACTGAAACTAACGTCATCCCAAAGTGTTGGGGACGAAACGCCTTGTTTACCCCAGAGGGTACAGGCGGTGCTCACTGCTACCAGTTATTACAACTTTGTAAAATGTTCTAGGCATTTGTCACTGTCAGTGCTCACAGATGCAGGGACCCTCTTGCACTAGTCTACTGAGAGCTCAGATCTGTGCCAAAACATCTGTGTGAAGTCAGAGAGCAGCCTTCCAAGACCATACAGACCTGCACTGCAAGAACACGATCGATGGATTTGTTCAGATTTGATCATTTCTCCAAGGAAGATGGCCCAAGATTTCTCACATTACAATTACTGTACGTGTTTGAGAGCTATACCCGTTGCTGCCTTTTATGAGGATACACTGTACTTGTTGCACTTGGGAAGGACTGAACCGCTGCACAAGTTCCAGGTTTAATAGCTGACCCCGGACCAGGAGTAAATGAGTTTGTGTAAAGACCAGCCGTGTTGTGTTGTGTGTGCTGTCTCTACACACGCAGAACAGCTCAAACTCTAAGCAAGAGCAACGCAGCCTGAATGTAAAGATGTAAGTCTGGGTATGTTATGAGGTTTAATTTGATTTTAATACAAGGAATTAAAGACTAGAATACAAAGACAAAAATATGGAAACGTCTTGAAAACGGCAGAGACGTGGTTGGCGTCTTCCTCGGTGTAGGAAAACAACAAACACTGACAGGCGGAGGGGGCAGTTTTTCATCATTAAAGAAGTAACTGGAAAGAGTTAATTTAACTGATGGAAATGCAGTACGATGTAAATAAAAACTAACCTCCTCTTGGCAGTAGAAACGTTAATTTCATGTTATGTTTTAAATTCTGTTTCACTTTCTTATGCCAAGAAAAAGCTTAATTACTTCTTTCTGGGTAATTTAATACATGCATCTGCACAAGACTAATGGACCAAATGTTCGTAATGGTTGAATTGGCGTAGTTAATGTGTGGTTTACGGCCTTTTTGCTGCAGGGATCACAGTTCTGCTGTCGCTCACTGTCTTCATGCTGCTGGTCGCGGAGATTATGCCTGCAACATCAGACTCTGTTCCTTTAATAGGTAAGCTTTTAATATCCAAGAACATTTATAATCATTTCACTGGATGCTATTGCGATATCTACACTAAACGTTAATGCAGTACCTCAGATGATTTTACAAGTTAGGAACTCTAATCTCATTCCGTACGCTTAAAGACCACGTGAGACTGAAAGTCTGGCTGTGGGAGACGATTTCTTGTGTCAGATAGATATTCAGTGATTCCCCTTTTCCACGGAAGCTGTGGAGGAGGAGGTGGCTCTGCTCCATGAATACAGCAACACACTCATGTTAGACAGCCTTCCGAATGGAGCAGAAAATAAATGTCACACATTATAAGTCATTCTGAATGGCAGTTTTCCTATATTAAAGTACTCTTTAAAGGGCTGAGTACAAATCAACTACAACACTAAACATGTCAAAGAATGGAAGAGGCAGATTTATTTTCTCTTACCACCACCCCTCCCACCTTTGATGGACAGCTTTACTTATGTTTTTTTAATTCTCTCAAAAATTGTCTTACAATATTTTTGTGTCCCTTGGTGCTATTCAAGTAAGCCTCTAATGGGCCCCATGTTCCCTGAGGACACACTGACAACAGAGTACTGTTCTCACAGGCAACAGTTCCTACATCAGCAGGTCCCTGAGAACACACTTAGAACAGAGTACTGAGACAGTGACAGGCAGCAGATCCTATATCAGCAGGTCCCTGAGAACACACTGAGAACAGAGTACTGAGACACTGACAGGCAGCAGATCCTACACCAGCAGGTCCCTGAGAACACACTGAGAACAGAGTACTGAGACACTGACAGGCAGCAGTTCCTACTTCAAGAGGTCCCTGAGAACACACTGAGAACAGAGTACTGAGACACTGACAGGCAGCAGATCCTACACCAGCAGGTCCCTGAGAACACACTGAGAACAGAGTACTGAGACCCTGACAGGCAGCAGTTCCTACATCACATCAGCAGGTCCCTGAGAACACACTGAGAACAGAGTACTGAGACACTGACAGGCAGCAGATCCTACACCAGCAGGTCCCTGAGAACACACTGAGAACAGAGTACTGAGACAGTGACAGGCAGCAGATCCTATATCAGCAGGTCCCTGAGAACACACTAAGAACAGAGTACTGAGACACTGACAGGCAGCAGTTCCTACTTCAAGAGGTCCCTGAGAACACACTGAGAACAGAGTACTGAGACACTGACAGGCAGCAGTTCCTACATCACATCAGCAGGTCCCTGAGAACACACTAAGAACAGAGTACTGAGACACTGACAGGCAGCAGTTCCTACATCACATCAGCAGGTCCCTGAGAACACACTAAGAACAGAGTACTGAGACACACACAGGCAGCAGTCCCTGAGAACACACTGAGAACAGATGTCAAACTGCAGCTCTGTGACATGACCCTCAGTCCTTGCCGCAGCTGATGGCACATTTAATTATGATTGTGAATTTAATCAGAAAATGTTTTTATTCCAGCTGACCTATGTTTTGCCACATGTGCTGTTGCTGGCAAGAGAGAGATCTTCTCTAACTGGAGGTGTTTGTTTTGTGTACTGTGTGCCAAATCATGAATATCACTGCCAGAGACCCAGAACACCCTGTTGTTCACATACCACCAACAACGTAGTCTTCCTTGAACTGATATTCGAAGAGGATGGCAAATCAATTCAGCAGCAGAAATACATTCCTTACCCACATTATACTACATGTGAAATACCTACATAACTTAATGGGAATATCAGTAAAAAGAGACAGTAAAAAGAGAGAGTCTGTGACATAAAGCACAACAGAAGGGACTTTGCAGATTCTGTAAAGTGTTTTATGTGATTTTCAACGATTAGGTAGATAACAGTGAAATGGCCCTAAAGAAAGTATTCTAGTTTTTATGGGATACTAAACAGCATCACATTAAATTATTAAGAAGTATTCAACTGTGTACAACTCGTCCTTCAGATGAGACATAAAACCGAGATCCTGACTCACTGGGGTCATTAAAAATCCCAGGGCGTTTCTCGAAAAGAATAGGGGTGTAACCCCGGCGTCCTGGCCAAATTTCCCATTGCCCCTTACCAATCATGGCCTCCTAATAATCCCCATCTATGAATTGGCTTCATCACTCTGCTCTCCTCCTCACTGAGAGCTGGTGTGTGGGGAGCGTTCTGGCGCACTATGGCTGCCGTCGCATCATCCAGGTGGGGCTGCACACTGGTGGGTGTGCAGGGGAGTCCCCATTACCTGTAAAGCGCTTTGAGTGGAGTGTCCAGAAAAGCGCTATATAAGTGTAAGGAATTATTACTATTATTATTATTATAACTGTGTAGTCTGTTCATTTCACCTCTTAACAAACCCTTTTCTCTCTTGCAGCTCAGTATTTTGCGAGCACAATGATCATTGTCGGACTGTCTGTAATTGTCACTGTCTGGGTCTTACAATTCCATCACCATGACCCTGATGGAGGCAAGATGCCAAAATGGGTAAGAATGTGGAATGCTCATGGCGTTTCTGTAAGGAGTGACGCGCTGCGGTTCAAACACCGATCATGGATGATATAAAAACAACATCAGGCACAAGACCCAACTGAGGTGGGGCGTCGAGCTGTGAGGCTGCAGTGATGACTGCCAGACCACCTTTCTGCCAGGACTGAGCTTTTTCACTGGGGCGCTTTGCATAGTTACTCAACAGTAAAACCTAAAAACCTTCAAACCTCTGGCTAGTGCTCTACCAAGAACACAAACAGCAGCGAACACATAAACCACATGCAGTGGAAGCACACACACCAGCACGCATGGGGAATATCACATTCGTGAGTGACCATCATTTCTCTTCTGCTGTCCTATTCATACTGGGCAATAATACTGTACATAAAAAAACCTTGCTGCTCATCCCATTTACAAGTGATATTTTAATACTACTTTAATATTAAAAAGAAATAAGCAGAGCACATTTAACCCCAATGTTACTTCCAACTGGCCCTACATTGCTTGCTGTCTCTACATTCTGCAACCAGAATCTAGGGACACAGAAAAATGCTAGAAATATATTTTTCACCAGGAGAATTATTTGCCATGTTTAGTGAGTTTATATGCTGAAGAAGTTCGAGCAGGGAACTGCATCAGCACACATAGGCTGCAGAGAAACAGGTAAAGTTGTATTAAAGGTTTATCCTTTTATGATGAAAGGAAAAGAAAAGAGACAACATTTCAGCTGTGGAATTTTCATAATATATGTGTATAGGCTAGCATCTTTTTTAATTGCTAATGACACTGAGAAAAGCTGCCCAGTTTTACTAACATGATTAACTATTACACTAGATTAAATCTAGGGTTACATCTTAATCCCGTTGCACTGGAATTCAAATCATAATCTATCTTTATTTAAAATGAAACAAGGGTTATAGTTTCTTAAATGCAAGATTTAAAAATCACCCAGTAGCACCAGCAGAAATCTTAAACCAAAGTTACTAATTAATTGTGGTAAAACTGGCACATACTGGAAGCAGACTAATGTCAGGTGAACTGAGCTACAGGAAGAAGTGGACTCTATTAAATATTCACTGTGACAGAGACGGCTGCAGGTGGTACACCTTTTCAGAAGAGCTTGGTCATTTTCAATGTAAGATATTATGTTCCTTTGTTTTCACAATGGTCAGAAACTTCTGTCAGGTGGGTTAAGAATTCTAAGAAGGCTGCTGGTTTCTTCACAAGCCATCTGTAATTAGTCTCATTTGGGTAATTAATGTAATTGAATGCATAAACTGAGTACTGAAGTTTCATCTAGAATAATGAGTTTACAGTTTTCTGGAGTTATGAATCTAGAATTATCTTCTTAATCTTAAAATGTACCAATCCTAATTTTCACTGCGCAGTATAACTGTGGTGGCACCATTCCCCAGATTACATTATGTTCGTTCAGTGGTTTTATCTGACCAGATTGCTCTAGCTGTCTGTGAAAAGAAACCTCGGTCTCTCCCCCACAGACACGCACCATCCTGCTGAACTGGTGCGCCTGGTTCCTGCGCATGAGGCGGCCGGGGGAGGAGAAGGTCCGGTCCGCTTGTCACCACTCCCAGCAGCGCGGCAGCGTCTGCAGCGTGGAGCTCGGCGCCAACGGCGGCCTGGCGTACCTGGGCACTCGCGGGCTGGAGGGCGCGCGCTATGGCGCCGCAGCGGAGCCGGGGCTGGGCGTGGCCGAAGAGGACCTGCTCCTGCCCGGCGCTCACGGCGTGGAGCACGAGCTGGCCAAGATCCTGGAGGAGGTGCGCTACATCTCCGGGCGGTTCCGGGCTCAGGATGAGGATGGGTCCATCTGCAGCGAGTGGAAGTTTGCGGCCTCTGTGATTGACCGTCTGTGCCTCATGGCCTTCTCTGTCTTCACCATCCTCTGCACCATTGGCATCCTGATGTCGGCGCCTAACTTCGTGGAGGCGGTCTCGAAGGACTTCACCTGACACGACTGCGTCCACACAGACCAGCCCCACGTCTCTCAATAAATATCGCAAACTGCTCATTCGTGTTTGTTTGGCTCTTTAGACCAGCTGTTTTCTTCTCAATACTGCAACATCTCATTCCAGGTTCTGCAGTGGTTTCCTCGACTAAGATGCATCCCAACAGTCAGTGTTTAAGTTATGATCACAGTGTAATTAGATTTCAAGACTTTGAGCAGTGTGTTTGCCCACCAGCAGTGGAGGCGTCTAGTAAGAGGCACAATTTAATTTAGGGGTCTTCTACATTTGAGTGTTTTACCCCTACAGCACCATTAACTGTAACCCCATATATAGGTGATGAAACTGGAGAACCAGTTTCTGAATGCAAACAGGACCTCATCCAATGCACTCATTGGAAGTGCAGACTGCGCCTTACAGCTTAAACATCACCGCTGTGATTGGTTATATCAGGGCTGCACAGTGCACAGCGTGCGACTTTTCCATTTCAGTAATCTGATACAACCGGCTCCTTGAAGTGGAAGGACAGTCTGTGACCTGCCACTAGAGGCCAGTAACACTCTCCATTATGTGTAAATAGACACATATTGTTGAATTAATTATCTCATTAATTAGATAATTGGCAAAGGCTTTGGAAGTGTTATCAGTGGAATGTGTGGTATATAAAGAGTTTAGTTGGTGGTCGGGAGACAACAGCCTGGGGGAGGCTCTGAGGGGGTGTATTGGTTGTAGAACAGAGAAGATCTGTGTAATAAAGCCTCTTGGAATTTCTGCAGTGTCCATTGTGAGTTTTTATGTGTTCAGATCCCTTAAAACATTTAATGGTGGGGGTCTATCATATTGCTATATAGATTATGCTCCTTTCAATTCAGTAAATAAGGAGCTGGTTGCTACAAAATCTAGTAATGTAGTAGTCAGGAAGGGCTATGGGTGGAGAAGGCTGTGTCGTGAGCTGACTGTACACGGGAGTGGAGCGGTGGCACTGTGGCTGAGGATCTGCGCCTGTGGCTAGAAGGTTGCTGGTTCAAATCCTATGGCTGACAGAGGAATCCTACTCTGTTGGGCCCCTGAACAAGGCCCTTAACCCCAGCTGCTCCAGGGGTGCTGTACAATGGCTGGCCCTGCGCTCTGACCCCCAGCTTCTCTCCCTGTCTGTGTGTCTCATGGAGAGCAAGCTGGGGTATGAGAAAAGATGAATTCCTAATGCAAGAAATTGTATATGGCTAATAAAGTGATCTTATCTTATCGTGGGATGGTCAGGCTAAGAAAGACAATAAGCCCACACCGAGCTGGCCGAGAACACATGGCTTCCTGTGAACCGGTTACCCTGGTGACTGTTGCCTAGGTGCCTGTGCCTGTGGTCTTGCAGTGTCGTCTCAGAAACTCAGATCTTTCCTTTTGGTTCTCCAATAGGTGGAAACCAGGGAGTCTATTCAACAGCAAAAGGATTTAGGAGAATGGCACAAGCTCTCCAGTCGTCCTGCTGAAGCTGATAGCCTGTCTTATTTCAATATCCAGAATTAGCTGCTTTCACAGATACCTAAAAAATTAAAACTTTTCTGATTTTTTTCTTTAGTAGTTAGAAGAGAAAAAAGGCATTTTGATTTATCTCATGGTAAAGAGAGCTACGATTTCTCCAGCTGCATTGTGCTGTGAGTGGCTAAATCAAATGAACACATTTTATTCTCCCCAGCTGGGATCCATTATTTAACTTATTTGAATTTCCAGCAGCTTAGTGTGTTTCCTCATTGCAATCTTGAGAAGAGTCTGTTACCATGGATACAAAGTCCTTAGCTGAAATCCTTCTGACTTGGTTATAAGCCTCTGGTGTCGTAGGAAACCAGGCCAGAGATGAAAGAGTTTGCAGTTCAATCTGAATTTAAAAATAGTATTTATTTAATATCTGCCTTACAATTAAAAAAAAAAAGCCTATCCTCTATGTTTTTGATCCTGGAAGACGCTGCCATAATTCTCATCCCTCTGAACCGCAAAGCCTTACACTGGCAGACTAAAGGAAATTAAAATTGGTTTAGTTTCTTACAACTAACTTACAAAACAGCTGGATAAAACCCTCAGATTAAAATAAAAAATAATGGAAACAGAACAAGCTTGATATCCAGGCTAGATAGTAGCCTCCTATTATCTGTGACCTGTCCTATGTTGTTTTCAGGCTCTGGCTACACCCCTGCTCACTTCTGCTGTTTAACCTGAAGGCACACTCTCTCTGGGCAGCCCTTGAGCTCCTGCCTCTAGTGCACATACTGTCATCTCTGTTCCCACACAGTAAACTGTTCTGCTTGGTGAATGCACCTCACACTCTTGCAGTCATTTGGGTTTTGACTGTTCTGTATTACAGTGTTTGTGCTGCGTAATCGTGACACAACAGTTTGTAGTTTCACGTTAGAAGGCTGAAGACCTGCTAGGAAATCAGAAGCCTGCAGTGATTCATTGGGCACATCAATAGGGTCTCATTCTTTAAATGTATTCAACTGTATTGCACACAGGTACATAGGGTCTCATTCTTTAAATGTAGTCAGGGGTCTAAAGCTATAGGACAAACTGATTAACTAGTAGTGAATGAGTCTAGATAGGGTGGGTATAACGCAGATGACCAATACAACCATTTTTATAAAAGACTGTATCAGATAGTTACTGTAATGTAAAATGTTTGGAACTTAAATAATATAGACAGTTCTACCTTCAGACAAGTCAGACATGGTGGAGTGCTGGCACCAATAGATTTTTTTTCTTATTGCAAGTCTTCCATTGTTGGAAAAGTTCCAATTTTTAGTAGAAAACTGTTGTCTTTTGTCAGCTTTTATTGCCAGGAGCAATGTTAATCAGTAAGATGAATGAGAGGTAATTAAATAAACTCGAGACTCCTTGTCTGTTGCTGAAGGGCAGATGCAGTTTTGCAAAGTGTCTGCATTCACGTCATACTCTACAAGTTTCAAGAACTATTGTAAAATCACCACACACACTGTTGCCAAAGTCTTAATTCATTTTGCAAATCTACTACATCAGTCTGATCCAGAACAATTCGCATAATGCAGGCCTTTAAACAGTTACTGAAAGTTACAGAATGCCTGGGAAATTTCCACAGAATCAGAAAGTCTAAATAAAGTATAGAAATGCTGACGGAGCCCTCTAGCTGAAGGCTGATTTACATCCCAGGAGACCGGCCTTGCAGCACAGAGCAGATATTGAAATGGAATGCTCAGATGTGCATTCATCTGAAAACAAAGTAAGGGATGTTTGCAATACTTGCATTTACATGTTAAATATTACAAAACCTTTTTCAGTTTCAAATAGAAACTGTTGTTAAAATTATTGGTAAATCTTCAATAAGAACTTTTAAAGGAATATGCCACAAGCAATAATCATAGTGATAAATATGATAATCATGAATAAGTCATTATTCCAATTATAGCAACACATGGCTGAGAACACATGGTGTGTGGAGAAGGCTTTGGCTCTCTCAGCCATAGGGAATCCTTTGATGGGATTTGTTCTTAATGAGAAGGACTCCATTTGACTAGGAATAAGGATGCACTGCGAGGAGTATGAGTCTGCTACAGACAGACAACCAAATACAGAAATGCATTATAAATCAGTCTTATACACTGGATTCAGGGATGTTTGGTTGAAAGAAGATGCAGTTATCATAGGACATTCTAACTTCCCTCACATGGGTAGGGAAAACCAACAGGGATGATAGCAGCCAGTATTGGTACAGTAGATGTACCTAATGTTCTGGCAGTTTGTCAGAACACCTACTGCAGGAAATACTTGTATTGAGTTATTATTGTCAAACATGGTCAGGGGAGAAAAATGGAAGCGTGAGAACCATTTTAAACGATATTATATTGTTGTTATTATTATTTTTTGTTGTGTTTTTGCCATTGTTATTATTACTTCTATTAATAGACAATTTTTTTATTCCAAAGCACACACTCTGAGTCAGCAGCTCACTGCAGAGCAGGTAAAGAAATGAAAACTGTCACCGGGTGAGATAACGGGGATCACTCAGATTCTCCGGGCCCAGAATGGAATTTAACCTGGACACCAGGATAAAAACCCCTACTCTTACAGGCAGTGTTAATGACCAAGAAGTCAGGACCTCAGTTTACTCAGTGACTTCTCACCTGAAGAACAGTGCAGTGTCTCTGGTCACCGTACTGGGGCAGTGGCTTGGACATCCTAGTCCAGAGAGGACAGTGTCATCTTCAGAGGTCCAGTTTGTTTGATGTGTTGAAATGTAGAATAGTATAGACTCTGCTTTTTAGGTTACTAGACATAAATACATTTAAACATTGTTTTATAGTGAATTCATCACATCTCCAAAGTTCAAAGTTCTGGACAATGTTAATTTAAAACATGCAGTAATAACTGATAGATTCTCATTTTGAAAACACCAGTAAATGTCTCTTTAGGCCAACATAATCCAAGTTTTGCAGCTTTTTCAATATGTTTTCCAGGTTATTGGATTTTTTTGTCTACCATGTTCAGATCAGTTTAGTCCATTGAAACTATATGATGAATTTATACAGATTTGTATTTCTGATTACAGTACAATTGGGAAGTTTTACAGTTAATTCACCTGCAGTGAGTTAATAGGAAAACAAACCGTATAACACCGTGAAGATCAAAGGGACCCAATGAGCATCTTAATAGAATTTTGTTTTCTTTTTGATTGTGTTGGACCTATCTTTATAAAGCTGCTAAATGATTATGAAATTGAAATTTTAGCTCATAAATACTGTATTTGTCCTTTACAGTTCACAACAAGTCCTGACATTATTTACCTTTAAAGTCTTACTCTTAAAAAGAGCATAAATATTCATAGAGCAAACAGTACTCTAGATGAGAGAATGTGGTTCACAAAATGTTCTTGTACTCTGAGTATTATTAAATTAAAGTACTGCCTGTTACCTTAATGTCTTTAGCTGGACACTGACAAGCCAAATTGGTAAGCCCAGCACAGACATTGACAGAGTGGACTGAATTGAAGCAATATATAGTACATACTGACATAAGTGACAGGTAAAATATTACCGCAGTAGCCTTGTTTAGAAATGTCATAAATCACTAGGCTGTGATTGAGATAGCTATTTGAATTCATTTCAGCCTGAAGACTCATTTTTTCACTGCAGTAAAAGAGAATACACATTCTCTATGTAACCTTCCACTAGTATCTGGTCCAATACACTGAAGCAAAGCAAAAGCCTGTGCAAGGAACTTGATTACTATGGTACACTTACCACTGTCATGTGCCTCAAGGAACAGGCTGTGGAAAGAAACTTATGGTTCATTATTCTCTGTTTAGGTCAACAGATTCTTTGATTTGGCATCTCCAACAGTTGTTTAATTGTCTGCAGACAAAGACAAGAGGAATTATAAGAAGGCAGGGTGTTGCCTGAAAGTCAACTACATGCTGATTTCCCTGAACTGACATCACTATGTGCAGTAAATCCTAAACAGGAGACAGTGCTCTGTTCAGGCTCTGTGGGCATTAGAAGGAGATTGTTGTCTTACCCAGCCTCCCTGCGTGGCCTGTATGTTGTCTGGCAAAATGTAAGATTAAAATTTGATTAAAAACAGTTGGGGGAGGAGGAGGTAGACTAAGGTTTGTCATCATTAACGTTGCTGCTTTTCCAGGTTTTATCTAATTTTGCTAGTTCTGAATTCTGATATGTGGTTTTAAAGACTATTGCTAACATTTGGTTCCAAACCATTGTCACCAGGAATAAAATTATGAAGTGTTACCAGAAAATTGTAAATAACTGTTAATGCTTACATACAGTATATAAGTGGCAGATCACCTCAAAATAATCAATAGAAAAGAGAAGCAATGACATTTGACTGCCACTACCACCACAAAATGATGCCACGCTTGAAAATATCTTAACTGTTTAAATTATTTTGATCTCGCTCACAGTCATTCGTCTGGAGAAAGTCATGAGATGCACCTGACAGTGCTGTGAAGGAGAGAGACACAGAGTGTGACAAAGACAGGCCCTCCTCCACTGTACACAAGATTCACATTCACAACAAAGTCCTGTTGCTTTTATTAGCTGCTGCACACAGGTTTGCCACTGGAAATGCTTAGTATTGTTTTCAGGTCTGTGTCTTACCAGCAGAGGGTGCTTTGTGTTTGAGTGGTTGCACACACTTTCAGTCTCTTACTTCTGTATTCAGCCTATTTCGATTATTAATGACAGGTTCCCCAGTCGGGGGTCTGGTGCCATTGATTATAGGCAGCTTGACCTCACGCTGAATATTTACAGGGTGCCGTGATTCATTTCTCACTTGGAGTGAACATTACATGATGTAATTCACTTTGAAAGGGCAGGGGCATGTTAATGTGAATTTCCCCCACCCATAAAATTGAAAAGCGACTGATTCTAATTATTAAAAGCAATCCACTGCTGCTTACAACACGTCCCGGAGAAAGAGTTGTGTTCGGTAGAGTGGGTTTGGGCTGAATCTCATTTCTAACTTATCACACAAACGTGAGGCAGTCTCAAATTGCTATCTCCCTTCTCAAACCATACAGTGCAGGAAAGAATAAGACACCTGTAGTTCTTGTCCAAAACAGTAGTGGGTCATCTTTTGGATTATAAAATACCCAACACAACTTCTGTATGCTGTAAAATATAAAAAATAAATAAAAATAAGTAAACATCCCCTGACCTGGTACCTTCACCCTGTCCTTCTGGGCACTGCTGGCCCTCGGAGACACAAGGTCTGAGCGCAGGGGTAACAGAGGACACATGGAGAGGAAGAGCCAAGTTCCTCTGAACCCAGGGAATTCCAGGTCAGAGGTCAGTGTCATGAGGAGACAGACGGGGCAATGAATCACCCTCAGATACTCCTCCTTCTGAAGAAGGAACTACAGAAACTCATTGCCACTGGATTATGGCAAGGGAAGGGTGTCATCCTTTAAGGAGGTGGTTAATGAGAAAATCTGCTCCGATTTTGGTCAGAGCGGAACACGTGACTAAGCAGGTTAGCAGGCAATGTGAAAGAGCTGTGTGCACCATGGACACACTACATATAACTGCACTGATAAATTATCACAGGAGCCCTTTTTACTCATTAGGTTCAATAGGTCAAGTTCAATAAATTGCTATAACAGCTAGTTGCACGGAATTTGGTTTGGTGAGCTCATACAATTAAAAGATATACAGAAAAATGATACACTGTAGAGCCAATAATTAACAGCATACACCCAACACATCTTCACATACCCTCAATTTGGGCAGGATCTTGAGAGCTTTGTGTTTCAGTCTAGAGAGGGAATAGTGAGTCCACAGAGGGAAGGAGCATCCTGCAGTCCCAGAGGTGATATACTGTACACTACTCTCTTTAGCTGTTTCTTGTCCTGAGCTCTCAGGTGCGCACAGAAGGAATACAGCTGTTTGCAGTGAAACATCTCTAATGCAGCGAACTGGAACTAGTTGACTTAGCAGTACCAGGGAGATCAGAGCCAGACTGGTCCAGGAGCTGCATCAGTGCCAGGCCAGAGGAAAGAGCTTACAGATGGACATTACACTGTGACACTGTGAATCAACATCTTGGCTTGTCATCACTGTCACTAATCTTGGCAAGAGCTGAGTATTATATGAGCATGAATAGAATGAAATCTTCTTTCATGTATGCAATCATAATGAGAACTGAATCTGTCTTCCCTCTGGTGCCCTGTCACTGCAGGTGGGCTGTGGGCCTTGTATTTTGAGAGGGGACAGATGGTGTAACATTGCACACTTCACAGGATCCTGCTGGCAGGAAGTGTCTTCTTCACTCTTGCAGCATGATGGCTTGTGGCACTGGGCTGAGCTGACTAACAGCTGGCAGCTCTGAGCTGAGAAGCAATTTAAGAAAAAAAGTGATGATCCCAGATTTAAAACATCCTTACAGGTATATGTTCATCCACTCCACACTTCCACTGGGCTATCTTTGAGCACAGTCTGAGTAGCTCCTTGTCATATCAGCTCCTTGTGTTTTCAAAAACAGGAGATAGCTTAAGTTTTTTCAAATTTTCTATTTAGTTGATGGTTTTCAATAAAAAAGGATGGTCAAATATATTCCAATACATCATATTATATGTTCAGGTGGGTAGATTACATTACATTATATTATATTACAAATGATAATGAAACATTTTCTACAGGCAATCCCATTTGTTTCTCTGAACACATTGTCGAATGTCTGAAAAATGGATACACAGGCCCACACAATCAGTGGAACTCAGTCTGCACATGTTCGGTACAACACTTCATCCCTGAACAGGTCTGCAACACAGGGCAGTGAAATTGTTTAATGATGTCAAAATAACAAATTTGAATTTGTTATTTTTTGTTACTTTTTTCTACTGGGAAACACCCTTACCTCTGAGGTTCTACCCGTGAAAATGTTTAGCTAAGAGAAAACATGAAACTGGGACTGCATTTTTGATATAGTAATGGTCTGAAGTGCATCTCTCCTCTTGAGCGCAAATTTACTGCTGTGCAGAAGCACACATGCAGGCTATATACTACATGAGTCTACTTTCACATCTGATCCCACACAAGGTAACACATGACTGGAGGCCACTCAGCCCATTCGGTAGGTACAGTAGGAGCTAATTGATCCCTGGATCTCTTAAAGGAAACCAGGTTATCATCTTCAAGAACATGGCTGGTAGCTTGTTTCAAAACTACAAAAAGCATTTTGCCATCACTTCCAAACCTCAATAATATTGTTTTTTTAAAGAGTATATTGAAAATAAATCAAAAGAGACATGCTGAAGATTTAACGTAAGAATTATTCTTAATACCTAAGATAAAAATACAAGCCATACTGTATGTTTTTGTGCTTTATTACACAATGTAAAATATATATTTAGGAAAATTAAAAGCTTAATTTGATATACAGTAAGAACAAGATAATGGATAGAGAATAATGCAGACAAGGGATGAATGCCCCAACTATAGTAATGAAATTTGTGGTGTACCACATGGATCTATGTTAGGACCTTTGCTCTTTGTTATTTATATCAATAATCCAGATTCTGGTATTAGTAACATTGTAACCTTTTCTGGTGAAAAGAAAATTTAATGTTATTTAGATCAAGTCTGATTATATACAGTATCTAGGAAATTTATTCAGACTGTGCAGAGAACTACTTCAGGGTGGGTAGTTAAGCAAAACTGAGCTTGAACAAGCTAGCTATGAAAAACGAAATTGATGGAATATTCTACACTCCTCCGTCCTTTTGCAAATGAGAAATGTCATATATAATTTGTACTCAATGAATGCTACTTCAATAAATGATTTTTCTGCTCTGCCTTGGGTACAAATTATACCATTTTTTGTGGAACACAGGCAGATGCTTAAAGACAGTTATTTGTGCTTTTTCAGTTGTACATTAAAAGCCAGATGGTGACTCCGTTAGTGGAAGAATAACCTTTGTCATTGTAATTAAACAGAAGTGGAACACAAACATAAATCAATTGCTGCACTAAAGACTGAAATCCCTCAATTACCCATCATGAAGGACAAGTAGGACAGGCAGCTTTTAAACTGGGAACAGAAAATTGACTGAACTTCATTTAACATTCCTTGTGAACACGTGAGTACGAAACACACACAGCTCCTGAAGGCTTAACGACAGGAGGCCAATCAGCCCATCTACTGTATGTAAGAGCGGTGTTCT
Organism: Lepisosteus oculatus; assembly: GCF_040954835.1. NCBI lineage: Eukaryota > Metazoa > Chordata > Actinopteri > Semionotiformes > Lepisosteidae > Lepisosteus > Lepisosteus oculatus. The sequence goes on from NC_090700.1 coordinate 56,081,534, forward strand.
TTACGAACCTTGTGGGGGTCTCCAGGCGAGGTCCGGCAGCTGAGGTATCCAAGGCCAGCGACGAGGTAGAGTGGCAGTTATTCCAGGCAGGGTCACGTCCAGGTAGGTGGCAAGGAGAGAGGCAAACTAAGTCGACTGGAGTGAGGCAAGAGCCAGAAATCCCTAACCAAAGAGTCAACGTTGAGGAAGTCCAGACCAGGTAGAGAAAGGTGCTGAGGAGGAAATTGCGAGGTGAGCTCAGGAGGCAGAAGAGATCCTAATACCAAGCGATGTTACTGAGGGTTGAAATAGTGAAGGAAGGGGTGTGTAAGGGAAATTGGATAATGAGGGGTTAATTGAGACCAGCTGCAGCCGTAACAATCTAACCTGTTTGGCAGTTAGGAGATAATTAATGCAAGGAGCTCATCCAGCCATTTCCTTGAGCATGTCATGGTAGAGGCTCCAGTAGGATGGCTGGGTAGCCTTTGCTGGGCACCTACACTCTTTTATATCAATAAGTACATTCCTGTTCACATTATTAAATGCACTTCCACATACAGTACTCCCCTCGTATTCTTTGCTTTGTGTCTCAGATGCCTGCTGGGGTGACTTTCTCAGTGTGTTGGAGGATTCTGAGTACTTCTGTCAGGTCTCTGCTTAATCAGAATAGTCAAGAAGGTGTTTAATGGCCCCCTGGATAAGCCCTTGATCAGATTTCCAGGGTTTCCCATTGCAAATACCTTCAGAATCTCCTTCATAAAGCAGACATTCCAGGTTAATACATTATAAACAAGGAGAGGTGAGGGAGAGATTCAGTGCTGTCAGGGATTGAACAATTTCTAGGTTGTGATGCCCTTGAGCACAGACAGAGTTAAAAACAACTTATTAATCAAGAAAAGGTTAATGAAAGGTGTTTTCCATGACTCAGCGATTTTGTCATGATCAAGTGGAAGTCTAAGCAGTTTGCTGGCAGGGGACCTTGGATTGATTCAGACACGCCATTGGTTATGCCACAAGCTTCAGTGTCTGGCTAAATCACTTGCCTGGCTTGCAGCACTGCTTGTTGAGAGCAATATCATACATCAACAGCAGCAGGGTCTGCTTGTTTACTCCAGACTGAAATCCAAGTCAATGCAGCAGAATTGATAGGAGCCTCAGGCTGGCCTTACTTTAGCCTTACTACCCCTTATAAGCAGTACACTTAGACGTGTGGGGTATTTCTATAATTTATATGAAGTCTGTGTCTACATGAGACCCAGGAACTATTAGAGATCTGCTCTTTATTTATAAGCTCTTCAAATACGCTGGACACAGAACCATGAAGAAACGTACAACATGCAACCTTTGTGTCAGTCACACACTGTTATTACTGAAACTACTCAGCAGTTTCACACTATTGGTACATCATCGGTAGGTTCTGTTCTGGAGTATTAAATCCTTTTATAATACAAATGGGGTTTCTAATGATAAGTCAGGAGAGGTGACACGTTAGCTTGTCCAACATAATCCCCTTTGACGCCACTGAAAAGCTCTGCATTCCACAGTGAGCCTCTCTCTTCCTCACCCTTGTCTCTCCTCTCCCTCCACAGACTGTGTAGCTGCCCTGGGTTCACTCTTCTCCCTGCATGGGGCTCCTGTCTACCTCTTCCAGCAGCCTGGAGGCAGGACTGAGCCAAAGATTCTCATACCTGACCTCATCAAAAACGTTCCTAAAGGCGTCATTACTCAGTCTGGATTCTGCTTTGTACCATGAAGTGTAGAGCAAATGTGTCTGCAATCTATAAAGTATTTACCTTCAGAATGTACCACAGTAACAGTGCGCAGAACTGTAGTGAGGGGCTTCGTACCGTGGGCTCTTGGTATCATTGTTATCATTCGCAGTGAGAAAGAACTGGCCAGACCAGTACACAGTGCAGAACCAGGGAGCCCCAAACCAGAACCCTGTGAGCTCAGAGCGCACAATTGTGTTATTTCCTTTTTTCTTTTCACTCGCTCTCAGACTTTAATGGCTTAATTGAAGTAATCAGTGGATAAGAACTCTGTCAGTTGTGTTTTCCAGGTCTTAATCAAGAGCTATTTAAATTGTGCCTTGAAAGCTTGCAGAAACCTGGTGCTCAGCACTGGAGTTGCCCATCTCTGTCATGTGTGAATTTTTCTTGCTCACTTGCTTTTGTAGCTTCCTGCTCCTGCCTGTCTTGCTGGGTATTTCACAAAATGTGCTGCCTTCAGCTGGTGGCAGCCTGTACAAACTTTTCTCCCTTATATTTATATATCCACCTGGCCAATCACTGTTGTTGTGTCAGTCAGGTGACACTGAACAACAGGATGTTAGCCACAGGCTTATGGGAGATGTACAGTAGTTCCCACAGCACAATGCCACCATGGACACTGTGGTTAGGGTAATGAGAGTATAGATAGAAGGCTGTGGGTTCAAATTCCAGGTTAAACCCAAATTGCTCCAGTGATACATTCACTTGTATAAATGGGTACAAACGTAAGTTGTGTTGGATAAAAGCATCTGCCACAACAAACATTAATTCTGAAATTTATTTTGAAATCCCATGAGATGACAGCCAATCCTGTGAAAGAACTGGGTGACTGGATCGCAGTCAGACAGCAATACAGTCAGTGAATTGTGTCAGACTGTGTTCTGGTACTGGTACAACTGAAAGAAACCACTCTGAGAGTTCTCAAATGTCTAAAAATCTGATTGACTGGAAAGTTAATCCTCTTCCCTGTGCGCTTACCACCAGAGGACGGGCTTGGTTACTGTACGCAGTGGAGGGCGAGCAGACGTGAAATGTAGATTTTCTCACACACACAATTGAACTATGCTGAGAACAAGAGGAGGGAAAAGAGGAACTGAATCCAGTAAGAAAAAGACAACAGACAAGACAGAGACGGTCCACATGGGTGTCATATCTCACCAGTGACTCCAGCGCTCTGCCTGGTTCGTTTATAATTGAAAAATGTCTAGCAAAGATGGATCACCTTCCCTTTGCAAATTATTATTTTTCATAGCAAATTAGCAACAGATCATGTTTACAGCATCTTCTGGCACCACAAGAGGGCAGCAAACACTCATAGAAACAAGTGAGAAAAATGTGCTCAAATAGAGATAATACCAAACAATATCTCTCCACTGTGCTGAGTGTTATAATCAAGGATATGAAAAGAAGCAACCATATTCATACATATTCAAATTACATTGTGGAGTTAATGGGCTGAAAAGATTTTCAGCAGCAGAGTAACTTTACCTATTACTAAAGACAATATTCTGTACGTTTAAGAACAGAATACTTTGAAATAGTAGCCACCGAGCCATTTTTAAAACATTTGAAATAACTCCGCAAAAGAATAAATTGATCCCTGGGTCAGGTGTGTGCAGATGTCATAGTAGCCTCAAAAGTAACTGTAAAGAACTCATTCGTGTATCACTGAAAATCACCACCTCCTCAACATGCCTGCATGCAGTCTGATTAAGGCAGGGTGCATCTACGAATATGTACAATGTGCATTTCCTCACTGAGAGGTAGCCTTCATTGACCCAAAGCAAAAATAAATCATTTAGTTGCCTTTTTACTTTGTGTGGTAGATGCTGTGAAAGTCTTTGCTTTGCAACCTTAATGAATTCCGAAAGAAATACAAATCTTTTTTAAGGCTTGATTCAGGGGATGCTAACAGGGCAGAATGGCTGAGAATTAATTAAAGTCTTGGAAAAATGTTTGTGCTAATTAGTCTCATGGGAGGCAGAGCTAATCAGCCTGCAAGAATGCGTCAAGAAGTATACACTACAAGCAGACAATTACCTGTCAAGCTTTCCTTCCTAACTTTCTCATGCCTTCCAGTTAATTTAGCATTGCTATTTTTGGTTTTAAAGTCACAGATACTGAGAATAATTTAAGACCTCTAAGAATTTATGCTCAAATGAGCAACCATGGGCTCTGTCACTTATTTACAAAGTGCATAGCGAGTAAAATTAATGAAACTCAACTGTAAGAAAACCACTTCCATTAAAAGCTAGCCAGTTAACTTCCCTATTTCTCCTCCTAATGAAATGGTTTGGCTTCCAAAATATCTCTGTTTTCACCATCCCCACTGCCTCACACCCGTGTCTCGGCGAGACACAACATTCCTCATCTGGTCCAGGAAAACTAATCTGTCCTGTTCCAACCTCACTGGTTCAAACGGAGAACCCAATTGTCAGGAAACACCACAGTCCTCACTCTTCCTGTACACCTGTAGTTAGAGATATATTCATATTCGTAATCACCTGCCCTACAATCACACAAACAACACAACCAACTGCCTTGAATGAATAGAATAATCCCACAGGTTTGCAGGTTGGTCTTCCTTGTAGAGCAGACAGACCTCCCCTGACTCCCGATGACAGACTGCCTGGTACGCCCTGGCGTCCCCTCTCAGTCCAGCTCGTCCAGCACCCAGTCGTGTGATGGCCTCCTGCCCTCCTGCCCTCCTGCCCTCCTGTCAGCAGCCGTAATCCCCACCCCTGGCCGTCCACCTGCCAGAAAACAGATTCCAACAGTCGCCTCAGGGACACAGATCTCTTTAACCAACTGGCCTTTCGCCTGATCACTTCTTTCTACAGAGACATCTCAGGATCTGGAGCCTCGCTCTTTTTATCTCTCTCACTTATCTGGTTGATGCTTTTATAAAAAAACTGCACTCTATATGTCCTTTTTCATTCATATTTGATCAGAAATATCACTCTGTAATTTGAATAAATACAGACATACAAAATGGGGGCAGTAAAGGTTCATTATTCCTGTTAAAGTAGCAGATCACGAAGAAGCATTGTGTGTGAGTAACGGTTTAAGGTCTGTGTGGAAACTGATGGAATCCTCTGTACACAGCTTGAAACCATCTTGAACATGAGCATCTTGTAGACCAGGCTAGAATGTTAGTAAGAATGGAACTAGAAAAAGTGACACATGTTGAAGTCATTCGAGTAGGGAGCTGCATTGGTGTACATTGGCAGCAAAGGAACAGGTAAAGGATTATTCCACCCTGAAAAGTAGAAACAAGAAACACTTCTCAAACAAGAAACACTTCTCAGCATTGGAGCTTCACCAGGCGTGGTGAGCTTATGAGGTGTGCTCACACCTGAGGACCCCACAGCTGAAACGTGTTTCTTCTCCCTGCTTCCACCAATTGTGGAATTAATTTAACTTCTTCTTTCACATAGAGGTGGTATTGCACTTTATAGCATTTATGACAGAAATATTAATGTTCACAATTATGGGTATCAGGTAACACTCCAGACAGACAGCCTTAAAGAGATGTTTCCCTGTTCACATAAAACACAAATTGCAAATTGTCTGTATTCTCTGCCATTTTTAAAAGTCATTGTTCTGTTTTTTTTGTTTTTTGAATTATATAGTTTCTGAATTTCACAAAAGATGAGGAAACATTTTTCTGGTAACACATTAAAGATCATTACTGTCTTCTCAGCAAGATAATATTCTCATATATATTTTAATGTGTTGAATGCTTTTCCTTGGAGAAGGAAGCCCTTTCAGGGGGAAATGATCTAGAAAGGAACATCTGTGCAAGGAAGAACTATCAAGCGGCAAATTACTGTGAGAATGTGAGGCACAAAAAAATGATTTATGAAATCTTTATGCAAGCTACATTTGACTGATTTAAGAAAAAAATGATATATAGATCTCAAAGCTCAAAACGGATAAACTTATTAACCACTATAAAACAGTAAAAAATACTTCTGTAAAGAATCCCTGCTGATGGGAGACCTGGTGAGGTACAAATCCAGTGCAGAACCCGAGAGTCAGCTTTGCTCTAGCATTTCTTAGAAGCTAATAGATACAGTACCAGTACATTTACTGTAAATAAACTTTAAAAAAACAGTTCAAGGCTATGATCCTTTATCATTTTAAGAGTCACTGTCATGCCCACGAGAGTATTTCATAATCACCTGTCTAATTGACTTGTTCAATTAATACAAACCTTAAGATTGCCTTTCATTAAAAAAAAAATGTAATTCTGAATTTATACAGTTATAGTGCAGCAGAGCAGACAGAAAACTAATTTCTGAGCTTCATAGACATTGCACCTGTTAAAGTTATTTGTGAAGTGTCCTAATATTTGTTCTCTATTGTACATAGTAGGAATGTGCACACATTTGTGATATGCAGTACTGTACATACAGTATATGCACTTAACAAGTCACCCAATCTTTTGTTAATTTAACCTGTTTGGGGTTTTTCTCAGGATGCCCAAGCTGCACCCGGGGCAGCTGCTCTTGCTCACTGTATTAACTTCCAGAACAAGCAGAAATGACAAACACAAGATCAGAATAAGTGAAGCTGACTGACAGACGGCCATTCAGCCACATCATGCGCCTATGTGTGTTCTGAACGTGTTGTGTAATAAAGGCCATACCAGCACTGATACTGATCTTTTAACATCATTTCCTGTAATGTTTATTGAAACAGAAACATGCTAATTCAAACCAGCTTGCTGTAATGATAACAGCGATGATAAAGCAAGCAATGAGATTGTTTTGCTGTGGCGTCACCATGTCCCTCAAATCCTGTACATTCCCCGGTCTACTGCAGCAAACAGAGCGCAAGAGGCAACAAAGGCAGCACAGCAACACGTTTTCCTAAACTCTATTGAAAACGCCCCCATGCAGCTCTGCTGTTGTTTCTGGGGTTTTTCTGTTTCATTTCTGTCCAGGCTGCTATCACCAGTAGAGCTTGGGTTCAGTGAGGTAGGCTTGACCTGTCCTGAGACACTACTTGTGCACCTGCATTCATCAGCCATGTCTCAACCCCGCAGGCACACAGACAGGTGGGACCCAATGGAGGACTTAAGGCATGATGACCCATTAATGCCCACGAAAGCTGCAGGAGTCGCTGTTGCACTGTCACAGCGAATGACTAAAGGCTCCCAGAGTTGGTGCTTGGCCAGCATTGCACCAGTCAACAATCTGTTTTAATCTTTAAGATTTTTGTATCTCACTTGTGTGTGTGTGGGTGAGATCCTACGTTAAAAATTGTGCTACTTAAAAAAATAAAATATTCCACATACTCAAGTGCTATCAGAAAACACAAAAATGAATACCTAGATTATTTCATTAATGGGATAATTTATATCTGCTGCTTGACCGTGGGGGAAAACCTGAACTGTGATGATCCAACTTCATAATGATGACTAAAGATATATGTGTGTACTAATGGCACCAGGCACATATGCTAATAAACTGCTGAAGAAAGCAAAATAATTATTATTAACATTTTGTCAGGGTGTATTGTTTTTCTGCAGACTTTCACACCCATAGCAGACTATGTGGGTGTCACAGGGGACTGGTATCAACACCTGGGAGGAGTCAGGCTGCAGACTGACACAAATACCTGGGTATTTGACTGCACCATTGTTGAGCAACAATGCCACACAAAATAATTACATTTTGAAAATGCAGTTAGGAGAAAATCCAGTATTTTTGTGCAGCTTGAGAGATGTAAGAACAGACATAAGTATCAAATGGCAACTTCATATTTCAAAAAGAAATACTATCCACAAACATACTGTATACTGTACATCTCAAATATCTAGTTAGAGACCAAAACATTTTTTTAGACATGACCAATTGTATACCTCATTCAAAACTTGAAACTGAGCAAAGGAAGGCCTTATTTCCTTTTGCTTTTCTAATGTGATTTATTATGCTATATGTATAACATTCTTGCTCTGTGCTTTAAATGGGAGGGAGAAGTAATAATTGGTGATGTGTAGAGTTATATACTGTAGGTGTGTGAATGTGAGCACTGAAACCCCTCAGAAACACAACTCAGTGTGAGTTAACCAGTACCAAGTACTTTGTCATGTGTGATGAGGATACAATAAGAGCTTTGAATGTGTCCATAGATCATTCTAAAGGCCTTTTTGTGCTCCTGATTACCTCCTCAATATCATGTTAACCTGAGAGGAAAATTCAGTAGAAAAGGTCTAACTGTTTTGTACTGGTGACCAATTTCTTCCAGTTTTAAACATTTCTGATCCCAGTAGCAGCCATTTTAGTACAGCACCACCTTTTAAAGAGGCACTTTACATCTTACTGGAATGATCATATTATCTGTTCAAGCAAACTTGTGAACATTTTATATATTTCACATCAAGAAATACCAGTTCACAGCTCTTGAAATGAGCTTCCAATTTCCACTGGACACTACTGAACTTTTGAAGAAGGAAAAACTGAGACAACCCTCTGCAGCTGCTCAGTTCTGATCGACCCAGCCCAGGACAACTACAGGGCAACAAGAAAGAGAGATGAAATATTGTTTGTTTCTGACGTCCACCTCACTGAGTACCATGAAAGCCACCGATCCCTCACCTCACACAAGGTGACTGATGGCGACATCATGATGACATGATGCAAACCTGCAAACCCTTGGGCAGTGAGGAGTGGTCCTGAGAAGCTGCAGCTGTCGGTCTTGTTCGCTGATGGTGGAACAGGTCAAACAAACTGACTTAAACTGAAGAGGGCCTCATCACCAAGCCTGCTGATGTCCACACAAGAGCATGACATTGTTTGGGCAGCTGGAGTCAGCTTGAGGAATCTACTTGTTGTTGATGGCACATTGTACGGCGTAATGTTCACATCACCTCTGCTAGAGCTACAGAAGCTGTTAACAATTAACAGCATCAACAATGCCAAGTAATACTCATCATGCCATGGCAAAGGTCACTGAAGATGTTCTCATGGATTGTAGCTCTACTGAGCACGAGCTAAAATAATATGGTAGACATGGATTAAACTGACACTTTCGGGCCGCTGTTTCAATGACTCAGTGAAGACCTGTGTTGTGTGCAATGTCTCCTTTAATGTACTGTACACCCCTTTGTTTCCATGCGTGTATTTAAATAATGACTGGTAAGCCAGCTATGGACTATTTACATAGGAGCACTTGAAATGAATATATCAATTCAACTTTTAAGCATTTTTGTCAAAAACATATTTCTAGCATCACAACCAAAATTGAAGAAAACTGCTTGAATCTTGGGTTGCATTTCTAAAAGGGCATTTTGATTCATGATCTACTGCAGATCCATTTATTCAGTTTTTGCATTGTAGTTCTGACATATATCTGAAAATACACTCCATTCCATTATCTTAATACGACAGAACTTTCTTTTAATTTTAGAAAGTATTATGACTTATAATTTTAGTATTTTACATAGTTATAAAATTGAATGAATGTTTTTATTTTTTGTGGGTTGGTTGCAGCTGAAATTCTTTACTTCAATAAGATGCTTGGTACTTAATTGAATGTGACTATTGTGAGTTCCCATAAATAAAAAGATCCTCCTTGCAGGAAGATAAATATATTCATAAAATAGTTTTCAAAGTGGTTCAACCTAAGTGTCAAAGAAAGATCAAAAGAGCTTTCGTCTAAAGGTTCAGTCACGGACATAAACACCCCGTACATGTGGATGCATTTCAAGCCGTACTGTGGACTTAAAAAGAAGTCCTGTGAGCTCAATCTTGAAAGCAAATGTAGCATAAAAGACAAAGTCAGTTACTTTTCATTTCACACACAGAAAACACAGATAAGTAGGCATTCAGAAATTTAAATTACGTGTAATGTTTTATAGAGAGTAGTGTGCACTGGAAATGCAAAAGGCACACGTTTACATTAAGGACCAAGGGTGAATTAAACAGGCTGCATACATGTGTACATTTAAACACAATCAACTATTAATCAGATCATTGCAATACATCTGCAGATATTTGGCTGACACTTTTGCCCAAAACATCTTACACTTGCACCCATTTATGTGCATTTTCTAGATTCCTCCCTGTTGTTATTGCTTAAATGAATAAGACAGTAAGACCTCCCAATGCAATTCGTTTAGTAGTGCCTAGCTACCGGTGTAAACAATAGTAAGGCCACATGGTCTGCAGCAAAGTTTAGAAGTGCGTCCCACCTCAATGCCAGTGCATCAAAGGTACCGCAGGAGAAATCCACCTCAAAGCCCTGCGTCCAAGACACCGCTGTCTCCTGCACCTCGCCTGCAGAGGCGGGAATCTCAGGCAGGCAGGCAAGAGACAAACAGTGGGTGGGCCGGCACCTTCGAGTCCATGACCACTCCTGGGAGGACAAACTGTGTGAGGCTGCATTTACTGTGGAGCAATTGGCTGCCTGGAGAAAACGCCGTTCTCTCACAGTCCCCTACAATCTGTCCAGGCCTGACGCTACCGCTCTGTCCGCAGGTGAAGACAGCGCCAGCCACCCCTAAACTGATCCCGAGCCATCTCAGCCCCACAGACGGCAAGACGGTGGTGTTACAGGGCTCCGTGCACTCAAACCTGTTCTCTCCTGATACTCTTCGATCCTTTTTTAACAGTTTGGATTTCCCATACTTTCACATGATAAGATGATTTCTTTCCCCTGGTTGCAGGACTGGTTTGTAAGCAATCGTTTTCTCTCCTGATTTAGCACACATTTCTAACATATTTCAAGAAAAAACTGCTGACGTTGCAGATTGTAGACTGTTTAGAGCCTAGGCCGCCCTGATAACCTAAGCACAAAACTGAGTTCACTTTGGGAGACGACAGGATCATTTCAGAAAACTAGAAGACAGTTTTCCAGATTTGGATTAACAGATGAAAATAAATAGTGTCTTTAGTGGTTTTCACAAAAAATACATTATTTTAGAACACCCCCTTATGAGATGTGTAATGATATTATACATAATAAACAAGAGTGTGATAAGATAGAAGTACCAGCTTCTTGTTGCTGTGAGGCAGCTTTTGCATGGCACTTCAACTTGCTTATCCTTACATTACCGCAGGGTTATCACTGGTAAGAAACTCTAGCAACGAATCAAGATGTAAAACAGGATCTGAATTCAACATAAGAGAAAGCATAGAAAATTGAAGGATGTTAAGATAAGGGGTAGAGAGGAAAGCCGTTGGGATAAGATTTTACAGTGTAGTATATTCAGGGAAGCTTGATTTGGGAAACTTATTAAAAATAAAGAAGCTCTAACTGGTTCAGTTAAATTAATGGCATTACTAATAATAGGAGGGACAGAAAAAAATATATTTGTTGATCTTTCTTTTAAAAAATATAACATTTGATAACAACCCGACTAACACAGACTCTAGAGTGTCATCAGATGGCTGGCTACAATCACTGTTACCAGTAAATCTTTGGTAGGCAGAATTTGATACACAGCAGGTAAACTCGTGCTTTATGACAATTTGTGATACTCCATATTGCTTAAGGTACAAAAAAGTTTAACAATGGAATACGTAATAATCTTGTTGCGAAACTTGGTACTGTAAATGTGGTGCACATATCATTAATCCTCCCATTTCTTTAAAAACAGAAACAAAAATAAACTCTCATAAAAGAATAAAGAAAAATCCCAGGTATATAACCATCCCAAATTTGGGGTCAAAACCTCATTAATTCTGCCTGCAATTGATTCTCCCCAGATAACTTAAATTTTATCACAGAATGTTTTTCCCAGGTCTAGATTATTAAATATTAAGATTTTCAAAACTCCATAAACTATGCATCTTGTTGTTTAAAGTGCCCGTATGGCGCAGGGATGACGTGCTGTCTAGGAGTTAACCCAGGTCAGCCTTCTCCCCACAAAGGTTAGACTCTGAGGAGGTTCTGACCAGAGAATTGAGACAGTTTTTTGCCTCAAGAAATGATGAAAGATCTGAATGCTTCTGGGTTCCCTCTTTTTCCAGTAAATCTTTGCCAGAATCCCTTCCGTTCCTCACCCATTCAGTCTAGGAAACCTCAGAAATACATCTCACATGAAACTGCTCGGGAACTTTTCCTGGGAACCGAATGGCTTTGTCTTTTGGCTTTCTCCTCTAGAGCCAGAGCAGGTGTTTGTGTTAACGTGTGCACGTTTCTATGGGTGAAGTTGTACACAGCACACATTCACAGTCTGCCATCCCAGCCCAGAGAACCAGGGCTGCCATCTTCGCTGGACGAAGAGGCCTGGTGAGAGACACGCTGCCACGCCAGCCGCGGGCAGGGCCAGAACAGCGTGCGCCTGGGCCGGTCAGGTGCCCTCAGGGAAGAAAGGAGAGGAGGGAGTGTTATCTGCGTCCCAGGAATCCCGCCTGCCTGTTGGCCACCCGTGTGCAGGACGCACAGCAGGCAGTTTTGTAGTAGTTGTAGACACAGAGGCGGGCCTGGACAACAACGTTGCAGTTGAAATACTTGTCTCTGCAGTTCTCATCTGGAAACAAGCACAGCAGGTTCAGAGAGTCAGTACAGAACTGCATATTCAAGTAGGCAGCTGCGTCAGCATGCGTAGGCTGCAAAGGAACAGGTGAAGGTTTATTCCATTTATTGACACCTGAAGAAGGCTCCCCAGCTGAAACGTTGTGTCTCGTTTGCTTTCCTTTCGGCATGCAATAAACCTTTACCTGTTCCTTTACAGAACTGCATGTGTCAAGCCACACTTCACTTTCCCCCACAGACAAGCCTTCCATGTTTGAAAACCTCATTAAAGGATTGTGGAGAGGCCCCCTTTTATTGGGTAGCGTGGCCAGGGGGTCTCACCATGAACTGTAACCTTATCTTTTCATAACACGAAACACCTCAACCCAGACAGCAGTGGCAGTAACCTCGCTCGTCGACTGCAGTTGGCCAGGAGCGCTCTTCAACCTTCTTCTTACTTACTGGCGCCCCAACCCGGAAAACGTCCGAGGCTGACATTGTAACCTAATCCCGCTATGCTCACTGCTTCATAAACTTGAGGGCTCTGTGGAAAGGCCCTGTGGAAAAGGCAACCTTCACTGCCTCAGGAACCACTTTTATAGGGAGCAGAAGTCACCAGTTGCAGCCAATTCCCTGATTTCCCTGTGAGAATCCAAAGAATGTGGCTCTCCTGAATACAGTGACTCCGCCCCTTGACGACTCACCCGTGCTTCCAGTCACAGCTTTGCTACATGGATGTACAGTATAAGTACAGTATAGTCCAGCAGTATGTTAATCCTCATATATTCAAAAATGTCTCAGTAGTACTAATAACCAAAGCTGAAATAAAAAAAAAATCCTCATCATCAGTATGAGTTTATGTAATTAACAGCTGTTGACCTTTTTAAGTTGCGTTATGAGTTTAATGTCATAGATTCTTGAGAGGCACAGTAGTGCGGTGGTCTACATTACTACTGTAGCTCACAACACTGTCACCCTGGTTACAGTTCTCCCCCTGTGCTCATGTTGGTTTCCCCTGGGTGCTCCGGTTTCCTCCCACACTCCAAAGACATACTGGTGGGTTAATTGGCTTCTGGGAACACCGGCCCTGACGTGAGTGTGTCTGTGTCTGTGTCTGTTGCCCTGCGCCGGACTGGTGTCCAGTCAAGGGTGTATCCTGCCTTGTGCCCACTACTTGCTGGGATTGGCTCTGTCTCCCTGTACTGGTTAGAAACGGATGGATGTTATAGATACAGGTCTCCAGTAAAACTGATATGGGGATCAGGAAGCCGGGCCTCTGCAGCGTGTCCACTGTCTACACTGCGTCCTCTTGGCTTGGAGGCGGGAAGTCAGGCTATTGCCTGGATTGGATTCTGGCCACAAGTCTCACACAGTCACATTACTGGGGTCTATTATTTATCATTGGGGTTTGTCTACTCCTGAACTAAAGATCCTAAGAGCCACGTCCCCAGAGATGTTGAGAGCTAGCTCTTGTCTCTTTGGGTTTCTGCAGTGGTCTGGCTCTCACACAGAATCGTGTGGCTGTGTCGCCGTCACGCAGGATTCTGCTGTTGACTGACTGAACCGACACTGAAACTATTAACTACTTCACTATAGGGATTGCTTTAAATATTCTTATTGGGTTTTCATTGAAATGTATCTGGGATGATTTTCATCTCAGTATGGGAAATTCTGCTCTTTGTTTCTTTTTTCCAGATGGAACAGCATGATGCCCTGAAACACTGCAGTATTTCTGCTCATACAAATATTTACCAAAACTATCTGTTTCATGGCTAAGCGTCAGCTTCCTCTTTTTGAAATGCAGTGGAAAAACTGTACCGTATAGAACATCAAAGTTAAGTACCTCCTCCACCGTGCAGTCTCTAGCTAAAGCAGAAACACAGCGCCTGGACAGTGCAGAGTCTAACAATCCCAGAAACCCTCATGAGGTCCAGGTCTCACCAGATTTCACTACAATACTCCTCTGCACTGCAGAATGAAAACGAGTACAAACCTTTCCTACCTTTTCCTTATGGTACTAATGTTTTTACGCAGTTTTGTGTGATTTTCAGTGTTCTGTTTGCTGACCATACACCTTCCTTTAAACCCTGCTGACTGCTTTTAGATTCTTTTAGCTGTACAATAGAAAGGGAAAGTGCTCAGCTTGACAGGTAACACATTTTTTAATCAAAAGGCAATATTTTTGTATTCAACTTTCATTTAAAAGCAAACACACTCCTGCTAGATATGGGAGGTTGAGTAAATGATACCTATTTGTTTTAATCTTTTTTGTACTCGTATGTACTCATTCAGTATGATTTTTCATTACACTTGCCAATAACTCATTTACACACAAATTTCAGCAGAACATTACCGAATACAGTTATTTCATCACAATTAGAGATGTGTTTTCTCTTTCTGTTTCTGTGCAGCCCAGGGCCAGTCATGTAAATCTTTAGTATGACCATACACATTTGTGAATTTTATTATTTTAGGCATCATTTTGTAAAGTTGAAATGACTGGTAAAGAGCTTCCGGCACAATGAGCGATTTTCTGGTTGTCACTCAGCCTGACCTGCCTCTGCACTCATGCATTGACACAGTAAATTCTGCTCTTCCAGCAACCCAGACAGCAAGACGAAAGCACTTAACAAATCTAGCAGACAGTCAAAAGAGGCTCCATTCGGAATCATACTTTCACATGCCTCCTTGTCATCTCAGCCCCACCTGACTCTTTCACACTTATCTGACTTTCTGGGCCACTGGGGGATCCCTGGATTCAGCAGGGCAGTGATGCAGGCTGATAGAGAGTTGCCATTTCAATCCACATTAGATAGACAGGGCAGAGGCTTTTACTGCTGAGCTGCTGGGATAAATGCTTCTCAGATGATGGCGTACCTATCTGTGATACACAGGGGTCCGGATTACAGGTCTCTCTCTCTTCGGGACGCAGATGGGGTTCACAGCTGTCACTGGGTGTCATGTCATCCGAGAGGCACCGGACCTCTCGCACCCGAAATCCACCCTCACAGGACTTTGAGCACTGCAGAGAGGGAGAGAGGCGTCTCAGGCAGAGTGACTGGTACAAGCTTGTCCACACCAGGGGAAAAGGCTGCAGTGTTTCGCATCACAGCAACAGCAACAGGCTCATTCTACAGCTCTTCCATTGTCCCAGAGATGCCCTGGGACTGGAGGTAAAACATGATTACAAGAGAATGTCCTAAAATGGTACAAGACAACGAAACACCACTGGTAGAAGAGAAATACAGGTGGCATGCCCAATCCGGGCATTAGACTCAAGGAAAGAAGAAAAGAAGACTGCCAAGAAGGTATTCTCTGATATCTTCTCAATTAAGGTCCTGCCTCAGTACCCCTCTGTAGGTTATAGCAGTGGTTCTCAAACTGTGGTACGCGTACCGGTTGTGGTACGCTGAGCGCCACCAGGCAGTACGCCATATGACCCCGGAACGTTGTTTTGTGCACTGAAAAATTGGGATGGGTTTTCATATTTTCTATTTTAATAAAATTAGTTTGTGTCGAATACACAGCCTACATACTACGATACAGTGTGCTCCAATACTTGAGTGGACACAAGAGCTACTATGTAATTCTATACCATTGCATAGGAATGCATGCTACGAATGCAAGTGACCAATTGTATTTAAAAAACTTAACTCCAGCAAATAGGGAGGTAGGAGAATGTGTGTGATTTTGGAAAAATGCCAATGTTGTAAGCACAAGAAAGCATAGAAATGCGTACTACGAATGCTGTCAATCTTGTGAGCACAGGAAAGCGTGATAGATAACAGAAAAATATTTAAGAACTATTCTAGGTTAATTTGAGAAAAATAAAAATACACAGAGCGTCCCTGTTTCTCTCCCATGCTCATGAAATAAAAACATCTGGGACAAACTCGTGAAATGGAAACAGGGAAAATGCAAGCTTGCGGATTGCTAAAGCAGGTAAGCCCCACACTACCTGCGAAGAACAGCTCAACCTGCTGCCCCCTCTGAAAGACACAGTCACTCAATTATTGAAATGGCGGATGATGTCAAAAGTACGCTGATAGAGCGCTATAAGTATTCTTCTGCCAATCTGTAGACTTAGGCATTGGCTGCCCTACTCTTGAACCATGGACTGAACACTTTTGGGATCACTTCTCCCTATCCTAAACAAGTGAGCCCAAACCACCGTCACTCAGTATCCGTCACTTAAGATCTCTTCTCTGATACTCAAATATTTCTGTACCAAGACTGGTGTGTTTTATGACATGACGGTATTATTTCTCTTTCAGAGCATTTGCTACACCTTTATTTTCTAAATCACTAATATTAGATGTCATTTAGTTCTTGAGTGATTTAACCTGAAAACTATACTTTATATTAAAGATGTTTGAATTTGGGAAGACATCTACCTGTTGTAGATGGCAGTACATTAAGGAGAGGGTCCACATGTGAGCGAGTGGGAATGTCTTTCCTGTTGAACCCCAGGACAACAGTTAGTGCTTACATTACCAGAACCTGTCAGGGAGCAGGAAGTGCAGAACAATTAACAGATAAAATCCAGAGCAGTGGGTGATGGCCAGTGCAACTGCGGGATGGAAGTAATCAGCACACACCAGAGTAAGAGAATAATATAAAAAGAAAGGGTATGACTAATGCTAATTGAGTTAACACAATCTCTCTGGGGAGATCAACCACAAAGCCATAAGATATTGGCAGACGGGAATTGTTTCCATCCAAGTGTCTAGGAGAGGGAGTCCCAGGGGAGCTCATACACAGGACCACCCGGTACTCACTGTGCTCCAGTCAGTGTGGTACCACTTGGCTCCGCAGGCTTTGAGGTAGCAGCTCTGCTGGCTGGCTGGGCGCTCCAGATAGGAACAGTCTGAGGGCTGCAGCACTGTGAACCCATCTGCAGAGCTCCGGAGGCACACCACCGCCCTGTGCTGCGTCCCATTGCCACACTCCGCAGAACACTGGGCCAAGGGGTCCATGAAAGAGAGCAGAGAAAACATGCCTTTGTTTGCACGCAGCACGAGGAGAGTGTGACGAGCCTGGGGCTGCATCAGTGTCTTCTGTGCCACAGCACACCTGGGAAGGTGTGTGTTGTGATCGCCAACCGCAGAGGGAAGGAGATGTGCACAGGAGAGCCGATAGCTCTACCTGAATGGAGAGCAACAGTCTGAGGCTGGGAGTGAATCAGTCTTTCTGTAAACGCATAAGCTCCAAACCCAGGTCTTGACAGGGTCTTTCTGTCTGCGAAAGGCTCTTCCTATTGCCCAGTGAAAGCTGCCTACAAGTCCTGTCTCACTGCACTTTCACCTTGGCCCAGTTTACAGGATGTCATCTTTGCTTTAGTCATTCAATTATAAAAACAAATAGAAAACGAGGGCACAAGAGTTGAAATACTCTTAATATAAAAAACAATAACTTTAAAATTTTAACAATTCTGCTGTTGTTGATTTTTAACTGTTGATCACTGCCTGTTAATGTGAATCTTCTGTACCACACTTCAAGGGACTCGAGGAGCAGGATTTCCTACAGACAGGCCTGTTTTGTACCACGATGTTGAGGAGTTATGGAGTTATTAGTTTGGTATTTTGGCTCTGCTTGTTTTTTGTTTCAAATCTACTTCTGTGTTGGGATCTCTACAGTCTTCCTTATTTTTAATGATAAACTGGAAACCGAATTGACTTTATTAATTGAGACTGTTACACAGGACTGGTAGAGAGCTTTGGAACTCTGAGCCTATAGGAAGACTTACACTGAGTTCACATACCGATACAGTGAATTGCTGGACATTTTGTAAGCTAACAGCATATTACAGCATGGGGGTGCAGGTTGAGCCCTGTAGTCCAGACAGAACCAGCTCCAGCCTGGCTGCGTCAGTGGCCAATGTGGCCTGGATTCCCAGTGGGACAGCAGACCAATGGCCAAGCACCACGCCTGCCCAGCTGGGTACTTTTGTCTCACTAGGCAGCACTGGCCTTGGGCCTGGCTGGGTGTCTGTGCTGTCAGAAAGGGAAGCATCACTGCCACAAGGAGAAAGGCCTCAGATGTAAACAGCAGTATTACCAGAAGAAATACATACTTAATAACTGAACATTAGAAAAGCTAAAAGAAAGAGGAGGCCATTTGACACACCTAGACCATTTGGTGCTTAGTACTTTTTTTCCAAGTTCTTAGTACTTTTATCCAAGGATCTCATCCAGCTGGTTTCATGAAAGGAACTAGGATTTGGCTTTAACAAAATAACTGGGCAGCCTGTCCATACAGGTGCGACAGTTGTTTGTTCTAGGTTTTTCAAGCTTATGTAGCAAAAAGCTGGAGATACATGGTACTTATCTTAGAGCTCAGTGTTTGCTTGAGAAGTGTCAAAAACTAAAATAAGAATGATGGAAAGCCATAGCACAATACGACACTAATACAACAAGGGATCTAAAACGTGAGTTTATCTGACTGAATGTGGGATTAGGCAGCTACAGTATATTTTGCACACATATTGCTTTCCTGATTTTGTGTGTGGGATTCACCTTTGATTGCTCCGTTACAGACATAGTGTAACACACACTGACACAACTCCCCTCAGCTCTGTATTAGACTCTGGTGAGTCTAATTCATCAGCGCAAGTGTTATGTGGCATGGCTGATCCTCTATAAGCCTACACGGGGCCTGCTTGATAAGCCATGCAGCCTGGAGGCCGCTGGTGGAAAGCCAGACTGTAATACTTTGCATCAATAAGGAGCTCGCAGTGTGTGTCCCTTGACTTGTCTAGCCCTGCTGGGGTGCGAGGCTGCTGTTAGATGGGAACTTGTCAGCTTGGGTGTTGCCAGAAAGGGCCGGTTCTAGCCCTCACTCTTCCGCTTGACTTCCTGGCTCTGAGGGCAGGAAGCACATGGTTGGACTCTGAGAGCCCACCTCCCAGAGCGTGTGGGTGGGCTTTCTTATTCTTAATCTGCTGCAGGACTGCAGAGGTAAGGAGGGCTGCAGATTTATGGGTGTTTTTTTTTAAACTGAATGCCAAGAAGGGAATATGGAAAGAAAAGCTCTCCTTTTTCGAAACCCTAGGGAAAGGAGCAGACGCGAGGCTGGAGAAACGGAGCGCGCGCGGCGTGTGTGGTCAATACCTGGCCCCAGCCGCCTGCAAACCACTGCTCTCGGGTCTCACAGGGGCCGTTGTTGCACGCCATGGCCTCTGGGGGGCGCTCGTTCCCACAGCCCTCAAGCGGCAGGCTGCTGATGTGATTGGTCATGCACACCACAGAGCGGCTTCGAACCCCTGCTCCGCAGTCTGCAGAGCACTGCAGGACAGAGAGTGAGAGTAAGCACCTCTCCACACAGGCAGTAATGCGTGGGCCGTTCTGACTCACGAGAGTGGGGATCATAAAAGACAGGTTTGCTCTCATGTTGAGCTTCATACCAACAGCTGTGCGTATGTGAAGGATTTTACTCCTCCACTATCATCGATCTGAAAACAATGTGCAGTTCTTGTCAATGACAGAAACTAATTTGATTATGAAATTAGGCAAAGCCAGAGCTTTGAAATCTAGTTGTTAGTGGAGGCTATACAACTGTCTCGGTGAATTTAATAAAATAGCAGGCTAATATTTGCGAGAAGTGCTGTTCCTGTGAATCTGTTTCTTCTGCAAGCAGAAATGAGTGTTTCAGAGTGCAGAAGAAAAGCCACAACTGGGCCTACTGCTGGGATGGGAGGCTTTAGTGATAATCAAGGGGACCCTGGAGGAGATACTAGTGGATAATTCCATAGGACAAATTATAATGTGCTCATTCATTTAGTTATTTGAACTTGAACTGGCTGTTAAGTAGAACAATTCATTGCCAATGGTGAACTGTTCACTGGCGACAGCTTTGCTGTATACAGTAAACTCCAATGGATTTTAGCTCATAATCTGCTATTAGTTAGGCACATTAGTCATATTTTCTATTTTAATAAAATTAGTTTGTGTTGAATACACAGCCTACATACTACGATACAGTGTGCTCCAATACTTGAGTGGACACAAGAGCTACTATGTAATTCTATACCATTGCATAGGAATACATGCTACGAATGCAAGTGACCAATTGTATTTAAAAAACTTAACTCCAGCAAATAGGGAGGTAGGAGAATGTGTGTTAGCCCTATACAATTTCTTGCATTAGGAATTTCTCTTTTTGCATACCCCAGCTTGCTCTCCGTGAGACACACAGACACACAGACAGGGAGAGAAGCTGGGGGTCAGAGCGCAGGGTCAGCCATTGTACAGCGCCCCTGGAGCAGCTGGGGTTAAGGGCCTTGCTCAGGGGCCTAATTGAGTAGGATTCCTCTGCCAGCTGTGGGAATTAAATTGGCAGCCTTCCAGCCACAGGCACAGATCCTTTACCGCAGTGCCACCGCTCCGCCCATCTTGAGAGTTTGTAGTGAAAGAAATTCTGAGTTTAAAACTGCATATTGTCTCTGCTTCAAGTGTATATGTATTATGCTGCAGGATGATGTATCGTTGTATCGTGGAGCACATGGAATGTTGAGACATACTGTATAGTAAGTATGATGAATGTCTGTCCTGGGACTAGTGATGGAAATTGTCCTACAAATGAACATTCATCTCTCGGCTTGACCTGTGGCTGTGGGGCTATTTATTTCACATATCCCTGCAAGATGGGTAGATCCAGACACAGGCATTCATATAGACAGGAAAACAAATGCACTGCCTGATAGACACACAGTTACATAAATACAAAAGCAGACACAGCTGCCCTGTGCTCGCCCGGCCGCTCTCGAGCTCACCCTGCTGCCCCACTCGGTGAAGAACCAGCTCTTGGCGCAGGGCCCCATGTCGCAGTTCTCCACGTCCTCCGGCCGCAGCTTCATGTTGCACTCCTCGTCCGCCACGATGTCCCCCACGTTGCTGACGCAGCGCACCTCTCGGTTCTTCTGCCCCACCCCGCAGGGCACGGAGCACTGTGGAGAGGCACAGGGCACACAGCTCACTCGCGGAGGGACAGGGACAGGCGTCCACCCCTCTGCGCAGGACACGCACTCTGATTTATTCAGGTGAGGCCTGACTGCCAACCTCCCACACCTCTGGGCAGCACTGTTGTCCCCTTGGGGCTCCAATGCGGAACATAAAATTCAACCTGCCGCTGATCTTTACAAGCCAACGCCTCCCTTTTTTACCTACTGTGTGTAAACTGGTTTTAAACCACCTCTCGGTGTGCCAAGCAGGCAGAACTAGCTCATGACTGATGAATGCGGCTTTACAGTCAAGAACAGGCAATTTCCATGCGTATCTGAGCTACAGTGGCTCGCCAGGCCACAGAGTTTATCCCAGCATCCTTGCGGTTAAGCTGATGAAAGAGCATGTGACTCACAGTCCAGTTTGCTGTAGGAATCATCCCCGGTTGTACCGGAGGGACTGGAACAAGCTGGGTGAAGTAATAATAATAATAATAATAATAATAATAATAATAATTGATAATAATTGCTTACACTTATAAAGCACTTTTCTGGACACTCCACTCAAGGCACTTTACAGGTCATGGAGACTCCCCTCCACCACCAACGTGCAGCCATAGTGCACCAGAACGCTCCCCACACATCAGCTTTCAGTGGGGAGGAGAGAAGAGTAACGAAGCCAATTCATAGTACCTCCCTCGAGGGACAGCAGCAGAGGCTGGAACACTCATCCCATCATGAGACTTACCCTCTAAACTACATCACCCCCATGTCCAAGCACACCAGCAAGAAACAAACCCCCCAGAGTCGGCACTCCGATTCTAGCCAGCGTGAGAGCAGGTCCTGCCTACCGGGCTCCAGTCCGTCCGGATCTCCCACTCGCTGCAGATCTTCAGCTGGCAGGAGCTGGTGGTCTCTGGCCTCTCCAGGTGCTGGCAGCGGTTCGCCTGGGTGGTGAAGGTCCGGTTGGCGTAGACCTGCCTGCAGAGAACCTGCCTGTGCTGCATCCCCAGGCCGCAGGTCTTGCTGCATTCCGACCACTCGCCGATGTCCCAACTGCAGGACAGGAAGCGGATCATCGGTGAGTCAGGGGCACAGCGGGGAGGAACAGGGGCGGGGCTGGGGCACAGCGGGGAGGGTCAGGGGCGGGGCTGGGGCACAGCGGGGAGGAACAGGGCGGGGCAGGGACACAGCGGGGAGGGTCAGGGCGGAGTAGGGGCACAGCGGGGAGGAACAGGGGCGGGGCTGGGGCACAGCGGGGAGGGTCAGGGCGGAGTAGGGGCACAGCGGGGAGGAACAGGGGCGGGGCTGGGGCACAGCGGGGAGGGTCAGGGCGGAGTAGGGGCACAGCGGGGAGGAACAGGGGCGGGGCTGGGGCACAGCGGGGAGGGTCAGGGCGGAGTAGGGGCACAGCGGGGAGGAACAGGGGCGGGGCTGGGGCACGGCGGGGAGGGTCAGGGCGGAGTAGGGGCACAGCGGGGAGGAACAGGGGCGGGGCTGGGGCACAGCGGGGTGGGGCAGGGGACTCAGGGGAGGGTCAGCGGCAAGGGAGGAGCAGGTGGGGGCGGGGGGGATGGGGGAGGGTCAGGGGTGGGGAGGGGGGTCAGGGGCGGGTCAGTGGTGGGTCAGGGGCAGGGAGGGGGTGGGCAGATGGCAGGTTCGAGTGTAAAGACTATCGGTGAAATTATTTTCCTGTCTGAGGGATAAGAATCTGCAGGTTTTGTGTGTTGTTTTCAATATAAAGGCATATAAAAACATTTCAGACACTGTAGCCTCAGTCAAGAACTTCTCTTGGTCTTCCCTGGAGCCAGAGCATCTTACTAAAGCTACAGGTACACTTCCACTTTCATGGAAGCATTTAAAAGTTCAGGATCTTCCTGTGATGCAAACATATTGGTGAATCTAGTAAGCAATTCAGAAATCAATTTAAATCCTGAAATTAAACAACTGTTATTTCAAATTAACTATGTAATAAAATAGTGTGTTAGGTTATACATCTTGAGACAAGCTACAATAAAGTCATTAAAGACATAACTAAATATTTATAATGAGCTTGTATTTTAGAAGCTGCATGCTGGTGCTAAATAGGAATAATTAACCTTACAGTAATGGAGCCTTTACAAACAACTGCATGGCTGTGGAGTGTTTTCAGTTAAAACGCCAGTAGACATGTTGCTCTGCTTTCCTTGTGCTAGGATTCAGCCCAAAAAAACTGCCCAGAAACTCCTGTTGAGTTAAGCTAAGGTGTTTTCCAACACTGTAATCCGTGATTTAATATGTGGCATTACAGGGGGATTTAATTTTCAGGCTTCAAATATTTGAGGAGGGGCGGCCTTTATTAAAACCCCATCGACGTAAGAAGCGATTCTGCAGAACGAAGCCGCGGGCGGGTGCTTGTGAGCAGAGAGGGTCCTCACAAGGCTGGGCACGCCAGGGTGTTGCAGGCCTCCTCCACGGCCCCGGGTTTGGTGGCAGGGTCACACAGGCTGTCGGCCACCTCGGCGTGGGTGGCTCTGTGCACGCAGCCGAACCGCGCGTAACGCACGCCTGCGGGGAGAAAGGGGCGGTGAGACGCGCGGGAGAGCTCGCCACAGGACCTGGCTTCAGCGCCGCTTCGAAATCGAACACTCACCGGAAAAACAGTTTTTGCACTATACTGTAAATATATATATTTTCCTTTTAGTACAAATTAAGACTATCTCAATGACTGTGACCGTCTCCGATCAGGAACGGTGACGAACGCCCATCGCATGCCCCTTCAACCATTCACTCATAACCGCCACTCGTGCTGCGGAGGCTCCTTATATCGCGGCTCCTTATAAAACGGGAAAATAAACGATTCCTCCGATTTGCACCCCCAGCTGCAATGCGGCTGTGCCGTGAGGGGTGAGGCGCACCTCTGCCGCAGCTCGCGCTGCACTCCGAGCTGCCCAGCTGCTTCCAGTTGTGCTCTCTCTGCCGCCTCGGGGGCTCGGGCGCCTGGGAGGGGCTGCGGGTCCCATGGGGATGGTCGGACCCCTCTTCCCTCGAGTCGGCATCGCCTTCCAGCCCAAACTGACCGTTCAGGTGGCTGCCTGGGGAGTCAAGACTAACACTGAAAGAGCCCAGCAGCACCAGCAGACCCACCCTTGAGCTTAGGACTCGCAACAACAAGAACTCATGCTGAAATGAAAATTCTGCTGCCGCTCTGTCTCCAGCCCCAGCTTCTTACCGTATTACTTTTCTACAAAAGCGGCACATATCTGTTACCTTTAAAAAAAATCAATCACGTGCCTCATCCGCTCTTACTTAACTGCTACAGAGGAATGAGACGTAAGCACCGGTTGGACTGTTTTTCATAGCTTTAGCCCAGCAGCTCCTCTAGAAAGTGTAGCATCGGACAGAGGCGTTATACGACTCTAACAGGCACCTGCCAGGTCTCTGGACTTACTGCAGCTTGGCAGGCTGAGCACACTGGGCCAACTCTAGACCACCCAGGTCCAATGGCACTGCGCCAGTATTGCACAGCTTGTAGCAGTGATCTCAAGGCTCCAGGGCTCAACCCAACTCTCCTCCTTTACAGGTCAAAAGCCCTGGAAATCCAGTTCTTTTCTCTCATGTGCATTCTTCTCTATAAGCATGAAAAAATCTGGTTCTTATTACTAATTATTTATACTCAAAATAGGTAATTATCACACTTCTTTTGCAAAGCCTTCAAAGAATGAAGTAATCAAATAACCCTAATCTCACAAATGTATTTAAAATATTATTAAAAATAACACAGTGTGCTTGTCATGCACTACCAATTACAGCTGCCGAACTAGCATGTGAGGACTAAATAACTGAAATATAATTCTGAATTGTAACTGAATTCATTTCTCTTCACCGCCACGTTCCACTTGTCTGTGGAGTGAAATAGTGTGGGGAAATACAGTGTCCTCCAGACTGAGTTAATGGTAATAAAAGCACTGTATAATGCAATGAGCAATTAATTCGCGTCTTGTGTAAAAATTCTAAAAATGTTATGCTGTAATCATAATAATATTTCACAGTTGCACCATGCGTGGGCATACAGTATCTGTCATAAATGTTGAATCAAATTCCAGAAAGCATCAATTTGTATTTTATGGCTTGGTGAATGTGAAACACCTTGATCTAACATTTCCTCATTGTCATGGAGTTATGAGTGATGGTGTTATGGCACTAACTAAGCTAGAAGCTTGCAGGTTTTCAGACACTGAGGAAAGAAGCAACTCACCTGGCTTTCTGTCAGGAGAGGGATGGGGGCTGATCAGATTCTCACGAGGCACAATAAATTCATACTGAACTCCTGGATTGGGCTGCTGGTAAATCATCTGGAAACAGCACAGAGTAATTAATTGTGGTATACAATTCTCATAACCAGTGGCTCAGTGAACTAACACGTAGTCATCCGTGCAACGATCTGAAAGTATAGATATACTGTATACAGAATGCGTGTTGCAACTCACACTACTGCATCAATTGCAAATACATATCTAGTACAAAAGCCTTATGGCCATTTCAAGATTGCCTGGAGGCTCTCACATTCATACAGCAACCTCAATTACTGCATCTCTGCAGATGTCGCCCAACCATTTAAACTGGTGGAACAGGATGAAGACTGGCCGCCAGATCTGTCCGAGCCAATAGTTCCTCATTTCACCTCTCCCAGCCATCATCCACTGACCTACTCTATCAACACACCAGGAGCCAGAGTTCTTTCTAAATCTCTGCCTTCAACTACAGATTTCAGCCTTCCACACTTTCCCTGGAACTGCTCTCCGAGATGTCCATCTCACCTCATCTCCCATTCGCTTTCTCACAGGTTCGTGCTTTTGTCTTGGGGCTCATATTCCTGCTCCCAGCCTCAATCTGCCTCACACCTGAAGAGACTCCACAAAACAGCTCTGTTTTTCTATTCCCCTCTACTAAGAGCATGAAATTAAACTCTCCTCGTTCCTTTGCAGCTCTCCCACTAACACAGTTCCCAACGCGAATATAAATCTGTAAATATCGTGAAAAATATTCCACAAACATGATCTCATCTGAAATACTTTATAACATTTTCAGATGACATGGTGCTCTGTGGAATGTTTTTTCACTTTGCTCTGATCTTATGCCATTCTGTCTAAAACACTTAGATAGAATTAATTTGTTGTACTGTACTTCCACCACCAGAAAGATGCAAAAATCTACAGTTAACAGCAAATGGAAAGTGTCTGTTGTAAATGGAAATTATGATACATCCATGAGCTGTACTTCTGAGATTCAAGGGTTTGTATTTGCATACATTCAAAATGATGCTTTGCTATTTCAAAATATTTGTATTGTAATAACAGATATGCAGGCTTTAGATAAAATATGAAATTTAAGAAATGATCAAGTTTTATTCCCATAGAAAAGTTACTGTATATACAGTAAAATATATGGAAATTCAAGAAACGTCTAAAACTTGCTGAAGCTCCTCCTTATCAAGCTGGCTGACAGATGAACAGATGTCATTGAAATTCTAGGCGACATCAGTGTCAGATGAAAGGTTTAACCCACATGACCTGAGAATCAATATTCTTTAAGTTGTGGGTGCCATTCAGGTACAGGACTTAAAAGCACAAAAGCCGTGTGAGGGGATCATGGATAGCCTGCTATTGTATACACTGCAACTGTTGCATCACACAACTAAAAACCTTCTGTCCTAAAAGCAAGTACCATCGAGACTAGAATAAGTCAACAAATGTCTGTATTTGGAAAGAATACATTTATTCTGGCACTGAGCACAGAGTAGGCAGAGTATGCGTGTCCTCTCTGCGTTATTCAAGGCTGGCTGGGTGCTAGCAAAAAAGAGATCTGAGGATTCCGTCCAGCGGATCCTTACCAGATCCCTTCATATTGCTCTCTGGTCGAGACTCGGGTCGCTCTCAGCCAGCTGGAGGGTCTCAGTCCACACTGGGACTGCCGATGTCTGACTACAGGGCTCAATGTCTGCTTTAGCATGAATATAGAATATGTTTAGTGCAATTTTTATTTCATTAAGAATTATTATTGGTTTGAGCCCCTTAAGAGTTCTAATGCACTTACTTTAAACTCTAAAACAGTATATGGAAAACAATACTGAATGTTATTTATTCTAAAGTTAAATGACCACATTAATATGTTTATTGCATCTTGTCAATAGATCGAGACTCCTTATAACTTCCTAAATTTCCAATGTTTTTGCAACACGTAATTCTGCCAACTACCCTTTACAATCCCTAATTCAAAACCTCTGCTTGCAGATCTGTCAGAAAATACAACATGCAATCTTTGTCCTGGCGTAGCATTTCAAGACACAAGCGAGACCATCTGAAAACCCACTGTAGCTGCTCCTTGTTTAAAGCTTTTGTTTGGGATCATCAGTGGTCAAGAAAACGCGCAGATGAGTCCTTTTCAACATCTGTCCTGTAACCTGATTCAAAGCTTCCACAAAAGGAGGGGCGACTCTGCTGAAGAGGTTTAATTCACACATACACATCTTTCCTTTCCAGATTGCATTAAAACATGAAAGATGTGAAATCAGTCCGAACAGCGCCATGTGAAAAGTGTTTTGGAGGTGAAGGGTAAGTGTCATTACGGCCGTGCCTAAAGCAGTGGGGCGCGACGAGGTCTCCTGCAGGGTGACTCACATAAACCTCGAGGACTTCGTTGGTGGGCCCCTCGGCCACGACGGACTCGCCGGCCGTGCTCGTGATCTCGTTGGGCCGCCGGTAGGTGAACATGGTGCCAGCGCCTTCGTACTTCCCGGGCCGGTCGATGGCCCAGTTGCCGTTGACGATGGAGCGCCCGGAGCGGCTGCGCAGAGCTGCGGGAGGGACAGCGGTCAGCCGGGGGGGCGGTCAGGGCAGGGACGGGTGCGGCTCTTCCCCACCCGTGACGCTGGCCAGCCGCCCTGCTCCTCTGACCGGTCCCGGTCATCCTGAGCAGCACCCACCTCCATCTCCAGCCTCCAGCTTTTAGTTTTACCTCTGCGCTTCTCCACAATTTATAAACCCCTCTCAGGATTGTGCAGGATGACAATGAACCCTTTCTTTTTCATTTAGATTGGTTGCAGCATTTTGGATCTTTTCACTTCACAGTGTGCTGGTATCCATAATCAAAATAAAAATCTTGTTGGGAGAGCTAGACACAAGAATATTAACTTTAGCCAGCCTGTCAGATTTGCAGGTCACACAACATTAGAGAAGGAGCAGAGCTCTCTGGCAGTAGAAAAAGTAATCCAACAGGATTATGACTGTAGTATGTCCAAACCTGGGCAGACACATGGAAAACTAAATCTACCATGTAGTCTTATATTCCTACATGGAGGCAATAGTGTTAATGCACAGCACATTACTACTGTCAGACTGTGAAAATGACCTTGGTGTTTATGTTGACTCATTCCAATATTTAACCAGACCATCAGTGAAGCTAATATAACTCAGTATGTTTCTCTAATCATATACTGTATTTAAGCTTAGGCTTATTTTTATATATAATAATTAAGAAAAATACAAACTTCCGTAGTTCATACAGTAGGTTATTTTTTCTTCACTAGCACTACAGTAGCTTCAAATCTTTGAATATAATGTGTTTATTTTTATCCTCATAACATGAAACATAAGAAGAATTTTAACCAGTTTATTCACTTCTAATGCAATTAGCTGCATTCAGATGAACCACCATGAATACTCAATTAATAAAGTGTGTAGTTTAGTCATTAACTTGCATCTTACCAACATGAATAAGACATTTAAAAAATAGTCACTCAGACTCCCTCCTTTACTGAAGCTCAAGGGCTTCTGACAGAACTGTGGATCTTTATTAAACCTCTTCAGCTTGTTGACAACACTGTCAACAGATTAGGTAACCATGGGTTATGGAGTCTTTTGCTTAAATCTGTCATCTTATATCTGTTTATTAAGGATAATTAAAGAAAAAATGGGTTTCCATCATCTACAGAAAAAAAAGGTTTGCACATTCTTTATGTTCACCTTGCTACAGACTGGGACAGAAAACTTAGTTATCTTATTCAGGATTGCCTGAATGGACCTCCCACAAACAGAGAGTCAATCAGAAACCGACAGAGAAAAGACTAGCCGATACAGGGTTGGAAGAAAAAAAATCATCCATCCCCTGCTGCTGTATGTCCACACGCGACTGGGAAAAGGGACACACCACTGACACAAGCAGAGCAAACCTAGCCGCCTTACAATGAAGAGCAGGAAAAACTGCACTTGTGCTCATTATCTTGACACAGATTGAAAATTGTAAAATGTTGTAATGGACTGGACAAACAAACCACAATAAACAGCTGCTTTACAGTATAAACGACACAATATTGTTCTACATGATTGTTTCAATGGTGAACCAACTGCACATCTGACAATTGTCAGACAATTCTGTGTCAATGAATAAGGTTTCAGCAGTTGAATTTTTAGCCTTATTTATAGGAATGAACATTGTTGGAACCTTTTGGATCGTGTTAGCTTTTTAAAAAAAATTGGCAGCAGTTGAGGTAGTAATACTATTTTTCTGTAACCTTCAATGTTTGCAGCTCAATCCTGATCCAGAAAATGATAGGCCTTCAAATAAAAACATTTTAGTTAAAGCACCTACACTGAAAGACAGGGAAATGAAAGATGCCTCCTGGGTTACACAATACTAAAGAATTGTTTTTACAGATGTATATACTTAAAAAAGATTTAGCTATTGGTCTGATTTGATGAAAGAAATGAAAATAATAAATATTTCTGATTTCCTAACTGCTTCATTAGCCACAGCTTATGAAATATAAATATTCAGGATACACACAGAACAGTTCCTTGAAATGTTGTGGCAGCTTTACTTTTCAATAAGATTTTCTATACTTATCCTCTTCCATATGAACAGTAATTTACACAGCTGCAATTTTTAACTTACATCCTGCTTCCTCAGGAACACAGAATTAGCCTGACGGCTTCAATTATCATTAAGTTGAACACAAAAATTACAATTGTTAAAAACACAAAACCTAACTTACAGAGTTCTCTTTGAATGCAGAAAGTGAAGCTACGCTAAAGTTTTGGAAATTACTGCATAGCAGCTCTCCAAGCTAAACAGTCCTGTTAGTTTAGTAACGGTACATCTATTCTAGGCAAGCTGTGGGAGATGATTACACAAGCAGTTCAGGTTTTGGTCTAGGCTGGCAGTCAGGTTTATTCAGCTGGGGCTGCTATGTGCACCATCACTGCCAGCAACATGCTCCTCATTCCAAGAGATTTTCTGTCTTTACCCATTTCAAGTAACCCAGCCTACGACTAAAATGTACACCAGCTGAAAGAAGAAGAGGTGAGCTTCTCTGTTCTGCCTTAAAAGGCAATATTTGTTGTATTTCTACTACAGGAATTACATTGACAGAGAAACAGCATATTTATCCATATAAAACACACAGATGGAAAAGGAAATGATGATGAAATTAATACAGACAAAAAGTCACAGCTCTGTCTCTGTTTCACACCATTTTTATTTAGACCAGTGCAGTAATAGTAGTCTCCTCCACCCTCCTGCTTCTCTGAGCATTTAACTTAGTTGTTTTAGGGCTGAGTTCATTTGGAGCCATTTAACATTGTCTTTGAAGTGTAGGCATCTTTCTTCTATTAATTCTGAATGTGATCTGAATGTGTACAGGATCTGACTCATTCCTTCATAGTCTGGCTCTCTAAAATATGAACTCAATTTAGACTTGGCCTCCAGAGGTACAGAGCAAACATGATCATATTATATGTCACATATGATCCATTCATTGCTGCACTGTTTCTATGGCTATTTAAAAAGATTAGGTCACTAAGGACACCTACCCAAGCCTTTACACCTACACCTGCCTTTCCAAGATTAAGAAGCAATCTTTACTTATTGCAATCATTTCAATTTCATCTGCTACATTTCTCATGACAGTATCCCAATTTATGTGTCTGAAATTGAGATCCCCCATTAATACCATGTCACCTTAGCTACATCACTTCCTTATCTCATTACACAGACAACTTCTTTGAACCCATGTCTAAATGTATTGGTCTAAAGCAACATCTAAAATTAAATGTTCTCTGGGGACCCTCTAAAGCAGGGGTGCCCAACCAGTCGATCCCGATTGACAAGTGCTTCCCAGTCGATCGATCGCAAGAATATTGGGCAAAAAATGAAGGGGCTACTTGAATATTTACTTTTATTGACAGTCAAATAATTAATTCAGATCTGTGCATGCAATGTCATACATTTTACTGCCCTTGTGTGTGTTTAACTCTTGTCGAATGGGTAGTAAAAGCATCTTCCCTGAGTGCTGCCTGACACTGACAAAAGGCTCCGTGTTGTGTTCGCTACCCAAGAATGTTCTCTTGGTTATCGTGGCACGAACCCCACATTCGCTAAAATGCATAGTTGAGTGAAACAGACTGGCCGTGACAAATTCCCCAAGAGTGTGATAAGTTTTATTGCCTATTTGATAGTTGTAGTGTTTGAGCGACAAAGATGAAGCAAAGAGACCGATAACTTACCGTTACCACAAGGAATGGGAGTCTGATTATTTTTTGTACTTTCGTATTTAAATCTGCAATGCTAGCATCTACAGTAAGTGAAAAAGGGAAATGTAGAACAACATTTCAAAACTTCATACAAAACGTATGATGTGGACATTCACGCTAAAAGTGAGTTACGGAAAAGAAAAGTGGAAAAAATAAAAAATTTCAATTAATAGCAGTCAGTTTTCATGAGGCCTAATACAAGAGGGAAAGTGGCAATCATCGCATCGTTCTGGCTCAACACAACAAGTCATTCAGGGATCGAGAAGTAATAAAAAAAGTGTTTGCTAAGGCTGCTGACTTCTTGTTTTTGGTGAGGTTCAGACAGCTGTTGTCTGAAATCAAAGAGTTTCTCAAGTCGTCTAAACATGGTGAATATGCCCAATTAGAGGATAACCAGTGGCTTCTGGTCTTAGCATTCCTCACAGACTTGACTGAACTACTTGATGAGCTGAATGCCGAGCTCCAGGGACACAATAAAAATGTCATCGTCATGATCAGCAGAGTTAACACGTTAAAAAGTGATTTCTCACATTAAAGTAGGATATTCTTTTTTCTAAAATGGGGAACATTACTTGTTCAGTGTAGCATAAGTCACTTGCTTTTATTTACTCTCATTTTAGTGATGGGTATCGTTATTGTACTGATGTGCCCACAGTCTATTTTTCTTATATCAGAGCTTCAAATTCATACTGGTAGATCGCGCTGGACTGGCAAATGAAAAATTAGATCTTTCATTAAAAAAGGTTGGTCACCCCTGCTCTAAAGAGACTATGAATCACCACCAAAGGCTCAATATAATCCAGAAGTCCTGTTAGTATAGTAGTATGCAAAACAACTCTCAATAGTTAACAATTCTGCCAGTGTGTCTGTTGCTAGAAATTGAGCAGTGCAATAACTGAGAGACAACAGCATTATTTCTGAATTTTGAGTCAATGTCCATGCTAAAGTAGACTTTAGATACTGTACTGTGTATATATAAAACTGAGTAAGTGTGATCAAAGGATCAATAAAGTAAAAGATTAGGAGCAACAAAACATTTATAGGACAAAGAAAACAAAATGTGAACAAAAATTAGGAAAGATGATAAAACAATGGAGGAGAATATTTTTTGTGAAGGCTACGATCCCTTTGATAACCCTTCTAAAACCACACAATAAAAACAGAAAGAAAAAGAAAGTCTAGGGAAATCTGGAAATCAGATATACTGTAGATGATGAACATGCACTTCAAATGTATTTAATTTGTTATTCATGAAAAAACAAATGACATTAGCAGAGAAAAGCAATTATCCTGTCTCAGGCTTGAGTCAGCCTGTTACAGAGCAGCAGCACTTAAATAAATTATTCGGACTTGATTGTATTGTATATTATTTATCTTTAAGAAATGAGGAGAATCATGTACAATCTACTTGCACTGGTAAAATGAAAAGGCAAAATAATATGACACGACATCCCGATCTTTTGGATTGATAAGGTTTTGACAAGAGTCTGTACCATTAAGCCTCAAACAGCATGCATGTAAGGTAATCCCTGCCTGTGATTAAAATGATTCAATGGACAGAGGGTGGGTAATTGGTTAGAATTGAAACATCAGATTTGGGTAATGTACTCTTACAGTGTACATATACAGTGAGGAGTAATTAACAACCCTGAGAAAGATAACATTCAGGTATTTGCATGTTTAAAGCTACATGTTTCTTATTAAGTTTTTTGTTTTTCCTGTGTTGTCAGCACTTGATCTCATTATATACAGTATATTCCAACGTATTTTCTAAATATGTACATGCTAGGGTATACTACTATATATACACGTCTAATCAAAGAGTGAAAAATGACTAAACACAGATGACTAAAGAGTGGAAAATTGCAAGTGCTGCACAATGAGGCTGACCAAGTGACTTGAAGCTCTGAAAGTCCACCGTCTTCAGTTACTGCCATGCCTTTTAGGCCATTTATCAATATGCAATATGTTTTCAACTGCAGATACAGTATATATATATAACATACTGTACAATATACAGTACTGTATGTTTTATTGAGAGTATGTATGTTTTACATACAGTATGTGTAGGATCTCATGTAAAATATTGTGTGTGCAACCTCACATTAAAGATACATTGATGATCACAGTAAGAATTCAAAGAAGAAAATAAAGTTGATTCTTTGATTAAAAGACAAAGGAAGATGCTGCTTCTGGCCATAGGAGTCACCAGTGTGTAGTTCAGGCGTGCTGCAGCCGGGAGAGTTGTGACCATGGTCATGACAGCCTGCTTTGAGCCTGCTGTGTGTGTAGAGCATGGAGCCCCACTGGCACATGAGCATGGGAGGGAGTACATTTATTTTTAAAGATTTGAGACAGAAACTGCAGATTGTATTCACTTAGCCACGCTTTGGTTTATGAATGGTTTATCTCATTTATGAATACGAGATAAAACCTTAAGAAACATACAGTACAGTATAAGTGGAGAATTGATGGATTCAGCTGTTTAATAATAGAACCCAAGCAGCACACACTCCCAGATAACCTCAGCATTTGTACTGTAATAATGATTTTAAAAAATGAGGGCCAATCCCATGTAGCAAACAAACAAATTATACCAAGATTGCAAGACATGGAGGTAAATTAGAACACTGAAATTTTTTTGAGCGACTATTGGACAATTCAATTTCAATGGAAGTTGAAATGACTGAGTTCAGGACCATGAAAATGAATCCCTTCTTTGGATAAAGGGTTTCGCGATGGGATTATTTCTGCCAGATTTTGGACTAGTCACAAGAACTTGAGGCTTTATGATTAAATATTAGTTTTCTCCCACAGAGCTCTTAGAATGCATTCTATTTTTGTGGGAGCTATTAACCCTAAGACTGACAGCCTATAAACTGCGCTTGGGTATTATTTTTACCAAAGGGTCACCATGGGTCTGCTCAGGGTTGCTTTTATAGACTGTGGTTTTAAAAAGAGGGCTATTATGTTATGAAGTTTTCCAGCTTTGGCAATCAGTTTTGCAGAAATTCTTTTGAAGAAAACACAGAGCCCAGTCAGTGATGCATTAGCAGGTCTTTGCCACACTTCATCTGCAAACACCCTCCTTCAGCACAAAGAATGAGCCATTAGCTGTTGATGCATATTGAAGCAAACAACAGCAGGTTTAATTAGCAGTTTATAAAAAACTGGACCAATAAATTTGGAATTTGGGAAAACTGTATTTGGTCAAATCAACATGAAAGGAGGTGACAAAAGGAGAAAAGGGGGAAAAATAGACATGGATTGTTCTTGACAAGGGCCCTGTTGCTATACAATGTCATTTATTCAGATTAATCAGAACCAAGGCTCGGTCAGATTAAAGAATTCTGAAAATGAAAGAAGGAAATTCGTTGCCTTAAAGCACTGATTCTGAAGCGGGAGATTATAAAATTAGGTTTGATTTTTGCCACTAACACCAACAAGAATAGTTGAAAAGTCACATTTTAATTGCAATTTATTATTAGTCTGACTGTATGTTAATGTAGTCTTTACTAACAGAAATACATTTTGCTAACACACAGTAGAGAAGAATAAATATTGGTCTAAAATACACTACACATCTCACAGTTTAAAGCCCAAATACAATGCTGCGGTCAAATCAACACCTCGAAAGTATCAAAGATATTTATAACCATGCTGTAGTATGAAAATGTACTGCAGTACATGGTATGAATGTAGTTCATTATAAAGCAAAATACAAAACTGGGACATTTAACTACAATAAAAACTAAAGGCTACTTTTGAACTGTTCCAGTATTCAGAAGAAATCATGTAATGGTGACAGAGTGACTAAGTAAGTATCTTTTATAAATTAGCTTTTTTCTTTTAATAAATCAAATCCAGAAATACAATTTATTCTGATCTAATAATTGGACTTTCAAAAAGTGATTGGACTTTCAATCATTGACATACAGTAACAACCAACTCCCCTTCATTTGTCAGCCGGATGAGATTTATGATCTCCATTTAACTCGCCATCTGTCAGGTGTTTGCCAAGTCTTGAATTTTGACCTACTATGAATTACAAACTCAACCAGAAACTAGATCATGTACAGCTACTGTATCTGTAAAGCCCTTTGAGAAGCCACTTTTAAAGGCATTATATGAAATAAAGTTTACTATTATATTATTATTACCTCTGTTTGAACATTCACTTCTTATCTGTACTCTCTGTTTAGTTATTTATCCATTAACCAATTTTCAATATCTAAGATAAACTATCATGACCTTTAACAAATTAAATGATGACTAGATTCCTAGAATCATACTGTCATATAGACAACCTTCTGGTTTGTATGTTTTAGTATTGTTTTCATAATCTTGAATACAATATAAATA
Organism: Lepisosteus oculatus; assembly: GCF_040954835.1. Taxonomy (NCBI): domain Eukaryota; kingdom Metazoa; phylum Chordata; class Actinopteri; order Semionotiformes; family Lepisosteidae; genus Lepisosteus; species Lepisosteus oculatus. Next base: position 56,117,617 of record NC_090700.1, read on the forward strand.
AGAGTAATAGAGCTACATGTAATAGAAATAAGACACAATGTCTAACAATTACTTGGTTCAATTTTGTTGACCTTATTATGGAGGTATTAAAGGTCTGCAGATAATGTCCTTTTCCTTGCCTACAGGAATACAATCAGGCCCTAGAGATTTGTTTATCTTAGAATGCTTCTAGTACCTGTAACACGTCTGCCTCTTGTACTGTATATTACTATTGAATACAGTTATGTCTATAATACAGTCTAATACAGAGTTTTGTTTTCCTTAGCCTGAGGCATGTTGTTGATTCATTACTTGGTGAGCTCCTGGGTTAGATTTACTGCAGGCAGTCTAATGTTACATTTTCCATATGAGCATCTAGTAATTTGCCTTTTTGTCTTTGAAACGCATTGATTCATTATTTATTATCCTTTTTTTTGTAATACTGAAAAAAAAGCCTTTGAAAAAAATTCAATGTTCCTTTTTATTTATTTTCATGGTCTGTCTCATGCTCCCTTTCACCTGTGCTTGCAATTCATTGCACTCATTTTCTTCTGTTCATTCTTAATTGTTTTATGAAGTGCTCTCTTTCTCCTTATACTTCTCCTAATTGACTTATTAACCCATTTAGGCCAGTGCTTTCTAGATTTTCATTTACTTCCTCATGGGAGGAATCTGTTCTATGCTTCACACAGAATCTCTTTTCTGTTGGCATCCGTCCCTTACTGATGTCATATCGGTTTCCTCCAGAGGGCCATGCTTTACATTTATATCATCAGGACCTGTCTCCTGTACAGAACAGCTATAGACCTGTTTTTGTACTTAAGCACAGCACTGAAAACCATGCATACAACAATGTCAAGTATAGGAGAATAAACACAAAACTTGCCAGCTTTAATATGAATTTTGTCTTCAGAAAACCCCAAAGCCCCATGACAGGGCGGGTGTGAGTCCGTTATGTACTGGGAATGTGTCTTGAAGTGGGCAAAGCACTAGGCCACAGACTGACAAAGATGACCAGGAGCTGTTGCTGCTTTACTGTACATGTACTAAACCATCTTGTGTGAGTGCTTGTGACCTGTTTGTCCCATAAAGTCTTGTTTACTACCGTACAATTTCACCACAACTTCCCAAACGCATTTAAATATAATATATTATCTTTATTTTAACTTTTTTGCCAAGAGATGGAGAGAAATGACACGTCAAACTTGTTCTTAGGATGGCTCTTCAAGTTTATTATCTGCTACTATATATTATATATACAGTTTTACTGCCTTGATGTACAGCTCTGTACTTGTCTCCAATTGACATGTACAGTCCACCTCCTGTTCCTCCTGTCTTCTCTCTTGTTCCTGCCTCTGTGAGTTGTTTGGATTGTGTGTTAAGAAAAAGTGTGGTAATAGTGACATAAAGTGTCCCAGTTCTATTTTTTTAGACTTGTAGCAAGATTGCTACACTTGGAGAAGGAATTGGAAATTACTGTTTGCACTGCTGTTGAAGTTTAGCTCTACTGGTTCTGTGCGTTTAACGTATTGCCGGAAATTCAGTTTTCTTGACTCACCCAGGTAGTTCCTGCTCTTGATCATCTCAGTGATGTTGATCTTGGTGGCCCCCACAGGAATCTCCACGATCTTGTGATAGCCAATGTTCATCAGAGAGTGCTTGAAGACCCCTGATACCACTTCGCAGGCTGTGTTGTCTCCCCCACACACTCCACACTTGTCCATCACCTTATCTGAGCCCAGGAGCTCATCACAGCCAAGACTCTGTGAAAGGAGAGAGGAGGAGACTGTCATATACACAGGAAGCCAGAAAGCACCAGCAATCAGTATTGCTACTACCTCTTCTGGAATTATTGAGCGGTTTATCTTAATTCTTGTGAATGTCAGAACTGATTTGATTTTTAAAGAGAAACATGCTCAGAAGTGATTTGGACTTTAGGTTTACATTCCAAAGACAAACTGTCAAGGTTGTGTGCAGGTTTTGGTAAAAAAGCACGGTACATTGTACATTAATAAACAAATCCAACACACCACAATGTCGATTGTACCACTGTCTGCCGCACCGATTAATATTTTTGTTTTGTAGCAGTGAGAGCGTGTTTTTATCCAGCCACAAAGGATAGGAGAGTAATATTAAATTCTGTAGCATAAGATTCACTGCAGCTTCCTTCTAGTAGTTAAATGGTTTTACAATTATTGGTATATATTGAATTTGTTTTTGAATTTTTTTTAATTAAAGGTTTTCTTATTTCACATACAGTATGAACTTGATAAGAATAACCTCTAATATCCTGCCGCCCAAATAAATGGAAATACCAGCTGGTACTGTTTGATAAATACAGTGTCAGTTATTGAAAAAAGGCAAGTAAGCTCTGAATGATCACTCTACAGCGTCTGAAGTCTGGCTAATTGGGATATCAGTTTCCAACCATTTTGAAGATCTGATGATTTGTACACAAATGCCAATACCAGAAGAAGGTGTTAGCTCCATACCTAAAGACTGGTACAGGCTCAGAGAGCTTTTGACATTTCATTTCAATACTAATAATGAATATTGGGCTTTGCTAAAAAGACTGGAAAAGACAAAACATTGCAAATACCAACACAAAACACCCATACCATGAATTTTGCTTTCTCCACTCATGATATTTAAAATACAGTACTTAATGCTAATGCACTTATGGTCAAAAAGTACTTAATGTCATCATATTAGAATAACTGCCACTGGAGATGTTTCCTCCTCCTTCAATTACTTTGACATCAATCGTGGGTTTCAACATGCTGAGATCCCTTGAGCCACCTTAGTTAAATGCTCAGCCTGTCCAAGGAGGCTGAACAGTGTGCTGAATAAAAGACTGAATATGAAAAAAATATTTAGTGTTGTACACAAGGTTTGAGTGATTAAAAAATGTTCTCCCTTTCCTGTCCTTACTGTTCTCCTCGACTTTCAAAAATTCATTTAGAAATAAAGAAAGTATTGTTTACCCTTCCAAAAGAGAACAGTTTTTTGGAAATATGTGTCATTCTTTATACCCGAACGTAAATTCACTGATGCAGGACAACTCGTGCATGTACATCTTAAAGTTGAGTGGACAAAAATACTAATACCAACTGTATTTTTAAATTTAGCTCAAGCTTCACACAGCTGGGCATTTTACTGAAACAACTGGAGTACTGTGCTCAAAGGCACAACAGAAGAGCCCCACCTGGGACAGCCCACACCGTTCAGTTACAAGGCCATAGGCCTGATCACTGCTCCACACTGTGGCTCTCCCTGCCCCCTGCACTACTGCCCCTGCACTACTGATCCTATACTACTGCCCCCCACTATTGCTCTTGCACTACTGCCCCTGCACTACTGACCCTATACTACTGCCCCCCACTATTGCTCCTGCACTACTGCCCCTGCACTACTGATCCTATACTACTGCCCCCCACTATTGCTCTTGCACTACTGCCCCTGCACTACTGACCCTATACTACTGCCCCCCACTATTGCTCTTGCACTACTGCCCCTGCACTACTGACCCTATACTACTGCCCCCCACTATTGCTCCTGCACTACTGCCCCTGCACTACTGATCCTATACTACTGCCCCCCACTATTGCTCTTGCACTACTGCCCCTGCACTACTGACCCTATACTACTGCCCCCCACTATTGCTCCTGCACTACTGCCCCTGCACTACTGACCCTATACTACTGCCCCCCACTATTGCTCCTGCACTACTGCCCCTGCACTACTGATCCTATACTACTGCCCCCCACTATTGCTCCTGCACTACTGCCCCTGCACTACTGATCCTATACTACTGCCCCCCACTATTGCTCCTGCACTACTGATCCTATACTACTGCCCCCCACTATTGCTCTTGCACTACTGCCCCTGCACTACTGATCCTATACTACTGCCCCCCACTATTGCTCCTGCACTACTGCCCCTGCACTACTGATCCTATACTACTGCCCCCCACTATTGCTCCTGCACTACTGCCCCTGCACTACTGATCCTATACTACTGCCCCCCACTATTGCTCCTGCACTACTGATCCTATACTACTGCCCCCCACTATTGCTCTTGCACTACTGCCCCTGCACTACTGACCCTATACTACTGCCCCCACACTACTGTCCCTATACTACTGCTCCTGCACTACTGCCCCTGCGCAACTGCCCCCATACTACTGTCCCCCCACTACTGCCCCTATACTACTGCTAAGACGAACGTGTTGACCAGTTTTACTGCTGTACTCAACTAGACTGAGACAGAGACAACATAGGGCATAGTCTGGCGATATATATGAAATGGAAGAATTCTATCTTAACAATATTTTGCATATGTGGGTAAAATAGCAAGCCTGGATAAACCTTTCACCCTCAAATTCTTCAATTTAGATTGAAAGTCAAGTACGGTGCCATCCACAGATACTGTAGTAGGATTACTGCACTGGCTTTACATAGTTGATGGGAGCTGCCCAGAAACATGACTTCAGTTCTGCAACATTACTAGTGATGTAAATTAGAAATCCCAGAAATATTTAGATGTATGAAATGCTTTAATTTTTATCAGTGACAGAGAGGTAGGCAGACATGCTAAACTGCAGTATAACTCTACTTGGCTTTAGAGAACTAAAAACATGGATGTGAACTCCTTCTTCTTTAGTCTAACATTTATTTTCCAGTAACAGAAGTAACAGAAGCTGAAAATCCCATAATAAAAAGGAGTCTTACTAAAGATTACATCTGAAATGCTAGTTTTCCATACTGGGCTAATAATTCTCTAACTTGGACCACAATGAAATTCAACATCTATCATTTTCATTTTAAAGAGTGTCTTTTCATGGTGGACAGTGCCTCTGAGTGCTTTAAAATGAGTAATTGAGCAGGATTCCAAATGTTGTAAGTCTTCACTGTCAGGTTTCCAAAGTTAAAGAGACATATAATGCCTGGACTGCAATGGAACAGAATTAATGAATTTCCTCGACAGCGTTTTGTGCTTTCCTCCCAGGTGTATATACTGTACCGATTTATCTGGGAACAATGGAACAGGAAAGAAGGGAAGCCAAAAACTTTCAAACTCTTCCATATCTCCACTTCTCCCTGTCTGAAATCTAATGTGCAGACAATCTAAGTCCAGTTACAAAACATTCCTCACTATTATTTAGCTCTTGCAGTGTTAACATTTAGGAATCTAAGGTATATACGTAATGCAAAAGGAAAGAAAACATATATTAGCAGTTCTGTGTTTAACAAGAGGGTTGATATTAAAGGACAGGGCATTTAAAACAACAGCCTGCAACTTCTAACACTACATTAGAAAAAGGAACGCTTCAGTGAGCAGGTGTACTTGGAGAGGTGTGTGACTGACACACAAGTAGCTAAGGGAATGCCAAACGACAATCACGCATTCAGAAATTAATTAGGAAAGAACAGGGGAAAAAATCAAGCTTCAATCCAGCACAAGGGAAGAAATGACATGTCAGGAAGAGAGCTGTATACAGTAGGTGTTGATGTGAGCCACAGCTACACATTTATCCTAACATATCTCCGATAGGAAATAATGTATTTTCCTGGATTGTACTTTCAAATGGCTCCAAACAAAAGGCCCATTAGATTATTTTAACTGTATGTTTCAGAAAAGTATTGTCTCACATGTACAGCTTCAAAAATCAGAATATATGCAGAATATACAGTATATCTGTTCAACACAAAATCAAAATTGTTCATGTGCTGCTTTCATATACTCAACAGCTGCATTGCATTCAGCATGTTGGGATTATAAATGATTAAAGGCAAAGAAACTTAATGCAAAGCGCAGATGGAAAAGGGAGAGAAATGCAGAAAATGAAAGTGTTTCAAGTCGTCATTAAAGTTGCAGATTACTTAAATGGCATTTCTGTGCTATTTCCATTTTTCAGGCATCACTTTACAGTCTGCTTTTCCTTAGGGAGGTTTGTGTCATCCATAACAGCTTCTCAAAAGCAAATGTGCAAAATCAATGCCCCAGGCTCAAGATGTGCAAATCACAACTCTGCTGAATTGGATCCAGGTCCAGGTATTTGGGATCCTAAAACAGCTGATGCGCAGGCAGAAACTCAATTTCAAGCCCAGCGAGAAAGCTGGAGTTTGTGAGGGCTCTGCACTCAGTATCCAGCTCAGCTGGGGACTCTGGGTTCAGTAAACACCTCCTGTAAGGCAGGTCCACTGAGCTCCTTCTGTTCCCGTTTCCCAGCTCCACTCTTCCTCCCAGAGCCACTGATGGGCCTCACGTCCTCTGCTGTGGAGCACTGCGCCACACCTTCCCCTAATTCTGTTACACTCCTAACTGCAGAAACAATATTTCATGCAATTGTCATTACTACTGTACAGTATATTAAATGACAACAAAAACAGAACTCTACCTTTATCCATTTACTTTATTCAATTCTGTCATTCTTTTTGAACATTGTTTATTGCATTGCTTTATTTATACTGCTTATGTTACTCATACCATTAAAGCACCTTGACTTTCACTCTGAGAGGGAGGCAGCATGATAAAGACAGATTAGCTGTGGTTAATTCATTGTTCCTGGAGCCTGGCTAAACTCAGGCTTGGCTCCAGTTACAAAATTTAGGGCTCACTCACCCCTAGGGACCAGGCTTCAAAGAGGAGTGATGAAAGGCTATAGGGGAAAACTGACTTGATCTTGAAGAGGAGCTGTGCTGAATTGTAAGAGGGAGAGGATTAAGACATGGAATTGTGAATTCCAGAATTGCAGGGAGTGTGGAGCACAACTACTGTATAAACAAATTAAGTGCAGACAAATTAACAAAAACAACACTTATTTGAATAGATCAGCTAAAACAATATCAATCAAAAAAGTGAAGGCACATCAATAAAATTACTTGTCTGTTTATCAGAGGTGAGTCTAAAGGGAAAGTATGTACAGTATGTAATAAAAAGCAGTTTAATACTGCACTCATATCAGACTTTTTACTCCATTTCAGGGACATTAAATCACTAATGGCATGCTGACATCTCGTAAACAGCAGAGGATCAGTGATCTGGCTTCAGCTGCTACAGAGGCTGTCCTGAGGGAGAGTGAGTGGGGTTCCTGAAATTCCCCCAAGCATTCCTTTTCATATTGTGGTTTAGTGTTCATGTGCCCCCTGGGGCCAGAGTAGGAATAAGCCAGAGGAACACAGACTGACAGGAGGGACACTTAAAACATTTTTTAAGTTTTTCTATCTGTTTTTCTGAGAGAACTGTAGAGCTAACTACCATAAAACCAGAACCAGAACAAGCTTGTTAGACTAGTTAGACTACTTAAAGTCTTGATAACAACAGTTTGAGAACAGAGGATACATTGAAAGAGCCCTTTGCAGTCAAATCTATTAAAAGCAGAGAGGAATCAGTGATTGATGAGGACTTAACTAATGAACCTCTGGACAATAGTGGCTTTATTTTACGGTGCTGTTAATGCTGCATTTAGAAGTGTTTGACAAACTGTTGCGAGACCACATAATTAAAGCTGTGTAAATGCCACTGTGTTATTCGTGATAGCAAATTACCATAATGTATTATCCTTTGAATCAGAGTAGTGGGACTAACATTTGTACTGTAAAGATCAATCTGTACAACAATGCCCTGTATTGTAACAATAACCCGGGTTATGAATGGCAAAACACCATGGCTGAATTGGTTAAAACCCTGCAGTTCCACTGAGACCTAAAAAGGTTGGGTATTATGACAAGTACGATAGACCCAGGTTTTATAGGAAAGTTGATATTTTAACTAGAACTGTTTCCTATCAGCAAGTAAAAAACATGGAGAAATATGCAATGAAGTATTGACTATGTATGTCAAATTCTGGATTCAATCCTGTTTTAAAACTTTAGCCAGGCAGAAAAATTGTTCTCTTGGGACAATAACTAAATGTTGTAATAATACCACCGAAATCATTAAAGTTAAATGTAGACCATATCGATGTAGGAGAAACAGTTTTATTTCTGGAAATAATCTTCATAATCTTACTCAAGTTTATTCTAATGCAGTTACACCCTTTTCAGTGGATTATGTAAAATTACATCCAGATTTATTTATTGTTTTAGCACAATTTTATCATGAACTTGATTTTTTGTGACTGCGATCTGACCTAATGTGGATGAATATACATTACTAATCAAAGCCAAAGTCTGACATTTGCTCATTTGAAAGAGTGGTGAGGACTGCAGGGAGGTGCAGTTCAGAACAACACTGAAGAACTGCTCTTCTTACTCTTTGGCTTTAATGCTAACTACACACCATATACTTGTTATATTTACTGCTCATCTAAATTACGTTCTTAAAAGAACTCCTGTCCATTTTTAAGCGGAGATTTTAATTTGCATATTAAATCTGAACATATGAAGCTGATTTAAAGGTTCTGGGCAGCTCATGAAACAACTTGCATATAATCAACATTATAGATTAAGTCAACTCTCAAGAACTGGAAATGTACAGTATTTGGAAATGTACAATATTGACACCTGAAGAAGGCTCCACAGCCGAAACGTTGTGTTTTCTTTCTTCTCTTTTCAGCATGGAATAAACCTATTACTTGTTCCTATACAGTATATATGTTTTGTACTGTACTATATATCTTGCTCTTCTATACCATTTTAAATGTATATATTAATTGTCCATCCAAAAGGGTGGGAATGTTTTCTTTAGCATCACCATAACAACTACAAAAAAACAACAACACACTCAACAGAAAACGAACACATACAGTACAGTAGTCCTGAATACTGTATGTATTTTTGAATGGTTAGGACAGACATCTCTCTATGACACTAATCTGATAGCTTCATGTGCAGTAGGAATCTGTGACTTTGTTGTGTTTAATATACTGACTGCACAGGGAAGAAAATATTTCTCTCTCTTGGCCACAGGCTTTCTAAACCACCTTCCTGAAGGTATAGTTAGAAATAGGAATGAGGAGGGTGGAGGGGCAGGCAACTGTTAGTTCTTTAATGGTTTTCTGTGGTCGGCCCATTATTTTACCAGCAATATTAACAATTATGGCTAATTTCCCTTTACTCTTTATACTGAGGCTACCAGACCACACCGTGATACCAAAAGTAAGAATTTTTTCTAACAATGTCCTATAAACCCTCTCTAAAACTCTAGACTCAACTCAAACTCTTTCAGCTTCTCGAGCAAAATTACACGCTGACTAGACTTTTTTCTTAAAAAAGCAGTTGGTATTCTCTGCAAAGTTTAAATATTCACCTATTACTGTTCCTGGTACTGATACAGTATACTGGAGGGAGGCTAACATCTACAGTAGCTTATTACTATCACAAGTAGCCAGTTCTATGGTTTTTATCAACATTAATATGAAGCATGCTTGACTGACACCACCTTTCCAGTTTACTCATCTGTTCAAAGTAATTCTCCACTCCTTGTCTATCATCCCCAATACACAATCCTACTAGGGGCAAATCACCTACTGTATTATCTTCAAAGGATTAACAGAAGTTCCCTGCATTTTCATTCTATTCCTATAGATGGGAAAATAATAAAGGTAACAAAACACAGCCCTGGGGAACACAAGTATTTAAAATAATTTCATTCGAAAATGTATAGTTTATAAGAACCTGCTGTGGGCGATCTGTTAGAAAATCCTTAAACCATTTTATGAGGCTCCCATTAACATCCAAACCCAACAGCAATTCCAATAGCATGTGGGTCTGGATTGTATTAAATGCTGAACTTAAACCAAGAAATGAAATACGCACATATGACTTTGCCTTTTGCAAATGACTAGTTAATAAATTCACTAAAGTCAGACCTACATCTTCAGTCCCTGTATTTATAAGCAAACTGCAACTGATCCAGATGATCTGCAATCAAGAGTGTAAGATGTTTACAAAGAACCATTTCCCTGCTTTAAGCCTGTAGGGAGTGAGTGCCATTGATCCTAAGTCACTCAGTGCTTTGGCCTTAGGTTTTTCAGGTACAGGTACAGTATAGCAGGTGAAACGTTTCACATATTTGCAATATATATTTTGAGGTTACCTTGATTTTTGAAGGATTAGGCATGGGTTGTGCCACAGTTTCCAAGAGCTAGACAGAAGCTTCCGCTCATATTGGGAATGAATAGCACTAAGTGGTTGTAATGTAACACCCTTGTACACACAGTGCTCATCTTCCTAATCTCATGTGTAGTGCCCTGTTATAGCTCAGCTGTCATTGTAGCCCCAGCATTCTTCCTAGTGCTCATTTTGGCTAAATACTGGCATGGTGGCTGTTGACAGGAGGATACAGGCGATAATGTGCGATGAACTAGCTGGTGAACAGCGGCATCTGGTATTGCATTCATACTGTTGACACAGAAGTGGCAGACAAAAAGAGAACGAAGCACAATAATTTATTTTGGCTAAAACTGGAGATCTGTGTACTCTTGCCTGAGTTCAGTTAAGTTTTAATTATTTACTGGAACTCTGATTGAGTGTGTGATGGCAGTGCACTGCAGCTGAACCCCAGTATCGCGATCCTGTTTAAACCGTGCTCTGTGGCTGACCTCCATGGTGATTTTGCTGTGCTCCATGCTTTTTCTGGGGGTTTACACATTGTGTTTTCCTGGCTTTGTAATGTTTTCTCTCTGGTCTCTCACTTCTCTCCCTTCACTCCTCTGCTTTGCTGCTTTTTCATGAACCAAAGTAAACTTTCACAAGATGTTTTCAAAATGTGCTCTGCAACACTGTCTTGCCAGCATTGGAATTTGAGTTCGGAGTGCATATAATTAGTTTCATACAGGCCTGTTGAATTTGCATTTGTAGCCCAGCTGTTCATTACATTTTAATTCACAAACTGTAGTTATATAGCATTTTATCTCCCAGATCATGGAATATTTCATCTTACAAAACAAATCTGTCCAAAATAATTCCTCATTTTTATAAATACACAGTATCCAACATAATGAATATTATACAGATCCCACTCCTTTGGCCTTTAATAACAACGAGAAGATGGTTCCTGTAGACTTTTAATAGTTTTAATTGGATTTAAGAACTTGGATTTTATGCTCCATTTAAACATTTGGCAGATTTTGGAGGTGTGCTTGAGGTTATCTTGCTTAAAACTCCTCTGCTGTCCAAGATTGATCCTCTTAGCAGATGGAACCAGGCTTTTGGATATTATATCTAGATACACTCTGGAATCCCTCTGCCCTACCACTCTGACTAGGACAACAGCACCAGAGGATACAAGGCAATTTTAAAGCAGGGCGGATTAATTTCTTGCTTTCAAGCTGACAATGTTCATGGCACAACAGGGTTTACTCATAGTGCGCTGTGGTAAATCACAGTGATGGATGATACAGTACATCCTGAAAGTAAGACCAAGTAAGTCCTCAAGTATAAATGCAGCAAAAGGCTTTGGATTCATTCAAAACCAAATGTGTTCATCTTTTCTACGAGCAGCCTTATCCTTTGCAATTCAAGGCCGGACTGCACATTCTCTTTTAAAAATGTTTCCTTTACTCCCATCTGCTTCAGAACCAAGAATATGAAGTTGCTTCTCCATGCTGCTCCATGCCAGTAATACCAATGCTTAGAACACATTTCTGTCTTGTTTTTATTTTCATGCAACTGCTAATTCTATAGGCATTTCCTTTGAATGTTTTTAGTAGTGTCATAGAGGCTTTATCTACAAAGCCAGATGTACCCGACATTAGCTTAGGACTGACTTGTTTATGTGGAATTAAAAACAGCACTAGTTCAAGAAAGGAATGTCTTTTATTGAACACAGGCCTTTTTACTGAACATTGTGCACATGCATGGGATGTAATTTGGATTAATGGTCTTTTAAATTTTCACTGCAGACTGGTGCACACATGCAATTAAGATGAGAATGGCTACCTCTTGTTTGTAACCATTTTCTACTGCTGTATTGCACCTACAGGTACCTAATTACATTTACACATTGAATATTTTTTACAGGGCACTCAGAGAGCTGGCAAAACCAGACTGTCAAGGCATATGACAGGTGAAAACGAAGTCTAATTTAAACTGAAGGGAAATGAAGTTTTTCACAGGATAAAAGTAGAGCACCTTTGATTCATTCCACCACGCACTGTACATAAACCCAGAAATGTATCCTTGAGCATAAAATACCGACCTACATTTAACTATAACCAGGCTACATTAAACACTGATGCCTCAGCGTGTTTCACTCACACCTGTGGAAAGGGAAGGTTGGACTATGCTCTGTGGGCAGAGATGTAAGAATATTATTTCGGAGATATAAGGAGTTTGGAGAATGCCTAGGGAGATGGATAGTGTAACAAGTTATATCAGCTATATTGTGCATAATATTTGGATTATGTAGAACAGATCTAAGGTATTATTACAAAATCTCCAACTAAGCTCACAACCAACTAAAATGCCGTTTTACACTGTGCTCTCACAGAAGATAGCATGAAACACAATGTACACATTCATGAAGCACAAACTACGGAAAATCTGATAAGAAGATAACTGATTTGAATGTACAGTATAGAAGAATGCCCAGGGCATACATTTCAGTGATTGTGTCTCACACTTTACTTTAAGTAAAAAGATACAAAGCTGCATCCCAATGACTCCAACACTGTATCCATTATCGCTGACTCTCAATGTCCTGTAAATCCTTCATTCATTAGTAATCAACTAGGCCTCACTACTCTCACTTACATTACTTTACATGTACTATTGTCAGGTTCTCCAAATCTTTATCCATGACCTTTTGGCCACATTGATTTATCTTCTGTGAATGGTGATTAAAAGGTTTTAACCAGACCATATTCTCTGTTAGAGGACAAAACAGATCATTTTCAATCTAGCCATTGACTCCCTAATCCCTCAGTTCAATGGTATTCAAGAGAGGGACAAACATTTCAATTCTTTAGAATGGACAAGTCAAGCTATGGAATATAAAATTACAGAACCACTGTACTAAAAAACTGCAGTTTCCTTCCTACTGAGGTCCATAATCCTAGCTTACTGTTAACAGAAAAGTACTGAGGCTGTCCTTTAGGCCGACAGTCCAGTCAAATTAGCTCTTAAACTCCTTTACTTCTCATTTAAAGTTTCTTATGGAAAGAGGCTCCTATAGCCAAAGAGCTGAATAAGTGAGTTAATCCTTTTGTTATAAAACAATTTATATTTCAGTAAAGATAATGTCTTGTTTCAAGTGTTGAACCTCTTTGTATGGCAAAGGATTTGTCATTAATAAGAATTATTTTAACATGTCAGTGCAAATGAACAGAATTCAATTTATACTATGACTATTTGGAGCTGTCAGAGAATGCTTTTTCTTAAAGATTCCTAACACAGACTGCAACATCTGCACGAAAAATCTCAAAACCAAAAACATGAACAGTAATAACAATATTGTAAAATACTGCACCAATAAGAAGAGAAGTCTCAGGAAGCCTGAAGACAGGTACTGTACAGTACGTTCCCTACAGGAAAACAGCAGTGGAGGTCTTGGTGAATCCCAAGGGTCAGCTGCTGGGGGGTGTCTGGTGTTGAGGGATCAATTACTGATGCCGTTTTCATTGTAAAAGCGACCCTTAACACACCGCAGGACACAAGCTGAATCAACGAATTCAGCAACAAGCAGAAGAGGCTTTCGAAGATCAAGCTCTTGACTCAGTGGAGTGTTATGTGCAGAGCTGGTCAGAGGAGTCGCTAGAATAGTTGAGTTACAGGAAAGGACGGGGCCTAAGTTGAGTGAAACAGATGCTGAAATAGTGCATTTCAGACTGGACAATCTTTGGGGTAACTATTGTGAAAGTGTGTGTATACATTTAAATTGTAGACACATTTTTTGCATTCACCAACTATCTATTGTTCTGCTCAATGAACTGACTTTGACATAGCTGTAATTTTCATCCTTATTCATTCTCAGCATTTTTAAAAACCTCAATTAAATCTCCTTTAACCCATTTTTTTTCATGTTACCAAGACTGAAAACATTAAATGCTCGATCAGTTCTTCAAAGACACTTTTGTTACTTGTCTTTACAGTCTCAGCCATTCAAACTCATCTTCTACAAGCTCAGAAAGAGTCATGTTGTTCATCCCTGAAATACTCTTCTTGTAAACTGATGTCAAGAGCTTTAGGCAGTACTCCAGAGTCTGCCTAAAAAACAAAGCGATTAAGAATAATTTTCACATACATTTCAATATCTCAAATTCTGAAAGAATAAGATTAAAAATAAAGATACTTTTTCTTTCTTAAAAAAACATCTTGGTCACTGAAACTCAGGCCCCACATAACTGAGGCTACTGATGTCTATATAAGCCCAATCTATTCGAACTTCCACCTCTTACAAAGACAAAGAAGCCTTCTAGTCAAAGCAACAAGCTGTCTAAGCAATAAGCTGTCCGTACATCTTTTTTCAACCCTTTTGCAATTCAGGTACTAAATGATTGACGAAGAGAGAATGTTTTGGGGCTGAGAAGCTGAAATAAAGGCTTGGTTGTGGGCTCTCTGAATTGCCCTGCTTTTATTGGAGGGTATCAATTACACACATGAACACATTTTGGCCAGGGAGGCGGGTGGCCTGTTTAAATAGCACTACAGGCACTGCTCAACCACACTGACAATAGCTACCACATGCCTTTGTGGGCTTGGGCATTCAGGCCTGGAGACCAGCCAGCATCTGGCTTTGCCGATTCAAGAGCCCTCCTGATGAGCTGTTTCGAAAATACAGTTTCTGAACACTCAGACAGCAGTCTGTAAACACAGAGCAAGACGTGTGTACTCCACTGGCTTATCTGTGCTAGGACTTGGGCAATAAACAGAAAGAAACAGTTAACAAAATGCCTATAGGCCTCCTAAGGCTGGTGCCCCACACTCAGTGCAGTGAAATACAGCTGCACACTCCCAGGAACTCAACAGGTGCTTTTATTCCTTCAGAGACAATAGTACAAATTCCTTTCTGAAACAAATTGCCCTCTGAGTTCTCTCCACTGCTGCTGTTTGCTTTAATGCAAGTTTTGGAGCTGAGGTTATCATCAAAACCCTCACCTACCACCCCTTACCAAAAACCTTTTATTTTGAATATAGTTCAAAACAACACCATTCTTCAAAAATAAAATACCCATAGTATCAAAACAAAGAGTTTGATCAATGCAATGATCAATGCTGTCACAAACTGATAAAAATGCACCAACAGAATAAGCAGATAAACTAATGAATGTCATAAAAGGAAATTAATGCATTAATGGCTGGTAAAATGGCAGGAAAAACTGCATAATTAATGCATGCTTTTGGTCTCTCAGGTCAGTGGTATTTGTTAAATTACTAGTGGCAGAACCAAGTAATATAACTGGTAGAATGTGACATAAACATAACAGTAAGAGAGACCTGAAGGACTCTCTTAGCAGTGCCCTGAGGGTTTGACTGACAGCACTCTGCACAGTTCAGCAGTGTAGAAGCACCTCAAACAGATCAAAGACATGCCGGCACAATAAACCACACTGAACTGGTGGATTAATTGGCTTCTGGCCATATTGGCACTGATGTGAAAGCTTGCTGAGATGGGCTCCAACACCCCTGGGCCCCTGTACCGGATAAAGCTGTTAGAAAACAGATGGATGGATGTTCCTTAGTAAAGAAATAGATTTTTGCTTCCAAGAGCTTTCATCTCCTGTGGTGTGATTAGACTGGGGACTGCTCTGCATAGCCATAGTAAAAGAGGCTTCACAGCATGTTTTAGGATAAATTCCTTAGTCCTAAGTGTGTCTTCTAGTGCGGAAGAAACAAGGCTATGCATTTGACAAGGAAAATGTTACATAGCATTAACCAGGTAGGACTGAGTACACTGTACACCTGCTCCTGTTTGTCTCTGAACAAGCCTGTAGAGAAAGCAAATGAATGGATCCTGCTTCCTCAAAACTAAAGAAGCCTGCCTGACCTACAGTATGTTTCAAAGAATAAAACATGGTTTTGTCTTCAATAGAGGATGATAGCAACAATATTGAGCTGGAATATCAATTATTCTACCTCAGTTCCATGAAATGCAAGTGAATCAATAGTAGCTGGATGTGAAGATTCCCAGAAGTGCTCTCTACCCCGCCCTCCATCATGCCCAATCCCACTCCCGCTCAGGGTGACTACAGACTTGGGAAACTGCCTAGACAGCTTCACGTGCTTCGGAATTTCCATGAGGGAAAGCCAAGTTACACAAACCCTAAGTATTATACCTCTTGTAAAGTCAGTGAAGTCCTGCTCAGTGTGTGCTGTGAATTAAACAAGGTTCTTACCAGCAGTTGGTTTCTATATACCTAGTCAAGAGAGTCAGGAAATGACCCTTCACAATTCAGAAACATGTTAATTGGAGTGGTTCAGAAGTGAAATGGTGAAGAGCTGGATAAAATCGACACTATAAGAAACAAAAGGATTAGTTGAGAAGGTTTGCACTTTCCTGCCTTTTTGTGCTGAACTGCCACAGGAGAAAGTTAAGTATTATTCAACAGGAAGAGCTAACCTTCACATTAACATTAGCTATCTGCAAGTAAATTGGTTTGCTAGAGGTCACATATCTCCTGTGAAGCCCTTTCTAAAGGGATAAAGGTGTTAAATGTTTTTCATAGCATTATCGCCACTGTTCAACAAATATGATATTTAAATAAACATGGTATGGTAACCATACTAAGGTAAGGTTTGAGCCTGCTAGGGGAAATTGAATGCATAATTTGAGAGATTTGTCAACAAAAATAGAGTAATATTCCATTTCTGGAGAGTTAATCTCACAGTCAGTGCACATGATGTAGAGGCATATGAACTAAGAACTGGAAAATACCCAGATAAGGTGGTGAGTGCTAACATTTCAGTGGTATAATAAGTGGAGTCCCCCAGGTACCTACTGTACCTGTATTAGATTCACTGCTCTTAATATGTGTCAGCGATACAGGTTGTGGTATAGTTAGGCTTCACTTACTAACTAGATACAATAAATATATTTATTTTTTTCAGATCATTGTATTTATTTTTTTTTCTTTTTGTTATATACAGTATACTGTAATATCTAACTGTACACTACACCAAAAGGGCCTCATATTCCTCAGAGAGGAAGCACATCAAGAGTTACTACTGTAGCATCACTAACACTCTAGGCTTAGTGCTGGCACTGATGTTGCATATTTGGCTGTGTGATTCGGCCTAAATTCTCCTCGCCAGCGCAGACCTGGAATAAGATAAGTCGCACTAAAGTACTTCCTGAGGCAGCTCTGCACTGGCCCAGTACCACCTTCACTGCTGAAGGAAGAGTTAAAGAGAGCATACAGAGGCTTTGTTTTGCATTGTCCTTGGTGTTTTCACCTTTCCAGATAGGATTCAAACCCCTCTCTTCACTGGATGGGCACACGGGCAGAAGGCATGACTAGATTTATCACAATTAAGTAAAAGCCTGAATCACATGTCCAAAACATTGAACACTATCACCTCCCACTATTTCAAGCATTTCTAAAGGCTGCTGTTGGAAGTTGAAATCACAACTATAATATTTTGGGAAAACAACATGGTTGTTTGCTAGTTGCTTCAAACACCTTTTGCAAAGAAAAGTGCAATGAACTGATCAATATGCTTTTTTAAAAATAATAATAAACATGTGAAAAAATGAGAATCAGCAAAAGCTGAAGGAAAGCAAGTTCCTATTACATTACAAAGTATTTCTGCTGTTCTTAAAACGTCACGATCCAAGAAATGCAGGCAATGTGTAATAATGCGATCTCCTGCTGCCTGCTGTATGTGACCCTGGTGTCCGCCCAGTTCCCAGAGTGTGCAGGTCATCTGGTTTTCATTCCCCCTCAGCATCTCAGTTAACTAATCTAATTACTGGCTCATGTAGGTGTATTTAATGCTTTATAAGGTCTTTTTCAATTTGATTATTTAAATCAGACAGCTGGATCAATCCATAAAATGTATTCATACCTCAGTACAAGAGTACTGAGATTAGGTTTCTTCAGCTAATCCAATAATTAAACCAATTAAGTCAGTGAGGCTTGAGAGGACTGCAGCCAGAAGGCCCTGCTGTAACTGGGCTGCACACGCCTGGTTCACGCAGAAGATAAAGGCTGAAGTGTAGGGCAGGGCGATAGTGCAGAACAGTGCTCGCTGTTCAGAAATACAGTTTTTCATTTTGAAACCTTTCCTGTGTATAAACTACTGTACATCTTCAGTCACAGCATTTTAAACAGTGTGCTGAGATTTAGTTCGGGGACAGTCAGTCACCAGGCTTCTGCTGTCTTGTCATTCCAAGCACCTCCTTACTGAAGACAGGGACAAGCCAGCAGAGGTGAGAGAGGGTTCGGCGGGGCTGGTGCAGACAGGTGCAGTGCCCTGGCTGTAGGTGCGAGGGTTTCACACGACTCCAGTTCTACACCTCTACTGTCGCTTGCTTCACTGCTTTGGGTTAATTTCCTTAATCCAGACTAGGAAAACACTTTCCTGTCTGCATAAATCATTGCAGTTTTCTGCCTTCTCACTATTAAGATGTAGCACTTTTTTAGTTTTCAGATGAACACTACATTTGCCATTGAAAATTGCTGAAATAACATTCAAAGGGAGACATGACACTATGACCCTTGTATCGGAAGATGTTCTCGCTCGTCTGGCTATATAACTTCTGATTGGTACAGTACATCTGTTACTAGAGTCGTGTCCTGTAAAGTTGTTTAAAGTGTAGATTTTTGTCTTCAATTGCTTTGTTCTCGGTGCAATAGTTGAGAATCGTCCTGGCCAGAAATAATTTGTTTTCAACAGTTATCTGGTTAAACAAGAAGATTAAATGAAAAAATAGAGATATTTTCTTTGCCTGTCATCTGTGAAAAGACAAACATTTATTTTTCATAAATGTCTGTGTGAAGACAGTAAGCCTTTTACCCTCAGCTCTTCAGGAGACTTCATTCATAACCAGAATGCCATAAAGCTGCTGTTGACAGTGATACCAGACACTGCCCCCTGGGGGTGGAAGGTCAAAGGAGGTCAAGCCTGAATCCCAGAGAGGTATTTCAAATTGTAGACAAGGCTCCAGGAATTTTTATATATTGGAGTTGGACAGGAAAATGGGACATTTGTGTCTTCTTTTGTGCCATAAGAACACATTTAGAGTGTGGTGTTGAAGGGATAAAAATTGTTGGCTGCTGTAAATGATTGTTTTGCATTAATTCACCAAGAGGAACAGTTAACCTACAAGAAAAGATCATTGTCCAGACCTGACTTTCTCAATGAGGCACCACAGAATTCACAGCAGTTAGAATAATCTCCACCCCTATAACATAAAACCGATGTTTTCTGGACCTCTATGCCTGTAAAATTCAGCATGGTGATTTATAACTTTAGGGGCTTGTAAACACATATTGCTAGTGTTTCAGTGAGAAGGCACATAATATGTGCAAACTGAAAGAATATGGAAAAAAGTGGAGAGAAGTGTTTGCAGACATTGTGCAGAACGAGGTCAGAATGACAAAAAGAGAGCACGTGTCAGAGGCAGAAGCTCACCGAAGGTGAGGACAAAAGCAAATCATCTTAAATCATTAGTAGTTTGTAAAATAAATATTTTATAAAGAGGGCTGATGGTTTGAACGACAATTGCTAATGAGATGCACCTGCCATTCTGATCACTAGAGGCCGCCATTGTTCTAATAAAATTTTAGCTATAAAATTATACATTTTGCCTAACTGGTCAGATGGACAGACATAAATATTCATTCGGCTGTGGAGCCTTCTTTGGGTGTAAACGTTGTGTTTTCTTTCTTCTCTTTTCAGCATGGAATAAACCTTCACTTGTTCCTTTGCAGCCTCCGCATGCTGACGCAGCTCCCCACCTGAACTACATACTGTAGATCATCAATCTGAACATTATATTCACATTTATATATGAACATGAATTCATATCAGTTTCACATTGTGTAAGCCACAACTCAGAAGTGACTGTTGTTCAGCTGGACTTTGAGATTCCACTCACTTATTCAGTGAATGTGAAGTGAACCACAAAGTAGTCTCAATTCTGCTAAATTTCATTTAATTATATGAAAGTATTCACTTGTAGTTTACAGCACCTAAACAATCATTCATAAAAAGGTGAAATGCAATTTGAAATTAGGGCATTGTTTTCTAAATTATATCATTGTTCTCAAGCTTCCAAGGTTATAATTTGGAACTGTGGCGTGAAATGGAGAAGGTTGGTGACTTTCATTTGCACCCATCTATACAGCTGGGTATTTTAGTGGAGCAATTCAGGTGAAGCTCCCTGCTCAGGGTGCTATAGCAAAGTCTCACCTGGTACTGTATTGAAACCTACAACCTTCCAGTTATGAGTCCATCATGCTGGGACATGTACCCAGTTCTCTATATAAAACACACTGAAGATGGGTCACTCTTTCAGGAAACAAAAATGTGTTTAATTTCCATCAGACAGTTTTAACAATGCACTAGATATAACAATCCTAATTAATGACAATAAAAATACCAACCCGTGTTTCTGTTACAACACAGAAATTACAAAGGTGGGATTTGCTTTTCACAGGACATTCTATTTCTCATTACAAGCAGGTACAGTATTTGTATATCAAAGCTAACACTGGGTGAAATATAGGTTCACGGAACATAGTCGTGCAGCAGACCCAAGCAGAAGTTCTGGTTCAGTCTTCTCAGTTTAGAGGATTAAATATTCTCAGGTGTCAGGTGCAAACCACTGAGTGCTACAAATGATATTTCTGTTCAGATAATACCTACGTTTCTAGCTCTGACTGTTTTTGTAATATATCCAGTAGTGCTGTAGTTAGAATTCACATTCATCTGGCCATTATGCTTGGTGAGCCCGGACTTATGTTTGGGGGCTGAACACTGGTCTCTTGAAAAAACGAATCCGGCAAATAAAACTATTTCCTTGTTTTTCTTGTGCACCTGAACGAGGGCATTGATACAAAACAAGAAAAAAATAAAATAATCTAATGCAAGAGCAATTAGCCATCCAGTTGCAGTGAATTTAGCAAAATTCCAAATTTGCATCTAATTCTTTAAGCTAACACCCATTTTAAACATGTATTAGTCTGCCCCATCATCCCTACACAGTTTCCAGAGTTTCAAAGGGTCTGTAGCTGATATCAAAGAATTCATTCCAGGGACTGGATTCCTAGTCACTTCCACTTTATAACCACATTAATGGCACAGCGCCGCATGCAGACTGCTTGTGTATGGAAATAGCCTGGATGTAGAATCAAGCACGGATATAAGTATTCAATGTCTGTATCATTATTCTTTAAAAATAAACAATACAAATGCAGTACTGGGAAAGTTTGCAAATTTGAATAATTTCAGATACTGTAACAGCTGGAACAGAAATGAACCACATCATCTAGAAATCCTAAATGGAAGAAAGAACTAAGTGCATTACTTTTGAAGCCATGTTCATACAGACAAAAGAAAAACACTTGTCTGTCCTCTGACTGGCCTGTAAGCTCTGCTGTATTCCAGTCCAGTGCCAGAGTGAAAGAGCCCAGTGGCCTGTGAAAACTGATTACAGTTTTTAGCATGAACCAGAAAGACTGACTTAAATATTGTAGATGAAAGTATTATTTTAAGAAAATCCACTAAAGACAATGAGAATGCTTAGTGCATTGTACAATACAATTTAGTAGAAGGTTTTAATAAAATAATAATATTTTCATCCGAGGATTCCACCAACTGGATTGTAGAAAACAAGGGATAATCTATAGGCTTTTAAAAACACCTTCTCAACACAGGCATTGTGCCATCATTGTACTGTAGATCCCATCTATAAAACAGACAGCAAAACTGAACCCAGTAATAATGAATGAGCCCGAAGTCTTTTGCATGTAGGGTCAAGGAAAAGGTTATTGGAAATGAACGTGTGTGCAGTATGGCAGTAAGATTCTAGGGGACAGTTAGCACAGATTAAAAGTGCCAGGTCTGGTGTAACTATGTTGTCAAGAGGTTTTTGAGCAGGCAAAAGAAATAACTTATACAAAGAGAACGTAGAACATATATTTTTAGATTTTCAGAATTCTTTTGATAAAGTTCCTCATAAAAGATCAATTGTCAGATTTCAGGCCATAGGCAATCAGGATAATGCTTGTTTTTGGATTGAGAATTGGTCAATAGGTAGAAAGATTTTATACTAGTATCATTACTCTTCCAAATAATATCTATCCTCTACATTATTGCTATCAGCGGCCCAATGAGATTCAATGTAGACAAGTGCAGCTTGCCGCAACAAACTTTAAATATAGGAGGGGGAAACAGTGAATTTGAGGATTAAGTTGTTCGTGTTGACATCTCATTTTCATCTTCTGGGCAGTGTGGAGAAGCCCACACAAATAGACTCCAAAATACTGTAGCTTCTTCCCCAGAGCCGTCAAGCTGGTGACGCCCCCACTCCCTTCCATCATACTATGATCTCTCCTCACTACTTCCTGTACCAACAACTGTACTCCAACACCACTACATACACGACAACTGAATGTAAATCGAAATTGTACTCAAAACTGTACTAGTTGTACTGTTTATTAATCTCCGGATTATTTTTGCACTGTTCGCCAAATTACTTTTCCACTGTTTTGTCCTGTTTGTATACTTTTCTCTGTTTCACATTTGCACAGTTCTTGACAATTCTGCACTGGCACCATACTGTTGTTTACACTGTTATTGTTATTGTATTACTGTCGATTGTCTTGTCTGCTGCTCTATTTATATACTGCACCTGAGAGACTAATGAGAAACACTTTTCACTATACTATGCACCCGTGTAAGTACTGCATAAAGACAAATAAAGTTTTATTGAATTGAGTTAAGGAAGATAAACAGAATACCAGAATATATTGTACAGTTAAGGTGTCCTGAAGAAACATTGCATATGGATGAATTCATTTAGAATCACCACCTTACAGAAAGTAAATATTGCCATGCTGGAATCCATCCAGAGAACAGCAACCAGATACTGTCCTGGGATTAAGGGAATGGCCTGCACTGACAGCCTGGAAGACCTGAACCTGTTTAGTCTTCCACAGTGGAAACTTCAAGGGTGCTTCTGGCAGTAGTCATGTAATGATAATTTTGAAAGCCATGATAAAGCCATAGCTATTGACTTCTTCATAACCAACAGAGACTCGAACCAGAGAACGAAGAAGGAAAGTACAGTGAAGTATATTTACAGGAGGGGCTTCCTTAACCAAAGGACTGTGGGGGTCTCTAACAGCAACGCCCTCCAGACTGCGGCTTGCCAGGAAAGCCTGAGAAGCCAATCAGCGGTCCCACTTTTACACCCTTCATTTGAGTCAGTTGGGTGTCTCTCACATGTGAAGTGGATACTTTACCATGTAGGTCATCATGCAAGTCAGCAAGAATCACACCCTGTGAAGGAAACTCATCCACGACAATGGGAAGGGTAGAATTGGTAATGTTACAATTGTTAAACCAGACTGCCATGTGCAACAGTTCTGAAGTGTAGTACAGCATATCCTGAGGCGGCTTCTGGTAACCACTGCATATTCTGCTTGACTAAGGATTTTGTTGAACATTGGCTGAAATTAAGGACTTCCAATTTATTTTGCTTAGCGAAGGCATTCCTTAAAAACCACCGTTATTTATTTATGGAAGCAAAAAGTTGGTCTAATAAAGCATCTGGGCAGAAACATCTCAAATCCTTTTCATTTAAACTAGTATTTTTTAACTTTCAGATACTGTAAGTAACTGGAACAAATTAATGACACTGTGCAAAAAATGTCAGCTTCATTTTCAGTGAAAACTGAGTGTGAAGCACAGCTATAGAATTAACAATCAGACTAAAAAGTACTATTGCGCTTCCTTTTTTGACTTGAAAGGCATCCTTAACACTTTTTGGGGAGTGTTAGTACTTATTTTGACAACTCTTCAGAAATGTATGGAGAAAAAATATACATACTGTACCACATGATAACTTGAATGAGTGTTCAATAACCTTAGAAAAGATATAATCGTCTAAACAAACTTTAATAAAAAATAATTGCACTTAATAACTCTGTTATACATGGAGGGAAGCCAACAGTTCAGTTCAGTCATATGCTCAAGAGCTATGAAATGCTTATTTGCAAGTATGTTCCAAGACAAAGACAAAGACAAAAAAAAAACAAACACAGAACAGCAGCAGCAACAACGAATTAAATAACACACAGCTAAAAAAAAACATCAGTGTGAGTCAGTGGTAGGGGTAGAGTTCAGTAATCTGACAGCTTGAAGGAAGAAACTATCTCTGAGTCTGAAAGTTTGTGCCTTTATGCTCCTATAACTACTATAAATATAAATATGGATACCCCTGGTTCTACACACGTTCCTTTTGGTTGAACTCAGCAAAGTCTAGGCGTCAAAGTAGGTCACAGTTCTAGGGGAAGATAAAAGGATTACCCAACACACATGCTCCATGGGTTTCTACCAGTCAGTCCTTGGCAGTGCTGGGCCCAACCTTGCTTTCTTTATCTACAAACCACATGCCCTCAGTACATTTTTACTTCGACACACCTGCTACATCTCATGCCCACCAGTTTAATGGAGCTAATTCCAAAGCCAGTTTTACTCCAAACAGCATCCAACTGGAATCCAGGTCAGCCACCTGGACAGTAAGATTGATATGCTTCTTAAGAATCCACAGTGATATCTGTTTTTTAAAATACAGAGTTGCTCTGACTACTTGGCTGAAAATGTCATGTCCTTGTAGAGATCTACATTTATTATAGTGGGATGACAGGGGTTGTTTTTCTACACACTCAGCCTATGGGAACATCTTCAGTCGCGTAGTACAGCCAGGGACTTTGGAAGGGTCCCACTCCTGTTATCAAGACTTGGCTTGGAATGATATGGCAGCTCATCTGGAAATGTAATATTTACATTACTGGGCTTCCAACCTGAGACTGTAGTGACAAGCTCATCCTACTCAGTAATTTATTGTGGAGATGACCCAGCAGTAAGGTAGCTGTGGGATGGAAATGGCATTACCGAAGCTGCACAATTTGCAAGACTAGGAAAGGCATCGCAAAAATGAATATTAAAACACAACTTCCCTAAATGAATCAGGCAAACATCACTACAGTGGTACCTGTGTTGGGTCGAAATGAACCCAGACCACTGTATTCTTGAAATAATGTATTGTACGTAACAAGACATGTGGTGCAGCAAGACTAGTGAAGCAGAAAACATTACAGGAAAATGACAGCTCTGTCCTTTTACTACCATTTATAAAAAGATCTGAAAGGCTACTGGGCAAACCCATATCCAGAAAAGCATCAGAAGCCACGATTATCCTTAAACATGGATCACACCACACAGATCTCAGCTTTTCAAACCTCTCCCCCAGATCACCTGTCATTTGGACACTTCTTCATGTTCTTGTGTCTGGCATATGGGCTACGTACAACATGCCAGGGCAAAAATAGAACAAGTATTTAAATAATTGAAATATTAAAAAATCTCATGATTTACCCTACCTAACCACCAGCACAGGATGTAACAACCACTGGGTATGACTCCGACTCTGCTGGTGTAGACTGCATGACGGTGGTCAGGATCTGTGCACCCTACTGGTCAGTCACCAAGTGCCTCCAGATGGATGATGCCAGGCAGGTTCCACAACTCCCTGCGCAGCATGAGCAACAATGTGGCATCATTACTGGTCACATCAGCTCCAGAATTGGAGCACACCAAGAGTCCAGTTCTTTCCAGGACCGTGCAACAGAAGGCAGATGCAAGCTTGTCTCAGATTGTCTTATAAACCTTTAACTTATAAACCTTCGTTCCATGCTCATAATATAATATTCTGAGTTTGTCTCCTCTTTGCACCACATTTATTGTATTTTAGCACAGCACCTTCATGTACAGTACAATGTTTTGTATCGTTCACTAGTGGAGGAGAATATTGATTTGAGATGGTTTCAAGGACTCCGTCTTTGCCTGGAATGATAGTGAATCAAACGCAGACGAGACTACAAGGCTGGAAAGAGCTGAGATATAACTTCTCCCTGCCCAGGGAGAAATAAAATAGCAAAATAGAATAAATACGTCAAAAGTGCATGAATACATGAATCTCTAAAGGTGGCATCAGTGCATCATGGGAAGAGAATTGAAAATGTTGGAAGAAGTATGAAGGACAGGGAAAAAAAACAGCACATAGACAGAATTAACGACAGACAGCGTGATGTCTGGAATGAATCGGTCAATTAAAGGATAGACGCACTACAGCTACAGAAAGGCAAATGAGGAAGATAACATGTCTTGTGGTGCTCAATGGGTCTAGATCCCAGCAGAGTAGCAAGAAAAGAGTTTAAAGTAAGAATTGGGCTGTCATTAGTTTTCTTGAAAAAGCTAAATTCCACTTTCTGTGATGTCTGGCACTATAATGTTTTCTTTGCAGTCCTGTGACACAGACATAAAACACAATTTAAGCTAATTCAGTAGTTTTGGCTCTTTGCAGTCTAGTAATCATTTTCATTACTCAGCCTCATACTGATCACTTGAAGTTATTTATAATTCAATACTTTGAATCAGGCAATTGATTTTCAGTGTTCATAACAATTATGTAAACTAAATCATGCTTAAATTCCCGTCAAAATATAACTGGACCATTTGCAGAGAAATCATATTAAACCTCATTATATAAGTATTTTAATGAGGCATTGTCATCTATTTCATGTGTCACATTCCTCTACGTACAGACTTACCAGTCTGACTAGTCCTGCTGTACCTTTAATATTGTTACTAATCAGTAATATTAAGTATTAACTTCATTGTTTTCACAACTTAAATTACCGAATATCTTAAACATGCAGTCTGCCATGTCATTCTACATCTTTTTAAAAAGGCTAGCTCATCTTGATGGCTGCCTTCCTTAACGTGAAAATGGCTCTTCTTGAATTCTTACAGAAAATGTAAAGCATCACTTTTCAGAAACAGTTACTAAAACGTCCTGAATTCCAAATATATAGCCCAGAAGTACTAAGAACTTTCTACTGCTAATTACTAAACCTCTCCTACCTGGGGTGGTAGAGCAACAGGAAGTCCCATCCCAAATCTCTGGAAAAGTGTTACATTGTTCAAGAATGAGCTGCAAGGCTGGCTGTCTGCTTCAGGGCCCAGCTATACAATGAGTCCTTATACAGTAACTAGTGCACAGAAACTTGGGAAGGTCATATTTCTTACCATAAAATAGAGCATTCTGATGTCTGTTCATTCATATATCCCCAAATCTGCCTGTTCTAAAACTGGTTCTGGACTTTTTAGAGATTTAAAAAAAAAATCAATCCATCTTATATAAAGACAGTTATTACAAGTCATCATAATGCCACCAACTGATAGGAAAATTAGCAAATTACAGCCGTCTCTTGCGTAGTGGCACTGATGCATTGAAACAATCAATGTTTCGACACACAAAGGAAGACTTTGACACTAACTAGTTGCAACTCTGAACAACAGCAAGAAACTGGCATATACCCTGATAAAAACAGCTGATTCACGAGTTTCCCATGGACTGAAGGAAGAGATGGTGAACTGCTAGTCCTGCACCTCCCCTTCCTCTGTAGAAGCCCTCCTACTGCTACTTCCTGTGTCCTTGGACCTGGACCTGCCAGCCAGCTGAGCTTGGCTTGTGACCGACTTCAAGGAAATAAGACTACCGTAGATTATCCAATTCCCATGGAAGTGTGGAAAACTGTGGCAGCTCTGACCATTTTCAATATACACATTTTACAATAAAGCACAAGTGTAAATGTTCAGTGTCTTATTTTACATCATTCATTTGAGTATTTTTTCAGTGCGGCTTTTACAATGTTTTGCCAACCAATTCTGAATGCTTGAGAACCACAGTCGTATTGCTGCTTTGGGCACAAGCAGAGGAAGGGAATCCGAAGATACATTTCCTTTTGGAGTTGTAACATGTTTTTGATACAAACTTCTTTGCTTTGTTTGCATCTCTTGTGATATCTATTGTCTTACTCTGGGCACGGAAAGATCTCAATTTCTCAGTAGAAAAGGTATTTTACATGATTGGATGTGTTCTTAGTACATATGGGGACAGCATACTGGGTCAGCCTCTTGTTGAAGTCCCTGCTTCAAAAACACCCCAGCAGCTCCAGTCCACCCAGCTGTAATACTGGGGACTAGTGTCCTGTCCAGGGAAAGAGTCACATTCTTTCAATCCTCTTAAAGATATAGTATCCAGGATGAGCTCTCATTGATCAGCTGCGGTGCTTTATTATGCACTTCATCTTTATCTCTTCAGTATTCAATAATACAAAAGTCCTAAAAAGAAAAACCGGAGAAATAAACCTCACTCAAACTCCAGAGGCTTTAATTATCTGAAAAAGTGTGTTTTTTTTTGTCACGCAGCCACTCAGACAGGGAAAATCCAAGTACAGAACTTCTCAAGCACACTCACTCCATGCTATGCCGCATTCTGTTGTCTATGAACCTCAACTTGATTGGTTTGGAGGAAAGTCCCTGCATAAGACTAGACCTCATGCCCTCTCTTTCTAAAGAAAACAGCGGCTGTACAACACAATTAACTGGATGTGGGCCTGCAAGAGGGAAAAGGGAGATGTCAGTTTGTTCTGACTGAATCATTAGAAGTTTTGCAGTTGTCCAACAGGCTACTGAAACACAAACCAAATTTACTATTCCTTATTAAAATGACTACTTCATGCTTTTCTAATATTGATACAAGAGATTAACTAAATTGTATATTCATCTCTTAAAATCATTAAAACTCTACGGTGCTTTGTCCCCACTTTTGTTAAGCATTTTAACTCCTAATGCTGCTGTCATAAAAACAATTATCATTAATTTTCTAACGCCTTTTACAACATGCGTGTAATCTGAGAAGCACAGAACACTGACAATGGTCAGGAGGCAGGACTCGTGGAAGACACCCTGAGCCCTGCACTGGAGCAGTGAGGCAGCGAAGCCCACAAGGTTTAATCAAAGGCTGAAATTAAAAATATAGAAATGAGCAATTAGGATGAAACTAAGGCACAAGAATCCAGAAAATTCAAAGGAGAACAGGCGGAAAGACAGGCCACCAAAACCTGGAGAAATTCACAACACTTGAATTTACTATTCATGAGAACATTTTACACAAAAAGAAATTAATTATATGATGGAAAACCTACTTAACTACCTAAACTCCAAGCCGATGTACTATAATACCTTCTCTCATTAAAAGATTTAATGAGTACCTTAATAAGTGGTCATTACATACTGTATAACTGGAAATCACCAGCAATTGAATACTGTCCGTCTGATTTTTATAAGCATGTTATGTATTTATATCCCTGTTCTTTTAAACATTTTTAGCAGTCCGTGTCAATTCATGTACTCTACATTTATAGCTGTGTTATTTAAAGGGAATGAGGACCTCATGTTATCTTCCCATATCACACAGGAATTCAGATTTAAAATTAATCCGAAAAGCCCTAGAAGTTAATTTAGAGTCAGTCATCCCTTAACTACTGCACCCCAATCAAACTGTCTTAGATACTGGCAGACTCACTCTGCAACATTAGGATGTCCAGGCTCCTTTTCAATTTCACTCATTTATCAAAAATGATCAGCACTCCTAGAGTGGAAGTTTTACATTTTACATTTCACAAGAATAAGATTAATATTTTTATTTACAGCATTGAATCACTCTAGATTCAGTAACATGATTTATCCGATGGATTATAGTTCTCCTTTAGCCTTGGTTTATGACAAAAAGGTTAATTTCAAGACCTTGCAGACTCACTAGGGGCACTAGATGAGCC
The DNA here is from genome assembly GCF_040954835.1 of Lepisosteus oculatus. Lineage (NCBI taxonomy): Eukaryota > Metazoa > Chordata > Actinopteri > Semionotiformes > Lepisosteidae > Lepisosteus > Lepisosteus oculatus. Next base: position 56,147,396 of record NC_090700.1, read on the forward strand.
TGCCATTGTCTCTGAAGGATGTTTATTGAGCCCTCGGCCTCAGCAAAATGCCAGGCTGCTAACAGAACGGCTATAAACATAGGTTCAATACACCATAAAATCAGTCTACACTGTATGGAAATGGAATTGGACTCTTTTTACAACATCTGCACATATAATTACCAGAGGTTTTCCAACTCATCAGTGGATTCAGTAATATTTAAGGATATAAAATAAACCTGTAAAAATCTTAAATTTTGCCTCTCAACTGGGATATTCTTACAACTGTCCTCACAGGTGGACAATAATAATGTCAAGTTTTTGGAATTTCTGCTAATTTGAATGATCTTTATTAACTGAACTGTGTTCCTACTGTGGTCAATCTGCAAGGATCTGTAAATGTGGAGGAGTCTTCCTTCTTTAATGGGTCATATCGGTGTGGCTAAAATTAATGTTCTACCTACTCTATATCAAACTTCCATAATTATTTTCTATGATCCATGTATTTCCAATAAATGAACACTTTACAATTCTTGACAAAACACCAAATAGTTTGTGATAGAAAAAACAGAAAAATGACTAAACAGTCTAACAGTGTAAATCCAATAAGGGGCTTTCAGAAGCAGTCTTTTCCAATTACTTTCTGTCCTTCCAACTAAGTCACCTCCTGAGGTGCAGACACCCACAACAATGACAAAACCCCTTTGAACTGCACACCGAGGGTGCAGTTTTTAACCCAATTTCATGAATTAAACTTTCCACACAGTATAACCCATACTTCACAACTGCTGAGAAACCTTTTGTATTCTAAGCTTGGTTACAGAAAGGCATCTCTTTTTTCTGACATATCTTCTTCAGAAGAAGAATACTCCCATTTGAAAATCTGCAGGAGATATACAGTAATTGATCCCAAGCAGTTCAACCTTAAGAAGTCCTAATGTCCAAAATCAATCTGCTTCTCTTCTCTCCTCTTCTTTGGCTGAAAACCTCTTGAAATTTTAAACAATTAAAAATACCACTTTCAAAACATATAAATTAATTCCCAGTTTGAGTGTGGAGATTTATGTCCCCAAAGACAGGTTTAACAAGGATTTAAATAATCCTTTTAACAGTAGACACAGATGTTTGGAAATGAATTTGCCTCAATACATTTCCTGTTTCATATGATACTAAAATTCAACTCATACAATATAATGTATTATACAGGATGCACTACACAGGGAAATATATGCAGAATGAGCCTGTCAGAAACAGACATTTGTCAGGATCTGTCAGAAAATTCAACGATATTCACACACTGTGGTACTATCCACCAACCCAACAATTCAACAATTCAACCCAACACCTCAAAATATAAACTCAGTATTCTAACTGTTATTCCCTGCTGCTTAATGAAATTACAGACCGGTTTAAACATTTTTGTCACAAAATACCACATTACAAGTCCATGTTTATGTTCAGAAATACAGGACCAACTTATTTTCAGCAAGATCAGCATATTACTCAAAAATTACTGACAATAAATTGAATAACCTTGATATTCCTTTGATTATTCAGTTAAACCAACAAATCCTCAGTAAGAACACTCCCATTTGGCTTACAATGTTAATTTGATTAAACATTTGAAAAATATACTGACACTCATACTCAGATTTTAGTTCTCTAACCTTTGAATTTTTTTTTAAGATCAACTAGATATACTGTACTGGATTTAGACCCTACTGCAACTACGTTGTTCAAGAAAATATTCCCCAAGATCTAAGTAAATTTGCTTGAAGTGTAACTTCAATTTTGTCTAGTATCAACCCCGGATATCTTAAGTATAGTTTTATGAAATCACTGCTGTAAAATGATGTTAATAATTTAAGGTTTATATCTATCTAAATTTATGCAGAAAACTATTTCTAAGACTAACCTAGACATACTGTAGCAACCCAATATTCTATATCAAATACCATAAAACACCTGCAGATCCATTACTGAACTGCTATACAGTAAAAGAGACTGTTGTTTTCACAGTTTTTCAAATTTACAAATAACAATAGACTTTAGCAAGGTATTTAAAATCAGCCCAAAGCACTGCTTAAGGCTTCATGTAGGAACCACTGCCATTCCTATGGTTATAAATGCAGAGTTGGAGCAGCACAGTAGTTAAGCCTCTGAAAGACTGTGTTTTTTAATCCCAGGTGTGAGACTATAGTTGTACAGTATCTTTGAGCAATGCACTTTACTCAGATTGTTCCATTAAAAATGCCTAACTATAAATTCAGTCAAGAAATAATAGATAAAAGAGTCAGATTAACAAATTAAGACTTATTTCACCATGAGGCACTAATGTAAATTAAATATGTATACATTCACAAATGAGGAAAGCTGCAATTGAAAGGTGGGGGTAAAGACAGACTGATAGAAAGATCGGATTAGAATAAAAGCAGGCTCGTTGGTGTCCCAGCTCTTGTTCAAGGTGATGCATGTGGGACTCCAGAGAATTCGATGGGAATCTGTTTTTCCTTAATTTCAGTTTTTGTTACACATGATCAACAAGATCACATGATCAACCTACAGTATGAAACTGCATTAATTTATTTTGCAGTCTTCAGGATTTGAAAGATCTCAGGTATAATAATTCATAATAATTCCTTACACTTATATAGTGCTTTTCTGGACACTCCACTCAAAGCGCTTTACAGGTAATGGGCACTCCCCTCCACCACCACCAGTGTGCAGCCCCTGGATGATGCACCACTACACTCACCACACACCAGTGATCAGTGAGAAGGAGAGCAGAGCGATGAAGCCAGTTCAGAGACGGGAATTATTAGGAGGCCATGATTGGTAAAGGCCAGGGGGAAATTTGGCCAGGACGCCGGGGTTACACTCCTACTCTTTTCGAGAAATGCCGTGGCATTTTTTATGACCACAGAGAGTCAGGACCTCGGTTTTATGTCTCATCCGAAGGACGGCACCTTTTTTACAGTTTAGTGTCCCCGTCGCTATACTGTATATTAAGACCCACACAAACTGCAAGGTGAGCTCTGTAAATTGCTTATTAAAAATAAACTATTTTGCCTTTTGATTATGTCACACTCAAGCCTTTCATTTCAGCATGAAATTTTCCTATTTTCTTTTTCACTTTCCCTATTCTGTGAATGAAGATCTGCGCACAGCTTCTCCTGACACGCCCCATTCTTCAAGACTATTTGAGGGACCATGCAGCAGAGATACTGTAGCACCACTGCAGGGGCTGTGTGTGTCTCAGTAGCATCACTGCAACCACACAAGTGTTCCAGCTGGTCCCAGGGGTCATTCTTCCACTGGTGATGTAACTGTGGGTGACTCAACCACAAATCTCCACAAAACCCTTAGGGGAGATTCAGAAGGCTTCTGAATACTGCATGACGTCCACATTAATTCCAGATTTGCAACCCCTGAGCTCTGGCTGGATCAAGGGAACATCTCAGGTAATGTCTGCCATTAACACAAACATAACTAATGATACAACCAGTTCATCAAAAGTGTGTTCCCTTGTGGGTGCAACCTATGGAGGGATAATTTAAAAGGACAAGTCTTAGTAAAAGTTCAAAGAAGTTAATAATTTTAATAAAATCTCTATTATTTGTAATAAAATCTTCATCCCATTTGATTTACTGAGACCACCTCTGTTCATGATCCACAATGCCAAAGTAATTACAGATTACAGCTAATCCTTCCTCTTTCTGTACAAGCCTGTCAGAGACTCTGTCATCCTTCCAGGGGTTCCAAAGCCTTTTTCCATTTTATATAAGTTGTGTGAATCATAAATTGAATAAAATAGCTGTTTTGCTTGACAAGTATGTGGACAAGAAGCCAAATGAGAGGTTAGGGTCATTTTCCTCTGGATCTGTAAAACAGGAGATAATATTTGGGGAAAACAGCCCCCAGCATACAGTACAGTACAGTAATGAAACATTATTTTCCTCCTAGTATTTAAGGAGCAAGCAGCAGGGTTATGGAACAACATAGCACATTACTACAACTGTTTATTTTACTTCCTTTTAATTGGTTGTTCGTGGCAATTTTTTAATTTTCTACACATTTCAGGGCAACTTAATTACTCTAAGTCCAAAGTGTCAGTTTGCATTGTTGAGATGGCCACTGTTTATGATCACTTGCAGCTGCAAGAGAAATGCCCTTCTGCAGATCCTAATGTCATGCAAATAGTTTAATATTAAGAACATAATTCAATGAATTTGAAATTGCTTCATGCATGCAGGGGTGTAAAAGGATTAGAAATCATCTTGTTGGGAAGCAGCCTGAATGAGGGTGGACACCAGCCCACGAGGCCGGACTGGTCAGAGGGCCAAGGCACACCTGGGAAGCAGGGGCAAGGTGGGGCTGTCGTCTCTGCTGAGTCTTATTCTTCTGAACTGAAAGACACTTGCTGTCAGAGAGCTAAAACTGTAGGAAATGGGTTGGAAACTAAGTGACAGGGTGGGGTTGATGGCTCAGGTTACCAGAGATTACTGTGTATTATATCTCCCATTCTAATATCATCTAGTGCCAGTGGTGTTTTCTGCAGAATAGCTAAGTCCATTGTTGACTATAGCCTGCAATACAATTGGGGTCTATTTCTTGCTTAGTTCTTCTTTAAATTCATATACATAATTGTACCGATGTCAAAATTAAAACTAACGGGAAACCTAACATAATCAACTGACTTACTAATTCTGTTCCCCCTTTTAATGGGGACACCTGCACTTTTACAGCAAGCTTTGGAAGCCTCATCCTTCCTGTTATTGAAAAACATACAGTTTGCAGACATCAACCAGAGTTCACCAGGACAACAGAAATTCACACATCGTCTACATGTCAATGCAGCGGCAGGTTCTGTAGCTTACTACTCAAACACTGCTTTTGCTGTATGATCCCCCCTTTTATCTACCATCTTCTCCCTCTGCAGGTGCTTTACTACTGAAGCTGCCACCACTGCCGAGTGTCCTTGAAGGTGCAGCATGCAGATGGCTCCTACAATAGCAACACCAAGGATGCAGAGGCGATGGGGGGCAGATGGCAGAGACCTAATCATAATTAAATACCTTATGATTGAATGTGGGCAGACACAAGAAAGGCTGTTTTGATTTATACTGTTGGCCTGTCGGTGTCAGAGAGGGAGGTTCACAGAGACTTCAGACTCATGTGTGAACTGCAGGCTCTCCACTGAAAGCTGAGAGGAACAGGCAGGACAGCCAAGTCTCAGGATCATACAGAGTCCCGAACAGACATTTCTAGCACTGTGAAAGAGAGGAAGTGAGGACACATGAGGCTTGGAAGCAGAGTGAGGCAGACCTCAGCTATGTGTCAGGCATTCCATCCATTTTATTCCAGTCTGCGCTTCCTGTCTGTCAGGGCGCTAGGTGGTGGAGGAGGATAATGCAATATTCCTTCATCTCCGTCTGTCTGGATTCAAATCCCTTCCACATCGGTAAGTGGGGCGAGTTTCTTACCACGTGCCTTTAACATGCAAGATGCCATATCCTACAAAGGAATTAAATACCTTATGATTGGATCTTCCTGTGATGTTTCAAGTGCACGTGTCTCTGGAAAACAGCAGCTTTTACTTTGACATAACTTTACTCTTTATTTCACTAAAAAAAATGCATAAACTGGAGGAACAGGACTACTGTTATCAATCAACTTACAGTGGTTCACATGAAAAGTTAAAACAAGAGAAAAGGACACTGGGCTGATCTAGCTCATTTGGAAGCGGCTTGGGGAATGGCTGGGGAGCTGCATAACGTAGCTTTGTGTAACCCTTTGTGTAAAGAGGTGAAGAAGTACCTCCTCTTCTCAGTTTGAAATCTACTTTCCCATGGGTGCCTGCTACAATTACTTGTAACAGCAAGCTAATAGTAGTGTATGTGGACTGACATTACTAGATATTTATTACGTTGTTGTGTATATTGATGAATGCTTGCGATAATTGAATCTTAGGTTTTAAAAAATAAATGTGTGTCCACTGAAATACTCCAGATGAAGGCACATAACTGGCTTTGTGATTTTCGATCAATTTCGATGCTCCACGGAATGAATGTGGCTGCTGTTGGACGGACTTTGAATTTGTTTGATAAATGACACAGAGACATACTGAGTCACCTCTTTAGATGCTGAAGTGAGCACATCGGTATTTCATTTTTGCGATACAAGGCTGCAGCCATGTGTACTCGATGTCTGTGAATCTTGGTCTTTTGGACTAGTTGGGTCTGTACAGTTTTGATAATGACCCTGATTTTCCAACAATTAAGTTTTTGGAGCGATCCAAGAGACCCCTTACATTTAACTACATGAAATAACATGTGGTTCCCACTGTAGCCCTGTTCCTCAATATCCCCACTGCCCAGTGTGGAGTCCCTTCCCTTCACCTTGTTAGCAGAACAAACACTCAATACTTAATCATCTCCAAACATGATCACAAAGTCATGTCCATTTTAGTTCTATGTACAGTACTTGCCAAGATTTCTTTTCACTTCCCTCCCCAGAATATCTATCTCAATATATATCTCTGTAGTCTATATCGAGACTCCTGGCTCCACACGTACACTGCATGTAGCTGTAATACAGATGACACCTTTCTTTAAGATTAGAATATGAGATGTCCATTGTATCTAGGTTAGAATATAATTTTAGTTGAATATTACAAAGAATTACAGTGATGGATGCTTAATATCATCATGTATTAATAATAGTATTTCAGCAATAAGCTGCTCCTACATTCAGAACTTTCCCTTGGGTTCTAGTGTTCTGCTCAGTATGGTACTAAATTTCTACGTCTATAGCAAGAGTTGTACTTAGTCCCGTACTTAACTATGCTCTAGAGGGCAGCAGCTGTTACTGTGGGTTCATTGCAATTGTGAACATTTTTAATACGGAGCTGGGGACTAATTTCAGCAGCCAAGTTCGGAGCAATTGGTATTAAGCTGGTGTATGGAGCTGCATACTAACCATCGGATCATCCCTAATTAGTACGCTCCTTTCATTCGTCACAATTGACCCATGCTGGCTCTTGAATTCAGCCAAGTGTCTTCTGTATAATTTATATCTCAACTACAATGTTCATATCGATTGGCATGTTTCCCAGTATTTCCCCTCAGGTATTACAAAAAGGAGGTGAACAGCACAGTTCAAAAGTTGTAGCAGGATTCCTACATTGGCCAAATTGGGAATTAATCCTTAATGTTGTAATGTCTTGTTGTAACACCACAGCTATAACAACTTCCCTTCAGTTGTGATAATTGGATTATTCCATGTAAACCATCAAAAAAGGATTATTGGCACTTCATAAAATATACCTCAGAAGTTCAGATTTCTTTTGTTTTCTTTCTAAATGGAAGTGGGAACGTTACTCTTGTCTTAAGATGAACATGGGAACCTTATCTGATCCCCATAGTAAAATGTGGTGGTGAATTCCATCTGCTTGTCTAAAAAAGTGAACAGGATAAACGTTATAAGTCTGTGCTCTTCAAGGAAAGCCATGTTTACCAAGCATTTGTGAGTCAGATGTAAACTCGTGAAAATATGTCGTGTTTACACCACAACTGTTTCTGCTGTCCACATGTTTGGAAGCAAGTCTGTATTGCTGGTCTACAACAGGATGGAAAGTCTTAAAATAACAAAAACCTTGAGTTTATTTAAGTTCCTTTATGACGATCATCTGAAAGCACTGAGCAGTTAAATCAATACAAGGTAATTAATTAAATGCAACAGACACTGACTCAGAGTCTCAGATGAAATTAAACAAAGCACTCTGTAATCTCAGTGCATGAGAAACAGAGATCTGTCTCCCCCATAGCCCAGCCTGGTCCTGGAGTCACAGTGATATATGGCTCGAGAAATAGGAGAGGACACAACTCTGGTCTTCAGTGATACTTTAGCTACTGATAGTTGAAGAATAACATTTTAAGCATATAAAGTGCTAGTACAGCAGTGCTATGAGAGGGGTCTCATGATTGAGTAACTGAGGACATAGCAGCAGCACAATGTTTAATAATCTCAATTCTGTCTGCTAAATTCTTAGGAATACCAGTGAAATATGTGCTAGGTGAAAAGTAAAACACTAATGTCAAACCATGTCCAAGCATTCTGCACAGGAGTCCAATAAATAATACAAATAATACACTGCAACAACAAGGAATCATCTCGAGGGTTCTTGCTAGCTGTGGAATGAACAGATTTTGAGTTTAACAGTTTTATCAGCTGCTGAGATATTAATGGTTTCTGCAATTAGAGTTTTCTAATTTTACTGCTACCAAAGTTGTCACTTTTAAGCCACAGCAATTTTAATACTGTACTGTATGTCAGTCCAAAAGAGCTGATTGAGTATCATTCGAGAAGTTGGCATTTGTCATTCAGATAAAAAGAAACAAACCCACTAAAAGCTAATGGCACTCTGTCTCTGCCACACCAGTCTCCCAACATGACTGCTGATACTCACTTCAAGAATCTGCTAAACTCAAACAAAGAAATACCCACTGCTGGGATAAAACACTAATAAAATCAAGACATGCCTGTGGATAATTTAAAACGGATTTCTCTGAGCCTTTTCAGCGTCACGAAAGTGCTGTAATGGTAATAGGTACCATGATCCTGCACTGGGATCCTCTCAGAAAACAACAATTCAAAGAAAGACCAACGCAAACACTGCTTATTCACAAACCTACACAACACAGGCAAGCTCACACATCCCCTGCTTTCAACACACAACACATTCACAGCAACACTGAGGTTCAACCAAGGATGAACTCTTATATGTTACTCATTAATGTGAAGATTCTTAAACAAGCCAGAAGAAAACACAGAAAAGATTGCAACACAGTTACACTAAGTAGTATGAAATATTTGTGAAAAAGTACACTTTTGTAACCGAGTATTTCTTGATAGGGGAAGAGAACGAAATATTCTCACGTAAAAATGCTACCAAATGCATTTGATCTTATTCTCTCAAACATGGAAGTTGTACAGAAGTCTGACAGGGCAAGAGGATGCATTCCTGCGTGGTTTAGGAGTGTAAATGCTCCCTAGCATCTGTTCCAGGGTGTTCCCTGCAGTCATTCCCACACTGAGAGCCCACTGGAGCTTGTGTTTCCAGCACGGTATAAAGTAGGCTTACCTGACACTTCATCACAGTGAATAATGACATAATCCAAATCTACAGCATTAGACTGAAGTGAAACTGTAGTAAATCAACTTCTATCCTGTTTAAATTGTGGAAAACATTTACAGAACTACCTCAAGGTTCAAGCACACACAGACTGTTTCTGTAACTGTTCTTTAGTGGCAGCAAGGTGGATATGGGAGAACAGGAAGCTTCAGACAGTCTGGATTTACCTTGGTATATTTGTATTTTTGATTGCATAACTCCAATGTTAATTCACCCTGTGTTCTGGTCAGATTTGACTGCAAATGTTTTTGAGAAGTTATCCTTCCTTTTAGCAATCCCAGCTGGAAATGGCTCAGTGAAATATATTCTGTCATATGACTGGAACAGTAGTGCTGTCTGTTTCTGTTTGCTTTGTCCAAACCACTCCCAGAGCAGCAACACTGCCTGCTCTTGCTGTCCCAGAAAGCTCGTGTGCTTGTTAGTGTGGTTCAGCTCAAAGGACTGCAGTGACTAGAGCGCCAGTCTCACAACCTATTTTTGTGGGAATAAGTTGTTTTGTTTTTCCTCTGTTAAATCAGCCACATGGTGTGTGGCCGATGCTCAGGACTCCTGACTGGATGGTTGTGGGTTCAAATCGCAGGTGGACATGGCAGTTGTGACAGAGCATAGATGTTCACTCAATTGACATATTTGGGGTTAAATACATTATTGTTAAAAAATATACTTAATCTGTCATGTCAAATGAGGCACTTGAATAACAAAATCCAGATTTGTAGGTCAGTTTCTCTAGATCATTTTCACTGGCTTGAGACATAATTTCATCCTTATGATGTAAATACCCGAGATGGTTTTCATGTACAGTATCCCAAAACAAAGCAAGAAAAATAATCTTGCCCAGAATGGGTTGAGAAAGCTATAATATTCATTCTGGCCATATATTAATCATTCTAATGAATATAAATATAACGATTTCTTGTTTGTGATATAAACAATACAGAAGAAATGTTGTTTTTCTCACAGAGCAGTGATTCCCTTTGCATAAAACACTTATCCCATGTCACTTGTGACACTAATTTCTCTAGTTATCTCAACTTTTGAAAAACATGCAAAAGGATAGTAAAATGATTAAATTTTATGAAGAAATACAGTATTTTTTCAAACTCTTCACTTTCTATAATTAAATTTAATTTCCAGTTTCAACACCTTGATGTAAGGAAAATTACAACATACAGTAGTAAGGAATGTCAATGTCATTCAAGATATGTCCACTGAAGATAATTATCACTTCCTGTGTCCTCTGCTAAAGAGAGTTTGAAATCCTTGCACATGGAGCACCATGAATCCCACTGCTTTAGGCTACGGATCGAGTCCCTCATGGGAAACTTGTCACGGAATTTCTCAAAATCCAGATAAACAATGCCATGAGCACTATGCGGCTCTGTAGATTATTTTGCAAATTCTTCAAAAAAGGAAGGTTAAGATACCCCTCTATGACAATTATTCCCCCATTATGCCAGAACAAAGAACAATGATTCTAACTGATCCATTGTTCTTTCAGTTTACCTGGTAAAGACCTTGCATCTTACTAATGACCTATTGATTAAAGGTAGACCAGGACATCAAATTGAAGAACAACACCTGCAGTCAATCACAAGGGAGATAAATCGAATGATGAGCAGGAGAGAGGAGCAGCAGGGAGATAAATCGAGTGACGAGCAGGAGGGAGGAGAAGCAGGGTGGTAAATCGAGTGATGGGCAGGAGAGAGGAGCATCAGGAAGACAAATTGAGTGACATGCAGGAGGGAGGAACAGAAAGGAGGAAAATCGAGTGACAAGCAGGAGGGAGGAGCAGCAGGGAGACAAATTGAGTGACTTACAGAAGGGAAGTAAATCAAGTGACGAGCAGGAGTTAGGAGGGGAGGAGCAGCAGGGAGATAAATCGAGTGACGAGCAGGAGGGAGGAGCAGCAGGGAGATAAATCGAGTGACGAGCAGGAGGAAGGAGGTGAGGAGCAGCAGGGTGGTAAATTAAGTGACAGGAGGGAGGGGCAGCAGGGAAGTTAATCGAGTGACAAGCAGGAGGGAGGAGCAGCAGGGAGATAAATCGAGTGACACGAGCAGGAATGAGGAGGTGAGGAGCACCGGGGGGGTGGGGGGTGAATCGAGTGACGAGGAGCAGGGAGGAGGTGAGGAGCAGCAGGGTGGTAAATTACGTGACAGACAGGAGGGAGGAGCAGCAAGTAAGTAAATCGAGTGACAAGCAGAAGGGAGGAGCAGCAGGGAGACAAATCGGGTGACGAGCAGAAGAACACACCAAGTATTAAATCCTTGTGTGGCCCTGACACCGATTAGCTGTCTATAAAGCATAGCAAAGGGATCTCAAAGTTCACTTGCATTCTGTATGAAACATACAGTAAATCTCTATCTTACAATTACTCCTGTGTGACTCTTTCCAATGCTGAGTATTGTATATTTCGTATTGTGTTTTTGCTTGACCTATTCATCTCCTGTGATAAAGGAAAAAATATATATGTCAGTGCAAGAGCTTCAGTTAATTCCGTAAGTCTTCAAAAGAGTGAGCGGTCGCAATGCGTCTTACGACATCGACACGGCAGTGAAAAGGAATGTTTTCTTCACTTATTCGATCTTCTCTTAGACTATTTCCACATGTCATCTACTCTGGCTCTCTGTGCTATGTTTTATAATAGTTCAGGTGGGTAGCTGTGTCAGGATGCGTAGGTGCCACACCTGAAGAAGGCTCCACGGCCGAAACGTTGTGTTCTCTTTCTTCTTTTTTTCAGCATGGAATCGACCTATTACTTGTTCCTTTGATGTATTATAATAGATTGACTTTTTTGACTGCTTGAGAAAATTTAGTTCTTATTTTGAATGTCTTATCCAACATATTTTTCGGTCAGAGTAAGGTACATTTAAAAACAAACATCTGCCATTACAGTAAATGGACAATGGACAGAATATTTATCATTTTTTATGTTTAGCAAAGTTCTGTTTGTACTGTACAGTGCAGTGCATAACTGGAATATTTTGTTTTGCTCTAACAAATCAACAATGTTTAAACAATTCTATGGGACACTGAGCGGTAGAAGGATGTTCAGTTGAAAGACTGGGAAAGGTAATGAATACAGATAGGTTCATGAGCTTGTGTAAGTGCAGTAGGCATTCATCAGTCATGTAACAAGCAGCACGACGTCATGTAATGTTTTCTGAAAAGGTTCCCAGTCAATTAATATGAAGCTTATCTGGCACTTCTGGAAAAAACATGTGGAGTCCATATGTAAAACATGCTGTGCTATAAGATATTTAATAGCAGCGGCAATTCACAAAGCAAAGCCAGTAACCTTTCTTTTCTAAATTAGGTTGCTTGTCCTACTGGTGCTGTATATTTCTTTCCTACTGAAAATGTCTTATTACTAAGAGAGCTTTATACAGTGTTCTTCCACATAAGAAATATAAAAAGGAAAATTTAGTTTGCATACCTATCTTACATATTTTGTGGTAATAAGATAGATCATGTGATAAACATATTATATGCTATTAAAATTAAAAAAAAGACTAACGATTTGTGATTTTAATGTCATAATCATTGACTGGGTAACTGAAACAGATGGTAGAAATAGTTAATGACTGATTTCCAACCATGATGGCTGTAGCCAAGTGATGGCCGTATGGAATATTCTCCAACCATCCAGGCAACCCGGCGCACAGAAAACAGTGTGTGGGCCTGACTGAGGTATTTGAACTTTGGAAAGGCACTGACCAAGGCAATCTTTAAGACCAGCAGACCTGGGGACAGAAGTGGAAATGTGGTTCTTTGGAAAGAGAATCACGTGGATTTGAAACAAACACAGTGGTGATATTGCTGCTCCTACCTGCTTGGGATTTGCTAAGAAGTAAGAAGCACAGAATACATTTACTATAATTTTTATATAAAATTTAGGGGTTTATACAGCTTGTTCAAAGCTGTTCAATTTATTCTTCCAGCTATCTTTAGTAAGTATGGTGAGATTTGTAGGCCTAAGACCATGTTCTAAATGACAAAGTAAACTTTCAAAACCTGTGAGAGATCCTTTCACACTGCTATTTGTATTGAAGGGGATAGCGAGACATTGCTCAATCATTTGACATTGCTGAGGAGAAACAATCCTTCACTAAATACCACTGACATGGTGCCAATGAATTGCTCTTGGGAGCTTTTCCAATATGGCACTGTGATAGCCTTTCCATTTCTTCTGCAGTTTTCAGCACATACTGTATCCAAATAAAGAGAAGTTTCTCTCTTTGAAGTTGGAAAGATGTCGGTTCAGTTTTAAATTATCCTGAAGCAGACTGGCAGAACATGTAGAACTCAGGCAATGTACTTCATATGCCCCTGAGAGTGTGACAGAAGATGTATTTATCCCTGAGACAACATCAGCATCATGGTGTGACTGGGTCCAGGGCTGGCGTGACCACGCTGCATGCTCAGAAAGGGCACGCAGTTCTGCGTGTGAGACAGAAGACAGAAGATCTCCGTAAAACTCTGCTGAGATCCTCGGATCAGTTCCCTCATGATGACCAAGGAGGCTGGGGGAGCTCCACACATTTAAAACGTTTCTTACATTTTTATGAAAAGCTTTTCTTTTTTTGTTGCTCATTAATTCTGCTGCTCATAATGGCACCTAGTTGGCACAGGGGCCTGCAGAGCCTAGACCTCAACAGCAAGAGAAAAACAGCCTAGGAAGCTGTCAGAGACGCCCTGATAGCCTGCAGACTGTATTTCATAATCAGTCCAGATTCTTTTCTCATTAAAGGCTGCAATGGAAATTCTCGAGAACACGTAGCACATGTCTGAAACTTGTTTTTGACAAGGTTACTAATAAATGCCATTTTCCATGTACATAGTTAATGTGATGATCTCAATACTCTTCAAAAATGTTCCTGTTTCAAATTCAGCAATAACCTCTATCTGCCAAGTTTCAGGCACCTAATTCACTGAATATAACTCAAGAAGAACTTTATCATCTTTTCTCCAGGTTCTTCAGTACTCCAGCCTGCTACCACTGCAGAACTTCCTAGTGCTCCTGGATCCTCTCACAACTACTTTATTTTTGGCAAGAAAATACCAGTAAAGAATAACTGAGGCAGGTAGCCCCAGACTGCTGGGTCCCTTCTCCCTCCTCTTTTGAACTGTTCTATTTAATTCATACTTTATTCATTTGTATTAGGATAGGGTTAATTCATGATTCATTCAGTCACACAGAGCCTCTTGCTATCTACAGCTTGTCTGATCTCTTTCTGATTTATATTTAAATATGTAGAATTAACAAAAGTGAAGTATGGATTTTCGTTGTTTCTATTTTCATTTCGATCTGGTCACTTTCCACAAATCCAAGCTTTCAACATTGTGAAATGTTTTCCACCTTCTGCGCTGCTGTGATGGATTAAGACTATTAAGTGTATTCGGAGAAAACTTCAACTCACCTTCCAATAGCAAATTCCAAAGCCAGTACTCAATGGCAGCTTTCCATTGGGCAGACACAAGAGGCCTCTGGCAAATGGGAAAATCCCACCAAGTGGCACATTTGGAATTTGCTGCTGGCCGGCTAGCTAAAGCCTTTTAGTTTGGGTCTTGATTGAAAATATCCCAAATAACAAATTTTAGTTTAAGTTGTACACATTAACACGTTAATTTCTTACACAGTACACATACAAATAATTGACTCCTGCACTTGACGTCATTATTCCCACAAATATACAGTCTATCTCACTTAAAAACTGAAATCTCATGCAGATCCAGTATGTAATATGTTCTGTTTGAAGGGAGCCGTGGTAACTCAGAGGCAAGGGCTTCTAGCTCCTGACCGGAAGCTCCAGGTCCAATCCCAGGTAGGGGTAAGCAATGAAGCTTGCTCTAATTCGTTCCAGACGGCTCCCAGGTCCACTCAGCCTGCTTTCCAAATGAGTGCCAGTACTGGGGGTTCATCTTTCTGGGGGTAATAGGCTGGCTGGAGAGTGATGGTGAAATGCCTTTATGGCCTGAGAGGGATCTACTGTACATACCTCTGCTTGAAAGTATTAGATTTTGTGGGCCACCCTGTTATTAATCTCCCTTTTGAGTTTATCCTATTGAAGAGTTTGCATGGCTCATCTTTACTGCCTACTGAAATCAACTCTGCTGACAGGCGACATGCTCTGAGAGCTGAGACGTGCCCACTTCCAAAAACAGAAACCCTCACAGAGCATGTTGGCATTTTACCTACAGGAAACACCCACATTTAAATGTGTTTGAGAGAGACCAGGTGACTGACCAAATAAAATGATTAAAATACAATAACTTGTGGTAAAACACTTAATACAATAAATTATAATCAGCTCAACCTTTAAAAACGTCATAAAGGTTAAAAAAAGGTGAGGGGGACATTGGACACATCTTATTTGTTTGATTACAAGTAGTTTAATTATTCCATTAAACTGTTTCTTAAAGTTTCCCACAGAGTCAGCTTAACGTATTTAGGAAATTTCTATCCCAGACCCCCTTGGGTCTATTTGTAAAGAACTGTCTTCTGTTGTCTGCCCTTAATGCTACTTAACATAATTTCCACTTGTGTCTCAGGGTTCTTGTATTGTGACATTGATGATATCCCAAGGAATGACTCGGTCAATGCCTTGCAGGGTTTAGAAAACCTGAATCATATTCCATGCTATAAATATTTTTGTAATCTGTATGAGTATGACCTTATAATTAGAGCAGGATTTAGTTTGTTTGCTCTCTTACTGTTTCTAGAGTAGCAATAAATAGTATGTAGACCTAATAATTACAGCATCTTGTGCTACTAACAGACCTCTTTTGGAACATTTAGCACATTTTGCAATTTTAACATGACCTTTCTTGATTTAATATATATACCCTTAACTACATGCAATCTAACATTTTGTTGACCATTTTACTACTTCCCAAAACTGAAGAGAGTTACAAGCCTGTCCTCGTTAAGTTTGATTGTATCACCTTTGCTGTTAAAACAGTATTTGCAACACCCCCTTCTTTTGTATCATCTGAAAATCTGAGAAGCATACTATCTACATCAGAGGCTAGCATACTGATATACTGTAACATAAGAAGTGCATTGGTCCTAATACTGATCCATGTGGTACCTCACTAAAGATCTTAATCCAGTAGGATATACAGTAACTCCTGTAATCCTATAATCTGTTTTATGCACATTAGCCAATTACTGAACCTCATCCTTACATCTCCAAGTATTTCTGTGGGTTTCAGTGTGGAAATCAGTAGCTGATGGTGAAGAAAATGTGTTGGACCTGCACCACCTATGAACACTGCTCAAAGTCATCTCCATTTGAAATAATGTTTAACACTGAAATTAAGAACTGAAAGGACTACATTAAACTTGAAATTAGTGCAAAAGTGTATAAAACAGTGTGTAAAGAGTAGGCATGTAGTATTACCATGTTTTAAGAAGTGGGATTGCTCTGAGCTACTGGCAGGCTCTGGCCCTGGAGATGATGTCTTGGTGAACACGCAAAAGAGAGTAACATGCCCCTTCCTTTATATGCTCTTTTGGTTGCTGACTTATTCTTTGTTTTCCTTTTCCTTTCTTTTTTCAAATAAAAGCACCCTGTTGATGATCAATTATTTGAGGATGATTTTATCTCTTGTAGTGCACCCGACCAGTCTGTGAGAGAGTGGGTACTGTTCGGCTGTTGGAATCCCGGCTTCCCTGAGGACTGCAGCTACACAGATGTGATAAATGTGGACGATTGGGACTGAAGGAGCTTCCTCGTCCAACCGGTGGCCAGGAGAGTGTAAGGGTACTGCAGGAAGTGTGGCATCCCCTACCCTCTTACCCTGTTCAGACATCTGGAAATTGTTATCTGAAGTAATGGTTGCTTATCAAACAAAGTATTACTAAGAAGCAAGTAAGGGTTTTTTCCCTGCTGAAAAGAGAAGAAAAGAAACACAACATTTCATTTCTTCTCTTTTCAGCATGGAATAAACCTTTACTTGTTCCTTTGAAGTCTACGCATGCTGACACAGCTCCCTACTTGAGCTACAGTACTTAAAGTACTATTATTACTTCCATTTTAAAAATTACTATTGTCTATCAAACTAAGATGAATTACAATTTGACTGAAAAGTGTAGTTTCTTACACATAAGCTAAAATCTAATATTTTTTTCATTAGTTTTCTTTTTGTAAGTACTGGAAACCCTTTGTCTTTGTTCTTTCTCCTCTATTTTTCCAGTGTGAACTCGCCAAGTGCTGCTTCCCTCAATTTCCTGCTCGAACCCTTATACTTGAAAGGGGGTAATGTGGACAGAATCACCATGTAATTCTACAGTTCCTCGCAGCAGAGTTAACACTGACTGGAAGAGGGAAACAGCTGCAACTCATAACACTGTGAGCTCACAGGAACACAGCAAGCCACAAGAGTCCATGTCCCACAGAAAACTGAAGATACTCCAAGTCATCTAACCCCACAAGCTCAGATAATCGTGAGGAACCACTTTCAGTTAAATGTTGACACTCTGGTTAAATAGTTGTATCACTTACCCCACATTTCCTTCTGGAATACAAATTTGTAAGCTCCTAGTCAGAAGGGCATCCCTCACAGTAATTACAGTGCTGCGTTCTCTGCAGTTCCAGTTCCAGGGCAAGAAACTCCAGACTGACAGAGGGATTTCCCAAACATCTACTTACGATACCACAAGTTATTTAGTCCACAAATGAAAAAAGTTACTATCTGAAAATTTCCATAACATCATACAATAAATGCATTCCTTTACTTCATCATCATCACAGACATGTGGTTTCACATTTCTGGGTGTGTTTCAAACTCAGCCCTACAGTAAATAAGCAGCCAGGGTTATCTTACACACCTTCTGTGGGGAAGATGGTAACCCTGAGAACATCAGGAAGACTACAAGGGAGAAGAGGTCCGTCTTGTTCATTTGGTTGCTATTAGCATATGACCCAAGAACTCCATCTATCCATTTCTTAAAAGATATCTTGGAGTCAGTTTCAACCACATGGGTCTTTGTTAACACACAACTTCCAGTAACTGTCCTGATGCTGACTCAATCAAAGTCAAATTGATTTGTAACCATGAATCAAGGCCCAATGTAATCATCTCTATTCCGCACCAGAATGATTCAGCACCTTTAATGTCACGTCCTTAGTGTGAAGATACAGGCTTCATACTGTACCTGCTGCAATTCACAAACTGACTCTTTGTGGTCTGTTTGCACCCCTTTGTAGGTTAAGACGAGGTTCCACTCCCTTTTTAATTCATATCATGTTTGAAAGGCAGTTCTTTAAGCACAGGTGGCAATATGTGTGTGATCTGTGAGTGTCCTGGGTCGTGGCGTGGGGAGAGGAGAGGAGAGGAGCTGCACTCTCTATTAGCCATAGATTGAAGAGCATCCATGGAACTGAAAACCAGTCATTTCTTCAGACATCTGTCTGGGAATTTCTTTTAAGAGAAAAACATGTAGCTATACAGTAGGTAATGTCAAACAAAATGTTTAGACATGTTTTTCTAATTATTTACAGCCCATAAATGAAAGGTCTATGTATTCTTCATTCGCAGTGAACTGGATCATTTCATTTGTTTGTTGGCTAAAATCTATATCGAATGTCACCAAAATGGGGTGCAATTCAAAAAGAGAGCACTAGGGCACTTTGTGATTCATCTGTTCTACACTGAAACATCTCATGGTGCAAATTGCTTTAGCTGAGGACATTTTTATTTTACAGCACTTTAAAAAAGAAGCAAGCCAGCATGTTAAGACCTATAAGAACAGTAACTGTATATTTTAACATCATTACCTTAAGATATGAAAATCCACCACAATGTTTCATGACACTAAGACACAGTGAGACAAAAAAAACAGCCACATGATATTTTAGGAAATGGCCTATAACTAATCTGGATGGTTATTTCTTTGTCTATAAGAATTTGCAGGTGTTTTAATAATTTCATCTGAAATAACCACAAAGGCATACAAAATGAGAGTAAAACATTTTGTGAGTAAAACGTTGGATGAATTTTGCTCACAAGCTATCAATCAGTTGCCTTTGGAATCATAGTGATTATTAGAAGATGTTTTTCAGCTTAAAAGAACTCAGTGCATTCTAAAGGATCAGGAATGTCATGAAGGAATTGTTAAGAATTATACCTTGAACATGAGGAAGTAAAATTCAGTCTAACAAAAACACAGCTATAGAAGCCCAAATTCCTATTGCTCCAAACTTGTACTCTCAGGATTTTACTGCAACTAATTCAGAATAGAAGAGAAACTGAACACTGCCCTTTAACCACATACTAGCAAGCAATAGAATAGAATAATAAAAAAATAAGACCTTAATTAAAAAACTTCAAGCAGTTTTGAATATTTCCATCCAAATCCCTCCTTTAATAGTATTTAACTGCTCATAAGGGGGTTTCTTAAAGACCAGTTAGCAATGCCGGCCTTTAATTGCCAAACAAATTATATTAAGTATCATTGAAACCTTTTGCAGGGCAGTTATAAAGCTGGTCTGTGTGTGACAAAACCTTCCAATTATCAAGTCAACTGGCAGCAGGTCCCCAGATAATAGAAGTTTGAATTTTGTGAATAAAATGGGTTTCAGGCTGCCACTGTGGCTTGTACAAGACCTCCATCCCACCATGAGGTCACAGTACTCTGACTAGAATGATACAGTAGCTATCAAGCTTGGAATTAGATGTCCATACACTTCCTGAACAGGAACAGTTTGCATACGAGCAGTTGATGTCCCACTGTGGGTGGAAAAATGGTTACTTCAGAATATAGCAGCAGCTTTAGCTGTCCATGAAATCCACTAACTTTCTATTCAATCAGTGCAGCACTCCACAAGCTAAAAGCAGTTTACTTTGTAAAAACAAGATATCGCCCATGTGAGCATCTCATTATAGACAAGAGTAATGCTGCATCACATGCTAATGAAACGCTCACTCAAATGATATAGTCAGCATTCGTAGCCATTTGGAACAAGAATAGCCACTTTTAAAGTCTTTTCGCTTACAAAGGAGTAAACACCTTTGAAACATTAAACAAATATACTATGGTTTTCATTAGTAAAATATTCTTCTGGGCAGCAGTTTACAGCTGATATATAAATCATATTTTCCCTGTGGGACAGCAGTTCAAGAAAGCTAATAGGCACTAGAGCAGCTCTATAAAGATATTTTTAGTCGTCCCCACAATTTTGACCTCAGAGGTCCCCAAACTGCTGTACTACTGCTGTGTTCCCCAGCACAGTAAGCACTACCTGAGACACCTTCAGCATCAGTGCGACTGCTCCGTTCTGGCACCACTCAGGGAAAACACATTCTTTTCAAACATACCTGAGGAACAACGTGCAAAGTCTTCAGCACGATTACAGACACTGACTCTCTGTAAAGTGATGTAAGGTGCAGAGGTGTAAAGGCACAGAGATGCAATAGTGAGAAGAGGGAAACACTATAATTAAATGGCATTTTACAGCTGCAACAGTAAACTTGTAAAAGAAAACTCTTGGCATAACTGTGATGGCAACATTTCAACAGTAATGGTGTAACCAAATCTCCTTCAAAAGAAAAAGAAGTTTTAATGTGCAGATTGACGGAAGCTGAAATTCCACCTTTGAACTTAAAAAAACATTTTGTGCGATAACCAGCATTCCAAATTACTGTTGAACAGAAAAAGTGCACTTATACATCCTTCTTCTTTATGGAAAAAGAAACACAATTTGTATTAACTTCAAATCACACTGCACACACCATGCTCATGAAACAAGCACACACTGTGCTCTCAGTTTGTATTCTTAAATCATAACTTTGCAGTGCAGCTTACTTATCTTGAAAGACCCTATCACAGCCCCCCCTCCCTAACCAAACCAAGAATTATAAGACCAAACATATTTCTTTCCATTTACTAAAAGAAGTTCCCTCAGCTTACCTGCCCCCAAGGCTCTCCCAGAGCACGTGTGTGAAAGCAGATTAACAACGGAAGAACCAGAGAGGAGAACATTCTCTTTCAAAGCCCAAGACAGGGACCAGTGTCCAGTCAAGCATTTAAGCAAGTCCAGTAGCTCCCTCTTGCTAGCTCTCTCCCTGATTCTGTACCTCAGTAAGAGGCTTTGCCACTCTAGCTCTGAGCTCTGAAACTTGTAAATTGAGCTGGAGGAGGCAGGCTGGGAGGGGGGAAGGTTGTGCCTTTGGAACGGAGGGGAGGGAGGACGAGTGTGAAAGGGGAGGGGGTTTTATGCCTGAAGAGCAGCACAAGCCACCAAGACATCAGCTGCTACTTAAACGCACTGCTGGCTGGAAATGTTAGCCGGAAGCAGGTGCTAGAACACCTAATTAGGAAATGCCTGTTATGAAGTGCTCAGAGATACAGGTACGGCACAGAACGTATTAAAATATGCCCGATGCTGTTCATGCAGAATTGGAAGAGAATAAAGAAGGTTTTTGCTTCAGTTACAAACTTTTTTCAGTTTTTTCTCATCCCGGCTAAATCAAAACCAAAAATACACACATTTTGTTCTCTCCTTCATGCTTAGAAAGTACCGTTTTTTTTTTGCAAAATCATTTTCAAATCTTCCTCCAATGCAAAAAAGTTTAAAACTCTGTAAATGTGGTTATTAATAGGTATACAACTTTGCAAAGCCTATACTGCACACCCAGTTTATGAATCTATAATAGATGTTTTTCTAAACATAATTCAAGTAAACACTATAAAGTACCACCAGATCATTGATTTAACCATGCAGAGAAAACTCAAAACTCTATGGAGATTTTTAAGGGTAATATTTTTTCATTGAATGTTTTTGATTATTGAATTTTGTAATTGAATGTTTTTCATTCAAATAATTTTCTGTGATCTCTTGTATGGCTCTCTTAGCATGGATTTGCAGCTTAAAATATTTAAAATAATAAAAACATGATGCTGTTTACTAACAGCTAAATGAAAGTTATACAGAACACAAACATAATCTGTACTAAAATTATTAAAGTATCTGCAGGTCTTCTTTTTTAACTTTTAAATGTTTATTGTTTTCCAAATTGAATGTAAGAGACATTAATCATTAAACTAATTTACAGCAATATCATATCCACTGTTTTCAAATAATAGCTTTGATACTTTAATTGTAAATGTCAGTGGGATAGTAAATTGTTTTATGAGCCACAGTCCTTAAGTTTTTACCAGTACATCTTTCCTTTACCTTTTCTAAACTAAATAGCAAAGAAAAGGATAAATCATAACATACTGTACACATTTGTTTCTCATGTTTAAATGCAGATGCCCACACATCGCCTTGATGACTACAGTTTTTTTTATTGTGATAATAAAATCTGGTTAGCGCTACTGGCTCACAGCTCTCGGGTCCTGGGCTGGATTCCGGCTCGGGGCTCCTTGTGTGTGGAGGTGGGTTTTCCATGGGTTAGTTGCCAAGCGTTCCTGTTTCCTCCCACCTTTCAATGACACACAGGCTGAATTGGTTCTCTACATCCTGCCTCTGTGAGTGCTCTGTGCTGGACTGGCATCCCATCCATAGTGTGGCCACATGCTGCCTGTACAGGCTGAGGGTTGTGACCCTTCACAGGGACACACAGCTTCCTGATACTGGATGAACAGCATAAAAACTGCCCACATTTAAAGACAGTGGAAAACAAATGCTTTGAGGGTGTTTTCTTGCTTTTTTTCCCAATAATTACACCTGTACTGCATATACCACATCTTAAATTGAGTCATTCAAATTTTAGTTTTTCTTTAGATGTTTTACAGTAGGTTCTTTTCTGTATTGATTATACATTTTATACTGTGTATACTGTATATATATAGTATGCGTACTGTATGTGTATAATACTATTAGTACACAAAAAGACAGAATAGGAGTCTTATCAGTTATAAGGTGGGCAGGATTAGTCGGAGAAACTTCTTTTTCCACAAACACTCTCTGGACAAGAGGCAACCGCATGTTAAAAGCAGAGGGCAAAAAACACATGTGCAGTAGGTGATGAGACCAGAGGTGGCAGCCTCCCAGCCCGCTCCTCAGTGAGAAACGTACTCTTCCCGATTGAAGTGATCACAGAGGGTCCCTAATCCAGCGAGTCAGAGAGGGTCAGGCAGCTTCCCTTCAGTTCAAGAGGATCAGGCACCAAGCCAGCAAAGCTGTACTGCCAAACTGTCTGCCTTGAGCTCTGAAAGGAAGAGACGCTTGGCTGTAACCCAAGGAGCGCAGACGGAGGGGTCCCATCAAAGTTTAATTTTAAAATCTTAAAGAAAAGATTCAAAACCTGATTGTCAGAAAGAGACTGAGGCAACACCACAATGTGAAGAATGTGTGAAGCTGGAGATTGCAGGCATCTGGTGTAGGTTTGAGCTAATCAAGGATGTGTGTAAGGCAGTCTGTCTTTGGAGACATGCAGAAAATGCAAGATTTCTTGAACCCCCTGTAAAACAGTCATCATCATTAGTCACAGACCTGCTGACGTTTTACAAGATCAGGATAATTTAGTGACAGCTACTCGAATAAAGATTTTTTTTCACACGAAAATGACATTCCCAGACAAGGCAAAACAGGTGGTCTGACTGAACTGAGCCTAGATCCTGATAGAAAACATAAACACTGTGCTGGGAATTGGACAGAGGAAGAGGAGGGCACAGTTGCACCGAAACAGATTTCCCTCTGTCCAGTGAGCCAGTGGGGATTCTCTCTGAGGTGAGTGTTCAATATATCACATTACCAATATGAGCTTAAAAAAGCTAATCTGATCAATGATTAAAGCTGATGCAAATGGAGTGAAAACCGGTTGATATGCAGGTGTGAGTAGTGGTGTGCTGCAAGGGTCTGTTTCAGGCCCATTGCTCTTCCTCCCCTATGGCAATGACAGGATGACACAAATCTAGGGGAGTGGCAAATGGAAAAACAGCAGCAGAGGACTTGCAAAGTGATCCACACAGGATGCAGGAAGATGCACTATACATGAGGCACAAGAGATTCTGAGCTGCTAGAAGTTACACATAAAAGGGATCCAGGTAATGCAAGGATGAAAGTAAAACAAAGAATACTTGGGTATATAGCAGTTCTCTGGTAACAATATCAGTAATCATTACTGATTAATCAAAATATCATGACTGCCGTGGAGAGACCGGCAGAACAGGAAGACCCAATGCTAAGCAGCAGGAATGGAGCAAACACGGGAGTTCGGTCCAGGCTCAAGGCAGAGTCGGGGAATGAGACGAGAGCCCTCAGGTAGTGGACATGGGGTGACCTGGTGAGTCGAGCCTCTCAACAACCAATCCCAATGCCGAGCGAGGATGAAATATAAAGCCCCAGACAACAAGACACACTAGAAGAACAAGTAAAGCACAGGGAAACTAGGAACAGGACAGAGAAGCAGCGCCCTCTTGATATACTGTAGGGGGTGTGACAATTACCTATACCTAATGAATATAGGTTCTATAAACGCTCCTGTAAACACGTGCTCATCGATGCCGTGCTACAGTTGTCTCTCTTAGTGCCGAATCCCACATTAAACCTGGGAAGTACTGCTGGTGTTGCTCACTATCCCTTATTTTCCAATCACACCCGTTGCATTCCTCAACAAACCCCTGTGGTGTGTTTGGAAACAACCTCCACTGGGTATCATCTAACCACCTCCCAGAGCCTGGTGCCTCTGGACTGGACTGCTGTAAGCTGCCCTCTCTAATGCTCCCAAACACAGCAGTTTGCTTGGCATCCTCTCTGCCTCTCTCCTCTGAGCAGCCCTTCTTATGAACTCTGAGGATTCTTCACTAAGATATGTCAGATCAGAGCCACTGCCACTCCCTCTATCACTCCCCCTGTGAAAATACACACACAGAGAAATAATATATCATAGTGATTGTTAATCAAGTACCAGACATGTACATAAGCCAAATTTATGATTTGCCAGTTTAGACATTTCAATAAAATATGTTTTCTTACAGGGTTGTTCACAATGTCTGTTGTGAGCATTCCACGAATTCCGCAAACCAAATGAATGATCACACAGTTGGAATGGGTCTCTGAAAATGTTTACCAAATATGTTTCTGCTTACAAAAGCTATGGGTCCGAGATTCCATGTGCAGAGACTATGTATCTGTTGGGGGACAAGTTTTATTTTTATTCCACAAGGAAATATTGCTCGCAAGGGATAGCCAGCTCCTCTTAATTATTGCATTCCCGCCTTTTATTATTATTGTTGACACTTAACTATTCAGTATAAGAAAATGTGATGATATGAACAGGCCAGTCCAGCTATCAATCAGGTGCTCATCATTTTTCTATTCACCATGTGATTCTATTAGTGATTCTCATGATATGAAGCTTGTTCTCCCAGGCTATACATTGCCACCTGATCTGATTAGTTTGCTACTAAAATTTAGAATAAGATCTGTTTACATGAGGAAGAGCAGGGATCATTGCACAGAGCCTTGTGGGTCTGAGACACTTCTTCATCTCTTACTCTCTGTGGCCTACAGTATGTTGAAGTAAGCGCTCAATCAACACGGATTAAGGGGATACCATTCATTCTCACTGCTTTAAATATGAGGCTCCTGCAGAAATCTTACCCAAACTTTTTAGGAAAAAAACACAACATCATAAGAAGGAGTGTACTCAATTTGCAATTTTGCAGTTTTGTTGTTTTCATAGAAATATGGGAATATTCCACTAACTTAAACTACCAGATAAAAATATGAACATAACATGCATGTTTTAAAAGTCTCAGAAATTAACAGAATACAAAACAACTGACCCTCTTCAGTTCAGCACGTTCCCGGTAATGTCTTTTGACCTTTATGGTATAGATTTATCAGAGTGAGTGAAAGGATCAATCACATACTGTAAATGATTAAAAAGACTATGTATGGACCTGATACAACTATTCAAACTTCTAGTTCAAAATTTAAGCCGGAAGTCTTAAAAACCAACAGTGAAACACAAACCAGAGGATGCAAGTGGAAACTACGTAGAACAGCATTTAAAGAACGGATAGCAAATCTTCACCCAAAGGACTGGTGTGCATGAAACCAACTGCCCAGCCCTGTGGTTGAAGCTGATAACTTGGCTTCATTCAAGAAATACTGTAGTAGGAGCAGATTGTTGAATTAATTAATTACAACAGACTTGATGGGCTGAATGGCCTCCTCTCATTTACTGTATAACCTTTTATATTATGATGTTCTTCTTAAAATTGACTGACAAATTAACACCAGTGAAACGTGTTCCAGCTCAGGATCATGTGAAGCAGGAATCTAGCAGAGATGTGAACTGTTTTGTCTTCCAATGTAACTTTTGAGTGCTGTTTGCATTTTTAACCCCAGTCATCTGCCTACTCTGTTTTGACTCAAACCTTCCTGGGACTTCAGAAAGATAATAATGTATGGATGAGTATTCACATCACAGACTGAAAAAGTCATCTGCAGTTCCTGGCAAAGACCATATGCTAGCCTTTAACAAACAGAACAGACATTTTATTAAGGTAGACACCACTATACTGTACATTTCGAAGCTGTTTCTATTACTGCTCTGTATTCCATGTTGTTGGAAGCAGTGTATGAATATCCATGGAATTTGCTGTCCGTTGGCTGAGCATCCCACAAAGATCATTACAGTTTTATATGATTTCAACAGACCACTAAGTCACAAGCACCACATGCGGCTTCTTCGAATAAAACTAGAAGCGTTGTTAAGCAAGATCTCCATCTATGGATCCTATGCTCATTATTTCCAATAACACCATTACTCTACAAATAAAATTCTAATTTCTCCCTCATGCTGGACTCTCAGATTTCACATATTAAGCTGACTGGTCGATAATTTCTTGAGTTAGTGCATTCCCTTTTCGGTTTTGATATTATTCTGACGTTATTGTATCTTCCACCATTCTTGAATTTCTCCAGTTTTTAACTGACAGACCAGAAATTTGGTTGGTACAGTAGTTTATTTCTGTCTGATCTCGAACTCTAGGACATATAATAGCCGGATCTGGGTACTTTTTCTTTTTTTCTTTAAATACTGTGGTTAAATATTTTGCTGTCAGTAATTTCAATGTTTCCTGTGATTAATATATCATTTGTGGCAAAGGGCATATTTCTGACATCTTCAATATCAGGGACTACAGGAGCTATCATTATATCAGCAGTATTTTTTTTAATAAACAGTACAGTATATTAGTTCGAGGCAGCCACCCTGAGAAAGGCAGGACACCGGGAGATGATCTGCCACACTCCCCATAATTTCATCACAGCTGTCTTTAAACCTCTGCTTAAAAATCCCTCATGGTGAAACAAAACTGTTGGTTTCTCTTGCTTGAGTTGCCACACGCAAAATAGGGATCAGTGTACCAGCCTTGTCTTTTCAGTGCTCACATTGAAGAGGACAAGAACATTGGAATGGAGGCAAACAGAGATTCTTTATAGAATGTTATTAACATACAACTGACACTTCATGAAGAAGAGGATACATTTTCTTTAGTGAGTCCCATTCCTTTCCCTTTGAGACTAATTTTAAACTAAACACCAGATCCTACAGCGCCTTCCACAGTTCCACAGTTCCACAGCACTCATATAAGTCCTACCTTCAAAGCTCCAGGGCACAGACCAATGACTTGCTTTGACTGCAAGGTGTATCTTTGCACCCCAGAAGATTTACTGTATTGTAACTGCAGGTGATGAAACGAAATACAGCTACATTTGAAAAAGTGTTTCCCTTCTATGCGGTAGTTTTATCAAAATGGACTGCTTTCTGTTCCTTTCATAGTCATTGGAATTGTTAATAACAGCCCATTTAGATGCTTAACAAAAACAGGATAATTTATTCAATCAAATGTCTCTGGTGCAGCATGAGGCATCTCTTTCCATATGTATTGCACAAAGCCTATCTGCACAATGCAAAACTGGGACTTTTTTGTAAATGCTATTTTACTGTGCTGACTTATGTATATATTAGTAATCCCAGATTACAGATATATTGGTAAAAACAAAAGAAAATGTGGATGCAGATGAAAATTAACATTGCAGAGATTCCATGTGCAGAATGAGGAGCAACACTTGCAAATTTGACATGACTCAACAAGTTCAGTATACTGTAGAAATGACAAAAAAATAAGGGTTTAAGCTAGTCTTGTTTTATATAATACACAATATTCCAAGTCATTTCAAAATAGAGTTGACCTTTTTCTTAACGTTTTTATCATTTGCCTATATTGCCCTATACTCAGAGGATGATAATGAACCAACACACCCAGTGTAAAAATCAACTCCCTTTCAAGTATGCACAAACTATGCACTGTTTTGATCTGGTCATTAATAGTGAAACACTTTTTCCAGATGTCTGTAAGGAGTAAAGTTTATCACCAAATTAAAATGTAGTCATTCCTACCATTCCTACCATTTGTTTTGTTCATCAAACATCCCTCATTATCTCCTTCCCTAATCAAATGGATACTTAAAGGAAACAATCAGGGACTTCTTTCGCTGTCCAGCCTGTAGCTAATATGTATCCCAGATGCAACAGAAGATCCTGTTTTAAAATTGCACTGTTTCTCCTTCTTACTCAAAGGGAGACAAACAGAGATGCAATACAAACCAAATAGTTTTCCAAAAATAAACTAAAACACAAATGTTTTAGTTATAGTCTTGTCTGTTAAAAACCTGAGCTTCATGGGCAGAGTGAGTTCTACAGCATTGAAAGCCAATTCAGATCCAGGCTACAGCGCTACCACACTGTGAACAGGAGGACCCAGTGGGACCCAGTGGGACCCAGTGGGACCCAGAGGGACCCAGAGGGACCCAGAGGGACAGAGGGGAGTTCACAGCTGGTCAAGCACTGCTACTGTAGCTGGAATAATCAGGGAGCTCACAGGAGTCCCATGCCCCAGCGTTTGTGAGTGGTGTTCGGAAAAGGCCATGGGACTTAAGCTTTCTACAAAAACACTGCTGTCTGAGCACAGAGCTGAAAGTAACAGGTGAATGATCATGCATACATCTGTGAGGCTACATGTGTGCTCTTTCTATCCATCCCAAGCTGGAATGTTGGTTGCAGTGATGAGTTGCCCAGAAATCACTGCATCAAAAATACTGACAATTCTAATTGCTAAAAAATAGCAAGAGGTAAGACTGTACATCCAGGAATTAAATGCTGTGTGTGCGTGCAGTAGGAAAACCACCACTGAAAAGTCACTGGGGCAGCACAGGGCCAGGGACATCTGTAGCACTCTAGTTCCCATCACTCTGCCCCTGAGCTCGGGTGAGCTCACACTGAAAACAGCACACAGACACACCCACAGCCATTAAACACCCAAAGGAGCAGCTCCAGGACAGAAAAGACACAATGATACAGACCCTGACTACTAAACTAGCATCTAGTCCCCCTAATAAGAACCCCAATAAACCTGTCGCCAGCCCCCATCTAGGGGGACAGCCTTCTGTCACAAGACCACCCAGGGAGAGAGGTCACAGAGGTCAGAGGCCAAAGAAAAGTTGAGGAAAGACTTGGACAACACTATGGGAACCAATTCAATACTTTCAATAGAGATGTTAATCTTCAAACTGCTTACTGTAATTTGTAAACGGTAAAGTGTGGAGTGATTTTATAGATTTATATACACAAATTATTCAAAGTATTAATAATGCATAATTGTGTACATTCAGGGCTGTATTTCAGCAGGTTCTTTAGCAATGAGCTACTCTTGTGTTGTGCCAGTGTTACCTACCATGTGGTGTGGAGCTGTGTGACAGTCACGATTCCGCGCGGGGTCGTGCCCCCCCGCCGCCCGTTCCGTCCCCCACACCTGGGGCGCGAACCCGGGTCTCCGGCGTCACGCAACAGGGAACCAGCCCCATGAGCTAAAGGAGACCTCCCTCAGCCCAGGCAGCTGAGGTCCCTGCTGCGCCCAGTGAGGGCGCTGACGTCACCACACTAGCTCCGCTACAGCTGCACTGCTTGTTTTAAATTACGTTAGAAAAACATATAGATTATCTTCAGCTATATACTGTACGTTCTATTTTTATAATGCCAAGTGCTTCATACCCATCACTGGGACACACTGTCATTGTGAAAAGACACATACAGTAGGAGGGGTTCTTCTACAACAGGGTGAAAGTAATCAATAGGGACAAAATCTAATCACTCTGGGAAGACCAGACCTTCCTTCAAACACCCCGCCTGTCCTGGGCACTGCCTGGGGAGTCCCAAGGGTGGCACGGGACACGGGGAAGATGCAGCTGGCAGAGCCACTCTCTAGATGAGCTACAGCTCCGTGGGCACAAAGCACAGGAAGGCAGCTGGGAAGCATGCGTTTTCCAGCTGCGCCATGCAAGACCACACAGGCTGCTGGGAAGCACCAGGGCACAGCTTCAGGAAAGCAACGTCAAGGTCTTGCCATGGCCAGATCATGTCCGGAGTCCGAGGGAACACCTGGCTGCATTAGCCCATGGGACTCCTTCCCACCACTGACTCGGGCAGCGCGCCATGCCTTACACTGATCCGGACTCACTTACAGGCTCTGTGACTGTGTTCGAGGTCCAGGTTTAAAACATTACGGAATGGTGCACCAGTATACAATATACCTTACTGAAGTACATGACCTGTTTTTCATATTTAAACTTTTTAAAGGAGTCAACCTTCTGGTGGATCCACAGTATAATTCCTGACCAAGCAGTAGTGTTGGCTGAGGTTTGTGTTGGTCACATACAGTACTTAAATTCTCAGGATAGGGAAATGAACTAGTAAACTAATGGAAAATGATGAGGACATTTATTTAACAGTATTTGCACTGTTAAGACTAGAAAGGTTACTTCCAGACATAATATAAATGGAAATAATTCTACAATGCTACTGTAAAGGTGCTGTATTTGTCTGCGAAAACACAGAATACAATAACAGGCAATAATTTGCTTTTGCCATCATACTACAATGTAGTCCTCTACTCCTTATAAACTCTAAAGTAATACGATTTAGCAGATGTGACAGAGCAGCACACGTGGGGGCATGAATCCATTTAAACTGGAAATTATTTTTATTTTTATCCTGTGGGACTTCATACATTTTAGCATTATATCTAAATACGCACATTAAATCCGATTAATAGTTTATGCAGCATTTTTATTGTTATAATAAAATGTGATTTTGTGAATAGTTACTTCACCTGAAGCCTAGGAGTGTCTGTCACTTTGTGGTATTTACAGATAGAGGTACGTTTAGTTGCCTAAATCGGAGATTTGTGATCAAATGAAGTGCAGCTGCTTCCTAAATCCTCTTCCCAGATTCTGTTCTGGGTCTCCGCCCAGAAAAGTCCCTCTGTCATCCCCTTCCTTCCTTCAGTGAGCTGCTTACCCACCCGGAGAATTCAGAATTCATCCTCTGTGTTATTCATGCTCTGTTAACACACCCTGGTAGCAAAGGGCACAGACCTGCCACTGACGCCGTGACCCCCACGCTGCAGACAATGAGGCAGTGGAGGCTGTGGTATAATGGCTGGTGGAGATGTGCACAGCTGTGTCCCCTGTGTGAAGCCACGATTGTGAGATCGTGCACCCGGAGGCACAGAGCACCCTGCCTGCAGCTGACCAGAAGACATAGCATGGCACTGGGCAAGGGGCGGGGAGGCAGCGTCATCTCTCCTGCTGGGCTAGAAGGGCAGGACTGGGCAGCAGGATTGTCTAACTGGAGCTGAGGGAAGGGAGGGTATGAGGGCATGAAGGGCTCTGAGAGCATCGTGCCTGGAATCAGACAGGAGGAAGAACACAGACTCCTGGGGATCAAGAAGAGAAGGGGAAAGAGTTTACAGCATGGAAAGTAAAAAAACTTTTAAAGTAATAAAAAAAAATTCAAGATGGTTGTGGACAGATGATTCCTAGACCGCCAGTTTGGATACGCTCTCAACTGCCGTTTTAGGAGGTTGGATGGTGAGTCGTGTAGATTATGGGGCAGTGACGTGTTTTCAGCGTTATTAATTCGGTGTAAGACAGAGAAGCTTGAGGCCTGAGACAGGTTCAGCTGACCCGGGGGTACTCCTCAGAGACACAGGACACAAAGCAGATGTGCTTGTTTTGGACAGGCTGAGGCTATGTCAGAGTCACCAGAGGCACAGCTGAAACTACTGTACTGTAGGTACTGCATGTGCAGGTGTATCTGACCACACAGAGCAGGCACATACAGTACACCTGACGCACATTGCTAATTCCCCCTTTCAACCCACACTTTCCAGAGATCCCATGTAATGTGCTACAAGTAGTATAACAGAAACTATGTCTTTGGAAAAGAATTTGAGCAATAATGTCTTCGAGAACTGGTTCATACTGTACAGTATATTGTATTTGTAAGGAAATGAATAGCATTTCTTCATGGATTGTGTAGTTAGATTGTCATTGTTCAGAAGTCCAATCATTAATACCAGAAACTGAGAACTAGTGCAGAAATTAATCTCTCCAAATGCAGTTACTTTTTGGAGTAAACAAGCAAAAGGTATCATTTTTGTACGTGTCACTCTGGCTCATTCCACAATAAAAACCAAAAAGCTTGTTATAACTCCTCAATAAGCAAGTTAATATTCCACATTGATGTGCATATTAGGGAGGAAGATGAAAAATTACAAAAGAGTGGTTACACTTTAAAGATATAATTATGACAGGAGAAGAGAAAAGGACAATATAAGTACACAAGGAGATTTGTAGTCAGGGCAGTTTACTGCAGTGTTAAAGCTTTGGGAATCCAGCTTTTAGAAATGTGCAGATTCTCAAAGCAATATCCCCTCCCACCGCCCACTGACATTTTGCTCAGTCTTATAATCCCAGAGGTATTTCCATTCTGAGTTTTGAGTAAAGTAAATCTGAGTTGCAAACTGAAATAAAAAAAAGCTAAATACTACTTTTTAATGTTGCCTTAAAGCAACACAAACAGCTTTTGGGTTGGAAGGAACTTGAAGAATGTTAAAACTGCAAGCATAGCAAACTGTTGAAATCCTATAAGCACAGCGCATCATGATGATAACTCCAGTCTTTTATTAATCGAAAAATACACTGGGATTAATTATTAATGCTCCCCAAAAATCTCAGATTTCATAGTTCTTAATGTAGAATGTACAGTATAAGAGAAAATATGATCAGTTTATGTGATAGTGAAAATCATAGACATCCTAGAAATGTATTATATACAGGAGTATTGTATACTGTATACTCTACTACTATTTAGCTTTACATAGTAATATACAGTAGATGTTTAACTGGAACATACACTCATAAATGCTTTGCCTTTTTAAAGATTAATTCAACACATACTGTATCATGATCTCTGAAGACAAGCCATCATGATTCGGTCACATCACCTAATTTTCAAAAGCAAACATGCTGATCCTGAGGTACGGAGACAGTATCTTGGGAAAGTGAACTGCGATAAGAAGTCAGGCAGTGGGCAGTGTATACTGTAGTCTAAGGACACACAAGTAGCTGCACAAGAACCAATTCATCCCAAGACCAGAAAACTGGGGACCAGCACACAAAGGCCATAAGCTTCAAAGGTTATTTACAGTATGCCACAGGAATCACTGTCACAAGAAAGAATACTAATGTGAATAACTGCTAGGAAAAGCACAGACCAGAAATGTGGCTGAGGATCTGCGCCTGTGGCTGGAAGGTTGCTGGTTCGTATCCCGGGGCTGGCAGAGGAATCCTACTCCCTTGGGCCCCTGAGCAAGGCCCTTAACCCCAACTGCTCCAGGGGTGCCATATAAATGCCTGACCCTGCGCTCTGACCCCAAGCTTCTCTCCCTGTCTGTGTGTCTCATGGAGAGCAAGCTGGGGTCTGCGAAAAGACAAATTCCAATTTCCTACAAGAAATTGTATATGGCTAATAAAGTGATCTTACCTTATGTCAAAAAGGATAGTACAGCAGTATAGCAATGGAATAAGAGGTAGGGAGGGGATATGTATTGCAGAGATGACTGTGGAATAATCACTGGTAGAGGGAAGTAATAAAGGTCTTTACAAAAGAAGACTGTAGGAACAAGCCTCACAGAGACTGTCCTCACGAGATATATACAGTAACAAAGTGAGAGAGATGCTTAGGGAGAGGAGTTGAAAAAAACCTGGGTCTGGTGGCACTTTCAATCTGCTTAAAAGATATACCAGGAACATTTTGCAAAACTGGGATTTAATAGAGAAAATACATTGGATTTACACATGAAGAGGGATACAACTGACAACTGCTTCCATCGGCTCTTTGTAAAATTACTGATTGAACATTTAGCCCTAAACCGATGACTTTCTTGTAATACCACTCACAGCACAGCCACAGAAAAGGAGCATCAAACTCTGAAATGGATAACAACTAAATCAGTAATGTAGTTATTAATAGCTTGTTTGTGAGGCAAAGTCAGCTGCAATGTAAGGCGGATGATAAATGTGTTAATGTGCAGAAAACTGCATGAAGACGCAAAGCCCTCAAGGGCTGAGGCAGTACTAGGACTGACTGCACCTCTTTCTCATTTACTTGCATGACCTTGACTCTGATATCATTAGCAAATCTGTCAGGTTTGCAAACATTATTATTACACACAAGATGAGGAGGAGCAGCTGACACTGTGACTGCCAGCTAAACCCAGAGGAAGCTTTGCAGGAAACCGGTCCAGGATGAGGCATGATCTCTGAAACCAGAAATACGGAAGCACAAAGAAAATAACTAAAAACCTGCTTTACAGCACAATTACACCCTAAAAATAATTTTCAAAAGAATGCTACAGCTGGCATAGCATTACTATATCAATTTAATTAGAAAGAGGACAAACAAAACCAGGTTAGAATTACTCTCTCCTTCAATCTGTGACAGAAATCAAACACAAAAAAGACACAGAAGTCAATTAGCTGCTCAGTTCCATCCATGACCAGTAAAATAAAAATACTATTTTGAAAATGCATTTTCTCTTATGTTCCACTTATGGTAAAATAAAATACTAGACTTTACCCTAACAATGCTCACAGGATGGAGAACTGTCACTAACCCAACAGAAGGCATCGACTCAGATCAGGGCAGACTAAGATACTACTAGTACAATATTTTAGCGGACCGAGGTCTTCATACGCCGGAAAGAGATGATCGGTAATGGAGAGTGAGGTCACCACACCCTTCATACGTGTCCAGCCGGCTAGGCCCGGCTCCTTCGATACTCAAGTTCACCTGATCTCTCTGCCTTAACACGTGAATGTAGTAAATATAATACATAGTAAATGCAGCTTGTATTCATAAAACATTATAGGAAGCATTTCAAGAGCAGGTAGGCTTTCAGTCACTTTTTCATAAATAAGGGCAGGTAGGCTTTAAGTTACTGGTAAGTTTCAGCAAAACATACAGACTGAAAAGCAAACAGAGCAGCCTGCATTCCTGCTTTCTCCTTGCACAGGTTTCACTGGGGAATTCTATGCACATAATGAAAAATCAGAACTAGCCAATGGGTTAAAAACTCTTCAGACTGGTACAGTTAATTGTAATTCGATTATTCAGCTTTAAGTAATAATAAGTAATTTGAACTTGCCTAGTAAATCTACAGTTTAATCACATTCACTAAGCATGGATGTTTTCCTGCTTTTACGGTAATACAATTTTTTGTGACTCAGACCAAAATAAGTAAACACTACTGCATAGGCACCATCTACACAATCATGGCTTCTCCATCAGGCACTGTTACGTGCTTAAGCTTAACTCGGGAGATGAACAGATAGCCTTCCTTGGCAAAACTAAGTACTTTATTTTCTATGTTTTGAAAACTGAAAACCACATTAAAACTGTCAATGAAATTCATAGTGACATATTTGTGGAAGTGTGAGACAAAGGACATTCACATCTTAAATGACACATACAGTATAGATTATACCATAGCCCCCAAAAAGAGTTACACTGCAGACTAGGTGTTGCCTTAGGACAAAATTCAGGAGTATCTTCGGGGCTTAGATTAATCTAACTAAACTAATCTATGTTGAAATGTTCAGTGAAAGTTTAAAATTGTATATATTATGCCCATCAATATATTATAGGTATAGAATGCCCATCAAAAAACGATTCTCTTGCTTAATGCACAATTTTCACATTATTTCAAATCCTGGTCATCTGTATTTTGTGAACCCTGCTTAGACTTTAATAATATCAGATATTCAGGTTCTGTAGCTTTTTCACAGCTTCTAAAGGCTCTCCTCAGGAATGCTTATCCACCCA
The DNA here is from genome assembly GCF_040954835.1 of Lepisosteus oculatus. Classification (NCBI taxonomy): domain Eukaryota; kingdom Metazoa; phylum Chordata; class Actinopteri; order Semionotiformes; family Lepisosteidae; genus Lepisosteus; species Lepisosteus oculatus. Next base: position 56,183,760 of record NC_090700.1, read on the forward strand.
GCCCTGCACAACCTCGCCAGCGCCCCCAAGCTGCACAGCCAGGAACTGTGAGTGGCTTTCTTGAGTTCAGTACCATGAATGTTCTACTAGAGACCAATCAAGACAACAGGTTTTTATCCGTCTTCAAAAGGAAATGTTGATGGTTTTGTGTCATCCTGTTCTACAAGGCCTTTTGTAAAGTCTATTAGAGACAAAGCATGAGCTTCAAAACAGAAATGTCCAACGACATTTTTTTGTAATCCATCAGTTTCTCACTTTTAACTTGGACAACAGAACCAAGGATGGGAAACAGCTCTAAATCACAACAGATTTGTGTTCTTCACAGAAGGGGAGACATTCTTTTTTAACCTGAGCTTCGCCTATCTGTGCTAATCATATCGCTGCTGAGAGGAACTCAATATGTGTTTCATCCAAACTCATCATCTGGTCCCATTTGACTTTGGGGTCAATTAGTTGCTGTTTGGCAAAGTCATGTCTTTTCTTTTCATGTTGCCTTGGAGCTTTGCCACAGACTCCAGATGCATGAGTTCACCCCAAATGGTAGAGGCATTATTCTGTATCTGGATGATGCCTGTATTGTTGACGATGCCAGAGTTTTCGTCCGAATCCCAACTGCTGCCTTTTGGAGTTTTTTAGCCCCTCAACTCTTTTTCTCACCATACATTATACATACAATTATTTCATTATTACATCTACTTCCTGGAGTAACAACCATCTCAACAGCCATGACGTGAAAAACTCTGCAGTCGAAACAGGGCGTCATATTTCTTATACTGTATGTAGAGCTCTAGGGGCTGAGGCTGATCATCTTCCTCAGACAATTCACTCTCTGCCCCTGATACTCAAACTCCTGTAATACTGTAAACCATCAGAAGCTTTATGGAACTATGAATTGACTAAAAAAAAAACATTGTAGAATTAAATATATTTAACATTTTTAATCTATGCTTTTGGTATTCACTACACCTTTTCATACATTTCTGTCACATTTTATTAAATACACATACAGCTGCATTTCCTTTGTAGAATCATTTTTTAGCTGCACTTCATGAAAGGTATGTGAAACAGGCTACTAATGTTTGCATTCATCTGCAGACAGAAAATAGATTACAGGAAATCACATAGTAGTGTACTGTTCAGTGAATTCATTGCACAACTTTCTAACTGCACACAAGTTTCCAATTTATTATGCTCAGAAGATATTTGTTCAGAATTTGAAACCGGCAAGCAGCTGCCCATTTCAAACATCTCTCTTAAAAGCTTTTACTTCCAGCAGCATTTGTTCAAAGAGCCATTAAAGTAGAGACTAATGTTAGAATACCTAGTAAGCAGGACTCTGCTGAGAAGTGGCACTTAAACCGGAAATTTAATAGCAATCTGAATTATACTGCAAACAAAACATCACACCATGGAATGTACATCACAGGGGACAGCAAAGGTGGGAAAGAACCATGTGCTGTTCTCTCGGCTTTAAACAGAGACTCTTAACATCACTTCTCACAGCGTGAAGGAGTTAACATGCCCCTGCTCCTCAGGTTAAGCACTCCCCTGCTTCAGGCGGTATGGTTTATGGGCTGTGTGGTAAAAATCCCTGTGCATCCTGAGATCTAATTCTAGAGTAGTAGTCTCATGATAGTGGAGTTTGCTAAGAAAAAACAATCCCTTCTTTCACCACTGGAAAGGGGTAAAAGCCGTATTTCACCCCCTGCATGTATCTTTTGTTGCCTAATAACTTATTTATAGCCATGTGCCTGTTTTATGGTTAATGAGTCCTCAACAACAAAAGTGCTCTTCCCAGTAGACAGACGGGAAATGACCAGGGGGCTTGTAGCTTCGATCTGTGACCACAGTGCAAGAGAATGACAGCACTCCTCTCAAAAGCCCATGCCAGCCATATTTCAAAACACTCATCCCCGTTTTTAACAAGTCTGTCTGCACCAAGGCAGGGAATGCTTAAAACAGATGCATCAGTTGGTGGAGGGTTCAGAAAGCTGTGGAAACCATTATGGCTCGTGAGTTCAATAAATGGGCCGCTGTGCTAAGAGCTGCAGGGAACTATGCGCTCTAAGGATCAGTGCGAGCTGGAAGGGACACACTCAGTGTACACAACGTCTCATGCACTGCACAGTTCCAAAGAATGCATTACTTGCTTTAGCTATAATCTGATCTAAAATGTGTGCAGTTTAATTTTATTTGAACATTTTAAACTATAAATAAGAGTGTTGATCACTCACATCAGTCAGAAGTCCTGTTCTATGTGCTGAATCAAACATCATTTAAAGATGTTGAATTCACAAAATTCAGTCTTGTTTTGCCATGTTGTTTTGTCGTCTACCATTTGATGGGTACTTTTCCAGCACAAATAAACAACAGTGGCAGATTCAAGCAAAGCAAGCAGGGTACTGTAGGGAACAGATTTCTCCACGACTCAGGTGGGCTTTTTCTCCACCATAAGACTGACAAGTGTCTCTTGTAAGCAATGTCCTAAAGGACAGAAAGGATGTCCATAATCTAGTGGTCTAACTCAGAGACATCTGAAGAGCTAAGATAACCTAAGATGAAACCACTTGGATAGAATGTACTTGTTTACACGAATGATAAGATCCTTGGATCAGGAACAAGTACAGTAGGTAAGCAAATACTGTAGGTAAGAATAAACTCACTGTGTGAGGAGGCCTTCTTGTACTCTTATGGATGATTCATTATTTTGGTTGTTTTCAGCAGTCTATTCTTTATGGACTGTTTAAACATTTTGCTTGTGTACAGCTCACATTTTGCATTGTAACTTGTAATGTTTTGAATATCTTTTGCCTTCAGTCCTTCAAATGTATGATTCCGTAAGCTGTGGACTAAGCTATTAGAATTTACTCTTTTAGGCTACAGTAGTAAGATTAAAATGACCACAAATTACATGTTCTGAATGCTTCCCCTGTATGAGCTGATTTAATAATCTCTACTGTGACAATACAATTTACTTTCCTTACAGTTTATGATAAGCTTACTGTTTATAGTATATCATTTATTATAAAAACAATTCAAATTCTATTAAGGAAATGCATTTTTATCACCAATTCAACTATGACGGGATTGTTGTTTTGAAGTTTTTATCTTTCCCAGAAATTGGGTTATATTCATAGTATAAAGGGACTATAGCATGCAGAGAAAATCAAAATTAGAGATGGGTTAAAATAATAAAAAAAGAAATACTGCTGTTCCTTTGTACTGTGAACAAGATGCATGCAAAACATTCCAAATAATGTTCAAAAGTAATGTTAATCCAATAGAAAAAGATAAGGTATGTATAAAAAATGTTCTAAACAATAGATGAAGTGCTGTTACAAGTTAAGAAACTGAGTAGATGCCACTGTACATGACTTGCATAAACAACACAGGAACTCTCATAGCTCAATTTCACCTTCCCAAATCCACACTTCTCAAGTAAAATGAGTCGGTCAGAGATCAGCCTTTAAAAATACACACACCCTTCTGGAACACACTTCCTCTGAATAAAAGAGATCTTACAGCCCAGTCATATTATTAAGTAACTTTCATAAAAGGAGCTCTATGTCTGTAGCTGAAATCTGTAACCACATCCAAATATTTCTCCTTCATAAGTCTCTCTTTTCCTTTCTACAGAACCTCTGGCTGAACTGTTCACATGAGTGTGAACCATAAAATGCCACCACTGACCATTCCTAACCTCACCAAACAAACAATTCGTTTGTACATGAAATGTCTAGTCTCACAATAACATCCAAAGGCCTGATTCCTAAATGTAATATGAGCAATGATAATGTTCTAGATTTATCTGATATGTCAAATGTTTGGGTAGAAGTACAAAGGACTATTGTTCTGTTTTTGGTTATCAAACAGACCAGGTAAAAATATATTTCTCACCCCATTTTGTATACATCTAAAGAAGGCTAGCAAGATAAGTTTGCTGGTAACGTAAAAGGCTTTGACAATACACTCCCTCTTAAATGAAATTGAGACAGTCAGGTATCTCAGGGGTGAACTTGTTAAAAAATAATTGCACAATTGCAGTGCTCTAGAGTCGTTCAACCAGAAACAAGGAAACGAGCCGATTGAGCCCGATGGACCAGCCATCGCTGATCTGAACCTGGATCAGGTCTCTAGCCAACTGCAACCATGATTCCTCAAGCAATAAGGCACAATTGGTCAGGTTCTGCTGGGATTGGCTGGCCTTCTGCTGGCAGCAGAGACCCCTGGGACCTGCCAGGGGCCTGCAGAAGTGCCATGAGGTCAGCGGGAGACAAATCAAGTCAATCAACCAAGCAGGCAGGCAATGTTATATAGCACCTTTCAGAGGAGCATCCTCTACAAGATGGACAGCATGAACAGGTAGGGGAGTTAACAGTTAAAAGGTAGGGAAGACACTTCAATGTTTTAAACGCCATCCTCTTACACAGCCACAAACTTCTGCCAATTCCCACAACGTGCGCTTTTTCCTTGCGAATTCCCACAAGGTGCGCTCCCAGGAATTCATGGCATCTGAGTGGAGTCTGGGGCTCCTGACAAAGCAGCCCAACAGGCAGCCGCAGGCCTCACGGGCTTGTTGCGATTTGAACATCAGACATCAGAGAGAGAGCAGCTGCCGGGCCCCACTCGCGCAGCGCAGTGCAGAGCGCGTCTTGCGCAGAGTTTGCAGGCCTTGTACAGTCGGTGGACTTGTACGGCTCCTGTCCTATTTTCACTCAGTCAAGAGCTGGATGTTGCTGTGAGAATTAGACAGAGCTGCTGGGTTACAGAAAGGCCAGCATGTTTTTCAGGCAGAGGGGTGGGGTGGGATTGGGGCTAGGGGGCTGTGCTCCTGGATGTATGCCTGCCATCATTCATTTTAATCAATCGTGCCGTGTTGTTTAATTGGACAAATTCTCTTACGTCTGCCAGTAAAGCACAGCTGGGGGGAAAAAAGAAACGCAAAATTGACTTAAAGATTTACAGAACAACCTCTGATGTTGATAACAAACATAAAACTTCCCATTGCTGTCCTGTGTGCTGTACCTTTCCCAGACCCAATACTGTACGTCCAACATAATAAGAGTTGCTTTCATGTTTTAAATAATATAGGCTGTGTCATAAATTAACACAAGCACAGAAGTGAAACTGAACCACCAGCACTAGATTTTCCTGGATTCACTTGACGGGCCAAATGGCTTCCTCTTGTGGACTTCCCCTGAACCCGAACAAACCAGCACATTGTGTGAGACTCCAGGAATACATATTATGAAAACGTCTCCAAAGCAGCCCTGCAATCGCACAGAACAGTGAGCCCCTCGTTGCTCCTGAAGCTGCTAAGTAATATTGGCTGCAACTGAAGAGCAGAGACCAGAACTCCTACTGCTACAAGGCCCTGCTGAGCCCAGAGTGAAGCGCAGAGGAGAGCTGGTCCTGTAGCTCAAACCAGAGTCAACCTCTTGCACCACCAGTCAAGCACCACCTCACGTATTGGAGCAACTAAACAAAACACAAGCTAGAATCCTACCAGGTCCTAAAATGACAATACCCACTGGCTGAGAGACGTGAAAGAGAAACAGGCCCTGACAAGGTACAGGCTCAGTGACCACAGCTTGGCCTGGGAAACTGGGACAGACAGGCACACCTGCCAACCAGCACAGGCTGTCTAGCCTGTGGCACCCAAGATAAGGAACAGGCGTCTTCTTTTAGTCACTGGCTAGCTGGCTAGATTAGTAAAGGTACAGGGCTGAGAAAAGGTTTGTGAGCTCTTGTGAATAGTTATGGGATTTACAACTCCTTGCCTCCATAATACCCTAGTTTCATTGAAACTGGTCTTCACATTAATAACCAAAAGGTTTATATTTACCTGTTCAATGATTTTTTAGATGAAATGGTGTATGAAGTACAGTAGGAAAAGAATTAGTGTATGTGAAACAAATGAACCCCTAGTTTACTTAGTACAATTAAGGGGTAATTAGAAAGCTCAATTTAAAGAGAGGCGGAACTTTCTCTAATTGTGTATCGGAGTGTGGAGATTTCTTCTTTTCGCCTTTCAGAATGGGATTAATCTCTAATTGTTCATGATCAAGAAAAGGCTTTTCATGCATTTCATACTTTAAGTATAAAGCATAGAATACACAGAAAAAATATCACAGTGTCCTTTTTCTCAGATGGAAAAAAGACCCTACTTATTTGTAGGTCTGTAGGTCTATAAGAATGTAAGAGGCAAAGACACTGTGACATGAATGGCCCCATGATCATAACAAGTCTGTGAGGCAAGTAAGACCATCTACGGTATATAAAAGACATACCTGTATGTGCAATTCGTTATAACCAAAAGAAGTGGTATGATACATAACTGATATAAATGTTAGACCTAATCTTGACCTCACTAAGCTCCGAGTTACACTACTGACATACTGTAGTAATAAAGCAGCTGTTCAAAAAGAAAGAAGGGCTGTTGCTACCTTGGACGCGTGTCCTCACTTGGACAGTGACTCGACCAGCGACACAATACTTCAGTTACTCTCAGCAGACACGCGTGTCCTCACTTGGACAGTGACTCAACCAGTGACACAATACTTCAGTTACTCTCAGCAGACACGCGTGTCCTCACTTGGACAGTGACTCAACCAGCGACACAATACTTCAGTTACTCTCAGCAGACACGCGTGTCCTCACTTGGACAGTGACTCAACCAGCGACACAATACTTCAGTTACTCTCAACAGACACACGTGTCCTCACTTGGACAGTGACTCAACCAGTGACACAATACTTCCGTTACTCTCAGCAGACACGCGTGTCCTCACTTGGACAGTGACTCAACCAGCGACACAATACTTCAGTTACTCTCAACAGACACGCGTGTCCTCACTTGGACAGTGACTCAACCAGCGACACAATACTTCCGTTACTCTCAGCAGACACGCGTGTCCTCACTTGGACAGTGACTCAACCAGCGACACAATACTTCAGTTACTCTCAGCAGACACGCGTGTCCTCACTTGGACAGTGACTCAACCAGCGACACAATACTTCAGTTACTCTCAGAAGACACGCGTGTCCTCACTTGGACAGTGACTCAACCAGCGACACAATACTTCAGTTACTCTCAGCAGACACCCGTGTCCTCACTTGGACAGTGACTCAACCAGCGACACAATACTTCAGTTACTCTCAGCAGACACGCGTGTCCTCACTTGGACAGTGACTCAACCAGCGACACAATACTTCAGTTACTCTCAGCAGATATGTATTAAGTCCTGTTTACAATATCTGTATAATCACTACACCTTCCAAAGTCTTCGTACCTCTAGTCTTCAATATTTTAAGTTTACCATTGAAACCATTTAATTCTTTATTTATTTTAAAGATTTTACAATAAAATTAGAATACTCAAAATGCAGATTTTTTTAAAGATGCCTACTGGTCAGAACATCCTTTTAACAGAAAATGATCTCCAATTTCCATTTAAAAACAGTTTAACATACAGTACAGTTATAAAGGGTGACATTTCTTTTCAACAGATTATCTCACTTTAAATGAAATGATACAAGTATTTGACATCCTCAGAGGCACTGACTACTCCAGTGGACTTTTTCACAAACAATCGTGAAGCAGAAGGCACAAGTGGAGTCATCACGGAAGGCCTTGCCGTTGGAGCCAATACCCCGGTTTCTTTCCAGAAGCACGTGGATGAGACTATCGATTTGTTGCCATGCCAAAACCCGTTTTTAGTCAGCAGGTATTTTAACTCGGCCACTTTAGTGTGATGTGTATGAGCTACTGTATGTACAGTCCCTTACAATACATTCTCTCCACTACGGCCAGGAGGAATTTCTAACTGCACTTAGCTAGACCAAATATAAGGAAGATTATTTTGATTCATTACAATTGCTGAGACACTGGACATTTTTAGGTCCTTGATTGTATTGTTTAATTTTACAGCGACGACAAGGTCTGTGGCATTAACATATTACCTGTATGTAATCATTTTAAATTACAGCCATGTCTACATACATTTTTATCGTTTGCCATGTAATGTCATTTTAAATGAAATTTGTTATTGCTATTCTTAATCTCGTGTCTATAGTTTTAGTTCAAAGGTTAAGAGAATTCTTTACAAAAAAGGACAATGTTTTGGGTTTAAACAAGCCACAGAGCCCTATCCAAAACATCTGCAAACAATTCAGACCTTATGGTTTGATGGATATTTAGAGTCTAAATAAAAGAAACAGAAATTAACATGGAAATACACAAGTTATTATGAATTCACATAATCAACATTCACGTTATTTCATAATGTTACAACCCTTCATTTGCAACAATTGTTTTTTCTTTTATTTCCAAAGATTAATCAACTTGTGTCTACAATTGTGCTCTCCTTTAATAGCCATAAAACTTCAAATATTTTATGATGATTAACTGCATGTAGTGTTCAACATGGGACAATGGATTTCAGAATCTTGCAGTTTTGCCCACAATACTGACATTGCACCTGACTTTTCATGCCTAACATTTAATGAGCACAGGAAAACAGAGAGCCACTCAGAGACGAGCCTGACCAGCAGTTCAGTTCCTGAAGTCATGATGGCAACAAATTAAGAAGGACTAATAAGGCACAGAGCTCAGCTAATAGGAAAAGGCCCAGGGCCTGGTGCCAAGTTCAGAAGGTGCTGTGGGAAAGAAAGAGCACGAATGCCATCATTAGCCATTGTGCTTCGTGTAAGGACCCCTGGCAGGTCAGAACGGGCAGGCTCTGTCCTTCTGCCACCTCCAGGAGTCACTTCTCACATCTTACTGCCCTGTCTGCAAGCTGGAGTACTTTTAGAATCTTGGTGCTTTTTTAAAAGAAATTCCTTATATTCTTAGCTGTACCAATGGCCAGTACTAGTTTGAAATTGGGGGTCAACATGACATGAAACGGACCAGCAAAATAGCCCTGAAGAAATGGAAAGGCCGGTGGTTTCTAGATCACATTTCTCTTTAAAAGAGTTTGGAAATCAAAGGATTTATGTTCAGTGAACAGGACAGATGCACAGCCATTAAATACATTTTAGGTAGTCTAGACCAGCATTATATGCCAGTAAGGTTTAAGTAATAAGGGCACCTTTAACATAATTATATTCCAAACATCAGAAAAACAAAATTAACGGTGACGTCCCTGCAGTGAGCGAATACCTCTACAGGCAAGTGAAACAGCTCCTCGTAATGAATGGGGACAGCCTGGACGCTAATCTGCCCTGGAAAAGGCAGAAGGAAATGACAAGAATCAGCTTAATGTGAACACTAAGTGCTAGCAGAGCAAGAATGAAGAATGTTTCTTTTGCTGTATTTCATTAACAATTGACAGGTGGGGAGGAGATAAAGTGCATCGAAATGCGTGCCTACTATAGGGGAACTGTATTTATAGTAAGTCAATTATAGACACATAGATAAAACTGCTGCACTGAAGTGTCACAGCATAACGGAGATGTCACAACTTTGCCCAATGCTTCTGTATGGATCACAGAGAGAGATATGAAAGGCAGGATCTGAGCAGGTTATTGTAGAACGTCGAGTCCCACAGGGACAAATTAAGGGAAAGAGAATCTTTAGAAATGTAGCTCAGAAAGTACAATACGAGACAAGAGGAGCTATGCTGGAACTGCACTGATCCTACATCTGGAATACTGCAGACTGTTCTGGTCTCCGCAATGTAAAAGACAAAGCAGCACTGGAGGAGGTTCGGAAGAACAATGGGACTCATCCCAGGCTTAGGAAGGATTTATGAGGGCAAGCGAAAGGGCCTTTATCTTTTCAGACATCAAGGCGATCTGACTGAGGTTCAAAATTTTAAGCTAATTCGGTTGACCCCCGTAGACACCTCAAATTCTTAAGTTGACAGTGTCACAACACTACTGTATGCTGCTGCTACAGTGCCAACTTTTAGCATCAATTATACAGGACCTTTACACAGAAAATATTGCATTATATAGAAAAAATCCAGAAGCTATTTTCATAGTACATTTCAATGCCTTCATTAACCAAACTTCAAAATAAAGCAGTTTGGAGGAAGACATTATACAGCCCTACCGGCACTATCCCTCACCTCTCCCTCACTTCACTGATGTCCCCTTCCCCCGTCTTACTGTACCACATCTCCCTGACCTTCCCTCATACAGGAAGCGAGAGGATATGTCCACTGGGAAGTCCTGGAGAGGCTGTGGGCTGAGCAGTGGGTCAGGCCACACATCGTCACGGGCCAGGCATGTGTGCACATCTTGCCTCAGCACATCTCTTGGATTCACAGCCAGACCAGGAGAAGAGCTGCACATGGCAACAACTTTCATATGGAAAACAACTTTTTAAAACTTCACTTCACAGACAGTCAGCTCAGCCCTGGAAGCAGCGTGTCGGTCAGGTACATGAAGGCTTACCTATTCATTGAAATGGCCAGTTCTCTCCTCTGTGCAACGAAGATACCTTTTTTGGTTACTCTGAAACAAATGAGCCCACATGTCCTGGATATTATCTAAATTTCATCCACATCAGGAAATAACACAAACATTTACCCAAAAAAGAAACTTCATCCAAAACAAATACCACAAATGAGTTTAACATGTAGATCTAAAGATGAAGAAATGTAAATTGTTTGCTTGTAAGAAAAATAGAGATTTAAAAACTTTATTAATGGATTAACATAAAGTCTTGGCTTTTTAGAAAAATATTCATAAACTCATTCCAGACAGATATTGAGAGAAACCAGCATTCCTTCCAAACCCCTGACTGAATGTGTGGTCACACCCACCACTGCACAGCTTTCTACACCAATTAGCAAAATGCTGCAAGTAATTACCAATTTAACAAAGAACAAGAACATGAACACAAAACACACAATATTCTGGGAAAACCACCATCCCAGAATTCACTAGTACTGTATTTCACAATCCAGCTTTGATTCCAGCTCGGCAGAGCTGGCAGGCGCACACACAAAACCGTCACCAGGCAGCCTGCTGGTGCCACCCTGGAGAGAAACACATTCTTCAGGTTTACAGGAAGCACAAGCACATTTGTCCCAGGGCCTCTTATTCTGTTGAAGGATTATTACACTTTAAGGGAAGAGTCTAAGCTTGTCTAATCTGAAGATGCTCAGACCTTGCACTAGAGACACACCAGCAAACAGGCGTTTCATTACACCCGTTCCAAAATGGTACAATAAACAAAAACCTTCAAATAAAATCAAAAGCTAAACTTTATCTTTAGTTACAAATTAAACATGGAAATGGGTTTCTTACTCATGCTCCTTCTGTGACTTCAAGTGCCAGAATGAATTATTCTGGGAAGAGAAGGCAGAAATGTGGTGCTGCTGATTGTTTTGTTTAATGCTGTCTGGAACTTTTCTCCACTCCTACCGTTGCATGTCCTGGGAACATTTCCACTAAAAAATATTCTGGCTCTATCGCAATACATCCTCAAATATTGAGCGAATAAGAGGAATAGTTCCAGAAGTCCAGTAGCATTAACACAACTTTATACCAGGATGTTTCTTGTTCACTGGGGCTAAAATATTTGTGCTAATGTAATCACTTGTAACACACATGTGATTTGCAACTGGGAGTAGAGACAGCTGAAAAGAACGGAAGATGAAGTCTACTTTTTCATTAAGGAGACTTCCCTCTCTGTGCCCTATTTCTACTGCTCCAAACAGGAGATGCCTTCACTTTCAGTGACACATCTGCCATACCTGAATACAGAATAACAACAGCCTTATTGAATACTTGTCTAGGGACCTCTACTCCAGTTGTGTTCTTCCCATGCCCCAGTGATACTATTTATACACATTATATATACAGATTGTCAGCCACTAATGTCTCTGATATCCTGACAAAGAAGGAAAATAAAGCCAGGGGACAGGCTGAAAGGTTCAATTGCTCATATAGTAATTTATAATCCATCTAAAAAACCATAACCACTTCAGCCCAAGAAATCATGCATGTGGAGGACTATGAAGGAGCATGAAGCATTGCAAATCATCAAAGGCATTCACCAAATCAGCCCTAGGGACTTCAGAATGAGCACTGAAACATGATCCAGAGGAGTCCAATGGAAACTAAGGGGAACGTACATTCAGAACTGAGAACTGGAGGCACTCTCTGACACTCTCTGAAACCATGGGTCGAGGGAGTCTGGAAAAAACTGTCCAGACCCCAGTCCCCTCACATCCATTGCACAGTCTGGAACTGGCCTGGTTGCTCTTCAGCTCTGTTAGCTCTCTAGGTCTGCCACTCTCTCCCTTCTGGGTGACACAGGTAAGGACCTGCCACCTGCTTCCCAGATACAGACTTCTGGAAGCAGGCTGCAGCTCTGTGAGTGTGTTCAGGCACCTCCTGGCATTTTTGATAAAAAAAAAATAATTACCTTATTATTTCTTGCCACGAATGGTAATTAAAGTTTCCTCTTATTAACGCTACATCGACCAGCTAGCCTCATTTAAGGTATTTTCAATCAGCAAGAAAAAACCTCATGTCTCCACATTATCATCCAGCATCTGAAATGTACTAATTTTAATAATTTAACTTCTGCAATCTGCAGTAATGCTGGTTTTAACCATGTGTGGATTTATTTCTAGTTTTGCCTTTGGGTGGTGCGGTTTTCAGCCTGAGGGTCAGGGAGCTGCTTTTTGAGTTTGGACCGTGGGAGTTCTGTGTTGTCAAGATCGTGGGACTTAAAGCTGATCCGTGTGGCTCTGACCTTCACATGACCTTTGCCTCAATATGAAATGATTGCCATTAAAACACCCACTACAGTGACACCAGCTACACAGAAACTCAGGGTTGTTACACACCACAGTCTCGCCAGGCACAAAATTAAACCAGATATTTCATGAACATTTCACAGCTTCTTCTGAAACGTCTGAAAAGAACCAAAATAAAGGCAAGAAGGAAATTTCAGGGTGGGGCCTTGAGCTACAGTATTGGATTTGTCTGTCATGGAAATGTAATTGGTGTAGAAGTTTTTTTTTCCCTTTAACCTACTTTGACTTTTTGAGGTTCAGCCTCCCTGAGTTATCTGGCTCAATTTATTTTATTTGGCACACAATACAAACAGCTGAACAAAGGGCATGGCTGTGAATATTCAGACATCCCTTCTCTGAAGTGAGAGGCAACACCACAGACCTGTCGGGTTAAGGGGCAGGGAGGGAACTCATTTTCTTTGATCACACAAACCCGTAATGTTATGGTGTCAAGTAACGGAAAATAAAATAAAAAAAATTCATGAATTTGTGGTGCTACAATTTGGCTATAAAATACATAACCAAAGGATATACGGGTCTAACAGAAGGGTGTGTTGAAGCAGCATGTCTGTGAGCCGTAATTCTCCCTACGAGATACAGGAGTCCTTGCCGGACGCCCAGCCCCAAAAACAGCTGTCAATTCTAAAATGGGTGGAGATCTAATAAAAAACATGATGGTACACAAGTTGCTCCTGGGAAGAGCTGGGCTGTAAAATATTTGGCAAAGGTGCCAAACGCTGTACAGTTTGTTTTCTGGAGGCCAGTCTACTATCCAAAGGCTTAAAGGACATAGTGATTCATGTGCATTAGTGACTGGACTCCTGAGAGACCTGCAGATAATGAATTGGGATTCCAGTAATTACAGAACAGATCCTCGGCACTTCTATAGACTCTGAGGTATTGAGAGGGACTATTCTGACGGATTGCTTGCAAGACTGCCAGAATGAGGAAAGACACAGTAGCTGCTAGGGCCATGAACAAACAGGTTTATACATCATGCAAAGCCTTTATCTGTTTCACATTCCCTTAAGGGAATCTGGAACAATTATAAGTAATAGTTATAAGGACCCATATAACATTAAACTGATCAAATACCAGTATTTATTTGTTAGGGTTAATTTAGGAGTACACTTTTTATTTTCTCAAGCAATTGCATGGTTCGTAAAAAAATAAGTGTAATAAAATGAAAATACACTGTGACATGCATAAGAAAAGGTGGGACGATTATCATCAAACTCATCGTTCATGTAATACAAAGTTGTTTAGCTGGTGGAAGCGTCTGCTGGTGATGCAGCCCTGTCCCTCAAGCTGGGAGCAACTTTCCCACTCGTAGGGCAAAGTGAAGCCTCAGATAAGAACCATAAACCTCGAAGCCTGTGAGGCACTTGGGCACAGAAACACTTCAGGGAAAAAGAGATGGTTTATGACACACTTTTTAACAGAAAACATAACTCTGAAACTCAAAGAAAAGAAACTGCTCCCTAAGGAAAGTGCTCTGGAGACTGGGTGTAGAGCTGCTCTTTGCAGCGAAGTGTGACAATATGGAGACGTGCTATTGGGCAGATGACACTGTTTCAGTTTAGGATAATTCTGTGGGGAAATGACTTGTATCGACAGAATAAGCAAGCATTTATTTTTGTGGTTAAGACTTTATAAAAAAAATGAAACCGGAGGGACTGGGCCATCCAGTCACACACTGTGTAATTACACATGAGATAGCTGGGTAGTTCCTCATGTTCCTCTTGAAAAGCACTGAGGTTTTAACTGTTTTAAATTGGGCCATTTCTATGGCAACGCTGTGGGGATCTGTGCACATGCACATGCAGGCAGCAGTCCACTGGCCGGAAGGCACTGCAAACCGCCGTCAGGACATGGAGGGGGTGAAGGGGCAGTTGAGCCGAACCACCCCAATGGCCAAATAACACAACTGCTTTTCTGATTGGTTTGAAAGCATTCTTTTCCTTTCTAGAAATTATTTTGATCATGTGTGGTTTGCTTGTCGAGAGACATTAGAAACTGTACTCAACCTTGTGGCTATTTCACCAGGCTAGGCTATAGGATGAAGCAGTTCAGGTGGGGAGCTGTGTCAGCATGCGCAGGCTCCAAAGGAACAAGTAATAGGTTTATTCCATGCTGAAAAGAGGAGAAAGAAAACACAATGTTTCAGCTGTGGAGCCTTCTTCAGGTGTGAGAAAGACAGGGTAGATGGCAAAGATTAAATAGCACAGGAGAAAAAAAGCTGAGAGAGGGGAGGAGGCAGGAGGGGCAGAGAGGTAGAGAGGCCACTCAGGAAGTGTGAAGTGGAGAGGGGTGAATCAAAACCTGCATGTGAATAGAGTAGATGACATGAAAATAAGTCTGTCATTGAGAGAAGGGGGAAGGTGTGAACCTAGTTTCAGGATTTTTTGTTGTTTCTGATATCTTTCTGCTGTGGGAGTTAAGAAACCCTTCTTTGAGAATGCAGACTGAGAGATCAGTGTCACCCAGAATCTGGATCACCCAGACAACGTCCTGTACCTCCAGCAACGTCATTTACTGTATCTCTTGCATTTAATCTTTGTTGTCTGCCCTGTCTTTCTCACACCCGAAGAAGGCTCCACAGCCAAAAAGTTGTTTTTTTTCCCTCTGTTTTCAGCATGAAATAAACCTATTACTTGTTCCTAGACTTTAGTATGTCTGCATATTGCTTTGTTAAATTTCAGTTTTACACATACTGTTCAGTACGTATTTATAACGACAGATGTTCTTGTCTTTGCTCTGATCCAGTGCGTTGCTCCTTCTCTGTATTTCGTCCCTCCTTATAAGTCCCTACTCATGGGCTGCTTTCCCTTTTTATAAAAAAAACCCTGCATTGCACCTTTGTAAAAAACCTCTGCCCTTGATCTCTTTTGCCCATCTCCCTTCCTGCCCAAACCCCCGGAGTGGGCGATGAGCTGCCAGCTGTCTCCTTTCCTCTTGCAGCACTCCTCTCTTGACCCTCTCCAGTCTCTTCCTCCTCACCACACTCAGCTGAAAGTGTTCTCCTCTCGATCACTCAGTACATGCTACCTTTGTCTTCCTCAATCTCTCCAACATCTCTGACACTTCTAGATCAGTCTTTTCTCCATTTAACAGTTGCTGACCTTGTCTGACTGTGTTTTGTGGCACTTCTCTCACCATCACCCCCTACCCTGCTGATTCCTGGTGTTCCCCAGGGTTCTGTTCTGGGTCCTCTAATATCTTCTTATAGCTTTACATAGTTTATGCTAATGTTGCTCAAACCTTCCTCTTTTCTGTCCACTGATACTCCTCCCACCTCATGGCCATGACATTCTGGATGTACTGTTTTGATCTTAAACTTGACCTTGCAAAGTTTTACTTCATTTTTCTGCTCCTCCTTGATGTCACACCTGACCCCTTCCTCTCCCTTATTTCTCCTCTGGCATTCTCTTGCCTTCTTTTCATGGACAACATTCACAGAACCAGCCCCTTCCTGACCAGATATTCCACATGACTGAAAGTACAGCCCTTGGTGCTCTCCCATTAGTACTGTAACTCCTTCTGGGCCAGCATCTCTGCCAACACCACATTTGCACAGCACTTGCAATTTGTGTTAGCCTCACTGTCATTTTAGTCATTTCATTTATTTTACCAGCACAAATGTTCCTTGTATTTACTCAATGTAAATTTTGTCTAGAGTGTTAGATGGCTCTGGATAAATGCATCTATAAAGCAAATAATAAGAATCAAAAGCTTTTGAAATATGCTGTAAGACCACATGTATGTTAAGGTTTTGATTTCCATAAGAAGTACCAAAGGCTTATAAAGAGTACAGCAATGTATGTTCAGTGCTGCAGAGAGGTGAAGATTCGGTATTGCTTCAGGAAATGGGCAGTTAGACCAGGAAATGAATAGCAGATGTTTCTATGGCCAGCAGCCTGTGTTCTTTGGTCCTTCTATGTAATTTACAGCAGCCTCATGTTGCTACTGTGGGACAAGCCCTAACCTACTCAAATCCCTGGTGAAGGATATAAATCCATTTGGCTTTTAAGCCTTTTCTTCAAATTCCCCCATTTCTGAAGCAGTACTACAGCAGCCTAGGAGCAGGGCAGGTCCCAGGAACAGGAGAGGCCGAGCTTGGTCGACCTCTGCCAGGGAACACCTGCTGTGTTACATGATGGAGGATGTCAGAGCCTCAGCAGGGGGTGAGGTTTCCCTTTCAGCCCAAGACTGCTGGTCTGGGAGCTCCTACCTGCAAACCACAATTTTCAAATGCAATAATGAAATTTCATAATGAAATTGCTTATTTGAGTCACTAGGCTGTTTTCACAACCTTTGTATCTTTATAGAGGGAACACTTACAGACTTCACTAGAAATCTTAATCAAGCATACTATGAGGTTGTGCAGTGAGAAGCACGGGGGCTGACCCTGCAGGGGCTCAAGTGACCCACATCATGGACAAACTGAGCCCAGAGTAGAATCACAGAAGCCCAGCTGAGTGCAGTGACTGGAGTAAATCCCTATTATTCCAAAGGAATCAAGACTATGGCAGAAAATGTTCCTTGGCGACTGCAACACTGGTTTTTACCAAAAGACACATCAGGATAAAGCCTGATGGGCACATCATTGAAAATCTCCTCATTTCCAGGAGGTGCTTATCACACCTGCATCATCTTCAACACTCTGTCTGCCACAATTGTGAAAAGAGGGGAAAACTTATTTTCATGGGCTGCCCTCCTCACCCAGAGCGGTGCTGCTCCTCAAAGTGCTAAACAAACACAGGGAGAAACAGTTTGAGCATAACTCTAGTCATAATAACTCCACGGTTTGTGCTATAATCCTCTTCTTCCAAGTTCACTTCCAACAGGCAACAGCTGTGTTCTGAAGATTTCTTATGGATGAAATTCTAAAGTGAACTTATTCTTGTGAGCCTGTTTAAGGTGTGCCTTGGCATGCAGGGAATTGGTCTCTGCAGGTCTTTTCAGGGCAGCCGGGACATTTCTCAAGTATCTCATCTGTTCAGGACCTGTGCAGCAACCATGAGAGAGAAACACTCTTGAGCTCTTTTCCTTCAGTCGATTAACTTTATCAGTTCTCTTGTCTTGGGCTTGTTCACATGCCCGAGCAATACATTTTTTCTGGAAAATAAATGCACATTAGATGCCACCACTGTTGATCAATGGACCAACTTACTATAAACTCCAGTGTGTAGTAAAAATTAGAGCAACAGAATACAATGAACACAATGTAAGCAAGCTATCACTGAGTATGTGAGCACTAAGTTAAATCTGAATTATTACCAAACATCTAACATTTCAGGGGGTGTCTTAAAATTTTGCTAAGTCTGTGTGTATAACTTGCACGGAGCTCTGTGGTTGTTGGACTGTGGTATAAGAATCTACAATGGGACAGTATCATGTTCAAGGCTATTATAACAATCACCTTGCCAACAAAAATGAATTTTAGAAGTACAAAAGAAAAAGACAAAAGCAAGCCAAAGCAAAGGTTGAAACATTAATACTTACAAAACATAGAATACGTTAAATAAGTTGCACAGTTGGACCCACACTCCAACCTTACTCCCAAAAAGAAAAAAATGCATCTTAAACAATACACAATGACCACTCAGTATTCCAAAAATAATACAATTATTCAGTGTTTGGGCTCTGAATTAAGAGCTTGTTAAAGCACTGTAAACAGCACCATTCCTTTCAGAACTCCTGATTGTACACAGTGCCGATCATACTGCAGAGGATGAAGAAGAGGTCATGAACCAGCAGTTCCCTCCTACAAAGAGGGAACACAGAAATGAAATGAAGCAATGAAGTCATATCATGTAACCTAATGTAATTCCCAAGGAAATCCTACAAGCAGACGTCTGAAAATAGGACAAAGCAAACACAGCTCTTTAAACAATGTTCTTAACTCCTGAAAGCCCATCCATCAAAGAACTTGAAAAAAGAATCTCAGCATTTCGCTTGTAATCACCAAAACATTATTTCTCTCCTTATCAGGACAAACATATACATGTCTATCTGTTCCACTGTGTATCTTCTAATGAACCCCCAAGCAGCACTTCACATGCGTAGGCTGCAAAGGAACAAGTAATAGGTTTATTCCATGCTGAAAAGAGAAGAAAGAAAACACAACGTTTCAGCTGTGGAGCCTTTTTCAGGTGTGAGAAGGACCCTTACATCTGAAGAAGGCTCCACAGCCGAAACATTGTGTTTTCTTTCTTATTTTTTCAGCATGGAATAAACCTATTACTTGTTACTTCACTTGAAGTATTTGTTTAAAATGTGATTTTGTCTCATTCCCACCTCAAACGCAGAACAGTTTGCCTTTTGCACTATACCTGTTATATTAGAATCAACATTGTTCCATCATCTCAAACAGGCATTGCTAACCCTTATTCATCAAATAAGAGTTTAAAAGACTTATTGTTTCAATCAACATCTGGCTGATTAAATTGGATAGCAACAGTGGTGATGGATCATGTAGAAAATCAGGTCAAGACATTTAAGAAGAATTGACTAAATTGTGAGCATCAGAATAAAACCTCATAATAAACTGCAAACGTTTGAAAGACTAGATCAGGAATTGAACAGTCATTTTGACTGCTGACAATCTGTATGCAAATTAAATCGGCTGGCACAGTGGCACTGACTGAGACAGCCAGAAAGTAATGAGGCTCTATAGTGGACATAAACACTGTAATTTCATTTCTTCAACAATCACGATTCCCAAACACTCCACTTGATTTGTTGCAAAGCTCTGCTGACCCCTGCTGGATGCAAGGGAGAGACTTTTAAATTCAAGTGTAAAACACTTAAAAATCAATCATCCAATTAATCTATTCAGCTCCACTGACCTGGTGAAATTAATATACCAGAGGGAAAGACTTTGCACTTTTTAAAATGGAAGATTAAGGTGCACCACTACAATATTTCATTCACAATGTAAAAGATAGCAGTTGCAGAATGTGCCATGAGTGTAGCATTTAGTGAGCTTCGTTAGTTAGTTAGAAAAGAATTATGGTTTCCCAGGATTAAAGTTAGGCTGTTTTCCACATTTTCTAAAACCATCTGACAAGTGACAGTAAAAGCTTTGGAAAATATTTTTCAGAACTATAATAAAATACAGACCACTATAATCAGCTGAGGATAATGACATGTGGACTCCAGACATGAGTGCAATAAAAATGAAAGTCACTTCATGATACACACACTGAGCTACAGACAGATACGCTCCAGTTAATTTCAACCCTTTGCCATCTTACCACCTCCTGATGGGACAACTCGATGGGGAGACATCAAGACCACAGCGGCCGATCTGAAGGGCCTTCAGGAAAAGCCCCTCCTGCTGGAGCTCCAGGGTGAGGTGCCCTACCTTGCACTGGCCGGCCACACACACAGAGGAGTCATTGTGGTCGCACGGCGTCCCGTCGATCACCCTCTCGGCCTGCCGCACGTAGAAGCGGTAGCCGATCGCTCGGCAGTTCAGCTCACAACGCTGGTCCCCCTGCGCTGCATCACAACGGGAGAAAGGAGAAGGTCAGCTCGCTGGGTCCTGTTCCCAGTCTGTAGTGGAACACACAGGAGCCAGTGTCACAACACGATCGTTCACCTCAGACCAGTTTGTTGTAATATGTGGAAAGACGGAGCTGAGGTCATTGGACCCATCTGGCTGATTCGACTCCTCTCAGGATCTCACACAGCCTTTGAAAGAACCCGGGCAATGGGCTTCACCCACGCTGAGTTACCAGACGTCTGGTACAAATAAAGCACTAAAACAGAAGCAGTCGACTTTACTCTTTCAATTCTTCATGAATTAATGGTTCTGAACAATTCCTACCTACTGTACAGTGTAAATATGCAATTACTTAAATGACTGATGTTATTTGAAAATTTAATAAATTGATCTACACCCCAATAAAAACTGACCCACTTCTTAGCCATTCTTCTCTGGGAAGTCATGAACGGGTTGATGCTGCTTGAACGATTGCAGGTGTAGCGGTCTGCTCCCACAAACACTCAAGCTAACGACCTGATGCTTTCATGGTATGAAACTCTTCGGTGTGTTAAGGGGATAACAGAGAGAAAAACCCCTGGTCCAATTATACCATTCAACCACACCAACCTGGGAGTGCATGAATTCAGGAACAAATGCCGTATATTAATTGATACTAAATTACAATTTTAAATGACAAAACTCTCCGTATTAGAAAAGGGTAGTCAAATTTAAAAATAGCCATGCAAATCGGAAAACCAAAGGTCAAAGATCTAGAAATCAGAAACAGACGGAACCAACGGTAGCAGAACTGCATCCTAATGACGTGCAGATTTGGTGCCACAACCACAAGATGGCAGGATTGCACTATTCTCAAATCAAAGATGCTCAAAGACAAGAGGTTATTTATCAGGACAGAATGTGTATTTACCCTGTAATAAAGAAATGGTTAATATACAGTATTACAAAAGATTCACTGAAAAATTCACTGAAAATCAAGTGCTTGTTGAGAGTTTTATTGTATCATTCACTCATCAAAGTGACAAAGATGCACAACTAACAACAAGAAGCACTTATCGACCACTGAAGCGCCATATCAGATTACTTAAAAGGCATTCTATTATTAATTAATATTAATTTAGTTATTAATTTTAAATTAATGGATATTAAGATTCTGTTAGATTCAACAAGCTACAGGCATCTACACACATACAGTACACGTTTAGGACTAAGAGCAGCAGGCCGCTAGAATTCTGATTCCTGTGAATGATGGCCAAGTCAAATCAAAATCCCAACCAGTCAATAAAAATAAACTTTCAATAGAAATAATAATACAGTGTCCCAGTAACACTAACCTCAGAGACTGTATTAAGCAGAAAAGACTAAAATGGAAGTAGTTCAGGTGGGTAGCTGCATCAGCATGCGTAGGCTGCAAAGGAACAAGTAATAGGTTTATTCCATGCTGAAAAAAAGAAGAAAGAGAACACAACGTTTCGGCCGTGGAGCCTTCTTCAGGTGTCAGGTGTCACACCTGAAGAAGGCTCCACGGCCGAAATGTTGCGTTCTCTTTCTTCTTTTTTTCAGCATGGAATAAACCTATTACTTGTTCCTAAAATGGAAGTAGTCCAATTGATGGATTTTATCTTAACTAGCTGTGAGACAAATCAGAGGGCTCAAGTCAAAAACTACAGGGAAGTGTGTCGAAGAGTGAGAAAAGGAAGCAGTCCTTTTCACAAAGGGTTGTTGGAGTCTGGAACAAGCCCATCTGCCCAGCCATATTGCGAACTCAGAAAAATAAGATCTACAGAGAACCAAAGAAGCTTGCTAAGCCCCACTTGTTTATAACCTTTCTGATGCTAACGTAGGAAGAATTTCTTAACTGCTTTGTGTACAGTCAACATCTTGAATGATAACCACACATGTGGGAAAATGTTCTAAATAAACAGAATACTGTACATCTCTGTTGCCTGTGTGCTTATCTGCATTTCTGACCTTAGGCCCTGATTAACAGAACCTCATGTATGCGAGAGAACAGAAAGACAGTAGCGGGGTGTCAGCTGGGGGGGTGTGGAGGAGGCAGGAGAGATGAAGCACGTCTCTTGAAGACAGCGGGTGTCTGTCGTGACAGGTAATGATGTTAGACTGCATTAAGACCAATATAATTCCAGTCAGCAGCAGAATGCGTGGGTCTACCGCAGGGGTCTCCAGCCTCCCTCTGTACTGACACGCTACCCTCCTTACCCCTGAACAGAGCTCTCAATGTTTCTCCCACAGCTGCTACAAAGTCTATATTGTCTCTACTTCATTTCTTCTTCATTGTAAATAGATTCATCTTTATAATCAGATTGGCAATTAAATGGTTGTGCAATACTTGACATGCAGGAATGAGGTTATAGTGGTCTGCAATAATCACTGCATGTGAAGCAGAAATTATTATGAATCTGCTTGATGGTAAAGGGAGTCCAGTGAGAGTCAGGTTCTGTAGAGTAAGGAGCAAATTCATATTTTTAAAGAATTTAGTCAGTGCTAAATATTACGTTATTAAATTTAAAAGCAAATTAGAGTAAGTTAACTTGCATGAATACGGATTAAACATTTTTGTTCCTAATTAATTCTGTGAGGGATATATTTGTGTGGAAATGACTTTTAATGTTTTCGTTGTGGGATATATTTTAATAGTTAATGGTTTTAATAGTTAATTTTAAAAGCAGTTAACTAGCTAAACGCTAAATTGACATTAGTTCATAATGAATGCTTGGCTTTTTGCAGTTTATTTTTTTCTTTAGAATGATCAAATTGGAAGAAACCTGCTGTTGACTCTTCAGTAATCTGAACATCTACAGTATTATAGACAGAGCTGCATGCCTTCAGTGACCTGGGTTAATAACCAGTAATCTATTCTGCCAGCCTGAAGTTGGGAGCATAGCTTCACATCCAGACACAGACTTGTATGTATACACTCATGCCATCGCGCTGTTTTAAACATATCATTTAATCTTTCCACTATTACAGTACATGTATGTAAATAACCTGTACTACAGACATACATTTAAGATTCACATGGCGAATCACGGTGAATATCTATTATATACTGTAGTATTACAGACAGATGTGCTTGCATGCAATTACATTGATTCTAAATCTGTACAGTAAGTCAGATACTCTCTCACCCAGCTATTTCTTGAACAAGCCCAGGGTATCAGCATTGAGAACATGGCTGAGTAGCTTGTTCCAGACTCCCATGACCTTGTGTATAAACTGTGTCCCGTTCACTGTTTTCAATGCACCTAATCTCACTTGATTAATTGTTTTATTTCCAATTGTGTCCTGAAGTTTGCTTTGCCAAGGACTTTTAGGATTCAGTCTCTTAGACTTTGCCATCCAAGACTAAAAATTATTAATATAAACGATTAATTGTTTTTTATAAGCGTATTTATGGTAAAGTTGTGCACAAAATTGAACACACTATTCTAAGTAAGGTTTCATCACCACACTGTAGAACTTTAACACTACGGCAATGATGTGTCAGCGTAGACAGTTACATTTTGTTTTCACAGGTCGCATCTACACATTAAGCTTCTCCCATCTTGCATTCATACTTTGCTCCCTGCATGAACCACACTTCACATGTTCACTTCAAATGTCAACTTTCAGATTTTTGCCCATCCTGAATTGTGAAAAGTCCTTTGCATATTGTACAATATTTGTTAATCATCTTGTTTTGATATCAGCAGCAAACATGACTTCACTAACTATACAGAACCTAGATTAATGATGTGAATTAAGAGGCGTGTTCCCACTACAGATCACTGTGGTACATCACTAATTAGATCGCCCCAACTTGAGTCTTCTGCCATATTCGGTTCTTTTCCACTCATTAACCAGTTCTCACTCCAAATGAACATCTTGATTGAATACTGCCTGTTTTTTTTTAAGAATTAATCTTTTGAACAAAGATATCAAAAGCCTTCGGAAAATCTCTGACCATATAATGTGCTTTAGGTTCGGTTAGAATAAAATTAAGCAAAATGTCTCCTTCAGATGATCATTTCTATAACTTTACATGTGAGAAGACATTTTGCTCAGCCTCAGAATAGCATCAGCCTAGTCAGTGATGAGCAGATACACTAAGTGTTAGGCTTAGCACAGCTGGCAGCAATACAAAGAAAACAAAAGTATTAAGTAACCTAAGAGTAACAGTTTTTTATAAATCAGGTGGGGAGCTGCATCAGCATGCGTAGGCTGCAAAGGAACAAGTAATAGGTTTATTCCATGCTGAAAAAAAGAAAAAAGAGAACACAACGCTTCGGCCGTGGAGCCTTCTTCAGGTGTCGCACACCTGAAGAAGGCTCCACGGCCGAAGCGTTGTGTTCTCTTTCTTCTTTTTTTCAGCATGGAATAAACCTATTACTTGTTTTTTATAAATGTTTATTCTCATCCTTCCCAATAATGGTTTATCCTCTAGGGATCATACTGTGTTTCACACAAACACAAGGGATGTGGCTTTTTATCACCATTGAATTATTCACTTCTCTAGCAGACCCTCTCTCTCAATTAATTCATTGTTTTATTTACAGGTTCAGTAATCCAGTACTCTGCCATTCCCTTTAATGCCACACAATTCCCGCCCAGAGGTTACTTACTGTTTACCAACACACCTCAGCACATTGCATGACAACAAAACTGAAAGTCACACAGAAGACAAAAACAAAAAAGCTATGAAAAACTCCAGTGAATCCCCTAAAGATTAGTGCCGAAACCGTAGGGTAATTAAACAATGAGGGAAAATTAGACTTAAGTTCAATTGTTACAAGCTCACTCATGCTCTGCAAAATTCAAAACTATATGAATTAATAGTAATTAAAACATTGAAATACTGTAATTTGTTTTTACCCCAATACCGTGGTTTACTAGGCTGGCCTTATGGTCACAGTTCCCTAGAGCAGACAGAGTGCATGAGGACAAGCAGACATGTCACCTGCTGCTTCCTCCTGACATTGAGATAAGATAAGATTGATATGGCGTCCAGCAGAACATCTGTGGGACAAACGGGAGACAAGTTTATCAAGCCAACCTGTTCCATCCAGCTGTAGCTGCATTGTGTGTCCGCAGGCTGCCCAGAGCCCAGCTTGTGTGTCAGTGTGTCCAGGATTGTGTGAATGATGAGGGAGCTCAGACCCAATACTTTTCAGAGTTTTCCTTTAGACATTGTCTCATGTTTCATGATGAAAAAATAATCATTATTCTTTGATGTGTATTTTCATTCAGATTCTGTGATCATGCTGCCAGAAATCTGTTTAAATAAAATAATTACAAATTCTAAAACACACAAACCTGAGTCTGAGTCCAAAAAAAAGACACATAATATTAATTTTGTGTGTTGTTGTTTTTTTTGCTGTTTAAGTGAAAATGTACTAAAACATGTTTAACTTCACAGTACTGAAATACTACCAGGTTACATTGTGTAGAAGTTATAATGAAATCACTCATTCAAAATCTTAAAGGACAGCACAATATTTAAAACATAAAATAATAGTACAGTACCTCAACTATGCAAAGGTTTAATGTAGTTTTAAGTTTCGTATCAACTTCTTAAGCTACTTACTGGTAAATGAAGCTGTTAAAGCAGACGTTCTTGTGGGGATTTGGCAGTGACCAGCCTTTTTAGCCAGACTGCAGTGAAACAATTTGCTAAACATATCCCTAATCTACAGTAAATCCTGAAGTAAAGGTCACTGAAACTGAGCACTTTCCCCACTCAAGAAATGTGAGTAAATTATTCATTTCCAAGAGTGGATCACCTGAGAGCACTGCGACTGAACAGATCAACACAGAAGCCTGCAATAACACAGCTTGCCAGATTTGTGTGCACCGAGCCTTAAATGTTACTCTCTGCTTTTTTGCCAAAAACCCTATAAAATACCCTTAAACTGTGAATGAAACCACACATACAGTACAGTAGCATTGGTTCTGTCTAAACGCCTTTACCTGAAACTGTAAAGCCAAATGCAGTTTCTTTTAAGTCTGCACAGATTTCTTTACTATTTGCTATAAAAAGCTGCAGCTCCCAGCCCACCTCCGGATCTTCATGGAATGGCTTGAAAATCAGCCTTCAATTGTGCAACTAAAATCACATCAGCATAATGAGCTATAAATACTGTATCTATCCACTATGAATGCTTTTCATTTAAATGTTATACTGTACTTATTTACCAGAGACTGAAATGAAGGAAAATGGACCATGAGGAAAGATAAAAACTAATACAAATCCATTCACAAGGGAAAAGAGAAACGATAAGTAGGAGATGCGGAAAATGTTTAGAGGTGTTATGTAAACAATGCAATAAGTGTTGTTACAGGTAAAAGAAGAGTGAAAGATTTGACTGAAAGAAGACAGTAAATAAAAATAAGATGGAGAAGCATAACAATACCACCACTGACACAGCAGTTCTTAACCCGATGCCCACTGGCATCAGTGCCCATTCAGGCAGACGCCCATTCAGAATCACAGTGTGGTGCTGTGGTCGCACTTGACAATGGTGCTCCCACATTTCTGCAGTCACATGTGGCACCAGTTCACACCCTGGACACTGACTAGAGGTAGAAGCAGCAATGAAGTCTGTGCAAAGGGAAAGGACAAGGTAATGATAAACTCAGTCTAAGTACTGTAGGTCTTAGAAGCAGGACTTCCCTCGAAGAGAGAATAAATCTGGTTCTTAGTAAACATCACACATGTTTTTTCTGCATCCCATGGAACGATCAACAAAAGAATAAAGAAGCAGAATACAGTAAAAAACACACCCCTGGCTGTGCATCCAGTCACAGAAAAGAATAAGAGCTTGTTATGTGATGTTCACACAGGCCTCGTACAGTATCTCTGTTGCCTAGACGTGCCACATTTCCGCCCAGTACTCGACTGCATCTTTTTCTGTCGGGCATTGTGCTGTCCGATCAGCCACGAGCACCAGTACTTTGTCAGGCTGTCTTACCTTCGTTGAACGGCTCCCACTCGTACAGCCTTCCCATGAAGGGTTTGTTGTTGTAGGAGGAGCACTGCACCTCACGAATATTCCGGCTGCTCGAAGGACAGGCCTGCAAAGAAGAAGAAAGCAGACATTTTGGTTAATTTACTTGCCAAGACGCATGAGTCTCTTGAGGTTAGCAAGAGAGAACACGAACAGTTCTTGAGGGAAAGAGAGGCCATCACAGAATAATGCGTACAGTTAAGTAAAAGGTTAGATAGACAATTTTTAAAAGCCCATTAACATTTTCCCAAATCCAGAGCAAGCAAAGAGTAAACCCAATTCCTGCGTCCCTCAGCTGTAGCTCTAATGGAAACTGGACGCCATCAGACATGAGGGATTGCTGCATGTCCCTGGACAAAGGTGGATTCGCGAGGTGTAGAGCTACGGAGGCATGGGTGTTTCTGAAGTCTCATTACAGTATTAGCCCAGACATTGATTTCCTCCCTTTGTACACGTTGAAGCTTTTTCCACTGTGCACAAGTCCTGGCAGAGTTCTCTTGCTAATGCAGAGCAATATATTGCATTAATTGAAGTATCACAAAGACATGAATTTGTCTCCACGTATTATACTTCAATCAATACATTTGCCTGGAAAGTTTAAGCTCATTTTGCATAGTTAACAAGTAATGTTGAATTCTTTCTTTGAAGTAGAACAAAATCTTAAAACTATCCTCTCTTAGTCACTACATGATATTTGTGAGAGTGGGTAGAGTACAACTTTGCTCTTGAAAAACACATCAAATCTGTAACACTCAGCCCTTACACTGGAAACTGCTGTCTTTGTTGGTTCTTGGGGTCTGTGACATTACTCGGATACCTACATTATTGGAAGACTGGTACACTTTTTACATATTAACAGTCTCAGTTACTAAATTACGAACTTAATTGGATATATTCCACATTCTTGACTGTTTATATGTGTCTGATGATCTTATTGTTAATCAAGTATTTGGTTAACTTCACTGAGAAGCTGCACATTATTAAAGCAAAACGTTAACTGTAATTAACAGGATCAGGGTGCCCTTTGTGTCCTTGCTTGTGTGTCCTGCGAAGGACTTGCGTCCCAGTCAGGACATCGTTCTGTCCTGTGTCTGGGATTTCCAGGATAGGTTACAAGTTGCCAATAACCTTTACAGGACAGCGTAAACAGCTTTCTGGTTACAGATGGTTGGATATTGATATATTTCAGCAGCCAATGTATAACAGGGAAGGACTTTTTCAACAAAGTGTTGAGTTTGGTTGTAAGAGTAAGAACGTTTTGCCTTGAATTTGAATGAAAACCAGGACACAGTGCCTCTTCACCAGCTGAGATGAGTTGAATGGACCTGGCCTGCTGTACAGCACCTTCCAGAGATATGTGCTCTGCCCCCTACTGGGCTTTTATCTATTTCTGCTGCTGTAAGTAAAATTCTTGAAATTGCCATCTTTATTATGAGATTTACAAATGTAACTAGAGACCCACCTATAAAAAAACATATTTGATGCAAAGATAAACAGTTAAGCAGGTAGTTGAATTAAATAATCTGAACCACATTTCTGTGAAAAAAACATTCTAGTACAATTTTCCAATTTTCAAATCAAGTTGTAAAGTACAGCGGAATTCATGATGAGGAAGACAATTAAGTCATTTGATTGGTTACAAAAGTACAATTTCCTCTAAAATTGAAAGAAAATAAAGCAACATTTTGCACCTATATTGTTAAATCCATTTTTGTGGAAGAACAGCACATTCTGCTCTTGTATTCAAATCTGTATAAGCTGTGCAGAAAATGCCAACTATAAATTACATGAGGAGAGAATTTAAAAGTCAAGGAAGAAGAATTTTCCACATTCATTTCATGGAAAAACTGAAAAAACAAATTAAGCAACCTTAAAGTAAAAAACCTTGCACCTGCAAAATGTAAGGCTGTATTCGATTCCAATTCCAAGACCTGATTATTTTATTAAATATTAGTACAATCTTAAATGACAGTGTTATATGGGATGTCAACTGAGAAAAAATAAATACCTCATATTTTATTTAAAAGGTGGAGTAATGCAATCGGGCAAAATCTTATTTGAAAAGGGGGGAAATGCACTCTTTACAGACGATGCTGAGAACGGTTCTGGGTGCAGATGTGAAGTACTGTACTTACATTAGTGTTACAGATCTTGTATTGCTTGTGGGCTCCTACACATTTAATAGTGGTCACGCCCGGGCCGGGGTATCTGAGGTGAGGAGAGAGGAGCAGAGACGACCCGCTGCCCGGATACTGGCTCTGGGCGGGCTGGTATATAGAAGTCCTGGCGTGATGGGTTCTGCTCTGAGAGCCGCGGTAGATGCCGTTTCCCGTGTCATATCCCGGGTGTGGGTTCTGCTGTCTGTACCCCTGGCCTTGCCCTCTCCTACGAGGGTGGGAGGCCTGGCGCTGTCTACGAGGTCTGGGGGCACTCTGCCCCTGCCCAGTGTCCGTCTTGAGTGGCACGATGTAGGGAAGTTTACCATAGCCATATCTCCCTGGCGTGATCTGTTTCTCACTGCTACCCCTGTGGGAAAAGCAAGGAACAGTACAGAGGTCTAAGTACAGTGAACAGGCAGTGTGCTGCTGGTGCTTATTCTGGTCACAAAGGTCATTGGCAACACAACTCAGAAGAGTTTATTAGCAGGATTTGATTCTGGATTTTCTGAAGACCAAAACACTGTATGACTGATTAATTGAAATAATTAGTACATCTGTCTAGCTGTTTTTAATAAGGTAATTACATTTTCTAAACTTCATTTTGTAGGTTTAAAACCTTAAACTTAGAAAACAGTCTAAATAAATGGAATTAGACCTCCAGTCTGCACCTCTTTTGCTTGGAGTCTCATGTGTAACTCGCTCTTTATTTCGTTCACGAAGTTCATTCTTTGAAAGGAGCCGGATCTTCTGGTCACAAAGTACTCCTTGTTGAAGTCACGAGGTGTCATCAAGACAAATTTACAAAATGGAATGTGGTATTCATGGACACTCTCTCTGGGACTTTTGTCAAAGGAAATGCATCACTTATTATACTGAGAGCATTTAAATTAAATTGTTCTTAGCAGCTACTCCAAGTTTTGGTAACGTTTTTTGTTGCTTTGGTTTCCCATTAAAAAAGCACCGTTAGTCAACTGCCATCTTGTTTATTTTAAGCCTTTTTAAAAGGGGCTCACAGGAACAGCACAAAAATAGGAGACGTGCAAAACAGAATGTGAAGGCAATTTAAAAAAAAGAGTTTAATTGGAAGGGAGTCAAGTCCATTACAGGATGGAGCGCTGTACTTTGTTTCAAATTTCAACTAGACTGACACTAAACAGAATGCACTGTAAAATGTTTCACCGACTACTAAATCTCGGTAATAAAATAAATTAATTGATGAAAAATTGTACCAATTCCAAATTAAGCAAGAAACGAACTTGATTAAAGTACTGTAAGTTGCTATGTTAACACATGCTCCCATCACAAGGTCCCTTTCTGCTCATTAGTCACTGTAATGACAAAAGTAATGTGATCTATGAGCAGTGCAGCAGATATTTCACCGCAGAGATGTTCCGACGTGATCTGCATGCAGAGTTAACAAGTAAATGGTATTTGTCAGAAAAACTATATCAAACTCAAGAGCAATATTTCTATCGGATTAAAAGAGATGTATTCAGAAGCCTGATTGTTAACAATGTAATAAGGCCACAACACATCAACGGAAGTTTAGGTGCCGCGTTCTGAAATCAGAACATGTTGCTGGGTGTATCTGGACATTTAGTCTATCTTGTGATGTAAATTGGAGATTGTATAGGTTACTCTGTACATTTTACTTTTATTGTGGTTTGAAATGCAGCCACCAGTGCTGATTCTTTCTAACCCTGAAATTTCTAAATAGGTTTGCCGTTTCCCTAGAAGATGTGTTCCAACACGTCAATAGCATTCAACTGAATAGAGTAAAAAATAACACAAATATCTGTCCTAATGCGTTGAATTTTTTTTCAAAGTTGTCCTAGTTAGATTTGCAAGATGTTTGTAGGTACAAAAATGTCTAAATAACAACGGCTGTCTCCAGAGCTGCATGGGTTGCCATCGGCCTGTCCCTGCAGTGCTGTGAGATAAGTCTCACTTCGCGACTCGCGAGCTGCCCCGAGCCGCAGGCTCCCACGGGAAGCCCTTGAGCGCGGTGCCTGAATGAGGAAGGGAAAGTCAAAGGTCAAGCCCAGGTAAGGCAGGTAATGAGTGCTTTAGTTTGTAGACCTGTATTTGGGGAGTACTGGTGTTTTATCTTTTTACAAGGAAGCAGAAATGCAAGGTGCCTGACATAGTGACAGTTTATTCAAGACAGTTACAACCCAGCATTGCATCCCATGCAAATCGCATCACTGTATTGTAACTGAAGTAACTTCCTTGGCAGCCAGATTCAGCTCTGCAGGAAGGGAAAGGGTGCGAGAGTCCCTCACCTGTGGCCAGGCCTCGAGCTCTGCGCCGGCCCGCCCGCGCTCTGGGGGTGCGTGTCATTGGAGCGAGGCGGCCGGCCGGGGCGGTGCAGCGGGACCGAGGGGCGCAGCGCTGACACCACTCGGCCTGGGGCCAACGTGTGGGGGGGCACCCCGTGAGGGACTCTCGCCACCTCCTGGGGGTAGGCCAGGCAGGGGCGCGTCTGCTCCCTCACACCCCCGCCACAGGAGCGCGAGCACGCCGCCCAGGGCCCCCAGGGGCCCCAGGACCCCGACACCTCCCCCCTCCCGTCTGCGGCGTCCTGCTGCGGTCCTATCCTCTGGGGGACCTACGGAAGAGCAGGGTGATGGGAGTTATCGCCATGATTAGAGCAGAAACAGAGGTGTAATCTGTGCCTCAGACACTGATAGACCTCTAGTCTATAGATTAACATTGTATACATCAAAAATCCTGTTTGACTCATTTCAAACTCTTACTCCTGTCAACCTGCCTTCACAATCTCTGCAATAGTCTCTGTAATAAACCTTCACAACGGAGAGGACACAAGGACATAGACTGTTAAAACATGGAAAGTTTTAAAAACAATGCCTCTTATTGGCACTCAGTGAAAAAGACAGGAACTGGAATTAGAAACTGTGAAATTTGTGGATTCACAAATTTGTGGATTTGTGGATCCTGTTCCAGTCTTTGACAGTATACAATATCCTCATTGAAGGCAACTTACTGTATGGAAGCAGAGGTTTTCTTTAACATAATAATGAAGTTATACAGTAAATATCAGATTTAGCCTTAATCACATTCTCTAAAAGGACGGAGGATATATATTTGAAAAGCTTGCCTCCTACTTCAATGCTATCTGATGGGATTGGGAGGACAAATGACTTATTTTACAAATTCTTCACAGATTCACAGAAAATGAATAATTGTAAAACTCACAATGAGATATATTCATATGCTGTATCTTTTTTGACTGTATTCTACGTGAAATATTGTTTTAAACTGAAAACTAAAAACCAAAGTAATGATGTCTGTAGGTTGATTAGAAAAAATGTTTTCTAACTAAAAAACGTTTTGACAGGACGAAGAGCAGTCACATTTGAATCTTAAAAGGGCATTACTAATCAATATTATATCTCAATTTTTTAACAGGGACCTGCTTGCTAACTTGGTCTTTTTAACAGATAACATCTAAATTTTATAGGTACTCAATTCCCTGTGCTTTTGTCCATGGGAAATATCTGCCAGGTGAAGATACTCCCTTGCACAATAACAATGGAAACTCCATCGAGATGTGGAGTTAAGCATGCATGCTTAAACATCTAGACCGCTTGAAAATGTTTTGACATCACAAATCTATTTTATATGCATGAGGCTATGAGTTGAAACTATTATACAGATCATTTCTCAGAATCTAGTGGAAACTGGTTCCAATAGCTGCAATATGAAAAACAGATAATTCATTCAGAATTATTGCTCTCAAGGGATTGCTCACCTAAGACATGATATTCCCATGGACATCATCGTTGTTAGTGTGGCTGCTCCTTTATTACTACTGCATGCTAGACAATGCAGGTACCTAAAGATGGGCTGCCTGATTTCTTCACCCTCAGTGCTGCCTTATGGTCCAGTATTTGCATAACCCCATCACTTCCACGATTGTGGTAGACCTGTTCATCTTGGGTTGCAACCATTCCCAAACAAGGTATAGAAGGTCGAGCACCTGAGGCCCTACTAAATGACCACAGGTTTTAAAGACCAGAAATGAAGTCTGTAAGGACTGTTTAGACATTAGACTCCTTTTAGACATTAGCTCAAAGGGCTTCTTTTAAAAGTTAAAATATTTGCAAGCTTCTTTGTGATAAACTCATGGCTGTTGTTTTGGTGGCTTGCTCTGTAGCAATCGCCTGCATAAAGCCTTAACTAATTCCCCCATTATAGAAAAAAAGGAGAAGGAAAACTCCTCTAATTTTGCCATGGAACAAGAAAGGGTACTTTCCATGCTGAAAGCTAAAGAAAAGAAACAAAGTTTAGGCTATGGAGACAGCTTTGGATGTCCCTTTGCAGCCTGTGCATTCTGACTCAGCTCCCTACTCGAACCTCCTCTGATTCTACTGCATGATGGTTGAAGCTGTATCTGTGCTAAGCTCTTCTAGAGAACACTATCCCACTACTACCACCATGTGAAGAAGATCTCCCCTGTTGTACTGTTGTACTTTTTTTGCTTACTGGAGAATGAGCACCACCCTAGAAGCACTGCATCTTATATAAATAGGATTTTAACTAAGGCAAAGGCCACCTGTTGCCCTATGAATAATAGTTAAATCCCAGTTGTTCACAATAAACCATCGTCCACCAATGATCTCGAAGTTTTCTATTTTTGATGCTTGTGCCAAGAGAGGGTGATTCAACTGCACCTCTAAATCTGGGTTTGTAAAGGGTTTTATATCTGCCCTTCACAGCTGCAGGTCGCTGGCCAGCAGGAGTCTGGTCGCCAGCCTCAGCGTGTATGCAAACATGCAGTATCTGTGTGCGCACAGCTGTTTGCTCACTACACACCACAGCGGCCTCTAGCAGCTGCTCAGTGTCACTGCAGCCAGTCTGGCCCGTTTGCTCTGCTTAGGGCAATGAGTCACAACCTCACCCCCAGCTCAGCCCTACTGGAGAGCACAATCTGCAGCCAGGCACCATACGAACAGGGCATCGGCATTGCAGTGTAACCAACCTAACTCTCTTAAAGCCCAAATTAGTACTGGGTAACATTTCATATTTACAATATCAATGCTTTATGTATAATTTCCATAAAATACATTAGCATAAAATGCATAACTCGCCCCTTTGTTTCCTTAGTTGCCTGCAAAGGGGACCAAGGATGCGGACTAAGCTGTAGGTACTTGAGCCCGGTCCTTGATCATCACCCTGCTCTTGGCACTGGTAGCTAATAATCTCAGCCCAGCCCCAGTCTCTGCAGCTGCAGGTATGGGGAGCTGCTCAGTGATCACAGATTGGGAGATCAGCTGGGTCTACATGCCCCCTGACTGATGGACTGACTCAAGTTTATTAGATGTTCTCTGAATCAACAAAAACCGTTATGCTGACAATATTGTCTATATATTACATATAAAATTAAACTGCAACAATAGCTGTAGTTGTACTGTAGAATTCAGTTAATAGGTATAGTTGAGAAAACATGTCTGAACCTGTAGGTCTAAAGAAGTCATTGTCTAATAGTTACTGTATATATGAAACCTTCTACCTGGTATCCATGTTCTGCAGCACTACACAGACAGGGTAGATGGCTACAGGTTCTTAAGGGTCGTGCACTAGAATTTGAAGCATGTAAATGTGTTATTTCTGAATCTGCGATAATGATCCTACACCTAGACCACTGAATTCTGACTTTCAAGCTCCTTGCTCAGGGTGACAAAAATAACCCAGACTAAGAAATCACAATAAACCAGCTGTGCTCCTCCACTGACACTTCTGCTTTTCTGTCCATTCATCAAAGCTACTGCTTGTGTGAAAAATGGAATCTCTCCTATCTGTATTATTCTGCTGTTAAATACATTATTTTAGCGGAGGAGTTCACTGCTGTTCCTCACAGGAAGCTGCGACTCTACAATAAAACTGCATAATTCAGGGGCATCCAATTGTGATCTAACCAGCAGAGGTCACCATCCTGCCACTGACAAACTTTACACACTGTACGCGCTCTTTCCTGGGAGGAACTATTCCAGTGCTTCATTTTCATTATCTTTCCATGTACATCAGACATCAATATCATTTACATTGTTCCTTTTCCTAAAGAGCTTTCACATCACAGGCTTCTATAAAGTTCTTCTCTTTCATAAGAAATACTGCAGCAGGTGACTGAGCACCACCTGGGTCTGGACATTTTTGAGGATATAAAGCGCTTTAAAACCACACTCACTGCACAACAGGGACACATTAGGGTCAGATGAAACCAGGGACAGACAGGGAAGGGATAAGCTTAAATGCCAGTTGCTTAACTTGGCTTTTAGAGTTGCTCCTGCTCTGAACGGAGTACAAATGGCCCTTTCCACACGTGCTTTCATCCAGCTGCCAGAGCACAATGAAGAGCGTCTTTGATAGAGACAGTCAGAAAAGAAAGACTGGCCTAATATATTCTTTAAACTGAGAAATTTATAATATCACTAAATTATTTCCTCATGCTCCTTTGTGTTCAAAATGCTTTTATGATCATGTTTTCCCTTGAAACACTGCAAAGGAAAAGAATTGCGATTAGTTCACAGATTTTAATGGATTGGAACTTCCCTTTGGAATCTCTTCATTAGAACACTGAAGACAGCTTGGGTTGACTGGGCGATGGAGTTGTCATTTAACTCAAGGGGAATATGTTTAGTTGTTCTATTTAATATACTTTATTAATCCGCATGGGTATTTAAATTTCCTTCATAAAGTCATTAACTTAAGTTATTTAATTAAGTGTGCTCAGAACATTTCTTAACTAATCACATTAATCAAGGGTTGACTTACTTTTTGTGACTTGGAAACTTGGGGATACAAATTTTCTACAACTGACCTGAAAATCATAATCATACCTAATATTGGTGAAGAAAATTAAAATGCTTGTGAATGTCAGTTATGTTAATGTCAAGTACAATGAGGAGCAGCATGGGAGGTCTCAGATGAGAAGATTCTTATGCAGAAACATGAAAATGCAAATCCAACAAGACCGAAGCTCTTTTTAGGAATCTGGTGCTCTGGGATAATGATCCTAAAGCTGTTTATACTGATACATGTGCTGTAACACTTGACATAATTTCATCTGTCATCTGTCAGCAGCTGCTGCTCCTTGGCTTGTGTTTCGCAGAAGCCAATCGATTAAGATTAAGAGGATTTTTTTTAATTTTCAGAGGAAATATTTTACCCATATGTTACTGATATTGTAGAAGTAGTGTCTCTGGGGATGTATTACAGTAAGTGCACAATATCTTCATGCTTTTTACAATGTGTTTAGAAGAGCAAGAAATTATTTTGGTGATTATTGTTATTATTTTGGAGATGATTTTAAAGTTGAAGAGCTAATGGAGATTGCCACTTTACAATTTCCAAATGTTACACCTGCACTGAAATGAATTCATCACATTTTTTTCTTTTTGTAAAAACTGCTGCCTTTTCTGGATTTGCTCACTGGGGAGCTACTCATGCCGACAAGTTAATTCCCAGAACACTGCAGCAGGTGAAATGACTGGGTTTCACCCATCCAGATGTTCTGTCCTCTGGATAGAAACTGGCTCCTCAAAAAGTAACCAAACTCAGTTTGAGACGTTTACCTTTCTGTGTTCCACTGTGTGCTGACAATCCACCAGGGTCGGACCAATCAGTAACAGAAGCACGGGAATTCTACACAGGAGAAAGAAATCAGGTTGACTGTCATGAGAAGCAGATGGGGAAAAAAAACACGACAAGATATGAGGAAGCACACAAAAGAGTATATTAAGGGACAGATCACCAATACATCCCTATGAGTTTTTTTCATTAAAACGTGTAAGGATAGTGTGATTAGTTTTACTAGCAATCATTATTTCGCTAAAATTATGCTACTAAATTTGTATTTTTTACCTGTGATCATTTTCATTAGAATGCCACTTTAAAAAATAATAAGCCCAAATAAAATAAGCAAAATAAGCCTACAGCTCACAGAGGCACAAGGCAGGATGAGTGTGCAGTCTTGCTGGTACCGGACAAAATCACACAGATCCTGCTAAAGGAGCTCAGCCTGTGGGCACTGTGGGCTGTGTTGCTGAGAAAAGATTCCAAGACTCTCCAGCTGACATTGGTAGATTAACTCTGGCCCAGGTGAGAGTCTATTCACTATGGGTGTGATAAGTGATCACTGCAGGAGAACTCTGGGCCCTGGTCACCCAAGCCTGCTCTTCATCCCAGGAGCGTACCCAGGCTTGCGACTGATGGGCTGAGCTCACAGGCCTCAGACTGATGGCAGCCTCTGAGCACACAGGCTCTCCCTTCAGCCGTGCACAGCCATGTTCAGGAATTCATCAATGTTTTTATTCACCCTCAATAAAGTGCAAAACCAATTATTACAAAACTACTAAACACATGTAGTCTTGAAAATAAGGTTTGCCTAAGTTATTTAATTCATGCAATCAATAGGAGATGGAAACACCTTGAAGACAGTCCATGTGGCCTTCTCACTTAAGTAACCTTTATATTTGTATGATGCCGTTGCCATCAGGGAAAGCACCAATTACATTGTTTCACACTGATGGAGCAGTTACAGTGACTCAAAACGTGGCCAAAGCATCAGGATGATACCTACTGTAGCAAAAGCAGTATACAGTACATTTGATAACACTAATAAACTAAAAAATGAGTATGACTTATAAATGTACTCGGCTGGCAGGGTATAGTCCATTGGAGTGACTACTGTACTTTTCGGCCATGTGTACAGGCTTAGCTTTGGCATTTGCTCAATGTCATGAATCCTTGCTTAGAAGTCAAGTTCTCATTCATAATGGCTGTTTCTATTTATTTTTTTTTAGGAACAGTCCAAGGCAGATTCCAACAATCTGAAGCCAAATTATATCATATCCTTCTCAGAATTAGATCAGCCAGTGGGACTGGCGAGAACAAGCACAGTCCACATCTGCGATATTCAAGCAGTACCACCCAAGTGCAAATAAGTTCATGAGTATCTTCCAATCAGATATAAGAAGCTTCTGTTTCTCTGTATGTAACTGGTGGTTTTTGGTGTTTGTATTTTATATACTGCAATCAGGCACTCCCCTCTCCTGAATCTTCTTAGTGAAATTTCCATTCCTGTTCAAGTTTAGAAGTATTCTTTTCTTGCTTACTATGGAGTACTTAGAGTGTTTTCTCTTTTTGGCTTTGATTCCACATTTTCCTCAACATACACTTAATAAGAAACAGATATTTAAATTATCTGAATTCAATTACCATTAAATGTTTTTTTCTTCACGTTAAGATTTTAACTCATAATCATTGTACTCTTGACTGAATGTGAAGGAATCCCGGTTTGACTCAAGGTTAGGAACACATGCATGTCCCTCAGACAGCAGGTGTACAGCTCATCCACAGGCAGGTGATTTTCGTGGTACAACCTGTATGGTGGCAATGCTCTAGTGCACTGAAAGCAGGCTGCCTTCCTTATGCTCTTTCAAAACGCTAAGTGTGCCGGACCAAATATAGAAGATTTTGATGTACTTTAGAATTTCGTCCTTGGAGAAAAAATAAGCTTTTAACACAGCCAAGTGAAAATGAAAATTCAGAATTGGAACCTGTGTAATAACAATACAAATGACACTCCAATTATTTTAATCGATTTTAAGAAACTGAGACGAACGGCCACATTCCAAACATTTTTGTGTTGTTCCCTTAATACACATGTGAAAATACATCTTTGTGACCTCTGTTCCTAAAGGGTACAGTATCTTCTCTGAATATTCAGTTCAAATAGAAATTATATTGTTTTTCTGCATCATGCGAATAAGCGTGCGATGGACTGAGCTGTTTGTGCCTGTTTTATCCCCATGCTCTTGTAAAAATGGAATGCCCTGAGCCATAAGCAAAGAAAATATGTACCTGGTCTGCATTCTTTTCAAAGCCATAACTTCAGGGTACAGTAATTAAGAATGCTCGGCAGTGCTTCATTGCTGGACATGTGCCCAAGAGGCATTACCAGAAGAAACCAGACAACCTCTAACAGCTGTGTTCATTCAAGAAGCAATCTGATTAAGTCTAAGGGACCAACAAGCAAATAAATTAGCAACTAACTGACCAGGATGTACATACCGTCCTTAATTGTGACCCTGGGATCTTATGTGTGAACTAAGACTAGATACCTGTACACTATCACAAGTGCTCTGCAAGTAATGTGGTAATTACAACAGCATTCTACTTTAAGTACCACAGTGCAGCATCATTCTAGAAGCCTGCTCTCCTGTTCCAAGAATAACAAGTCACTTGTCATTTAAATCTCCTGGTTTATGGCCCATCACAGAGAAAAAAATAAATTTGTACTCTTTTGTAGGATTTGAGATAAACAGGAGCTGCAGTTCTAATTTATCAGACTGGGTATTAAATCACAGTAACAAAAAATTAATTGAGGGTATCACAAATTTTACAAATTCCAAACCAAGCACAAAATCATGAATTTTGTGAAAGTACTATAAGCCGCCATGTTGTCGTATGTTGCATGTTGCACAGCCTCGTCACAGGCGAGAGCGAGAGTTTGTGTGAATTGTATTGTGATGCGGCCCTTCCTGCTCACTAGTCCCTATAATGATTAATGCAATGTGATGTACAAGCGAAAAGAGTACAGGTTGTGCAGCAGACATTTCACTGCAGAAATGTTCCAATGTGATCTGCATGCAGTTAACAAGTAGTATTGGTTGGCAAAACAATCTCGAAGTCAAGGGCAAAATTTCTATTGGATTAAAAAAGATGTATTCACAAGCCTGCTTGTTTACAATGTCATTGGGCTGCTTCATATCACCAGGTGTTTTGTTGCCCTGTTCTGAATCACAGACAATGATGGCGATGTGACGCCCTACAAACCTAGAAATGTTGTCTATTTTGTGATAGAAATTGGGGGTTTTACACTATCTGTCACGAAGCGTTTTTCAGGACCCCATGCAAATGATAAAATCCAGATGGGACTGCAACAAACACGGGAAGAAAGACTAGGATCAGGGCTGGAAGTAGAACAAGGGGGTGTGTCCAAGGTGCGCTGGTGCTTGGGGGGCATGGCCAAGGAAAACAAGTCCAAAGGGAGTCCGTAGGAAAATCCATGGGTGAGCAAATGTCCAGAGCCGGGTGGTCCATCCAAGTCGAACAAGACAAGAGTTAAAAGCCAAACAGGATCCGGCGAGGGGTCGAGGGAATAAAAGGTGGTAACGGGGCCAGGCACTCCAGTCCCGGACCCAGATGGTCAGGACGCCGTTGTGAAGCCGATGCCGTCGAGCCTCTCCTGGACTCGCTGGTAGGCGGGCTTCCAGGAGTCCGTCTTCCAAAGCTGAGCCCAGATTGGTGGGAGTGTCTGGCTTTTATAGGAAGGGGGCTGGAACCGGAGGCAGGTGCAGGAAATCAAAGATAAACAAGGGAGAGCCGGAGCGTCCTTAAGAGGAGGGGCCTAAGATCATGACCTTATCATGCGCATTTTAATTTCATTGTGGTCTGAAATGCACTCGTCAATGCTGATTCTTTCTAACCCCGGAATATAAAAATAGTGTTGCAGTTCCCCTTTAAGAGATGTCATTGAGGACTTACAAGGTAACTAAATAGAACACAGTCTACTGTAATTCGCATTTGGCCATCAATGTGGTGATTAGCTAAGATGACAAGCTCATTTCAATACACCAAACATTAGTATTAATGTCGCTTTTTTAAAAAAATAGCTAAGAACCAGGATCATCTGTACATAACTACACTACAGAAAATTAAGTACTGAAGCAGGAAGGAATTTTCAGCACCCAGAATGCAAAATGGACAATGCAAGACAATCCAGATTAAAATGAGAAATGGCACATACATGGAAATAAAGTTAAATATAAATAATTAGGAATCTCACTAGATACATCACTGCCAGCATGTAGGCCACGACAGGAGAAGTGAAAAAGGTAAATAGGAAACTTGGATTCATGGCAAAGAGCACAGAATACAAATCATGTCATGTGAGTCTATGCAGAAGCAGTTTAGTGCCCGAGTTAGTCCACATCTGGATTCCTGGACTGCACTCTGGGCTCAGCCTTTTCTCTCTCATCTGCTCATCTCACTGGGTTAGAGAACTTGTATAATTGAAACAAAGTACACACATTAAATGATTCTGGAAATCACAGGGACATACACAGCCAGACGCTAAATGTTGGGTGGGCTGTTAGAGGTTTGGACTGCACTTCTCCTGAGGACTGGAATCACTTCAAAGACGGCACAACGCAATAGATAACAACATCTTCCAGGAGACAAAAATTCATTTTATGCATTTATGCAAGTAAAAGACAGAAGAATCACATTGATGTTATGGGTGAGATTAATCTCACCCACATTTTGTACATGTACAAAATGTACAGAATAAGGTGTAAATGTTTGAATAAGAAAATAAAGGTGCAGAGTCCTGTACAGAGACTGTAAGAAGTAAACGTGAAACAATAAATCCCCATTCTTCATAAAACAATCCCACACACTACACGGCAGCAGGAAAGCCACAGTGGAGTGAAACAGCATTTGCATTGAGGGAGCACAAGAGCTTCTCTTAAGTTACACAAATTATACCCTAGAGTTGTTTTTGACACAACTGAGTGCACATGTGCATATAAAGCAGCATACTTGGTGCCAGCCCAAGGTAGTGGAAATTGATTCCAAGACACTGACAAAGTTAACCCAGCAGATTTCTTCAGAATGAACAGTGCAAATCAGAGGACAAGTGGAAACTACTGTAAGTGGAAGTGCATTTAAAACTGACAAGGGAAGGCAGTTCTGTACCCAAAGGGTCGTGGGAGTATAGACCAGGCTACCCAGCCATGCTGTTGAAGATGATATCCTGGAATAAGCTACTAACTACATAACAGGCTAAATGGACTAGATGGCCTCCTCTTGTTTGCACTCTTTTTATCTTCTTAAATGGATGTTGGACTAGCAGTGTTCTGTACCAGAGTTTGGCAACTCAGTGCTCCCAAGGTACAGCCTGTGCAACAACGGTTACTGTAGGAGAGTCTTGGCTGTTTTGCTGCAGATGTGCACCACTTACAGTAGTTCAGAGGCACACAAGAGCATCTGGCCTATGACACCTTCCTGCCACTGACTCCCACTCGCCTTCCCCCCCAGACTGCCCTGTCCAAGACCTCCCTCGGGGAGGCAGAGAAAGGCCGAGTTGAGAGATCTTAACTGCAGCATGGCAGCAGAAGAACAGTCCCAGTGTTAGAAATGTGCTCACGGCATCTAGCAAGACTGCCAGCAATGCAGGTGAAGAACAGGAGTGACCAAAGTCGCTCCTTGCACCCAGCTGCATATTTCCGGGAAGGGACAGCAGAAGATTCCTAGAGGTCCAGGAGAGTGAGCAGACAGTGAAACAAGAGAACTCTAGACCTCACAGAATACACAAGGTTTTTTTCCCATAGGTTTACTTAAGTCTTGCTAGATATCCAAAGACCAGCTTTGTTGCTCACTCTGGAGAACTTTATTCTGAATTTTTCAGTTCCTGCTGTCAACATCACCTACTTATATAAGTTTATATAAGAGGGTGCTGAGAGAAAGCATCTCTGAGATGTTTCTCTTCTAAAATGAAAAGGAAAGACACTTATGCACGTTGACACATCATCAAAATTCCCACATCTAAAAAGTTGTGCCAACCACGGTCACTAACTGTATTTCAGCTTCCTGCACAAACCAAGGTTACACCATCACCCTGTAGCACAACTAACTGGCTTTGCACTTAATAACTGGGAAATGACTTGCTCGTCTTGGTGTTTGTGCTCTGTGATCCAAATCTGGGTCTTGTCATAGAGACCAGAGACCATGAGTCCAGCCCGGACTATGGCGTCCCCCACCCAAGCCCAGGACTCCCCAAGCAGTGAGCGAGCACTGCCAGGGCTGGGGCTGGGGCTGGGGCTGGTCACACCACTGTGGCTTCACTTTGCCTCTCCTCTGCTGGAAGGAGGATTACAGCAGAGGGCTAACGAGCAGCACTCGGGACATTGCAAAGTGGGGTCTAAAACGATGCACTATCCACATAAAAAAAGAGAGCATTTTCTATTGATATGCACTTGTCTTGAAGACGTGCAACCAAACACAAACAAGACGTTTAAAATTAAAATCACAACTTTTTTTTAATGACCTCATGATACGCAGCAACCAAAAGGTCTACAGACTCATAATTTTATCATGTAAGAATAACAGAAGACATGCGCTGAAGTTCTGAACTTTAAAGAAGTAAAATGGACAACAGAGTTCTCTTTACCTGAGGATCCTGGCAAAGGATTCTTCCATATTTCCAGATCTTGAAAGGACAGGGCAGAAATGGAGGTATTCTCCTCCTGAATATCACCAAAACACCGTGTTATCCTAGAAAATAAAACAATTTCCATGAGCAAAAAAGTACTACCAGAACAGTTGTAGTACTTTTTTTCAGATTTTCAGTAATAATAAAGTTAAAACTAAAATCATAATTCCAGTAGTGTTTGGAATATACTTTACCAGTGTATTCAGGAGAAGATACATTATAAAAACTTGTACAGTATGTATTATGATAGCAGGACCATATCTTCACGTGTGAAGCCGCCAGTGAGTTATTAAAGCTACCTTAATGAAACTTCACATTGATAAATTTAGCTTAGCATTTCTGCACTATTAATAGTGATTTTTCTACAGTTTTACCCCAGCCTTAGCACAGTTCTGCAGTCATTACCTATGGTTGCAGCATGAGTTAACTGTTTTATCAGTCAGGTTTAAAACGAACAAATATTGCAAGGTGCACAAACACTAAGCTAAATGTAATACAGGAACCTTTTAATAGGCTGTTTATTTTATGAGTCTTTGACTCAGAAATCCATGTAGACATGCTGGAAGGATGTTAGTGTTCAT
Source organism: Lepisosteus oculatus (assembly GCF_040954835.1). Lineage (NCBI taxonomy): Eukaryota > Metazoa > Chordata > Actinopteri > Semionotiformes > Lepisosteidae > Lepisosteus > Lepisosteus oculatus. Next base: position 56,228,069 of record NC_090700.1, read on the forward strand.
ATTTAAATACGATACCTTTAAGCAGTTACAAGAACTTAATTTAAGATTTAAGCTAACATTTCTGGAACTGGGAACACAGATCTTTAGTTTACCATAAAATAAGTAATAATAGAGTTCACTTGAAGTCTCCTGTTGAAACAGTATCTGAGATCTGTTTTGCTGCTAAGACACTTAGGCTGGAGTTCAGCTTGTGTCCAGATCACATGTGTAAAAAAAGCTTCTTCTTGACTCTGATGCCTGAGACTGAAGAGGAATAATAATTACTGTACAAATGTCACCCTTTATAAATTAGTGTCCATTTTAAAACTTGCTATTCCTCTCAATAGCAACATGGGATTCTTAGTTTTACTTGAATCAAAGAGCTTTCATGAAAAAATGTGGGCACACAGACAAATCCCAAACAATTATCTGAAGCCAGATATCAGATGGTTTCATAGGTGAGCAATTAGACTACATACTGATGAAAATCAGAACCTTCTATACCCATGAGAAATGCAAGGACAAGAGTAAAGCCCATGTACAAATACTTCATTATAAGGTCTGTATTTTTTTTGCAGATTCTCAGAAAAGAATGACTAGTGCCTGGATTATCAAACCAGAAATCACCTGCCTTCAGTCTGTTTTCAATGCTAGGTGTGAACACAGATGGTGTTTGTGATTTCATTACAATGCACTAAAAGCAGAGGCCAGATTAGCAGTGGAAACATTTCAAGGCTGTGGTTCAGTGACAGGAATTGTAGTTGCAAACGGTATTGATCAGACATTTAAGAAAAGATGCTCTGACGTGGATCAATTATTTTTTTAAATTTTACTTTTGGTTTTGGACTGGCGTCCCATCCAGGGTGCATCTTGCCTGTGCCTGTTGCTTGCCGGGACTCTGTACTGGATAAAACAAATGGACGGAGGGGAGGACAGACTTTTGTTTTTCTGGATCAAAAAATTCTGTCCCACATTTGCATCGAACTCAAGAGGACATCAGTCTCTAACAGGCCCAACAAACTGAAGTGTTCGGTAGCTATTTTAAATCAAGCATCTGATACACTACCAAGCATTCATTAATGGTGATGCTGTTTTTAATTCTACTAATAATAAATACTTTTGTCATTCTAGACAGGAAGTCTGAGCAAAATGTAATAATAGCCCAGACTGAGAGGACCGTGGTACACCACCAGATTAAGGGGAGTGAATATTTTCAGGCTGGTGCAGAGAAGATTAGAGGGGTTATTAAAAACCTGAAACACAAGCAGGGACAGGGAAGATGAGGTTTTAAAGCACTGAGGACAGAAAAGGGGATAATTCATAACACACAGAGCAGTGGAGGTGTAACAGGGCCCATGCAATGTCACAGCAACATGAATCTCTGGCTACAACCCTCTGGGTCCAATTACAGACCCATTTGACTCAGAGGATGTGCTTGCCTCTGTGCTGCATGGCTTCATGGTAATCTGAATCTCAGCCAGAGATGACCAGCATGTGTGAGAGATGTCTGCTACAAACCGTCTGACCACCGCAATGAACAAATCAAGTGTATAATTTGTTCAATAAAGTAACATTTAACTGGAAAAAAACAAGAAAAGCTGAACTTTCCAGGACCTGCAGGAGACACCTGCTGTAGGCTGTGGTCAGTTTTTCCAATGGTCTTCGACATTAGTGTGCCAGTGAGAGAGACCACACAGGGATCCTTCAGAGCCTGAGCATGAAGGCATCAGCCAATCAGGTCTGAGCTGGACACACTGTAAGGGGACCACAGCCAATCAGTGCAAGAGGCTGCTCTTTACTATCAGAGGACAGCTGGATGGAGGTTAAAAAAACACAGCTGCTGCTCGGAGTCTGCACACACATTCCGGAAAAACAGGAGGGCGGCACTTAAAACAGCAAGAGTGAAAAAAGAAGCTGGGACAGTGTGGGAAAGAGGGCAGGTGCACGAGGAATGGGCAGCGCAGAGCTCCCTTCTGCTCCATCAGCTCACAAACCACTGAAGATGATTGCTCTTGGAAGTCCAAAACATCACAGCACCTGAGGAAAGCTGGAAACAGGAAGCAAAGCAATTCTAAAGCTTCAGAGCAAGAGGACTGTGTTCTTCACATGAATAGATTCTGTGCTTTTGCACCAGCCTGCTGCTTACAGTGTGATGTACAGTATGGGCATGACGTGCTCTGCAGGTCTCCTCGACAGCCCTGTGAAGGGGTGACCAGAGGCATTCAGTCCAAGTTCAGGGCTGTGTCTGCTAATGCACTCTAAACCAGAGCAGGTATTCAATGGGACTTGAGACATTCATAAAACATGCAGACTTGCTGCAGAAGCACCAGTCTTGCACAGAACCCAGCAAGATAGAGTAAGATCCTAGAAGAGTAGTTGAACCAGTCAGTAACTGTTTCTGGGGCGTGATATTAACGAGGACGCAGTTCCCACATCTGTTAAATAAACATTATACTGTATGTTATGCCACTGCATTTGCTTTTTTTTCCTTTTAGAGAAAGTGTCCATAATACAACAGTAGGAAACACGAGCCACATGAATAAATACAAAATATTTAAGAAGAAAGATGCAAAATGAAATGATTCATTTCGGACTGTTACAAACTTGGAAAGCCCAACCATCAATCATCCTTTGGGAACTAGTGATCTAGTTTTCCCTGGTTCTCCTCTCACGCTGGTTCCTTGTAGCAGCTGTGCTTTCCAGATGCAGGTGAGTGGACAGTACTCACTCAAAACTTGTTTCTCCATCTTATTAATCACAGGCTGCCATTCTTACAGTACCATCTCTTTAACAGTTGAATTAAAATCTTGTCTAATGGCCTTCATCCATATACAACTTGCATATTAAAACCAAAAATAAGCAAGCTTGGTAAGGTTGTGTGACCGGGGGCTTTACAGTCAACAAATACAATCTAGTGTTCATTACAACAGACACCCCCCCCACTTACTGCTGACTCCTAACGATCTATTCAGATACAATTACACACTTGAGAGCTGTATGGCAGCTGTTCTCAGAGCTACACTGCATGCACTCCCCGCCTTGAGCTTGTTTTCCTGTAAACAATCCCCTCTGTACCTGCCAGTGGCTCTCTCACTGCAGGGAGCACTGGAGTCATGGTACCAAACTTCTAGATTTACACGACGGACATTATCCTTCGCAGCGAAGAACTGTAACTCCACCCTGAAGGATTTGTGTTTTACTCCCGTAGGTTTTGAGTTACTCTGCTTTAAAAACTCCTCTGATTTATTGCTCAAGGTATGTAATAAAATGTAATTACAAGGTGTTTAAGCGAGATATAAAATAGGATTCCAGGAGAGACCCTGCAGCATATTCTGAAGGTGTGAATAAAGAGAGTGGTGTGAGATGGAGGCAGAAAGGCCAGAAGGAGAGAGGACAGTAGGAGCTGACTAGGCAATGACGCATTGTCACGAGAGGAAATTCAACGACAATGTTAAAGGCACGATTGTGCACCACTTTAATGTTCTAGATGCGTGTCTGCAGTACAAAAGCTGCAAGCACACATCCAGCTTGAGCACACTGACATGCACTGGGGTTCTGCTGTGGTGTTTAATATAACAAGGCAGAAAAAACCAAGAACACCCAAATACTCTGAAACTACTGTATGACACCTGTACCAATACATTTTCAATGCTCTCTCCCAGACAGTACTGAAATTTAATAGGGCCAACTAAAAAAATGGTTTTTAACTTCAGGAACTTGGCTAACAGCGTCTGTGGGAAATGAAAACAGTATCAGACCAAAACATTTCTCGTGGATAAAAACATCCCAATTCAAAGGAATCAGCCAAATAAAAATCTATCAGTTAAAAGGTCCAAGTTAATAACAGGCCAATAGAAGCTGTGGCTGTGATGTTACCTCACTCTATGAAATATAATGCAACAGAAAAACAGGTCACAAATCAGGATTATGTGGTTCCCCTGTCATGCAGTAAAGGAAACTATGCAAAGTCATTAATAAAGAGTTAGCCTGAAACACAAAAATCCTTTAGTCCACAACAAGGGCACACTGTTAGATGCTGCGCACAAACTGCTTCACAGGCACTGGAACCCCTGCTGGTTTTACATTGCAATAAAGCATCTCTGATGTCACCACTTGCCAGTGTCTCCTTCCGTCAGCTCGAGCCTACCTCTTCATGAGGGTTAGTGACTCAGTGCATGCTGACCATGCACTTGCACTATCACTTCAGTTATTACAGGCTTACACCACTACCCCTTATTTCTACCATCTCAAATTCTTAAGATTGTGCTCTTAAGTGTTTTTTGCACTCTGAAGTCCAGTTCATAAAAGGGTCAATGCACACCTTACGCAGTAGCTTAGACATGCATTACTCTGCTCAGACTGCCAACTCTAACTCTACAACTCCAGAAAACAGCTGATGCAAAGCTCCTTCTTTCCTGAGTTTTGGTTTAGTTCTCTGTACAATTACTTTATCGAACAATTCTGTTCAGGCTAATAGTTAAAAGACAATCGGTTAATTTGGTTGACAGCAATGCTCTGTTGTTTTATACATCAAGTGAGTACAGATGTGTCAGAAATGATCTTATCAAACTTACTGTCACTTACCAAATATTGTGTCAATGAAGCATGAAGACAGGAAAAAAACACAGATCTTAAAAGATTCTTTTAGAATATCCATTCAGAATAAACAAATGTTTCACAATCTATAGTATATTAGAAATAAACGGCTTAGTGCAAAACATGAATTAAAACTGTGAATCTGCTTGTTTAGGAAATTCATTTTACAAAGGCTATGCCATAAAAAGAGTTTAAATGTTCCTCAGAACATGGGAAAATCCCCTTGATGGAAAATAGAGAGGAACCATTTACCACTGCGGGCTAATTGAAGTTTCCCAGGGACTCAAAAACTGATAACTTGTGTTGCTCTAGTTTCAAACAGCCATGACAGAGTGAGAGTGACAGAACTACTGGCGAGGCGTGTTTGCAAAATGGTCGATCTTCCAGTAATCTGAAAACAGAGTCTAAAGTTGCGGTTGACAATTTTAGGAATCCAACTGTGGCGAAATGGATATGTAAACAGGAAAATGCATAATTAAGTTCTAAAAACATATCACAAAATACATAGAGCAAGATGGGCAAAATTTAAAGAACTGTCACTTAAAATGTCTAAAGAACAGTTTAAGAACACACAGCTCCTTATAGAACAAGCAAAATGAAGCAAGACCACATGAAACAAAGACCACAATGAGCAGCAAGGACAAGTTGAGACACATCAGAAAGGCTAAACGAATGATAGAAAAAAATATCGCTGAGGGGGCAAACATCAAGAGGAAACCTTTCCTCTGTTTAAAGGCAGATGAAAAGCGGTATTCAATCATCTTTGCAAAGCAGAGGTATAATTTCTAGAGGGCACATTTTCTGTCACAGCACATAAGCATGGTACTGTCATTTATTTTCATCCATTCAGTCCAAATTATCCCCCAAAGAATATGTATAAGTACTGCATTCCTGTTTTTACATTTTTAACTGAAACTCATCCCATTGTGCATGGGTTAAGGTTAGGGAACTGTCAAGGCCTGTGCATGATTTTTAAAACTTTCATTTTTTCTGTGCTAAGTACATTAAAACATGAGAAGCTAATGATGAGAACAGTCCATTCAGACTGTCAGTACTCTCCATTTTTCAATACACTTGGTATACAGACATTCCTATCGTACAGGATGATCCCTCCATTGGGGCCCTCTTTCCTGACCTCCCCATCATCTCATATCGCCAACCACCTAATCTGCGCAACCTTCTTGTTCACAGCTCCCTTGACCGCCCTCAGCAACCATCCACACCAGGCACTTTCCCTTGCAACAGAGCTCGCTGTATCACCTGCAAGTACACATCTAACACCACACTCATCCAAGGCCCCTCGGGACAACTCCGGATCACCCAGATGGAGTCTTGTGCCTTAGGCAACCTTGTTTACAGAGACAGTGAAGAATTCTGTATTGGTGGGTAAACAGCATTGAAAGGAGACAGTATAAAATAATAATTCCTTACACTTATATAGTGCTTTTCTGGACACTCCACTCAGAGCACTTTGCGGGTAATGGGGGTTTCCCTCCATCACCACCAGTGTGCAGCAGTATGCTCCCCATACACCAGCTATCACTGGGGAGGAGAACAGAGTGATGAAGCCAGTTCATAGATGGAAGAGGTGCAGGTCCAGTATACACATACAACAGAAAGAGTCTACACAGGATGTTCAAAGGGCAAAGAGTTAGGAGTATGCTGTACTACAGGCCACTGAATTTACATACAGTACCACTGATAATGCAGTCTTACTTAATGAAATTAGGAATGTATGCAGGACAGCATGGTGATGCAGTGCTTTGCATTGTTGTCCTGTAGCACCAGGGATTGAGTTCGATGCTATCTGTGTCAATTATTGGTGGGTTAATTGGCTTCTGGGAAAACTGGCCATGATGTGCTTTTGCCCTGCGATGGATTGGCATCCCGTACAGGGTGTACTGTATGTACCATGCTTAACAGGACAGGCTCCAGCTCCTCCTTGACTCTGAAATGGAAAAGGCTCTTAGAAAATGGAAAGCTTATCAAAGTAGATTTTAATTTTCCTACATACAGTATGTTAGAAAAAAACATCAGGGATGTCCGAAGCCCAATTGGTAGAGGAGACAAATAACTGTTTTGTTTCACTCAAGGTGGTACTGTAGCACCTGCTAGTAGGAATGCCTCTACTGCTACTGTATTATCCAACACACAATGAAGAGTAAAGAAAACAGGTAAGAGACATTAGGAAGTAGTGATCACAATATGCTTTGCATTTAAGGTACTGCATGTGTGACTGCACAGGTAGAGTCCAAAGCAAAGTTTACAATTTCAGGAAAGCAGACAATGAAAATCGAGTAAAGACAAATAAAGAATCAGTAGGAAATGGATGGTTGCATTTAAAGACATTCCTCTTTCTAGCACCAATCACATTCACCTCAAAACATAAGTAAACCAAATCTAAAAAGCAGAGACCCGGGAAATGTGATGGTTTTATCCTGGAGTTTCTGCAGTACTCTTAATCTATCCCAGTGACATTTCTGTCCAGCCAGGAAGGCGTCTGGCAGCTCGTACAGTATATTTATATACAATGCTACTTGAAGAAGAGTGTGAAAGTTAAGCACAACTTCCTCAAGTACAGTATAATTAATACTTGGAAAAATCACTTCCCTTGATTTACATTCTACAATCCTAACTACGGTATCTAAGCATTTTGTTGGCCCTTTTATTGCTTCATCATACTGTCTAGTAGAAGTTTGTTGACTCATGGCTTTCTCTCTTTCTCGTGTATTGATTCTTCCAGTTCAATGCCACCCTTGCTGTTCTTGCTGCCTGCATGGAAAACATTTAAGATAGATAGATACTTTATTGATCCTGTGAGGGGAATTGCAGGGACATTTCCCAAGTTAAATTTCTCTTGCTAGGTGTCCACTCAGACATTTGCTGATGTCCTTATGTAATGGTTGCATCACTTGTGAATGTCAACAGACTACCCAAGATTTAGATTGGCAATACAGACTGGACAGGACAGGGTCTTAGAACTGACCCCTGTGGAACACCAGTAATGACCTTGCTGCACTGTAAGGTAACTCCCCTCACCAGGACCATGTTTTCTTCTTTATAACGAACGTGACACTCATGCACATAATGCTTTGGATTCCTACAGCTCTGAGTTCAAGGTCTTTTAAGTCTTTCTGGACAGCATCTCTTCTAAAGCCATCTTGACTATCTCCCACAATGCACTTCTGATTTAGTTATTTTTTTTTTACTTTAGACATAACTGAGGTGCAGCTAGTAGATTTATAAGAAGGAGACTATATTTATGCTAAAAAGAGAAGACTGCTATTTTTAAATGTCTATATAATGACCTACAGTATGTATAACAAATGATTGGAAGCAGACCTATGTATCTTTAGATTTCTTAAATAAGCAGAAATGTGAATTGGGCAAAAAGTTAATAGAAATTTTAAAGTGGTAGATGTAATTTAAAAGAGAAATCCCACATCATATATAATTTCTCCATAAACCCTTTTAGCTTTTCTAGGTTCAGAAAATGCATTATATCTCTTATCCAATGGGTTAGAGAAGGAGGGGCAGCCTTCTGACAATTTAGTAGGACGAAACATCTGATCAGAAAGGCTGCAATACTAATACCTCAGCCTGTGTTCTTGACAGCTGGACATCCCCTGGAACTCACCGAACACCACATCCACAGGTGGCTTCGCAGGGCACAGACGGAATACTGGAAAGGGCTTTGAAGACAGAGGACTGGGATGGCTACGATCTGGACATTGGTCAGGGTCTGGCCTGCTTGCGACCAGTCACAGACTGTATCTATGTCTGGACAAATCACAGCCAGGTGTGTGTAATGCTCCACCCTAAACTCAATTAAACCATATCTGCCACTAATGGAAGAAGAATGTACTGTATGTGAGACTCTACATATCTCCAGTCTTCTCCTGTTCCCATGAGGCAAGTGGGGGAGGCCCATGAGAGGATTGTGGCATGAAGTTGGAAAAATCACACCCTTATCGCTAGGATTAAGGTCAAGTAGAGAATCAATGTGGGATTATCATACAGATATCAGAGGAAACTGAGACCCTTCATTGTGAGCAAAGAAACAAACCCCTAAAAACAGACATTTGTTTTTCGAACTGTTTGTGATAGTTGAGAAAATGAGGCAAGATTTTTTTAAAAACATGCCAACAAGAGATTTAATACCACTACATATATATAAGAAAGTGTGTTGCTGGACTTTTATCTTATAAAAAAGACAAATTGAACACTTTCTGTGGTACAAGCTAATTTTTTACAAGTGAATTGTGTCAGCTATTGCTGTTTATCTTCCATCATAGTGATGAATCATATTAAGCAGATTAAAAGGGCATTTATTCCTTGAATCTATTAATATTATTCATACTGTTTAAATAGTAACCAAACCCCAATTTCTCTTGAGTTGCTCAGAATGTGCAGCAAGAGAAACTTTGCTGAACAATGAAGCTCTCACACCACAAAGCTCTCTGTAATCAGCACTGCACACTATTTTCTTAAAGCATTAGGCTTTGGCAACATTCCTTAGCTCTCTGCCCTCATTTTTCTTCACTAATTTCCCACAGATCACACCAATATTGTCTTAACTGCAATGTAACTCATACTGTGCTGCTGACAACACGATGCAGGAAAAAGCAACACTTCACAGGCTGGGCTGTAGCAGAGAGACTGACCCTCCCTGAGAGGTCACTAATGCCATTTAGAGAGAAAGGGAAAGGACAAGGTCAGGAGGTCAAAAACTGAACCATGTGGTTGCAGAGGAATCACCCTTGTATTAAAAGGTAAGTTACATAGTGATGAATAAGAGCGAAACTGGAAGTTGAAATTTATGATCACCTTCAGTGGAAAAGCAGATCTTATCTGTAATATACCTTGCAATTATACCATTCCATTAAAACAAAATGATGGGAAAACCATCAGAGGACTTAACCAAGGCAAATAACCCCAAGATGCTGTGTGAACTACTGTATACAGTACTTCAATTCATGAGTTCTCTTAGATCTCCCCTCCCTCTTGCTCTCAAGTACAGGTTTTTTAGAACACACCTGACAAGCAGTAGAGTTGCATTTCATACACAGAAAGCTGAAGACCACTACTGTATCTGCATTTTTTTCCAGATTTATGAAGCAAAACAGAATTTTTCCCCAATGCTGAAGACTATTAGTTTGGATAAGGTAAATTAGGTCCAGACAAGAAAAACACTCAAATTTTAATGAAACACAATTCTCTGCACCGATCTCTGAAGGAGCATCTGTGGAGAAATCAGGTTTGGTGCTTAGTTTAAATCTACAATATCTTAATACAACCCCCATCCAAGAATATCTGGGACAAGAAAGCTAATACTCCTGTTTTTGTTCTTCACATGTTGAACATACCAGAGCGTCTATCCAGCCTGGGCTGGTAGAAGTGTCATTGTTATCACTGAATTGGTTTCCAATGCAATTACCAGGACAATCTGCGATTCAGAAAACAAGATAAAGTAATGGCTTAAGGATTTACAGGATACTTTTCTGAGAAATGAATGACGGCGAACGAAGCCTTTTTCCAGCATGCAGTCCCGGGGCTACAGTTTTCAAAAGGTTATGTCACTGTAGTCCTTACACAACACATCTGAGCTCTCCTGGCATGAGCGCTGCGCTGGCTGAAGCGCCTGTGAACGGATTCCCAGGCTTTGCGCTGCCTCGCAACATCTATCACTGACGTTTTAAGCGCCGGCACGTTTGTAAAACACAACAAAACGATGCGAGAGTCACCTTTGATTCGAATCACAAAAGGATTCGAAAAATATATATCCACCAGAAACACAGCTCTGACGAAGACAGAGACTATTTTATTTGTGAACAATTTTTTTTTATTTTATTTGTGAACAAATAAAATAATGGGCGAAGGTTAAACGCACCTCTCCTTGTAACTGTTTTTTTTTTCAGATTGCTGTCTTTTCCGCGATATGATGGTTTGTACCACTTACAGCGTCTGAAATACGGACACTTTTCTGCGGCGATATCTCTTGACAGATCGCGCTACTTGATCCACGGAAAACAAAAGACATTTAAGACGTTACTCCCACATCTTAAGTCCATCTTAATCTTTGCAAGTAGTCACAGGGTGTGTGAACCATGCAAGCATATCTCAGAATGAGTCTGTCGGTGCTCTATTTTAAAAATTCAGTGACACTTCCATTGCATTTCTATGGACTCGCTCGACAGCCGTCCTTGCAAGTTTCGTGGCTCCATGAGGGCTTGAACTCAGCGAAACCCTAAGCAAGCGGGGAAGGCGCTTCAGCTACGGTTCGTGGGAATAACGCAGGTTTCAAGTGCAGGAAGTAGCACTTTGAAACTACCAGTATTGGAGTACAAGCCTAAAATGCATTACTGTTATCAAGGAAAGACCCCGGACAGCCGACAGTCGCTATCGGTCTCCTTTCATTCGCACTCAGGATGAACACGAGCAGGGCGCAGGGCTGTGATCGCAAGACACGCTCTGCTAAAGTTATGATGTTATACGATTTAAAGGTGACTAACAACAGAAGAAAAATGATACTTCAGGACAGCCGAGAGTAGAGTTAATGACATTCACTATAAATGATTTTGGTTTAGTTCAGCCCAGGACAGTGGAGCAAACCGCACAAGTGTCCACAACTCGAGTGAAAACGCTGGAGTAAAGACAAAGCATGCTGTGAAATCGGTGCTTCCCCGCAGTTTGGAGATCGTACTGTATACTGTTGTCATTCATTATGGTCACAGTGGTATCCGGGAGTCCCCGTTTTTAATGTACACGTAAATTAACCAGACCAATTAAACATATACCGTACTGTGTTAATACCACCACTACCTTCAATACATAACAGAAAGAGAACTCAGTACACCAAACTTTTTCAATATACTGTATCTATTAAAAAAGACATCACATTAAAAAGTCGTCCAATTGGACAGTATAGATACAGTTCCTTAGATTATGGATACAGCTGCTTTTCGAGGAAAAGCTCAAAGCGTAGGTTCCATTTACTGAAAACAAAGCAGATTCAAACCTATAAAGCGCTACCACGGCGCAGTAAAAACAGTTTTTAATTTACCAAGTGAAACCACAAGCCACATTTACAGTTTGCACGGTTGGTACATACGCCCAGGAACGGTACTAAAACACTAGTACTGCTTTCTAGCACAAACAAGAAACAGGTTCAAAGCGGAGTTTCTGCCGCAAAGCCGCATCACTTCACCTCGTGAGTCTGCGGAGGTGCGCGCTGGGAGCCGGTCCTCCAGGCGCGGCGCAGGAGCGGGGAGCCGCGGGGATCAGCACACCTTCAACAGGCGCCTTGAAATCCGAAGCGCAGCGCCGAGTCGCAACAGGGACCCCAAACATTTAAGACCACATCCCGCAAAACCTAGCACCATAGTCTTAAATATAACCTTGAAATACAAGGTCCCCCCCCTCCCCAGTCCACGGTAAGCGTGTCACCGCTGCGCTCCTATTCTATTCCTTGCAGCTCCTGTCCACTTTCCGCGTTTCAGCGCCCCGGTCTCTGGTAAACTGGAGCCGTAGCTTCGTGCGCCCCCTGCTGCCGCTTCTATTTCTGTATTTCGGGAGTGTGAAGCCTTTCACTGTTACTGCTTCTCCTGCTTACACCTGTGAATTAAAGATGCTACAGTACGTAGGTGTACATACTTATATCCCCTCATTAGGGGTACATTTCCATCCGTATCTCACAGTAGAAGGTTGTCTTAATTTTGATCCGGCAGTTTGTGACTTGAATATTGTACTGCTGTACCTCACTGTTTTAACAACTTCCCAGTTACACTTCTAATCAGGATGCAACGTATCCCCCCTTCTTGCTCAAAAAGGCAATGGGTGGGGAGTAAATCCTACTCTTGCGGAGCTGGGACTCAGCCAGGTCAAAGGCTGAGGACGCACCCGATCCTGTCAACGTTAACGCGCGGCGGGTGATAAGGATGTACAGTATCACCGGCGCAAACTGCGCCCCCGTCATCTCTGTTGCGAGAATGACCGTCACAGGAAACAGCGCTGCACGTGGATATTTTGTTTAAAATGTCAAATTTAACAAATACAAATTTTACGTGTGCGTTTGTTTTATATTACAAAAAAAAACAAAACCTTTTCGGTTCTCTGCTTTGTTATAATCGCAAATGTGCCACTTTGTAAAGGAGCCTAATTCTCATGTTTCAATTAATTTCAAACAATAACACGAATTAGCAACGAACTGCCCGATGTGCATCTACGGCCGCGGTTTTACAGTATGTACAGTGCCCTGTACTACACATCTAGTAGTTTCGTGCCCAAGGCATTAGAGCGCAGGAGCACTGGAGCTGGGGGGGTTTGCAGGGCTCACTCCTGATCCCAGGGGGCCACAGCAGGGTTTCATTGCATCTGCGCTCTTCCCTAAAATGAATCCTTAATTAGACCATCAAGTTGCTTGGCTGGAACCTTTGCAAATAGTTTTTTTTTCTATTTACATGTTGAAGAGCTTAAGTGATATATGAAACACAATAGTTAAAAGGCAACCCGCTACATGTTTAGGAACTGAAAACTTAAAGAGCTCAGTCTCAGCCTCTGATTTGCTTGGTTAAGAGTTCAGCTGTTTCATTGAGTGCTCAGGTAGAGGAGACACTAGCAGGCAAGTGAGATCGGGATCCCTGGGGATGGAGGGAGCTTCTTTAGAGTCATGCCTGTGCCCATTTCTCCCCTGAAAAGAGCAGGGGCATCATCTTTCCCACTGCAGTAGTGCACATGTGCACATTTAAAGTGATGTTTGCAAGCCATGCTAATGCAATGAGACAACTTTTGTCGGTCTTAGTATCTTTATGTGAATGTACGTGACAATTTAAATGAGCTAATATGACTATTATTTTATTAATCTGAATTTATTTGGTTGCGTAATACAATTGCATTATATACAGTACAGCAAACTCCCAAAACTTGTAACAGAAATGTGTAACAGAAAGAAGTTAAATACAGTAGTGCCACACTGCATTATGTACAGTATAGAGGTTTAAAAACCCAAAAGATGCAGAAAAATCCAGAGCAGTATAAGAACTGAATCTTTTAAGCCTGGGGAAGAGAAGGTTAAGGTGGAACTCCAACCTGTTTAATGAGTAAATACTGTAAATAAATATTAAGCATGCTGTCTTGCATTACTGTTTATTCATTAATGTGTTATTGAACGTTATATTGAATGTGCCTGCATGTTTTGTGTAGCCCATAGTTAAATCATGTCCAGTTATCACAGAGATATTAAATAGCACAATCCACGAATATCAAATTATAAGGCAATTAACTACAATTAATTGAAGAGACGGGATGCTGGTTTAGTGAGAGAGGGGGGCAAGTAGCCCAGGGAGGAAGAGAAGGAACGAGGAAGAGATCTACAAAAAGATTTAGAGGAAGGCATAGTGGTTTGCAGCTGAAGTACAGTAGGTGTCACGAAGTAAACCTCTCCTCTTAAGGACGCTCCAGCCCTTCCTTGTTTATTCCTTATCTCCCGCACCTGCCTCGGGTTCCTGTCCTGCATGCTATAAAAGCCAGACGTTCCTGCCAATCCAGGCTCAGCTTTGGAAGATGGACGCCCGGAAGCCTGCTTACCCGCGAATCCAGGAGTGCCTCAACGGCATCGACTCACAACGGCGTCCTGACCATCTGGGTCTGGGGCTTGGAGCACCTGGCCCCATATCCCCCTTTTATTTCCCCCGACCTTTCGCCGGATCCAGATCCGGCTTAACTTCGTTCGTCTGTGTCGGGATGGATCACCCGGCTTTGGACATTGGCTTTCCCAGGATATTCTAACGGACTCCCTTGGACTAGTTTGCCCTGGACACCTCCCCCCCCGAGCACCAGTGCACCTTGGACATGCCCCCTGTTATTCTTCCAGCCCCTTTCCTAGTCTTTTTCCCCGTGTTTTCTCACTCCCTTCCGCATTGTGCTGTCTGCATAGGGTCCTGAAAGACGCTTTGTGACAGTAGGTTGAAGTAGTTCAGCTGGGTAGCTGTGTCAGCATGCGTAGGGTGCAAAGGAACAAGTAATAGGTTTATTCCATGCAGAAAAGAGAATAAAACACAACATTTCGGCTGTGGATCCTTCTGGTAAGATATACTGTAGTCACAGTTGCCATTAGTTTCCATGTAATGGTTTTATAGGCATGTGTGCTCTCTAAACCCATAAGCAATGGCTAAAATGTTGTGGCTAAACCTTCCACTATGACATGAGCAAAGAGTTGAAAGTTTGACTGCGCCGTCTGCTGATATATACTATCTTGTGTCTGCTTGTGATGAATTGCGCTTTTCATTTCAAAATAAATGTTACTCCAAGGTTATTCACGAGTGTACTCATTTGTACCTTTCAGCAGGCATCAGAAAGATGAAGCAACTGTTCTGGTTAAGATGATTGGCTTTGAGTGGGGAGCACAGTTAGTCAATGGAACGGTGCCAGATTACAGTGGGAAACTCAAAGCACTGGATAATCTAGAGATGCGTGTTTGTAGGATGATCATATACTGTAGTTCAAGAAGAGCCAAAGACATTTACTGTATGTGTGTCCTAGATGGTGATGTGTTTGTCCTCACTGGGGGGCAATCTGGGTCAGAGGTCCCATAAGAGCTCCAATCAGGTTTCTTCAGAAATGACTTCTGCTTGTCATTACATGCAGGAAACAAGACATTAGCAAATACTAAATGAGTGGCATTGACCTAGAAAAAGCAGCACAGGAGAGGGTTCTAGGAAGCTGTTGATTCAGCACTTCCTTCAGTTAGTGTGGGAGAGCAGTAAGAAGGATAATACATGTTTTGGAAATATCATTAAAAGTGTAGAATAGCTTACGAGAAGTCATGTTCAAATCGTTATGCTTTAGCTAGCCCACGGTTTGGATCCTGTGTCAAGTTTTGTCATCGAATTACAAAAATACGTTGCTGTTCTGGAGGCAGTATAAAGGAGAGCAGCCAGACTAATTCTTGGTCTTAAGGGAACTTAATCTTTTGAGCCTAGATCAGAGAAAACTACATAAGAACCTGATTTGGGTAGGCATTCAAAATCCTGAACAACACTGAGCAAGTCAGCTCTAGGTCTTTTTCAGGATCAGCAATGCAAGGACCCGGGAACACAGAAGCAAATTAAATCTATTAGCATGAAGACAAGACAGGGTGCAACTTTACCACCTTGTATCTACTGTACATGTTGTCAGATACCAGAGTCTAAACAGGGCTGGGCCTGTACTGGGAGACTAGGAAACCTCCAAAGAAACTCCACTTGTGGCTATAAGTGGTGTTGATGGAGCAGTCACTTCCAAGCCATTGTTGCTGTACGGCAACCAGGAACACTGCACTTTATGAGGTGCCTGTTTCAAATGGCGTGTCACACTGTTACATCTTGACTACTTGTTCTTGTTAATAAAGCTCCCAGGGCACTTTCTGAGAAGTGCCGTGGTGCTAACCCTGATGTCCCAGCTCTGTTCTAATTGAGCTTGTTCAACCAGGCCTCCCTAAAATTCCCCATCTATTCAACTGGTGAAGCAGCTGCTGGCTATATTGATCAATAACAACAAATATGTTCACCTAGTCAAAGAGAAGAAGTGTACAGTATATCTGTATAAGACACAACCCGAAAGACAGTACCTCAACAGTACAGGTGGAAAGAGGCTCAAGGCATCACATCTCTACTGTACCTTGGACAGTCCTCAGACATGAACACCACTGAACATGTGTGAACATTACAGAGCACACATGAGCTGGTAAACTGATGTCCATGTGCAGTGCCAAGAACAAAAGGCATATGACCAACAAAGCCTCTAGCATTCCAGGTACAAGATCATGTTCAACAGCAAAATGCAGACCTCAATTGTATTTTGCCAATGTGATGTATGGTATCAGTTAGAACTGCTTTTTCATACTTGGTTAATTTTTTATGCAAAGTCACGGTTATGTTTGCAACCATGTATGCTTGTAATTTTGAGTGAAAAGCATCATTTATGATGGGCTTTCTCCTGTTAGTTGGACTGATTCTTTCTTGGGCTTCTTCCAAACGTCAGTGTCACAGCTGGATCCATGGCCACCAATTTTCCAATGTAAGATAAGATCAGATCACTTTATTGGCCCTATACAATTTCTTGTATTAGGAATTTGTCTTTTCGCAGACCCCAGCTTGCCCTACATTAGACACACAGACAGGGAGAGAAGCTTGGGGTCAGAGCACAGGGTCAGCCGTTTATACAGCACCCCTGGAGCAGTTGGGGTTAAGGGCCTCGCTCAGGGGCCCAAGGGCCCAACAGAGTAAGAATCAAACCGGCAACCTTATAGCCATAGCAGATCCTTAGCTACAGAGCCACTGTAATAGGACACATTTTGTAGCCACACTCTGAGGTTACAAGTTGTTTGTGAAATACTTTATGGAACCACTGAAGGAAATACAATAGATGCAAATAGATTTGTTTTGGTTCGCTTGATCAATGTAACATCTGCAATGGTAAAAACCTGGTAAATTACTTAAACTCTTAAAACTTAAATATAAAAAATATCAAAACAGTAATTATTTAAAAGGATAGTAAATACAGTACTTTCAGATGGTTTTGGCATATCACTTGTCATGTGTTGAATTAAGATTTTAAATGTTTAATATAAATGTATCACGTTGTTAAGGAATAGTGGACAGGTAATTAGTAGGATTAAGTTACAATAAAAAGAGTTCCAAAAAAGAGTTTTGGGTTCCAAAAACGTTTTTCTCCTCTGACCTCTCTACAGTGCCATTCCTTTCCTGTAGCTTTGTAAATCTGTCCCAGAAAGCCCACATCCCTGGCTGAGCTGCACAGTGTCCTGCCATCAGAGACAGAACTACAGTTCACTTGTTCACTTCACACCCACTCTGTTTGCATTGCAGGGACACAGCGTTGGTTAAAACTATACTCTTTCTGCCAAGCAACTACATGAATAAAAAATGCTGAGATTTCCTATGGGATTTTTTCCAATTTGTTCTGTTTTTAGCAATAGTTCTTGTTTTACCAATTGTCATTTAAAAACCCAGTGCTGGTGACAGACAAATTGAAGAGTATAGTTTGCATCAGTAAGTGGAGATTACAGTGTACCAACGTCTTAGCCACTCTGTCTTCTCTCACCACTATCACTCAGGTTAGCATCTGCAACCTCATGCATTCTTGTCCATCCAGCCTGCAGACAAGGCATAAAACAGTGGTCATTCAGTCTAATGTATACTGTACAGATCATTGTTTCTAAACACATTGGTATTTTGACACTAAGTAAACCTACATAGTAATGTTTGATTTATTTTAGTTCACACAAATTATTGTCATTAGTTTGAGCTGATTTCCTTGTGACATTTCGCTTTGCTTTACAAGAGCTCACCATGAGGATCAGTCAATTACCAGCAACTAGTGGAGCTGCTGCACCTGGGTGTGAATACAGTACGTGTGGGGAATGTTCTCTTCAGAGCCCTGAGGAACCGGGGCATGGCTGTCCCAGAGCCACACCTGGAGAGATGGGCAGGAGCTGTGTCTAACTAGACAAGGGACTGGAGAAGCCCTTGAGAGGCCTGACTCACAGGGATCTGGAAGTGCTGTATGTCCAATCGAGACCAGCGACACTCTGCCATTCCCTGGATGAGCTGTGGAAAATTCTACACAGGCCTTTGATATGGGTTTTGAAAATAGGAAGAAAAATGGGAACTGTCTTAATACTCCTCAGCTCTCTTCCATTCTCACTTTCCCTCTCGCTTTCTCTGTGTGTATTTCCTTGTAGCTTCAATACTTACTTTTTTTACGATATTCAATCTGAAAGTTTGAGCTCCTTATACACTTTATTAGATCTCAGGGGTCGGCCATTCGAAACTATTTGAAATTCTATTTTTAGAAAAGTATGTGTGTAGTGTAGGAGTGCCTGAGGCCCATCTGCAAGAGAGTCACACCTGAATGAGTCTCTGGAGCTGGAGGAAGAGTGAAATTCGAACCACCTGTGTTGACACTTTCTTCTTTCTCTATGACTTCTGTTAGCAAAGTGTCTGCTGAGATGACTGCAGGTGTGTCCTGAGATGGTTTGCTCTGTACGGACACTCCAGGTCACTAGGTGCAGAGAGAGAAAGTGGTTCATCTTGCCCTATCCGTATTGAAATTGAACCAATCTTGGCTAAATGAAAAAAGAAAACATGCTAACATATAAAAACATTACCAGTCTTGTGTGATTTTCTTTTATTATGTGTCATTGTCTCTGCATGTGCGTTCATTTCTAGCTCATAGCAGTCTCCTTGTGAAATCTTTCTGACAAAATTTCTGCAGTCAGTAGGAGTCAGCAGGAATCTATGCATGTGTGGGGCTGCTGAACTGCAAGACTGAACACTGACTGAAATCCTCTGCTGCTGTCTTATTATGGACCTGCACCAGGCATGAGCCGGTCAGACCCCATCTCCTTCTGCCTGGGAAATCAGCAGGGATGTTATTTTGAAATGCATCAGAGTTACAGTCTTTGATCTTTCTGTACTACCATTCACCTGTTCAGGAGCGCAATGGTGCAATGCTTAAATTAATCAGAAAGGGCATCAGATGTCTCTGTCCAATCAGTACAATCCCACAGGGGTGTTTTATAATGATTTATACATGCTGCTCCAGAGGGTGAAGTACCAGTCACAAATGATTTAAGATGCATTGAGCCTTTACAATATAAGCAAAATTCCTAATTGAATTGAACCCTAAAGAAATTATGCCTGTCCAAAACTCCAAAACCATATCCATTTCACTGGGCTAATAACATTGGGTAGTATAAGAAATCACTTTGAGAAAGTGTCCAGTGTAGCGACGGTATCTCATGAAAAATCAATGTTCACCATGTACTGTAATAGAGAATCATGTAAATTCTCTACAGCACCTGCTGCAGTAAGGTTCAGATCCATCAGCATGGATAGCTCACTGAGACAGTTTTCTTCAACAGAGTTACAGTAGTTTAATTTCACATACAAGGACGTGAAGGCATTGTTAGTCTCCTGGGACTGTAACACCCGTGTCCACAGAGCTGGGCCAGTGAGTGTCTTCCGGCTGTACGCCTGGCTTGCAGGACAGACTAGGTGGCAAGGGACTCTGGCCGCAGTCTCACTGAGCACCACTGGGATGGCTCTGGAAAGCGTGCTGTGTTCACAGCCTCCTGGAGCCGTTCTTTTGGACATTCCTGACCTGGAGTGACAGGGGGTGCTGGATGAGGTGGACTGGACGGCTGTCCAGGCCTGTGAAGGTTTGGGCTCGGCTAGAAAGCTGTTGCTCTCTCTTCCTGTTCTCCTGTACTTTGAAGTGAATTGGGTTCCTTGTGATATTCTAAAATTATGAACTTTAAAAAAAAAGATTACATTACAGGTTTATACATTAATGTACTTATATGATCCTGGATGTGTGTATAAGGTTACAGACATTCTGACTTTTATGTAACTTAAAAGACATCAATACATTTTGCATCAATTTCTTTCAATTTTATCTCACTGAATGTACTAAACAAAGCGATGTATATAACATTTCATGTTAGAGATGTATTATCTCTATTGCAGAACTGAAATTCTGTACAAGGTTGTGTAGTTTCCAAGATATTTTCTCAGCTGACAGTTAAACAGGTGGTTTGAGCTGTTCCTTAAAATAAAAAATAATCATGGTCACTGGGAGAAATACTATCTAATAATGTCCTAGTGAAAGCTCAGAAAAACTGATTGACACAGATCTGTGCTGTGGGTAGTGTTCAGTTCCAGCAGGAGTCCGATGCTGTGTGTGAGTGGTAGTGTCCGATTGGTCTTGATAAATGAAGTGTAAGCTTGGATGGGCTCTCTGGGCTGAGCTGGGCTTGTCCACTGTGTGGCCTTTTAGGTTCATGGTTTTGTCTCTGCAGGCACTTGCAATTAAACTTCATATCTACCAGAAAATTACTTCCTCCTGCAAACAGCCGTAGGCTTTATGTTTTGCCTGTAAATATATCATGTCTTCGTCACAACATTTGCTTTTAACTCTCGTTTTGCCAAAAACAAAGTCATGCATGACTGAACCTAATTAAAAGTCCTGATTAAACAACATTTCCGGACTGCTCAAAACACAAAAAGTGTTTATAAGACATTACTGCTGCATTGTTTGCCTGAGAAAGTAAAGCTTCCTGGTTCTGTTTGAAGGCTTACTAACACAATGTAAAATGTATAATGACAAAGCTGTTACGCTGTGTTACACTTCACAATGCAGGATACTGTAATTATTGAAAACAGTATTTGCACTGACATTACCGCTAACAAATATTGATGAAACAATTTGATGTTTCCAAATAAAAGTTTTGAATGCTTTTCTAATCTACTGTGTCCCCAATCTGTTAAGTCTATAATCTCATATATTAGCAAAAGCAGTTTTGTAGTTTTTACCAGTAGTTATTTTTTTCTGGAAGCTTTAAGTTTACATCAATATAATTTGGAACTACATGGGCAGGCAATGTCAGATTGAGGTTTGGAAGTCTGGGATCAATCAGTGATTAATCAAACACACGCGCTGGAAATGGTCAGGCCCTGCATGAGGTACTGTAGATCAGGATACGAAAGTCATCAGTCCTTCAATCCAGTTCAATGGGCAAGAGTATCCAGCACATGTGTGATAGAGTGTGATGGCCATCTCATGAGGTGTTCTTGCCACAGATGATGAAAGAATAGACAGCTGTGTTCCATTTTCAAATATTTTTTATGAACAAGATTGATGTCATTAGATCATTAACGTGAGGTTTAATAGATCCTCTGTGTAACTTGGTGTAACTTGGCCCCTTTCATTCCAAATTATGTTTCTGAGGTGAAGACAGAGAAATGTTTCTCTGGATCAGGTCATGGGCAGCAATCTGATTAACTATAATAGCATAAACAGTGCACTTGTGTTATTTTATGTATTTTATAATTTGTATTATACAGTACGATTACGTTGTTTGACAGTTCATTTTGCTTACGTTTTTAGAAAAGTCAGACAAAACAGAAAAATCTCACCACACTCCATGCTATACAAAATATTATTTTCAAATATCTGACTATATATTATACAGTATTTTTTCTAGAAAAAAGTTTATGTCTTGGTAGAATATTCTTACCAGTTTTGTGCAAAATGCATAGGCAGATATATAGTATTTTTCATATAGTTCTGATTCTCCTGTTGAAAACCTTTCCAACTGAAGGATTTCCACATGGAACTATGCAATATTTGCTTGTACTATTCATTTGTAAACATGGTCTTTATCTAGAAAAGAACAGTAGGATAGATTTTCCTACTAGGATAGTCATTGATAAAATTCAGTGAACAAAGCAAATTTGAACTCATCAGGTTATGGTAACAGAGATTCTATTGTTGTGATTTATCCCCTGTCATGATTGCAATCCCTCCTCTTAAGGGCTCTCCGGCTCTTTCATATTTTAGCTGATCATCTGCAGCTGCCTCCAATCCAGCTCCTCCTTATAAGCCAGACACTCACTCTGTTCTGGGCTCTGCACTGGAAGACGGACGCCCGGAGGCCCGCCTACCACCGAGTCGCCCTATGCCCGCGGCTTGAGGGCACAGGCCTCCTACCGGCGTCCTGAGCCAGCTGAGTCCGGGGCTTAGAGTGCCAGGTCCCTCTATCCCTATTTTTATTCCCTCTCCCTGCACAGGATCCTGTTCCGGTTTTTAACTGTGTCTTGTTTTCGTTTCGTCTGGATTTCCCGGTTTTGGACTCTTGGACTTCACCCCGGGTTTCCCCCCTGGACTCCCTCGGACTTGTTCGCCTGGAAACCCTGAGCACCAGTGCACCGTCATCATGCTCCCCTGTTAATCAACATGTCTAGTTCCTAGTCATCTCTTCCCTGTGTCTGTTTCACTCCCTTCCGAATTCTGCAGTCTGCATAGGGTCCTGATCTACACATGGTAACATCCCCTATTTGAAGAAATTCTCAGTGATGTCGTGTTTCAGTCAGCGAGAGCTATGAGGCAACAACACAAAACAACTCATCTGGGCCTGGAGGTATCTTTCCAGTTGCCCTTTAATAAAAGAGTGCTGTACTAGTGTCCTTTATACAGAGCTCAGGTCATTAACTAGAGTCATGCAGAAAGATGATCTATATGGTGACAAGATTCTAGAACGAGCTCCATGAACCAAACACATACTGTACTACAGACATTTTACATGCCCATGATGTGTGTTTTTCAGTTTAACTGTTTATTTAGCAGAACACATTCTGTGTTACCGCAAGCACTTTATCAATAACTGACAGATCTCAATGTCGTCACACAACACTACAGAACATATGCAAACACATAATCAACACCCTGTGATGACAAATACGACAACTGAAAATAAGCACACAAAGAATGTAACAGGCCCCATAAAATTATTTCTTTTCAGTGTCATTTGAATCTGCAAAGAGAGAAAAATCCCATCTGAATCCCGTCAAGCATGAGTGAAACACAGGGGGCCTCCCAGTACAAATACTGCAAGCAGGAGACAGCTGAGGCTGGCAAAAATCAGTGTGGTCACATCCCACTCCTCCAGTGCCCTGGCAGAGGTGTCCTCCCTCTCCCCATGTGTCCACGGACAGACAGGTCAACCAGATGGCTCGCGAAAGGTAGGAGCATGAAGATTTATTTGTACAGAAGAAGGAAAGCCAGTTGCTCGGCAAGCATGGGAAGTGTTGAGAAAAGGCTGGGAAGCAAGCATGACGAGCAGCGGGGAGAGCTGGAGAAAGCAGAGGCAGTGAGAGGGGCCCTGTGGAGGAGAAGCCTTGAGGGACAGCAGAAGCAAGACCAAGTACTGACGCATTAGGACCAACGGCAGAAGACTGAAAATCTTTCCCCAGGGTGCCTCTGTGAAAGGTCAGGTACTGTATGTACAGGAGCAGAAATGGCTTTTCCAGAGAAAGAACCCATTTTATCAACTTCCATGGTTTAGCCTACCTACTATCAATCAGCTCACCGGAGAAGAAAACAGTTTCATAACATTTTTTTTATTGCACAGGTATTACTGACACCACTCAAATTTCATGTGTGATGAAAGTGAAGACCTCTGTGTGGTTAGACATGGCCAGTACAGTGTACAGTTTACACGCACAGTGTCCTGTGAGAATATGGTGAGCACCCATGAAACTCTGACTATACAGTTTTTCCACACAAGAGGAGTCCATTCAGCAAGTATAGCCCGTTTGGCAGTCAGTGGCTAATTGATCTGAGGAACTTATCCAACTGTTCCTTGAAAGAAGCCAAAGTAATGGCTTCATCAACATCACTGGGTAGCTTGATCCAGACTCCCACAAACCACATGTGCATTATTTTTAGGGGTGATCGTTCAGTGCTGCAAGGATCAACATCACTGGGTAGCTTGTTCCAGACTCCCACAAACCACAATTGCATTATTTTTAGGGGTGATCATTCAGTGCTGCAAGGACACTGTATAAATTTTAGTAGCTTGACAGTTGAATGCACATGAAATTGCCTGGGAGAAATTAGTTGGCTTGACAACAGATGGAGCTCCTGCCATGTGTGGTGAACAAAAATGGGCTTGGTGAGCCAAAGACTGCAGGGAACATGTTCCACTTACCAGCCTTTACTTCACCAGAAAGCACTGTGTGGGAAAGTGATAGAAAGAAACTACATAAAGGCCACAATTGTGTATGTTTTATTATCTTACTATCCAGAGAAACAAATTGCACTCTCTCAAAAAGATAAGATCTAAACCAACTGAGGACAATGCCAGAAACCCCCAAAACCCACTATATCGAATTTATCTCTTTTTTGTGCTCTAACCCCTTCATTTCTTTGTTGATTCTTCTTGTTCTCCTGAGCCTAAATCTTTCCGTGCTTCATTGGGTCATCTATCATTTTGACATTTTTGTGTCTGGAGTTTGGGTTTCACAACAATGTTTTTACATTCCCACCTCTTCATGCTGGGAGATATGTTCATGACTAACATACAGTAACCAACAGCAATTTAGTCCACTGGAAGCTGTGCCCCCGAAAGGCTGTAGTATATCACCACCCATCCAATCATCAAGCCTGATTCCGTCAATTCTGTTAGATGGGACATTTCGAATAGCTAATGAAAGTCAAGAATTTCTTGAAAGTGGTGTTGCTGGTCCACCTGCAGTGACAAGATACACATGATGTTAGAGGATGGTCTGCTAGAGCTCGAGAGAAGGGGAGGTGTTTGAAGCAGTTTTCATAACTGTCGCTCCATCCCTCCCTGTTACAAGTCTGAAATATGGTGAGTAAAGTGAAATATGAACAGTTTATCCCTTCTTCAGAAAGTCGGAATCTTGCTTTCTCCTCTCGAAGAGGAATGGATACCACGTTTCCGGATAACACTGGAGATCCACAGAATAAACATGTTATAAACCATCCTACCAGCAAACAACAACACATCTTTTCAATTCCTTCTTTCCACTGACAGTAAAATGGAGACAAACTCTTCTTTTCCTCATCCAGAAGGAAGCCCAAACCCAGCAGAGAATTCTATTACTCATACCCTTGAAAATGCAATGACAGAACATCAGGCGCTGATTCATTCACCACCACCTGCCAAAAGGAGCTCTTACCATGCACACTTGACAATTCAGCGGATTATCGTGAAGTCCTTTGAGATTGTTCAGTAGGATTAGAAGCTCAGTATGAATATCATTTGTTGATTACTATCCTCTATTTTCACATTTTACAAGGGAGTTTCCAAAATACATTTGTGAGTTGCTGTGACAGAATTACATAGAAGAAAATACTGACTGTGAGGTAGTACATAGCTTCTTAAACTTTTTATAAATTATTTCTCTTAAAAATAAATTATATACCATACATCAAAACTACAATTATTGCAGCTATCTTCAAAATAATTGTCTGAAATTCAAATTAGAAGACAAGCAGTCATTGTCTCAGCTCCTAATGTGTTCTTCATTATGGACAGTCCAAAATGAGCAAAGAAGTCTGTTAGCATCAGAAGGCTGTTCCAATCAGCTCCCTCCAGGTATCCCCTGACAGCTTTGACGTCCCCCAGTAGCATCACAGAGGTGGTACACTGTAGGTGGCTGTACTGCAGTGCCATCCCCTCCCTCTAAAGATACATTTTCATAAACCGTGTTTAACATAATTGCATTACAACACTCTGAAGAAAATATAAAATAACACAATTGCTGTGAGGGTATTTGTGTACACATTTTAGTGCAGTATTTGTGTGTTATTGTTGTATATTGTTATTTAGATATATGTATGTACTGTAGAAGAGCAACATACCTTTAAGAGGCCTGTGGGAGGTAACAAGGGCGGAGCCCGCGAAATAAAAGGCAGATGCTGAGCTCTGCTGGGGGGTAAGTTTTCTGTCAAGACTTGGCAGAGGAAGGCGTCCTGGTGCTTGAGCTGAGTGTTGCTGTTTATAGTTCCTGCTGAGTGCATCAGAAATGAACTCCTTAGACTCCTTAGACTGAGTCGCCACAGATGACGACTCAGAAAAGGGGGTTCTGTGACAATGGCACTCAGTCATGCACTACACCCCTACCATCTCCAAGAGCTCTGAATACTCTAAACCAACTTTAAACCAACCTCTCTGCCACACTCTTGTCCACCAAGACAAACTGTAAGCCAGGGGCTTGTACTATCCCCTACTGTGCCCAGAGCCAGTCACGGGGTGCAGGGATGAGACCCCCTTTGATAGAGAAGTTTGGTTGCAGAGCTGATACATGTGCGCAGCTGAGGCCAACTCTAACTTCTTTGTATATTTCCTCCTCCTCCATCAGGTCCGGCTCAGTGTCAAGTGACATTCCTTGCCCCAGTAGTTCCATGCATGTAGAAGCCCGAGCTACCAGGCGCTGATGGCAAATGGTCTGTCTGTAGGGTTCCTCTGTCCTTGTTTGGGGAAGGGATCTCTCATGTGATCCAGGAACACAGCACAGAAACATCATTCTCAGATCACAGGGCATGCTGGGAGATACCGTATGTTAATGACTAACGTACCCAACAATCATTTAGTCCACTAGAACACGGAGAGCAGTCTCATCTTCTGCCTCCAACGGCGCTTAGATAATGTACTGAGGCTACTTTACAGTCACTTCCTAAAGATCATTTCACCTTCTCTTTGCTTTGTCTTAGAAGTGTGAATGAAAAATATGTCCATTTTCGTTGAAGTTTTGTTTTGCATTCTGAGTTATGACTTCTTGGCATGAGTTCTACATTTTCCCAAATTATTTCTCCTAAAATGCAAATAATGAGTAATGATTACATGAATTGATTATAACATGACCATGTCATAAAATGAAAATGATTATATGAATACTATTTCCTTTAAACAATTTCCAGTAAAATGCAGTCAAGAAACACAGTGTTTGTGAGTATGAAGTAAACAGCTGTCCATATTCAAGGTTGTTAAGTTTAGATATGTTGTAGTCTGTTTCTGTGCTTGGAACACATTGTGGCATAGGAATTTCCTGTTAACACACAAAGTATTTCTGACTTAATGGTATAAGATAATTCTTTTTCTGTGCCATACAGATTTATTGCTAGATCTCTGTTTCATCGTGTTATCTAGATTTCATTATCATTCTATTACTCTTCCAAACTTTAGTTTTGTACTTTTTTAACTGCTGTAATAACAACCAGATCAACGCATTGACTGATTATTGTTATTTCACCAACTACATATTCTATAATAGCTTCTATCTTCATGCAAAACCAATGACACGGCTTCGTCACGCCTTTGTGCCTGCTGAAAATGTGCAATTAGTACAAAATATTGATACTATAAAACCATAGTAAAATGCATCAAATTTTAAAACTGTAATGCTCTAACTGTACAGCAATATTGTTTGCTGAGGATACAATCAATTTTGCTGTATGTTTCACATTTTTTTAATATACTGTCTAATATTATGTATGTCAATGATATCCATTCAGCACCAGAGGTGTTATCCCTGTTTTTAATACACATTTTCAACTTTTCCTTTAAAGCAAAGTTTTGCTAGTCCATTTAGATTCAGACAGTAGCTCAAAAATGTACCTCAAAAAATAATATTCACACAGAGTACACCGATGTACTGTGTTTTGATGTACTAAGAATCAGCTGTTTCACTTGCTCATTGGTTAGGCCTTTGCATGACCTTTAAACTGAGGGCACTCTCTTCTAACTTGACACTTGAAAAGCACTTTTTTATTTGCTCATGTCACCACAGGTCCTTCAGGAAAAGCACAGAGTGCAGTGTCAGATATGTGTGGGAGGCGTGGCTGTTGTTCTGAGCAGCAGGGAGCAAGCTGGTTCATGTTTTGATATTGATCCTGAAGAGATGAAAACTGAAGAGATTTAGTGCTTTTAGCCTTCATTGTCTCTCTTGATTGGTCTGATTCCAGAGCAGCAGTATTTTTTTTTTCATAATTGTTACCAGATCTGAATGCAATTTTAAATTTTAAATTTTAAATGAGGCCTTACTAGCATGTTGCACACTTTTAATATACCATCCCTTGATTCAATACTGCACTTTTAACTCTAACCTAACATATTGCTTGGCTTTCTAACTGCTTCCCCACAGCATCTAGATTCTAGACACCACACACCACAAATGCTAGATTTTACTTTGAAATCCACAGGGCGCCAGTGCAAAGAAGCCAAAACAGGGGAGAAATGTTCATGCATTTTAGTTTTGGATGCAATCTGAGCAGTTAAGTTCTGAACGTGCTGCAGCTTGTTGAGAACATGTTTGAAAAAAAAAACGGTAAGCACTGCACTGCAATAGTCAAGCCTGGAAAACACAGAAGCAGGCATTAACTCTTCCTCATGTGACTGGGAGAGCTTTGAACAAATAAAAGCAATGTCACATTGGTGGGAAAAGACACCTTAACAACACTGCGAATATAAGCTGTCAGTTCAAGACAAGGATCTAAGATGACACCAAGATTCCCGACCTAACTTCTTTCAATGCCATCAATAGCCAAATGCACAGTATGTACTGTACATACAGGTTAGATGCTCACTGACATTTTCACATGTGATGACAAGTACTTGTTCACATCTAAAATAAGCAGTTCAGAGCCAAAATGCTATTCCTGCTTTAAAAATGCTTACCCACCATGTGAGTCAAGAAAACAAGAATTTCTCTCCCAGTCTGTTTCAGTTTTGTATGTTGACACAGCATCTCATCCTCAATGCTATCAACATCTGCATCATGCCAGGTTTGTGAGAATATCTAACAACTATGAATGTCTTAATATTTACCCCTCAAACATGTATAGTTATGCTAATACAGTGGTACAGTATGTACAGATTTTTCATCTTCAGTTTGCAGATCAGGCATCAGGCACAGCAACAGACTGACAATTACTATTTCTGCTTGAGACTGGTACAGCAGAAGCATTATTGTTATCTCACACTATTATTCTTCAAGATGCTCACTGCTTTTCATAACAACTTCAATAAAACCATGAATACCTTTTTATTTAGACTATTTTTTAAGCAACTCAAAGGACCGAAAAAGACTAACATTAAACCAAATAAAGTTTAATAACATGCTGAGTAAAGACTAAAGACTAGACCTTAGAAACACAAGCAAAGCTGAGTGCTTCAGAAATTAAAAATGTGATAACGGGCCTTTTCCCATGTGTGCCAGAGACAAGAGACTCTAGAGAGTTCAGGGATTATCCGGAGGGGTGCAGAGGAAGCCTGCTTGGAGTAACGGACTGCAATTATATAAGGAAGCATTCGATAACCAGTGCGTATTGTTTGGTAATTCATGACGTAAACAATAGAAATAAAGGTAAAATCTGTGACATTACTGTAAATTTCTAAATGTATACTGACATTTATGAAAATGAACTACTTCTTGTTAATTTGCATACATTTGTCTAGAATATATATGTCACGAACCGTATTCCTGCGTGGACCTCGGCATCAGCACCTGCACCCTAGTTAAGCTATGAGCACTGCTCTGGAAAGATCTAGATTCCATGTACTTCACAAGACGTTTCATCACCTTTCTAAAAACAAATGGCTATTTCTGAAACTAAAGATTTTGAAGAAAAGTGTAGAATTCAGTTGCTTTTTGCATTATGGCATTGTTGACAGATATATCACATCGTCTTAATCATATGGGCCTAGGTGTGCTAAAAAGAGCCCTTGTTGCTCGTCGGAATGGTTTTCAAACCAAACGTGTTCATCAACTCATCTAGTATACTATACTGCCATTGAAAATACTTTTGCAAAGTCACCCCTGATATGGGTATCTGCTAAGCAAAATAAATAACCCATTCATACATTTTCTACCTGTTTCATGCTGTTCAGGGATGCAGAGGAGCCACAGCCAGCACGAGGCAGGGTACACCGTGGCTGGGATGGCAGTCCTGTGCACAGCACACTTACTGTATGTAAACATTCACTCCAGGACCGATTTCCCAGAAGCCCATTAAACCTACCAGTACTGCATGTCTGTGACCTGTGGGAAGAAACCCATGTGAACACAGCAAGAACACACACACCCCAGGGGCCCAGAGCTGTGAGACAGCAATGCTAACCACTGCTCCGCTGTGCTGCCCTTAAAGTAAGCAATGTCATGTACTGTATAAAAGTTCTATCGCAATAATTGAGCCCACAGTTCAAAACCAAAGCACCTGCAAATATTTACATATAAATACTAAACATTTATTTCAAACATTCTTAAATGCAACAGTTTGCACAATGTTTAGAAATACAGTGTTCAAATATCTGTTCGGTTAGCTTTGAAGACTTCAACCATGCTTGTCCCAAAAAAAGCAAAAAAACAGAGCCAGTTCAATAACTAAATGTTATTGGGTATGCCTTATACAGCTTGAGGGATATTGCATTTATTACTTTGAAACAGCTGCTTTCATTTACTAAACTTAACTGCACAGGAGCACAAAAATACCTCACAGCGCATTGAAATGTCAAAGCACTCCAAGCTCTGTTTCCACTGGCTGTCTTAATGTTCTGTTCAGCTTTGCATAGGGCTGCCTAAGGTCTGAACATCTGTGCATGGCTGAAAGAGGAGTGTGCTTGAGTTCACAATATATTGTAGTTGACTCATCATGACTAATAAAGATCTCTTGAAGTGATAAAAGGTACTACATAAATGTGACAATCTGAAGGGTTCTGGCCTGTGTCATGTTGAACTGTTAACTAATTCTATTAAAAACACACTGGGGCCTTTTTCTTACTGCAGTCAAGAACATTTGTGAATTGGAGTCCTGACCTGACAGTACAGCAGGAGTTGTGTACAGTATATGGTTGAGCCTTGTAATTAAATCGAAAAAAAAATAAATGCTGTATATTTGTGGTACATATTGTAAATTCCCTTATATAAATCTATCTCTCTCCCCAAGAATGGTGGGTCCCTCAGTAACGTGACTTGTCTTCAAAGGTGAGCTATACGAGAGATCACTTCATGTCTTGAGAATAGAGTTTGACTGAGGCAGGTTTGTTGCCAAATGAATATTCTTCATTCCCTTTACCACCTCTCTCAATCTGCCTCCCTCTCCCTCAGGCCAGTGTCAATGAAGAATGACTTCATAATTACATTCCTCAGAGGCTGGTTCAGAGGCCTGGGCTGTCTCACACACCTGGGTGATCAGGAGTAGCGGTGAAGAATACTGACAGGGATTTATAGTTATTGTATAACAAGGAGTCATGGTCCGTATCTTCTATATTTTATTATCATTAACATTACAGTATTCTACATTCCATCACTAAATGTAATCTGTAAATCACATGGGTTTTTTTCCAATGTACAATTAAAGAAAATATTTTATAATGTGTTGAAGAAGTTCAAGTAGGTGGCTGCGTCAGTATGCGTAGGCTGCAAAGAAACAGGTAAAGGTTTATTCCTGCTGAAAGGAAAAGAAAAGAGACACAAGGTTTTGGCTGTGGAGGCTTCTTCAGGTGTCAACATTATATAATTCTGACTCAAGTGCTATTCTTATAAATAATAGGTTATAGTACACTCTAGTGTCTAAGAAAGAAATGTCCTTATTCTGAAAATACATATTAAAAAATATTTCATTACCTGGACTACCAGACAGACCAGGAACAGGAGTCAGGCTCAGACAGACCAGGAACAGGAGTCAGGCACAGAGAGACCAGGAACAGGAGTCAGGCACAGAGAGACCAGGAACAGGTGTTAGACACAGACAGACCAGGAACAGGAGTTAGGCACAGACAGACCAGGAACAGGAGTCAGGCACAGAGAGAACAGGCACAGACAGACCAGGAACAGGAGTCAGGCTCAGACAGACCAGGAACAGGAGTCAGGCTCAGACAGACCAGGAACAGGAGTCAAGCACAGACAGACCAGGAACAGGAGTCAGGCACAGAGAGACCAGGAACAGGAGTCAGGCACAGAGAGAACAGGCACAGACAGACCAGGAACAGGAGTCAGGCTCAGACAGACCAGGAACAGGAGTCAGACACAGAGAGGCCAGGAACAGGAGTCAAGCACAGAGAGACCAGGAACAGGAGTCAGGCACAGAGAGACCAGGAACAGGAGTTAGGCTCAGACTGACCGGGAACAGGAGTCAGGCACAGAGAGAAGAGGCAGAGACAGACCAGGAACAGGAGTCAGGCTCAGACAGACCAGGAACAGGAGTCAGGCTCAGACAGACCAGGAACAGGAGTCAGACACAGAGAGAACAGGCACAGACAGACCAGGAACAGGAGTCAGGCTCAGACAGACCAGGAACAGGAGTCAGACACAGAGAGAACAGGCACAGACATACCAGGAACAGGAGTCAGGCACAGAGACAGACCAGGAACAGGAGTCAGGCTCAGACAGACCAGGAACACAAAGGACATGCATCAGTGTAACACTGCAAAAAAAGTAACAATAACAAATATCACTTTTAATTTACAGTCCTTTTCCAGCCTAAAGTCTAAGTACTCAGCATTCCCAATTGGCTGACACTTGTTTATTTATTTCCCAGTGTCTTCAAATCCAAGGCCACTGTTCCCAACATTCTTGCCAAACCACATAAATACAATTTTTAAAGTACAGTACATAATGCATCTAGTACAAACAAAAACAATGGTTAGAATTTCATAAGGGAATAAACCAGTTTAAAATAATGTGAATATTTAAGATTTCTGACCAACACAGTGTCTTCCTGTTCTCAGGTCTCACTATGAAAATGTTGGCATGTACAGAAGCTGTGGATGTGGGGAACTCTGGTGACCTACTGTACATCTTGATAATAAGATAACCGGAAGACTAAGAGGAACAGGGATTAAAATTAACCTGGATTTCACAAAATAAATAAAAAGCAATCTTTCTCTGAAAATATCTTCGAAAAACGATAATTTCTCTGTATGATTCTGAGTGGCGACTTGGATAGAGTCCCAGTCAGCTTCAAAAAGAGAGAAAGTCAAAGAATAAAATGATAGTTTTAGTTAATTTATTTGAAACCTTTTTGCTAAAAACTCTTTTAAGGGGCTCCAGTGTTAGTTTAATAAACATTTCTGGAAAAGTTAGATGTTTTATTTTTTAGGGGTTATATTTTTATCTGAGAGGAGAATAATAATACCTCATCTACTGTGATGAACTGGTGTCCATTAAAGGCACTTTATGTTCAGTTATTTATGACATTATGCCAGTTATAAGTTGTAATATAGCAGCTCTTTCAAGATCGTGTGTGGAGCCCTAACCCTCTCACTATATCACTGGGCTGTCATTGTGAGCTCAGCACCAGTAGCTAATTCTTTTAAAGGGGAGCATGAGAATCATATGTAGTGACCAAGTGGTGACCTTCCTGTACGGTAGTTAAGAACTAAGTGATCCCAGGACCTCATACAGCCTCTTTTTCAAGAAGGCCTGGGTATGAGCTCCAACTGTGTAGTTTTGTAACATTTTCCACACTCCCACAACCCAACCTGCACCATCACTGTAATCAGCTTTTCATTATACAATCTCAATGATAAAACAGGCAGTTGTAATTCTAAAATTGTATTTTTGAAAGCTGTTGAATCTCCTGGAATACACTTATATTTTAAGTCAAAGTATCATTGTGATCCACATCACAATGACTCAATGTACTCCATAGATTGAGCGGTGGCTCTGTGGCTGAGGACCTGCGCCTGTGGCTGGAAGGTTGACGGTTCAAATCCTGTGGCCAGCAGAGGAATCCTACTCTGTTAGGCCCCTGAGCAAGGCCCTTAACCCCAACTGCTCCAGGGGCGCCTTACAATGGCTGACCCTGCGCTCTGACCCCAAGCTTCTCTCCCTGTCTATGTGTCTCATGGAGAGTAAGATGGGGTCTGTGAAAAGACAATTTCCTAATGCAAGAAATTGTATATGGCTAATAAAGTGATCTTATCTGATCCTCTCTTTGAGCATCCAGCGACTTGAATGTAGATTCTGACTAATCAATACAATACAAGCTCTGCACCGACAAGGCCATCACTGCAGAAAAATCAACAAACCAAAGAACAATTGCACGTTTCTGTTGACATGGTTATGTTGGGGCAGAACATTATTTTTATAACAATATTTTTTTAGCGTGCCGTGACTGGGTATGGTAATATTACTGTACATTGTGTTGCCCATTTTAATTGCTATAATTCGCCATGTTGAATCATCTGTGTTTCTCAGTTGACCTGTGGTTATGTGGCAATAACCCAGCTTAATTAAAAGTATTTCAAGCTCTCAAATGAGACACAGAGCATTGAGCAATATTGCTCTCTTCTGAAGCTTCAAAAAGAGATCTGGTAGTGCTCGGGAAAATAAACAACATTCTGTACCAAGCCAACACTCCTCCTCCTGATTTAACAAGTAGAAAAACAAACAGACCACTCTGCCCAATGTACAGGACACAATGCACAATGCTGGGTGAATTCTGGGTGAAGCTTTTACTCTGAGATATTTAAATACTGCCTGATAGTTTCACCTTTTTTATTTAAATGTGTCATGATGTTAAAACCCAACTTAAGGTCACACCTGCACACACACTTGGATTCCCTGTCTGCCCTTCATTTCCAAAAAGAAGATGGAAGATCAGGAAGATGATCAGTTACTGGCCCCACTAATCACAGCACCTTTCCTAAGCAAAGGCCAGAGGATGAGCATCAGTGTCCTCAACAACAGAAATGTTCCCGGTTCAGTTTCCTGGATTAAAAGGACTAACTTTGATTTACACCCCGTTTTAATGTGTTTGCTTTGTTAAGGTTTAATGTGCTGCCAACCACCAGGTAATGTGATATTAATACATATTAGTAATTGATATTAATAATTGGACAAATGTTTTTTTTAACTAAAACAAAACTGAAGCAATTAAAAAAACCTGTCACCAAAACAAACTTAGGTAAAATATACAAAATCTAGTATTTAAGGCTCAAAAGGAACATATCATCTTTATGAATAAAAATTATACTTATCATAAGAAATTGTGATAATAGGAATCAAAACATTCTTGATTAAATATGTTATTGGTAAGTGTTTCCATACTGGTACCTTTTATACTGTAGATAAAATTAGAACTGTCTGCATATTAGAACTAAAACTATCATTTGTTCATCCAGCATGGGACCTCTGAAAGTTTGTGCCTCCTTGAAAGCTGTCAAGAGCACCAAGCAATTCAGAATAAAGGACCACAAACTGAAACAACATATTTTGCTATTTAGTTGTAAGAGGTTTAATTTTAATCCCTGCTTGCCCCAGTCTCCCCATCACCTTATTAACAGAGTATATGGCTGAGCTGACCAGACATCCTTATTTTACTTTGCTAGGTCAAGAAACAGTCCCTGTGCTTCTTCATAAGAAACTGGTATTTTCAACCGTATTGCTGGATTCAGATCACAGAATGCAAACAGCACATATCTTTTCTTACACTCACTTTCATGAAAGAACCTATTTTATTCAAAGAGATTGAAATCCACAAAACAATTCACCTCATTAGTGGCTTCATGAGCTAATCTGTCACTCAAAAATGTTGTATTGCGCTCTTCATCTTTTTTTTTCTTGGTTGCTAAGTTCCTGCAATAAATAAGATTTTTGTTTCTCATTATAATCCTTGAGCACATTGATACTCTCCTGAAAACTCAGACATGCAGCCTTTCAGCCTAATTTGCAGAAGAAATATTTTGCATTCCATTCTTTATTGAAAGCTCAACACTTGGTGCCTTATTTGAAATATTCATTGATCATCAAAATCCGTAAATTGTTGTAACGAAATGCATGTCAGCTTATCACCTTGTGATCTGTCTGCTGCATTGCAGTAGGCGTGCAGTCACACTGACAGTGTGCTGCTGTGAGTCTGTCATGCTTTGAAAGGTCTCAGGTGCAGAGGAGCTTGTTGGCTCCCAGATAAGAGCTGGTGAAGACAGGTGCTGTATCTGCTGAGGAGCAGCACCAGGGGAAAGCTCATTCCACAGATAGAGCCTGTGAAGAAAAAGACCTGCTGCTGGAAGGACGGATGTCAGAAGTGTCCAGCAGGGTGCTGAAGGAAGGAGCCTGGGTGCCCATGCTCTCCAACAGTCCATCTGAGCACAGCCGGTGAATCTGTTGGCTGAGCAGTCAGACGATTTGGCACAACAGCTTCTTCTTCAGGCTTCACATCACCTGAAGGAGAAGGAACACAAATAAATTGTTTTACCACTGGGACGGAACGAAGAGTTATTAAGGAAGAGCCAAAATGTTAAAAAATGTGTACTTTAGTATGACTAAACTTTGGTTTGGTTTGCAGTCTACTGTTTCTATTAGAATGATTAGAGATTTAATGTCTCCATATTGGTTGCCTATAAAGTCACATATTCAACATAAGATCTTGTGACTGACCTTCCAGACTCTAAACAGTCGGGCTCCATTATACAGTCCATTACACCCCCCCGTAGGCTCCGGTCAGTTGAGGCTGGTTCTCTGCTCACCATACCCAAGACCAACTCTCACACTGTTAGTGACTGTGCCTTTCCTGTCTCTGCTCCAGTGGTATGGAATGACCTTTCTCAGACACTATGAGAGACAAATTCTCTTCAAAGCCAAACTCAGAACTCCCCTTTTAATAGGCCTATGTCTGATTACCCTACATTCTATCTGTATGAACCTGTATGTTCTTGGTTTTTTTCTTCATTATGATGTTCATTGTTCTTGGGTTTAGAAAGCCATTTTCTAAAAAAATATATTTTTATTTATTATGATTCCTCAAAATAAAGCTGTGAGTGCTGAATTAAACACTGTAAACTAAATTAGAGTTCTCTGTCTAATAATTGTGTAAAAAGTCTTGAAGAGGAGGTGTAGCCATCATAGCTGATGACGGCTCTCTGCTCATCTTGTGTTCTGTCCACTTCTGGCTGCACTCCTGAACCTTTGGCAAACTCTCACCTGATCATGCCTTCTTCTTGCTGTGCAGCCTGGGGCTGCTGAGACCTACAATATTCCTCCTCAGAAGTAGAAGAAGGTTGTGACAGGTGCCTTCAGCAGGGGAGGGGGAAGTCTGGTGAGGCTGTGTTTCTGATGGCCCTGGTTTCCCTTCTGAGCCATGTGATGGCAGATGTGCTGTAGGTATCATGGGATTGCCACAGGGGAGGCCTGCTAGCTGATATTTGTGCTGTGGGGCATGAGTGATACTGCCTGGACTTGGTGCCCTGTCTGCTTAGTACTATAGTAGTTTTCCTGAGCTGGCACTGACATTCTTGTCTCGTACCTGAGATGCCAGCCAGCAGCCATATCTCTCTGCAACTCACAGCTGGCAGCCCACTGAAGCTCAGCAGGTGTGAGCCTGGTCAGTACCTGGATGAGAGACCTCCTGGGAAAACCTAAGGTTGCTGCTGGAAGAGGTGTTAGTGTGGCCAGCAGGGGGCGCTCACCCTGCGGTCCATGTGGGTCCTAATGCCCCAGTATAGTGACAGGGACACTATACTGTAAACAGGTGCCCTCCTTTGGATGAGACGTAAAACCGAGGTCCTGACTCTCAGTGGTCATTAAAAATCCTGTCCAAATTTCCCATTGGCCCCTACTAATCATGGCCTCCTAATAATCCCCATATTGAATTGGCTTCATCACTCTGTTCTCCTCCCCACTGAGAGCTGATGGGTGATGAGCATACTGGCGCACTATGGCTGCCGTTGCATCATCCAGGTGGATGCGGCACATTGGTGGTGGTGGTGGAGAGGAGACCCCATTACCTGTAAAGTGCTTTGATTGGAGTATCCAGAAAAGCGCTATATAAGTGTTAGCAATTATTATTATTATTATTATTATATGCACATTTCTTCTTACCTCAGGCTGCCCTGTGACAGCTATGGCCTATGTTCTCCTATACATCAGTTTAAGAACTGATTTAAGTTTAAGCAAACAAGATTTTGATGACAAACAGCCAGCAGCAATACTCACTTGAGCCAGAGCTACTGTATATCTGGGTACAGCACAAGCCATGATCTGTCTGTCATAAGTAATACTTGTTCTGTCAGAGTTCAACAAAAAAATACATAATTAAAAGTACAAGGCAGCAAATATTGTTCTCATTTCAGACATATTCCACAAATAATTTAAAGCATTTAATTCTTTAAAAGCCATGTAAAATAACCATGCTCACTGGACTAGATTGCTTAAAGAAGGCTGACTAGAAAGATAAATCTCAATATTATGACTTAGTTAACATACCATTCTTAGTTTGCCTCTGTTGTGTTTAATCTTTCTGTCTCTCTAGCTACCATTTGACTGTCCTCCTCTGGGTTTTCCAAGCAGCTCCAGAGCCTCAGGCTTCTGATTCTGATTCTAGAGAAGGCATGTATTAGCCTATGCAGTGTCTACTAATAGCCCATTGATAGATTTCAAATTGTTGTACTTGTCTTAATCCTTGGAAATTGGACTAAAGCTCCTCCTGGTGTTCCTCTCATGAGTCTTCATGAGAAGGGGTGGTTCGATGCGACTTTGCCCTCAGGGAAATTCCTGCTTGAGCTTCCAACCGGCTGAATTCCTGACTCAATCCCTCTGGTTTCTTCTCTCAGGGCAGCCCTGTTTGACAGGTGTTCTGCAATAAAACCTCTTTAATTACAGGAAGACGTGTGAAGCCCATGTTCAGAAGGACTTCCTTGTCAAAACTGTGTTTTACATGCTGTCAGTAAATCTGCTGAAATTAAAACTCAGCGTTCCAATGTCCTATAGTATGTAATTATGAAACATGTATGTACTGTGCTTTAAGTCTTATATTGATTCAGGCTCTCAGGCTGAGATCTCCTTCATCAGCATATCAAAGAAATCATCATGAAATTATTTTTGAGAACTGAGCATCAGGTTAATGACAAATTATTTTGTTTGTACGCTTTTTTTGGACATTCCTGTGGATATATTTGTCACCTTTAGTAACTATTGTACAGCTTATTGGACAATAGAGGTTTTGCTGGGATTACAGTGTGATTGCTCAATCAGTAAAGACTCATATTCAGATAGTGCTGAGACTACATACTGGGACCAAAATACACTGGTGTTTCAGGTCGAGATAACATCAAGGTGATTGTGACTGTTATTCCCAATTGGTGGCACATAATAATGTTTCTTTATTAGCCCTATACAATTTCTTGCATTAGGAATGCGTCTTTTCGCATACCCCAGCTTTTCTCCATGAAGACACAGACATAATTGGCTGAGCTTGAGTTATAAAAGGTGTTGTGAATGCAGTCTTAGATGTTTAATTAAAGCATAATAGATTTCCTAATAACTAATTGATTGCATTAACAAATTTGTTTTCTTGTAATTGTTTTATACTTCCAATACATTTAACCTTGAATACTGTACTGTATATTAATTATGGCAATGCTCTTTATTAATTATTTGTAATAAAACAACTCAAACATGTTAGATATTCTATAATCTGGAAGTTCCAGTTCAGTGGTCTTTAACATTAATGTTTTTATTGAAGTGCATGTTAGACCTCATCCAAAGTATGTATACAGTACATGTGCACAATTGTTACTGTCACATACTAGAAAACATTTTCAAACATTATCAATACATTTACTACTTTATTTTACACAATTAACATTTTCCATAAAGCATCCATTAAAAAAGCAACTAGTCAATTTGTACATAAATATGTCCACTTTTGTCACCTGTTACAGTTTCTCCTTTCCTCGAAGCGGACCTTGTCCAGTCTGACAGAATGAAGAAGAGTTGCTATCATCTGGAGAAAGCCAAGCTAAGGGAATGATGGGAAAGCACTCTGAAAGTCAGGCTCTGCGATGCAGAGCAGCTAAAAGAATTCAGTTTGTAAACAGAAGTTTGGGAGGAAGTTCAATTTCAACCTCACTCTGAGCAATCTTGCTCATTTGTTTTCACACTCCTGTTTGCTGGTATTCGACACACCCTTACTCTTACCTCCCAATGCTCCATCTTCAACGTCTCACCCTCCGCTGCCCCAGTCAGTCCTCGAGTCTCTCCGCCCTTCCCCTGCTCACCTCCTGCTCTGCTGCGAAAAAGCAGCTCTCTCTGGGCCCTGCTGCTGCTGTGATGTCTGCCCGTGTTTTCAGAAGAGTCCGCGCCACGTGTGTCTGGGGTCACTAGGTAAGGCGGGTTTTAAGGGGATTTAGACAGCAGGTTGATTTGAGAGGAGACCAGTTGGCCGGACCTTGTATCAAGCTTGAAATTTGCAGAGCATGACCAACCACCCAGGTGACCTTGTGGAATACGATGCCATGAGTATTGTCTAGAAAATTATTTTAGCAGGGGTTCAGTTTTAATTAACAGGAGAGAACAGCCTACTTTTTTCCACTGGGATTCTCCTTGACAAATGAATTTTGTTTGGAAGAGATTTATTACCTTTTTTCTCATATTACAGATTCCCTGACGTCTGAAGTGAAGATGCCCCCCTAAGCTGGAAGAATCAAACGTGATCCTTTCAAGACCAACTTTAGGTGGCATCTTCACTTCAGGACTGTGACTTTGATCTGCGTTCTCACAGAATCAGCAAGCACTACCAGCAGCTACAGTACACTCTTACAGCGGAGCTCTGCCTCACAAAAGGCTTTCCAGCAAATGAGGCTGCTGTAACACATTTTGAGCCAAATGGATGTCATCACTCACAGACTTGGCACTGTTGTCCCACTTCTGGCCTAATGTATGAATCCCAGACAATAGACACATGGTGAGGGGGGTTCTGTGAGCAGTTTCTCACCGTTCAATCACTTTGCACTAAGTCAAGAGGAAAGCAGACAGGCAGAGCCATTTCCTAAAGTGTCTATAACACTATACTGTACATTAAGAAAAACAAATAAAACTGTGCATTCCAAGGTAATTGCACAATCTCACTTGAAATATTATGAACCATATTTCTTATTTTATTTTATAAAAATTAAATTGGAAGAAACGTGTTCAAATTATTTTTGGCTAACGTTTAATTCTTGAAAAATGGTAATGTGTAAAGAAAAATAAGCTATGCATTTATCTAGTGATAAAATTATTGAACTTGGGAAAATAATCTTAGTATTCTTGGCAGGATTTTTATTTATCAGTGATTTAGTGTCCAACAATGTTTTGTTTTCCAGTGGCAGGCTATATTTTCTCAGTGCAGATTCCATATGTCATGGAGTGAAATAGTCTTCTGTGCTATATTTGCCAACATCCTGTCATACGCCCACACACTGAACACAAGGCTTAATACCTGGTGAAGGTTAGAGATGTCTCTCTTTTCAGTGCACATTTGAGACCTCTGTTTTTCAACAGGGAATGCTACGATTTGTCTTCTGTATTTTTGCCTTTAAAAGGCTAAAAGGTAGCTAGAGGAATTGATTCAAATTTCTCCTACTTGCATATCCTTTATGGATGGGCTTTCATATCTACTGTCCAACAAAACATTGTGAATGTAAAAAAAAATGCCAGTTTACAAACAGACACTGCGCAGAAAGTGGTGAATGCAGAATCTGAGGCCAAGCTACAGCAAATAACAGCAGTGATGTTAGCTGTCTTCGCTATTATAATTTTGCTTTGTTGCTTGTGAGCCAAGTTCAGCCCAATGGTCTTACAATCTGGGTGAAATGAGGTAGGGCTGCAGTCTCTTGACAGATGTCACTTCAGTAGCTCAAGCTCTGATGTCTGCACACACCATGTGAGATATCCTTCCCAGGAGCCACAGCTGTAACACACAAACTCTACAATGGCATCACCGCCTATAGGAATGCAGGATTTGAGGGGGTGTCAAGTTTCTCACATCAATGTATTACGATATTAGGTACAATTTTAATATTACACACAAACTATTAATTTACTGTATAATGTGCAATTTGCTTTATAAACCCATTTTTCTCCTTTGTTCCCATACTTGGTTGTAAATATTTCCATTAGTGTATTGAGTAGTTCAGTTAAACCCTAATAAACGTGGAGGAGAGGCGTGAGTCCCGTAGGCACCTCACCTGCCTGAGCAGAGCCTCAGAGAGAAGAGGCAGAGAGGGCTGCGAGTCTGCAGGAAGTCCAATATTTATACATACAGTAGGTACTGAGGATGATACCGGGCAAGATTAGGATTGACCTTTGTTTTCACCTCCACAGATGGAAGAGCAGTGGCCACAGCAGCAAACACTGTGGACACTCCAGGCACTGTCCAGTACAGACAGGACACTTCATACACTGTCCAGCACAGACAGCACACTCCACTCACTGTCCAGCTCAGACAGGACACTCCACTCACTGTCCAGCACAGACAGGATACTCCACTCACTGTCCAGTACAGACAGGACACTCCACACACTGTCCAGCACAGACAGGACACTCCACTCACTGTCCAGCACAGACAGGACACTCCACTCACTGTCCAGCACAGACAGGATACTCCACTCACTGTCAAGTACAGACAGGACACTCCACACACTGTCCAGCATAGACAGTATACTCCACTCACTGTCCAGCACAGACAGGACACTCCACTCACTGTCCAGCACAGACAGGACACTCCACTCACTGTCCAGTACAGACAGGACA
This sequence comes from Lepisosteus oculatus, assembly GCF_040954835.1. Taxonomy (NCBI): domain Eukaryota; kingdom Metazoa; phylum Chordata; class Actinopteri; order Semionotiformes; family Lepisosteidae; genus Lepisosteus; species Lepisosteus oculatus. Next base: position 56,270,518 of record NC_090700.1, read on the forward strand.
CTCCACACACTGTCCAGTACAGACAGGACACTCCACACACTGTCCAGCACAGACAGGATACTCCACTCACTGTCCAGCACAGACAGGACACTTCATACACTGTCCAGCACAGACAGGACACTCCACTCACTGTCCATTACAGACAGGACATTCCACTCACTGTCCAGCACAGACAGGACTCTCCGGTCCACTTGGGTGGAGCGGTGGCACTGTAGCTAAGGATCTACATCTGTGACTGGAAAGGTGTCGGTTCAGATCCTGCAGGTGGCAGAGCAATCCTATTCTGTGGGGCCCCTGAGCAAGGCCCTTAACCTCAGCTGCTCCAGGGGCGCTGTACAATGGCTGACGCTGCGCTCTGACCCCCAGCTTTTCTTCCTGTCTGTGTGTCTCATGGAGAGCAAGCTGGGGTAGGTGAAAAGTTAAAATCCTAATGCAAGGAATTGTATATTTTCACTCACTGTGATGCTGAAGTCTGTTCACTGTCCTCCCATTGTGTCATGTCCGTCTTGGGGCAGCATTCAATCCCACAACTGCGTGTTGAACAATGAGTTGAGGGGAACCTTGTCAAAGGTTTGAAATTCACTCCCATTGTGTCCTAAGCCCTACATGTGTTCAGCACCTTCTCCGATCCTAAATTTAGGATTTCTGTATTTCATTCTTGCTTCAAAGAGTTTTTTTTTTAATCACCATGTTAGACAATTGAATATTTTCCATTTATTGGTCAGTATTTCCCTGCCATTACAAAGAAAATTGAACTACTTTTCTTGTCTCCTTTAGGATCTACCACTTAGAATACAACATTTTACAAAAGTGAAAATGATACAGGGAAGTGATCTAGTCTAACTAACACTTAACTTATTTTCATAGGACAGTCACTAGACTCTTAACTAACAGCTCCTAGACGGAATAAATACACTACTGCAACATCCATCTTTTACTGCAAAACTACACACAGCTTCTCAAAAGGGAGAAGCATTTCCTGCAGAGTGAAATATTTTAATTGTAATTATCTTTGTAGTGTTTGTTTTATTCTTGTGTGGTCTACTACATTTCAAGCACCACTGAACATGATTTGTGGGCTTGTATATACCTTAAGAAAACATTTACTATACATGGTGTACAGTATATATAAAAACATTTCCCTATTGTAACAAAGTTTCAGCACCTGGCGGGATCCATTTGCAGGCAAACATACTGTATAGCAAAGAAAATATTTATAGTGCCCTCTGTGAGCTTCCAGTAATGCTGTAATCATGTCTTATCCAACCTGAGGAGCCGAGCTGGATGAAAACCTGCAGGCACACTGGACCGCCCTGCGCAAAGACCTGCAACCGAAGGAAAATCTCTTCAGGCTTCCCTTTGCAAGTCAATGATTTGTCTCCCTCTTTTGGGGGCTCTGTACACACAATGTTTGAGTGTTCCACTAGTTTGCTGTGCTTTAATTTAATAAATTAATAAAACAGGAAGTTTGCTGAAAAACTTTGTTAGAGTTATTTCTGTTGCTGCTATAGAGAAGATATAATATATATATAAATATATTTCTTTTTAATGTCAGAAAAAGTTAAGAAAATATTTGTAAATGTATTTTTCAAGTACACATGTGAATTTCAAAAGAACCTTTTCCTGGGGAGGATGTGTGAATTCAGACACACGGCACTCCTGAACTTCCCCTCCTGTGTGCTGCTGACCGGTCCCCCCTGGTTGCATCATTCAGCAGAAATAATTCCTCAAATAAAGATGTATGACTAGTTTCAGATTGGGACAGCACGTTCACAAGCTTTCACTCATGTTCAAAAGTGAGCTTGCACCTCTCTTTTTTGTGACCTCACAATCTTTAAGTTTCTTCAGTCGCAGAAAGTGCTTATTAACATGCTAATGTGTTCATACATTACAAGAACATGAAAATGTATTGCCATTGTATTATTATGTTCATGATTTAAACAGTTTTATAAAAGGCTAAATCATTATGTAACACTGTCAGAGGACAGACTAAACATAAACCCCTGGACTGTGCAGCAATGAAGCAGGTCCAGTTTTCACACAGACACCTGGAAAAGGACACACCTCAGGGCACAAGTGACCACAGCTGCACAGCAGAGAACGAGCTTGGAAAGAAGTGTCTCGTACCTGGGACTGGAGTGCTGTGTTAAAAATGAAGACAATAACAGGATAAAAGGAAGTGCAACCTTGTTGCAACTGTGAGCAGAAAGTTATTTCTTTGCAAAGTAGCTTAGCAGCTTGGTTTGTTCAGGAATCTGAAGAAGTGAGGTCATGCTCAAACAGGATCTAAGAACTGATTTTTCTATTTTTCTATTGGACATGATAAATAGACATTATAACAAATAGCTGCTCTTTAGATCTGTCATTTCCAATGCTGTGCCTTTTTATTTTAGCTGCACTCTGGTCTCATTGTTGTTTCCGATCCTGCCCGGCTCCACGTGTCCTGCTTGTGTCCTTCCCACGAGGCATCACAGCGCGCATGGTATCAACACCACTGCGTGCACAAGTTAGAGAAACACAAACACTTATTCACACCAAAAAATAAACTGCTAGCACTCGATATTCTAGCTTATCAAACCTTTGCAATGTGTCACTTCTTTCCATATGAATATATTTATTTTTGCTTGTCCTGTAACACTGTCTGTGTCCTCCTGACTATAACTCTACAAACAGCTGGAGATGCAGCTCAGTGAATTTTACTTGACGGACTCTGCCAGCCCTGCCTGGTAGTTCTGAATGTGAAACAGGACCTGGAGGCCCTCATGTCTGCTTCTTAAATTCTTCCATGTCTTATTTGTGTTCTGCAAACCCCCTCACACTGTGCTGGTCTCTGCAGGTGTGCACACAGACAGTAGACTGGGAAGCTTCAGCAAACAAACAGCACACTGTTGTTAAGGAGAGGCGTGCGCAGAGGGGGATTAACAAACCTATAAGATTAACATTCCTGTGTCATTCATGGAACTATACACATTCACTGAGACTGGGAGCCAAGGCAAGCTCTCTGACCACAGAATTTACAAAATCGGGGCCTCCATCTTGTCGATATGTTTACAAGAGCTCTATTAGAAGATGAAGTGCCTCACCAGAGACATACAGTACATAGCTTTATCTTCCTCAATCCTGATAAAAGCATTTACTATACATGATAATTGATTCTTAGTTCTCTGCATTCCAATTAGTTCCACTAGAGAACATAAGTTCTAGCTAAATACAGTTCAAGAAAAATCTTAGAGCACACTCCTGTTATGCAATTTAATTCAGCATCGCACAGCCATCAGCGCATAAGTAAGTCATCACCCTGTGTGTAGCTTTCAGTGCACAGTGACCCTGTGACTCGTGGGTTCCTGAAAGTTTTCAGTGAGCACCTGTGAGAGAGGTGCTGCTCCCTGTCAGTCCTACCGCTCTTGACAGATGCGTCACATCCTCTGCAGAGCGGGTTTCCTGCCGGAGAGCCAAGCCCAAAAGCAACTGGGTATGAAATAAAAAAAAGAATCAGTTATTCTCAATTTAAAATCAAGTTTTCAAAATAAGCACAGCATATTCTGTGTTGAAGAAATAAAATTATAAAGGCTCAAAAGAATAAAAAATAGTTTGATGTTCCTCAGGTTTACCACTTGTAATAGAAAATGAATCATTTTACAAATATGTGAGTAATGACCATCTGCAGGCTACCCTTAATGACACTCTGAAGTATGTTGTATAGGACTAAAAGTGGCAGTTTCAGAAAAGGAACATAATTCATTTCTGAATTTATTTTTCAAGGAGGCAACTTCCAAAACATTCTAATTAAATGCCCCCAAAAAACACATTGCACAGTACTGTATACAGTATAATTAATGTTTTTACTTACTGGAAGTTTGAATTTCTTCTGTGTCCTACTGCCTGCAGAGGAAATGTGATCAGGAATCTGTACTTCTTGATTCCTCGACTTACATTTCCATGTTCTAATGGCATAATTAAAGTTGAATCCCCCTTTTTATTCAGTGAAATATAATCAACACATCATAAGTGATTAAAAGAATACTGCTGAAACAATTATACTATAAAAGAGTTGTCCTTGATTTCAAATTAACCTATTTTATATCCATTGCTGACATTAAAAGCAAATATCTTTGAAAAAAATTTAAATAATTTTATTAATACGATTTCTGCAGTTCTATACTAACCAGCTGAAATTGCGCACTACTCAAACATTATACACATACAGTGCATGTTCCTGTAATGTTAACTTAGCCTTCAGAAAGCATGCGAAGGTTTTTACACATCTGTGTTTGGAGTGGAAAATGAAATGATTTATTCAACAGTCACGAACATTCCACATGCTGGTTCCACAACCAGAACTGAAGCAGAAAGGAGACTGCTACTGTAGCCATCCAAGAAGGATCTTTCCCCGTTAGATGAAATGAAGACCTTATGATGATGGGCATCGTACTACTGTTCCCATCTTTTTCAGAGAATCTCCTGAATTCCATTCTAACCAAGCGACAGCTCTATGGGACCAGGGTATGAGGGAACTACTCTGTTCCTCATATTAGAAAACAATTAATGATGTTTTGATCAAGATTTATTTTTAGAACCTTGAGAAGATCATGCACGTACTCATGTAAGGAGAGTGTGTGATTAAGTAGCATGTGTGGCAAGATCCAGGATTGAGAACACCACATTACATACCTTTGCACAGCCTATAGGCACCAAACCCACAATACTGAGACACTTCTGCCACAGTCCTGGGGAGAGAGGTCACTGTACCAGTCTCATCAGCCTCTACGAGACCTGTAACTCTTACAGCACATGCAATGTCAGAATATCGTGCTTTTGTTGGAATCCTGCCACCTTCAGTCGAACACCTTTCCATTCCTCCAGGCATGATTTGAACACGGAGGCAGCACTACATGATCTTCATCTGTGCAAATATACACCTTATGGTTTCTTAAAAATATGCTTAAAATTTCCAAGAAAATCTTAAGCAAAACACTGTTGTGTCTCTAAGGTTGCTTTATTCACCACAGGTTATTTCTGTGCAGTACATACAGTACAGCCATGGGGAAGTGTGCATCATTACAATGGTCAGTATGTTATACTAAAGATAAAGATATTTTTTTTATTTGTTTTATATTTAGAGTTATGAGAAAAATAGGTTGAAAAGATTTTTTTCCCCAATTTTTAACAGCCTAAGATATACAATCACCACAAGATTATCAAACGTTTACCCAGCAAATCTCTCTGACATTTACTTTTATCATTAACGGGTTTATACTGTAACAGGATAAACCATGCTGATATGACAGATGACCCGAAAAGGAAGTCAGACCATACAAGCAAAGCCAAAAGGGAAGACACTCTATGTTCAAAAGTTTTGCTTCATCACTTTCAGCATCTAGGCACATTATTCCTCCTCCACTTCTCTTCAGAAATAATGTAAAACATAAAATCAATTCCTGAAAAAAATGTATTTGTGTATATGCTTAAAACTCAGATATTTTTTTGTAGAGAGAATTATTCTAAAACGAAACCTTTGTACTGGAATTCCCATTGAAAAACAAAAGCAACAGAAACTAATCTTTATTAATATTTCTTAAATTCTAGTCCCAGCCACCTCATGGGTGCTTTCCGCTGGGTTCTTGCAAGACGGCTTTAGCCAAATGAAAGCCATTATGAGGAACCAGAGCTGGAATTGGAGACTAGTGGTCAGAGAGATGTCTTTTCGTTATTAGACCAAAAGACATTTAGACCATTTCAGTCCTTGGCGAAACTGAGGCTAAAGTTTTCCTTAAATGTCACTGCATTGAGAAGAGGGCTCCAATATTTAACTTCAATGCAGTGTAGAAAGTGAAAAATGTTGCTTATTGAAACAAAAAAACTTTAATCAGAAGAACAGCACATCAGAGGCCTGCTGCAGGGGCGCCCCTGTCCTGGCGTGGTGCAGCTGGGGCTGAGGCCCAGCCGGAGAGCAGCATGCAGGGCGTCACTGGGGCTGTGAAATCCTCTGCAAGCACGCTTGGCGGTACGCCGGCCGGCCCCACATGTCCAGCACGCTGTCCCTGACCAGCTCCACGAACAGCGAGGGCCACAGCTTGTGCAGGGACTCTGCTTTCAGGTTGGTGTCGGCGGCCCGTTTCACCAGACCGCTCACGAATTCCCGGCACACCTGGGTCTTCACCGGGCCATCGGAAAAGGCTTCCTAAGGGGGAAAGGGAAGTTAAAACTAAGTGTTGTGACTTGCCAAGCCCTCACATTCCTTCACACATTTCAAACAAATTAATGGAGGAAGAGACTTCCGCTACAGAGAACAGAGGTGTGATTTTCTGTACAGTACTTGGCATTAGTTCTAGGCGACTGCAATGACGGTCATAAATTTTGGAATGCCCCTATCTCCATCAACACTATTGACTAACATATCAACTGTCATAAATATTGTTTGTTTAGATTATTCCTATCTGCAAATGATATCACATTCTAGTTCACTCAACACTCAACCAACAAGTAGAGGTTAGGATTTCCAGTGAAATAACATGTACGCACACTGTGAAGCACGTACAAGATCACTGGTCCGTGGGGCACTTGAGTTCAGTATTCAAACCTTTGATCTTATGCTGCTTAATATACCATTAATCTTAATATATGCTCAATAAATATAAGAGATATACAGTCCCCTCTATAAGGTCGAAATAGCTATTTTTGCTGTATTTGTATTTGAGACAAACAGAATAGCTGAAGGATAAGAATATCCAGATATATGAAGGTAAAAGAACCGAATGCCCTCTTTTATTTGTATTTCTGTGTTTACGTGTGTAAATTTCAGAATTAAAACACTTTTTGTTTTCAGTCTCCCCAGTTGAGATGGAAATAAGCATTGGGACAACTGGCTGTCAGGTGGTTCTTATCCAGGTGCTTCCAGTTGCATTGACACAGGATCAAACACTCATTAGACTCATTTCAGCTTGCTTAAAGGGCATTTTTTGGCAGCTAAGCTATTGGCTAATTTCGGTTTTGATCTTGTCAGTTGGGTTACTGATAGAACTCAGAGGGTGAGAGTCATCAGTGGATTGTCTATCAAGCTGTATTGTTCTATTGCTTCCCCTCAAGGATGTGTATTATGTCGCCCACTTGTCGTTCTGTAGACAAATGATTGTGTTATCACCACTCTAGAGACAAAACCTTTCGAAGTTGAATGTCTCTGAGCCAGTTGACTTCAGGAAACACCCTCAGATGATCACTCAAACCTGCATCAGGGGATTAACTTTGAAGAAGGTAGACAAATATATTTAGGGACTGTTCTGGACTGAAAGTTACATTTTGAGACAAATGTTGATTCTATTTTCAAAAAAAGGCACAGCATTTTTTTTCTTAAGGAAGCTTAAACATTTTGAGGTTGATAATTTGTTGTTGATGGTGTTTTATCAGCCTTTTATTGAAACTGCATCCCTGCAGAACTTTTACCCTGATCTGCTGGTGAGGGAATCAGGATCTGAGGAGTAAGAGCAAACTGGGGAGTCTTGTCAGACCAAGTCTATGTCAGAAAGTCATCGGCACTGATCTTCTGGCCCTGCCCCACGCCTATCAGTTATGAGAGTAAGACATGTTCCACCCTACAGGACCCTTCACCCTTCCTTGGTTTAATGAATTCCAGTTACTCCCCTCAGAACACAGAAACAGATTTCCCAAATTAAAAACAAACAGGTTTAAGTTCTCATTGCTATCTGTGGCTATAACCTTACTCCACAGATAATTCTCATGTGCATGTACTGTATATTTGTATTGTTTTTGTTGGCTGCCACATGACACATTGCCTCCTGGAGATAATAAAACATAGCAACAATCAACCATTTGAAATAACTTTTGAAATAAAGAGAAAGAATCCACTGGTGTACTAAGCAATTGGCAACAACCTGGTAATCCGAGAAAAATAACTGCAGTTGGTGATAGAAAAATTGTAAGAGCTATGAAGAAAAACTTTAAAACAACTGTTGATGAAATCACCAAGGACCTCCACAGTGCAGGGGTGAAGGTATCACAATCTGTTCCCAGAAGA